>NC_141699.1:401179127-402644414 GCF_964263255.1 Lissotriton vulgaris | reverse complement strand
CAAAAAAGAAAGTGCATTCTTGGTATTCGATGCGAAGTCGGGCTGGAAATAGCATCGCATACTTAAGTCCCAAGTCCCGCAATCGACGTTTCACTCCCTGGAATCCCGTCCGCTGCCGCTGCACTTGAGGAGTGAAATCAGAGTAAATAGAAATGGAGCTGTTCTCGTATTTCAGTGGGCCATGTCTACGAGAGGCCTGGAGGATGGAGTCCCTATCCCGAAAGTGGAATAGCCTAGCGATGATAGGCCTCGGGGGAGCCCCCGGCTTGGTCTGTCCACCCGGGAAGCGGTACGCACGCTCGACCGCAAAAAACTTACTAAGGCCTGCGGGAGCAAGATGAGTCACAATTAAGTCTTCCACTAGTAGATCCACGGTAGTATCACCACTGTTCTCAGGTACCCCGACTAAGCAAATGTTGTTCCGTCGGGCCCTATTTTGGTACTCCTCCAGACGTCTGACCATCAGATCATGCGAAGACCGCAGGTTGCCAATCTCCAACTGCGCGTCCGCCATGTCGGTGACAAGACTGGAGGCCTTAAGGTCCAAGGCTTTGATCCTCTCATTGGTCTTAGCCAAGTCCGCTCTTATGAGGGTGACATCAACCGCCACCGTGTCTATCTTCGAGACAATAGCCTCATACTGGTGCCCCATGTCCGTCTTGATCCCAGCGATGGCGGTCATGAGATCCTGGAGGGACACCTCCGACGTCGCCGCCAGGTCCGTCTTCGGGTCTTCAAGACTACGGCCAGCAGCACAGGGGGAACCTTTCGGTTGTGTGTAGCGGTCCATGACATTGGACTGAACCGAACCCCCACGATTCGGCACCTTTGTCTTGCGCTTCTCAATGTCGGGTTTAGTCGCCATATTGGAAGCCGCGCCCCGAAGGGCCTCTCTGGACCTGGTGTAAATGGCAGTGATCTGTGGGTCGCCAAATCAGCACTTCTGCCCAAATTTGTAGCCTGCGAGACCAGGGTTGTGGCCAGAACGCACAGCGGGTCAGGCTGCCGTGGTCCGAGATGAGGAGTACGTCCAGAGCAGTCAATTAGGAGGTAGAAGGGAAACCGAAAGTGAAAGTGACAATGACACCGGTGGAGCAGATGTCCGGTGACCGCTGTTGTTGAATTACGTCTCGACCAGCCAGAGCAGCAGAGACCCCGGTCCCGTCTGGGGTTAGGCCAGAAAGTGAATGACGACGTAGAGATGGTTCCCGAAGTCCGATCTCAGCCCTGGAAAGTGTAGCAGGATCAGCAGAAGTAGAACTTCAAAAGCCCATAGAAATAATCAGGATATCAAAAGGATAGATGCAAGAGGGCGGCACGGGTCTCGGGAGCTCTCTGCTCACGCGACCATCTTGGATGCCCGCGTAGCTCCTCCCAATGTCAGCATCTTGAACTTCTTCTTCCGGAGGAAGCCGTTGACTTTCCGGAGGTCCAAGATAGGGCGTAGGTCTCCTTTGCCCTTCTTGGGAACCAGAAAGTAGTGGGAATAACAACCACACCCTACTTCTGGCCCAGGAACGCGCCTGATGGCCCCCTTGGCCAAGAGGGCCGTAACTTCCTCTTGCAGAAGTTGCAAGTGATCCCCCGACATGCGGTGGTATTGTGGTGGCATGGCTGGAGGTGTCGCCTCGAAGGGGAGGGAGTAGCCCCTTCGGTCGATTTGCAGCACCCACCTGTCCGACGTGATGGTACTCCAGTGGAGGAGGCGATAGCGAACCCTGCCTCCCACTAGCGTCGAATGGGCCTGAAATGCCGGACTAGGAAGGCTTTGAGGCAGATGCTGTGGGAGCGGATGTGGACTGACCCAGCCGTTGTCCACCGGCACCGCCACGGCGGTAACCATGTCCGCGACCGCGTTGAGACCGATTCTGCGGCCTGTGGCTGGCTGGACGTGTGGGGGCGCCCCTTCCTTGGCCACGAAAGGGGCAAAAAGCAAAAGTTTGCTGGCGCTGGTCGAGGCCCAAGGACTTGGCCGAAGCCCTGGAGTCCTTAAAACGCTCTAGCGCACTATTCGCCTTGTCGCCAAAGAGGCGACGGCCATCGAAGGGCATGTCCATGAGCGTGGCCTGGACATCCCTCCGAGAAGTTGGTAGACATCAGCCAGGAGGTTAGTCCTCACGGTCGCGAGAGGGAGCTCAAGAGCCAAGGCCTTGGCCGCCCTGCTCAACACCACGCTATAAGTAGCCCCCTCCTCCGAAGCCATGGAGGGAGGCGAGATGAATGCAGTGTCAGGCGAAGTGTTCAGGCCTCTGGCCTCCCCTAGCTCATCTGCCCAGTCCTGGCTCAACTGGCACTGCTGTGCCAGAGGGCCCTCAGACCCCTCCCAGTCCTCCTCGTCATCCATCTCCTGGAAACCATGAAAAATGATGGAGCCGGGTCGTAGGTGAATTGTTCACCCGTCGGAGACGGCGCAGAGAGGCGCGGCTCCGGCGTCGCACCCGGACTAGGGCTGAAACCGGGGACGGTGTCGTCCGAAGAAGGCACCGGGAGCGACACCCTCGGGGTCAGCGCCAGCGGAGGAGTCGTGAGGTCGACTGCCGACGACCCGGATCCAGGCCTGGATCCTGTGGGGCCATGAGGCGTCGGGACCGGAGTCAACGACAGCGCCGGGGCCAAAGCACCCGACGGCGCCGGAGCCGCCGCCCCGCTAGGGCTGCCAGTCGGACCTTATCTCCTTCGGTGTTGCATGCAGCCCAGGGACTGGCGGGTATGGAGCTGGACGCGGCGCCTGTGGCTCCGGCGGTGCTGGACGCGGCACCTGTGGCTCCGGCAGAGCCGCGCGGGCGGTGTCGCCCAAACCCCCGGCCGCGTCCCACGAGCGTCGGGGGGAGTCGGAAGAGTGAGGACGTCTCTTCGACTTCTTTTTCGAATGCCTCGACTTACCGGAGGACTTGGAGCCCGACGAGTGGTGGTGACTCGACGAGTGGCGATGACTGCGACTCCGCGACCGGTCCCTCTACTTCCTCCTCGACAGGGACCTCGAGCGGCGCAGAGCCGACTGCCGGAGCTCGAGCAGCTTACGGGACCGCTCCAGTCTAGCCTTCGAGGTGAAGGCCCGGCAGTCGGGGCACGGTTTGTCATCATGGTCGGCCCCGAAGCAGTAAAGGCACCGATGGTGGGGCTCGGTCACCGACATCAGGCGGTGACAGGCATCTCAAGGTTTAAAACCAGGCATCCCTAACGGCACCGCTAGTCGAACTCAACTCGAAAACTGATCAAAAGAGATCAAAAAAGTTAGTGAAAAAATTACTAGAGTACTGCTCTTCCTGGATCTGTGCTTGCTGGCGCGGAAAAAAGAAGCACTGACGTCAGTGCGCGAGGGCGGCGTCCAAGTACTCCGACGACGTCATCCCGGCGATCTACGCCGACGACGGACATGGAGCCTCAGATGACGCCTACCGTCGCGCAGGGGTACTGCTGATGAAAACTTTCCAGGTCCAGCCTGACGCCTGGGGATATTCTAAGGAAAGGAATCCAACACTAACCTGTTTCTTTCAGATCCACAAGAACTTATGGCGTTTATCATGCCCATGGAGGCATACAAGTTTAAACATATGTCATTTGGACTTGCGTCAGCGGCTGCAGTTTTCCAGAGAATTATGACCAATATGCTTCAAGGGATCCCAATAGTACTATGTTATCAGGATGATGTACTGATATTTGAGGAGAATGGAGTACAACATAACCAAAGGCTCAAACAAGTTTTGATGAGGTTCTAGGAGCAGGGACTTACAGTAACAAGCATTTACAATGCAATGGTTTTGCCTTTGTTAAAGTTAGAGCTATTGGCATTGCTCTTGACATTTTTATTTATTTTTTTTAACATAAATAAATGGCATTGTCATTTACAATGCCACTAGCTTTATCTCGCAAATGACACACACAAACACCCACAGAGAGCCCCCCCCAAACACACACAGAGCCCCCCCCACACACACACCCACACAGAGCCCCCCACACACACAGCCACACAGAGCACCACACACACACAGCCACACAAAGCCCCCCACACACACAGCCACACAGAGCCCCCCACACACACAGCCACACAAAGCCCCCCACACACACAGCCACACAAAGCCCCCCCAAAGTATAAGGTACTTAAAATGAGTAATTTTGTCAAAATGACACGTCATGTGTAAGATTATAATGTGTTATTACGCATGCTCCGTGTGTGCGCCTGGTATTGTTTGGCATTAAGATGTGATACAAAGTGACGCTCGGTTAGTACGTCTTACTTTGTTTTAAGTCCATGGGATATTTGCTGTCCTCCCCGATGCCCCTTCACTGCATTTTGCCCTCTTTGTATACATTAACCTGAGTTTGGTGCTTTGTGATGCAAGGCCTTTTTGGGGCTACACTTGCCTCAGCTTTGGAGACACAAAGACTTTTAGAGCGAGTAGGTGAATGGACACTCCTGTATGCTCCACTTTGACTCATGCAACAGCCACACAGAAACAAATAGTAAATCTGGGACTGGCACTATGTGGAGGTAGTAAGTAGCACTGCTAGTGATGGTTAGATTTTGTTTAATGCCCCTTATTGTAATAACAAGAGCATGATGTACTAGTCTTACCCAAAAGGTCTAAGTACTCTTTAGGAGAAAAACATGGAACCTAACATCCTTAATACAGGTAAGAAACAAAAAAAATCCTCCTCAGTAGGTATGCTCAGCATCCCTCCGGTGACTTTTATGACGGCCACTACATTCATTCTTGTTGGACGTGGCCCATCTGGCAGGTCCGCCCCTGAAGTTTTTATGGTATATGTAACCTGGGGATGGTGATTTCCCCTCTGAGTGAGTGTGAGGAGAGAGCGACCTACCCTTCCATAGGAATGCATGGGGAATGGATGAGTCCTCGGTAGTTCCCGATGCGTAGGGTGTGCAGGGTCAAGTCTGGTATGTATGAACTCGTGAGATTGAATGCTGCGCAATGGTATATGAGGTATGAGTGTGTCTAGTGTAGAAGTCCCCCTTTTGGAAGTTGGCATATTTGTGGAATATGTGCCTGGCGTATGATTGGCCGGGGCTGGCTGGTGAGCCTGGCTCCCAGGATCTGGGAGGGTCTGCCCCGGTGGTGAATGGGGTGTTTAGCATACTGATGTGAGGGGAGGAGTGAGCCTGGGTCTGCTTGTGGATTGACTGTCTGGTTTGAGTGGCATGAATGAGGCTGGGTTTTCCCCAGACAATGCTGGCTCCACCCCCTGGGGTGCGGCTGATGTTCCTAGCCTGGCCAGTGTAAAGAATCCCCCCATAACCAGTTCCAGCTGGTTCTCCCCCTGCCTGCCCCTTCAGACCAAGAATGTGTGTATAAAAAGGGTGCTGTGACACTCTGGACTTGTTCTTGTTCTCAACTTGAATCTACCAGGGGCTGCTGCTGCTTGGGCTCAGGGTTGGCTTGCCTCCCTGGGCCCTGCCCTGCTCCTGGACTTCGGATGGCCTTCCCTCTTCCAGGAGCTGCTATGCTCCACCTGAGGTCCTGGACTTCCTATGGACTTTGTCATTTTTCATCTAGCGCTTGTGAACGCTTTTCTTTGACCCCCCAGCGCTTGGGGAGCGCTGTTCCTTCTGCCAGCGCCTGGAAGCGCTGATCCCTGCCCCCCTAGCGCTTTGGGGCACTTCATCCATGTCCTAGCGCTGGAAGCGCTATATTCTACAAGCCGGTGCCCACCCGGCATCTGCCCTGTTTCACGGAGGTCCTACACCCCCAGCGAGTGCCTACCTCGCTTATCCCCCCGCATTGCCGTATTCTTCGAGGGAGCCCACTCCTCGCCATTTCCCCCGAGTTCACCACCGCCGCCCGGGACCCTCGTAACTCCGCCCCCGGGCCGCGCTGGTATTGGTCGCCGGCCCGGGACTGATCCGTGACGTCATCCCCCCAGGCCGCGCCGTGATTGGCTGCCGGCCCAAGGAGAGAGGAGAGGCCGGCCGGTGGTGCGCGACGACGGAGGAGCAGCGGGAGCCGACTCCGCGCTCCTCCCTTGCCCAGGAGAACTACCGCTTCCCCCCCGGGGCCCCCATGAGCGAGCGGGAGCCCCGGAGAGCGAGGAGAGACCGGCACGTCCACTGACCGGTGAGTGCAGCAGTGAGGAGGGGCGTCGGGGCATGTTGCCGGTGCCCGCCCCTCCCCTCCAGTGATTCCTCTGTGTGCTCCATGGTCCCGTGGGAGCCCCTGGTGATGCCGGGTCCCCCGAGGGAGGGGGGGGCCCCGCCTGCCCACACCACTCCTTCTCGAGCCTGCGAGGCTCCACATTTGGCCATTCATTTTCCAGAGCCCGGCGAGGCTCTACCTTGGGCCCCCTAACCTCTCGAGCCTGCGAGGCTCCACCTTTGGCCCTTCCTTTTCCCGAGCCCGGCGAGGCTCCACCTCTGGCCCCTTCGTTCCTCGAGCCCGAGAGGCTCCACCATTGTCCCTTGTCCTGCCGAGCCTGCGAGGCTCCAACGTGATGCCCCCAGCATCTACAGCTGCCCAGCACTTCGTGGGCCGCTGCCACGTTTAGGTTTAATCGGTGGGTACCTGCAGTCCCCCCCACCCCTGACATTGAGACTATGGGCGCCCCAGCCCCCGAAGGTCGGTTGGCCTGTTGAGAGGACTAACTAAATGTCAAATGTGCTCCTTGAGATCTATTCTATGTGTCTTTCCTACAGGTACCCCTGCAGGCTTATGTACTCTTGTCCTTTCCCCCCCCTGAAATGTACGATGTCCCCTGTATGTGATTCCTAGCAGTGGTCCCTTGGCCCTGCGCTGTACCTTCTTCCCTGTAGCCCCTGCCCGTGCCCCTGGCACCTTGTACAATGTGTGTTTATATGTGTCATGCTTAATACAAAGACTATTCTCATATATACCTGGTGTGGAGTTCCTTTTGTGGGAGGCCCGGGATGTTGTTGTTGGTGGGTGCGTGCGCAAATGCTTCACATGTCCTCCGAGATAGGCCTGGCTGCCCGCGCCGCGTTACCTAGAGGGCGAGCAGGGGTCGACTTTTCATAGGAGTGGTGGTCTCTGACTGGCTGTGGCGCAAGCCCTGGCCGGCCGGGGGTCCCATTTCCTACACTGGTGGCTAGCGGTGGGATCCGGACTTGTGTTTGCGCAGTACCACAATGATAACTGGCCTCCCTACAAAACTCTGTATTGTAAATGGTCGCAAAGAAAAGAGATTATTGTTTTAAGAATTTACGTAAATGTCCGTCCTATGAAAGATGTGTTCTGGTTAGATGGCCCTAGCTAGGGAGGGTAGATCAACTCCCTAGTACAATGTGTTTTCTGGAACTCACCGGAAGGGTGGGATCCAGTGGTGGCAGCATAATTAGGTTCAATGTATATGGTCCCTGTCCATTCCTTAGAATAATGGTACCTGTGCCACATAGGGTCAGGTCAGGTTGCTAAAAATGTCTGTGAAAAATGTTAAAGATTGTTAGAAATACCCGTCCTGTGGAAAGTTTTAAGGGTTACTTAAATATCTGTTCTGTAGAAAAAAATGTACATGTATGCTGAGAGTTAGGTGTCCCTAGCTTGGGAGGGTAAATCATCTCCCTAGTGTAATATGGTTTTCTGGATTCACCAGAAGGGTGAGATCCAGTGGTGGTTGCAAAATTGTGTTCAAATATGTATGGTCCTTGTCCCTGCCCTAGAGTAATGGTACCTGTGCCCCGAGGGTCAGGTTGAGGAATCAGGGGCGGTGGAAAACTGTCCTACCAGTCTAGGGAACGGTCTGTGCATGAATGTTGAGGTATGCTGAGTAATGGAGTATAAGTTCTCTGGGATGGGGAGCTTGCTGAATCAACGTTAATCTTGTCCTTCCTTATCCTGATGAATGTGTTGAAGGCATCATGTGTTCCGTGCACCGCTGAATGTGGTTGAGGCGTCAGGTGTCGCCCTGGCTGAATTTATGTTAAGTTGTATCCCGGACAAGGAAGACCTGCTGGCTCGGCCGCGGCTTGCCTTGGGGAGAGCTGAACCTTGAGACCTGCTGGCGCTGCTGCAGCTCGTTTTGTTAAAGTTATGGTAGTTGTATCCCGGACAAGGAAGACCTGCTGGCTCGGCCGCGGCTTGCCTTGGGGAGAGCTGAACCTTGAGACCGGCTAGTACTGCCGCGGCTCGTTTTGTTGAATTTATGTTGAGTTGTATCCCGGACAAGGAAGACCTGCTGGCTCGGCCGCGGCTTGCCTTGGGGAGAGCTGAACGCTTAGTTCCCAGGTGGAAGACCAGTGGAGGAAGGAAGTTCCAAGACTGTTAGGAAAGTGTGTTCTGAGGGTGTTTCTCCTGGGAGAACGCGGAACCTCAGAAGTAGAGGTAGGGTGGGGCATTCTTGCCCGTGACCTCTGGCAAGCCTGAGGGTGTGGACCCTAGGTGGAAGGAACAGTGGTAGTCGTGGCTACCCTGAGAAAGGGAGTGGAGAAGGGCTATTGTGGGCCCGGGGTTACCACCCCCCACTTCGGATTTGCAGGGACCAGTGGTATCTGGGTGGCCTAGGGCCTGGTCCTAGTCACGGACAACTAAGGCGTGCCCGGGGGGTAGCCTGGTTGGACCTATGTCTTTATTATTTTTTTTTATTATTCTTTTATTTTTCTTAATCTTTAGCCTGTGTGTGTCTATCGGCCCAGGTAGGCGTCGAACTGGAGGGTGGCTCGGTAGCGCGAGCCACGTCCATGTTCTATCGCCCTGCAGCAGGGAAGTCCATCACGGTAGTGATTGGCCTACCCTGCGTTTGGGCTGGGAGGGGCATGTGTTGGACGTGGCCCATCTGGCAGGTCCGCCCCTGAAGTTTTTATGGTATATGTAACCTGGGGATGGTGATTTCCCCTCTGAGTGAGTGTGAGGAGAGAGCGACCTACCCTTCCATAGGAATGCATGGGGAATGGATGAGTCCTCGGTAGTTCCCGATGCGTAGGGTGTGCAGGGTCAAGTCTGGTATGTATGAACTCGTGAGATTGAATGCTGCGCAATGGTATATGAGGTATGAGTGTGTCTAGTGTAGAAGTCCCCCTTTTGGAAGTTGGCATATTTGTGGAATATGTGCCTGGCGTATGATTGGCCGGGGCTGGCTGGTGAGCCTGGCTCCCAGGATCTGGGAGGGTCTGCCCCGGTGGTGAATGGGGTGTTTAGCATACTGATGTGAGGGGAGGAGTGAGCCTGGGTCTGCTTGTGGATTGACTGTCTGGTTTGAGTGGCATGAATGAGGCTGGGTTTTCCCCAGACAATGCTGGCTCCACCCCCTGGGGTGCGGCTGATGTTCCTAGCCTGGCCAGTGTAAAGAATCCCCCCATAACCAGTTCCAGCTGGTTCTCCCCCTGCCTGCCCCTTCAGACCAAGAATGTGTGTATAAAAAGGGTGCTGTGACACTCTGGACTTGTTCTTGTTCTCAACTTGAATCTACCAGGGGCTGCTGCTGCTTGGGCTCAGGGTTGGCTTGCCTCCCTGGGCCCTGCCCTGCTCCTGGACTTCGGATGGCCTTCCCTCTTCCAGGAGCTGCTATGCTCCACCTGAGGTCCTGGACTTCCTATGGACTTTGTCATTTTTCATCTAGCGCTTGTGAACGCTTTTCTTTGACCCCCCAGCGCTTGGGGAGCGCTGTTCCTTCTGCCAGCGCCTGGAAGCGCTGATCCCTGCCCCCCTAGCGCTTTGGGGCACTTCATCCATGTCCTAGCGCTGGAAGCGCTATATTCTACAAGCCGGTGCCCACCCGGCATCTGCCCTGTTTCACGGAGGTCCTACACCCCCAGCGAGTGCCTACCTCGCTTATCCCCCCGCATTGCCGTATTCTTCGAGGGAGCCCACTCCTCGCCATTTCCCCCGAGTTCACCACCGCCGCCCGGGACCCTCGTAACTCCGCCCCGGGCCGCGCTGGTATTGGTCGCCGGCCCGGGACTGATCCGTGACGTCATCCCCCCAGGCCGCGCCGTGATTGGCTGCCGGCCCAAGGAGAGAGGAGAGGCCGGCCGGTGGTGCGCGACGACGGAGGAGCAGCGGGAGCCGACTCCGCGCTCCTCCCTTGCCCAGGAGAACTACCGCTTCCCCCCCGGGGCCCCCATGAGCGAGCGGGAGCCCCGGAGAGCGAGGAGAGACCGGCACGTCCACTGACCGGTGAGTGCAGCAGGGAGGAGGGGCGTCGGGGCATGTTGCCGGTGCCCGCCCCTCCCCTCCAGTGATTCCTCTGTGTGCTCCATGGTCCCGTGGGAGCCCCTGGTGATGCCGGGTCCCCCGAGGGAGGGGGGGGCCCCGCCTGCCCACACCACTCCTTCTCGAGCCTGCGAGGCTCCACATTTGGCCATTCATTTTCCAGAGCCCGGCGAGGCTCTACCTTGGGCCCCCTAACCTCTCGAGCCTGCGAGGCTCCACCTTTGGCCCTTCCTTTTCCCGAGCCCGGCGAGGCTCCACCTCTGGCCCCTTCGTTCCTCGAGCCCGAGAGGCTCCACCATTGTCCCTTGTCCTGCCGAGCCTGCGAGGCTCCAACGTGATGCCCCCAGCATCTACAGCTGCCCAGCACTTCGTGGGCCGCTGCCACGTTTAGGTTTAATCGGTGGGTACCTGCAGTCCCCCCCACCCCTGACATTGAGACTATGGGCGCCCCAGCCCCCGAAGGTCGGTTGGCCTGTTGAGAGGACTAACTAAATGTCAAATGTGCTCCTTGAGATCTATTCTATGTGTCTTTCCTACAGGTACCCCTGCAGGCTTATGTACTCTTGTCCTTTCCCCCCCCTGAAATGTACGATGTCCCCTGTATGTGATTCCTAGCAGTGGTCCCTTGGCCCTGCGCTGTACCTTCTTCCCTGTAGCCCCTGCCCGTGCCCCTGGCACCTTGTACAATGTGTGTTTATATGTGTCATGCTTAATACAAAGACTATTCTCATATATACCTGGTGTGGAGTTCCTTTTGTGGGAGGCCCGGGATGTTGTTGTTGGTGGGTGCGTGCGCAAATGCTTCACATGTCCTCCGAGATAGGCCTGGCTGCCCGCGCCGCGTTACCTAGAGGGCGAGCAGGGGTCGACTTTTCATAGGAGTGGTGGTCTCTGACTGGCTGTGGCGCAAGCCCTGGCCGGCCGGGGGTCCCATTTCCTACAATTCTTTTGCTAGCCTCTCTCATTTCTACAGGAATCAGAGGTTCCCCATTACACAAACACTCAAATATACTAAGGTTTTGCACAGGCACTCGTGAGGATGCAAAGTGGTGCAAAGCACTGTGGTGAGCTACTAAACATTATTAAAGGCCTCTGGGAGCCGCCAGATCGAAAAAGTCCCTGCAAACATTTGTAAATTTGGGCAAAAATTCAGTCTAGACATAGCAGGTGCAGGTGGTCCACCTCTTCTCTGCCTCGAGAGCCACTAAGAGCAGCACATTCAATTGAGAGCCTTGAACTGTGAATAATGCCGAAAGGTGAATGCGGTAAGGCTAGTGGGCTCAGTTAGGGGATAGCCACCAACGACCAAGCATTCACCAGTACATAGTGGCCCAGCCCTCGAGAAGAAGCCAAACCAGTAGCCCGCTGTTGGGACTTGTGGAAGGACCTCAACTGGTCCCATCATCCCAAACCTATGGCATTTGGAATTGAATACACAAGTACCTTCTGGGGAGTAGAAGTCCAGAGTGCTCTATACTATATATATATATATATATATATATATATTCGGGGAACAGGGGCTGCCCACAGTGTAAATACCCTTGGAACCAAGGGCAATCAACATACACATGACACGGGATCCATGTGATGAAACATTGAATAATTTAGAATGCAATAAAAGTGCACAATTAATGAGAGGAGACACAAACATTGCAAGTATTCAGCATTTTACTGCTAAAAACGTGCTCCCTTGTCGTGGGTGTTCACACAGTGATCAATAACAGATAAGGAAATAAAGTGTGTGCGAAAAACAGCCCAGAAAGGATACTTGAAGAGTAGGCAATCGATGATACTGCATATACATTCAATTAGAGATCAGGAAGTTAATAGTACTGCATCAATTCCATTCGACATTTTTCGTCAACTGTAATTGAACCCCAACCAGAAAAATGCAAATTAATAATTTGACAGATTAATCAAGGAGTGAGCCCGTCACCAAATTGCAGAAAAGTTGAGGTAACTCGCACTGTGTAATATTCCACATTCGGTGAACAATTAAAAAAGGTTGCATTCGGAGGGAGCACGGAAGGGTGACATAGAACCTCAATGTAAGATAGGGGCATCCCTAGAAAACCCAGTAATTATTATAGAGCACCAGTTATGCTTCTTCACGTGGGGTATTTTGGGTGGCAGCTGACCAGTGGGAAGTCTGCCCCCTGGGCAGATTAGGAGGGTGGTGCAGTCCAGTGACTGCCATTTTGTATTGGACTGCATATGTCGCCCAAAAATAGCCCAATCTATATTTAAGGGGTCATGTTGGGTTCCCTTCCACCATTTTATGTTCAGGTGACCTGGTGGCAGGAAGCACAGCAGTGTTTAATTTCTGGTGAGGTAAATTAGCCTTTGTGGTATTAAACGTTTCCCCGGTATATTATTTGTTCATGAGTGCCTTACTGTGAAGCGTATCCAGTGACACTCATGTGGCAGAGGTGATGAGGCTCCTGAGGGAGGTTGGAAGGTTAGAGCTCATGATAAGTGGAGAGGCAGGCATCGGTGGGTGTTGCTGCCACGGTTGTAGTATTTTCTCCACCTGAGAAAGTGGCAGGGGGTTAGGGCCATCGTTGACGAGGTGAGTGCGAGGTGCCACACTGTGAACAGATTACCTGGAAATAGGGGGCGGGCCCTCAAGCTTGGGCTGGGGCGCGGCCTGAGTGAGAGCCGGTGCTGCAGGTGGGAGGGGAGGGGAGGGGATGTGGTGAGGGGACACTAGGGAGTCCGACGTGGTGGAGCCCTTGACCAAGGGGGGTTGTTTAGAAGAAGAAAGTCGGGGCACAGCGGACCATCCGCACAGTGTGCACAGCTATGGGGCCACGAGTTGTAAAGAAGCGAGGAAGCATGCAGTATCAGTAGAATTGACGCTCTTTATGGGTATCGAGGGGGGAGGATATAAACAAGCTGCATCTGTTGAGCTTCACGTGGTGCTATGTGAGAGTTTGGGGGATGCGCAGAAGGGTGGGGTATGAGGCAGGGGGGAGTCCCAAGTGGTGGAACAGAGCCTGCGGCCTAGCCAGCAGCAAGCTGGGTTGCATCAGCCAGTAGAGTTTGAAGAGTTGGAGGGTGGAGTGGCTAGGGGCGGAGCGCAGAGGAAAGGACCCAAAGCAAGGGGGGGACACGGCAGATTGGGGGGCATGAATATGCTTGCGCACTGGGTGGAGGCTTACAGGGAGGGAAGGTTGGACAGGGTGGACGCCTACATAGGAAGTGGTGGATCACACCGATGGGTGCAAGCACATAAAAACAAGCATTTACAATGCAACGGAGGGGGGGGCGGAAAGGCACGGAAAGCGGGAGGGGGTCGGGAACGGCCACACACTGACAGCGGGAGGGGGGGGCGGGAACAGACACACACGGACATAAAGCAACAAACAAAAAAACAAATGAAAATGCCAAAATCTAGTCTCCAGCAACAAGGACAGTCACCAAAGAAAGACGGTTGGACCTAACAAAGCCAATAACACTCAATTATCTTAATTCCTCGTCTTTCCAGCACTCTTTCACCCGATTACGCGTTAATTCTATCCTTAGAAACACATGATAGTTGATAAATGCTGTGACAGTTGTGCTCGTACGCATGTGTATCTTATTACAATGCTAATTACAATTTTTAACTTCATTCACTGTCAAGACTATCAAGGAACAAATGCGTAGTGGATAGTAATGAACAATATCTGTCACGATTCAGAGACATATTACTTAAATAAATAGTAATAATTTATAATGTGCACATTCACTACACTAAACACAAAGGTTTATTCCAGTTTTTGAAATTTTTTAAAACAAGGAGCTTCACATTAAGAATAGCCACCCTCAGTTATGTTCATTTTAACGATTTAACTCCCCCCCCCTCCCCCAATCCATCCCCCCAGAGATCCTTTCAAATCTGTAATGGGTGATCCAATTTATGGATAGATAGCTCAAATAAATGTTGCACATTAATCAGGGTTTGAAAAAGTGTTTACCAATACTACACGTCTCGACTAAGTGCTGCACAGCAGCCTGCAATAGCAGTCTGTAGTAAACTACTTCTGTCATCCTTGATTAGCACTAAAAATTGCAGCTCCAATGGTGCATCACACAAGGGGTATATGTGCGCAAAAATACCCCACTCTATTGGTAGTCTTGCACACCAGATCCCATGCACTACCGCATCCTCTTCATAAGGAAGCATACGTCTTATCCTATAGTATGCCAAAGTCTTTCTCCATACCAGTTAAGGTCCAGCCTGCACCTACAGAGTTTGAGTGCTGAACAGCTTGTACATCACCCCTACCCCAACTCACCTATGGTTCACACAGGGCCCACATCCCCGGAGACGAACTCATCCAAGGAATGTACACAAGCTATGAATGTGTCTTTCATTTTTCTTAGCAAACTGAAAAGTGGTACCTTCCAGAGGTGCCTGACATTAAGATGCCAGGATCCTGCCACAGGTGCCCTCCCCATTACAGGCGGTTATCGCCAAGACAGCCGCACATTCTCGAATAATTTCCATCATTAAACCAGTATTTCAGCAGAATATAGATCCGTAATATCCAAAGAATCTACACATTAATGGTAGGTTCTTCTCTCTAACCTCCATCGCCCACCCACACAAATTCGGATGTCTCCGCCCAAGGTGTGCTAGTACTCCCCATTAGTAATGCCGTAATCTCCAGTGGTAGGTGTGTACTTAGTGCACATTTGTCCACGAAAAAGGATGCAGCAAATAGGGGGAACATATGTAACAAAAAACTACCTTAAATCGGAAGCACATTTGGTCGTCACTCCCGAAGGGTACTGAACCATATTGTGCAATACCATCACTTAGGGTGCACGTGTCTCTGCTTACAATAGTTGCGCTTGCAAATCTACACTGCATTGGTGGTCTTGCACGCATTCCAAATGTGCCCCAGTGGAGCATTTAGTTAGCCTTTGCCCCTAAAAGTCGATAGAGCCCTTCTTCCTCCTCAGATTGGATACTAGTGCACTCGATCGATTCCTTTGGACATGCACGGAGGGCCTTTTCTCTTCCACAGAAGCAGATACCTTCTTGATGTACACACTAGACCTCCGCCCCACCACCTGCTTCCATCCCATGTATAGCCTGACTGATGTGACTGACACCTGTGAGTGTTTTGAGGAGCTCACAACCTCAGATCTCCCCTCTACACCCCTGTGAGATGAGTAGTTCTCAGGGTGCAAGCACATAAAAGCAAGGATTTACAATGCAACGGAGGGGGGGCGGAAAGGCGCGGAGAGCGGGAGGGGGTCGGGAACAGCCACACACTGACAGCGGGAGGGGGGGGGGGGGCGGGAACAGACACACACGGACATAAAGCAACAAACAAAAAAACAAAGCACTCACCTGGACTTCTTCTGGCAGATCTCTTGCTTCCTGCTCTCCACTCCTCCTCCCGATGACGCAGCAGAGGCTCGGCCGGCTGGGCCAATCCCAGCGCGGCCCTGGCTGGAGGCGGACGGCTGCTTCCTTCGCCTGGGGAACTCGGCTTCGGGGGCCGCTGCGGGGAAACAAAGGGACAATGCCGGGTGGGCACCGGCTTTAGAGGTCAGCAAAAGCGCTCCACGCCATCTAAGTGAGGCTCCTTCTCACGGCCCGAGCAGGAAGGCGGGTGCCGGCTCAATGCCGGACCAGATTCGGGGGCGTTCCCGAGGGCTTTTGGCTGACGTTGCGTGACGTCGCCAAAAGCCAAAAATTCTCGGGAACGCCCCCGAATCTGGTCCGGTATTGACGGACAGATGTGTCTTCCAATGGCTAGCCTCCATTTATGGAGCTAGCCAATGGAAGACAGGGGCGGATTCCCAGCCCCATACTATAATCATTAGGTTTTTCCTAGCGCATGCGTACTTCGTACGCATTGGCTAGGCAAAACCTAAAAGGCATAAGTGCAGAATAGGCTGACCAGAAATAGAGTTTCTGGGACATAGAGTGACGGCAGGTGGCATACCACCTAAAACAGTGCTGCAGGACACTATACTAAACCTAAGGCCCCCAAAAACCAAAGAGGAAGTCAAATTCTTTATGGGAATGGTTGAGTTTTGCAGTAAATTTGTTCAGAATTTTGTTAGACAAGCATACCAGATTCGTAGTCTGTTGAAGAATAGGGTAATGTTCGATTGAAGTAAGGAGTGTCAAAGAGTTTGCGATCACCAAGAGAGCTTTAGCAGAAGTTCCCAACTTGAAAGCTTTCATACCAGGCAGGAGAACTGTAATAACATCAGATGCCAGCTCCAAAGGCCTAGGAGCTGTCACGGCTCAAGAGGGTGAGAAGGGGGAGGAGACAATAGAGTTTGCTTCTCAATCCCTGAGTCAGGCAGAGATTAACTGCTCTGTGATAAAGGAGGCTTTAGCTGCAGATTGGGCCATTAACAAGTTTAGAAATTTTGTATGTGGTACCAATTTCGACTTGAGGATGGACAATTAGCCAATGGTTGAAGTATTTACAAAAAAAGAACTAGACTCCATCTCGAGTAGAACCAGGAGGTGGGTGGTGAATCTACAGGAGTACTCAATCGGGATTGAGTATGTACCAGGAGTGAGAAACTATGCTGCAGGTTGCCTCTCACGCCTTGTAGAGTACCCACAGGAGCAGGCTACCATACAGGAGGATGAGGTGTTGGCTGTACAAAATGGGAAAGTGTGCACCATAACCCAAGGGGCGATAGAAGAAGCACAGTGGAAGGAAGGGTTGAAGGCTGACCCACTCTTACAGAAGGTATGTGAAAAGACGAAAGGTGGATAGTCAGCCCAGGACACATGAGAGGAGTTGCTCAAATCATTCTGGATGGTTTGAGAGGAACTGTCCATTGTTAATGAGTGTCTTTTCCATGGCACACAACTAATTCCACTCGGAACTTTAAAAGACAAACTGATCAACTTGGCCCATGAGCGACATCTTGGCCTTACCAAGACTAAACAGAGGCTACATTTGGATTTTTGGTGGCCAAACATGGATTTAGACAGAGAGGAAGATACAGGAGTGTATACCGTGCTCCTCTAGTGACAAAATACTCAAGCTGCATACACCACCCATGCACTGTAGACCACCACCAGAGGGCTCGTGGGTGGACGTAGCTCTAGATATAATTGGCCCGTTAACAGGGGAGAGACGATCACCATATTTAAGTGCTGGTAGACTTGTACTCCTGGTGGCCAGAGTTGAAGTTTGTCTCTGAGATCAACACATAGGGGCATATGTAGGTAATTTCCATTTTGCGATTCTCAAATAGCGATTTTTAAGGAATTGCTATTTGAGAATAGCAAAATGGAATGTAGGTAATAATTCGCAATTTTTTTTGCGAATCTCTAAAATTCCTTATTTGCGATTAGCAAATTGCGAATCACAATTTGAGAATGCAATTCCAAGGGTGCCAGGGTGTCCAAAGGACACCTGTTGCACCCCTGGAATGTGCCTGTAAGTACATGTGGTGCACATACATGCCCTAAGGGCATGTCTGTGAGGCACATGGCACTTTGAATTTAAAAAAAATGCATTTTTAAAGGAAATCGCCAAATACCATCTACTTGAAGTAGGTGGTATTTTGCAATTCCACAATTTTTAAGGCACCCCTACATAGCATTTAAGGAATCGCAATTTTTGCGATTCCTTATTTTGCTAAGTGCCACCTACATACCAAAGGGGCGTTTGCAAATCGCAAACTCCTACCTACATGTGCCCCTCAGTCAGTTATAGAGTTTCTGCTGGAAGTGTTCCTCAGGAAGGTTTTGCCCAGCTCCATACTGACATCAACGGGGTTCAATTCTGCTCTCAGGAAATGAAGGAGTTCTTACAGTACAATGGAATAAAACACAAGCTCTCTACTCTATATCGCCTGGACGCTAATGGGATGGTAGACAGACTGAATAAAACCATCAAGGAGAGCATCTAGTTAGCTTGAGTCAGTGGGTTATGCTGGTAGGAGGAAGTGATGAAGTGTTTGGAAGCATATAGGTTAACCCCACACCAGACTACCAACCTGACACCTTTTGAACTAATGAAGGCTAGAAGCCCCAACTCTAGGTTGGTACCAGGGTGGATGAAGTGGCACAAAGGGTGGTCAGATCCCACTAAGAACACTCCTTTGAAGGAAAGAGAGCATAGAGTTATGGCTGAAAGAAAGGCAAGGTATGAAAGAACACATGCGGTCAAAGACATAAGTTTCAAAGTGGGAGATCTTGTCATGGTAAAGCTCTCACGGGCAGAGCGAAGTGGTCTGAGTTTACTGGACCTATAAGAATTGTAAAACAATTCAGGAACGCAAAAAACTCAAGATGGGAGAATTTGGAACTTAGGGAGGGTGGTGAAGTACTCTGTCCCCTTCACAAACCTTACCACACCAGGAGAGGATGAGAGTGAGACCCTCTGGGTAGCAAATACACTCACTGCAGCAGATGCTGAGAAAGCCAAAGTTCAGACCAGGTCAAGTGGGAGAAAGATATGTCATCCAAGTTTCCTCAAGGATCATGTTGCAAGGTAAATTGTTGTATCATACTGTTCTCTCTTAACAAACCTGGTACTCTCTCTCTCCCCTGTCTTTGTTTCCACACTCCAGGTTCCTTGGGTTTCTTTTTCCTGTGAACTCACTGTTTGTATAGAAGGGGGATGTGTGGTATCCTCCAAATGAGGGGAGAAGAGTCTCTATGGTTTGCATCTTTTCTCTCCTCCCCACTACATAATGGTTCGTCCTCGCATCCTTCTGATGCGGTAGAATGCTGGGGTAAGCCGAGTTCTGTCAGGCTCCTGCGTGAGGGGCACACTGGAAGTGACAGCTGTGGCTGAGGTATTCACTACTATGTTCTCATAATAAAGCCTCTTTCTTCCACTTACTTTAGTCTCCTGTGGTCTACCAGCTGATTTTACACAGCACTTTTGAATTCGGCTAAAACAAGGCCAGGAGATAAAGGTCAATACAGTAGAAGGCAGAGGCAAGGTGCAACTATTGTACCTATTTTTCTGAAGATTTTTAATCAGGCAGGTCTCAAAAAGTGAAGAACTCCACTGCTTAGTAGGAAAGAGAAGCGATCTGAGTCACCCAAAGGATTTATAGATTAACATGGTTGCATTCTTTCAACCAGAGGCATGCCAGAGAGGCTGGGAAATGTTGTGGGCCGCTGAGAATGATTAGCTGGAATTTCATTGCATATAGTCACAGTTTTGGAGAACAAATATTCAGACAAGTATTCACAAATACTCATGGAAACTGGAATTGTATTATTGCACCATCAAGGGGAAGATGCTTCTATGATAAAAGAAAAAGTTTATTTTTTGCAACATGGAGGAATCGAAAATTCTATTTGAATAGTACCTCTCAGCTACCCTCCATACAGTCAATCATCCAACTCTCATGCACTCCTTCAAATCTCAAATGGGATTCACTGGCAATGACCTTCACTAGTTCTCCTCCTAACTTTCCAAATTACACCAGTTTGTTCACAAGAGCCTCTCCAGGCCCCAGAGGTCTCATTCACCTGTGGAATCACAAATGATTTCGAACTGTCTCCTGTCAGCTTTAAACTCTACAGGTCACACCTTGGTTCTCTAATCAGAGGAAACAGCATTAGGAATAATCACTATGCTCAGAAAGGCACAACTCTACCTGGAAGTCTCCTCTGCTTCTAACATCCAATAACTGACACCGTGCCTGCACCTCATCCCGACCTGGATTATAAGAACCTACTTGAAGCTCAACTCACTCAAGAAATAATTCATGTTATTTGCCAGAAAACAGCTGTAAGAATTTGTACAAACCATAGATTAAAGGGCTTGAAGATTGACAGCTACCGGGTTTGACAGCGAGTCCCAAGTTTCAATGAATGCCAAGTCACTTGGACACTAGCCGCTTACTCAATGAACACATTGCCCAAAAAACAAAACGAAAACAAAGACAGTCTGGTGGCAAATGTCTCTTCTAAAGAAAGTAAAACTTCAGGACTGCTGTTCAAACCCTTGAACTCTTACATTTGGATGGTAGTAGTGCACTGCTCCATGGCCTCCCACCTTCCACACTTGCCCTTTAAAGGCATCATGCACACAGCTGCACATCTCATCCAGGGCTGGAAGAAATATGATCACATCACCTCGTCTTGCTGAAACTCCAATGGCTCCCTTTGCTGCTTTTGTCAGTTTAATTCCTCCTCACCTCCATTTTGTTTTAGATTTTCCACTCTGTATATGCTGCAGTGTAGATCCAGTGGTGAGGTGTCGAGGGTCAGTTACAGTCTGGTTGTAAGAGGCAGAGGAATGAGTGACTGCATACTATTACAGAAAACCTCTCCTAACAACATGTTCCAGAAAGGCTTGAATGACCGGATTGGATTGCTAACTTCTACTCGAAAGATCAGAGAGTTCTCGTGGCATGGTGTGGGTGGACGTACCCGACTGTGCCTACTGTGCATTTGCACACAGTAAGGAGCATAAGATGGCGAGTTGTATGGACGTGCAAGGATCAGTGGTAAGTTAGAGGACTTTTGCAAGTGGTATGTTTGAGGCTGTACAATGGATGGTGTTTCATGAGGAAGTGTAATCAGTAACATGACCTATGATGTATATAGGAGGAGAAAGAAACTGAGTTTGCCTATTGTGCTGAGACACCACTCAGACAATTGGCTTGTCATGAGTAACATCTCCTGTTAAGCCGGTTCAGTGAGGAGCAAGGAGATGGCCGCCTCCATTGAGCAGCAGCTCCCTGTGAAAAAAATCGATTCAGGGTTGTTATTGTACTGAAAATCTAAAGATACTTTTGGTTACTTACGGGCAGTTAAGAAGGAGTAGTTTCTGTCCTGTAACTCCAGTTCTGTAGTAGGGGTATCTCTGTTATAGTCATAATCTAGCGAATAGTCCCGCCCATGTGCGTGGACCCCGGAGCAATCAAAAATAATCTCTTAAAGTGTCGAAAAAAATGCAGAACTGCACAGACACTTAAGAGAGAATTTAAAAACAGATAATGCAGCCTATAACCAGGCTACACTGTCCAGTACTTCAACTAGAAATTCCACCAAAAATCCACAAACAGCAAAGTCTGTCCAGATTTCCCTTGCCTTAGCAGCAAAAAACCTCTGGAATGATAGAGAGGAAGACCTGGACAGACAAGCCCCATAGGCTGCCATTATGTGGCTCAAAACAGGATACTGGGCCTTTAAGAGAACTTTCCAGAACTTCACAGTATCCCAGAATGCACTGCAGGTCCCTTTTACTTTCAGTTCTTTTTGAAGGCGTAACACGCCAGACATGTAGCATTCCTTACATGAATATCTCTCCACCGGGGAGGAGGGCGGGCGCTTATGACTATAACAGAGATACCCCTACTACAGAACTGGAGTTACAGGACAGAAACTACTCCTTCTGTAGTAGGGGATCTCTGTGTATAGTCATAATCTAGTGAATAGAATGGCAAGCCCATCCCCCACATCAAAGTGGCGGTGGAGAAAAGAAACAAATATTCCCACTCTCGCTAAACTGTTGGAAAAATGCGTACAGCTACAACTGACTAAACACATAGATAAGTTTGATCTCCTCAACCCTCATCAATCAGGCTTCCGAGCAGGGCACAGTACCGAAACTGCTATGACTCACATAGTTGACGACGCCCTCCAAATCCTAGACCAAAACAATACCTGCCTCCTCATCCTTCTTGATCTCTCCTCAGCATTCGACACAGTTAAACATGAGAACCTACTCGAACTATTAAACACAAGAATGGGCATATCTGGGACTGTTCTCAAGTGGTTCACCTCCTTTCTACAAAATCGGTCTCAGAGATTCAAAAGCAAAAACCTGATGTCCTCTCCGGTACCTGTATCGCTAGGCGTCCCTCAAGGATCCTCCCTCTCCCTAACACTGTACAACCTAGTTATGGAACCTCTCACTACTTTGCTACAAGCATCCAATGTTCACTTTCACATGTATGCCGACGACACCCAACTTTATCTCAAAATACAATCTCCCAAGGACATCATGCTTCTGAACACCACGATCAGAAACACCCAATCCTGGCTTGCCGAGAATCACCTCAAACTCAATGCGCTGAAGACTGAGTTCATCCTGATCTCACCTCCCGCAAAAATCTCTACCGCTCAAACATGGCTTAAGCACCTAACGGCTCTAAATGTACAACCTACCATCGTAGACTCAGCAAAATCTTTAGGCATAACACTTGACGCCAATCTCAACATGCAGCAGCATATCAGCAAGGCAACCAAAGGAGCGAACTTCCAAATCAATACCTTGAGAAAACAAACCATTCCTTCCAGCCAAAGACTTCCAAACTGCAGTACAATCTATAGTCATCCCGCACATTGAATACGGTAGCACCGCCCTCTGCGGGCTCCCCCTAACTACAACGGCACCCCTAAGAGCGTCCCTTAACGCTGCAGCAAGATTCATCACTGGCTCAAAAAAACACTCGCATATTTCCCCCGACTTTAAATCCCTGAACTGGCTACCTTTTGAAGCCAGAATGCATCTGAAAATCGCCTGCATGACACACAAGGCTGTACACATGAACTCACCCGCCTATCTCACTCAAAAGCTGACAATTTCTGGTGGCTCTAGAACTACTAGAAGCACAAACAATCTTCTGCTGAAGCCTCAAAGATTTCGGAGGGAAAAAACCTATAAACGCTCCTTCTCAGGAATGGCGCCCAGGATCTGGAACTCACTCCCTCCTGAAACCAGGCTCATCTCCTCCAACAAACTTTTTAAGAGAGAAGTAAAAGCGATCCTCATGGCTAAATACACATGATCTATTATTCTGTATTTCTCAAGAATCCGCTCTGTACTACCTGCCTGACCCCTTGGACTATTTGTATTACTTGAATTATCGACTTATTTGATTGTATACGTTCCCTCTTTGTATATTTTTATATTGTTGACGCACCTGTCTGACTTTGCATACTGTACCTACACCACCTCAACTATTCCTACTCTTGTACTACTGATGCACCTGTGTGACTATACACCCTGTACTCACCTACCTCAACTATGCCTACCTTTATGCTATCTCCAAAAGCATTTAAGCACGCTTAAACAAGTATATGCTCCTTCTTTTTGTACTTGTATATTATTGGCGCACCTGTTTGACTATGCACCTTGTACCTACATTACCTCAACTTTGACCTACCTCTTGTATTTTGACCTACCTATGTAACTATGCACCTTGTACCTAACTACCTCAACTATTACATTCTATTATTCTATCACCCCCTTGTCCTTGTAAAGCGCTCTGATATCTGCAAAGATCTTGTTCGCGCTATATAAAACGTTCAAATAAATAAATAAATAAATAAACAACACCACTATTGTGCGAACAAATTCCGCAGCGAAGCCTGTCCAACCTGAGCATCTGCCCTGGCATCAGTGTCCAGACAGTAATGCTTGGCAAAGGTATGAACCGACTTCCAAGTGGCGGCCTTGCAAATTTCTGCAATAGGAACATTACGGAGCAAAGCCGTCGTGGCAGCTTTGCCCCTGGTGGAATGAGCCTTAGGCTTACCCCCTAAGGTCTTATTAGCTTTTTGGTAACACAATTGTATACAGGACACAATCCCACTAGAAATGGACTGTTTGGAGGTAGCAAGACTGGTCCTGACTGATCCATAATTGATGAACAATTGGTCTGACCTACGAATGTCTTTGGTTTTATCCAGATAAAATTTCAACACCCTCCCAACATCCAGGGAATGTAAGGACCTTTCCGCTGGAGATGAAGGATCCTGAAAAAACGTAGGCAAAGTTATAGTCTGGTTGACATGAAAATCAGAAATAACCTTGGGAAGAAATTTAGGGTGAGTACGCATAACAACCTTAGCAGCATGAAATACAGTATAAGGTTCTTGGCAACACAACGCCTGAATTTCACTCACCCTGCGGGCCGATGTAATGGCCACGAGGAACGCCGCCTTCCAGGACAGGTGCTGCAACGAAGCCTTATGAATAGGTTCAAAAGGCTCCTTCATCAATCTGGACAGCACCACATTCAATTCCCATGAAGGCGAAGGAAGCCTGACAGGAGGGAACACTTTCTTCAAGCCTTCCAAAAAATCTTTGATCACAGGGATCTGGAAGAAGGAAGTCTGTGAAGGGCATTTCCTGTAGGCAGTCAAAGCAGCGAGATGAACCTTAATGGAATGAACATTAAGGCCAGACCGCGCCAAATGTAGAAGGTAAGGAAGGATGACATCTTCCTTGCACGTCGTCGGATCAAAGTTCTTGGACGCACACCATATACAAAACCTCTTCCACTTGTAAGCATAGGATGTCCCAGTGGAAGGTCGCTTAGACTCCTTTAGTATGTCCATGCAATCTTCGGGCAAATTCAAGTGGCCATATTGCACTCTCTCAGGAGCCATGCCGCCAAACTCAAAGACGAGAGGTTGGGGTGCAACATCTGCCCCCCGAACTTCGTGAGAAGGTCCGGCCGTGCGGAAGGAGAGACCGGTGAAGCAGGTCCGTGAACCACCACTGCCTGGGCCATTCCGGGGCAATTAGGATCATCCGTGCCCTGGACTGGGACAGCTTGATGAGCACCGCTGGAATCAGGGGAATGGGTGGAAAAGCGTACACAAAGCTTTTCGACCAGTTGATCCATAGCGCATTCCCCAGCGTCCCTTGCTGGTAGTGCCTGGAGGCGAAGTCTCGGCATTTGCTGTTTTCGGCGGTGGCGAACAGATCTACGTCTGGAGTCCCCCACCTTTCGAAGACTTCTCCTAGTACTTCGTCGTTTATGACCCATTCGTGGTTTTCCTGAATCAGTCTGCTCAGTGTGTCTGCCTGAACATTCTGCACACCTGGTAGATGAGTAGCCGTTATCGTCAATCCTCTGGCCAGAAGCCAGTGCCAGATCGTCTGCGCCTCCCAAGACAGGGTGCGCGATCTCGAGCCCCCCTGCTTGTTGAGGTAATACATCGTGGTCGTATTGTCCGTCTGTACAAGTAGAGAGTTGGTCTGGAAGGACGGATGAAAGGCCTTCAGTGCCAAGTGAACAGCTCTGAGTTCCAGGAAATTGATGTGATACGTGGACTCCATCGGAGACCACGTTCCTTGAATCTGTAAGTCTCCTGAATGCGCTCCCCAGCCGTGGAGAGAGGCATCCGTCACGATAGTCTGAGTAGGAATGTCCTTGTGGAAGGGAACCCCTTTGAGGAGATTCTCCGCTGAACACCACCACTTCAGAGACTGAAGTGCATGCAGAGACAGTCATATCTTGTCGTCCCAAGATCCTTTCCTCTGGTCCCATTGGTCCTCCAAGCACTCCTGCAGAGGTCTCATGTGTAGTCGTGCATGAGGAGTGAGGAAGATACAAGAGGCCACCGAACCCAGTAGAGAAGACACCGTCCTCACTGTTGTAGATGGAGCGGTCATAAGAGCCTGAGCCTTCCGAAGGATCGATCGCCGTCGCTCCTCCGAAGGAGACACGCTTGCTGACAGCGTATTGATTGTACTGAATGCACTGAATGCACTGGACCGGGTACTGAATGCACTGGACCGGGATCGGGACAGACTTGGACATGTTGATGTGCAACCCCAACTTGTTCAAGAGAACGCATGTCTTCTGGAAGTGTGCTTGAGCTTCCGAGGAGGAGGCCTTGATCAACCAATCGTCCAGGTACGGGTAGACAAACACCTTGTTCTTCCTGAGGTGTGCTGCTACCACTGCCATGCACTTCGAGAATGTTCTGGGCGCGGACTTCAGCCCGAATGGCAGCACTGTGTACTGATAATGATTGGTGCCGACTTGAAATCGCAGAAACTTCCTGTGTTTGCACGTGATGGGCACAAGGAAGTACGCATCCTGTAGGTCTATTGCACAAAGCCAGTCTCCCTGTTACAACTGAGGATAAATCTGATGCAACGACAGCATGCAAAACTTTTCTCTGCGAATCCACTTGTTTGCCTGCCGCAAGTCCAGAATGGGCCTGAACTCGTTCTTGTCCTTCTTGCGAAACAGGAAGAACCGGGAGTACAGACCTCTTCCTCTTTGAGACAGAGGTACGTCTTCTATCGCCCTTTTCCTTAACAGGATAACGGCCTCCGCCTGGATCTCGCGCAGTTGATACTGTGAGCTGACCGGAGGGATCGCTGGAGGAGGGCTGATGAACCGAAGACTGGATCCATTGCAAACAATATTCAGCACCCACTTGTCCTGAGTAATTTTTCTCCACTCTGCCAGAAAAAGTTGAACGCTTCCCCCCACCGGAGCGGGTAACGGATAAAGGGGAAGTAACCGCTCAGGGTCGAGACCCGGCCGGGCCCTTGTTCGAGGTAGAGGACTGCTGTCCCCCTCTACCCTTCTGTCGTTTCTGGAAGGGTCTCCGGAACTGCTGCTGTTGTTGCTGCTGCTGTCCCGAAGACTGCCCCCTTCTTCCTTGCGCGCCGTAGTGTCTTTGGAACGGCCGGTAGGACTTCTTCTCTTTGGGCTTCTCCAAGCCCACAGCCGTAAGGGTCTCCGCCTCCGCCTTCAAGCGGGCCATTTCATGATCTGCGTGTTTTCCGAATAAGGTATCCCCGGAAAAGGGCAGGTTGGCAACCCGCTGCTGGGCCTCCGGCTTGAGTGACGTGAGCCGGAGCCAGGCATGTCGCCGTTGATTGATTCCATGGCAGTAACCATGGGCAGCCAACAAGGAGGCATCCGCAGCCGCGCTGATGACCTGATTGGACACCAGCATCCCTTCCGTGAGGATCTCTTGGAAGTCCTCCCTCTTGTCTCTCGGTAGCAGTTCCACGAACTGTTGCAGGGAGTCCCACAGTGCCCGGTCATAACGTCCCAGCAGAGCTGTATCGCTGGACGCCTTCATGGCTGTGGAAGCGGTCCCACACGCCTTCCTCCAGCCGAGTCGATCCATCGACTTTCTTTATCTGGCGGCACGGTGGATGACGGGGAGGTAGAGTGCAATTTCCTGGCCGCCGTCACTATCACCGAGTCCGGTACCGGATCTACTCTCAGAAAGGCAGGGTCCGAATCCGGGGCCCTGTACTTCTTTAGAAGGCGGGGGGAGCGGCCTTCACCACCGCTGGTGTGAGGAATAGCTCCTCTGCAGGTTCCTTCAATCCAGGTACTAGTGGTAGGAGGGGGCGAGACAAATGCTTCTTATGAAGCGTCTCGAATATCACTGATGTCGAAGGTGTAGGTGCCGTCACAGCGATACCCAACTTCGCAGCCCCCCTCAGGAGGACCTCCTGGAAAGTGGCAATGTCATCCACAGGAGAAACCCTGGTCTCAGGGAAGTCCGATAAGGTCGGCGAGTAGGAATGGGTCCTGGAAGAGTCCGTGCAGGACCTAGACCCCCGCCTCCTATGGCGACGCCTTGATCTGGTGGAGGATCTATGACGACTCCTTGATCTTCCTCTCCGTCCGGAGCGTGAACGTGACCTCCTCGGCCGAGGACGATCAATCGGGTCCACCGGAGCGTGTGACTTGGGCTTGGACGGGGCCTTCGGTCTAGGTGTACCCTTGGGAGGCGTCGGAAGAATAGGCAACGAAGTCGACCTCAGTGGAACCGGAGGTGGCTTCACTGGCAACCCTGACCCAAGTTGCGGTGGAGGCAACGGAGGAGGAGTAGGCTTCCTCGGAGGGGGACCCCTCGGTAACGGAGGAGGAGGAGTCACCTTCCCCGATGGGGCATACACCTCGGAATACACCGAGTGAGGCGAACCCCCTTCTCTACCAGCCTGGGACGTAGGCGAACCTCCCACGGCGTCAGGTCTCCATCCACCTCTCTTCGACGTCGAAGAACGGCGACCAGACGGCGAGCGTCGGCCCCTTGACGCCGAGCGTCTCTCCTCGGCGTCGAACGCCTTCGCCTCGACGGCGACCTTCTGCGCCTCGACGGCGATCCTCGGCGCCTCGACGGCGACCTTCTGTGCCTCGACGGCGATCTTCCATGCCTCGACGGCGACCTGTGCCTCGACGGCGACCTGTGCCTCGACGGCGACCTGTGCCTCGACGGCGACCTGTACCTCGACGGCGACCTGTACCTCGACGGCGACCTCGACGACGAGGACCTCCTCGACGACGTCGGTCTCCTCTTCGCCGATGGCGAACGGCGGTGTCGCCTCGACGGCGAGCGCCGACGCCTGGCTCTTCCACATCGATCGCTCGACGCCGACGAGGACCACGATGAAACAGTCAGTCATTGGGGACTTCAACGGTCTTGTAACATCCCTCGACGCCGAGCGTCGACGTCGTTTTCGTCTCCGACGATGGGGAACAGACCGTAGTCATTCCTCTCGACGCCGTAGTGGGCGCAATAGACCCAGGCGGAGAAAGGTGACGTTTGCTGGCCTTCCTGCCCCTGGGGAGCCCCCCAGAGGCCTCAGCATGGGCAGAAGAAGCCCCTCCAGACCCACCTTGTGCCTTCAATCTTCTTTCCTCGAGGCCCTTAAGTCTGATCTTCTTCCTGTCCTTCAGGGTCCTGCCAGAGAAGCCTTGACAGATCACACACTCCTCTGGGACATGTGAAGAAGGAAGGCAGAGGATACACACCTCATGGGGATCCGATTTGGCCTTCTTCCTGGAGCACTACGGGCATTTATCGAATAATGCAGGCATATTCGACAAAAAACAGAGTGTAAGACCAAGGAGAAAGGCACTAAAGTACAACAAAGTACTAAACTATGAAAAAAATAGTGAAAAATCACCAAAAAAACCCTTAAAAAGGGAGAGCTCAATGCTCCAGGGTCCTGCTTGCAGGAGCCGAAAAAAAGAACTGAAAGTAAAAGGGACCTGCAGTGCATTCTGGGATACTGTGAAGTTCTGGAAAGTTCTCTTAAAGGCACAGTATCCTGTTTTGAGCCACATAATGGCAGCCTATGGGGCGTGTCTGTCCATGTCTTCCTCTCTATCTTTCCAGAGGTTTTTTGCTGCTAAGGCAAGGGAAATCTGGACAGACTTTGCGGTTTGTGGATTTTTGGTGGAATTTCTAGTTGAAGTACTGGACAGTGTAGCCTGGTTATAGGCTGCATTATCTGTCTTTAAATTCTCTCTTAAGTGTCTGTGCAGTTCTGCATTTTTTTCGACACTTTAAGAGATTATTTTTGATTGCTCCGGGGTCCACGCACATGGGCAGGACTATTCACTAGATTATGACTATACACAGAGATCCCCTACTACAGAAGCCTATTTTGCTTGTCACTGCAGTCAATCACATAAATGTCTATCATACTCCAGGCACCTTCGCACAATTTAGCAACTACTGTTCTTTCACACGACTTGTTTTGAACAAAAGCCAAGGTGCAGCACCGTAGCATAAAAAAGGAAAAAAATCAGATCCGTGTTCGAAGATATATTCTATAAAATTCTTCTTTTATTCACATCGGATTAAAACGATCAGGATGAACTAAACAGCTAAAGCGTTACGCCCATACACTTGGACTTCTTCAGGGCATAGCTAGAAACCACATGGGGATTGATGTCATTCCGTTCACACCATATCAGAGCGGCCGGGGATATCGTAAACCCTGTCCACTTTGCTATTCTATCGTGCAAGCAAAGTGCCCTTCACAAAAGTATACACACAAATGTGGGGTAAAATGTATGTAGAACTGGAAGCCCGGTCCAACCAAAATAAGGCGGGCCCAATATTAAAGGCAGAAGGCCATGTACGACCTCAATAAGTCTATGGTCTTGGTCGGAACGTCTCCAGTCAGATCACGAATGGGCGAACCTGTTTCACACAACTTGTGTTATAAGTGTGGTATCCTGATACACACTGGGACGGTGGATTTATGTGGCTAGAAGTAGCGCCTCTTGAAAATACCCTGGGCCCCAACATCCACAACAGAACCGGTCTTCCAGTTACACTGTACTTGAACCAGCCACATGGCCTTACTCCTATGTGTGAGCAAGATCTTAATAATTTACGACAACAATGAAAGAAAACAAGGTGTCAATTTCAATCTGGCCACATGACGTTTTTTCTAAGGTTTTTTTTTTGCACAAATTCCAGCCTCCATTTTCTGTAATCGTTTTCCAATTGATTAATGCCAAACGAGAAAATGTGCGGTTCCAAAGAAATTCAGTTTGTGCAGTTTAAAGGCAGATGAAGTGCTGGCAGTCATTAAATATTTCTAACACGAAAAGTACCAACTGGTATTGCATACTTTCGAAATGACTTTATCCTGAGACTTAGCACCAAATCTTGAAAGCAAAAAAGCCAGCAGACCTTAGGTGAAATTAGCATATCTAATTTCTTTACCAGAAATAACAATTTCTCTAAAATGGCGCTCTTATTAATTGCAATATCTTTATGCAATATAACGTGTCAATTATGCAATGTGTTTTATATATTTAATTTTTCTTGATTTCTGAAGAATGTTTCTCTCAGTGGCTGCAAGTACAGATGTATTAACAGGGAAAGAAATTCCCTAGAACCAAACCAGAATACCTTTTCACTTTCCAAAGCCAAGAAACTTGTGTGAACGCGGTGATCAGACACTTCTGGGACGGGGCATCTGGTCAAGGGGCGCACAGGGTGTCTTGATGGCCTGTAGCCTTCCAAGCTGCCCACAGCTGCAGAACACAAGCCTCACACTCCTCAAGCCAATGACACACAAGTTCAAGTGAATCTTTAATGGATTTTATTTCCGGTACTTTTACAAATAATAGTATAAAAAATAAGCACTGTCAATGTTTCATCTATTCTGTACATCTTAGGAGCTCTTGTGCATTCACTGACACAGCCCCAGTCTTCTAGCGGCTACTAAACCAATACTACTTGATTCTTCCTTACAAAACTCTCTATCATAGGCTTCAGCAACTCGAAGATGTTTTGTGCTACCCAGGCCCCCTTTGAAAATGTGCATGTCAACCAACTACCAACCCACCTTGTGTTGATAGCAGGGGCATGTGTTTCTTGTCACTGATACTTCCAGCAGAGGTGGTTGTCACTGTGGTTCATTTGGAAGCCATATTGACGTTGCATATGACATCCGGAGCAGACAGACTGCACTTCATCAATAGTCAAATAGAACCTTCAGTCCTGACCTTCAGGCCTTCCTGATCCTACCCAATGGCGAGTCCTTAGTGGCCAAGGTTCATGGCCTTGTCTCCATCGTCTTCATTACCATCATCATCCTCACCGTTGAAGCTGGAGAAACAGATGGGCTGGCACTCCAGAGTGCGAAGGTTCAACAGGCAGGCCACTTGCGAGACGCTGAATTCTGGGACAGCGAGCAAGAGGACCCGCTGTCCATCCATTCCTAGCGGCCAATAAAAAAGATAAAATCATGCATCTCGGTAGTAGGGAGCAGGTGGCACCACAAGCTCAGAGAGAGGCAAACAGGGAGGTGCAGCACCAGTAGGGCTGTGTGTGGGTCCCAGTTCAAGAGCAGGCAGGGGGTGCATCAGGAACAAATGAGATGTGTTTGGATATTGAGTCAATACTGCAGTAGGTGGTGGTGCTTCTGGTCAGGAATGAAGTGCAGAAGGGTGCTGCAGGTGAATATTCAGGAGCATTCACAGATCTGTGTGTAGCTGCATCATTTACAGATCTGGGTGTGCGTTCTAATGCTGCCGGCCAGTGTAGAGGTGCATTGGAAGGGGTGCACGTGGGTTCTAACAGGGGAACGAGTACTGGTTCTCATAGTGTAGGTCAGTTTGGAGGTGCATTCAAAGGGGTGTACCTGGGTTCTAATAGGGGAAGTGTAGGTCAGTGTTGAGGTGCACTGGACGGGTGCACTTAGGTTCTAATAGGGGAACGGGTACTGGTTCTCATAGTGTAGGTCAGTGTTGAGGTGCATTCGAAGGACTGTACATGGGTTCTAATAGGGGAAGTGTAGGTCAGTGTTGAGGTGCACTGGAAGGGGTGCACATGAGTTTGAATAGGGGAATGAGTATTGGTTCTCATAGTGTAGGTCAGTGTTGAGGTGCACTGGAAGGGGTGAACATGGTTTCTAATAGGGGAATGAGTACTGGTTCTCATAGTGTAGGTCAGTGTAGAGGTGCATTGGAAGGGGTGCAAATGGGTTCTAACAGGGGAACGAGTACTGGTTCTCATAGTGTAGGTCAGTGTGGAGGTGCATTCAAAGGGGTGTACCTGGGTTCTAATAGGGGAAGTGTAGGTCAGTGTTGAGGTGCACTGGACGGGTGCACTTGGGTTCTAATAGGGGAACGGGTACTGGTTCTCATAGTGTAGGTCAGTGTTGAGGTGCACTGGAAGGGGTGCACATGGGTTCTAATAGGGGAAGTGTAGGTCAGTGTTGAGGTGCACTGGAAGGGGTGCACATGAGTTCTAATAGGGGAACGAGTACTGGTTCTCATAGTGTAGGTCAGTGTTGAGGTGCATTCGAAGGGCTGTACATGGGTTCTAATAGGGGAACGGGTACTGGTTCTCATAGTGTAGGTCAGTGTTGAGGTGCATTCGAAGGGCTGTACATGGGTTCTAATAGGGGAAGTGTAGGTCAGTGTTGAGGTGCACTGGAAGGGGTGCACATGAGTTTGAATAGGGGAATGAGTATTGGTTCTCATAGTGTAGGTCAGTGTTGAGGTGCACTGGAAGGGGTGAACATGGTTTCTAATAGGGGAATGAGTACTGGTTCTCATAGTGTAGGTCAGTGTTGAGGTGCACTGGAAGGGGTGCACATGGGTTCTAATAGGGGAAGTGTAGGTCAGTGTTGAGGTGCACTGGAAGGGGTGCACATGGGTCCTAATAGGGGAAGTGTAGGTCAGTGTTGAGGTGCACTGGAAGGGGTGCACATGGGTTCTAATAGGGGAAGTGTAGGTCAGTGTTGAGGTGCACTGGAAGGGGTGCACATGGGTTCTAATAGGAGAAGTGTAGGTCAGTGTTAAGGTGCACTGGAAGGGGTGCACATGGGTTCTAATAGGGGAAGTGTAGGTCAGTGTTGAGGTGCACTGGAAGGGGTGCACATGAGTTCTAATAGGGGAACGAGTACTGGTTCTCATAGTGTAGGCCAGTGTTGAGGTGCATTCGAAGGGGTGTACATGGGTTCTAATAGGGGAACGGGTACTGGTTCTCATAGTGTAGGTCAGTGTTGAGGTGCATTCGAAGGGGTGTACATGGGTTCTAATAGGGGAACGAGTACTGGTTCTCATAGTGTAGGCCAGTGTTGAGGTGCATTCGAAGGGGTGTACATGGGTTCTAATAGGGGAACGGGTACTGGTTCTCATAGTGTAGGTCAGTGTTGAGGTGCATTCGAAGGGGTGTACATGGGTTCTAATAGGGGAACGAGTACTGGTTCTCATAGTGTAGGCCAGTGTTGAGGTGCATTCGAAGGGGTGTACATGGGTTCTAATAGGGGAACGGGTACTGGTTCTCATAGTGTAGGTCAGTGTTGAGGTGCACTGGAAGGGGTGCACATGGGTTCTAATAGGGGAAGTGTAGGTCAGTGTTGAGGTGCACTGGAAGGGGTGCACATGAGTTCTAATAGGGGAACGAGTACTGGTTCTCATAGTGTAGGCCAGTGTTGAGGTGCATTCGAAGGGGTGTACATGGGTTCTAATAGGGGAACGGGTACTGGTTCTCATAGTGTAGGTCAGTGTTGAGGTGCATTCGAAGGGCTGTACATGGGTTCTAATAGGGGAACGGGTACTGGTTCTCATAGTGTAGGTCAGTGTTGAGGTGCACTGGAAGGGGTGCACATGGGTTCTAATAGGGGAAGTGTAGGTCAGTGTTGAGGTGCACTGGAAGGGGTGCACATGAGTTCTAATAGGGGAACGACTACTGATTCTCAATGTGTAGGCCAGTGTTGAGGTGCATTCGAAGGGGTGTACATGGGTTCTAATAGGGGAACAGGTACTGGTTCTCATAGGGTAGATCACTGTTGAGGTGCACTGGAAGGGGTGCACATGGGCTCGAATAGGAGAATGAGTACTGGTGATCATAGTATAGGTCAGTGTTAAGGTGCACTGACCATAGGTCCTCATATTGGGATAGCCGGCAGTGTGCAGGTCTCTAATGAGGTGCATTTGCAGACCTGCTTCTGGGTCCTAATGATGCAGGCCAATGTTGAGGTGCACTCGCAAGCTTGCATGTAGGTGGCAATGGGACACAATACTGGGCTGCAGGTCAGTACTGAGATAACGTTGCAGAGGTGTGCACTGTTTCCAGGACTGGAACAGCAGCGAAGTGAACAGTTCAAGAGCTGATGCATCCTTAAAGCTGCATGTATCGTCTAGCAGTAATTAACAATTTGCAGGAGGACCCCCACAAGTTTCGTTACACCACTGCACTGTGGGCAAGAATAGCGGGCACTGGAGGAGATGTGTGTGGTCTCTGCCCTGGATTAGCACAGAGTGCTGTAGATCAGATGAGATGCATTTGCTGCTCTCCATCCCTACATGTGTAGAACATTCTATCTCACATATATGTTTCAGTTCCAGCTGCTGGAAAGGAAGCCACCGCACCTCCCAAGCCCAGAGCTGCAGCAAGCTGAATACAAAAGATGCAACGGAGTGCCTATAATCACTTTGTGCCACCCACCCCTCTTTTTGGTTGGTCAGTGCCCAGTGGATGCATCACATACTACAGTTGAAGGATTATTAGCTTGGCAGCAAGGTCACTAACAGGCCTGGTTCCTCACCTTTGACTTCCTTTGATTTGAAGGCTGGTGCATTGCCGCAGAAATAGACATCTGGACAGTCTTGCAAGATGAACGGGTCGGACTTATAAAAGGGGTAGCACCCTGAGGATGGAGAAAGCATAAATCAGCATCCAATCACAAGTGCCAATCTCTATTCCACCCACTGAATGGATCAGGTAACCCAGGAAGTTGAAGAGGAGAGCTTGATGTACAAGACGGGATCAGCAAAAGGTTTTCAGAGAGGCCTCTCCATGAAGGGGCAGGGTGGTCAGGGTTGGAAAGGAGAGAGATGGGTGTATGCAGTGAGGCCTTGCAGCACATAGTGATATCAAGAAAGGAAGGAAACTGGCCTCTTATGAGAGGTGAGAATTTGAGGGGCAGAAGAAAGGGAGGGCGACCAGAGGACTGGAAGGGAGGTCTTGAAGGAGGTCCAATGATTGGTCCTGCTGGCAACAGGGAGATATTTTTTAGAAGAACAAACAGTAGTGAGCTTAATAATTAAGCCAAAAAACCCACGGGAACAACAAAACAAATTAGATAATTATAGTGACATGTAGACAAAATTAATGAAAGCAGACCATGTTTTTTATATAGTCTAAATTAGTTTGTGATTTATTTAAATATTTTCTTCATTTTTGTTGAGAATTTCATTTATAAAAAATACACATAAATCATTAAAAAGTCAATAACATACATATTGAGATTTCAAAAGATTATCTATACATATTCAAAAACACAAATAAGAAAGAGGGGAGACAAAAAACAGAACAAATGACTCTGGTGACAAATCGGGCTAGTGGAGTAAGCAAAGCGGTGGATGGAGACTCTACGCGCGTTTCGGCTATTGCCTTCTTCAGGAGTCCGTCATTTGCATTAGGACAAAAAAACTTAACAATAGGAAGAAAGAATATATTAGTTTGGGTAGATCTCTTGAAGGTCAGTCAACTGGATGGAACCAAACTCTTTTTTTCTCACTTGATAGTGTCCGTGTATTCCTTATAAAAGCCGTACTTATAGAGCTTGCAGGAGTATCAGGCGATCGCTGTCTAATCGATCCGACGGCGTAGGACATCCAGGACCCCGATGAATCACGGCGTCTATCTTTGCTACGGTTTGCGTCTGCCCCAAGCGATATATACATAAGGAATGTTACGGGACTAAAATATGTCCAACCGCACTTGAGCGTTAATTATCAATTAGACAGCGATCACCTGTTGCAAAGTATTATCTATACCCTGGATTGTCATTGCGTCCCCATATCCATTTTCATCGAAGATATAGCGACCAGCCCACAAGTGTTGCATACCTATGCACATGACTTCATTACTCCTGCAAGCGCTATAAGTACGGCTTTTATAAGGAATACACTATCAAGTGAGAAAAAAAGAGTTTGGTCCCATCCAGTTGACTGACCTTCAAGAGATCTACCCAAACTAATATATTCTTTCTTCCTATTGTTAAGTTTTTTTGTCCTAATGCAAATGACGGACTCCTGAAGAAGGCAATAGCCGAAACGCGCGTAGAGTCTCCATCCACCGCTTTGCTTACTCCACTAGCCCGATTTGTCACCAGAGTCATTTGTTCTGTTTTTTGTCTCCCCTCATTCTTATTTGTGTTTTTGAATATGTATAGATAATCTTTTGAAATCTCAATATGTATGTTATTGACTTTTTAATGATTTATGTGTATTTTTTATAAATGAAATTCTCAACAAAAATGAAGAAAATATTTAAATAAATCACAAACTAATTTAGAATATATAAAAAACATGGTCTGCTTTCATCAGTTTTGTCTATATTTCACTATAATTATCTAATTTGTTTTGTTGTTCCCTTGGGTTTTTTGGCTTAATTATTAAGCTCACTACTGTTTGTTCTTCTAAAAAATAGTTTGATTTATTCCCTACGAGTAGTGAAGGCATTAGAAGTAGGGGTCCCTTTCCTTTCCAAATTGGGCAACAGGGAGATAGCCTGTCCCAGTGGTTAGAGGATGGGCGGTGGGAAGTCGAGGCACTGCCTGCGCCCCTTGGACCTTACCTAGTGTGTCTGGAGAAGTAGGGCTCAGGTGTCCGATTCTAAGAGTCCACTCCAGGATCTCCAGATGGTCCTCCATGTTGCTGTACTTATAGATATCACTGACGTTCTGTCCCGAAGTTCCAAGGAACCTAAGGAAGCAACGAAGAGTCATGATTACCAGGACCATGGAAGGCAGGTGTGCTCACTTAACCTAGAGGCAGGATCAGCACATACATGTAAAAACAAGGTCATGTGAAAGAGGGCAGGATCAGCACATGTATGCAGAAAACAAATTCATGTGACAGAGGGCAGGGTTAGCACATGTATCATGTGAAAGAGGGCTGGAGCGACACATATGGAGAAAAAAAACAAGTTCACGTGACGGAGAGCAGGACCAGTGCAAGAATGGGATCAGAACAGGAGATAGAAAATAAGGTTATGTGACAGAGGCCAAGATCAGTACATGGATGCCAACATTTGATGAATGAGGAAAATTAAAAAAACATAGCTACTTAATATACTACAACTGCATCTCTAGGACCGATTATCTACCTCTGAACATTGCAGTTGAGTGGATGACAGGAGGAAAAATTAAAATATGCCATTCCAACCCAAAGTATGCATCTATAATCTAGAGACAAAACGATCTGCATAGAGGGTGGTTTACATACTGGTTAATGGAGGTCAAGGACAGGGACGCTCAACTGTAAAGGAGCCTTGGGGAACAGGAGCACCAGAAAAAAAGAGCAGAGGCGCGTAGGAAGCTGGCTCCTTATATAGTGGTCCAAAATGAGTTACACTGTGTAATGAGTCCAGGCAAACCCAATTGTGTTACTGAGGCACAAATGATAACCCAAATTCTCTCTTTTGAGGTAGTGTGGGTGAGCAGATAGGCTTATCAGAGGGTAGTTCTAAGTGTTTATAGCACACACAAAGGCAGTAAGTGAGACACACACTCAAACAAATCCAACACCAATTTATAAAAATAATACAGATTTTTTTTTACATGAATTTAGATACCAAGATCATCAGAATCAGGTAAATACTTTTCGAGGTATGAATTTTTACAGGTTTCAAAAGTTCACACACTGCAATTTCTCGAGCGGTAATGTTATTCTATGGGGAGAAAACATATACTGCATTTGGGCACTTGTCAGTGACTTACGGGACCCTTCTCCTGGAATTAAGGTGAGTGCCTGAGAAGCCTGCGTGCAGAGGTGTTTCAATGTCAGGTGCCCCATTCATTTCAATGGGGAACGGTCCGGTTGAGCAGAGGATGCAAGCTGGGACTAGGGGGGGCAGTCGGGTGACCTCTCGAGGGGCTCAGTCCTTGAGATTGCTCGGGCATGCAGGGGCACCATTGGTCCACTTCTCCTCGGGCTGTGGGGCTTGGGTGCAGTGGTGCTTATAGGTGTTCGCGCTGCAGGAGACACTCGCAGTTTGAGGGCATCTGCAAAATGAGGCTGCAGGTGGTGACTGACCGTCCAGTCTAGGCAAACCCTAGGGTGAGCTCAGCCTTTGAGTCTCAGGACCCCATTAGCACCGTCACCTCCCTCGGACTTTGGCTGTGGGGGGCTGGTGCACACGTACTTTGAGGTGTCGTTGGCGGCGGTCCACGGCTCACTCTTTGTCTTGGTTTTCCAGAAAAGAGGCAAACAGGTCAGCTAGGCCACTCTCGATGTGAGTCTCACTGCCACTGAAGTCCCTTGACGTACAGGTTGATCTTACTCTGTGTTTGTGTCCGGGCTGGGCACAGCTAGCAATGGCTGTTGCAACGTGTCAGTACCCCAGATATTGGTATTGTGCGGCTCCAGTTGGTCCTGGCATCCCCAACCTTGGAGAGAGTACGGTTCTGACTTGCGGTAGAACAGCGACCTCGTCCAGGGCAGCTGCAGCGTTGGTAGTCCCAGTAAGAGGTAGGACGGTGAAGCGGACCTTGCTTCTTTGGTGCCTGCGGCTGCAGGGGACTAGCTCTTTTACTCCAAGGGAGTTCTCTGGGGTTTACGTAGCACTGGCAGGCCTCTGGGTTTATTGGAATCTGCACAGCGGCAGGACAAATCTGTTTCTCCACGAGGGTCGGGTGCAGCAGGGAGACTGGCAGGGTTGGTGCCAAGTCAGTAGTTGCTCCTCTGTTCTCGTGTTAGCATCCTTCTTTTTCCACTCTTTCTTTGTGTACATCGAATCTGAAGTCTTGACATCAGGGTTGCCACCAAAATAATGTATTTAGGGGTGTTACAGGGAGCGTCAGGTAGTAGCCAATGGACTACTTAACTTTAGGGTGACTACACCCTCTATATGACCACTTACTGTGAGAAGTGGGCATAGCCCTGACCCAGAGGACCTAATACCACCAAAAACCAAGATGGTGGAATTTTCCTTGTCATGTCCACTTAAGGTAGCCCGCCTCAAGGGTGGTAGTAGCCTGAGAGTGAACAAATTTCCTGACTAGCCATTTTTCACACCTATCCTGGTGCCACGTGGACCCAAGACAGGGTAGCATTTCCACTGTTATGAGGGAGCCAGGTCGCATATCACAGGTGGTGGAGGCCATTGAAGCCTCCAGCTTCGATATGCTGATTACTATTCATCCTTGCTTGAGGAGGTGAAGAAGGTGATAATACCTCATGCCAGAGCAGGCATAGTTTTCCGGCCTCAGAGTGAGGGCTCTCGCCTCCAAGGGGTCTGACACACGTCTGTAGTGGCAGGCTAGATAGGACCGGTTCGCCAATACACGAGAGGTCGGTAGGTTCTCAGGTGGTACCTCCAAGGTACACTCTGGGTGCATGTGTAATACATGCATAACTAGAATCAGTACGGGTTTATTAATCGGAGGTGTTTTATGCCAAACACCATAGGTTTCAGTGAAGCCATTATGTAGCTGGGATATGCTGCAGCTCTTAGGGACCCTCTTTAGTACCTATGCCCTAGGTAGCAGGGGTACCACTTACTAGGGGCTTACAGCGGTGCTAAAGACCTGGCTAATTGGGGATCAGTTGATCAGTTACCGTTGTTTGGGGAAAGAACCTGGTTAGTAGGAACCCAGTACACTCCACTCAAAGTTGCATCAAATACCAGGCAAACAGTGGATGGACTACTGCAGCAGAAAAACTGTTTCCTAAATGGGAAAATGAAGGGGCAAAAGACACGTGTTCAGTAGACATGGGTACTCTCACACATCCAGACTTTCAGCACAGCAATACCAGTTACAATGGGGCATGAGATATTAAATCTGTCCTAACTATAGGGATACAACAGGGAATCAAGAAACCAAGACACTAGTAGCCTCCGACACTAGCCTTAGAATTCAGATCAGGAACAGTAGACCTCAAATAAGAAACAGGAGGGTCATTAACATTTTACTATAAAAAATGCCACACAACCACTACGGTTGGTTAGAAGGGCACAGGTTCTATTGCTTGTAGAAGAAATCAATGCAATAGCTGAAATGGGTAAAATGGAGGTTCTAAGACACAAATCCATCCTGCAAAGCCTGTAGTGGATTAATCCATGGCATAAAGCCTTAATCACAAAAGTGAGGTTGGGGTGGGTCGCATAATATGTGTCCCTCCTCACCGAAGGACAAACTTAGGTAAAATCAATACCCTACAAACCACATCAAGCAAACCATCTTCCTTTCTCACTGAAAACCTTTGTGTGGTTTATGCCTGCAATCATGTTCATGATGTATAGTTGTTGTGGCAGTGATCATAGATAGATAGCATCAAACACTTTATCATATCTTCATCAAATATATTAATTCGGGAATCAGCCTCTCGTAAGATAATTATTATGCCAGTAATAATGCGCCATCAGAGTGATTATAAAAGTGCAAGTAATCAAACACCCATCAGTTATTTATTGTGTTGGTAATTATGTACCCACCAGAAATAATTTAGGTACAATAAACTGATGCATCAACATTACTTGTTTAATATGTTTTATGTAAGTATTTTAGAGTATTTATCAATTGTAGTAAAACAGACAGATAAATATGTATAGTGCTCAGAACGAAATGGAGATGTGGGCTAAGTGTGCCCGCAGTTCGTGGTCAGAGTTTTTCGTGGCAGAGCTGTATGTTAGTCAGAGAATTCTAGGTACTAGTGCAGTGACTGGTTGTTCTCCTCACCTGACGCCATCGATGATTGCCTGGTAGGGGTTGGTGACCAGCTGTAGGGTGGAGTACACCGCGGCCTGTGGGAACATGCAGTGATGCAGAGGCTGCTGTGGGAGAGTGTAATTGGTAGGGTCGTACTGCCCGGGCATCACGTCTACAGAAACGGAGGCCTGAAATGTAAAACAAATACATCAGCCAACCACAAATCTTAATCATAGCACTAAGTTTCTGCAAACCAACCAACTACAGAACTCAACCTCAAAATCAAATTCTTGCAGTTGGAGTGCGACGGATCTCAACCACTAAATGTCTTTAGTGCAACAGCAGTGCCAATGTCTATAACTGAATTCAACAATAAGTCTAGGCGGTGAACTCTGCTCCACTCGCAGAGTTTTTTCCTCGTATTTGTCAAGTTGGCGAGCGCGGAAAATCAACCTCCTGGCGACATTTCGCAACGTGGGTGTTCGGATTTCTCATTGCGAGTGGTCGTGTATGCTCACGACCTCTCGCTTGAGAAGCCGGCTGTTCGCATTAAGAAAGCTGCTGCTAGAGTAAAAATTCTACTTGAGCGGCACAAAGGAAGCAGCGCCCGCTTGCGCTGTGTATGGTGCCATTCACGTCGATTGCACAGTGCAGGCAAACACCTGGCACTCAAAATCACCAAAATGGCATTTATCTAATGCACTTCGCCACTTGCGGAGCTCCGTGTAGCGCAGCAGTGTTTTTTTGCACTTCGTGGACTTCCACCTAGCAGAACTCTGCAATCGCCGTCCAGGCTTACTCAACAACTGTTGGAAGGACAGCACCACAGCTAATGTCAATGCTTTAGCTACACAAGGAGGGGTGAGGGATGTATTTAACTCTGTCTACACATAAAATAAACAATGTTATTCACTTTTTTTGATCTGCTTGTCTCATCAAAAAGACGTTTTGTGGTCATACTTCCTTCCTGTCGTCCTCATTTTCTGATGTCAATGCTCAAAGTTACCCCTCTCCAGCCATTTGTAAAAACACAGAATTCTCTTCAGTACTGAAAAGAAGTAAAGTCCTCTGCCACCCCAACGCCTTTACTCCATCTGCCAACCTCTGAACTAAGCCCAAAGTGTTCTCAATTGGCATCGATATGAACCAAAATGAAATGTACATGCTATATTAATCTCTGGCAGCACACTCGCTACGACACACCCATACTTTGCCTGAAAACTCAGAAAATCAAAAGACAGCAAGCAGTTAGGAAATACTTCCGTGGACGTGACCCCATAAGTTGAACCAACACGTCATTACTGGCATAGCATTGGACATCGCTCTTTCCAGAAAAGCAGGGAGAAAACTCAAACAAAAATGTGGCCATGGTTTTGGCCACTGTAGGTGTATGTCGAGACGCGTTAGTGATTCAAGTTCAGTAGGACATCCTCCAAGTTGCATGACAAAGAAGCACGCTGCCCTAGTGTGTAAGGAATTAGCTCAAGCCAGGGAGTGGTGATAAGCAAAAGGGAGGGAGGTGTAGTCCATTTACTGTATTGCATATTTTATTAATTTGTGGAGTGTGACGTGCAGAGGTCACATTATAAGGTTGAGAGGAAATTACCAGTGGGTTGTAACTAAAAAACAATGCTTGAGACGTTGAAAGGCTTCTGCACCGAACATACTGCAGAGTCCCACGGAGTGTTCATAACATACTCTGTCCATATGGGCGACTGGAGGGTGCTCTATGGATTAAACAAGCTGGTGTTTCGAGGATATGTGGAAAGCCATGGAGGGATGTGTTCGAGTGGAGAAGGACATGAAGTAAAATTATCTGAATTCAGAGACCGCGCAGGGGATTATGAGTGGTGAGATCTTATTGGGTGCATGATCAGTAGGGCAAAAGGAGAATAAATGTTGACTGTCTACAGACGGTAACACAGTGGAGTAAGCACAAGGGCAGATTTAAAGACAAGAAGGATAAACATGGTAAGGGATTAAGAGTTCACTGTGATTCAGCTGCTTAATGGCCACAAGTCAAAGCGGAGACAGATTAGGAATGGTACAGGTAGCGGCAACCTAAGTGAGTGCTTATTACAGGTGTTGGGAAGAGTGTCTTACAGCCATTCAGCTTGCTGAGAGCTTTAGTATTAACTGTTACTCGGGGCCGTCTCTCCAAACCTCACACCTACGTGTTGGGATATAAGCAGAAATCCTATTGCTTGATATGGGATTTCTCAGGAGCGAGGCAGGTTAATCTGGAGTGAGTGTCTTTGAACCACTTTCAAGGCTGTGACAGGCACCGTGGGGACGCGCCGTTAGCAGTGATAGCGTGTTCCCACCCTGCAGAGCTCCATCTGAATTTCTCCCTTCCTCTGAATTGCCCCAGGCACTGCCAAAACCCATAAGCCCTAGTACAAGTCTGGGCATTGAATGACGGAGTCAAGTTCGGATTGAGATGCTCTTTTAACGGGCTGAAGAGAGGTCCAGCATTTGCCGGGCCCGCACTCACACTCAGCTGCAGCAGAATCTCATCCAGCATCTTGATGGACTCCACACTAGCAGCCTGGGTCTTCTTTGTCAAGTACTTGGCCTGAAAAAATAAGATGAGCCACTGTGTAAATACATAGACACTTTTGTCATTACACAAAGCTGCTACATAGACATAAGACACTCAAACACACAGGACAGATAGAGCGCAAATAACAGCTGTTCAAGAATTAGTCACACATAGCACAATCTCAACAGATAACAGCAGTTTCCATCACAAATGGACACAGTATGGGCACTAGCAGTGCAAGTTACCTTCAAAGAGTGCATGGACAGAGCGATTATAAGCTTCCAGCACCAATAACCGCTATTTCCATGCTATGTCGGGGTTTACCTTATTCAGTGTATCCTTGCTCTGCGTGCTCTTGCTCAGAAGGTTGCCTGCCAGTATAACGCGGGAAATCTGTGCGGCACTGGTCTGCTCCCCTTCATCGCCCACCTGGCCGGTGACCACATCCAGCAACAGCTGCAGGCCGAGGAGGCTTTCTCCACTCCCACTGCCCAGTCCCAGGCCTGAAGCCAGCAGCACAAACCTGTTCCAGCAAGAACAGGAAATGAATGAGAACTAAAACAAACTCTCTCCAATTTAGTAACTCCAAGGGCACATTAAAGTCTATGGCACTACGTGGGTTCCTCTGCACTCTTTTCCATCATTAGGAGAACCATAAAGAAGGATTTTATAAAGAGAATAGAGACAAGTGATTTTTGGGTGAGATAGTTATTTTTCCACCTCTCTCTAAGATAATGAGTCAGTTCAAGTCCTGCTCTCCTTCCTACAACCACAAGTGCAGGAAAAGGCTATTGACCAGTGTTAGGAATGAAGAAGAATTCTTACCACTTCCAGACTGACCATACTGCCCATTCCAATCTAGATAGAGGTATTCTCTTATAAGATAGGAGTAGGTCATGCCCACATCTGGGAATATGTTAAAAGCAAAACTTTAAGCATTCGCTTTTCACTTTAGCTCTTAATGAAACAAGTTGCAGTAGACTCTCCCAGCTAATGTCGCTTTGGTTTCACTCTAAAATCAATGTATTTTTAAAGCTAAGGGATTGTTCTGGACTAATCCCCATGTACCAGACCTATGTTGACTGTGGTATTACATAATGTCCTCTAGATCTAATTTGAAGTGTGTCTACTTTCTGTCCTGTAAATGTATTAAAGTATATCCAGAATCCAAGGATGTTGTATAACAACGTTTATTAGAATCTAGAGTCAAGTAGCGGGAGTATAACTGCCTTACAATTCAAATCATAATAGAATTTGTCGTGTTTGTTAAAGACACAATCCAAAGACTGAGTTCCCCAAGGCACTTTATAAGCATTACAGAGCACTACAATATGCATGCATCTAAATAGTCTGGAATTAAATATGTGTTTTTCTTAATTAGTCAGAGATAACTGCCATTGGTTGAAACGTGTTCATATCCATTCAAGATTCAGCCCCCGGGACCTGACGGGTGCCTGTTGACCTTTTCAAAACCAATTTGGAGTTATGCGGACCAATATTGACTACTATTCTGAGAGTGATTTTCAAAATTAGTCCATTTGAATCTTGGTCCATCTCCTTAATTGTCCCAATTTCCAAGAAGGGGATAGGGTAGATTCAACCTGCTCTTGGCTAATCTCCCTTCGGGATTCACTTTTAAAAGTGGCTGGGATAATAAAACTCTCAAGAGAGGAGAATTGAGCGGGGGAAAACACAGCTAAGGCAGTGACTCAGCATGGTTTTAGGAAAGGGGTGGGAAATTGTGATCAGTCTCATAATTTAGCGCCGGGACACTCTGCTTGTGTAGCTGAGCGCTCAATAAAACCCCGATAACATAACATAACATTTAAATTTGCTCATAGCAAGGAGAGGTCATGTTTATCTGGCGTTCTTGGACCTCTCCAATGCTTTTGCCTGTGTAAACACGATCAATTATGGAATCTGGTGATTAATGTGAGTAATGATTTTACTCTAGTGAATTTTATTAAGAACATCTTTTGGATGCCAAAGCCACATTTAGGTTTGAAATTAATGGGAATGAACAGAGGAATTCTATATTTGGGTGGGAGGCGGTACAGCAGGTTATGTTTTGCCCCAGTTATATTTACTCTTTATATTAATAACCTCAGTAGGTTTTTAGAGAGGTTATGATGTTCTCCAGGTTGGCTATAAAGTTTTATCAATATTACTGTGTGCAGATGATGCAGCGCTCATGGCCCTTACCCAAATAGACCTACAAACCCCAATTAATCACTTTGTGGAATATATGGCCAAATTAGATCAAAGAGTTAATGTGTCCAAAACATTTATTATGAAATGTAGCTTCAGGGTGGATAAATCCTATCAATTTGGGGTAGGAGATATTAAGCTCACAACATCTTCCAACTTCTCCTACCTTGGATTGCTCTTTGATGCCCATGTCTTATGGAAGTAGCTGGATACAACCAGAACCCTGCCGATGAACAAATCTATTGCTAGGCTCAATAGATTTGTGGCCAGACTAGGGGTGCGGGTAGGGGGGGACTTAAAGAGCTCTGCACCATTTACAAAGGGGCTGGTTTATGGGGTTACGCTGATTTAGAAAAAAATACAGCTTCTGGAAAATGGCTGTCTAAGAAAGTATCTTTCAGTCCCACAAAGTGTATCCACGTATGTCAGTCAAAGAGTTGAGACTTCCTTTTTAGGCGATCTTTTTAAAATACCCCCTATTTTATTGCGGCATACATTTTGGTCACATCCTGAGTCTTAAATAGCCTAATAATTACAGACTGTCTGTCTAAGGATTATGCCTTCAGAATTCCATGGGAAGATCAGATTTTAATTTTTTTTACTGTCCATCCTCTCTACTGGATGTCTATAAAGCTGAACGTAAACACCTAGCAATGAACATGCTAGAGGAAGACAGATTTATTAAGGAATGTGGAAAGTCTAGCGTTGCAGATTATAACTTGATGCTTACAAATAATGAAATACAATTCTATATGGAGCATGTGCACAACCGTCAGCATAGGTTTGTGCTAACGTGTTATTTATGCAATATATCCACTGTTTTCTCCCCCCCCCCCCCCCCCGAGTAAATGATTAGACGGCTAAATTGGCCAGTTGCTTGTGTGATGGCGTTTCGGAACATCCACATTGCACTTTACTCTGGTCAATATTATGAAATTCCTCCACTACAAATTTTAAAGCCAGTATTGGAGAAATTCAATTTTAGACAGTTTAGACCAGCACTGTTTTTTCTGCAACAACAGCATTCTAATGAAGACTGTTTTGCTGTATCCAGGATTTTGTGGCAGGCTATTACAATATATAAACAGATGGGTGGTGGTTAAGTGGTTTTTAATAAATGTTTTTTGATTAAAGCTGGTTCTTCTGCAGCATAAGATTTGAAATGGTATGCTCTTTTATGGACATGTTTATCCTTTTGAAAAACCTTGGATGGATCTGATGTGTTATTTATTCTGTTAACTTTTTGGTTTTTAAATGAGAAACCAAATAAAGTATTTTTTTTATTTGATCCAGTCAGAAGGTGCAGGGAATTGGGCATGGGTGGCTTCACAAGTAAGAGGACTAGGGGAAAAGATAGGTTGCAAACTAGATGGAGCATATGAGAAAAAAAACCATTAAACTTACCCCTTTTAAACAACTGCTCAAAGTTGTTCTAGGACAAATTTAAAAGTGCATGGGTTCCCATTCCCCTAACACTAGCCTTAACCGGGTCTCTACCTTTTCATTTGGAAAGGCCCATGGTGTTTGTTGACATTTACCACAGCCTACATATCAAACCCAGAGAGGAGGTAGGTGTGCTAAAATTACATAGATGATGTGTGTGCAAACAAAACGCTCTAAATAATAGAGAAATAAATTAGCCACTTGTTGCTCTGTTTCAGCTTGGATACGGTTTAGTGTGGACCAATGTAAAGAAAGATCTAAGGATTTAAAAACATCCAGGGTAAGCCAAATGCTTTATTTTTTAATTTCAATTGCACCTAAAATGGCTAAGTTGATTGTAGTTCTAGAGTAACATAGACAAATCTCGGAATGATGTTTTTTGAGACACACTGCAACAATGATCTCACTCAAAATCCCATTCACTTAGCTACCTCCTTTTTTTTTTTTTTGTGTAAGACCTTTATTAACATAAAGTAAAATACACAGCATGAGCCTACAACCCTGAGGCCGGCTCGCCACTTTACTATGTTCGTTTAGTACAATCGCAGTTAGACATGGAAATCACTGTGTAAATGTCAGGTAGAACCGTCTTGCATGCTCCAAGCAGGACTCGTAGTGGACAATCGATATGAGTCTTACATTTTGTAATTTTATCAACCGAACTTCAACTTTCCCCAACTTAAGACCTCACATTGCTCTCATTTACATCCTATACGGTGAGCGAAACAGTGTTCCGGAATTTCCCCAAAGCAGCCTTCAGGCGCCGTAACTCACACATCAGTCATTCACATTCCAGTGTTACCTGCACACCAACTAGTCCTCCCCATCTTCCTGTACTGAATTCAGATAGTCCGACAAAAAGCACCATATATCCTTAGGCCTCGATTTTACAGGCAAGTCCTCCTCATACGTTTGTAGTTTATCCCTACAAGTAGACATGTCATGCAGCCACACTTTTGTAGTCGGCACTCTACGGCTGTGCCAGCATTGCGCCACCTGCCTTTTGGCTAATAGTAGTGCGATAGCACAGAATTTGCGTTTCAGCGCTCTGAATTGGGGTACAATACCGAGCAGGCAGATCTGTGGCGTGCAGTGCACCTCATCTTCCAACATGACCGAGAGCGCGGCAGTGACCTCCTCCCAGTAATTCGCTACTCTCTCACACTTCCATGCCAAATGTACAAAGTCCGCCCCATCCCTGTTACAGCGCTTACATTTGTCGTCCTCTTGAAGCCCATATTTGCGCATTTTCACCGGTGTGTAATAGCTTTGGTGAATGAACTTGAAATGAATAATTCTCAGATTCCCGCTTGGTGTTAGTATCTGTGTCAGTGCGCACGAACTGTACCATTCTACCTCTGACAGTGGAGTATCTAGTAGTGCATCCCATCTCTCCTTAGCTTTAAGTGTGTGGCCTGCTATTTCCGATTGTGCAGCAGTGTAAAGTCTAGATACCAAGTGAGACAGATCCCTCGCGGTGATCAGCATTTGCAATGGTGCTAGAGTTTCCGGCTCCTCAGGGAATGAAGGGTAATGTCCTTTTAATGCCCTTGTCAATCTGTAATATGTGAAGCGGAACATAAGAGTCTGATTTTGAATATAGTCCAAGTTATCAAGTTCTAGAAATGTGCCTCCCTGAAACACGTCGCTCATTTTGTCGATCCCAGCTCTAGACAGTAGCGACATCCCCACCTTCTTGCTAGTGACTGATAAAGCCTGATGGTGCTGTAGTGGCATGTCCGGTGCATATAATGGGGTCTTGTGAGCCAGTTGCCCTAGTTTATTCCATGCCTTGATCGTGGTGTCTACCGTGTTGATGTCCTTTGAGTGGAGCGGAGGTCTCGTGTGTGACAATATCGCAGACAGGGGGACTGGATGGGCATCTCCCTCCTCAATGGCCACGTGAGTGATGTAGGGGACCTCATGGTACCAGTATGCTGCGTACTGTGCCTGGGCACAGAGGTAATATAGGAGAAAATCAGGCACCCCGAATCCGCCTTTTGCTATCGGGAGCGTTAGTGTCTGTAGTTCAATGCGAGCCTGTTTACCCGCCCAAATCAAGGTTAGTACCAGGGATTTTATGCGTCGAAAGACCTCCCGTGTAGGCGTGATGGGTATGTTGTTAAAGAGATATAACAACTTGGGCAAAATGTTCATTTTGACGATCGCTATTCGATCAGCTATTGATAATGGCAAGTGTATCCAACGACGGACCTTATCGTCCAGTTTGGTGAGTACTACTCCATAATTCGCACGCATGACTTCGTCTGGGTCCCTGTGGAACATGACTCCTAGGTAGCGAATTGGGTCCTGCTGCCACTCTAGTGGGTAATCTATTGCAAAGGAATTAGTGGAATCGGTGAGGGGTATGAGTGAGGACTTGGACCAATTTATCGCCAACCCCGAGTGGCCCCCAAATCGGATGTACTCCCTGAGGAGCGGGTTCAGATGTATTTCTGGATCGCGAACATAGAGCAACATGTCGTCCGCGTAGAGCGATATGTGCAGTGGTCTAGACACAAATTGCAACGCCGATTCCTTGTAATTTTGACGCACTATGCACGCCAGTGGTTCTAACGCTAGTGCGAAGAGCAGGGGTGACAGGGGGCAACCCTGTCTCGTTCCCCGCCCAATGTCAAATGGGGCTGAAACGTACCCATTGATCCGGACCCTTGCACACGGTTTGGTATACAGCAAAGAAATCCACTGGACAAATCTTTTAGGAAAACCCATCCTATTAAGTACGGTTAACATATAACGCCATTCGATTGAATCGAACGCTTTGGCGGCGTCGAGCATTACAGCCACAGCTTTAACCGAGGGTTTTAGATAGTGCGCCAGTGCAAACAAGGATCTGGTGTTATGCGAGGTGGATCTGGTGGGAACAAACCCCGCTTGGTCCGGGAGCACTAGGCGAGTCATCAGAGGGGACAACCTAATAGCCAGCAACTTTGCAAGTATTTTCGAGTCCACGTTTATTAGGGATAGGGGCCTGTAGGAGTCGCAGTTTTCCGGATCTTTGGCCGGTTTGAGGAGTGCAATGATCATAGCTTCCCGCAGAGTGGGGGGGAGCAGTGACACTTCAAAGGAAGTGCCATACATGTCCACCAAATATGGGGCAATGATATCCACAAACTTCTTGTAAAATTCGGATGTGTACCCGTCCGGGCCCAGCGCCTTACCATTTGGGAGCGAGGCGATCACCTCAGTGACCTCCTCGACCGTGATTGGCCGAGCCAGATATTCCCGATGGGCATTTGATAGCCAGCCAATCGCTACATCATGTAGGTAGTCATATGTTTCCTCAGTAGTAGCTGTTGGTTGAGATTGATATAGTGTGCTGTAAGATTCTACAAAACATTTGACTATGTCTGCTGAGTGCGTTTGTACTATTCCTGCTCCTGACTTGACACGGAGTGTCGCTGGTTGCCCCCGCCCCTCACATATTTTCCGCGCCAGTACTCGCCCTGGCCTGCCCCCTTCTCCAAAAGCCCTGGCTGCATGTTTGTGGTCTAGATACTTGATTTCCGACGACAAGAAATCAGCATGTTCTGTGTGTAAGTCGCGCAGTTTGGGTAACAACAATATGTCCTGTGTGTTTTCATATTGTAATTCCAGGTCCCTCATCTGACTTTCGCAGCGGCGAATTTGGCATCTGATGTCTTTGAGTACACCTATGGTAGTGCTAACGCAGACGCCCCTTATCGTGGCCTTAAAGGCTTCCCAGAGGAGACATGGGTCGTCAGTAGTTTGAGAATTATTAGCGAAGTAGTCCTTGATCGCCTTCGTCAGGGTGTCGACATATATAGGGTCTGTGAGGGCCTGGGAGTTAAATCGCCATTGGAAGGGGGGGGGGGGTGTGTATAGTGTGGAATGTCCAGCTGTAATAGAACCGGGTTGTGATCAGACAATGTGCGTGGCAGCACCTGCACCTTACGTGCCCATAGTGCAACATCCTTGGAGCCCAGCCAGTAGTCCAGTCTGGACCAACTATTGTGTGATGCGGTGATGCGAGTAGCGCCAGGATTGTTAGTGTGTTGCAGTCTCCAGATATCTGCTAACGCTAGATCGCTCATCATGTGACCCACCATAAGCCTTGCCTGCTTGTGCTGTTCCACTGATTGGGAGGATCGGTCCAGTCCGTCCTGCAGTGTCACGTTCCAGTCCCCCCCACATAAAATGTGTGTGCCAGTGTGTTTCTGCAAGTGTCCCCAGACTTCCCGATAAAAGTCCGGTGCGTCAATATTCGGGCCATATATGTTGAGGAGTGTTATGTGTTGCCCCCTTAGTTTGCCTGTCACTAGCACATACCTGCCAGCTGGGTCTTGTGTCACATGCCTCTCTTCGAAGTTTACCCCTCTCTTGACCAATATAAGCACCCCCCGGGAATAAGATGAGTATGAGGCTCTGTAAGACGATCCCGCCCATCTCGACCCCAGTGTAGCGTGAGTATGCGGTGCTAGGTGCGATTCCTGCAGGAATGCAATGTCAATATTCCATCTGGTGAGACTGGCAAATACTTGCCTGCTTTTCTGTGGGCGTGAGAACCCCCGTATATTCCATGTAAGGACGTTTAGTACGTTCCTGCTTTCATTTCTAGAACCTGGCGTACCCATTTGATACAATACCATTCATTCCTGCACACGCAAGCAACCCGCCCTGATCCCGACCCCATCCAGTACCATGATCGCCATATGCACTCACAAGCCCCAACAAGGGAGATTCGAATAATGCGTAGATTTGCAATGTCTCCGGTCTTTGTAAACAGTTAAACATCCCCCCTCCCCAAGACCCTCCCACTCCAGCAACCCCAACCTGCCGAAGCCTCACCCTTACAGAGCACAACTCCCTCAACCATTTAACCAACAACTTGGTGCTCATAGCAAAACTTGTGTTGGGTTGTACCCTTATGGAGGACCGCTAGTGGCACAACACTCCACCCGAAGTACAGGTGCAGGCGACATTAACTAGAATCAAACAGAAACGCAATGTATGTGTCCATTAATCCACAAGTCCACTTTCCCATTACCATCCCTCCACTGGGTGCAGGCAGTGAAGCAGACTTAGAGGATATGTAGCCTCATCCCGCAGTGAACAGACGTGCAGGGAAGGGGCCAATCCCATCCAAAGCAGTGTTCCGCCCTCCCCGCACTTAGTAATTGCCCGGTTACACTTCATCCGGATCTCAGCAGCGTGTGAGGGCAACGTCACCTCTATTAGTTCACAACTCGCAATGTGAGATGGACCGTGACGTCCAACGTTCTGCGACCTTCTAAGCTATCCCATTCCAGTTCTGAGGGTTTGTGAGCATAGAGTACACAAAAGGTCCTGACCCATTGCCCTCACTAGCGGCAGCAGTAGCAGCGCAACACGGCCGTGTTATCTGAAATCCATCGGGGAAAGCCTGGCAGCTTAGTACAGACATGAGTGTTTGTGACAGGTCAGGGCAGGATTGTGCTATAGTCCCAGTTATTTCAGCTGATCCCTACCCTTCCACCGCCCAATGTCAAAGCAAAACGCCAACATCTCACCTCAAGTAGTCTCTCATCAACAAACCTTGCATAGTCAGCCGAGAGTGGCAGTGTAGCAGTCCATCGCGGTCATTTGTGCAGTAACCCTTACCGCTGTGTGAAGCCTGAGATTTCTAGGCGCATCAGTCGGAGTCTCTGTTCTGGTCATGCCAGGCTTCCGATCTCGTCTCTCGCTGTATTTTCTTGACAAGTTCGAGGGCCGCTTTAGGTGTTGCCAGCACGATCGTCTGCTCCTTCCACACCACTCGCAGCCGGGCAGGATACAACATAGAATACCCAATGTTCAACTCTCGCAGCTTAGCCTTCACTGTGGTGTATTCCCTACGTGCCTGCTGAACAGCGACCGTGTGATCAGGGTAGAACTCCAGGGAGTTGCCCTGGTGAGTGATTTTGCCCTTTTCCCTTGCAAGTCTGAGGATCACGTCCCTGTCCCTGTAATTTAGGATCCGCGCTACTATCGGCCTGGGCGCAGCGCTGGGCGGTGGTTTGGGGCCCAGCGATCTATGAGCTCGTTCCACAATGAAGATCTGCGATAGGGCCTCCGCTCCAAAGATATCCTTACAAAGCCCCTCGACGTATTGTTCCATACGGCCTGTGTTGGTTGATTCTGGCAGGCCCGTGATTCGCACGTTATTGCGCCTCGAGCGCGCTTCCAAATCCTCCTCCTTCGCTTTTATTACCTCCAGTATGCGCTCCATTCCCGCGCATTTTGAGGTGGACGTTCGTGCTTCATCTTCGACCGCCGATATCCTGGTTTCAGCTTCGTCCAGCCGTTCGCCGTGCTTTTCTTGTCGGGCAGCCATGCCATCCATCCTGCATGTTAGATTGTCCAACTTCCCGTTGATGTCCTGTAGATTTGATTGAATCGCCATCAGGATCTTCTCTACGTTGTTAGTTGGTGGCGAGTCCGAAGATCCGCCGGCTCCCGCTGTGTCGTCTGCTGGTTTAGTCCCCTTCCTATTATCAAAGGAGAGTATTGGCTGCTGTTTATCCGGCTTACCCATTGCGGCGGCCGGTGAAAGCACTTTCCACAACTTGGGTCCAGACGCCCTCGTTACTCTGGCCGACGTCGCCGTGTTTCCTCTTTGGTGGTAGTCAGCAGGTGCACGTGTTGGCTAGTTCGTTTCTAAGGTGGCCACCACTGGTTGTAGTACTCTAGCAGGCAAGGACTATAGGAGCAACGTGGACTGGCCAATTCCGCAGCGTTGTGAGGCGAGGGAGAGGGTCGCTCTCGTGTCTGTTGGGGGGGGCCCTTCGCAGTCAGCCCAGCCAGAGTTCCAGCGCCCTGTTTGTGTGGCCTCTTGCCCCCAATGCCTGTTAGCTCTCTAGTCCCACGTGTCCCTGATCGTCAGTTCGGTGGAGAACAGAAGGTCTCCAATGCGCTGTGCCCAGGTTACATGCGCATGGTAGCGTGTCCCGTCCTCCTCCCCGCCAATCCGCCGGTAGTGAGCCCCGTTCTCCGAGCAGAAGCCCGCCGGCGCTAGTCCGCCGAGTCCGCTTTACCTGGAAGGGGCGCCGCCATCTTGTCAGGCAACCGGCCGATGCGTGAGCGGACACCGCCGCTAGTTCTCGGGGCTGAAGCAGTGCAAACGTGCCCCCTGGCCCTGGCAGTCTGTGCTCACCTACGGGTGCTGTTGCTGGGCTATCCGGCCAGTCTGTTGCCGATCGTGCGTTGCTCGCGGCATACCTCCAGATGTCCGCCGGCCATCTTGTCAGGCAGTCCGGTGTGCGTTACAATGATCTCGGTTTTTCTCCGCGCTGCGAGGGTAACGGCCGCCTCCGCACACGTCCAGTTCTGCTCCACATCTTCCTGCACCAGATTGTAGTCGCGCAGGGTGGGTTGGTGGGGTTTTAGTGGCAATGGATCACATCGTGTGATATCAGTTCAGGCAGCCATTCCGCTGTGCGCCCCCTAGCGCCTCCACTTAGCTACCTCCTTCCTTTCCGTTAACAGGCTCTTTCGGTGATCACAGATACCTCTTTCAGTGATCTTTCGACCCGTCTAGTATAACACCACCATGTTATAACAACCACAAGGGGTTACAGAAGGACAACTTGCAAGAACAAGCTCCAATCGTGACGCCACATATTGTTAATACACCACCTGAAAATTAATTTTTAGATGAAAATAGTGCAGATGGAGACCCTACTGAGCCTACTGAGATTACTGATTGACTATTAGAGGGACAAGCTACAGAATCAAACACGGTAGAGAAAGCCTTGAACGTTAGGGCAGATACAGCGGCATCTAACGAGGCAGAATCCGTGGATTTCTATTCAGTGTCAGAAAACTCAACCTCTTCATGTGAAGATCTGGCCACACAGTACTCCAAACAAATGCGTATGGAGGAAGTTGAAAGCGAGGTCGACGATGATGAAATCGATGAATTTACAGAGGAAAGCCCTATCACTGTGAAGGGTGCAGGGGACGCTTCTATGATAGAGGGAGCTGCGGGAGGGTATCAAGAAGATCCAACTGGCAATATTACTTTAGATACGATATATCAAACAATCTTGAGCCATATGGACAAAACTGAGCAAGAAAGTCTTAAAATACAAAATTCCTGTAGGAAGCTCCAAAACTCTATCCGTAGATTAGCAAAGTCACAGGCAGACTTCGGGGAAAGATTTACGGAGGTCGAAACCAGAATATCCAATATTGAGGATGAATTGCAAAAACAGAAAGTGGCCACTGAAACATTAAGTGCTAATAAAGAGGACTTATTAACAAAAATGGCCTACTATGAAAATCGCGCACGGCGCAACAATTTAAGACTTAGGCAAATTCCCGAAGGAAAAGAAGGACAAGATCCACGTAAATTCATTGTGGAACTGTTTCAGAAGACATTCCCGGACTCGAAAAAATGGGATTGGGAACAAGAGATTGAGCGTGCACATAGGTATCCTTTTAACATCCAACTTAGACCTGGACAGAATGCTACTAAACCAAGACCTTTTCTAGTAGCATTCAATAGCTTTCGTGCTAGAGAAGACATACATATGCACACACGTCCAAACAGCAAAGGCAAGGGCGAAGGGTTTACTTTTTTTGCAACCTCGGATTATAGTAAATACACAATGGATACTCGTTGGCAGCTTCGACAGTTGGTGAACCAATACCAAACAAAGGGAGCACAAGCTTTTATTATGAACCCAGCTAAGCTCAAAGTGATATAAAAGGAGAATACTTGTCTCAGCAGCAAAGGAATACCTGCAAAATATTAAGGACCCTTAGATCTTAATCTGATTGATTAATACCAATTAAGACATTCAAAGTCAATGATCTAGCTAAGCAACTAGCCAATGGATATGCATTTTGTATGAAACTCAATATAGAATGTTGTTACTATACTTTTTTTTCTCTAAAGAGGAATGGTTTAATACTTAAGAGATATGGTATCGTTTAACTGTTCCTAAGACTGGGATTAAGAATGGGAAGATCTAGATACAATGATATTAATCGTTTCTTTTTAAATTACAAAATGAAGGAAAAGAAACCTGTGGGGGAACAGGGGGGGTTTGTTGCTCATTTCCATCACCAGGACCAGGAGTCCGAAAGCCTCGGTAATGGAGGGGGGGGGGGGGGAGGGGGGGCACAGGGGGTTGCTGGTGGAGGGGGGCACTGGGGTTAAAGGGGAAAAAATTCACGTTGGGGTCTAATGACTTTATAGAGAAGACAAAGAAATTAAGTTCTAACAAGAGAGTATTAAATTAGGGTAGGATGGGATATAGGATGGGATGTACTAAAGTAATCATTGACCATGCAGAAGGTAAAGAGGACGGGAAATCATTGTAATGGGTAGTAACATTAAAATATGCTCTTTTAATGTCTCTGGCCTCAACAACATAAATAAATGGAAAAGGATTGCATCTGAAGTTCGTTTTTTGAAGCCAGATATCTTGTGTATGCAGGAGACCCACCTTCCCTGGGAGAAAAGGGGTTTAGCCACCGAGTTAGGATATACAGTTTTGGCAGCATCTCAGCAAACAAGTTCGATAAGAGGGGTAATGATATTGATAAGACCGCGTCTAGGTACACTTGTACGCAGCTTATCTGACAAATGGGGCAGATGGGCGATAGTAACATTAAATCTAGGAGGTACATGTATAACAATATGCTCTATATATGGATCTAACTTGGATGAGGGGGAAGTATTCAAATATCTAAATTCTGAGTTGGCTAATTGGGGATCTCTCCTAGTGGTATGCGGCGACTTAAATATAAATTTGGCAGTGGGGGAATTAGAGGCTGGCCCAGAGAAATATAAGGGGCGTAAACCTCGTGTATTTAAGGCACGGTAGAATAGATTTACCGATTTTAAATTACCGAATTCTACCGATTCGGTAATTGAAAATCGGTAAATCTAAGGGGTGGGTATGTAGGTATTCCAGATGTGCTGGAATACCGAATCGGATGAATTCGGTATTTACCGATTCGGTAAATACTGAATCGGTAATGCCCATTCATTCCTATGGGCTTTGAAGCCCATAGGAATGAATGGGCATTACCGATTCGGTATTTACCGAAATCGGTAAATACCGATTTTCACAAGGGTGCAGGGAGTGTCACTTTGACACCCTCTGGCACCCCCAAAACAGGCTCGGGTACCAAGTGGCAGGCAGGTCCGCCCGTCACATGGCATAGGTGTGCATGCACACATGTGCATGCACAAAGGAATCGGTATTTTACCATCAAATTGGATTTGATGGTAAAATACCGATTCGGTAAGGCCTCTGGGACTCTGAAGAGTCCCACCTACATATGGGTGCCTCAGAATCGGTAAATTTACCGATTTTTTATTTTACCGAATCGGTAAAATTACCGATTCGGTAATTTTACCGATTCGGTAAAATAAAGCCCCCTACATACCTTTCACACATTTACTGATCGGTAACGGCCGAAAATACCGATTGTCGGCCGTTACCGACCGACCTACATCTGGCCCTATATAATTTAGTTAAAGATCATGCGTTGGTTGATATTTGGAGCAAAAACTTTCCAACACTACCCGGGTATACTTCTTACTCCTCACCACATAGAAAATGTGTCCGCTTGGACTACTTCTTTACCTCAACTAGTATTCAATCATATACTAAGATCCAACTCTATCCCAGGGTAACATCGGATCATTCCCCATTAATAATGAAGATCACCGAAATCGGTGAAATGCGACAAAATAGGAGCTTCTCGTTTGATAGGAAATTGTGCTTGGGTGCACAATACAGAGAACACATGGGTAAATGGATAGCAGAGTTTTTACAGAACAATATGGGTTCCGCTAATATTGAAACAATATGGGATACATGGAAAGCTTGTTTTAGAGGGGAAGCGGTGAGTTTCAGACTTTATAATCAAAATTTGCAACAGGGGAAGATGCGGGAAAGCAGTGTAAAGCGGAAGAGAATCTGATAAAGGAAATAGAGAAGAGGGATAATATGACTAAAATTCAGGAATATGAAGGGATAATCGCCAAATGTCGTGCTAATATCACAGGAGTTTGGTGTGAGGAAATAGCTAAGAAATAATTAACATACAGAAGATATATCCACAAGTACGGAGAGTCTATAGGAAGGGCATTAGCCTTAAAATTTAAAATGAAGGACTCTGCCCGTCAACTCATGAAAATGCAAGATAAAAATGGGGCAATGACTGAAGATCCGGAGAAAATATTGGAAATACTATATCAATTTTATACTGAATTATATACATGTCAACTTAATCCCTCTCCTGAAGCTTTTTTGCAGGAGGCTATATTCAATAAATTAACTGATCTTGAGAAAGAACTATTAGACCAACCCTTCTCAATAGAAGAATTGGAAAGAGCAGTAAAAAACATTCCGAATGGAAAAGCAGCAGGTCCCGATTTTATCCCAGGGGAGGTGTGTAAATGTTTTTTTTGAACCTTTAAAAAACTTTATGTTGGAGACTTTTAGAATGGCACAATTGGGGAGGGCCCCACAGTCTTGGGATGATGCTTCAATTGTAATATTTCCTAAAAAAGGGAAACCACCGGAACAACCGGCCTCATATCGACCGATATCTTTGCTAAATTGTGACAGCAAGATTTATTCAAAGATGCTTGCAAACCGAATATCCAAGGTTATAACACCAGTAGTATCACTGAGCCAGCATGGGTTTATCTCAAACAGAGGGACTATATCACATATTAATAAAGTGATCACCTTGATAGACATAGCAGAAATCGAGAAGAGAGACTTGGCGTTGATATTACTCGACGCTGAGAAAGCGTTTGATCGCGTAGAGTGGGCATACTTGTGGGCAGTAATGCAAAGAATGGGATTTGGCAAACACTTCTTGACAGCTATTAAAACATTGTACCGCTCACCTAATGCGAGAGTTGTAGCTATTGGTAGAAAATCTGAAAAAATAATTATTACAAGAGGTACTCGCCAGGGGTGTCCCTGTTCCCCACTTCTTTTTGCGTTATTTATTAACCCATTTTTATTAAAACTATCAGAATCACCATACATTAAACCATTCATAGTCTCATCTATACCCCATTCAGTATTCGCATATGCGGATGATATTGCCATCATCACCACAGACCCAAGACAGGTTATGATAGAGATTGGCTATAGATTTCGGAAATAGCTCTGGCTACAAATTAAATGCTGCAAAAACGCAAGTGCTTTGTTCAGATTCTGTTCAATTTAACGATCACAGGGTCACTCACGAAGTGACATATTTAGGAATTATAATTAAATCCCATACACAAGAGATAGTAGAGGCTAATTGGGACAAAACAATGCTACAAATTAAACAATCTTTAGATAGGTGGGGGAGACTTCAACTGTCTATAATAGGGAGAGGCAACATCATTAAGATGAATGTACTAGCTAAAATCTTATATCTATATCGTAGTATCCCCTTAGAGATACCCTTAAATCATATTTACAAACTGCAAAGTCTATGTACAAAATTTTTTTGGGGCACCCGGTAAAACAAGACGAGCAATGAAATGGTTGACCCTGCCTATTGACAGAGGAGGGCGTGGGATTCCGGATTTTGTGTTCTATTATTATGTTTGTTTCTTACAAAGAATGAGAATATTGTTGACGGGAGAACAAATTGAGGATCCAGCAGAATCCCCGTCGATATTCTATCTATTATTAGGGGAACACGTGAAGGGATGTTTGTTAAAAGAACTGGAAAGGGAACTACTACAAACACACCCGATTTAAGGTGGTTGAATCTGCATATAAAGTTTGGAGAAGGGTTGCAAGGATAATGAAGTTGGAAAGAATTGTGTACCATACTCCCTTTTCTGCGGAAAAAATACTACCATCGATATTCTGGGATAATGCAACAAAGGAATGGAGCAGGAAAGGTGTGAGTAGAATCGGAGATGTATATGATACTGATGGAATATTCAAATCTTTCTCTAATATGAGCACCAAATTCCATTTACCTCAGTCATCTTTTTTTAAATATCTCCAAATTAGAGATTTTTGCTTAAAGAAATTAAACAGACCTAGCCCTAACAAGATAATAGAGGCTGTCCAATCAAAAAAAAGGATAGGCATGCTATATCGATTGCTGATGGATTACAAGCCAGATGATTTAAACAAATATAATGTACTAGCGGCCCGTCCCGACGTTGTCCGGGTAAAAAAAAGGCTAGGCAGCAATGGTTTTAGTATCATTGTACATTCGTCCCACATGATAAGAGACACATTTTGAAGCAGTGTCCCCAAAAGTCCGTTTTTCCAAATAGAGCATATTGAATCCCTTTCAAGAGAAACTGTTAGAGGCAGTTCAAAGGTAGAATGTGCTGTTTTCCCAGCTGTTAGCAAAGTGGCAGCTATTCCAGATGAAGCAACAGCTAGAGCCAAATTCCCAGAAGATCGAACTTTGGCAAGTATGAGGTTGATTAGGTAAGTCTTTCCTGTGTCACCGGGGGCGTCTATGAACAATAGTTTGCCTTGCTTCTTTTCAACACTATCAACTATGGTGTTGTAGGCGAGTTGTTGATTGGGAACTAAGTTAGGCAAGTGTTGAGCAAGGTAGTTATTTGGCTCTGGAATATTGTGTGCGGTAGCGATATTGTGGTATCCAGTCAGGTTAGTTCGGACCGCTGGCGGCAGGCTGAAATCTTGTAAGGACTTCTCGCTTAATAGATACAGTGAGTCTTCAATTTCTATAAGTCCTTGGTTTATGATTTCATTGTTGTTAGCAGCCCGTGCCGACGTTGTCCGGGTATGAATTGCTGCCGGCCAGTAGTATATTGTTTTGTAGGATTTCGTTTTGATAGCATTTCTTATCTGTGACAGGCCCGTGAAACGCTCCGATTCAAGGTGCACTGCTGATGCACTTAAGAGTGCGCGTTCAGTAGTGTGTGAACTCGAGTTTCCCTACTTTATATTTCTTTGCAATATTATATAGCGCAAACTCGACAACATGGCATGAGCACAATTTACATTACAGAAGAACACATTCATTTGTGGTAGGCACGGGGAGACAAAGCGTTTGCCTGGAATCACAGGATGTTGAGCTGATGCCGAGATTCGAACGTAGTTCTCCAGCTCTAAAGTTCGCAATTCTAGAACATGTGGCGGGAAGTGTGTCTAAAAGTGTATGTTGGTGCTGGCCAATGGCCATCAATGAGAGAGACCTGTGCATTTTTCAAATGGGTGGTGAAAAAATATGAGTATGTTGCTGGAGATGTGGGCCGCCGTGCCACCAATGTACTTACCGGGGGAGGGTAAACACCGATTATTCCGCAACTTTCTTTCCGCATACCATCACTCCGCATACTTTCATTATGAAAGTACCATGACTCCGCAATGCCATTATAACGCATGGCATTACATTTTATATGCTTTTACTACGCATACATTTACAACGAAATTCGTTGTAAATGCTTGAATGGTAAAAGCATGTTTTTTTAAATCTTTGGATAAGGTAAGTATGGGTATAGGGGTATATGTTTTGGGGTGTTTGGGTATTTTAAGGGTTCAGATATAGTTTTGGGTTATGGGGTACAGGGGTAGTTTTAGGGTTTAGGGATAGGTATGGGTTTTGGGGTACAGGGGTATTTTTAGGGTTCAGGGCTAGGTTTGGAGTTCGGGTACAGGGGTATTTTTAGGGTTCAGGGGTAGGTTTGGGTTTTGGGGTACAGGGGTATTTTTAGGGTTCAGGGGTAGGTTTGGGTTTTGGGGTACAGGGGTATTTTAAGGGTTCAGGGCTAGGTTTGTGTTTTGGGGTACAGGGGTATTTTAGGGTTCAGGGGTAGGTTTGGGTGTTGGGGTACAGTGGTATTTTTAGGGTTCAGGGCTAGGTGTCATTTTTGGGGTACAGGGGTATTTTTAGGGTTCGGGGTAGGTTTAGGTTTTGAGGTACAGGGGTATTTATAGGGTTCAGGGCTAGGTTTGGGTTTTGGGGTACAGGGGTATTTTTAGGGTTCAGGGCTAGGTTTGGGGGTACAGAGGTATTTTACGGTTCAGGGGTAGGCTTGGGTTTTGGGGTACAGGGGTATTTTTAGGGTTCAGGGCTAGGTTTGGGTTTTAGGGTACAGGGGTATTTTTAGGGTTCAGGGGTAGGGTTGGGTTTTGGGGTACAGGGTATTTTAAGGGTTCAGGGCTAGGTTTGTGTTTTGGGGTACAGGGGTATTTTAGGGTTCAGGGGTAGGTTTTGGGGTACAGGGGTATTATTAGGGTTCAGGGGTAGGTTTGGGTTTTGGGGTACAGGGGTATTTTTAGGGTTCAGGGGTAGGTTTGGGTTTTGGGGTTCAGGGGTATTTTTAGGGTTCAGGGGTAGGTTTGGGTTTTGGGGTACAGGGGTATTTTTAGGGTTCAGGGGTAGGTTTGGGTTTTGGGGTACAGGGGTATTTTTAGGGTTCAGGGGTAGGTTTTGGTTTTGGGGTACAGGGTAATTTTTAGGGTTCAGGGGTAGGTTTGTGTTTTGGGGTACAGTGGTATTTTTAGGCTTCAGGGCTAGGTTTGGGTTTTGGGGTACAGGGGTATTTTTAGGGTTCAGGGGTAGGTTTGGGTTTTGGGGCACAGGGGTATTTTTAGGGTTCAGGGGTAGGTTTGGGTTTTGGGGTACAGGGGTATTTTTAGGGTTCAGGGGTAGGTTTGGGTTTTGGGGTACAGGGGTATTTTAAGGGTTCAGGGCTAGGTTTGTGTTTTGGGGTACAGGGGTATTTTTGGGTTCAGGGGTAGGTTTGGGTTTTGGGGTACAGTGGTATTTTTAGGGTTCAGGGCTAGGTTTGAGTTTTGGGGTACAGGGGTATTTTTAGGGTTCAGGGGTAGGTTTGGGTTTTGAGGTACAGGGGTATTTATAGGGTTCAGGGCTAGGTTTGGGTTTTGGGGTATAGGGGTATTTTTAGGGTTTAGGGATAGGTTTGGGTTTTGGGGTACAGGGTAGATTTATAGGGTTAAGCTGGGTTAGTGTTTAAGGGTGTTGGGGTATTTTAAGGAGTAAGGGTAAGTTATGATCATGGGGTGCAGGGGTATTTAAAAGGAGCAGGGTGGGATTAGCACACAAAATGAGACATGGCATGAAGGGTGGAATGTACCACACGCCCCAGTGTTTGTCACGCCCCCAGCACACGCCCACAGCACACCGCAGACACGCCCACAAGGGACTACTTTGCTGGCACGGTTCTTTTACCTTTTAAATGTATATGGTTGGCGTCTGTATAGCCTATGTCCTTCTGCTGCAACTGCCCTTTCCAACGCTGTATTGGGTGTTGTGATTGGTGCTGTGGTTCCTGAGATTACCCGCCTCAAAGGTTTGGGCTCTCTCTTTATATTATTAGTATGGATATGGATATTGGCAGAATCAATTAGAGGAAACTGATCTAAATATTGTGGATTATATCTCGATGGCTAAGGATATATGTTTGTCGGCCAATCTGAAAGCTCAGGTATATAAGACAATATTCAGATTATACTATACTCCTAAACGTATGGCAACATGGGGGCCTATGTATGATGGAAAATGTTTTCGGTGCGGAGGGGAAGATGCAGATATTGTCCATGTTTTTTATAAATGCTCGAAATTATCGTCTTTCATATCAAGTATAGAAAAATGTATATCCTTAGTCATCCACCATCCGTTTAAAATATCCCCGCACTTATGTTAGTAGGGCGAGGGCAAATTCCTAATGAAAATGAGAATATATGTAAATTTAAGAATTTCTTATTTATGGCTATGACTATAGCTCGATTGTGTATAGCTACAGAATGGTTACAACCTGAAGCACCGACGTTTGAATTCTGGAGAAGGAAAATGTTTAATATATATGAGCTAGAATGGAATTTGTACGCTCTAAAGGTTATTAGGAAAAAACGACTAGGTATAATGACTTGGGGAATACTCAAAGAGTACTTAGATGAATAATTGTTTTCTTTTTTACAGGGAACCCATCCTTCCCACCTACCTGTTATAATCAAATATTATTGTAAAAGAAGATATTGATTGCTTATTTTTATTTAAAGTTGTGAACGTACTACTTGTATAGTCCAATGACCCAACGATGGTAATAAAATAAATTTTAAAAAAATAGAATATGCATGATATACAAAATATGCATGAAGGTGTATCCCTCAACTTCGTTATTTGTAGTCAAAACACAGATCTATGCCTCATTTTAAACACACATTAAGCAGAATACAACGGGCAAACAAAGGCATTAAAAAAGCCATCACAACTAGAATCAACATGATAACTAATACTCATTTGCAGAATGATGTTACTAACAGTGTAACCCCCTCCATACCGAATATCGCCATATTCGGAATGTGCACGATATTATAATAATATGCATGAAAATAAAAGAGCAAATTCATGGCACGGAGTGCAAACAGCATGACTAATTAAAGTGTTTATAAATGACTAAATCACCAACACTGATCTCCGACGTAGTTTGCTATTCTTCTGAAAATGCACTTAGGCACCTCATCAGGGGCCAGATGTAGGAGACCAAATACCGGTCGGTAACGGCCGATTTCGGCCGTTACCGACCGGTATTTGGTGTTTGACATGTAGGGGGCTTGAGATTTACAGAATCGGTAAATTTACCGAATCGGTTATTTTACCGATTGTGTAAATCCAGATGTAGGTTGCACAGTAAACAGTGCCACAGGCCCTTAAGAATTCGTTATTTACCACCCAATACTATTGGGTGGTAAATAACGAATTCCTGTGTACATGCACATCTGTGCATGAAACAGGGGTGCTACAGGGTCTCAAAGTGACACCCTGTCCCCCTTGGCAATTCGGTATTTTTACCGATTCGGTAATTACCGAATCAGTATTTGCCATAGATTCCTATGGGCTTCAAGGCCCATAGGAATCAATGGCAAATACTGATTCGGTAATTACCGAATCGGTAAATACCGAATCCTACCGATTCGGTATTTGATACCGAATGATTACCTACATTAGATTTACCGATTCATGAATACCGAATCGGTAAAATTCGGTATTTATGAATCAGTAAATCTAATTTACCTACATCTAGCCCCAAGTGTAGTAAGCGCAATATAAACAGCAATGGGATATTTGTAATCCATCTAATATCTCATTAGACCCAGGACTCTTCAATTCCTCAAGCCCTGAGAGTCTCAATATGTTATTTACTGTCACACTCCTTTTGCATATGCTGGCAGGCTGCTTCTCTCTTTTGCCTGCAGGATCCTTCCATCCTTCTCCCACCAATGGCAGTCTAGTCCCATTGCCTGCTGTCCACTTCAGACAGTCGCAGGTATCTTGCCCGTTAACCCATTTCCTGAATCTTTTTCTCCTCTCCATATGTACACTTCTGACCTCTCACCTGTCACTCTCGAGGACTGGTCTTGGCACCTGAGGGGCCATGTCCGCAATGCAGTAATCATCCACCATGAACCGCCCAGCTTCGTCCTCTTTACCAAACACAGCGAGGATGGTACCTGAGTAAGAGAAAGCAAACAGCATGGACACTAGATCTCACAAGAAAAAAGGCAGCAGCACAACTGGACCAGAAATGGGAAAATACTGATAAATTCTGCGGCACAGCCCAGGGTTACCTCGCCACGCCCTGTTCCTGATCTACACCATTATGGCCTGTTTAAGATGAGCTGCTCGTACTGCACGTCAGCAGGTGTTGCACGATAAGGGGGTGGGAGATGCTGTAATTAGTGCGAGTACTTGACGTTTAAAGCAGCACTATGCCCATCCTAGAAGGACTAATAGCCGATCGGTAGGTGTTTATTTGTGCATTAGCAGTCCGGATCACTGATAGAAAGCTTTAGGCATCATCTGGCAAGGCCTGCTGGGGGTCAGTGCTAATAAGGTAGCCTGTGAATACCAATCAGTAGCGGCAAGGCGGAGGCCTGTTAGTAGGTAGTGGTATGCTTGGCTGCAGGTGGCAGGCATTGGGGAATTAAAAAACTGAACATACCAGCAGTGCACAAACATGATGGTGATCCCATTTAAAGAAAACATGACATTCTTTCATTGTTTTAACTGTTTGCATATGGAATGCCAGCTGCTTCTGAGCAATTAGCTCTCTCCAGCAAGATGTGCGGATCGCAGTCTCTTTCCTCTTTTGCTGTTGCCTTTGTAGAAGTAATTCCCCAATTGTTTTCATGCCTTCTTCATTCTTCTTTTGATCTTCCTCAATAACGTTGCGCTTGCTCTTTGCATCACAAAGGGTTAGAACAGGTTGCAGGTAACTTTAAGGAGAGATTTTGTGATGCAGTGCGTGTTTGATGCCATCACAATAACACATATTTCAAACATTGCCAAAAGATGGGCTGTATCCCCCATCACCCCTTCTTAGAACGTGCTGCTTAACATTACCTGCTTAACGTGCCCCGGATGTAAGTACAATACATGCGCACCTTTTGTTTAAAATAGAACGTTCTGTCCTTCAGTGTTTTCAGTTTTGTTTGGTAACTTTTGTAAGTGGCGCAGTCTTAAAGATATCTCCATAGTACCTCTCTAGCATGTATTTCATTCGTTTTGTAGCCCCTCACCTACCAGTGTAGGGTGCTGAAGCACTTCACATTACATCACACACACACACACACACACACACACACACACACACACACACACACACACACACACACACACACACACACACACACACACACACACACACACACACACACACACACACACACACACACACACACACAAGACAATGCAGCATAGATGTGTAAATCAGTGTATAGAAATGCTATATAAAAAAAGGGTGTAGGTGCAGGATTCACGTCAACCATTGTGGTAGGCATTTTTTAAGAGTGCTTGGTCCGGGAAACAAACTCAGGATTCAGAACGTAACACAGTAGTTAGGTTTCACTTTACTAATAATTTATTTCTACCCAAACAAAACCTTTGTAGCAAAATTAGCATAATCAAAGACTGATAAAAAACACAGATGAAAGCATTTTCTTTACTTAATTTGGCGTATATATAGGTATTGCTAAACCCATAACAAATAAGTACAAGTGTGCATTGACCATTTAAAAACTGTGGAAAAATACTAGCTGCAGGGTCTTCTTTTGCATCCGACAAAAATAAATATGAATGCAGATAAAATGAACAAAAAATAGATATGGATAAATACAAATGGAAATGGTAAAAAATAAAACCGGGAGCCCTAGTTATTATACTGGTAACAGGGACATGAAGGTGAGAACTGCATCACACAAAGGGATACTTCAGCACAGGGCTGAAGGAGGCCAAGAAAGGCAGAACTAACCTGAGGGAAGCCAGAGCACTGGGCTGAGCTGAGGGAGGCAGCAGTAATTAACAGCCACCAAGATCATCTGCGGCGTACCCCAAGGATCATCCCTCAGCCCGACACTTTCCAACATCTACATGGCACCGCTCGCCAACATTGCCCGATCGCACGACCTCAACATAATTTCATGCACCGACGACACCCAGCTGATCCTCTCCCTCACCAAGGCCCCCACCACCGCCAAAACCAACCACCACGAAGGAATGAAAGCCGTCGCCGAAAGGATAAAGAACAGCCGCCTGAAACTGAACTCGGACAAGACGAAGGTCCTCATCCTCGGACAACTCCTGGTGGCCGGCCACACTGGGAGCTGCACCGACACCCACCGACCAAGCACGCGACCTGGGGTTTATCCTAGACTCATCGCTATCAATGACCCAGCAAGTCAACGCCGTCTCCTCCTCCAACACTCTTTGCATGCTCTGCAAGATCTACAGATGGATCCCCACCGGAACCAGATTACGGTCACCCAGGCCCTCGGCAGCAGCAGACTGGACAACGGCAATGCCCTAATCGCGGGAACCACAGCCAAACTCCAGAAAGGACTACAATGCATACAGAACGCTTCTGCACACCTCATCCTCGACATCACCCGCCACAGCCACATCACAGACCACCTGAGAGACCTGTACTGGCTCCCTGACAACAAAAGGATCACCTTCAAGCTCCTCACCCACGCTCACAAGGCACTCCACAACACCGGACCAGCATACCTCAACGAACGACTCACCTTCAACACCCCGAACCGCCAGCTTCGTTCCGCTGACCTCGCCCTCGTTCCACGCATCCGCAGAACAGAACGACCGCCGGCAGCAGATCATTCTCCCACCTCGCAGCCAAGACATGGAACACCCTCCGAATCCACCTGACACAGATCCAGGACCTCCTGACCTTCAGGAGACTTCTCAATACCTGGCTGTTCGAGCAGTAGCAGCAACCCCCCCACCCCCACGCCTTGAGACACTCACGGGTGAGTAGTGCGCTTTACAAATGTTTGATTAATTGAGTTATAGGAAGAAGTAATGGTAATGTTACCTGGATTTATAATGCGCACGAATACCCAGAGGTGTCTTGGCGCTGAGAACACAGTAAGCCTGCTCATGCGTCTAGTTCTGGAACAACCAGGTTTTTAGTCCTTTCCTGAAGGTGGAGAGGGAGCTCACACTCCTGAGCTCATTCGGAAGAGTGTTCTAGAGTTGAGAGGTGCCTTAGAGAAAGCTGCAGCCACGACAGTGCGATGTACGAATTCTGGGCACTGACAGGAGTTTGGCCCCAGTAGAGCGGAGATGTGTGGTTGGTTCATACCAGGCAAAAAGGTTTTGCAGAAATTCAGGACCTGTGTGGATCAGTGCGTTGCAAGCCAGACACAGAGCCTTGAATTTGATGCGTTGTGCTACGGGAAGCCAGTGCAGGCTGTGAATCTCTTTAGATACAGATTTGCACCTAGGGGTGTTGAACAGTAGCTGTGCTGCTGTATTTTGAACAGTCTGAAGCTTTTTAAGCACTGCTTCTGTATGTTTAGATAAAGCCCTTTGCAGTAATCCAGTTTAGACTGAATTAGCGATGTTACCACAGTTATTCTGGTGTCTAACGGAATATAAGGAAGAATCTTCCTTATTTTATTAATAAGTAAGTGGGAAGCAGAGACAGTAGTGTTTGTATGCTGAGAAAGCAAACGTCTGTTGTCAATTCTCCCATCTCTGCCGGCCACCACAGATTGCCCCAGTTTGGCTGCATATTACCAAAGATCAGGACCTCTGTTTTTTCAGAGTTGAGTTTAAGACAGTGTGTACTCATCCATCTGTATATAGTAGACATGCAGTTCTGAAATTGTTGAGTAGGAAGAGCCTGATTTTTATATGCAGCCACCACTATCTGGGTGTCATCGGCGTAAGACGTCAGACTGAACCCGAAGTACCGGATCAGAGGAGCCAGTTCGGAGACATAGACGTTAAAAAGAGAAGGGTTCAAAGACAAGCCCTGTCGTACTCCGCACAGGAGGGTATAAGGCTCTGAATGAAGTACAGACAGGACAGAGAAAGGAGCAGGACGGGTAGAACAGGCTGAGTGTAGCTAAGGCAAAACCTGAGGAGGGCATAGTCACCGATTTGTGAAAGGACTGAGCCAAACAGTGCAAGAAGCAGTGCGAAGCCTATTGGCAGCAGCACCAGCCTGAGAGAAGGCAGCATCAGTGGGTTTATGTCAGCAGTATTGGGACCATGACTGCAGCAGCACAAGGCACAGAGCATCAATATTGGGATTTTCTAGTAAGAACACAAATGGCATAGATTATTCATCGGACTCCAAGTTTGTGTATTCCACTAATGCAAAATAATACTATTCTAAAATAAAGAAAACCTATCTTTCCCTCCAGGTAACAGAACACACCCAATATACCTAAACAACTCTACACTATCATTAGAAAACTCCAGAATCCTACTTCGATGTAAAATGATATTCCACCCTCCCATGAATTAAATGAGACCCCATCTAAATTCTTTTTATACAAAATCATCAGTTGGGAGTGGATCTACGTTTCTAACCCTTTACAAGCCAATTTTAATTGATTCTGGTGTCCCTAGGTAAGGCTGAAGCAACACTAGATGAGGTTCACATCTTGATAATCTGATTCAAGTTTACCTGCCCTGGGGTGTCCGGATGCAGAGGTGCTTTATGCGGTGTTAGTCTCAAATGCTACACGTTGAGAAGTCAATGGAGAACAGTACCTGCAAAGAAAGGCTGCAAGTGGGGACTGTGGGACCAGTCTGGCAGAATCCAAAGGGGGACTTGGCTCTTGAGGGTCTCAGGACAATAGAGGCACCGTTGGATTCAATGGCCTTGGTGTTTTTTCCAGTTAATCAGAGAGTTTGAGGCTATCATATATCTCTTATTTGCCCTCTCCTCTCTTCTCCTGACCTCAAAATGGCGGCCCAACCAGGACTGCCTAATTAGGAACTCCTGACTCTGTCCTCTTGGAGGGCCCCCGGAAGTAAGAACAGGCGAACCACGATGCGCATCAAGCCCTAAAGACTGCCTCCTGCCCCCACGCCCCCGCCTAGGTGTCTGCTCCTGAACCTTGAACTCTCTCCTAGCTATCTGCTCCTGAACCGGAGTCCCTAATCCACCGCCCACTCGAACTTGACTCTATTATAGTGGCCCACCCAAGTCCTCTTCCTTCGGTACTCCTGACCGCAATTCCTCCGCACCCGACCCACTCATACCGATAGACAGAGCATCCTCCGCCAACAAACCTGTCCCTAACCTCTGCTAACAGCCCCCTCCCACTACGTCTAGCCGCTCCTGCCACATCACCACAGAATAGCCACTAAAGATAACACTAAAGACACTATCCTCACTAACCTCACGATCACCTAGTTAGAATGCCTTCCAATTTGACACCACCCTCACCCCTCTCTCCTCCCCCTACATAAAACAGCACGGCCATAACTCCTTCGCAATCACCCTCCCTCCCACCCTCTCTCCGAAATCTAAAAAACCCTCAAACATAAACTGATCAGGAAATTCCCTGAATCCCTCTTTGCGGACCTATACCACTGTTCCACCATAGGCCAAATAAAAATGGACCTCACATTCCACACAATTAGGCCCACCTATTGGATGACCGCCCTGAGTGAAAGATACCACATCACCAAAACGACCAAGACGACACATAGCTGCAAACTCACATTCTACACCCCCCGTGCTCCGCGGGATCAGCAACCTTCTACTCTAACGGCACAGTCCTGATCCAAGCCAACAATGCCAACCTTGAGGTTTTCGACCTACTCTTCCCCTCTCTACTTACCAACAGCACCCACACTCTGCCCCCCGACCCACCGCTTCCGCACACCGGGGAAGCCAATCCCCCACACGGAACACTCGTTCTAGTCCGCCTCCCGTTACCTCAACCACCGCCGAGTCCCCACCCCTCTGCAATCCCCCAACGACACGGCCCCCTCACCTGTTCTACCATACCTCCAAGAACATCCCACTCCGAGGACCCCCACCAATTCAGTTCCGAACGACCACTATACACATCCCGAATCTCCCTTTCCCCGTCACCCTCCTCCTAGCAAGGGAAATAAACTACCCCACCACGACCACTCTCAGCTTACATCATCCCCCATAAACCAAACCACCACATTAACTAACAATAACAGTCAACACAACTCTAACAACGCTCCCCCCCGCCGAAGCGGTCACACCCAGGGGCAGCCCACTCCCCTTCAAAAAGAGTTGAACTGCCGCCTCACACGCATCGAAAGCCAACTCACCACCTTAATACAGGGCCTAAATCTTATCCTATCCATACTCTCGACCCGCCCCATATCTCCAACCCTAGCCCCACTTCCTCCCCTCACTCCCACCTTAGGCCGCTCAACCGCCTGCCCCCCAAACAGCCAACTCACCCCCATATCTCCAAACCCAGCCGCACTTCCTCCCCTCACTCCCACCTTAGGCCGCTCAACCGCCTGCCCCAACCAGCCAACTCACCCCCCCTCGGCCCAGGCCCCGAGACCGAAGAGGGCTATGGAGGCCATGTCCCAGGAGGAAGCGCTCGAGCTGGCCTCCACTACCTAACCCCCCCCAACCAGCGACCCGCAATCTGCAATCTGCAATCCAGGTAATCACTGGGATCAGAAGCAAACACTCTTCCCAAAAAAAACCCAGGCCTCCAGCCTCCCTCATCAACATCCCCACGGAACCAAAAAACGAGTCCCACAGCACTAACTGCATGCTCATAAACTGCAGGTCCGCCACGAAACACGCTACAGAGCTGGCAGAAACCATTCTCAATCACGATGTCGACATAGCTTTCATCACCGAGACCTGGCTCAATGACTCCTCTCTTCCGATCCTGGATATGCTTGTTCCTCCGGGCTTCTCTATCATCAACAAAAACAGAATATACCAAAAAGGCGGAGGTGTGGCAATTATCCACAACAATAACCTATTAGTGGCCGAAACTGATAACACAAGTTACAACTCCCTCGAATGCCTAACCGCCAACATAAAAACCTCCAACAACAAGCTATTGCACTGCCACCTCCTTTACCACCCCCCAGGCAACACCGTCACGTTCACGGAACACCTATCAGACCTAATCGCTCACTGCTCCCTCCGGGATACCAACAACATCATTCTAGGCGACCTTAACCTTCACTGGAATGATAAGAACAGTGTTCCAGTACAAAACCTAAATGAGGTGCTCCATACCAACAACCTCTACCAGCACTGCTCAAAAGAAACCCACAACAAAGGAGCAATCCTGGATGCCATCATCGCCCAACGCGACGCAATCTCTATAGATCACATCCTTCCGGTCGACTGGTCAGATCATCACCTTATCCTATTCCACCTCCATCAACAGATCATAACTCGCCCCTCTAGTTCTGATCCACCCACATGGTCGAGAAACATATCGCAGATCAACACAGAGGAGTATGAAGAGAAAATATCCTCCCTCCTGCCCATCTCCCCGGAAGGCCTCTCCACTGAAGAACTCACATCTCACTACAACGCTACCTTGACCTCGATCCTAGACGAACTAGCCCCCTTGAAACTGAAAAAACCCAGAAACACCCCCTTCCAGATCCTGGTTCAACAAGGACATAAATGAGGAAAGAAGACAGCTCAGAGCAGCAGAATGTCTCTGGAGAAAGAACCCCTCCTCCAGCCGTTACGAAGAACTCAGAACAGCAATGAAAAATCCAACTTTTTCCGCACTACACTGGACAAGGCCAAAAACAGACCAAGCGAACTCTTTGACATCATCAAAAAACAAACATCCAAGCCAGTGAACTCCCGCGTTCAACCCTCTAAAGCCTATGTGACAACTTCTCCAACTTCTTTAACTAAAAAATCTCCAAGATCTAACTTTCACTGGACATTAACCTCCAGCCCTCCGACATAGACTGCCTCACCTCAAGCGAAAACACCGGGAGAACTCGACCGACGACTTGGTCTTCCTTCGACCCCATCACAGAAGCAGAGATCCTTAACCTCATCGCCGCCTTCAAACCCTCTTCACACAACCTCGACCCCATTCCCTCTCAAATGGTCAAAGAGGTAAAACTCACCCTGGCTCCACTCTGGTGCGAAATCATAAACAGCTCCCTAAAAACGGGCACCATACCAGACTGCCTTAAAGTCGGCCAAGTCACTCCTCTTCTGAAGAAACCTGGCTTAGACTCCACCGACCTGAACAACTTCAGACCTGTCTCAGATCTCCCCTTCTTAGCCGAAATCCTAGAAAAATGCGTTCTCCGTCAACTGAACAAACATATTGACAACATTAATTTGTTAGACCATCACCAATCAGGCTTTAGAAAAGGCTACAGCATCGAAACTGCAATCCTACACATCATGGACGACATCCTCTACTCCCTCGACTCAGACCACTGCTGTCTACTCATCCTCCTAGACTGGTCAGCAGCCTTTGACACTGTAAACCATAGTCTTCTCATCAAAGCTCTCAAAGAGAGGGTCGGTGCAGACGAAGTGGTCCTGCAATGGTTCTCCTTTTTCCAAAATCGCTCACAAAGAGTAAAAATCAAATCATTTGCTTCTGAGCTCATCCCCGTGAACGGAGGTGTCCCTCAAGGATCCATTCTCTCCCCTCAACTGTTCAACATATACATGGAACCCCTCACCTCCATGCTGAAAAAGCAAACATCCCTTTTCATCTATATGCAGATGATACTCAAATCTACTTGGAAACCTCCTCCTTTAACGACATCCTAAGACTCAACAACACTCTTAGAGAAGTCCAAGAATGGCTATCAAAGAACCACCTCAAACTCAATCAGTGAAAAAACGAAATCCTACTCATCTCAAACAAGGAAGAAAACCCGCAAATCGTCGAATGGCTGAAAGCAATTGATGCCCTCAACGGAAATCTCACACTGGCATCCTCGGTCAAATCATTGGGAATCACCCTTGACCCCAAACTATCCATGACCAATCACATCAAGAACTCCGCAAAGAGTGCCTTCCTCAATCTGAAGCTCCTCAACAAAATCAAACCCCACATCCCTCCGAGCAACCTCAAACAAGCCACCCAATCCCTGGTGCTGTCCAGACTGGACTATGGGAACGCAGTCCTCACCGGCACAGCTAGCGCACACCTAGCCCCTCTCAAAACCACCCTCAATGCAGCGGCCAGAATGGTCACCGGAATCAAAAAATTTGACCATATATCTCCAGCTCTCAGAGATCTAAAATGGCTCCCGGTGGAAATGCGAGCCAGCTTCAGAACTGCCTGTCTCACACACAAAGCCCTGCACACAGGGAAACCGGAATACCTAGCCTCCAAACTCAAGGAAGCCGGTCAAACAAGAAGCCTCAGGAGTTCCAACGCCTTCCTCCTCATCCCCTCGAAAACACGTAAACAAAAGACTGCAGTACGCTCTTTTGCTGGTAACGCTTCAAAAATTTGGAACGCCATCCCAGTCGACATCAGAACCACCCCCTCCTTTGCAAAATTCAAAAGCTGCCTAAAAGCCCTTTACCTCAACCGCGCCTTCCCGAACGCAATCACGTGACTCACACGCCCCCAGCTGGGAGGCACCGGACATCGCGCCCCCACCGGTCAACCTTCAGACACCGCACGAACAATCACCCCTTGGGTCAGCACCGCGAAGAAACAACGCCAGCACTAGACTTGCGGTCCCTGGTCTTTGAGACTACCTCCCGACCTATTTAGCACAATCCTACTCCTCTGATCCTGAGACCTCTCTACCTCAATGACGCACCTCTGACGTTAAGCAGAACTGTACTGTCTTTCGCCACACTTCTGCATTTTTCCACCACGCCATTATCATGCATTTGTCTTCTCTAGATCATGTTGTAAAGCGCTCCGATACCCTCGGATCTGGCTAGCGTTATAGAAAACCTCTAAAACAAAAAAATTAAAAATAAATAAAAAAATGAACACAGCAAGACAACTTCTGGCATGGAGCTGGCCTCTGTCGAATTCCCTCAACGTGCAGGTAAGTTTTGGCAGTGATGGTGTTCGCAATGGACACAAACAAGCCTTGGTGCTTGCAACAGGCTCCAGTAACCCAGGTATTGGTGCAGGGAACCTCCAGGGTGGATCAGCAATTTGATAACTTGATGGATCGACGGGGCTGACCTCCTGGACACTCGGTAACCTCCTCCTGGGCAACTGCACAAGGCTTTGAGAGGATGCACAGGTGCAGGACGAGTCGGGTATTTGCAATTGTCGGGACAGAAGCAGGCAGGGTTTGGCGCCTAGTCCACCGTTCTCGGGTCTTCTTTGTCCTTTTTTAGTCAGTTGAATCTAAGTTCCTGGTTTCAGGGGTGCCTAAACACTACATTTAGTGGTGTTAAGGGGAGTGAAGGGTAGTAGCCAATGGGCTACTTACCCATGGTGTCACTACACCCCCTAAATGACCATTTCCTGTGGGGAGTGGGCCGAACCCTGTCCCAGAGTTCCTAATTCTAGCTAACACAAGATGGCGGAACCTTTCTTTTGTGGCGCACATCAAGGAGCCCACCGTAGGGTCGGGACTAGCCTGATGATGCAACACTCCTACTTGCATAGCTAATTTCCTGCCTGTTCTGGTGCCAAATAGGCTTCAGCCAGGGGGGTGGCCACTCCCAGTTCTTGGCGAAGCCAGGGTCGCATATCAAAGGAGGCAGGGGCTTTGAAGCCCCTTGCCTTGATATGCCAAACCACTAGCCATCCTACTGGAGGAGGTGTGAACACCGTCCTCTGGAGCAGGCATTGTTTCTGACCCCTGAGAGCGAAGACTCTTCCTGGCAGGCGTTCAGAAACACATCTGTGGTGGCAGGCTGGAAAAGTCCAGTCAGCCAGCACACACTGAGACTAGTCAAAGTTTCAGAGGGCACCTCTAAGGTGCCCACTGAGTACAAATTATAATAAATCTAGTACTGGCATCAGTACAGATTAAGACAAAGTGTCTGATACTAAACACCAGTATTTTCATTGAAGCTATCATGTAGCTGGGTAATTCGTAACAACCAGTGCCCAGTACATGTCTTAAGATGGCTTTCCTGAGCACTAGCAATATCTAGTAGTAGAACTAGGCATCACAGGGGCATATCTGCTCATACAGATATGTCCTCACATATACTATAATGCACCAGATCCTAGGGCTCCAAGGCTTGATGTAGCTGTCACCTACATATAGTACCTGCAGTGCATTTTGGCATGGCACAGGGTAAGTGTTCCATGTCATGTTTTCAGAATGGTTTGCACCATTTAACAGAGCCTGCAATGGCAGTCGACATGTAATTTGTATGTAGGTCCCTTACGGTGGCATGAGACATGCTGCAGCCCTTGGGACTCTCTTTAGTACCCATGCCCTAGGAACCATGGGTACCATTTACTAAGGACCTGGAGGGGTGCTAAAGTCCTTGACAAATGTATTACAATTAGAATTTAAACTTGTAAGGGAAAGAGCACTGGCACTGAGGCCTGGTTAGCAGGCCTCCGTGCACTGTCAGAGTTGAAAACCAGAATCTAGTAGTAAGAAATGGTGCAAAAAGCGAGGCGACAATGGCAACAAAATCAATCCAGTAGCCCCTCCACCCCAACCCCTTTTGGGTCACCGTAAGATGTTATCCGAGCAAACCATATGCATAAACTTGCAGATGTGTTGGCAAAATGAACCTTTTTGAATGGCTGTGTTTTCCTGCCAGATACTGCTTCCATGCACTTCATGCACACTCAATTTTTGAAAGTTCTGCTGAGAAACCACATTTCAAGACAACACAACACTACGCAATCACACCTCAGTACCCTCTCAAAAAAGAGTGAAAGGCACCCGACTGACTGCTAGCTTGTACATTACAGAGTTACTATTTTAACTTGGCAGTGACTGGCAGTGAGTAAACATTCAACACTGGATTTTATTTTGGTTGCCCGGTCAAGGGCATTCTTCCATAGAAGTGTCTGCACTCCAGAAATTAGACAGGGTCTAACCTTCATTATCTGTTTTAGTGGCACAGATTTACTTGATCCTCTTGTGAAGGAGTCGGCATATGTCAGAAAAAATACCTTCGGGCATGTGCAGCTTATAAAATTCGTTAAGTCAAGCCCACAAGAGCTGGATGCAAGATGGTTAGAAAAGAAGCATGCTAGCCCCAATTAGCATCACTTGCATCTAGAAAACGTACCTGTGACAAACTTCTGAATGTCTATGTTTCCCTCCAGCTTGATGCGCTGCAGCTCATCCTCCAGGATCAACTCATCTGTGGAGCTGATGTACTTTGATCGAGAAGGTTGTGGCAGTAAGTTATGCTGTGTAGAACATAAGCATGGAAAAGGAATTTTAGAAATGTGTTTTCTCCATATCTTGGTAAAAAAATACTATGGGTTATATAATATTGCACTTTCAAAGACCAGAAAACATGGGTGAGTAGTGAGAAAACAGTCTTCAAGCTGAACTGCAATTTTAGGAAGCACACAGTGTTAATCCTTAGCAACCGACCTTCCCTCAATGTCCGTGAAACCTGACACAACTACAGTAAAATAAAAGTTAGATTTATAAATATATTTTTTAACTGTTAAACTTTTATTGGTGAACCTTCTAGAAACACGCATATGACCATATACATATCACTGCAACTCAACACGTTAAACATGCTCTCACATAATTAGGCAAGCATGGTCGCATGATGTAAAGTCTTTCACGTGGGGACTGAGAAAAATCATAGAGCCCACTGAATCTGACACGGTCCTCCTGAAAAATCAACTTTTCCAAAAACTGTTCCTTTTTTATAACATTTTTGCTGTATGTCCTGGGGTCTCCGTTTCAGTCAAAATGGCTGATTTGTGCCCTGGGTCAGCCAGGTCATGGGAAATGCTAGCTAGATAAGAATCCGTTAGGGCTGAGAGGTGACTGACATGGACAGGTTGATGCTATTGTCTCTTAAAATGCAGCTAGGCTTTTTCAGTACATATGTTATGTCACTGGCACTGCCTGGTTATTTAGAAACAGACCGCCTGTACCTTTGCCCAGTCATGTTTCTCCAGTAATGTCTGGGTGTTTATGAAGAGATTACTGGTGTTGTGGTCTTGCCTGGCTACTTTTAAAGGAACAAAGTAGGCTCAGAAGACCTGGCAAAGGCTTCATTGTTGCCAGTATGCTTCGGCAAGGTTGATTAAGGCAGTGGCTAGACTAGGCTGCCTCCCATTTTGCCTGAGTGTAGAAAGAGAGTGTTGCACCTTTGGTAGAATACCTGCATAGCCCAAAAGTATAGGGTCTAATGGATTCAGTATCTCCTTCAAACTGCTATTAATAAAGGACAATAGAGGGGCTGGTAGGGCTCTGGCTATGCCATGCAGGCCAACTGCTGCTCTACTGTGGAAGAGAGCAAACACAAGGAGATGATGGATGGAGTGCTGAAACTTTTCAAACACTCACCCCCAGTCACAGATCTGGGTTGAATCCATCATCCTACTTTAGCTCTCTTTCCAACTCAGTCCAGACCCAGCTATATGCAAATAAGCCTTGACCCTGTGCCTCATGGGAACAGTCCAGCCCAAACTGCCAAGCCAGGTCATTCCTGAACCAGAAACAAGCATCCTGGGACCGGTTTCTGGGTAAATGTAAATGTAAATGTATTGCGATTTATATAGCGCACGTATCACCCGAAGGCATCAAGGCGCTTGCTTAGGGAACCCGCCCTGGTATTCCCCTGTGAGATACCCCGGCAGGGTATCCACAAGGTGAAAGCCAGGCATTCTGCCGCGAGGGGCCGTTGTGGAGATTAAGCAAGCTATTGCCCAGAGTCGCAGAGTGTGAACCCGTGAATCGAGTAGGCACCGGAGCGAGAATTGTCGAGTCCATGGACATTTTAGGACTCAAGACCCTGCCGAGCCGGGAATTGAACCCTGGTCCCGGGCTGACCTCTGCTTCCAGGTATGTCTCATCTAACCAGTGAGCCACACTTCTCCACTAGCACCACTCAGTATTGACCATGTGCATCATAGGAACAGTACAGCCCGAACTGCCAAGCCAGGTCTTCCCTGAACCAAGCATCCTGGGACCGGTTTCTGGTTAACACCCTTCATCAGCCAGGCTAGCTTGAATCCAGTGGCAAATTGAGCAAGGGACCCACGTCTGGGCATACCCTGCCAAATTAGGGCGAACAAAGAAAACACAAGGCGATGAAGTACGGAGTGCTGAAACTTTTCAGACACTCACCCCAGTCACAGATCTGGGTTGAATCCATCCATCATCATTCTTTAGCTCTACTGTGGAAGAGCAAGAGGTTTGTATGGCTTTGGCAAGCTCACTACAATCATGCATAATTGTGAATGCAGCGATGAGTGACATGGCTATGAAAAGTGGTCTTTCCTGTTCCCAGAGGGATGCGGGACTTACCTCCTCACTGATCTCCCTCAGGATAGACGGCTGCAGCTCCATGGATTTGAACAAAGTACCCACAATACAGCACTTCTCGGATCCCTGCAGCTCACACAACTTCCTCACTACAATATCGCTCCCTGGAATAGAAGAAGGAGAAAAATCAAATACATAATTTAACATAACAAAAAAATGACCAAAACCTTAATAGGCCCCGAACGCAATCTGGCTGGATGCTGGTGAAAAACTTGATTTGCTGGACAGCCGTTAATATTTATAAAAACCTATGTTGCAAGACCCTTGGTGTGGATGGTTTTGTGTTACAATGAAAAGCTAGGCTATATAAGACAGGCTGAAGATGGGGGCGGGAAAGGGCACACCGTTGCAATTAAGGACTTCACACTACAGTGTTATTAAATTACTAGAAGACCCATTGTCAGCTACCTGTTTAAGGGACAGAGTCTCTACCTCTCATGAAGATGAACTGTATGGACATTTTATTCCATTTGAGTAGCTTCTTTAAGGAAAAAGGGTGGTTTCTCAAAGGCAATCTCCTTTTTAGGCCTCGCCTGTCGATGCGCATGCGCATCGAGCAAGCAAGAGTATTGGGACTTATCCACTCTTTCCCCAACTTGCAAGGAATCGTGGCGATTCCTTGCAGTGCCCGTGACTTTTAAGCTCAATGCGCATGCGCATTGAGCTTAAAAGCGCGTGCACGTCCGTCTTGGTTTACCCGCTCCGCCCCCTCCACTTCCCGCCGTGTCGCATTTCTCCTCCCCCCTCCCCTCTCTTCCCTCCTTCTTGTTTGGTTGTCCCTCCCCTTCCCGCCGTGTCGCATTTCTCCTCCCCCCTCCCCTCTCTTCCCTCCGTCTTGTTTGGTTGTTTATTTTACCCGCTCCGCCCCCTCCCCTTCCCGCCGTGTCGCATTTCTCCTCCCCCCTCCCCTCTCTTCCCTCCGCCATAGCCTTCGTGGTCTCTCCCCCTCTGCCATACAGCCCCAGCAAGTCCGTTATGAAAGGGAAACACTTCTATTTTCCCACAAGTATTGCTCAGCAGTAAGGAGCCTCAGAGAGTCAGACGGCGTGTCTCAGTTGATCTTGCGCCGCCTGCGATTTCCTCAACCAGCACCCAGCGCCGGTCAGCAGTCTCACGCCTCACAGCCACCAGTCAGCCTCCGTCCTCGGTGCCTCCACACCATTGTTGCTGCGTAGCAGGATCGGTACAGCGCTGCCACCTCACCTCTCAATGCTGTAGGTCAGGGCGCAAGGTGCGTGTCCCAGCGGCCACTCCAGCATTCAGCACCTCCTCGCCTCACCGCCTCGGTCTGCCTCTCACCTTCGCCGGCATCAGGCCTCCACCCGCATCCCATAACTGCCATCTTGGGAGCATAGTGCACCACAGGAAGGTTAAGGCGATCTCGCCCTCCAGACTTCTCCCCCAGGACTGCCGCCTCCGCAGTTTTCCGCTGTGAGTCTGCACGCCGAATCGCCTCCCAGCCGCTCACAAACAGAGTGCACATCTCCCGTTGCCGCAGCCGGTGGAAGTCTCCCCCTCAGTGCGCTGCCGTCATTTTAGATGCGCAGCGCCCAGCGCTCAATCGGGTGATTTTGCTGCACTTACACCCTTGTAACAGCACCAATGCGCCCCAGCAGCAGTCCAGCTCATGCACCAGGATTTCCGCAACCAGTTTTGCAGTAAGGGGCCACCTTAGAATCGCCAACTCCTCACCCTCAACCCCTCACCCTCACTCACTCACCCTCAACCCCTCACCCTCAAACCCTCACCCTCAAACCCTCACCCTCACTCACCCACCCTCAACCCCTCACCCTCACTCACTCACCCTCAACCCCTCACTCTCACTCACTCACCCTCACTCACCCTCAACCCCTCCCCCTCGACCCCTCCCCCTCAACCCCTCACCCTCACTCACCCTCACCCCCTCACTCACCCTCAACGCCTCACCCTCAACCCCTCACTCACCCTCACTCACCCTCAACCCCTCACCCTCACTCACCCTCACCCTCACTCACCCTCAACCCCTCACCCTCAACCCCTCACTCACCCTCACTCTCACTCAGCCTCAACTACTCCCCCTCACCCACTCACCCAAAACCCCTCACTCACCCTCACCCTCACTCACCCTCAACACCTCACTCACCCTCACTCACCCTCACTCACCCTCACTCACCCTGACCCTCAACCCCTCACCCTCACTCACACTCACCCTCACCCTCACTCACACTCACCCTCACCCTCACCCTCACCCTCACCCTCACTCACCCCCTCACTCACCCTCAACGCCTCACCCTCAACCCCTCACTCACCCTCACTCACCCTCAACCCCTCACCCTCACTCACCCTCACCCTCACTCACCCTCAACCCCTCACCCACCCTCAACCCCTCACCCACCCTCAACCCCTCACCCTCAACCCCTCACTCACCCTCACTCTCACTCAGCCTCAACTACTCCCCCTCACCCAAAACCCCTCACTCACCCTCACCCTCACTCACCCTCAACACCTCACTCACCCTCACTCACCCTCACCCTCACTCACCCTCAACACCTCACTCACCCTCACTCACCCTCACTCACCCTCACTCACCCTCACTCACCCTCACTCACCCTGACCCTCAACCCCTCACCCTCACTCACACTCACCCTCACCCTCACTCACACTCACCCTCACCCTCACTCACACTCACCCTCACCCTCACTCACACTCACTCGCACTCACCCTCACACAGTGCAATAGTTCTCAGACCATTTCAGTTAGAGCTTTTAGAAATGTTTATGGCTTTTTTTATTTGTAATACTTTAGCATTGGCTACAGGAAACAAAAATGCTAAACATTTACAAAAAAAACCCATAAACAATTCTAAAAGCACTAACTCTAATGGTGCGAGACCTATTGCATTTCCAATGCTTGTTTAGTTTAACTGTCATGCATCACAGACTGCCCAATCAATTCAAATGTGTCTATGTACAGCACTGTTTTGCTCACAATGATGCTACTGCCAATGCCGCTTCTGTCATTTCAATTCTCTTGTGGCACCCTTAGAGTTGCAAGGAACTCACAACACTCTTTTAGGAAACGACACAGCACTAAACTTAAAACCAAAATGCTTTCATTCGCTGTGGTTCCTATGTAGATTTGGATATTAGAGAGCTTATGTACGTTAAACCTCATGGCTTGTGTAAAGATATCAAACTTCTGTTGACACCCTAAGTTTCTAATGTGTAGAACCCTCAGGACCTCATTATTAAATGCTTGAAAGAAACAAATTGGTGATTCTTCACCAAGTAGTAAAGATATGGTAGAAGGTGGTAATTCGAGAATGCAGAATTATGAGTTTTGCATTAGTGAATGGGGACTGATTCTTCTAGTTTGGTCTGCTTTCCCCATGCACATTTCACCAGGTTTGTTCTGGCGAAATGTGGGCACAGAAAGAAATACACACTGTGGTCTAAACACACAACTTTCAATTTTAATGTGGGCAAATACTCTGGATTCAGCTCACACTGCAAATGTAGCAATCAATCAATATTTGTAAGTGCGGCTAATCACCTCTAGTAGTATTTAGGCGCTGGGGTCTCTAGTCGTAGAGCCAGGTCTTGAGTCCCTTTCTGAAGTGAAAAGACCACTATTGTGGCTGGTAAAGAAACATTTCCAAATCCTCCATTATTGAGCAATCCACCAAAACAATGGAGCAACTATGCAACAAATGAGGTGCAGCAAAGGAAGATATTAAGTTCATAAGGAATTGACTTTTGAAAGATTTAAATAGCTTACATGAATTTAATTGTACCCCAAAGTCCACACTAAAAGAAAACGCTTAAGAAAGATGTCTGGAATTGGAAAATAGTGAAAAGATAAACTACAGAAGCTCTTCATAGCTTCTGGTGAGGATCCCAGAGATTTTGCTTGGTGAGACAGCTGCCATGGGCAAGAAGTTTGTTTAGGCAGAAAGGTGTCTGGGGAAACTGCACCTTAACCTTTGACTAAAACGGCACGGCTAGAAATGTGGGTCCAATCCAGATAGCAGTTTGCTATGGACCGGCCCAGCTAAAATAGAATGTTTTTGGTTTTTTTGAAAGAGGATTGTTCTCATCCAGTGCTAGGGACTTATAAATATCTATGGAAGGAAAAAGCCTGTAACTAGTCTCCAACAACCTGTCCTTCACTGTTGAGCTTGCCTTTGCAGTTATGTTCCTGTAGTATTAACAGTATTTGAAGTGGTTTAGATGCGGAAAGCGTGGCAATTGTTTAAAGGAGGATTATTTGCATGTTTTCTTTCACAAATTTTCAGGTCTCCCAAAAGTGACACAAATGTAAAAACTGATTTAACTCCATTTAAACAAATACTTGTATCACAAAGATGACTAAAGTTCTTATTTCACAAATATAATGCCTGGTATCTGGCAGAAACAATGTCTCGTAGAAAGGACTAGGAAAGGTACATATTGAAATTAAAATATCTGCTAGGGTCACAAATCATTCAGCCTCCCAAAGTGTGATGGGTGGTTGGTGCCAAAGCACTGTTTGAGCTCAATATAGCCAGTTAGTTGCATATGCAGGCTGAGCTGGGTGTGCCATGAGTGTGTTATCAGCAGGATTCGATGCCTTATTGAACTAATGTACCCATGGCAGGAATCTGTGCTTAACCTCATGGTCAAAGTATCGAATACCTGCATGTCTACTCAGCCTTTCAACCTTCTGAGGTCAAAACTATGAGTAAAATTCATGTTGGTAAAAATAAAACACTGTAGAACTACATGTCATGTAAGGTGTTCTGATGTATGATAATGTATGTTGTACTTTGGTAGACAGTACTGTTGTGAACAATAAGACGAGGGCAGACATAGTGATGCTACACCTCAGAGAAAGTGCGAGAAAGTGCCTAGCCCCCCACTTTTTGCCTGGTTTTGATGTGGTTTCAAATGTAGTGCACAGGGTCCCTGCCAACCAGGTCCCCTGTGCCAGTGCTCCTTCCTTAAAAACAAATACCCATTTGGCACTTCTGCAAGTCCCTAGTAAAAGGACAAGGTTCTCTGAGCACCTAGGGTCTGGGAGCAGAAGAGGGTCTGGTAGGAGCCTCCCCCCCATCACTGGAACTATGCCACTGCCTTTGCAGCTTGCATTCCCCTTTGAGGGAGAAAACAACCAAGTCGACATGGCACCCTGCCTGGGTGCCATGCCGACTAGCACTGCCTAAAGGCATAGATAAGTCACCCCTCTAGCAGGCCTCACAACCCTAAGGAAGGGTGCACTATACCACTGGTGAGGGCATATCTGCATGAGCAGATATGCCCCAACAATACTAGAGTCCATTTCCAAATTTTGTAAGTGCCAGTGAAGCCAAAGAGAGTGCATGGACTGGAAACTCGACAACTAGAGTTCTTCAGCACTATGATGGCTTCACTGAACATAGGAGTGTTCGGTACCAAACTGCTCCTTTCAATAAATCCACACACTGATGCCATTATTGTACCATATACACAGAGGGCACCTCAGAGGTGCCCCCTGAAAACCTGCCAACCCTGGTGTGGTCTCAGACTGGCTGTAGGCAGCCAACCACCACTAGACATGTTTCTGGACCCCTGGGTAGAGAGCCCTGCTCTCTGGGACCAGAAACAATGCAGATCCTGGGCAGAGGTGTCATGCCTCCTCCCCCAGGATGGGCCAGTGCTGAAGAGGGGAGCTTCAAAGGCCTGCCGCCTTTGTGATGTGACCCCCAGCCTCTGCTGCTGGCAGCAAACAGCAGCCCCTGGTTTACACCCCAACTTTGGGCGGGAACATTTTAAAAGAATAAGAGGTGTTTCCACCTCTGCAAATCCCACCCCTAAGGTGGAAAAGGCGAGGTGAAGCACAACTTTCAGTCCCTGCCATCTTGAAGATGGGGAGACCTCTCCAATCAGGGCTAGGCCTATGTCCCCCTCCCACAGGAGGGTGGCATAATAGAGTGTATAGTCACCCCAGGTAAGGTGCCCTACCTGCTACTCCCCTAAAATGCCACCTAAATGTAGTATTTAGGTGCCACCCCTAGACCTGGAACTCAGATCTGCGATGACCTAAGAAGAAAGAAGACGATCCTGCAGAGAAGACCGAAGACTGTGACTGCCTTGGCCGCAGCCCTACCGGCCTGTTTCCAGCTTCTGCGAACCTGCAACCAGTCTTGCAGCCAGCAACTTCTGAAACCCCTGGGACGATTGCTGCCTTAAAAAAAAAGACTCCAATCTCCTGTGGACAGCGGACCTGTCCAGAAGAAACCTACTCCAAGAACTCTATATCCAGGCGGATCCGCGTCTTCTGCCCACTCTGCACCCGACGCCCATGGCCCAAGTGGCTCACCTTTTGCAGTGAAGTCTCCCCAGCCATCCTGACCTTGTGTCCAGCTTTGGTTGACCTCTCCTGATCTCCACAACATTTCTACAGCGTGAATCCAGAGGCTATCCCTGACCACGACTGGCTTTGGTAAGAAGACTCTGACGTAAAAAGGCAACTCTGCACCCAAATGCCATGGGCCTTGGTGGGCTGAACCGATGGTTCCCCTACGACCCCCTACATCCCACTCTCCTCTGCTGTCGTTAGTCTTCGTCTTGCACCCTCCGGTGCCATGCCTGCAGCCACTTGCCGTAAGAAGAATTCTCTTTGAGAATCATTGGGCACCAAAGCAAATTGGTTTCACCTTTTAGACCGAAGGGTTTTTAGCCAATGTTTACTGCTTATGCTGTGCACTATTGGTAAAAAGCAAAATGCATTTAGCTGATGCTGTGCTTGGAGTGGTAAAATAAAAAATAAAAATGTAGTTGCGCAAAAATGAGCTTTTGTAAGTGGAGTGGCCCAGTACCAAATGCAGCTGCCGGCACCATCAAACATCAAAAAATTAAAAATAAAGTACTTAATTTGAAGGACCTCAATGGATGTGGGAGCAAGAGAGTAGCAGGTGTAGAGCAGAGGGTTAAGCAACAGGGAGTGGGTAGGGGATCAACAGATAAGCTCTAAGCTTTAGGGCATATAAATAAAATGCTATGGTGGGGCAAAGATTGGGCAATTTTCGTGAGAAGAGATCAACACAGAGCGTGTGCAATTGAACGAAAGAAGCAGCACACAAGGGAAAGAAGAGAGCAACATGGAGAATACAGGTGTTGCAGGAAGCAGAACACGAGCAACAGAACACATGCACTTTCTTGGAGTGCTTGAAGAAAAAGAAAAAGTATTTCCCTAAATGTGAATGTTGGAGGGATACAAGTAATGCAATCAAAAAATTGGTAAAGCTATGCTCCACAGGAGGAACAAACGCAAGAAGAGTAAGGAAAGACACTGAATAGGAAGCAAGCAAATAAGAGTGATAAGAATCCAATTGTAAACAATGAGCAAGCTCTAAACCCACTGTAGTTTTGGTATGGTCTACAAGAGGTCTTTCAGTTACAGGCAGATAAAAGCTGCTTGTAGACAAGACCTAAAAGGCTCCAATACTAAGGTGATCCCTCCTTTAAATGGCACAGGGCTCGAAAAATCGAACAAATGGTACTAGTCCTGCAGGACTAGTACCTTTAAAAATGTCCTGGACCTAACTGCAACCTACTTGACCTCAGTCTCCGAAAGCGGAGCAAATGTGACAAGATAACAAGATTTAAAGGCATAAATTAACCTCGACTATGCGAGCGGTCGAGTGGAATTTTCGAGCCCTGTGGCCATAAAATATCTGCCTCCTTATCTTTAATAAACTCTTGATTTTTTTGACCTGTGGTCTGGGAAAATCTCTTTTATGACCTAAGAGTTTGCTAGCAGCCACTGATCAGATTGCACCCTTTAATAGAAGAAGGGCACTTTTCTGTTTGATGACTCACCCCATTTTTTACATGCTCGCTCGATCATTCTGGGTCTCATTTGAAGTAGTCGGGTAGCGTAGATGTGAGCATACTGACGGGTAAAACTGCGTTCTCCCAGAGTGAAAATGTCAGAGCTGTTGACATAGCTGCTCACTGATACCCTTTGAAAAATGGCAGACTCCTCAGTGGGCGGAGCCAGCAGGCTGCAGGCTTTACTGGCCGCCTGATCAGAGAACATGACAACAGCTTGGATGAGATAACTGGAAGGGACACCTGGAAAAAGAAGAGAGAGAGAAGAAAAAAATTACATCAGGAAAAAAAGAAGAATTGTACAGTGCCTGGCAGAAATAATTCAGATCTCTGCAAATGACCACGTACACTTATTAAAGAGCATGGGTGATTTCTCAGAGTGATACGCATGTCCGGCTTAAAAAGGAGCAAGGCACCAATTGCAAGACCTCCCATAACTTGGTGCAAGTGAGTGGTCCCTGCAAAGCGAAGGTCAGCAGTAGCTTTCAGATGCTGGTGCATGAGCACAGATTCATACTTGAGAGCTCGGCATGGATAAGGACAGCAGCGTCTCTGGGCAGTCTGCTTGTACCTGCTTACTCCTTAGAAGAAAACTGTACAGTGAAAAGCAGTAGTATTTTACTGTTCTGTTTGTGAGCTGCAGTTTATAAAGCAGCACTTCAAGAAGAGCAAAAGCAGCATCTTACAGAACTAGTTGAATATGTAGGGACACGCAACAAACCAATGCACTGTGACCAATGGCGAGTTCTGCACATATGTACAAATGGTTAAGAAGGAGCACCACACGGTGACTGAGAAATGTTACAGTGCATTACATTTTAAAGAAGGACTGCTCTATGGCCATACACCCATACCAGCTCACATAGCTATACACATGTGATATGAAAGAGCAATGTGCATGTATGCCGACATTTACAAAGAACTGCTGCAAACTGACTGACTGCAGAATTCTCAAGGTGCTACACAAATATGCTTACACTAAAAACACAGCCTTACCATTGGTAAGTGCCAAGCACTCTAAAAGGTGCACTTACATTAATGAGGGCATTTTGCCCTTTTGTTAGAGCTTAATGTGATGTCAAGGTTATGAATAAATATGTTCTACCTGTTATCTTCTAATGAGAGGTCAACGTTATAAATGCCGACTTCCTACTGAGACAACAACAACAAATTATGAATGCCAATATTTTTGAGCCAGTGCTTAGTATTTACTTGCTGCCATTTCTCAATGTCGCATTCTATTCAATTGTGTTTAGCTTGTATTGGCTACCACAAATGGGGATAAACTATCTCCAAATCAGACTTGCCGTAACGGCAAAGTACCAGAGTCCCAAACTTGCTGTCTAGAGAATGAACAAGCATTTGCAATGCAATAGGTCTCGCAATTGCAAGATTTTGAGCTATTGGCGATGTAAATGACAATACCTTTTATTTAGGTGTTTAAAACACCTGCAATAATAAAAGGCATTGCAATTTACAAAACAAATAGGTCAAAGTTTCTAAAATGCGAGACCCATTGCATTGCAAATGCTGGTTTAGGACTATAAATGTGATGGATGGGAGGGGCTGATCGGTGTAAATGTATATGTATATACACATATGCATATACATACGTGCTAGACTCAGTTCATCTATCTATCCGCAGAGTCACGCTCGCTGGCCCGGGACATAAAAGCCACACGCAATTATACTGTGCCATTTAAAGAATCTTAGGATTTGTGGTCACAGTAACCAATGGCAGGCCTCATTCAGCATCTGGTTGTTGTCGCTCTGTTCTCCCCCTGAACAGCTGACTGAGGGATGCCAGGAAAAGATAACCTTTGGAGGCATTGGGGATTTAAAAAAATATTTTAATGAATCTATTTCCAGGGAAACTTAAGCAACCTGCCTAAGATCACAGTTGATGCAGGGACTCAAACATTGTTACCCGGTTTAAGAGCAGGCTGTTATACCACTTCTGCCCTGGAACTGAAGGAGGTGCTCTGTGCCACATCAACCGTCGGCAAGGATATATCTCATGGCATAAATAATCATTGGAATGTATGGATCTGTGTAGTAATTGCACTGGTAAATCTAAAAGTGCTCTTTATCATCAATGTAATCATTTTACATTCCTCATAGCACGGGAAACTTATTTTAATTGACAACATTGGAGCAGCCAACGTGCATCTCTTTCCCCTCGAAACAAGCCCAGCCCCACCACTCACAAACCTCACCAGTCACCACTGCATCTCCGCCACTCAAATGTCACCTTCTCCTTCCCAGTCTTCATCTGATCCATCCCCTTCTGCCACCCTGTGTTATAGTGAACCCGGGAGAACCAAAACATTGAAACCATTAATTAGAACTGTAAAAAGTTGGCAGCATGCGCGATGCTATGCAATACACGCCGTGCCAGGACCGACTAGAACCTTCTCAGAGGAAGACTAGAGAAGTCATGAGGACCAGTTTCCTCCTGAACAGAATTAGTTATTTATATAAATATAGGTTTACAATAAAAAAAAAGCTCAAAAGAGGAATTCATGCTCTTAAATCTCCGACGAGTAGCAGGCAGAACGGTGGGACTTCAGGGAGGTTTCGACTGCTCTCCTCGACAAGAGCAATAAACAAGATTCAGGATTTTGAACTGTAGGAACCCCTTTGGGTCTACCTTTAAAATATATGGTAGTGTTCTGTCCAGGGTTCATTTTTATGACAACCTGGGTATTTGATGGCAAGCTATCATGGTTCGAGCAAGAAACAAAAAATGCGAAGGTACTCTGCGCCCAATGGAGTAGTCTGGTGGTCCAGCTTACTGGCCTCCCTCAAAAACACATGAACATTCCTGTGTTCTCAGAATATCGTCTATAAGGAAAGTTAAGACCACGTTTCATACCCACTCCCATACACCTAACATACCAGCTCCACCCCTCGCCCAGCTGGACATCTATTTTACTGTTTAGAAGAGCGAGTCACGGAAAGGCGAGTCACGGAAAGGCGTCTCACTGTACAACTAGGTATCCGGAATAGAAAACGGTGATCCCAACTTCAAACTGGCTGCAGAGGCAATCCACTGGAAATACCTCGAACAAATGTACATTCCGAGCAGATAGGAGCGCTAGTTTAGATTAAAAAAACCTCAAAAGAATAGGTGCCACAGCTTTACCTGACCACATGCGGCGTTGTTATGGTGGCCCCAGCTGGCTGACCATTATCTCTGTACACTAAACCACCACCTCGCGAACATAGTTCCTTAAATACCACAGAAAAGCAACTGTGCTATGCTCATTTTTTATCAGCCTTCAACACATTCTCCTGCAACTGGGACTATGGCTGCAGGCATGGGGCACTGGGGCAGTGTCCTATAACACCGGTATGACAGCCACACCTAGCTACTACTCCTAGAATCGGGAACAGGTTGTGACTCCATTCAGACAGCTGTACTCGGGCTCTTATATAAACTCATGTAAATCCATTCTGAAACCCACCCCTATCCAGACGGTTAAGCTACCCAGCAGCCTTTAAAATTAATATGTACTCACAGGTATGCTTAAGCACAGTTGGTCCGTTCGGCATGCCCCTTAGTCAGGCGTTCTGTCACTAATCGTGCCTGATCAGAGGATGTGGAGGGCAGACAAACACACAACTTACCACTGGCAGGACTATAACGACTCTAGTCGAATTAAGTCTCAGCCTCGCCAGTTTTCAATACCTAGCCCGGCCTAGCCGGCACGGTGAGTCAGCGGCGTGTGACAGTGAAGCCCTTCACCCTCGCTAACCACTCCCAAGATAGTCCCAGCATAAGCCCATCATGGCCTCTCATCGATAGAATGCAGGATGTCGATGCTCGAGTCCCGGTCCGTGCTGAGCAGGGTCTGCGCCCGCTGAAACTCCACTACCGCCGAGGCCGCCATCTTCCACTCAACTCAGCAGCACCAGCCTCCGCACAGCCAGGCGACCGGAAATGCGTGCCGGAAGTACCGACGCCGGTTTGTCAAGCGCTGCGCGCGGGGAATCGTAGTCCTGCAGCAATCTAAGGGTGCACAAAGATCTAAAACAAAACAATTAGACCGCCCAATCGACGGGCATCTCCCATGGTCGGCATGCCAGAGTGGTGTCCTCATTCCTTCCACAAGGGTGGAAATCAGAAACTTAGTGCTTTTTTTTCACGCACACGCTTATTGGTTTTCAATCTAGTCTTTGAAATGGTTTGAAAACCGATACAGTAAAATAGGACTACCACACCAAAGCTTCCGAGTACGAGTGAATAATTCTATGGCCGAGGCGAGGATTATGCCTTTTTTTATTTTTTTTATTTAAAGCGATTTATATAGCACGAACTTTACTCGAAGCTGTCAGAGCGCTTTACATTAAAAAACAAGTCTTAAAACCAGCACCCCCTCTCCCCTACCTCCTCAACCGCCGAGGAACGTGCTGGAATGACGGCACAAACGAAAACTAAAAAAACAAAAACGGGGCGGGAACAGCTACCGAATCCCTCCCCTCCAGGACTCCGTGACCTGCCTCATGGTTGCCAAGGCAATATTTCTGAAAATATTGTCGTGCTACCGTAAGGCAGGTCACGGAGTCCTCGAGAGGAGGGATCCAGAGCAGACAAATCTGCTAAACAGGAGCTTTTTCCAATGGCAGGCCTCCGTTTCGAGAGGCCTGCCAATGGAAAAAGGGGGCGTGGTTTCACGCAGTACTGAAATTCTCCTGTTCACAATAAGTCTTTGCCACCAGCAGGGCCACGCCCTGCATTGGAGGCTTCGACCTAAAAAGCAGCTCATCGATTAAACCAAAAAAAGGCCAAAATGCATCCAAAGTCCCCCCCTTTTCTTCCCATAGGTCAAATGGTCTGGCATTGTTGTCTAGACTGCTCTATTCCAGAGACAGTCTAGACCAGAGTTCTTCAAACTGTCCCAGGGGGGGCACGCAGTCGACCCCAACATCTTACTTTTGTTGTCCTCCACTGTTCCCCGCGTCGCAAGTCTTTACCCATTTCAAATGGGAATTTCTTTTCATTAGCGAACTCCGGTGACAGAGGGTTGGAGGGGGAACGGGGGAGGGAGGGGAAATCATTGGGCGCGCCGTGCCATGCTTTCGTCTGCTAAGTGCTAAGAGTTCACCGTCCCAAGAGGGGGTTAATTGGTGAAGCTGAAATGCTTCAGCGTGGGAGGCACTGCTAAAAAAACGAAAGCAAATGAAGAGACCGTGCTGTTCCTTTGTGTTCGATTTTAAAGCAGAGGAGACTCCTTGCCTCCCTCTGCAGCTGAAATGACTGTTCCATAGCTGCCACGGTTTCAGATTGCTATGTGTTACACTTTTATAATTTTAGTGTAATTATGAGCGACATTTAAACCACTGATTGACACTTTTATCGCGAGCAAAATCAAGCAGTAATGACTAGGGAAATTTATATAAACATTAGAAATGACACACATATTGGAGCATTAATTCAATTAATTCACGTGTATAAATTCTAGACCGCCTTGGCTGCAGAGTTTACGTGAGTTATCAGATCTTTAAAAACAATTTCTGTAATATCAAAATTTGCATTGGGTTGCTTGGCTTTTGAATTCCAAAGGATAACTGTTATTTAATGACAGAATTATACATTGACTTGAAAGTCATAATTGGCTAAATATATTTACGAACAAGCTACCCAAGAGCTTCAGAATATTGAATGGGTTTTAAATGTGACATATTGCTTTCCGTTGCCATGCTGCCACTGGCATTCCTATTTGATTATATTTTCCGAAATTCAAATGCTTTGTATGATTGTGGCAGTATTTAATTCATAGTTCTTCTTATCCCCATGCACAGTCCTCCTTCCTGTCACCTCAGTCAGGTAAACTTGTGTGCCATTCTGCTCACTGCCACTTGGATCGCAGGTGGAAAAGGCCTAACGCCACAGTATGTCGATTAGATCGTAAAGACTGTGGCCCTTATAAAGTTATTTGCTGCCTCGTCGCCACTGTAGCAGACGCAGTGTCTCTACAATGCCAGCGGTGGCTGGGCCGCCAAATCTACAATTGTCTACTGTTAAACAGACCCATACATACGACATACATGGGTAAAAGATACATCATGGCTGCAGGTCAGCCATGCCAGCATGGTGTTCTTGTCATCACTTGTGGTTCCTGATTGTAGGCCTCCCAAAGCAGAAGGTGGTGAGCCCATCCCAAACTAAAATCCTCCATGCTGTGATAGTGTTCTTCCATGGTGTGGTGCTTTTCTGCCCTACTACTAGTACTACACAAACCTAGTCACGTAGCTCAAAAAAACTGTAACAGCAATCTGTTTGAGGCAGCAGCGGATAAGTGTTTAAAAAGATATAATTGATAACTATAGTTTAGTTAATAGATTACCTGCTCTATCAGGAACGTAATAATTATTCATGATCGTCACTGGACAGCAGCTGAGCCCGGATGCTGCCCGGTAGGCTTGGTCCCTCCCAGTCGCATGATATATTACCGCCACCGATGTGCCATCAGTCAAGCTGCAACCAATGAGCACAGCAGCTTGCTGCACCCACTCTTACTGCGACTGCCCCACCCATTTCCCCCCGGCGCTGCAATGTGACCCTGACTCGTGAGCCAGCCAGCCAGCCTCTCTAGCCCTGACTTTGGCTGACTGGTGCAGTTGGGATCCGATACCACATTGGAACCATCCATGAGCCATCTTTACCAATTCTGTATTGGGGGAAAAGGAGACCAGACGAAAAAAAGTGTTAAAACGAAATCTTGTCAGGAGATGTTTTCGTGGTTAGACAAGTAATACGATAGATAAGGTTGGATACCTTTGACAAGTTGTACTGCTTGGATTTGAGAATTGAGAGGTTTTACAATCTCAGTTGAGCTACGAAGTTCTCTCAGGTGATCCATGCTTATTTTCTTTAACTCTTTTCTTGAGATGTCCTCCACACTTGGTGGATCGTCGAAGTAAGAGCTACGACCTAGGTCTCTAAAAAAGTTCCCCACATAAGCTAACCAGGGAATCCTTCGCCAGTTCGTTAGAGTCATACAGTCTATGATCAGCGAACGTGTTAGATGACATTCTGGTTTTGACCATATACGTTGCCATAAAAGAATTGGTTGAGAGCGTATGTTGTCAATAATGTAGTCCATTCCAAGCTCATTGTGGGAAGCATAAATCGGGGCACTTTGTGGTAGAGCCAGCAGGTATTTAACAAACCCGTTCTCTACTGTTTGAATTGGATCTATTGGGCCGTAACCCCAAAAACCCGCGCCATAGGTGGCCACACTGTGGCATTTTGCATAGTACATTTTGAGAAGTTCTGGGGGAGCAGGTTTGCCAAGTTTCCTAGAGAAAGAGATCAAGGCCGTTGTTGCTCGCTGGAAAAGAAGTTTTCTGCTGGCCGTGGCCTGCCGCCAGCTTAAGGAATCATCCACCAAGATATCTAAGTATGGGTAGGCAGAAGTTTTTTCCAACCTTGACTTTTCCACAAAGATTGCTTTAGGGTTCTTGACCTTGGGGCCGATGTGCATAGTGAACGTCTTTTTTATGTTGATTTTGAGGCCAAGAGAGCCCATAAAGGAGCAATACTTATTAAGTTGCTTTTGTAGTTGATTAAGTGTTCTGGCAATAATGACCGAGTCATCTGCGTAAAGCAGCGTTGGTATAGGGCGATGATTGATCTGGGGTAAATCCTAGCTCCCTTCTAGCATGGCCAGCTCAAGTCCATTGGTGTAGAGATTGAACAAGAAGGGAGCCAGTACGCATCCCTGTCTCACCCCTTTTCGGATGGAAAAGGACGGGGATAGCTCGCCATGGACTCCAAATCTGACACGCGCCGTTGCGTCAGAGTAGAGTTCTCGGAGGAAGACTATAAGTGCTGGGTCCACCCCAAGATCGCTAAGAATAGCCCAGAGTTTGGAGTGCAGGACGCAGTCAAATGCTGCACTAAGATCAACATACACAAGAAAGATGTTACCTCCTTTGGCTGCAGCATACTTCCCAATCAAGAGGGCAAGATTCAAAGCCTGCTCCACAGTTCCAAGACCCTTCTGGAAGCCATATTGCAGGTGTTATTTGTCTGGGCCCAAGTTTGTAATCGATCCAGTACCCCCCGGCCTGCAACTTTGCCGATGGAGTCCAGAAGGGAGATAGGCCTGTAGCAGGCGGGGTCATTTCGATCACCCTTTTTAAAGATAGGGAGTAAAATAGACGTTGACCATGACTCTATCAGCCCAATTGATGTTGCTGCGGACAGGACCTGGGTAAGGAGTGGTGACCAGAGTTCAAAGTTGTGTAGGAAAAAGTCCAGAGGAACACCATCAGGCCCGGGAGCCTTTCCAAGTTTAGACGCCTTAAGAGCTTTAGCAACCTCTGCATGAGTAAAGGTTATGTTAATCGGGTAGCTGTTCCTCCCCGACATGCTGCCACTGCTCTGTTCATCCCCAGAATGGACTGGTTGGAGGGTTCCAAAGATTTTAGAAAAATGGGAGACCCATTCCTCTGCTGTAACAGCAACGTCTAGATGCTGACCCTTCGAAGTGTCGTCCAAAAAAGGGGATCTGATAACTTGCCAGAAGAGAGCGCTGTATTTATTTTGGGAACTGTGATGTAGCTGCGCCCAAGGGTTGTTCTTGATTTCTTTCCTGCGTTCCACTCTGGCTGCGTTATAGAGTTTTCTTAAGTTGGAGATTTCCGAAGTGTCCCTCAAGGGTCTGCGGAGGGCAGCCTTTAGGTCCGAAAGTACCTTACGACAATTTACATTAAACCATCTCTCAGAATTAGATTTTTTGTTCCTAAGTTTGCCAGTGAACTCCTCACTGATAACCTTTAGAACTTTCTGGAAGCCGGCCATGATTGTTTGCGGCGAGGAGTCAATAGATAGACAGTCAAGAACCCATGGTCTGGCTTTATCAAGGACCCGTTCAGTGATTACGAGTGGGTCAACCTTAGCCCATTTAACTGTGTAGCCATTCACCTTGTTCATGGTTAGAGAGCTTTGTGTTAATTGGCTGGTGATGGTAGAATGCAAAGTGACATTTTTTGGGAGAACTTTTACGCTAATGGGAAAGTGATCACTGCTCACATCGGTCCCTGTGTTGAAATTGGCCACTTGACCCTTCAGGCTCTGTGAGGTCAAAATATAATCAATAGTAGTTGAAGACCCCCTACCGTGGGAACGTCGGGGAAAAGTCTATTGGAGGTTCTACTAGGTCATTTGCAAACTCAAGCTCTAATGAGAAAAGGGACTCGTTTAGTTTGTTACCGCAGGTAGAATTTGAATTGAATTTGAATTTTAAAACATTTATATAGCACGCTTCTACCACGCGGTTTCTTGGCGCTTTTGGATTGCGAGGAGGCAACAGGAGCGGAGGGAATCTAGGCATTGTAGGCTCGGGAGAAGAGCAGAGTTTTAAGACCTTTCCGGAACTCGATGTAAGAAGATGTCATACGGAGTTCCGTCGGAAGGGAGTTCCAGAACGCAGGAGCGAGAACTGCAAACTTTGTTCCGCCCGCCTTTTTCTTCCTGAAACGGGAGGTGGTTAGCAGTGCCTGGTGGGTGGATCGAAGCTCTCTGCCCGGAGTATAGGGCTTGATGGCGGAGCAGATGAACTCCGGGGCGGTGCCCATTTTGGCCTGAAAGGTGGTACAGCCAAGTTTGAACAAGGCTCGCTCTTTCACCGGCAGCCAGCGCAGTGCCTGCAGTAAGGGAGTTGCACGGTGGAATTTGGGCAGGCCGTGGATCAGGCGGGCGGCCTGGTTCTGCACTAGTTGCAGACGGTGAATGGTGTAGGCTGGGGCGCCATTGTAAATGATGTTACCATAGTCAAGGCGCGAGAGCACCATAGCCATCACTATGATCTTTAGGGCAGGTAGAGAGAAGAAGCGAGAGATCTTCCTGATGGTTCTAAGGGAAAAAAAGCTGGAGGAAACAACTGAATTGACCTGTGAGTGAACGGAAAGTGAAGAGTTGAGGAGGATACCAAGGGTTTTGACCTTGGGGACAGGAAGCGGGGGAACACCAAGTGAAGGAGGCCAGTGAGAAGGGGACCAGGGACTGCAACCACCTCCGGTCAAGACTAACTCCGTCTTGTCCGGGTTGAGTTTGAGGTGATTGCAGTTCATCCAATCCTGGATGAACAGCATGACGGATTGGACGTTCTGGGAAGATGAGGAAGAGTGGGAAAGGTTAAAAATTAGCTGGAGGTCATCGGCGTAATTGAACACCGTGACCTCGAGCTGCTGTAACATAAAAATGAGAGGGTAGATGTATAAATTAAACAAAAGAGGGGAAAGTGAGGAACCTTGGGGGACTCCACATACAACCTTACGGGAGGCAGCAGTGAAACAAGCTAGGTGGACCGCCTGAGCCCTATCACTCAGGAAGGACTCAAGCCAGGCGAGGGCCAGGCCCTCTATGCCCGCCGCCCTGACACGGGTGAGGAGGGTGGAATGGTCCACTGTGTCAAAAGCGGCGGACAGGTCTAAAAGAATGAGGGCCTGCGGGGGGTTGGTGTCAATGCCCTCGCGTAGGCTGACCATCACTGAGGTCACCACCTTCTCCGTGGAGTGGAGGGGGCGAAAGCCCGCCTGCCGGGGGGAGAGGCAGTGATTAGTTTCCACATAGGTGCTCAGGGTGCTGGTTACGTGGGTTTCTAGAACCTTGCCCAGGTAAGGGAGATGGGACGGTAATTAGAAGGGGATGAAGGGTCAGCACCGGGCTTTTTTAAGATGGGGATAACAGCCGCAAATTTGTGAGCAATGGGGACCACTCCCTTGCTGAGTGAGTCGTTCAGAAGTGTGAGGGGAGGAGTAGGGCAGTTTAGGAAGATTTCTCTCAAGATGTGAGCAGGGGCAAAGTCTAGGGGGGAGCCTGACTTTACCTTTTGGAGCAGGGGGAGGAGCGTGGCCTTAGTCAGGGGGGGGATGGAAGTGAGTTTGGAAGTGACAGCGGGAGGGGAGGGGTTGGTGAATGCGGGGGAAGGGAGGGGGATGTTGGCCTTGATCTTTGCGACCTTGTCAACGAAGAAATCGTTGAGCGAGTCGCAGAGAGGTTGGGAGGGGGGGGGGGGGAAATCGAGGCCGTGGCTCTATTAGATGATGCAAGCTCATATACTGTAGCAAAGATTTCCTTGGTTTGGGATTCTGCCGCCAGTATCCTGTTAGAATAGAACAAGGTCTTGGCATCGAGGATGCCTTGCTTGAATGTAGAATGTACAATGTAGAATGTACAAAATGTGACAATGGACTGCCGTGTTCATCCAGCAGGCCACAGTTTCCATTTTTGTGGTTTGTGCATAGTGCAAGATTAAAATCACCAACCCAGATCACATATACTGTGGTTGGGTGTAGATCATTTTGCAAGAATTCTAAAAACGTGGTAATTTCCATAAGCAATTTTATACATTCCGTTGTTTCGGAGGTATTATAGTAGTTAACCAGAATAAAGGTACTATTTTTATTGAAATGTATTTGCAGTATTTGGTAGCTTGGATCTTCTTTAAGCTTCCGTATAGTTAAGGGAGACAAAGTATTGGCGACATAAACAGCCAAACCACCCTTTCGTCTGCCCATGACTCCTTGGACGGCTGGAATATGGAATGTTTTATAACCGACTAAATGATGTGGTGTGATTGACCAGGTTTCCTGGAGGCAGTCTACCTGATGCTCAGTAACTGTGTCCAGCCACGGTTGCAATGATGTTTTGGCTCGCAAACCTGCAACATTCCAATACAGGATTGAAATGCTCAGATCTACGGGAGGGAAGATACGAAAGAAAGCATTTGATGGAACGGGGTCATACCTTAAGATTATGGAGGGCTGCACAACAAAACGGGGTGGAACGAGTTTATGTAAGCCCTTAAAAAAACTGTTTATAATATACAACCGGCTTAACTCGGGGGTAATGTTTGATGAAGTAACAAGCAGATATAATGATTTGTACACTGTATAAGAGCTATCGATTACTGAATGTTTGACGTGTATTTATTACGGCATGAAACTATGTTAATACAAGGGATAGTGATTGTTTTATTGTTTATTTTTTAGCGATCCCCTGACGAAGGGCGCGAGTCGCCCGAAATGCATTGGGCCTTTTAATTCAATAAACGCTGCTTCATACGATGGTTGCTTCAATCGTGTTCTTTGAGAAGGTTCGGATGGACACTGAATGAGCATTAGAAACTTGAAAATATGGCAATTCTCTCTCTGCGTGCGGACAGATAACACTGTTGATTAAAACTAAGTGACAAAGAGGAGAAAAATATGGATTAAGTTTGAGTACTAAGGTTTAAATAGTTGACATAAAATATAGGCCAAGGAAGGCTTCATACAATGCTGTGCAATTGTCTGGGGGTGAGAACTCGCCCCCTATTTTGGACTCACGTTCTCGTCTTTTGGCGCCATGTGGGCAGAGCGCCATTGCAATCTGCACGCAATCACAACAGAAAAGGAAGAATAAGGATGTTGAAGCAAGAATACGGAGGTGTGCATCCCAATCTCTTTACAGATATATTTACACCCCCTGTCCACAACTGGGTTGGCACCCGTCACAAGAAATGATAAGAGTAAAACACAATGACGAACAATGGAGTTATCCACACGGACGGAGTAACATCGAGAGTCGTTTTGAAATGTTGACGTTTAATGAATATGGATGAACAAACTTTCAAATGGACACTAATCCTTTACATGTGCTGTAATACTGTTGATATGTGTTTCAGGTACTCTAGATGCTGCTTTATTCATGTTATTGAGGTTATTATTAACAAAACGAATGGGATTATGGGTATTAGAGTTCGTTTGACTTTCAGATACTAATGATTACGTTACCACCAGGTGGTTAAGCAGTTGCGTAAGCCAATGGGAACATGACGGGGCTAATATATTCTGGGACACGTGGGAGGCAACAATGGGCGTATACCAGGCTGTTGATTCACGCAGACCGAAATGGGAAACTTTACGTTTTAGAAATGCAGGTATGAAAAGAGGGACTTTGCTTCTTAAGAGTTTGGAATGGTTTAATAACGGGATATAGTACGGAGATCAGGATGCTAGTAGTAACTAACAGAGCAGACGGGAGCTGGTAATAGTAAATGTATGTGGCCAGGAAAAGCCGGTCAAGCGAGTAAAAAGTTTAACAGCATTATGAGAGATGAGATTAGAACGGGGGGAGGATTAAGAGAAATGCAGGGAGGGAAGATACGAAAGAAAGCATTTGATGGAACGGGGTCATACCTTAAGATTATGGAGGGCTGCACAACAAAACGGGGTGGAACGAGTTTATGTAAGCCCTTAAAAAAACTGTTTATAATATACAACCGGCTTAACTCGGGGGTAATGTTTGATGAAGTAACAAGCAGATATAATGATTTGTACACTGTATAAGAGCTATCGATTACTGAATGTTTGACGTGTATTTATTACGGCATGAAACTATGTTAATACAAGGGATAGTGATTGTTTTATTGTTTATTTTTTAGCGATCCCCTGACGAAGGGCGCGAGTCACCCGAAATGCATTGGGCCTTTTAATTCAATAAACGCTGCTTCATACAATGGTTGCTTCAATCGTGTTCTTTGAGAAGGTCCGGATGGACACTGAATGAGCATTAGAAACTTGAAAATATGGCAATTCTCTCTCCGCGTGTGGACAAATAACACTGTTGATTAAAACTAAGTGACAAAGAGGAGAAAAATATGGATTAAGTTTGAGTACTAAGGTTTAAATAGTTGACATAAAATATAAGCCAAGGAAGGCTTCATACAATGCTGTGCAATTGTCTGGGGGTGAGAACTCGCCCCCTATTTTGGACTCACGTTCTCGTCTTTTGGCGCCATGTGGGCAGAGCGCCATTGCAATCTGCACGCAATCACAACAGAAAAGGAAGAATAAGGATGTTTAAGCAAGAATACGGAGGTGTGCATCCCAATCTCTTTACAGATATATTTCTAGAACCTTGCCCAGGTAAGGCAGAAGGGAGATGGGACGGTAATTAGAAGGGGATGAAGGGTCAGCACCGGGCTTTTTTAAGATGGGGATAACAGCCGCAAATTTGTGAGCAATGGGGACCACTACCTTGCTGAGTGAGTCGTTCAGAAGTGTGAGGGGAGGAGTAGGGCAGTTTAGGAAGATTTCTATCAAGATGTGAGCAGGGGCAAAGTCTAGGGGGGAGCCTGACTTTACCTTTTGGAGCAGGGGGAGGAGCGTGGCCTTAGTCAGGGGGGGGATGGAAGTGAGTTTGGAAGTGACAGCGGGAGGGGAGGGGTTGGTGAATGCGGGGGAAGGGAGGGGGATGTTGGCCTTGATCTTTGCGACCTTGTCAACGAAGAAATCGTTGAGCGAGTCGCAGAGCGGTTGGGAGGGGGGGGGGGGAAAAAAATCGAGGCTGTGGCTCTATTAGATGAGGCAAGCTCATATACTGTAGCAAAGATTTCCTTGGTTTGGGATTCTGCTGCCAGTATCCTGTTAGAATAGAACAAGGTCTTGGCATCGAGGATGCCTTGCTTGTATGTAGAATGTACAATGTACAATGTAGAATGTACAAAATGTGACAATGGACTGCCGTGTTCATCCAGCAGGCCACAGTTTCCATTTTTGTGGTTTGTGCATAGTGCAAGATTAAAATCACCAACCCAGATCACATATACTGTGGTTGGGTGTAGATCATTTTGCAAGAATTCTAAAAAAGTGGTAATTTCCATAAGCAATTTTATACATTCCGTTGTTTCAGAGTTATTATAGTAGTTAACCAGAATAAAGGTACTATTTGTATTAAAATTTATTTGCAGTATTTGGTAGCTTGGATCTTCTTTAAGCTTCCGTATAGTTAAGGGAGACAAAGTATTGGCGACAAACAGCCAAACCACCCTTTCGTCTGCCCATGACTCCTTGGACGGCTGGAATATGGAATGTTTTAAAACCGACTAAATGATGTGGTGTGATTGACCAGGTTTCCTGGAGGCAGTCTACCTGATGCTCAGTAACTGTGTCCAGCCACGGTTGCAATGATGTTTTGGCTCGCAAACCTGCAACATTCCAATACAGGATTGAAATGCTCAGATCTACGGTGTGAGGGTGGTCATGTGGCTGCGATGATAAAGTTTCAGATAATGGGAGTTCTGGAGATCGCATAAGCAAACATTCTGTTGAGGTCACACATCCCAACGTCTTTTTAACGGTATTTTCGACCTGATGAAGATTTACAACATTAGCTCCAATAGGAGCCTCCGGGGAGTTGCCTGTCATTATTTTTGTGTTGGCATGAGAGGATTCTAACAAAGGTCCAATTTCATTCATTATTGAGATGGACGGTGTTAATTGTACAAGAGATTGGTGTTTGGACAGGCTTGGTTTTAATCCGGGACTAATAAGAACATCAGGGGTTATAGGGACCTGGGTCATACTTGTTGTGGTTGCTAGCGGTCAGTCTACCATTTCCAGGCAGTCGTAGCGGTTTCTGGTTGGGAAGCCCTGCCAACCCTCCTTGGGGAAATGGGGCCTACCAGGAAGCCAGAACTGCGACTCCCAATCCTGTGACTGCCAGTCTCTGTTCCTGTTTCTATGGCTATAAGCCATCTGGTTCCAGTGCCCTTCAAAAGGTTGTTGCCAATTTGCTGTGGGAAAGTATTGATGGGTATTCACCGGAGGGTAGAAAAAGGAAAGATGATGGGCATCAATTCCACCCTTTTTTCCAGTGATGGCCAAGAGCAAATATAGTTGACCGTATTTGGATCATCACAGTTTACTATAATGCAATTGCCCTGTATTGATTTCCGTTCCTCCCCTATCCAAGTTACTCTGCGTACTGTAGTTATTCTGCTTGAATGACGGGGCTGTAATGGTCTGTTTAAGCTTAGCCACTGCAAAAAATTATTTTTAAAGGGACCAAGAGGATTCGTTAATGCCTTCAGAAAGTTCGGGGACGCCGGTTAGAATAACCGTGTAAGGGGATACCTCAGGTGGGAGGTGTACTGGGCGCCTTGGGCGCACTCCCCTTTTTGCTATCTCCGAAGATTTGGTTTCCAGCGTTTTGGAAGGTGGAGGTGTCTGTTTTTTGTTAGCGGGTTGGTCAGTGCTTTTCACAGAGCCTTGTGGGGCCTGGGACGGACCGGTAGTCGATCCAGTCGGGGGCGCACCTGCATCAGGGTTAAACAGGTGAGGTGCTGATGGAACTGGGTGATTAGGTTGTATGAAAGATGAATTAGGCGCTAGTGTCGATTTACTGCCAGGACCCGGTTGTTCCGCTTGTAGGGCTTTTGGTAAAAGTTTGGATTTCCCCTTCCCCTGTTTCATATGATCTACACTGAACTGGGTGGATGGTTTAATAGATAGTGATGCTATCTGTTTTTCTAGATGCCTCAGACTAGATTCCAGGGGTTTTAGATGCCCAATGAGGAGTTCCCTAATGGTGGATAGTAGGAATGGGGTGGTGTTACAGACTGTACAAAGGCCCTCGGGCAAGGAGATCCTGGAAGAATTGTCAATTTTGTTCTCCCTATTGGTGTTGATCATTGGGGGATTAATAGGATTTGATGTATTTTTGCTTGGTTGGGCAGGCTGGAAAAACTGCCCCCCCTGATTCCTGTGGAGCCTCAGGTCTAACTAGGGTACAGTGTTTGTTACCGTTCCCCCGTTTTGGGACGGCACCCTCCCTAACCCCACGAAGATGCTTATCTAGAGAGGTTTCCAGCGTTTGACAAAGCTCTAAGTTAGGGGTCGTCTCTAAGTCCACCAACGAGAGGGAGTCAGATAAAGATTGAGTTGCAGAGTGATCCACAGAGCAAGGGACTGTGTGGATATCTGCGACAGTGGTAGTTGGTAGAGTCAATATAGATGTAATAGGGCCTTGCTGAATGGGAGAAGCCGCAGTGGCCAAAAGGCCCATAGAGGAGCGTTTTGCGTTTACAAGGTCTAAAGATACTCTGCGCTCCAGCAGAGAAATGCTCTGGTCTATGACCTCATTAGTTCGTGAAATAAATTGGTCTATCGGCCCTGTGAGCTGCGTAACACTTTGAACAGATTTGGTGTTTTTTCTGGTTCCTCGGGTCATTGTGGACAGGGCAATAGATCTGGCGACAGTCAAATAGCCTAGACTAAAAATGCAAGGGGGGTGGCCCGGTCCGGTCCTTACCGGTCACTAACGGGCAACAACGGGCCCGCCCTTGGCCCGGGCTTAGCCCCGGGCGCTCCCGCGACGCGGGTGATGACGATGATTTAAAGCGCCTCCTGGCGCATGCCTGACGTGTCCGCCGCTATGCCCGCTGGGAAAGGTAGTCCCCCACTCGGCGGCCGCTTGGTTGTAATTGCGGCGGCGGGGGTTCTACGGGGCAGGGCCAGCGGCAACTAGGCAAGGTTGTAGGAAAAGTCTCAGGCAGCAGGCAGCAAGGGAAGTTACAGCGGAGCACCCGCTACAACGCTGTAAGTATACGAAAAGCGGAACACCCGCTACTCCGGCGATGACGATGATTTAAAGCGCCTCCTGGCGCGTGCCTGACGTGTCTGCCGCTATGCCCGCTGGGAAAGGTAGTCCCCCACTCGGCGGCCGCTTGGTTGTAATTGCGGCGGCGGGGGGACTACGGGGCAGGGCCAGCGGCAACTAGGCAAGGTTGTAGGAAAAGTCTCAGGCAGCAAGGGAAGTTACAGCGGAGCACCCGCTCCAACGCTGTAAGTATACAAAAAGCAGAACACCTGAAGTGACAGCGCTGAAATTAGAGAAACAAATGTTAAATTGATAACTTACATATGAATTAAAGGTTCCACTGAAAGGATAAATATATGCAGGTGTACAGATTAAATTGGGAAAATATATTATACCCAAGTAGTGCGTAGATGACTTCTCCTCTAAGCTGGAGGGCACCTACTTTTGGTTTGACGCTACATGTATCCTCTTACACTGCCTAGAGCTGCTGTACATGAAATGGCTTTAGGAGCTGATGCACATCTGGTCGTCATGTTCTAGCCCTATCCATTAGTGAGATTAAGACTGCATAAACCTGTAAGGGAGAGTTCAAAATAACCTGCAAATGAGTATCTCACTCATTAGTGGAACGTAAAACCTCTGGTAATGTAACAAACTAGAAATATTTTAATGGAATGCTGCCCAGAGGAATTGCCAGAGGTGGCTTCAGCAATTTCATCTGTAACACTTGAGTGATGTCTCTAATTTCCTCTTGGAGATCACTCTGTTGTAAACAATGAAAACTTACTTCCCATTGGTCCTCGGGTTATCACGTTTCTCAGAACAAAATACCTGCCATTTGTTTATTTGTGTGATTCTGGAAAGACCAAGAGCTACTACTTCACAAAGTTTTATATAAAATCTTATTTTCTTAACATGCTGTTTCTGTTAGCTCTCGTAACTATGAAGGATTAGTAAGACAGTTCTAAAATACTTTTGAAGTCATTTGGGGTATTTATTGCTTTACATTTTAGTTTCAAATTGATTTTAGCAAACACTTCCATATTTTTAACTGTCTTTGACAAAAAATAAATACTAGGCATGTCAGTAAAACACTGACCAGATGGTAACTTTAATAGGTTGGCGTTCATTATGATGTTGACAGTATGAAGGTGAAGCGCCTACTGATAACAATACATTTTGATCTTGCATCACAAAATCTGCTTAGTAGTGGTCAAAGTTGAATGTGAGGGCACCAATCTAAGTTCTGGCTTCATCTTTGGTCAACCATCAAAGCTATGTTGGCATTCTACATACAGACTTCCTTTTGATCTAGTCTCACACCAATGCCAATGGTCTGATCGCTGATTAGTTATTGGCAATGGCTGAAGTGGGCGGGATCTGAAGAGCAGGACGTGCCCATACTTTTTAATTTTAATAAAAACAGTTCCCCTACGTTTTGTGGAAAAACAACCGTCCCAGGACGGTTAATTTAGACAGTTGAAATGATTTAGCTGCAGTGTAAGACAGGGAGTCTCCTATGCTGTGAAACCGAAGTCGGGCAGACAGCTAAACACGCCTTCTTGGCAGGGTGACTGCCTGAAAGAAATGTTAATCTGGGCACTTGGCAAGTAAATTTGAAGCTTCCTGATAACACAGATTTATTGTTTTGAATAGTATTGTAAAGGCGTTACCATCTGAGCTGTGAAGTGTGTGCTTTTAAAAGATAATTGTAGAAATATTTCATTACATACAGTCGGGGTATTACTTTTTTGGACGCACCTTTTATCTTAATTCTTTTTGCACATTTTGTAGTAGCCAAACCTATAAGGTGTGTAATGCAAGTTAAAGTAAGGACTTACATATTCACAGTGCTTTCTGTCACAGACTGACCTCATAGCACCAAATATACACAAGTCCGTATTCTCCACTGCATCAACCAGGTTTCAATTCTGTCGTTCTCTGGTTACACTCACACAGGCCTCTGGAGTGCATTAACTAATAGAGGTGTCATAATGTAAAATAGTGTATTATTTTATATGTAGATATCAGATGGTGAGAGACTGAAAAAAGTTAGAGTATTTCTTTTTTAATTTTTGACTCCGGCCCCAACACTCACTCTCCCCATTCTCATGCAGGATCACAGCTCCCATACTTTTTTTTTTAACTCACTTGGACCGGTACTTACTGGTGAGCAATTGTTGTGATGTGAGCAGTGCTCTAAGTGGGCCGGGTCCTGCCGGTGCTGAGCGTTCTAAAAAGCAGGTGTCGAGGTGGGTACCTATCGGGCTCTCCAATTTAGCCTTCACCCTTGGGGGTGGGGAAAAAATCTTAACTCTGCAGCAGTACCACCCTTCACTGCCTTTAATCAAAACATCGTACAGCAACTGGCGTCACCACTTCATTTGCCATGAGAAATACTCAGAACTCAACATTTGTACGTGCAGTATCTCTCAAGACAGTCCTTATTCATTTTAGGAGTCCGGGCCACTGAAGACACTTTACAATCTCACTCTTGCTGTCTAGTCAATCCCACAAATTGTATCAAGATATAAAAAAATGTTCTAATACTACATTTACTGGTATACTACGTATAGAACAGTGCGAGATATGTTACATATTGTTCCACAGAGAGCAGATTATTTGAATTTACGTATTATGCGTGTGGTCTTGTGAAACAATTTATCTGTGGGCCCAAATATCAACTTGCACAAAATAAAACAATATAAACAGGACCTTTTTGTTCAGTGCCATGCTAGTCACCGAGAATCAGTTACATCCATTGAGTGTGCTTTGTTATATCTAGGATACGTTATAGCCCTCTTTAGGTTTGAGCTGAAAGTACAGCTGTCCGCAGTACCCACCGTTTACAATATACAGATAGTGGACTTTTGGTCAGCCCCATTCAACAACTATGTTATAACACTTGGATCTGTAAGCCAGTAACTTGAGGCATGTCAATTACATCTAAAGTCAGCTCAGATGATAACTTCTTTGACTATGCTTACTGTTCAGTGTTTCCACTGTACTTTGCATCTAAACGTACTCAATCACTTAGTCACACTCAATCTTTATCTAATATATATATATATATATATATATATATATATATATATATATATAATGATAGCTATTTTTCGTTTGTTTATACAGCAGGCTATTAAAACATGCTTTTGAGATAAATCCAGTGGGAGCCTGACACCCCCCCAAGAGTTCAATACCATACTAACACAACTACCAAAACCACAAAATGACCACCAAGATTACACCACAACCACCACCAATAGCAGTACTAATAATAATAGCAATATCACCACCTGTATCAAGAAACGTCAGTCAATAGGTCTACCTTTGAACTGCTGATTAATAAAAACGTATTTCTGCATGCCTGCGTTGACACGTTAAACCCCAAGCCATTGGCTTACCAAAAGCTTGTTTTAAAACCTCTGGATTTCACTATAATGACAACAGTGTGAAGCTGAGGAAAGAAATGTAGACTTGCAGACAACAAACTTAACTGTACATAAATACAGCTAACAGAAGACGTATCTTTTTTGTAACCGTAGAACAAAACCGAAAGTGTATTTTTATTTTCCTCGGGAGATCCATCCTATTTCCGACTACTTGCTTACAGGATCGCAGTTATGAAGTGGCAGGTTGCCATCCAATTGTGATCATGCAACGGAGAACTCTAGTGAAACGTATCGCAGCTCCCTGTGTGTATTTGAGCGAATGAATCACACTGGCATAAATCTGTGACACATTAGTCAACGACGTCCCCGTTGCACAAGCATCATTCTTATACTTATACCATGCCAGGCAAGAAAAGGGACAGACGTGTGGACAAAACGACAAGAATCTGTGGGCTTCATGATGTGTACGCGGGCATGCTAGGAGGGCTGTGGGCTACACAAGTTCATGAGGGGTTGTTGAATGGGGCAGTCACGCTGAAGCACCAGTGAACGGAGTTTGGTACCCTGTGCCCTTCGGGGGTTTACAGTACAGACGATTATTGCATTGAGGATGAAGTTTTAGAGCAGGTGGCATCCTCCATAAGGAAACAACTTAGCTGGGGAGAAGCTCTTTTCAGAATTGGGGAACATCAGAGAACTCTTACTAGAATCAGGTTTCAAACTGGGTTTCAACATTTATAGCGATGTTTCCCTCAGCGTAGCTGTAGAGTGTTTCACATCCCAGAATCATGATGGTGAGGCAACCCTCTGGTGCACGCCGGAAACACTGCTGTAGCCGGCTGACCCTGCAGTGCCCGGGGGTCAGAAGGATCATCACTTTAAATTATTCGCTTCATCAGCCCCGTGCAGCCGGTACCCGAGGTTCCCCGCCAGCGCTGGATGCCTATCCGGAGTGACAGCGATCGGTTCACCACTTACCTGCCGGAGAAGGTAGGTCTCCTGCTAGCAGTGGAGGCTGGGCTGCTGAGTGCAAAGTTTGACTGATCAGTTTTCCCTGCGCGCGCTGTCCGAGTCACTCTTTCCTCACCATAGAGTCGGGAGCTGGCAGAGAGGAGAGAGCGCCGGTCACACAGCGCCCCTGCCGGCCGGCTGAGGGCATGGCCGTGGACTTGACAGCGGCGCTCTGTGGCTTACCTCCAGCTCGGTGAGGTATAAAGCAGCTTGCGGCGTTTCTTGGTCTCAGCAAGTCTGTAAGCAACAGGCAGACTCGCCAACTCAGCCATTCCTGTATCTATAAGCCAGTGCACAGAGGCATTCGCCAATAATCTAACACTAGATAGTCTCATGGACAAATAAACTGACAGCCACCACAAAACGAAGTCTTACTGTATAGGAGACAGCCCCTCACTCTCACAGTAAAACCCACCAACGACAGTAATAACAACGTCACATGCGTGACGTCACGTAAGACGCAGTGTACTGTATCAGTGACGTTCTGACAGCACACAATGCCATCTCTTGCACCACGGACACTAGCTCCCTGGGCATCTCTTGACCTGCGTCTCGAGCACTTACCCTACCTGGATGCTCGCGCCTCAGACTGTCTGTCACTTTGTCTTCCTGCATCTGTTTCCCTCCTCCCCCTTTTACTCCACCTGTTTCACTCCAGCCATCTGTGCCTCTCTTGTCCCCTCCCTGTCTGTTCTTCTGTTGTCTACCCCTCTCCCCTGCCCCCCTTTATCTACTTGCATTTATTTCTGTCACCTCCTCGTACCCCAAAAGCAATTTGCCCCATGTGCCATTACAGCTACGTTTCCTCAGCTAATGGGCACGCCTGTGCGCAAGTCTGCTCCTGAAGCTGTATCCTGGCGTCTTGAGCCAGACCGTGAAAATTTGCACTGGTGCAAGACATGTGCAAATGCTTTAAGCACTTTTTTTTCTTCTTGCATCTTTAGGAGCAGACCAGACTGGGGGCCGGGTTGCAAGAATTGCCCCATGACCAAACAATTTTGCACCAGTGGCGGGCAATCTTGCCCCAGGGTTTGGACTCACCGAGTCAAAAAATGTAACTTCACTTGGTGCAGCGCTCGCACAATTCGGTCCCTGCAAACACAATTTTGAACTGGTCAGTAAACATCTGTGTAAATTGCAGCCTCAGCAGTACAAACGATTGATTTGAAGCAGGTCTCTTACCTTAACGTACAGTACAGAACTCAACAACGACTCAACGGGGCCCCGATCGACTCCTGCCTGCAGCCTTGCCCACGCCTCCAGATCCGAGTAGTGAGTGACTGACTGACTGCTCACGTATGCGTCACAGTGAGCGGGGCTGGCCATAAAATCATGTCCAGGGCCGTCATTGGTAGCGCTTTCGCGCGCTACCAGATTGACGGCCCTGGGACCCACTGTCACCCGCATCGAGAAGGCCGGCGTCACGTCACGTCACCACCACTAAGGCAGCACCACCAAGCTAGGTGGTGGGGTGCGTGAGTCACGGTGTGGGCGCACAGACAGTGTTTAGTGCTCCTTCCCTGCCTTAGTTACTGCCTGCTGCCCGGCCCCTGCGCGAGCGCGACAAGAGTGCTGTGCGCACTGCGCAGCACTTTTCCCATGATTATTTTATTCCTGCAACTGCGGCGCGGGGGCCCCCCTGAGCGCGAGGCCCTGGGCAGCTGCCCATACCGCCCATGGCTAGGACCGGCCCTGACTCTAGTAACCACAGTTTGATACAGTTATCACAACTCTTTCCGAAATACATACCAATTACAAAAGACCCATGCGTCGCACAAATACAATGTAACGTAAAAACAAACTGTACGCCCAAAGTACCTTCTCGAATTCTGCTACTTTTTCGCCATACGTGCTGACGTACAGGTTTCCTGTTCATATTTGCTTTTCAACATATGAGAACAACAAGCATTGGCCGCGCAGCAGTAAAGCTGCACGGCCGTGAAAGGATCCTCTGCATATTAACCCCTCCCCTGCTGATGACGGAACCGCTCCGTCATCAGCTACGGTTGGGCTGTGCTGATGACGGAGCGGTTCCGTCATGGCCCGGTCGCCGCGCCTGCGCGGAGCTGATTTCGCGCCTGCGCGGCAGTTTTATTGAGCGGGGCGGGTCATGATGGAACTGCTCCGTCACCAGCACAGCTCAACCGCGGCTGGTGACGGAGCGGTTCTGTCACCAGCATGCGGCTGCCGCGCGGCCGCCCCGCCCCGTTAGCGCTGCGGCGGAAAGGGTTAAAAAAAAGGCATCCTGCAACAAACAAACATAACCAGCACTGCCTCTCCCCTACCTCCTCCACTGCCCAGGGACGCACAGGAATGACGGCACAAACGAAACCAAAAAAATAAAAACGGGCGGGAACAGAATACTGAATTCCGCCCCTCCAAGACTCCCTGACCTGCCTCATGGTTGCCAAGGCAATATTTCTGAAAATATTGTCGTGCTACCGTAAGGCAGGTCATGGAGTCCTCGAGAGGTGGGATCCAGAGCAGACAAATCTGCTAAACAGGAGCTTTTTCCAATGGCAGGCCTCCGTTTCGAGAGGCCTGCCAATGGAAAAAGGGGGCGTGGTTTCACGCAGTACTGGAATTCTCCTGTTCACAATAAGTCTTTGCCTGCAGCAGGGCCATGCCCTGCAATGCAGGCTTCGACCTAAAAAGAGCAGCATCGATCCTCCGCTCTCGGTCACAGCTGCTCAATTTCCGTCCCAGACCAGCTTCCTCATTTTTCGGAAAGCATGAGTTTTCATTAAGGGGCCAAATTCAGGCGCAGCTCCCTGCATGTGTGTGCTTCGTACGTGTTATAATGAATGCCTGTGTTGCTATGTGTGTGCATTATGTGTGTTTGATGTTTGTCTGTATCAGCCTGCCTGCTTGTTTAATATGCACCTTTTGTGTTTGAGCATGTGAATTTTTGTGTATGTGTGACGTAGTGCGTGCCTGTGTAAGTTGTGTAAGTTGTGGAAAATTGCAAAAAGCCTAAATAATGTGTTTTACAGCAAGTTCTTCGCCGTAAGGAAAAATAAATCACTGCCCGTGTATTGTAGGTCCCATGTTGGTTCCAAGTGCACCTGCGTGTATTCTAGATTCTCGACCAAATGGAACAGTTTTCGATCAATAGAAAAGTTGTCAATCAAAGAAGGCTAAACGTATTTATTTATGTGAATACTGTATATTGTTGAGCATTACTTGTGTCCTTGCAACTTGTAGTGAGCTTTCATTACTAAATGAATGTGTGCTCTATTGTTGAATCCTGGTCACAGTTCCCCAAGTTGTGTAGTGTGCAGAGCAGCACATCTTCTAAAACACTGGCAGTTTTCATGGATGCGTTTCAAAGCATAAGGATAAATGCTTCAAATAACTTAGCCGTTGTAATGCTGGTTCCTTATTTTGTTTGCTATTTGTGGCGATTGAGGTTTACCCCCTATTTAGGAAACGTAGTCAGACGCATTCCAACATCTTGCAATATATACTTTCGCAAAACTGGCTATCATTCTGGTTTCGTTCCATGTGCATGCAATGTTTTTAACTCGTTTGTATATATTATTAAGACAGGGCCAATTACGTATTCCCTGTTTGCGCTAATTTACCTTGACCGCTAAGATCTCTGTAAAAATGAAGCCGGTCTTGTTAAATCTGCCACTATCGATCCCAGCCGTATATTACCAATTACAACCTGACCTACTACTAAAGTATTGAGGCAGAGGGATCGAGCCCTAAGATAAATCGCATTAATATTTCCTATTAATTCCAGCCCATTGGGTTTCAATCATGGCCAAGCGGCACTTGGCCCTAGGAGCCTGCGTGTCCTGGTGGCGGTGTTTACACAGCGGCTGAGACACGGTAAATCATCTACCTGCCTTAATGGAGGATTATGGATTACCTCGAGCTGGGGTCTCGAAGGGAGCTGCGCAGGCAGCATTTCCAACCAAGCATCCTGGCCCAATGCTTTTCTCTGTCTCCTTCTCTCTCCTTTCCTCTCCTTCTCTCTCTCCTTCTCTCTCTCGCTTCTAGCATTCAACTGCCTCGGATCATGTGTTAAATATTTATACAGTGAAAGCAAGCACAAGTTGCAGTAACACGTGCCTTCCCCATTGATTGAGATCTTATAAGAGGGTTCCCCATGCCCTCTTCTCGTTTGAACTGCGGGTACTGCATGTGTCAACGAGGCATGGGATCCCTTTATGTTAAATTGCATCTCTTACCAAACTTCCAAACACCTCTGGCAAAACACTTATAAGGTCCCAGAGGGGAGACCTATTGGCTATGCCAATGCTTTTGCTTTATGTATTTGCCATTGTAATGTCTTTTTGTTTCATTTATAAAGCCATTACATATTGCACAATTAGCGTACAATACTACTAGCAAAGCTAATACCTTTAGCTTAATGAAAGGTGAAACCTATTGCATTTTTAACGCTTGTCCTTTCATGTTGGGGTGCCGGTGGGCAGAGGGTAGCAGGCATCTGACTCCCTATGCATCTGTGGGGATAGGTAACTTTCCCGTCACAAACCCCCGTGTGAAAGTTTACTTATTGATAGTTCTTCTATTTCTCTCACAATGCCTCTACTTTGCTATTACTATTTGCCCTGAGCAGCAAGACCTAAGCATACACTCTGGCTCTCCAAAAATAAAGTTGATTATTAGGTAATTTCCTCAATGGCCTTCAGTGCATGCCCAAACACTTCTTTGTAGTCCAACATGTAGGCATATTATATAGAAATTGCACCAGGTCAGTGTACTTTTTGGGGTGCTTTTCTCCAATTAAATCTGTTAATCAGTTTGATATGCTTTGTATTTTACCTCTGAAACTTAAACCACACACAAACTAATTCCTGATTTTCATATCTAGCAGGACATAATCATGGTTTCATTCAACGTCCTGTTTTTCACTTGCGATCATTCTGTGTGTGTTCGAAAAGATGGTGACTTCCTGCTTTTGGACAATCCTGGGGAAGTTCTTTGTAAATAGCTGGTCGAAAATCTAGATGAAGCTGGTCGGCCAATCACCGAAGAGAGAGATTTTAAAGCTATGATTCTGTTCCAATCATCTGGTAAGCACAATAAGTAAACCTTTATAATAAGTTTGCAACTGCAGGATAACAGAAAAAATTACCAACCTGTTTCAGTAAAAACCTACAATTGTGATTAATTAATCCAATAATGGACAGTAAAAATGAACATGCATGTCCCCACATATGCCTTGGATTGCTCTCCAGAGACAAATGTAACACTTATGAAAAGGACTGAAACGTTTAGCTTGTGGCACTACTGTAAGGCAGCCATTTTTGGATAAACTATTTTATTTAGGCAACTTTTTTCAGGAGGTTCAAGTTCAGGCTTACAATGTGTACTGTCTATTAAGGAAAACCTACTTACTTGGTTATAGATAGATTGTACATTTGTCCTTCATTATCAATACCTCTTTATTTAAATATTATGGCTAGAGCGTGAATATATATTGCAAGTGATCAATGCGTTTTTATCTGTTTTGAAGTTTATATGTAAATATATATTCTTTTTCTCTTGCTTTTTTTAGTGAAGAAACAGTGTCTAATGATTCAGGATATTTTTCAAGAGCTAATTGAAAGGTATTCTGCCACAACAGAGGGTCTAAAACAGGTGTTACTTCAAAGGGCACTGGAGGAAAAGCAGATGTTAATGGACTGTGGCAATCGGGGAAGCGCTGGTAGACTTAAGAGGGGGTTAGCGAACTACAAGAGGAAGAAATTGCAGAGAAAAGATGCAAGGACAAATAAGCCAAGCAGAGTGGACTGGATTATATAAGAGTTAGTAACAAAGCTCATGCTGAAAGCACAACTTCTCAGCCTGGTGATGCAAGTTTGCGGATGAGTTTGCAGAAACTTGAAAACCTGGCCCTTTTAGCAGGGATGGCTAGTGTCCTTCATCAAAAATCCACAACTAAAAATGACGCATCAGACCGTGAAAATGAACTTGTCTTGGAGTCCCCGCTTAAATCCAAATATCAAGGACAAAAACATGCCTCCCTTTCACCACGTCATCCTAGAGCATGGGTACTCATAGAACGGCCCGCGGGCCAGGGGCGGCCCGGCAAGCCTTCCCTGGCGGCCTGCGGACCTTGCAGACATCCTACCAATGTATTTTTTTTTCTTTTAAAGATTGTCTGCTGCAGCGCGACTCTGAGAGTCTCTGCTGCTCTGTGGGGGCCAGGGTCGGGCGATTCTCACTTAGCCAGAGTGGAGCTGCAGGGGCCTAAGATGAGGTGGAATACAACAAAGCCTCATTAGCATTCAAATGGCCTTTAACGACCTGTGAAGTGCTTGGGTGCGGCTGTGTGTGTCAGGAAGCTGTCTCACCCGGGGCTGACACACAGGCAGGGTGAGGTGACAGAGGGAGGTCGAGGGACATAGACAGAGGGAGGGATGGAAAGAGAGGGAGACAGAGGTAGAGAAGGAAAGGGAGGGAGAGAGAGAGAGAGAGAGAGGGGAGAGGGAAAGGGAAAGGGAGGGAGAGGGACACAGAGAAAGGGAGACAGAGGGAGGGCGGCGACAGAGGACGATGGAGGGAGTGAGGGTGACGGAGGAAGTGAGGGTGACGGAGGGAGTGAGGGTGACGGAGGGAGTGAGGGTAACAGAGGGAGTGAGGGTAACAGAGGGAGTGAGAGTGACAGAGGAAGGGCGACGGAGGGAGTAAGGGCGACGGAGGGAGTGTGGGCAAGGGAGTGTGGGCGAGGGAGTGTGGGCGAGGGAGTGTGGGCGGGGGAGTGTGGGCGGGGGAGTGTGGGCGAGGGAGTGTGGGCGAGGGGGGAGTGAGAGAGAGAGAGAGACAGAGGGAGGGAGACAGAAGGAGGGAGAAAGGGAGGGAGGGAGAGAGGGAAGGAGAGAGGGAGTGAGGAAGAGAGGGAGTGAGGGAGAGAGGGAGTGAGAGAGGGGGAGTGAGAGAGAGGAAGTGAGAGAGACAGACAGGGAGGGAGGGAGGGAGAGAGGGATCAAGGGAGGGAGGGAGGGAGAGAAGGTTGGAGGGAGAGAGCGAGGGAGTGAGGGAGGGAGCGAGGGATTGGGAGAGCGAGGTAGCGAGGGATGGAGAGAAAGAGGGAGCGAGGGAGAGAGAGGGAGGGATGGAGAGAGGGAGGGAGATAGATGTGTGTATGCCGGGTGTGGTGGCGCAGTCGAAGAAGGCATCCGCTGCAGGGACCTGTGATCAACCTCATGGTCATAGGTTTTTTCGTTGATCTAGCCCCGCCCCCTCCGCCACTGAACCCGCCCCCACCGGTGCGGCCCTCGGAAACAAACCACACTGTAAATTTGGCCCCCGAGAGAAAGTTTGTGAGTACCCATGTCCTAGAGTAATCAACACTCTTTCTGAAAATATAATGGGGCCATTCTGATGTAATCAATAGCCATCCTGAAGCTGTCATAGGATCATCCAGGAATAATCCACACTCATCCAGAAATTGTCATGGGATCATTCCAGAGTAATCCACTTCCATCCTGGAGCGGTTATAGGATCATCCTGGAATAATTGACAGTCATCCTTAAATTAGCTAGAACCCATCCTGGAGTAATTCTCCCTCATCCTGAAGCTGTCAATTAGTATTCGTGGAGTTGTAAAAGGTAATCACTCCCTGCCAGTAGAAGTCATCAGAACACCATCCTACTGTAGTTTTTGTGATGAGTCTAGGTTCATCATCACATTTACATTTTTCGTCCTACAGGCATACTTCAGGATGGCTTGGGATGACTTCTCCAGATAATTGCAGGAATAGCCTGACTGTAATCATCAGATGAGTCCAGAATGACTCCAGGATGATCTTCCTTTTTGACATAGGTAGTGTGGTTCACTGTAAGTTTAAAGGCTGTCTCTACCCATTGGGCCAGGAGTCGCCAACCTTTTCATCCCGAGCTACTATTATTATACTATTATTGGTGTTGTAATAGTGAGCAAATCAAACAAGATTACCAACAGTGATTACCGGAGTGCATCAGGACTGCAAGCAGTAATGTAAAAAACAAAAGGCTTTGGAAATTTGGAATACTTTTACATGGGTGATAGATAACAAACGTAGGTGCAACCCAGGCATCAAGGTAGAAATATGAGTGATTTGCCTCCCTAGCACCACATGATTATCAGTCAAATAACAGCTTTCTATACGTTTTAGGAATTCAACCATCGTTTTAAACATCGGCTGTGAGTTCTGAAAATGCACACATTTTTATCTGACATACACTCATCATTTTTGGACTACAAATATTAATTCAACCAGGCAAACTTTTAATTTAGTATGCTTCGCTGATACACAGGAGAGCTACTTAAAAGTAGTACCAGTGGCTCACGAGCTACTTCGAAGGAGAAACCCGTTTTGGACGTTGTCATCTGCTAACATCGCATGCCTCCCGAATCAGGCGGGAGACTCATAAACGTGAGACTTACCTCCTGTTTTTGAATGGAGGGAAAATCCTAGCTTTTGCCTTTGCTTACGATCAAAAGCTGGAGACAGAAGGAGCCAATCGTAGATCTAGTTTAAACTTACTGATAAGTTCTTGTGGCAAACCGAGGAGCTCGATAATTGTACCATTACCCGCAAAGAGGATTTAATTGGTTAGAAAAATAGAAAGAACCCGCCTCGGAAAAGACAGCCCAGGCAACTCGGAAGTGATTGCATCCGCTACTCCGGAAACAGATGTTCCAGGCGCCTGAGGGCCGGTAGTTTAAGTAATACAATGCTGTATGTGTAATACAAGAATCCTCACGTATTACTTTAGGAATAGGCCGTACAACTTTCAGTTATTGCTTCAAGGGGCACCTAGCAAGTATAGAGCCGCTTGTGGCTCTGTAAGGTATTGTCTTTCTTTTATTTCTTTCATTATCACTGTTATTGTTAGGTCATGTTTTAGGTCATGCTTTCTTAACATTCTTTGTTCCATTCTTTGCATCCTCGAGATAGTGTTCCTTCAAACATGTTTATGTTTGAGGGTGCATCTCTTGAGGATGCAATGTCTGTTTAACCATTACTTAACTGAACTCTATGTTAAGCTTGTGATTCAACTGCTATGCTCGCTACTTGCCAGTGGCGCTCCCGTGATATGCTGATTAAACTGGAATAAACTCTTTTGGATTTACACCTACGCCTGTTATTCATCTTTACTGAATAACCAACATCCTTTTATTACATTTGGCGACAGGATTTGGGATTTTAATCTCTTTCAGCATTTTCACCAACTCCTTGGTCTGTTATTTCATCTCCGTGACGATAAATCCAGGAATACATTTGCTCCACTGGGCGTATTTTGAAAAGAAACTTGCGTTTCTCACCTTCATTTTTACACGGATCTTCTGCGAGGTTTCTTTCTCGTTTTGTGGATTTCTTCGTGATTCTCTGTTTTCACTCGGAGCTCTCACTGTTCAAACCACGCGAGAGAAGTCTCCGGTGACGTCATCGCGCAACGGAAGCATTTCCCCACATGAAGATATTTGCTCCGTTTGCGCACAACGGAAGTATTTAATATCGAAGTCTGATTCAGTAAAAGAAACACCACACGTTTGAGTCCATTCTTTCTATTATTTTTGCGACAGTGTTGTTTAAGCTTGAAAGACACGGTATGTGCTTTTTACTTACATTTTTAAAGATTGTTACATTTCATTGGCACATTGGAAATTAGACTTTGTTTCCTACTGATATTTTATTGATTTTAAAAATTCCATGAGTTCAAGTTCAATTATTACTTCTTCAAGTATTTGATCTTAATTTACAAAGACTCACTTAAACATGGAAAATAATCAACAGGTGATTATATTAAATACATTTTTACCTGTTAATGGCAAACCGGTTGAACCTTGGAAAATATGGTTTAAAAGCTTTGAGAATTACTTAATAGCAATTGATGCTGAAGAATATACAGCTAAAAGAAAATTAGCCATTCTTTACAGCCATTTGGGGAGAGCTGGAAGAGAAATTGTTGATAACTTACCTCCTGCCATTCCACCTCCTGGCAGAGGTGATGGATGGAATGTTTACAGGGATGCAGTTCACAGACTCAATATAACATTTTTTGTTCAGCCAAACGTTATTTTGGAACGCTATAATTTTAGAAAGAGAAAACAAAACATGGAGGAAAGTGTTGAAGACTTCATTTCTGTATTAAGGAACATGTCTGCTGAGTGCAACTTTGGAGCTGATCTTGACATTTACATCAGAGACCAGTTTGTTTATGGTTGTTGCCATAAAAAAATTCAAGAAAGAATTTTAAGTTGCAGGGATCCTACATTGGCACAGGTCATTGACATGGCTAAAAGCATTGAAAGAAGTATAGTTTCCTCAAAAAGTATTCTTGCTGAAAACTCTGTCCCTGTTAACCTTGTTCAAAATGACTTCTCAATTAATGCTTTAGCAATTAGAAATAAGTTTAGCAAACCTCAATTTCCTCGAACTAATACATTTTGTTTCAGGTGCGGATCAAGGACTCATCTTAGTAATAGTCCAATCTGTAATGCCCTTGGTAAGAAATGTACAAACTGCAATACAATTGGTCATTTTAACAGTGTTTGCAAATCTAAACGTACAGTGCATGTTAGAACTGTTGATACACATGAGCCTTATCAAAATGATAGCTTATCAGGGTTTGATGTTGTCCCATTAGAATCTGATATGCAACATTTAAACATCAATACTATTGAATTACCTACAATATCCAATGAGGTTAAAGACATTTTGGCTTTTGATTCATGTGTAAATTTAATTGATTCTGAATATGTTCCTGACCCGACCTGTCAGTTTCTTATTGGCAAACACTCACTAGACATGATGGCTGATTCTGGCGCTCCTGTCACAATTGTTTCCGATGTCATTTTTAACAACTTATGGACTCATTCAACTGTTTTATCTAAAGTTGACATTATTCCAAAGGCATATGGTGACAAAGATATTGAGATGCTTGGTTTGTTCAGGTCTGATGTCACATGTTTGGGCAGAAAAACTTATACTAAGGTTTATGTAGCCATCAACGGAAAAAGTATAGTTGGCTGGCAAGATTTAGCCAAAATGAATTTAAAACTGGTTCCTGGATCCAAAAATCCTGTTCAATTGAATGATGTTTTTATGTCTATGGTAGAAGGAGTTAATGAATCCTATATTAATGATCTTATAAAACAATTTCCTGAAGTGTTTAATTCAAACGTGGGTAAAGTTGAAAAATTTGAACACTTTATTAAGTTAAAACCTGGTTCAATTCCAGTTGTACACAAACTCAGGTCAACTCCTCTCAGTGTCAGGGATGATTTGAAAAAGTTATTGGATAACATGGTTACTGACAAAATTATTGAACCTACAAATTCTTCACAATGGGTCAGTCCAATTGTTATTGTTCGTAAAAAGGATTCTAGTATCCGTTTATGTGCAGACCTTCGGTCTTTAAACAAAAATATTTTGATTGATTGTCATCCCATTCCCAGAATTCAAGATCTCCTCACTGGTCTTGATGGATGTAAGTGTTTCACGCTATTAGACCTGCGTAGAGCTTACCACCAAATTCCTTTATCCTCAAGATCAACTGATTTGACTACATTTATTACACCATTTGGTGCTTATAAGTATTTAAGGTTGCCCTTTGGCCTAGCTTCCACCGCAAGTGTATTTCAAAAGTTTATGGATTCTTTACTAGGTAAAATCAAAAATGTTCAAGCATGTTCAAGCATATCAGGATGATGTTCTTAGTTTTTCTAAATGTGTGGAGGACCATATTAAGACCTTCAAGGAAGTGCTGTCATGTTTAAAAAATGTTGGCATTACTTTAGGAAAGGATAAATGTAAATTTTTAAAATCTGAAGTTGATTACTTGGGTCATTGCATTAGCTCGTCAGGCATAAGACCAAAATTTTCGCTTACAAAAGCCATTTCAGATGTCCCAGCTCCTGGTAACAAAGATTCCTTGAGGTCATTTCTTGGCATGACAGAGTATTACTCTAGATTTGTTTCAAGTTACTCTCAGATTGTTCAACCTTTATGGGAATTACTTAAGAAGAATATTACATTTGAATGGTCTGATGTTGTAAATAAGTCATTTATGTCAATTAAGGAAGCAATTGTGAACTCTCCAGCCTTGTCTTCTTTTACCCCAGGAATTGAATGTACTATTTCAGTTGATGCCAGCCAGTTAGGTTTAGGCGCGGTTTTGTCTCAACACACAGGTTCTCTTGAACGCACAGTAGGTTTTGCTTCTCGGTCTCTGTCCACTGCAGAAAGAAATTATTCCACCATTGAGAGGGAAGCGTTGGCTTGTTCCTGGGCTGTGGAAAAGTTTAAGAGTTATAGTTGGGGCACGCATTTTGTATTACTAATTGATCATAAACCGCTGCTTAATTTGTTGAATGGAAATGGCACTGGGAAGGCTTCAGCACGTTTGGTGCATTTATTATCCAGATTACATGAGTTTAATTTTACGATTCGTCATGTCTCTGGTGGTCTCAATGTAAGAGCAGACTGTCTCTCGAGACTTCCCCTCCAGGAGGATTATGTAGAGACGAAGTTTTCTGATGTTGAGTTTGTGGTAGCTTCAATTTCTGATTCAAGTGAGGTTTTTCCATTTTTGACTCAAGATTTATGGTTCAAGGCCTTTGGTGATGATGAAGTGTTACAGGCTGTTAGTAACATGGTTATTAATGGTGGGCCAAAGGAACGTTCCCCTTAAATCCTTTTCTCAGGTTTCTGAAGATCTTTCTCTTGTAAGTGGAATTTTAATGTGCGGTGATCAATGCATTCCACCTTTGTCTTTACGCTTGAAATTGGTGGAATGTGCTCACGAGGGTCATTTAGGCGTTGGAAGCACTTCAAGAAAACTTAAAGAGTTTTTCTGGTGGCCTGCTTTAGACAGGGATGTTACCTTGTTTATAGATAAGTGTGATTCTTGTCTTTTATCGGATAAACACTGGAGACTCAATAAATTGCCTCTTCATCCTGTGTCTATTCCAGATGAGGCATGGTCTAAAGTTGCTTTGGATTTTTCTGGTCCTTTTAGTTTATTGCCTGCTAATCATCGCTTCATAATAGCTTTAATTGATTACCACTCTAAGTGGGCTGACATAGATTTTTGTGACTCTCCGTCTTCTTCTTCTGTTATCACATTTTTGGAAAGAGTTTTTCATGTAGAAGGCTATCCTAAAGAAATGGTGACAGACAATGGTTCACATTTTTGTTCCTTAGCCATGCAAGATTACTGTAAGGCACACGACATTAAGCATTTGAAAGTAGCACTCTATTCCCCTGCTGCTAATGGTTTAATTGAAAGATTTAATAGGTTTTTAAAAGAGCGTGTGCAAACAGCTCTTGCTAGTAACTTCCCAGTTGAAGATTTTTTAAGAAAAAAAATTTGGTCCTATTTAATCACACCTCATACTACAACTGGTATTTCTCCGTTCAGACTTTTGAAGAAAAGAAATCCGAATGGTGTTATTTGTCCAAACTGGTTGAAGGAGTTAAGGAAGGACGCTTCTTCTTGTATTTCTTGTCATGATAAAAGTATTTTTAAGGAGAATGTTATGAAGAAGCAGGCTCTGCAAAAGAAGTATTTTGATGCTGCTTCTCATTTTGTTGTGAAAGATTTTCAAGTGGGTGATTGGGTTTTGTTTAGGAACCCTAAGAAATGTGTAAAAGGTATGTCAACATTTTCTTCTCCTTGTCAGATTGTCAAGACTTCTAACGGTTCAGTTTTTCTTGAAGGAAAGGGGTGGTGGAGTAAAAGAGCTCTTGTCAAAGTTTCTAATGATCAAGCCAAAAGAATTTGTGTATATAAAACTGATTCCAGTGATATTGAATGTTCACATTTTCCTTTAGGTACTCCCTCTGATTATCTTCATAACAATGCTTCTTCTTCTGTTATTCCTTCCACTTCATCTGCAGGTATGGTTTTACAAACTTCTCCAATGTCCTCAACTGAAATGTATGAACCTGTTAGGCCAAATCGCAATTGTTCCTTTCCTTCTAGGTTTAAGGATTTTTATATGTCTTAGTTCTTTTGTGTTTTATTTATTCTTTGTTATAAGAAGGGAGATGATGTAAGGTATTGTCTTTCTTTTACTTTCTTTCATTATCACAGTTATTGTTAGGTCATGTTTTAAGTCATGCTTTCTTAACATTCTTTGTTCCATTCTTTGCATCCTCGAGAGAGAGTGTTCCTTCAAACATGTTTATGTTTGAGGGTGCATCTCTCGAGGATGCAATGTCTGTTTAACCATTACTTAACTGAACTCTATGTTAAGCTTGTGATTCAACTGCTATGCTCGCTACTTGCCAGTGGCGCTCCCGTGATATGCTGATTAAACTGGAAAAAACTCTTTTGGATTTACACCACGCCTGTTATTCATCTTTACTGAATAACCAACATCCTTTTATTACAGGCTCGCGCTAGCATAGGAGATTGGTGAATATTATTACTGCTTCAGCTAGATGAGTTAATTGGATTCAAAATGTTTAATGCCAGCCACTCCCCAGTAAAAAAAGAAAACGATCGCCCGCCACACCACCTGCAAAACTTCAGACTTAGTCTATTAAACTGGCAATGTTTAAATAATTCTAGACTTATTTAAACATTGCAGATACGTTCTGTTACGTTTTAAAAATGAAAATACATGATTGCCAAACATATTATTCTGCTCAGACAGGCCTTACGAACGTGTACAAGTATCCACATAGTGATTATTATAAGAGAGGGGGGGGGGGGGGCTGTTGAAGAATATTTGGAGTCCCTTACCTTTTGGCACCTCAGCCAGGATATAACTGACAAAAGATGTTAGTGATGTCCAGTGGCTTCCTGACACTCATTCCTCCACCCCCCAAACCAAAGCAATGTTATCTGCATGATGCTTCTTTTGGCCATAGCCTGGTGCCCTCCCCTGTGATCACTTGAGGCCCCCCAGTTTTGAAGACCCCTGATGGAGGTCAAGTCTGTCTATTAAGATCTATGTCTGATCGGAAATTGAGTTTATCCATCGTGATTACAAAGGATCTTGAGTTGCAATTTCTCTGACACCTACAGTTGTGTGTTCCTTTCTAGGTCTTGCTTGACACTGTCAATTGCAAGGTATTTTGTTAACTTAAAGGAGTCCTAGAGCCCGCCCATTGCTTACCATTGATTGACTTTATTGGCACTCTTATTTGCTGTCTTCTGTTTGGTCTTTGAGCGCAGGCTCCTGCACCAAGTAATACTTCCTTTTTTTGCTGAGTGTTCTACTCTGAGTGCTTTTTTAGGTCTCGCAGAGAGACCTATTGCCGCCCATCCACAAAGCTGACTTTTACGATGAGGATTTTCAACAGTTCACGTGAATCACGTGACCACAAGCTCCTCGTACACAAGCTTGCATTCGATCATCAAAGGCAGCCCAGTCTCTCTCACACAAGCTTCTCCCAGCAGGCCGTCCACCCCCCTTCCTCTCCATATGGTTGCTCGAGTTGCAGGCAGCCCACCCCCTCCCTCTAATTTGACATCTGCCCGAGCCTTCTGCCTATCAGCCTCCCTCCCACCTCCCCCCTAATTGCTTTAATTTTCACTGCCTCAAGGCCGTGAGCTACTTCAAAGAGATCCGCTTCGCAGCTAATCAGCCTGCCCACCTGCTCCCTACAACAGCTTCATGGGTTGCCCTTCTGCGCAGCTTGACAAACACCAAAAATAACTTCCCAAACTGGCAGAACATTCCAGGGGAACATAGTCACTTCTCTCATCAAGCAATACGGTAAGGAAAATATCGCAGAGATAAAACTTCTAGAAACAGCTTCCACCTGTGTGTTATTTACAGAAACATTAACATGCTTGATTCAATTTCCTCAAAAGCCTATCCGCAGTGAGCATTCAAGCCTCGGTGAGCTCTGCTTTCTGCGTGGTGTAGTCTCATCCAACGTCAGAAGGAGTTAACCCGGGGTGGCCTCTCAAACATTCATCATCGCATACCGTTTTATCTGCCACAAGCTTAGCTTCGTCATCAACTCAGTAGCCTGGGTGCTGCTTTCCTCGCAATCTATTCTCCTCTCCGTCTGCGCTGAAACGGATGCCAAACACTCGACTTGCCTATTTATCATTCCTAAGCATGCATTTCTTCTAATTATCGAGCAAATTACACAACCGTAGGGGTTAAAACGAATACTCGAACGGGTCACCTATCACGAGGTGGCACCAAATATGACAAGGAGCAATAAAACTATTAATGCACGGCTACTAATTGCAATGCACGTTTACAGAAAACGATATTTATGTCACAGTTGGAAGGACGTTTTTGAGCAGGGCTTTTCCAGCCTACATCTGCACTATTGTTAGCCATCTTTCCTTGCTGTCTGTTTTCAAGACGCTTAACTGCATACTGATTTGCGCAAAAGTCATCAGCACTTGTGACATTAATACACGTGAATGTGTCAAAAACTCCGGGAACCTTCCAGACTCACTGAGACTGGGTTATTCATATTATATTATATTATATGGGTGTTTGGAACAAATGCGTTTAACCTCATATAGATATGCAAGATATTATAGACTTATTTTAATTTTTAACGTGCCGTTCCTTTTTATCAATGAAGTCATCTTTATACGACTGCCTTTGTAGGCCCCCCCCTCTATAAAAAAGCCCACCTACTAACGGAGATATGTCTGCTCAATATGACTGCCAACTTTCTCGCATGTTTAAGGAAAGCTCCTAATTTTTACACAAAACATGACCATTGCATCACCCCTGTCCTATGAAGATCAACGACCTGGTCCGTTGCATTTCAATGGTGATTTTAGAGTTTGTGCCGGATAAAGTTCCCCTCTATTGTGCTACTCTCAGTCCTGTTGGGAGGACATAACTGATCTTGGGGCCAATAACTTCAGGAGGAAATGTTTACTGATTATTCCAATGCACAATACTCACTGGGAGGCGCAGATAAGACTGAGGCTGAATATTTCAATTACATTTTTAAAAATATAAATAAACAATGAACCCATCAAAGGAGTCCACTCCCCTGCCCCCCTGCCACGAAATGCCGAGAGCTTCAAAGGAAGCCGCTCCCTGCCTCCACCACGCAATGCGGCTCCCCCGCCCCCACCACGCAATATCAAGAGCTTGTTTTTCCAGGCAGCAGAACTGTCAATTTGTTGGGAACTCGGCAGGGTTCCTTCCAAGACGATCCATCAGCTGAGGCACAACAGACGGCCAAAAACATGTTTTTGACTGCTGCTGAAGATCGCAGCGGAACTCTGTGCCTCAGTCCTCGTCGTTAAAGTGCTGTGCTGCCACCTGCCGGGCACTGTGAGCAGGCTCCTTGGCACAGAAAGAATTGCGTGAGATCGACTTGTTTTCTTTAAGTTTGTCTTCATAAACTATTGAATCTTTGTTGCCACAACACCTCAAGCATTCTCCGTGTCCCGATCTGCAGGAAATTACTGCTCTTTTCTCTACCCACTGCCTCCACTAATGCGGCACGGCTTACTGTATTTCTGAGCGCTCTCCGACATCCAGATGACGGCAGCTCAGCCGATCTTCGTGATTTTTGCTAAGGGGCTCCGTGACATGTAACTCTGTACACTTCTCAAATGCCAGTGACCGTGGCGCACCTAATCGAGAGAGTGTGCCGGATTCCAGTGCTAGCAATTTGAACAACTATATTCCAATGCCTGTACCATTCATCTGAAATAGGCCCCAGCACACTCGCATTCACAAGACGTCTTTTATTGTGGCATGTTCAGGTAATGCGTTTCGTCTGCCCATACACAACTCCACACAACACAACCCCCCCACACACACAACCACAACTCCACACACACACACAACCCCCACACACACACCCTCACAAACACACAACCACACACATGCAAACCCCCCACACACGCAACCACCCCACACACACAACCCCCATACACACACAACCCCACACACACACATAAACACACACAACCCCCCACACATAAACACACAACCACACACATGCAAACCCCCCCACACACAACCCCACATACACATACAACCCCTCACACACAACCCCACACACACACAACCAAACACAGACACAACCACACACACATACACACACACCCCCATACACACCCTCACCCACACACACAACACCCCCACACACACACAACCCCACACACACACGACCACACACACAACCCCCCACACACAACCACAACCCCACACACACACAACCACAACCCCCCACACACACAACCCCACACATCCCCCTACACACAAACACACAACCACACACATGCTAAACCCCACATACATGCAAAGAAAACCACACACACAACCCCACCACACACACACAACCCCCTCCACACACACACAACCCCCCCACACACACAACCCCACACACACACAACCACACACATACACACACAAACACACACAACCCCCCACACACACAACCCCACACACACAACCACACACAACCACACACACACAACCACACACACAACCCCACACCCACACTCACAACCACACACACACAACCCCACCCCACACACACAACCCCACACACACAACCCGCCACACACACATAACCACACACCAGGATAGCAAAACATAGCATAGCAAAACAAAACATAGCATAGCATAACAAAACATAGTATAACATAAAAAACACAACAAAACATAGCATAGCATAATATAGCCTAGCAAAACAAAGCATAGCATAGCAAAACAAAGCATAGCATAACAAAACATAGCATAGCATGCCATTTCATAACAAACATAGAAAAGCATAGCTTAACAAAGCATAGCATATCGCAACAAAACAGAGCACAACAAAACATAGCATAGCATAACATAGCAAAACAAAGCATAGCATAACAAAACATAGCATAGCATAACACAACACAACAAAACATATAACAAAACAAAACCTAGCATAACAAAACAAAGCATAGCATGGCATATCATAACAAAACACAACAAAGCATAGCATAGCATAACAAAACATAGCATAACAAAATAAAGCAAAGCATAGCATAACACAACAAAACATAGCATAGCATAACAAAACACAATGAAACATAGCATAACAAAACATAGCATAGCATAACAAAACACAATGAAAAATAGCATAACAAAACATAGCATAGCATAATATAGCCTAGCAAAACAAAGCATAGCATGGCAAAACAAAGCATAGCATAACAAAACATAGCATAGCATAACAAAACACCATGAAACATAGCATAACAAAAGAAAACATAGCATAGCATAACAAAACAAAGCACAGCATGACATTTCATAACAAACATAGAAAAGCATAGCATAGCCCCTTAAGTGCTGCCTCGGTGCATTGGCCGACGGCAGCACTACCTCCCCAGTGCTGCGCACGACCATTGAACGTCCATTCAGCACTAGTTCTAATGGACAGCGCAGCACTGGGGAGGAATGTGTAATAGCAGCTATGAGGTTAACAAAGCATAGCATATCGCAACAAAACAGAGCACAACAAAACATAGCATAACATAGCAAAACAAAGCATAGCATAACAAAACATAGCATAGCATAACACAACACAACAAAACATATAACAAAACAAAACCTAGCATAACTAAACAAAGCATAGCATGGCATATCATAACAAAACACAACAAAGCATAGCATAGCATAGCATAACAAAACATAGCATAACAAAATAAAGCAAAGCATAGCATAACACAACAAAACATAGCATAGCATAACAAAACACAATGAAACATAGCATAACAAAACATAGCATAGCATAACAAAACACAAGGAAAAATAGTATAACAAAACAGAGAATAGCAAAACAAAACATCGCATAGCATAACAAAGCATAGCATAACAAAGCATAGCATATCGCAACAAAACAGAGCGTAGCATAGCACAACAAAACATAGCACAACAAAACATAGCATAGCATAACATAGCATAGCAAAACAAAGCATAGCATAACAAAACATAACATTGCATAACAAAACACAACAAAACATAGCATAATAAAACAAAACCTAGCATAACAAAACAAAGCATAGCATGGCATATCATAACAAAACACAACAAAACAGCCTAGCAAAACAAAACAGCATAGCATAGCATAACAAAGCACAGCATGACAAAACAAAACTTAGCATAAGATAATACATAGCAAAGCATAACAAAACACAACAAAATAGCATAACAAAACAAAACAAAGCATAACAAAACATAGCATAGCATAGCATAGCAAAACACAACAAAACATAGCAAAGCATAACAAAACACAAAAACACACTCACTCACTCACTCTCAATACATATTGCATTACAAATGCAATAGGTGTCACATTTGCGAAAGTTTAAGCTATTGGCATTGTAAATGACAATGCTATTATGTATCTATTTTCAAAACCAACACATAAATACAAAATTTGACATTTACAATGCCAATAGCTCAAACTTTCCTAATGCGAGACCTATTGCATTGCAAATGCTTGTTTTTTGTAGCACTCACTAGGTGTGTGTGTACTAGCAGGCTGTCTCCTCTCCTCCCCGTCTCGCTCTGTGTCATCATTTGCCTCATTCCGTGTTGTCGTTTACCTCGTTCTGCGTCGTCTTTTGCCTCTTTCCGCGTCATCTTAGCCTCGTCTCCTTCCTTACTCCCTCCTGTGGTATAGCATGACCTATTCCCCCTACCACCTGTTCCTTTTGTTGCTTCCACTATGCCTCCTCCCCCGTTAGCCCCTACATTGCTTGCCCGGTTCCCCTTCTACGTTGTTGCCCCATCAAAGGTGATTGACCATTCTACCCACACAGCCCCCCACGTTGTTGCTTCACCCGTTGGCAACTGTACAACATGGCTAAAAAACATTGACAAAACTAATAGATCTTGGATAAGCGAGACCTGTTGGCTTTGTCAGTCTTTGTTTGCTAAAGACGTGGGAGCCATACTTTAGTTTAGTTGATTATACCGATCACTGTTAATTCCGTTTTTATATATCTTTTTATTTCCATTTTATTAAATCAGGCCGTCATAAAGGATTGCAACAGGAAAATTCGCCAGACTGTTTAGGAAATGAATATAAAAATATGACAGGTTAAAGTAGGATGTAATATGATGTGCACCCAGCTAGTAGAAACAAAACTGCATAAAGGTATACAAGTTACACTTAGTCACAGTGATTATCATATATTAGTCAAGCAGCATTATAAAAGCATCCATTAAACGTAATGAAGAACCAGTTAAACCCACTTACTGGGTCTCGGCGGGGGGGGGGGTTGGGGGGGAACCGCCCTAGTCTTCCATACCTTCCATACTTAGTAAAAGGAGACACAGGAGCCTTCGTTTGCAGGAGGAACCCAGAATATTTCAATAGCCCAGGCTATGGAACAGAGTCCCAAGCTAATCAGAGACAAGACAGAGGAGGATGCTACTTCACTCTGTAGCTTACAAGCCTTCTATACTTTTTCATCCCAGTCTGTTGGTTGTTAGTTCATTGTTTAATCAGGGCAGTGCTTGCAGTTGATAACCAGATCCAGACGACGTTTGTAGATGGTGACCTGGTCAAGGCTTGGTACACAAATCATTGTTCACTCGGCTTTGATCAAGGCTTAGTCTTTTCAGGCCATTGTTCAATTGCCTTGATCAAAGCCCGGTCTTTCAAGTCATTGTTTAATCACCCTGATGAAGGTCCATTAGTCAGACCATTGTCCAGATAACCTGATCACAGTGTCAAGGATGTTTACCAGGCTGAGAGCAGGAGATGGAGAATAAATCATTTACTCAGGGTGAGTGTCTCGTGGCTTTCTGGTAAACTGCAGAGAACAGGGGGGCTGGGCGTGTGACAGTTCCTGGGCAGAAATGCAGGCTGCAAGATGGTTTTTGTGGTGTCAGTTAGAATTTTCCTCAGGCATTAGCAAAAACGACCAGGTGGGTCGTGTGGAAGTGTTTGACACGAGATGGCAATGAAAAAGCAATGGAGTCCCGGTACAAATGATGCCGATCAGAAGAACACTTTTCCTAAGACCCTCCTTTTGCCATTGAGTGGCAAATACTTTAATAAATGTCAATGTTCATAAGGCCATCAGTTTCTTGTTGGAGCATCATCATCATATTGTTGTTGTGAATGTTAGAGGGTGGAGGCTTAATTGTCTGGACACACATTATACAGAGCACTGGCAGACACTGGTTGGGGGATGCCACCAGCTCCATAGGAGATGTAGAGTTTAAAGTTTTTGTATCACACGTATTGGTACCAACTTTCTTAGTCCTTAGGCCATGAATGCAGAGACGGCCTTGCACATTTATGACATTCACACTGTCTCGTTCATCAGGCAGTATCCTTCTTGTGCGGAATCTGGAAAATGTTCGTCGATTAGTTGAGTTTGAATACTACCATCTCACCGAGTTCATCTGGTGGTAGTAGCGTTGTGGATGAGCTGGTCGGGCAAAAAGGAGCATTGGCATGGCCGGATCCAGAAATCATCCCAAAATGTTCCAAAGGCAGAATTGACAGTACCATTGACAGTGTAGGCCTCCTGCATCAACATCCACCATGCAAGACAAGACCCAGAGATGGAAAAGGGGTAGGGAAAGAATGGGAAAGTGTGTATAATGGAATGCGGCATCAGTCCACACACTCAGCAGTTGGAAGAGTTCATGATCAGCTGGTGATGATGCAACATTTGGATTAAGGTGTTGTTGAAGAATTCTGCACGGCGGGGTAATTCATGGGCTGGTAATGTGTAATACTGGTGTTCGGTGTTCTGCAGGAGTCGGGGTAGCAGTTGGTGAGGTAACAGGATGGTAGATTAGTAACAGCCAACCAAGGATAGACAGGATGAGGGAGACAAACAGCATCACCACTATGACCATGAAGCATTTACTATGTCGAAGGCTGACATCTTGTTTCTGGATCCGGGTGTCTTGGACGGCGGCCATTGTGCTAAGCCAGGGACCTCTAGTGGCTGTCTGTGATTGGTGGTTGCTTCACTGGGCGCAGGTGCCAAGGGCCCTTATGGCTTACCTCAGTCTGACACACCAGCACTACTCTCAGCCGGGGAAGATCACAGCCTTACAGCCTGTTGGTACTTTGCGGAGTCAAGGGCAAGCCTTCCCTCGATGGCGTAAAACAATTGTTCTTGGTGTTGAGCAGAGTTTAGGGATGGTTCCACCCATCCTTTCAGTATGCTGTCACTCTCTGCTTCTGTAGATGTAGAATGCAGTCTGGCATCGCTGAATGAGACATACGTCGGGACTGTTTCTGTAAAGAGTACAAAAGGTATTAGTTAGACTGTACAGACAATCAGTTTTTATACCCAATGCTGTACAGACGTATTAGTTGTGTGGGACTGAATATCAATCACACTCTGTACTGTGTTTCCAACCATGCCCTCGTCTGCCACCCACTTAGCGGGACCTCCTACATACATTCCTTCCCCTTTTCTAAGAGCTGTTTGTCTAGCCGTCTGGTCAGCCAGGGCATTGCCTTTCTCAACATCATCTGTCACTTTCTTATGAGCCTTACATTTTATAATGGCCACCTTTCTGGGGAGTGTCAGGGAGTCTAACAGTCGGTGAATTAGGGGCCCATGGGAAGTAAGGAAATTCCTTTCTTTCCACAACCTCCCGAAGTTGTGGGCCACCCCAAAGGCATACTGACTGTCAGTATAGATATTTACTGTTATTCCCTTGCTTATCTCACAGGCTCTAGTGAGGGCCACTAATTCTGCTGCCTGAGCATAGCACTGCGGAATCTGAGTTGTTTCTACTACTTGCCCCAATGTCGTGAGGGCGTAGGCGGCTGAGGTGTTACCATCTGGCCCTCTGGGACATGATCCATCCACATACATTGTACCTTCTGGTTCTGCAATCGGGGTATCCTGTAAGTCAACCCATCCCTTCGTCTCCTCCTCTGTCTTCAATATACAGTCATGTGGGTCTCAGCGGGCATCCTGAGTATCCAGTGGGAGTAATGTGGCGGAGCTTAGTGCAGTGCATATTTTGATGTTGATGTGGCTGGCAAAGAGTGTCAGTTCATATCCTGTAAGTCGTGCGCTAGTGAGGTACTGTGTCTTGGTGTTATTAAGGAGGTATCTACAGAATGGGGGGCCATCAGAGTCAGGGGAGAGTTCATAACGATTCCCGCACTCTGACGGTCCATGAGGGCGGCCACAGCTGTCGCCCGTATGCATCCTGGGAGAGCCCTTGCAACAGGATCTAAGGTGGCTGAAAAATAGGCACATGCCGTTGGTGACCTCCAAACATCTGGGTCAGGACAGCGCATGCACAGCCGTCTGTCTCATGTACAAAAAAAAAACATTGTTTGCTATAGTCAGGAGTACTGAGGACTGGAGCAGTACACAGGGCCCTCTTCAAATCTTGGAAGGCCTGCACATGCTCTGTAGTCCATGGAAAGGAACTGCCTGATATGTCTTTAGTGGTGAGGGCAAGAAGAGGTTTGATCATGGCCGAAAAATTGGAAATCCACTGTCTACAGTATGAGGTTAGGCCTATGAAGGCTCGCACCTGCTTTTGTGTTTGTGGGGCCGTCATAGCATTGATAATGGCAACACGATCGGCGGTGAGCTGCCTTCCCTCCTTTGAGAGGAGATGACCTAAGTAGGTCACCTTCTCTTGACAAAACTGAAGCTTTTTCAAAGAGACTTTGTGGTTATGGAGGGCAAGGTGGCGTAACAGACAGAGAGTAGCTTCTTTACATGTTGGGGCAGAATTTGTAGCAATGAGGAGGTCATCTACATATTGTAATAGTGTGGAATTATCAGGGAGTTCCAAGGAATCTAGTTGACTTTTTAGGGCTTGACTATAGATACTGGGGCTCTCGGTGAAACCTTGAGGGGCGTGGCAGAATCTCAAGCTCCGCCCACCAAGGGAGAAACCAAAGAATTGTCTGCTGTCAGGATGTATAGGAATGCTGAAAAAAGCATTCTTCAGGTCTATGACAGAAAAGTGCGTGGCGTCAGAAAGGACCATTGTTAAGAGGGCTGTAATGTCAGGGACAACAGGGTATTGGGAGATTGTTATTTTGTTAAGGGCTCTCAGGTCAATCACAAATCGGTATATTTTAGGGGAGAGAGCATCTCCATTGGTCTTTTTAAGAACAGGAATAATGGGACTGTTACAGATATTGCCACATGTCTCCTCCACTACGCCCTTGTCCATCAATTCAGATATTATTGTCAAAAGGGCCATTTCTCCTTCCGCGGGTAGTCGATACTGCTGGAGGCGGGGGAGAATTGCACCTGGCTGGATGTGTACCACATGAGGGGGTATGTTGAGACACCCTACATCAGTGTCTGATGATGCCCAGAGGGAGTAAGGTAAAGACTGCAACTCTGGTGGGAGGGGACCGGACAGGTACATATAGGAAGCTGAGGTGGGATAAATGTTAGGGATACACCTTGGGGACTACATGATATGGTCGCATACAGAGCTTTCAGTAAATCCATGCCTAACAAGTTTTCACTGCAACCTGTAGTAAGGACCAAGGGAGCGTCAACATGTGCGGGCCAATATCGAGAGATAGGGGTTCAGAGACAGGGCTGGTTACAGGTGTTCCTTCAAAACCCACGGAGACTTTCATATTGCCAGAAAGGGGTGCTTCCGGGACTGACAGACATGCAATAGAAGATCTGGTGGCCCCAGTATCCAAAAGAAAATTCTTATCGTTCCCCACAACTGACATTTGAACATACGAGCCCCTTTGATCCAGTGGAATTTGCACTCTGGTAATACCCCTTTCCTGGCTGTCCCATGCTTGGTAGGATCCTGTCTCATCAACTTCGTCATAATCATCATTGTAATAAGTGCGTATTGCTTCATACCCATCAAACATATTCGCCGGGCGCGGTCGGACAGGAGCCTCATCCCTGGGCCTACGTTCTTTAACCTGTGGATAGGGCGGGCCATGGTCCCTAGTCGGCCTCGCTTCTCTAGGAGCGCGAGGCCGAGTCTTCCCTGTTCTTATGTTTTCAGCTAACACGGGACACTCATCTATCCAATGGCCGTACCCCTTACAATAAACACACTGATCTGTTTGGAGGGCTCCCGTACGTTGAGGGCTGGAGGGGGTAGACTGGCGAACCCTCGGAAGGGGTTGGAGTTGAGGTCTAAAATTCCTGCGGGCATCGGGACCTCAGGGAGGGTAAGCCTGTTGCAGAAGTGCCTTAGTCTTAAGATCCCTAGCTTTCTTACTTTCCCTGTCTCTATCTTCATTCTCCCTATTCTCGTGATATTGTGCCATAGCCAAGATACCACTCATAGTTTGGGCAGACCACGTACTGTCAACTTTCTTAAACCTGGCGGAGATCTCAGGAAGCAGGTTGCTGACAAACTTATCGACAAACACTGGGCCAGAACCTGGGGTCCGGGGATCCAAACCACTATGTCCCTTGTAGTCTGTATCAAAACAGGTAGAGAAGTCAGCCACATTCTTCGCTGCCTACAGGTGTTTATTTTATCCAAGTTAATGACAGTTTCCGGCAAAAGTGTTTTCATAAACCCCATTATTTTACCGGGCAAAGTCAGGATGGCAGCTTCTGGTTTAGTCCCTCCTACCCTTGCTTCTTCCATAGCCTCTAGGTCAGACCATTTACCTCCCAATGCCACTTCATGGTCAGTATGACAAATCTTGTCCCAAATTTCAGTGGGGGCAACCGTACCAAAAAGTAAATCTATATCCTCAAGAACGAGAGTACCTGCAGATATAATCTGACCTAATTCTCTGTAAAAGGCAGACAGATTCTTCCGGGGATCTGGTAATTGTCCTTTTAACTGCATTACTTCTGACCTTTTCCAAGGAACATGAACCCAAAGCCTGCTCCAATGTGCTTCAACAGCCCCTCTGCCATTATTTTGGGCATCTGTAAGTGCGTTAACAAAGACAGGGGCCGCCTCTCTCATTGGCATAGCTGTTTCTAGAGGGGTGTTGGAAAAAGCTGTCATATCACGGTAAGCCATTAAAGCAGACATAACGGAAAACATCCCCTCTCCCTGAACATCGCCTCTTTTTATTTGCGACCTAAGGTCCATAATTCCGGTGGGTATCTGCATAAGCGCATTCTCAAATTTTTGCATGACCAAATTACACATGTATTCAGCCCAGGTGGTCTGTTCCATAATCGTCCACTGAGAAAAGGTGGACCATATTTCTTTAAAGGTATAAATATTCCTGTTATTTATCCAACATTCACACTGTTGCCTCTGTAGGTCATTTTCTCGAAGGGACAAAAAGCTGACTGCAGAGTGCAAGGAGGCCAGTCAGGGGGAATTCAACAATTTAAATAAATCTTGCTTAACTGTAGACCAAGGGGAAGTAGGAAGAGGGCAGGTAGGGGTAAAGCTGCAGGGGTTGGGCAGATGGAGACTTGTCATTCCTTCAGCGAGGCGTGGTCGGTGTCATAGGAAAAGTCGGGTGGGTCGGTGTGACAGGGAGAACAGTAGGAGGGGCAGTGGGGGCAGGAGTGGGCGGTGGCGGGGGGACATGTGGGCTGGGAGGCGTCAGGACACAGTACATTTGGGCATATGCAGGAGGGCTTTCCTGCATGGTATCAAGCAAGGAATCACCTTCTTCTCCCCCTTCCATGTGGCCCTTTCCTTTCTCCTCACGAGCTGGATAACAATTTTGTATCCGAGCCCCATGCTCCCTATCGACTATTTCTACCGATTTTGATTGTGAAAATTTTCACTAGCGTGGTCGGCCATTGACATACGTTCCTGTTTCTTTTCTTGGGCCTTCTGCTTTCTAGCTCTCTGCTCTATCTCTTTCCTCCAAAATTGGACAGATTTAAACATAGACGGCGCGTTTTTCTTTTCATTAATTGTTCATCTAAGTTGGCGAGAACTTAGGAATTAAAGGAGCCATAAAGTGGCACTGTAATTCCGCATTACTTGGTTTGGTATACTTTACCCAAAATGAGGAAAACATTATGGCAGAAGGGCCATGTTTAACATACATCGTATGGCCAGGGGTCCCTTCTGGAGGAAGCAGACAGGCCACCTTTAGCGGGGAGTCCTGCGTACACATACAACAAAATAATTTCTTGAACTTACTACTGACTGGCATGCTTAAAAACAGATAACAGACAACAGCGGGTTTCTAAAACTCACCTCGCTTGCTTGGCTTTTGCAAAAGTCAATAACAGCAGAATCATACAGAACAGACACCAGTGGGTTTTTAAAACTTCACCTCGCTTGCTTGGCTTTGGCAAAAGTCAATAACAACTTGTCATTTGCGAAAGTCAATAACAGAATCATACAGACTAGGTGGATGATCAGTCCACCCTTACCTTACAGGGGTAGTTCTCTTCTGCAGACGTAGGGCTGTATCCTGTTCCAGAAATTATTTGCTAGGGGACTCCAGCAAGGACGTGGTCATGTGGCCCAGACCGGGTGGGGAGGGACAGCGGGCGAGTCGTTCGGTCTACCGGAATACAAGAATCCCTCGGGTAGGGCGCCTCCGTCGGAGTCTCTCCATGCACCTCCTCACATCCACCGGGCCTGACCTTCATGCTCGTGGAGTCCCTGTTCAGGCACCATTTGAAGAACCGATTAAACCCACTTACTGGGTCTCGGCGGCGGGGGAACCGCCCTAGTCTTCCATACCTTCCATACCTAGTAAAAGGAGACACAGGAGCCTTCGTCTGCAGGAGGAACCCAGATTTATTGCAATAGCCCGGGCTATGGAACAGAGTCCCAAGCTAGTCAGAGGCAAGACAGAGGAGGCTGCTACTCCACTCTGTAGCTTACAAGCCTTTTATACTTTTTCATCCCAGTCTGTTGGCTGTTAGTTTATTGTTTAATCAGGGCAGTGTTTGCAGTTGATAACCAGATCGAAGCGACGTTTGTAGATGGTGACCTGGTCAAGGCTTGGTACACAAATCATTGTTCCCTCTGCTTTGATCAAGGCTTAGTCTTTTCAGGTCATTGTTCAATTGCCTTGATCAAAGCCCGGTCTTTCAAGTCATTGTTTAATCAACCTGATGAAGGTCCAGCAGTTAGACCATTGTCCAGATAACCTGATCACTGTGTCAAGGATGTTTACCAGGCTGGGAGGAGGAGATGGAGAATAAATCATTTACTCAGGGTGAGTGTCTCGTGACTTTCTGGTGAACTGCAGAGAACTGGGGGGTTGGGCGTGTGACAGTTCCTGGGCAGAAATGCAGGCTGCAAGATGGTTTTTGTCGTGTCAGTTAGAATGTTCCTCAGGCATCAGCAGAAACGACCAGGTTGTCGTGTGGAAGTGTTTGACACGAGATGGCAATGAAAAAGCAATGGAGTCCCGGTACAAATGATGCCGATCAGAAGAACACTTTTCCTCAGTAATTCAGTCAATGAGAAACCAGGTGCTTCCCAGTATGCTAAAGAATGGATCTTCTATGTCCTTGGACAATGGTACCTTGCTTCACAGAGAATGTGGGGGTGAAGGAGGGGTCATATAGCAATCCTTGTGTGATGCATCAGGATGGGATGTTCAACGCACCTGGTTTACAGGCAGAAGTAGTATTATTGTGTCCCTTTTGTCCCGGAGGTCCTGCCAGTATTCTGCCACTGCAATGATGCAATAGGATTCCCCTCTGCTTCCCCCCGTTGTTATAGTTCCCTCTCCCATATGGCACAAGAGGGGGTGAGAAGTGATTTCCATTTCTGTGTAAAAAGACGTTTTCCCAGTAAAAGGCCAGGTCTTTCATCCGATTCTGGTATTTGCGTATACTGGGTGGTGGTTGTACCAAAAAAGGAAGATTTTATGGTCATTATGTATGTTAACACCAGTTATATAACTTGAGATCAGAAGTTTGTAGTAATTACTCTAGGGTAAGCTATCACTTGATTCCACTGCTTATCCGATGTGATGATATTTAAATTTCACATGCCCTTCAGCCTGGAAAAGTTGGAACCACTCATTTGTATGAGTGCTACTTACAGATTTTTTTCCCTTTAGGACTGAGACAGTCGTTCGTCAGGGGTGTGTCTTAGCACCGACCTTTTTCACACTTTATATTAATAATTTAGTAAAGGCATTTGATTTTCCTGGGAATAATGCACAAAATCTGGGCCCTAATTACATTTCTACCCTGCTCTTTGCAGATAACACGCTTTTAATATCCAAAACTCTGTGTGTTATACTTGCAATAGATCACTTTTTATGTTTTTACAGAGACGGACCTTGAACTAAATATTAACAAATGCAAAAACCACAGTTGATGGACAGAATGCAGAACAATGTCATACATTCACCCCAGTACAGAGATCTGGGCCTAAATCCATCGTTTTTTTGCACTCCAAACCACCCCAGTTCAGACATGGCCATATGCAAATCAGTCTGACCCTGTGCCTCATGGGAACAGTCCAGCCCGAACTGCCAAGCCATGCCTTCCCTGGACCGGAAACAAGCTTCAGAGGACCGGTTTCTGGCATTCCAGCCGTCTTCAGCCCGGCTTGCTTGAATCCATTGGTGTGGAGAGCATGGGACTCATGTCTGAGCATACCCTTCCCACTCGGGGTGACAAATGCAAAAACCACAGTTGATGGACAGAATGCAGAACAATGTCATACATTCACCCCAGTACAGAGATCTGGGCCTAAATCCATCGTTTTTTTGCACTCCACACCACCCCAGTTCAGACATGGCCATATGAAAATTAGTCTGACCCTGTGCCTCATGGGAACAGTCCAGCCCGAACTGCCAAGCCATGCCTTCCCTGGACCGGAAACAAGCTTCTGACGACCGTTTTCTGGCATTCCAGCCGTCTTCAGCCCGGCTTGCTTGAATCCAGTGGTGTGGAGAGCATGGGACTCACGTCTGACCATCCCACGCGGGGTGACAAATGCAAAAACCACAGTTAATGGACAGAATGCAGAACAATGTCATACATTCACCCCAGTACAGAGATCTGGGCCTAAATCCATCATTTTTTTGCACTCCACACCACCCCAGTTCAGACATGGCCATATGCAAATCAGTATGACCCTGTGCCTCATGGGAACAGTCCAGCCCGAACTGCCAAGCCATGCCTTCCCTGGACCGGAAACAAGCTTCTGAGGACCGGTTTCTGGCATTCCAGCCGTCTTCAGCCCAGCTTGCTTGAATCCAGTGGTGTGGAGAGCATGGGACTCACGTTTGCGCATACTCATCCCACTAGGGATGTCAAATGCAAAAACCACAGTTGAGGAACAGAATGCAGAACAATGTCATACATTCACCCCATTACAGAGATCTGGGCCTAAATCCATCGTTTTTTTGCACTCCACACCACCCCAGTTCAGACATGGCCATATGCAAATCAGTCTGACCCTGTGTCTCATGGGAACAGTCCAGCCCGAACTGCCAAGCCATGCCTTCCCTGGACCGGAAACAAGCTTCCGAGGACCGGTTTCTGGCATTCCAGTCGTCTTCAGCCCGGCTTGCTTGAATCCAGTGGTGTAGAGAGCAAGAGACTCACGTCTGAGCATACCCATCCCACTCGGGGTGACAAATGCAAAAACCACAGTTGATGGACAGAATGCAGAACAATGTCATAAATTCACCCCAGTATAGAGATCTGGACCTAAATCCATCGTTTTTTGCACTGCAAACCACCCCAGTTCAGACATGGCCATATGCAAATCAGTCTGACCCTGTGCCTCATGGGAACAGTCCAGCCAGAACTGCCAAGCCATGCCTTCCCTGGACCGGAAACAAGCTTCGGAGGACCGGTTTCTGGCATTCCAGCCGTCTTCAGCCTGGCTTGCTTGAATCCAGTGGTGTGGAGAGCATGGGACTCACGTCTGAGCATACCCATCCCACTCGGGGTGACGAATGCAAAAACCACAGTTGATGGACAGAATGCAGAACAATGTCATACATTCACCCCAGTACAGAGATCTGGGCCTAAATCCATCATTTTTTTGTACTCCATACCACCCCAGTTCAGACATGGCCATATGCAAATCAGTCTGACCCTGTGCCTCATGGGAACAGTCCAGCCCGAACTGCCAAGCCATGCCTTCCCTGGACCGGAAACAAGCTTCCGAGGACCGGTTTCTGGCATTCCAGCCGTCTTCAGCCCGGCTTGCTTGAATCCAGTGGTGTGGAGAGCATGGGACTCACGTCTGAGCATACCCATCCCACTCGGGGTGACGAATGCAAAAACCACAGTTGATGGACAGAATGCAGAACAATGTCATACATTCACCCCAGTACAGAGATCTGGGCCTAAATCCATTGTTTTTTTGTACTCCATACCACCCCAGTTCAGACATGGCCATATGCAAATCAGTCTGACCCTGTGCCTCATGGGAACAGTCCAGCCCGAACTGCCAAGCCATGCCTTCCCTGGACCAGAAACAAGCTTCCCAGGACCGGTTTCTGGCATTCCAGCCGTCTTCAGCCCGGCTTGCTTGAATCCAGTGGTGTGTAGAGCATGGGACTCACGTCTGAGCATACCCATCCCACTCCGGGTCAAAAATGCAAAAACCACAGTTGATGGATAGAATGCAGAACAATGTCATACATTCACCCCAGGTTTAGTTACAAAAAATTGGAGGTACCCCTGTTACATACGACAAGGTGGGGGAACTTGAGCACTAAAAAAGGATATACACCCTGTCTTAGTTGTTTTAGGTAAGATGTCCTAAACTATAAACACAGAAAAATGAATACTTTGGAGACCTATAGAACAGGAAACTACAAAAATAGTACCTAAGCAGGGCAGTGCCAAGTGGACAAGTAGACAAAAATGAATAAAGCAAGATAATAATACCAAGTGAGAAAATATATCAGAATGTGAACAATAAAATTTATTACCTCCCGAACGGGTTACAATCTAAAAAGGAGTTAAAAACAATATAGGCCACCAAAAAGGTGGACAGTTCATAAAACAATCATATATAAGCAAGTGAACACAGTCGACGCAGCGTTTCGGTGCTTAAATTAATCATCACACCTTCCTCAGGACGTTCACAACAATTTGATATCTAAAACAATCAAAAACAATTTTTTACAATCAAGCAAAAATTTAACAAAACATTACACCATTTTTCTACACTTTTGAATAATTCTAGCTCCTGCTTTCCTTCATACATCAGTTTATTCTCCATTTGAACATATATATTTTTACTAAAATCTCCTTTATGACCTGTTATTCTAATCTTTGGACTGGTCAAAAACTCACATGGCCACTCTTTATTTTGGTTATGCACAACTCTACCCCTTTGTGCCTGAGATGTTGTATTAAGCCTTAATATTCTATCTGGGGCTAAGGGTTTTGTACATGAATGGTTTATAAGTACCTGTTGAGATTGTAGGATGAATATATCAATTCTTTTCATCCAGCAAACAATTTTTTTTCTCTTTAGCGGATTTATTCTCGCTCAAGCTGTATAATAAGGAAGCATGGAAAATATTCAGTAATTTTTAATTTTATTCTTATGGTAAATTAATTAAAGACTATAAAGTCATGAATTACCTTCTTTAAAGATGCACGTATGTTCAAAGTACACGGAGGGGCCACCGAAGAATGACATAAAGACCTAAACATATAAGGATCAACACATATCTTAGATTTAAAATTTCAGGAACACTCATTTGTTGATATACGTATCGTCCCGTATTTGTACTAACTGTCAAGATCCGCATCGTCGGTGGCGTGGAGCCATCGGTAAACGGGCATTCCGTACCTCGAACTACATTTCCCGGCATGCTGTGCATACGTCACGTAACGACGTGATGCGCGCGCATACCGGGAAATAAAGGGATGCAGAGAACGGCGAGAAAACGCCGATAATTCCGTTTGGATCAGAAAGAAGCCGTGGTAGGATCTTTGACTTGTTGTGCCCCAAGTCCTACGAACCTGTGAGTACAGAGTTGTATTGGGTGTGCGAGGCGTTGGTAGTTTCGATCCCAACAGCGCAACCCACTTGCTGGTCTGCATTGGAGTTCCTCTCGGCTGAGAGGGACTCGGTTCACAGACATCTTGTTGTGAATAACCAAGGGTTATTTGGGCCGTTTTGCGGTCACCAGAATCTATCTTTGTCTTGAAGACTTATGTTGTGTACTTCCTGTGATAACCAGAGAATAAGCTTGATGCGATAGGACTCACTTTGCGGGATATTATCTCTGAGCCTTGCAGTCTATCAGAAAACTCTACACATGTACATATCGAACATTGGTGTGTTCATGTATTCTGGATGGAAGTATTCCTTGGTGTGACCATATAACACTAAGGAAAAGTACTCGCCATTATTTTCCTGTGGTCTCGTAGTTTGTGCAGGATTCATTATTCTTTCTTTGTTCTCATTTCTTCAGGAGACAGGAGGGGTATTGGAACAGAAAAGTACCTATATTAAGAGAATATTTGCATAGCAAAGGGTATGTGTTCTATGTTCTCAACGCAGTAATAGGATTTGTGTTTACGTAGCAGAGACCTTGACTGTGTTTTGTTTTCCGTTCACAGTTGGGTACAAGTTCCTGATACCCCTTCAGAACAATTGTCTCCATTTGGATGTGGCCTGTTGTATTTTCTTTTACAGGTATAGATTACGTGCCTGGGGGGGAAGGTTATCTTAAGAGAGTATCAGGAAAGTAGCGTTAAAGAGTGAGGGAGGTAGGGTGTTCTAATCCCTTGTTCTTTGTCATTACAGATCTCCCTCCCCGCTGTCCCCTTCCTTTCCCGCGGCGTTTGCATTGTCTCAGTTGTCTGTATTATTGTATTCGGACTCTGGGGCAGTTCAGAGGGTGCGGGAATTGGACTCGCAGCATTGCCCAGAGGAAGACGGAAAGCGGAGCCTGATAGAATTATCGGCCCACAAATTTTGCCTCTTCTTGGCAGTGCTGTGATTCCGCCATGACTACCTTAGAGGATGTTTTGGCTGCTTTGGCCTTAGTGCAGGTGGAGCTGGCAGCTTCCAGTAGAGAGGTTGCTGCTGCGAGGGCTGAGAATGCACAATTACGAGCCAAGGTAGATAGATTACCCCCTCCCACGGTTGTACCAGATGGGGCATCAGGCAGTTCGTCTCCTACTACCTCTGTGGTGGTTGAGATGCCTGCACAGATCCCTCTTGCTCCTCCTGAACGATACTATGGGGATAACAAGAAAGTCCAAGTCTTCATGACACAGGTCCAGTTGCATTTCATGTGTAAACCTAAGATGTTTTCCACACACCAAGCGAGGGTGGCTTTCCTTATTTCATATCTCGGGGGGGAAGCAGCACAGTGGGCGGTTCCGATAGTTAGAAGGGATGACCCACTCTTATATCATTGGGATAATTTCAAAGAAGAATTTGAAAAGACATTCGATAGGCGAGCAGAAACCTTCACCGCAGATAGGGAATTGTTAAAACTGAAGCAAGGTGATGCAGATTTAGTTACATATTTAAATAATTTCAGGAGGTTGGTGGCTGAAACAGATTGGCTGGAACCCAAGAGATCAGCCATCTTTTACCAAGGCCTCAGTGAAGAGATGAAGGATGTGCTGGCACAAATTGACCCCCAACCCCGTACCTGCTCGGCTTGGATAGATCTTGCCCTCCGTTTGGATCATAGAATGAAAGAAAGGAAAGGGGAACATAAGAAGAAAGATAAATCTGTGATGCCCTATGAACATGCGAGCAGTGGGGAGAAGACTGGTACACCACCTGAGCCTATGGACATCGGAGCCGTGCGACCCTCCTTAACTGCCAGCGAGAGAGAACACAGACGTAAATTAGGACTATGTTTATACTGCGGGAAAAAAGGACACTTTGTACGCGAATGCCCCGTAAAACCCAAAACCAACAGGTTTCGGGGAGGTCAAAACCTTGCAGGAATTAATGAGAAGGAGTCGGAAAACTCCAAATCTTGAAGGCAAATGGAGGGAGGCACTCAAGCACACATATCATCCCTTCATTCACCCCAGTTGCGGATTATGAGAGGAAACACCTCTTTCTGGACTTGACTATTTTATTTGGGGAGGTGAAACAAGACATTCGTGCAATGGTTGATTCTGGGGCTACTGGTTGTTTCATGGATATCACCGAGGCCCGTCGATTGGGAGTGCAACTAGTCCCCAAAGAAAATCCAGAAACAGTATACGCGGTTGATGGGAACGAATTACAAGCGGGACCCATCACATGTCATACTCAGGAGTATGAAGTTACCCATGACCACACCAATCACGAATACTTGGGATTCAACATTATAGAAGCACCACAATATGGGATCATCTTAGGGCTTCCGTGGTTGCAAAAACATGATCCTGAGATACGTTGGACCACAAAAACTGTCCAGTTTCTTTCTCCCTATTGTTTAGAACACTGTCTTACAGGGGTTTGGAGCCCGGCTCAAGCATTGTGTTCCTTGCATACCATAGCCACAGCTGCGGAAAAAGATGTGTCTCTTCCACAATGTTATGCTGAGTACGAAGCCGTGTTCAGTGACAAAGAGGCTGAGGTTCTTCCGCCGCATCGAGCGTATGATTGCCGGATCGACCTCATACCTGGATCGGTGATCCCTAATGGGAGGATATATGCTCTGACCCTTCCTGAAAACGAGACATTGCGAGCCTATTTAGATAAGTATCTAGCTCTAGGATACATTAGGCCTTCCAGATCCCCTGCAGCCTCTCCGTTGTTTTTCATCCCGAAGGCCAATGGTGAAAAGAGATGTTACATCGACTACAGAGCGTTGAATTCCATCACCGTAAAAAACCAGTACCCACTACCATTGATCCCTGTTTTACTGGAACAGGTTCGATCAGCGCACATCTACACCAAACTCGACCTGCGTGGTGCATATCATCTTGTCCGTATCAGAAGGGGTGATGAGTGGAAAACTGCCTTCAAGACGCGGTATGGGCTTTATGAATATCGGGTAATGCCCTTTGGGCTCTGCAACGCCCCAGCCGCTTTTCAATTTTTTTTGAATGAAGTGCTGCGTGAATATCTGGATCATCATGTCATAGTTTATATAGATGACATTCTCATATATTCCAATTCTACAGAGGAACACGTCACACATGTGAAAACGGTGTTGCGAGCGTTGATGAAACATCACCTATTCTGCAAAATCACCAAATGTGAGTTTCATGTGACAACGGTGGAAATTCTTGGAGTAATGCTCACTCCATCCGGACAGGTGATGGCCGAGAGAAAAGTACAAGCCATTGTGGGGTGGCCTCAACCGAAGAACGTCAAGGATATTCAGAGCTTATTGGGGTTTGCCAACTTCTACCGAAGGTTTATATCAGGATTTTCTGGAATGGTTTCACCACTCACTCGGCTCACGAGGAAAAATGTTCGGTTTGTGTGGGATGAAGAAGCACAAACCGCTTTTGATAAACTCAAGACCGCTTTTTCCTCTGCACCCGTATTAACACATGCCAATCCCGACCTTCCTTTCCTTGTCGAAGCGGATGCGTCAGAAATAGCACTGGGAGCGGTGCTATCACAGAAAGAGGTCTCTACTGGAATGCTACATCCCATTGCCTACATGTCTCGCAAGCTAAGTCCTGCGGAGATAAATTATACTATTGCGGAAAAAGAGTTGTTGGCCATTCGGGATGCGTTTGTGGAATGGAGACACTGGCTGATGGGAGCGAAACATATAGTCACGGTTTACACAGATCATCGGAATCTGCAGTTTCTAAGGGCAGCCAGACAGTTGTCACCTAGGCAACTTCGCTGGATGATGTTTTTTGAGGAGTTCCGCTTTGTGGTTACATTCAGACCAGGATCTACCAATAGAAAGGCGGATGCATTAACACGACGAGAAAATCTCCTGCTTCCCACAGAGAAACCCATCCGATCCATTGTGGAACCGGCCAACGTCATTGGAGCAACGCAAACCAGTGATTTTTTGATGGGAGTCAGAAGAGGTACACAAACCTGTGTATGGCGCACTTGGCTTCGACATCATCCAGAATGGAAACTGAAAAACGGCATACCGATGAGAGGACAACAGGTTCTAATACCCTCGCCCAAGTTGAGGAAAACGGTGTTCTCTTGGTGCCACGAAAGTCCAAGTGCTGGACATATGGGTTTTATCAAAACACTGGAGAAGACCCAGAGACAATTCTGGTGGCCTTCCATCAGACCTGATATGAGTCGTTGGGTGGCAGAATGTGTTACATGTAACCAGATGAAATCGGACAGACAAAAGCCTCAGGGATTACTGCAACCTTTGCCCACTCCAGAGCTTCCATGGGAGAGGTTTTCGGTAGATTTCATAGTGGGGCTTCCGAAAGACCAAGGCAATACCACCATAGTGGTGGTTGTGGATTTTTTGACCAAAATGGGACATTTCATCGCTTGTCCGCAGGTACCCACTGCAGGCCAGCTGGCTCATTTGCTCCTTGTGAATATTGTGCGACTACACAGCCTTCCGAGGGACATTGTGTCTGATCGAGGGGCACAATTCACTGCTCGCTTTTGGAAAACTTGGTGTGCTGCCTTACGCATAACATCTTCTGTGTCCACCAGTTTCCACCCGCAAACAGACGGGCAAACGGAGAGACTAAATCAATCTTTGAAGCAATATCTCCGATGTTATGTACAAACCAACAGTGATTCTTGGGTACATTGGTTGTGGGTGGCTGAAATAGCTTATAACAACACGCAACACGCATCCACTCAGCACTCACCATTCTTTTGCTCCTACGGGCATCACCCTAGATTCACCCCTATGCTGTTGACGAGCGACAATGTGAAGCTGCCAGAGGTGAGGGACAGATTGTTGCGAGTACGCAAAATACTTTTGAATACGCGCAAGAACCTGGTGCAGGCCAAGGCGAGATACAAACTCCAAGCAGACAAGCATCGGAGACCCAATCCAAAGTATAAGAAGGGGGACTTGGTGTGGTTGTCCACGAAAAACATCAGGTTCAGGAAACATAGCGTGTTCAATCCCCGCTTCATTGGGCCTTACCGAGTGATGGGCCATGTGAATCCTGTGGCTGTTCGGTTGCGGTTGCCTGCGCAGTTGCGCATTCACCCTGTTTTCCACGTTTCCCTCTTGAAACCCTCCAGGTGTCCGGTCAGGAAAGCCCCTTCGCCTATCTGGGTGCAACAGGATAGTGAATATGAGGTGAATAGGATCCTGGACTCTAGATGGGTGCGGGTCGTCTCCAGTATTTGCTCTCCTGGAAGGGGTATGGTCCGGAGGAGAACTCCTGGGAACCTGCAGGGGCTGTTCGGGCTCCCCGGTTGGTGGCCCAGTTTCACCGATTGTTTCCGAACAAGCCGCGACCGGCTGCGGGTCACCTTGTGAGGGGGGGTGTACTGTCAAGATCCGCATCGTCGGTGGCGTGGAGCCATCGGTAAACGGGCATTCCGTACCTCGAACTACATTTCCCGGCATGCTGTGCATACGTCACGTAACGACGTGATGCGCGCGCATACCGGGAAATAAAGGGATGCAGAGAACGGTGAGAAAACGCCGATAATTCCGTTTGGATCAGAAAGAAGCCGTGGTAGGATCTTTGACTTGTTGTGCCCCAAGTCCTACGAACCTGTGAGTACAGAGTTGTATTGGGTGTGCGAGGCGTTGGTAGTTTCGATCCCAACAGCGCAACCCACTTGCTGGTCTGCATTGGAGTTCCTCTCGGCTGAGAGGGACTCGGTTCACAGACATCTTGTTGTGAATAACCAAGGGTTATTTGGGCCGTTTTGCGGTCACCAGAATCTATCTTTGTCTTGAAGACTTATGTTGTGTACTTCCTGTGATAACCAGAGAATAAGCTTGATGCGATAGGACTCACTTTGCGGGATATTATCTCTGAGCCTCGCAGTCTATCAGAAAACTCTACACATGTACATATCGAACATTGGTGTGTTCATGTATTCTGGATGGAAGTATTCCTTGGTGTGACCATATAACACTAAGGAAAAGTACTCGCCATTATTTTCCTGTGGTCTCGTAGTTTGTGCAGGATTCATTATTCTTTCTTTGTTCTCATTTCTTCAGGAGACAGGAGGGGTATTGGAACAGAAAAGTACCTATATTAAGAGAATATTTGCATAGCAAAGGGTATGTGTTCTATGTTCTCAACGCAGTAATAGGATTTGTGGTTACGTAGCAGAGACCTTGACTGTGTTTTGTTTTCCGTTCACAGTTGGGTACAAGTTCCTGATACCCCTTCAGAACAATTGTCTCCATTTGGATGTGGCCTGTTGTATTTTCTTTTACAGGTATAGATTACGTGCCTGGGGGGGAAGGTTATTTTAAGAGAGTATCAGGAAAGTAGCGTTAAAGAGTGAGGGAGGTAGGGTGTTCTAATCCCTTGTTCTTTGTCATTACAGATCTCCCTCCCCGCTGTCCCCTTCCTTTCCCGCGGCGTTTGCATTGTCTCAGTTGTCTGTATTATTGTATTCGGACTCTGGGGCAGTTCAGAGGGTGCGGGAATTGGACTCGCAGCATTGCCCCGAGGAAGACGGAAAGCGGAGCCTGATACTAACATCAGGTTAGTACAAATACGGGACGATACGTATATCAACAAATGAGTCTTCCTGAAATTTTAAATGTAAGATATGTGTTGATCCTTATATGTTTAGGTCTTTATGTCATTCTTCGGTGGCCCCTCCGTGTACTTTGAACATACGTGCATCTTTAAAGAAGGTAATTCATGACTTTATAGTCTTTAATTAATTTACCATAAGAATAAAATTAAAAATTACTGAATATTTTCCATGCCTCCTTATTATACAGCTTGAGCGAGAATAAATCCGCTAAAGAGAAAAAAAATTGTTTGCTGGATGAAAAGAATTGATATATTCATCCTACAATCTCAACAGGTACTTATAAACCATTCATGTACAAAACCCTTAGCCCCAGATAGAATATTAAGGCTTAATATAACATCTCAGGCACAAAGGGGTAGAGTTGTGCATGACCAAAATAAAGAGTGGCCATGTGAGTTTTTGACCAGTCCAAAGATTAGAATAACAGGTCATAAAGGAGATTTTAGTAAAAATATATATGTTCAAATGGAGAATAAACTGATGTATGAAGGAAAGCAGGAGCTAGAATTATTCAAAAGTGTAGACAAATGGTGTAATGTTTTGTTAAATTTTTGCTTGATTGTAAAAAATTGTTTTTGATTGTTTTAGATATCAAATTGTTGTGAACGTCCTGAGGAAGGTGTGAAGATTAATTTAAGCACCGAAACGCTGCGTCGACTGTGTTCACTTGCTTATATATGATTGTTTTATGAACTGTCCACCTTTTTGGTGGCCTATATTGTTTTTAACTCCTTTTTAGATTGTAACCCGTTCGGGAGGTAATACATTTTATTGTTCACATTCTGATATATTTTCTCACTTGGTATTATTATCTTGCTTTATTCATTTTTGTCTACTTGTCCACTTGGCACTGCCCTGCTTAGGTACTATTTTTGTAGTTTCCTGTTCTATAGGTCTCCAAAGTATTCATTTTTCTGTGTTTATAGTTTAGGACATCTTACCTAAAACAACTAAGACAGGGTGTATATCCTTTTTTAGTATACATTCACTCCAGTACAGAGATCTGGGCCTAAATCCATCAATTTTTTGCACTCCACACCACCCCAGTTTAGACACGGACATATGCAAATCAGTCTGACCCTGTGCCTCATGGGAACAGTCCAGACCGAACTGCCAAGTCATGTCTTCCCTGGACCGGAAACAAGCTTCCGAGGACCGGTTTCAGGCATTCCAGCCGCAATCAGCCCAGCTTGCTTGAATCCAGTAGTGTGGAGAGCATGGGACTCACGTCTGAGCATACCCATCCCACTCGGGGGGACAAATGCAAAAACCACAGTTGATGGACAGAATGCAGAACAATGTCATACATTCACCCTAGTACAGAGATCTGGGCCTAAATCCATCGTTTTTTTGCACTCCACACCACCCCAGTTCAGACATGGCCATATATAAATCAGTCTGACCCTGTGCCTCATGGGAACAGTCCAGCCCGGACAGCCAAGCCATGCCTTCCCTGGACCGGAAACAAGCTTCAGAGGACCGGTTTCTGGCATTCCTGCCGTCTTCAGCCTGGCTTGCTTGAATCCAGTGGTGTGGAGAGCATGGGACTCACGTCTGAGCATACCCATCCCACTCGGGGTGACAAATGCAAAAACCACAGTTGATGGACAGAATGCAGAACAATGTCATATATTCACCCCAGTACAGAGATCCAGGCCTAAATCCATCGTTTTTTTGCACTCCACACCACCCCAGTTCAGACATGGCCATATGCAAATCAGTCTGACCCTGTGCCTCATGGGAACAGTCCAGCCGGAACTGCCAAGCCATGCCTTCCCTGGACCGGAAACAAGCTTCCGAGGACCGTTTTCTGGCATTCCAGCCGTCTTCAGCCCGGCTTGCTTGAATCCATTGGTGTGGAGAGCATGGGACTCACGTCTGAGCATACCCATCCCACTCTGGGTGACAAATGCAAACACCACAGTTGATGGACAGAATGCAGAACAATGTCATACATTCACCCCAGTACAGAGATCTGGGCCTAAATCCATCGTTTGTTTGCACTCCACACCACCCCAGTTCAGACATGGCCATATGCAAATCAGTCTGACCCTGTGCCTCATGGGAACAGTCCAGCCCGAACTGCCAAGCCATGCCTTCCCTGGACCGGAAACAAGCTTCTGAGGACCGGTTTCTGGCATTCCAGCCATCTTCAGCCCGGCTTGCTTGAATCCAGTGGTGTGGAGAGCATGGGACTCACGTCTGCGCATACCCATCCCACTAGGGGTGACAAATGCAAAAACCACAGTTGAGGAACAGAATGCAGAACAATGTCAAATGGATCCCCCTCGAACACGGAAAGACAATCACTCACGCCCTGGTCACCAGCAGACTCGACTACGGCAACACACTCTACGCCGGAATAAACAAAAACGTCATCCGCAAGCTACAGAACATCCAGAACGCCACCGCAAGACTGGTCCTCAACCTGCCAAAACACTGCCACATCTCCCAGCACCTGCGCACACTCCACTGGCTCCCCGTCGAGGCGAGAATCACCTTTAAGATGCTCACCCACGCACACAAGGCCCTCCACGGCACCGGACCAGCATACCTGAACAGCCGACTCAAATTCCGCGCACCCCAAAGGACCCTACGATCAGCCCAGATTTCCTACGCCGTGGTCCCCCGCACCAGAAAGACCAGATCGGGAGGCCGCTCCTTCTCCTTCCTCGCGGCCAAAGCATGGAACACCCTTCCGCTCCACCTCAGACAGACAACATCGCCCCCCATCTTCGCAAGAAACCTCAAAACCTGGCTCTTCGACAGACCCCCTCCTTGATGGAATGGAACCTGGACCCCCCCACACCCCCCCCAACCCTAGCGCCTTGAGACCCTTACGGGTGAGTAGTCGCGCTTTAACAAACTCATGATTGATTGATTGAATGTCATACATTCACCCCATTACAGAGATCTGGGCCTAAATCCATCGTTTTTTTGCACTCCACACCACCCCAGTTCAGACATGGCCATATTCAAATCAGTCTGACCCTGTGCCTCATGGGAACAGTCCAGCCCGAACTGCCAAGCCATGCCTTCCCTGGACCGGAAACAAGCTTCCGAAGACCGGTTTCTGGCATTCCAGCCGCCTTCAGCCCGGCTTGCTTGAATCCAGCGGTGTGGAGAGCATGGGACTCACGTCTGAGCATACCCATCCCACTCGGGGTGACGAATGCAAAAACCACAGTAAATGGACAGAATGCAGAACAATGTCATACATTAACCACAGTACAAAGATCTGGGCCTAAATCCATCGTTTTTATGTACTCCATACCACCCCAGTTCAGACATGGCCATATGCAAATCAGTCTGACCCTGTGCCTCATGGGAACAGTCCAGCCCGAACTGCCAAGCCATGCCTTCCCTGGACCAGAAACAAGCTTCCCAGGACCGGTTTCTGGCATTCCAGCCGTCTTCAGCCCGGCTTGCTTGAATCCAGTGGTGTGGAGAGCATGGGACTCACGTCTGAGCATACCCATCCCACTCCGGGTGAAAAATGCAAAAACCAGAGTTGATCGACAGAATGCAGAGCAATGTCATACATTCACCCCATTACAGAGATCTGGGCCTAAATCCATCGTTTTTTTGCACTCCACACCACCCCAGATCAGACAAGGACATATGCAAATCAGTCTGACCCTGTGCCTCATGGGAACAGTCCAGACCGAACTGCCAAGCCATGTCTTCCCTGGACCGGAAACAAGCTTCTGAGGACCGTTTTCTGGCATTCCAGCCATCTTCAGCCCGGCTTGCTTGAATCCAGTGGTGTGGAGAGCATGGGTCTCACGTCTGAGCATACCCATCCCACTTGGGGTAACAAATGCAAAAACCACAGTTGATGGACAGAATGCAAAACAATGTCATACATTCACCCCAGTACAGAGATCTGGGCCTAAATCCATCGTTTTTTTGCACTCCACACCACCCCAGTTCAGACATGGCCATATGCAAATCAGTCTGACCCTGAGCCTCATGGGAACAGTCCAGCCCGAACTGCCAAGCCATGCCTTCCCTGGACCGGAAACAAGCTTCCGAGGACCGATTTCTGGCATTCCAGCCGTCTTCATTCGGCTTGCTTGAATCCAGTGGTGTGGAGAGCATGTGACTCACGTCTGAGCATACCCATCCCACTCGGGGTTGTAGGAAGGTGGATATCTGACTATGGTTACCCCCAAACTTTTTGCCTGGTGTTTAGCTGGTTTTTGACTTAGTTGGCCTGGGATCCTGCTATTCAGGGCCCCAGGCTGATTGCTCTCTCCTTAAAATGGACTCCATGTACCTTAGGTGCATAACACAATTGGAATTGGTTCACCTTATAGGCCCCTGTAACAGTGTACCATAGGTACCCAGGGCATAGGTGTAGCCAAGGCCTACCAGGGGCTGCAGCACGCATTGTGCCACCCCTGGCCTGGCCTCCATATTTGACACAACTGGCTGATCACTCAGCTGGGGTAAGTCGGTGTAACCACCTCTTACTTAGGTACAGTATGTCTGTGCCTAACCCTAAACTGGACACATATGTTCCTATCAGCCACTCCTATGGAAGGCCTCATCAATCCTGGAGGCAGAGTGCTTGGAAATATGTGAGATGGTGCTCTAGCATGAGCTGAGCCTGTCTACAGCTATCGGGAACAACTCCCTAAGCTGTTCCGGGATATTGCCATACCATATACTCTTAAGTGCATTATAATCCTCGCGGTTAAATGCTATCTTTGGTTTGGCTTTATCAAAACATGTCGAGTAAGGTGTCATACGAATTGGAATACTATCCCCTCGCCAATTCTGGCGACGGGGATAGCATTCCACCCTTCTAGAGGGACACGACATGTGTGTAGCCTTAACCCCGGTTAAAGTTAAACAGAGCCTCAGCTTCACAAAATGGATGCTGCCACCACAGACACAAGTCTGGCCTCCTGCTGCTGACCGAAACTCGGCAGATGGTGGCCTGGACAAAGGGTTTCCTGCCTTGGGAGGTGCGAGCACCACCCCAGACAGGATTTTGTGTATTGGGTAGGACAGGGCTGAATAGAATCAGACATGCCCGGGGCACACAAGGTGTCCCCGTGCATAGGCCAGTCCAAACCGGTTCTGGGGCCTTCCAGCCCCAGTCCTGGCGCGGAGCTGGACAAAGGAAAGGGGGTGTAACCGCCCCCCTTCCTGGTTCCTCCCAGAGGAGGGACCTAGTAGGTGATCCACCCCCAGTTTGGGAATAAGAGGGGGAGCAGTGCCATTGCACAGCAGATCATCCCGAAATCAACTTTAAACAAGAAGAAGACTGGACTTCGACATTCTGCTGCACAGAAGACTGAAGAGAATCTCCCTTGTGGCCTAGGAGTGGCCACCCTGTGAACACAGGTACCAACCAGCAACTCGACGTCTGCTTTGCCGCCGCCTCCCGCCGGAGACCGAGCCCAGAGCCCGACAAGAACCAGACTCCCAGACCTCTCAGAGCCCGATCCACAGTCCCTGCGAAGAAGGGACCCGTGGAGGCACCGAGTGACGTGGGACCGGACCTCTTGAAAGACACTCGAAAAGCTGACTGCGCAGCTTCTGAGGCATCCTCGACGTTGTGCTTTGGGGATTGAGAACCCCCACCACCGAGCAGCCCTTGCACCGAAGATCAGCCCTCCAGCATCTCCACGATCTGCGTGGGGCCCTTTTGCATTGTGCCACTCGACGCGCCATCCCGGCCACTAGCCACGCGGCCAGCGGCCATCTTGGCGACGAACCTGAAGATTTAAACAGCAGGTCTGGTTGCTCCAGACCTACCCAAGCTCCTGTGAAAAGGAGCACCCGCTCTGACCTTGCTGGTCCGAGTGAACAGCATCTTTCAACTTCTGCGTGGCTTGCATTTGCCAAGGCCTGTTTGCTCCGATCAGGTCGCCGACACCGCCAACAGCGAGAAGCCTACGTGGGACAGCTCGTGACCGACTCCTGGACGTCCTCGACCCCGGGTATCCACGTGGCTGCAGAAAGAAGCTACCCGACAACGCCTGTTTGCACCCGACATCGCCTGGTTCCAATCTGGTTCCACGGTAGTCACTGGCTAGTGACTTTGAACACTGTCCCCTCTGCTTTCAGGTCTTCACATCTTCAGATCCACCCTTGGATCCACCGGAACTCTTCTCATCGAGCCGCCTGCAGCATCTTCAGCTCCAAGCACCATCGACCAGCGTGACGAAACCCGACACAACTTCGACCCTGTGCACCCGCTTCCTGTGGGTGAGGTAACTCAGCTCCGCCGGTGCTCCTGCACTGGTACACATCCCAAGGGCCTGTGTTTTAAGTTTCAGCTCCGTAGGTCACTCGGAAGGTTCCTAACTTTCTAACTTTGTGCTTTTTACGCACCATAGACTTTGTATTGAGAAGTGCGTGCACTTTGAACACTGCACCCGAGTCCCGTGGGCCTTTCCCGACTTAGTCATTGCCAGTCTCGAATAGCTCCAGCGATTCCCAAGGCCCTAGGCCTCTTCACTTTCCTCCTGGTATCCCTTATACCACTTTCTTAGTATATGGTTTAGGTGGCCCCTAGGGCTCATCCATATTGTGCAACTTTTGTGTATTTTAAACTGTCTTGTGATTTAACGCTTGTGCTTCTGTGCTCATAAAGAGCCCAGGGGATTTTATAGTTAATAAATCAATATATATTTTCAATATATATCTGTGTGGTGTCCCTTTCATTTGGTATTCAAGGGGGTTGTGTATGGTATAACAGCTGGCTTCACATGCCTTTCAGAGTTTAGCCTAAGACTGCTTTGTCCACGTTACCACTAGGATAACTGGTCTACAAGGTTGAATTACAACCATCATCATAAGGGTTGCTTGGTATGATACAAAGTGATCACTAAGAATTAGTGAGCATTATATATCAGGCCAACTTCTCACATTGGTGGCAGCGGATTGGGATCTGAGCTTGCTGTTGTTTTACCATTACAATCTTTGAGATTATCATTTGAAAGATCATACAGGTACCTGCTAGGTACATATAAAACAAGACTAGTATACTTAAGTTCTACTGAACTTAGTTGTTGTAGAGTAAAGGGAGTAGCACACCCTAGCTACAACTACTAGATAGGTTTAGTAGGTAAACACCAGTGTAGGTAGATTGCAACACATCCACCCACACTAGAGCAATGTCTGGAACAGAGGGGTCCAGTGGACTTACTCCTGTTGAGAGTGACCCTCCAAGGGCACCATCCCAGTTTGCTATTTTTCCCTTTAAGGAATTAAGACAGCTTTGTGTCTTAAGGGGTCTGAAGACAGGGCCTTCCCCTACTACAGACCACCTAAGAGAGCTCTTGGATCAGTCTGAGGCTCTAAAGACCTCTAAAGCAAACCCCACAGGGGATGCTGAAGGAGGCCATCCTTCAGAGGATGACACTGTAGACACCCCTGCCCCTATCATCCTGGTAGATGAGGAAGCCTCCACCACTGGAGCTCCTCAGGTAGATGTAGAGGAAGAAGAAGAGGAGGAGGAGGTGGAAAGCAGTGAGTCAGATGATGACAGAGATAGTCAGGTGCTGGTCAGTAGACTGAACCAGGCTAACTTAAGTCAACTTGGGAATGAATCAGGTAACAACCCATTCAGACCCCCAGGTGGACTTAACCAGAAGCCTAGGAGGAGAAGGACTCACTCAGGTGACTCTGACAACTCCCATGCTTCTAGAGGTTCTCATGGTCACTCCAGAAGGAGGATGACTAGCCCTCAGAGAAGGGAACATGAGACCAAATTGAGAGAATCTCAAATTAGAGAGGCTGAATTGAGAGTCCAGAGACAAGAGTTAGAGATTGCCCTGGCCCAAGAGAAACTTGCTAGAGCAAGACAGCCTAGAGAGAGTGGATTAGGATCCACTGGTGGCAGCAATATCCAGAAGGATAAAGACAGGTCCTTTGATACAAGAAACCTGAGTAAGATTGTGCCCCCCTACAAAGCTGGGGATGATATCCACAAATGGATGACTGCACTTGAGAGAGCCTGCATGGTACAGCAGATCCCTCAGGAGCAGTGGGCAGCAATCTTGTGGCTCTCCTTTGAAGGTAGAGGCAGAGACAGACTCCTCACAGTTAGTGATGAGGATTCTAGAAAATACATGGTCCTGAAGAGTGCTCTGATTGATGGGTTAGGCTTAACCACTGAACAGTACAGGTTAATGTTCAGAGATACCCAGAAGACACAGACTCAGGACTGGTCTGAATTTGTTGAGTGTGCCACTAAGGCTCTGGAGGGCTGGTTGCTGGGAAGTAAGGTTACTGACTATACAGGATTGTATAATTTAATTATGAGAGAGCAAATCTTAAGTAATTGTCAAAATCAGCTTCTACATCAGCACCTGGTTGACTCTGATCTGACCTCCCCACAAGAATTGGGTAGGAGGGCAGACAAATGGGTCAGAACCAGGATCAGGCCTAAGAACCAGGGTGGTGACCAAAAGAAAGAGACTACCAAGCCTCAAGAGAAGGGTGGGGATAAAAGTAAGGAAAAGACTTCCCCAGGGCCCCAAAACTCCAAGAATGGGGGTGGGTCCCAAGACACTTCTACATCCCAGAAAAAGCCTTATTGTCATACCTGTAAACAGGTGGGGCATTACAAAACAGATAGCTGTTGTCCCAAGAATGGCAATAAGGAGAATATCCCTCCAGGTAAGGCTCCAACACCTCCTGTCACTGTTAGCAGTGGTCCCCCAGGTGGTGGGAGCACCCCCAAGAATTTGGGTGGGTTTACTTTTGGAGGACAGGTGGACTCTGGCCTATCCAGGTCCCCTAACTCAGATACTCTTGTCTATGAGACTGGCATGGGGTTTGCCAATTTCACAGCTTGCCCAAACACTTTGAGCAAGTATAGACAGGAGCCCCTCATCAATGGCTTGAAAGTTGAGGCCTTCAGAGACACAGGGGCTAGCATCACCATGGTGGCTGAATGTCTAGTCCCCTCAAGGCAACTTTTACCTGATGCCAAATATCAGGTGACAAACATTGATGGCATAGAATCCAATCATCCCATGGCAGTAGTCAATCTTAGCTGGGGAGGTGTCACTGGCCCAAAGAGAGTGGCAGTGTCAGCAAACTTGCCTGTAGATTGCCTACTGGGTAATGATTTGGAAATCTCAGCCTGGGCTGAGGTTGAACAGCAAACCCATTCTAGAATGGTAAATCTCCATGGAAAGGTTAGTGGGGCTGTAATGGCTACAGCCCCAATTCAAGATGTCCTTCCTGAAAAGGTTGGGAGGGCTGAGCAAACCTCAGCCCCATCTTTAGATAACTTCCCTCCTGGAAAGAGTAGCAGGGCTGTACTAGTAACAGCCCATACCCAAACTGAGTCTCCTCCTGAAAAGGTTGGTGGGGCTGTGATGGCCACAGCCCAAACTCAAACCGATACCTGGGTAGTGAAGCCTGAAATGATGGATCACTCCACCCAAACAGAGAGCATTGAGGAGGAAGAGAAATCTCCCTCCCACCAGACTTTAGGAAAGGATCAGCCTCCTCAGGGAACTGATCTTACCCCTGATGAAGGAACTGTCCCAGAGGTTGTTAGGCCTGGCCTGACAGAGCCTCTGATGGCAGTGGACCCTTCTCAGGAGGGACCCAGTCTGGAGCAGGTAACCTGCCCCTCTCTACCTTGCCTTACTCAGCCCAGGGCTGCAGAGGACAAGAAGGACAGTGAGACCCAAAGGGCCCCCTGTCAAATAAAGCACCCCCATCAGCAGATTAGGGGCACCGAAACTAGTAGCCCTAGTGAGGTGCAAGCTTTAAAAACTCCTGAGGGATCCCCCTTAAAAGTAGTTAGGGACCTCCCCCAGATGGATATTGTTGGGCACAGCCAAACCTGGGACCCTAAGGGTCCAAACCTGAACTGTCCCTCCAGTAAGCCAAACAGAGGGACCCAGCCTCCAGCTTTAGGTAGCCAGAGGTTGACCCTGAGAGCACAGTGCAACTCAGTCAGAGAAAGAAAGGCACACATGGTGGAGAGTGATTGGAGGAAGCTGAGCCCTACAGAGGAAACTCACTTCAGTACTCCATCTCAACACCAGCCTTTGACTTTGCAAAGACACACCACAGGTAGAGATTCCCTATGGTGGAGACCCTCAGATACCCTTAGGGTGAGGGATTGCTTAGTGGACCATGAGACAGGGGGTTACCAAGCCAGAGCTGGTACTTCCTTATATGGCCACTTAGGCAATATAGGCTTACCTGGTCAAGGATAGCCTTATCTCCTTTCGTTTGGGGGGGGGGTTATGTAGGAAGGTGGATATCTGACTATGGTTACCCCCAAACTTTTTGCCTGGTGTTTAGCTGGTTTTTGACTTAGTTGGCCTGGGATCCTGCTATTCAGGGCCCCAGGCTGATTGCTCTCTCCTTAAAATGGACTCCATGTACCTTAGGTGCATAACACAATTGGAATTGGTTCACCTTATAGGCCCCTGTAACAGTGTACCATAGGTACCCAGGGCATAGGTGTAGCCAAGGCCTACCAGGGGCTGCAGCACGCATTGTGCCACCCCTGGCCTGGCCTCCATATTTGACACAACTGGCTGATCACTCAGCTGGGGTAAGTCGGTGTAACCACCTCTTACTTAGGTACAGTATGTCTGTGCCTAACCCTAAACTGGACACATATGTTCCTATCAGCCACTCCTATGGAAGGCCTCATCAATCCTGGAGGCAGAGTGCTTGGAAATATGTGAGATGGTGCTCTAGCATGAGCTGAGCCTGTCTACAGCTGTCGGGAACAACTCCCTAAGCTGTTCCGGGATATTGCCATACCATATACTCTTAAGTGCATTATAATCCTCGCGGTTAAATGCTATCTTTGGTTTGGCTTTATCAAAACATGTCGAGTAAGGTGTCATACGAATTGGAATACTATCCCCTCGCCAATTCTGGCGACGGGGATAGCATTCCACCCTTCTAGAGGGACACGACATGTGTGTAGCCTTAACCCCGGTTAAAGTTAAACAGAGCCTCAGCTTCACAAAATGGACGCTGCCACCACAGACACAAGTCTGGCCTCCTGCTGCTGACCGAAACTCGGCAGATGGTGGCCTGGACAAAGGGTTTCCTGCCTTGGGAGGTGCGAGCACCACCCCAGACAGGATTTTGTGTATTGGGTAGGACAGGGCTGAATAGAATCAGACATGCCCGGGGCACACAAGGTGTCCCCGTGCATAGGCCAGTCCAAACCGGTTCTGGGGCCTTCCAGCCCCAGTCCTGGCGCGGAGCTGGACAAAGGAAAGGGGGTGTAACCGCCCCCCTTCCTGGTTCCTCCCAGAGGAGGGACCTAGTAGGTGATCCACCCCCAGTTTGGGAATAAGAGGGGGAGCAGTGCCATTGCATAGCAGATCATCCCGAAATCAACTTTAAACAAGAAGAAGACTGGACTTCGACATTCTGCTGCACAGAAGACTGAAGAGAATCTCCCTTGTGGCCTAGGAGTGGCCACCCTGTGAACACAGGTACCAACCAGCAACTCGACGTCTGCTTTGCCGCCGCCTCCCGCCGGAGACCGAGCCCAGAGCCCGACAAGAACCAGACTCCCAGACCTCTCAGAGCCCGATCCACAGTCCCTGCGAAGAAGGGACCCGTGGAGGCACCGAGTGACGTGGGACCGGACCTCTTGAAAGACACTCGAAAAGCTGACTGCGCAGCTTCTGAGGCATCCTCGACGTTGTGCTTTGGGGATTGAGAACCCCCACCACCGAGCAGCCCTTGCACCGAAGATCAGCCCTCCAGCATCTCCACGATCTGCGTGGGGCCCTTTTGCATTGTGCCACTCGACGCGCCATCCCGGCCACTAGCCACGCGGCCAGCGGCCATCTTGGCGACGAACCTGAAGATTTAAACAGCAGGTCTGGTTGCTCCAGACCTACCCAAGCTCCTGTGAAAAGGAGCACCCGCTCTGACCTTGCTGGTCCGAGTGAACAGCATCTTTCAACTTCTGCGTGGCTTGCATTTGCCAAGGCCTGTTTGCTCCGATCAGGTCGCCGACACCGCAAACAGCGAGAAGCCTACGTGGGACAGCTCGTGACCGACTCCTGGACGTCCTCGACCCCGGGTATCCACGTGGCTGCAGAAAGAAGCTACCCGACAACGCCTGTTTGCACCCGACATCGCCTGGTTCCAATCTGGTTCCACGGTAGTCACTGGCTAGTGACTTTGAACACTGTCCCCTCTGCTTTCAGGTCTTCACATCTTCAGATCCACCCTTGGATCCACCGGAACTCTTCTCATCGAGCCGCCTGCAGCATCTTCAGCTCCAAGCACCATCGACCAGCGTGACGAAACCCGACACAACTTCGACCCTGTGCACCCGCTTCCTGTGGGTGAGGTAACTCAGCTCCGCCGGTGCTCCTGCACTGGTACACATCCCAAGGGCCTGTGTTTTAAGTTTCAGCTCCGTAGGTCACTCGGAAGGTTCCTAACTTTCTAACTTTGTGCTTTTTACGCACCATAGACTTTGTATTGAGAAGTGCGTGCACTTTGAACACTGCACCCGAGTCCCGTGGGCCTTTCCCGACTTAGTCATTGCCAGTCTCGAATAGCTCCAGCGATTCCCAAGGCCCTAGGCCTCTTCACTTTCCTCCTGGTATCCCTTATACCACTTTCTTAGTATATGGTTTAGGTGGCCCCTAGGGCTCATCCATATTGTGCAACTTTTGTGTATTTTAAACTGTCTTGTGATTTAACGCTTGTGCTTCTGTGCTCATAAAGAGCCCAGGGGATTTTATAGTTAATAAATCAATATATATTTTCAATATATATCTGTGTGGTGTCCCTTTCATTTGGTATTCAAGGGGGTTGTGTATGGTATAACAGCTGGCTTCACATGCCTTTCAGAGTTTAGCCTAAGACTGCTTTGTCCACGTTACCACTAGGATAACTGGTCTACAAGGTTGAATTACAACCATCATCATAAGGGTTGCTTGGCATGATACAAAGTGATCACTAAGAATTAGTGAGCATTATATATCAGGCCAACTTCTCACAGGGGTGACAAATGCAAAAACCACAGTTGATGGACAGAATGCAGAACAATGTCATACATTGACCCCCGAACAGAGATCTAGGCCTAAATCCATTGTTTTTTGCACTCCACACCACCCCAGTTCAGACATGGCCATATGCAAATCAGTCTGACCCTGTGCCTCATGGGAACAGTCTAGCCCGAACTGCCAAGCCATGCCTTCCCTGGACCGGAAACAAGCTTACGGGGACCGGTTTCCGGCATTCCAGCCGTCTTCAGCCCCGCTTGCTTGAATCCAGTGGTGTGGAGAGCATGGGACTCACGTCTGAGCATACCCATCCCACTCGGGGTGACAAATGCAAAAACCACAGTTGATGGACAGAATGCAGAACAATGTCATACATTCACCCCAGTACAGGGATCTGGGCCTAAATCCATCGTTTTTTTGCACTCCACACCACCCCAGTTCAGACAAGGACATAGGCAAATCAGTCTGCCCCTGTGCCTCATGGGAACAGTCCAGACCGAACTGCCAAGCCATGCCTTCCCTGGACCGGAAACAAGCTTCTGAGGACCGGTTTCTGGGATTCCAGCCATCTTCAGCCCGGCTTGCTTGAATCCAGTGGTGTGGAGAGCATGGGACTCACGTCTGAGCATACCCATCCCACTCGGGGTGACAAATGCAAAAACCACAGTTGATGGACAGAATGCAGAACAATGTCATACATTTACCCCAGTACAGAGATCTGGGCCTAAATCTATCGTTTTTTGAACTCCAAACCACCCCAGTTCAGACATGGCAATATGCAAATCAGTCTGACCCTGTGCCTCATGGGAACAGTCCCGCCCGAACTGCCAAGCCATGCCTTCCCTCGACCGGAAACAAGCTTCCGAGGACCGGTTTCTGGCATTCTAGCCGTCTTCAGCCCGGCTTGCTTGAATCCAGTGGTGTGGAGAGCATGGGACTCACGTTTGAGCATACCCATCCCACTCGGGGTGACAAATGCAAAAACCACAGTTGATGGACAGAATGCAGAACAATGTCATACCTTCACCCCAGTACAGAGATATGGGCGTAAATCCATCGTTTTTTGCACTCCACACCACCCTAGTTCAGACATGGCCATATGCAAATCAGTCTGACCCTGTGCCTCATGGGAACAGTCCAGCCCGAACTGCCAAGCCATGCCTTCCCTAGACCGGAAACAAGCTTCCGAGGACCATTTTCTGGCATTCCAGCTGTCTTCAGCCCGGCTTGCTTGAATCCAGTGGTGTGGAGAGCATGGGACTCACGTCTGAGCATACCCATCCCACTTGGGGTGACGAATGCAAAAACTACAGTTGATGGACAGAATGCAGAACAATGTCATACATTCACCCCAGTACAGAGATCTGGGCCTAAATCCATCGTTTTTTTGCACTCCACACCACCCCAGTTCAGACATGGCCATATGCAAATCAGTCTGACCCTGTGCCTCATGGGAACAGTCCAGCCCGAACTGCTAAGCCATGCCTTCCTTGGACCAGAAACAAGCTTCCGAGGACCGGTTTCTGGCATTTCAGCCGTCTTCAGCCCGACTTGCTTGAATCCAGTAGTGTGGAGAGCATGGGACTCACGTCTGAGCATACCCATCCCACTCGGGGTGACAAATGCAAAAACCACAGTTGATGGACAGAATGCAGAACAATGTCATACATTCACCCCAGTACAGAGATCTAGGCCTAAATCCATTGTTTTTTGCACTCCACACCACCCCAGTTCAGACATGGCCATATGCAAATCAGTCTGACCCTGTGCCTCATGGGAACAGTCTAGCCCGAACTGCCAAGCCATGCCTTCCCTGGATCGGAAACAAGCTTACGGGGACCGGTTTCCGGCATTCCAGCCGTCTTCAGCCCCGCTTGCTTGAATCCAGTGGTGTGGAGAGCATGGGACTCACGTCTGAGCATACCCATCCCACTCGGGGTGACAAATGCAAAAACCACAGTTGATGGACAGAATGCAGAACAATGTCATACATTCACCCCAGTACAGGGATCTGGGCCTAAATCCATCGTTTTTTTGCACTCCACACCACCCCAGTTCAGACAAGGACATAGGCAAATCAGTCTGCCCCTGTGCCTCATGGGAACAGTCCAGACCGAACTGCCAAGCCATGCCTTCCCTGGACCGGAAACAAGCTTCTGAGGACCGGTTTCTGGGATTCCAGCCATCTTCAGCCCGGCTTGCTTGAATCCAGTGGTGTGGAGAGCATGGGACTCACGTCTGAGCATACCCATCCCACTCGGGGTGACAAATGCAAAAACCACAGTTGATGGACAGAATGCAGAACAATGTCATACATTTACCCCAGTACAGAGATCTGGGCCTAAATCTATCGTTTTTTGAACTCCAAACCACCCCAGTTCAGACATGGCAATATGCAAATCAGTCTGACCCTGTGCCTCATGGGAACAGTCCCGCCCGAACTGCCAAGCCATGCCTTCCCTCGACCGGAAACAAGCTTCCGAGGACCGGTTTCTGGCATTCTAGCCGTCTTCAGCCCGGCTTGCTTGAATCCAGTGGTGTGGAGAGCATGGGACTCACGTTTGAGCATACCCATCCCACTCGGGGTGACAAATGCAAAAACCACAGTTGATGGACAGAATGCAGAACAATGTCATACCTTCACCCCAGTACAGAGATATGGGCGTAAATCCATCGTTTTTTGCACTCCACACCACCCCAGTTCAGACATGGCCATATGCAAATCAGTCTGACCCTGTGCCTCATGGGAACAGTCCAGCCCGAACTGCCAAGCCATGCCTTCCCTAGACCGGAAACAAGCTTCCGAGGACCATTTTCTGGCATTCCAGCTGTCTTCAGCCCGGCTTGCTTGAATCCAGTGGTGTGGAGAGCATGGGACTCACGTCTGAGCATACCCATCCCACTTGGGGTGACGAATGCAAAAACTACAGTTGATGGACAGAATGCAGAACAATGTCATACATTCACCCCAGTACAGAGATCTGGGCCTAAATCCATCGTTTTTTTGCACTCCACACCACCCCAGTTCAGACATGGCCATATGCAAATCAGTCTGACCCTGTGCCTCATGGGAACAGTCCAGCCCGAACTGCTAAGCCATGCCTTCCTTGGACCGGAAACAAGCTTCCGAGGACCGGTTTCTGGCATTTCAGCCGTCTTCAGCCCGACTTGCTTGAATCCAGTAGTGTGGAGAGCATGGGACTCACGTCTGAGCATACCCATCCCACTCGGGGTGACAAATGCAAAAAACCACAGTTGATGGACAGAATGCAGAACAATGTCATACATTCACCCCAGTACAGAGATCTGGGCCTAAATCCATCGTTTTTTTGCACTCCACACCACCCCAGTTCAAACATGGCCATATGCAAATCAGTCTGACCCTGTGCCTCATGGGAACAGTCCAGCCCGAACTGCCAAGCCATGCCTTTTCTGGGCCGGAAACAAGCTTCTGAGGACCGGTTTCTGGCATTCCAGCCGTCTTCAGCCCAGCTTGCTTGAATCCAGTGGTGTGGAGAGCATGGGACTCACGTCTGAGCATACCCATCCCACTCGGGGTAACAAATGCAAAAACCACAGTTGAGTGACAGAATGCAGAACAATGTCATACATTCACCCCAGTACAGAGATCTGGGCCTAAATCCATCGTTTTTTTGCACTCCACACCACCCCAGTTCAGACATGGCCATATGCAAATCAGTCTGACCCTGAGCCGCATGGGAACAGTCCAGCCCAAACTGCCAAGCCATGCCTTCCCTGGACCGGAAACAAGCTTCTGAGGACCGGTTTCTGGCATTCCAGCCGTCTTCAGCCCGGCTTGCTTGAATCCAGTGGTGTGGAGAGCATGGGACTCACGTCTGAGCATACCCATCCCACTCGGGGTGACAAATGCAAAAACCACAGTTGATGGACAGAATGCAGAACAATGTCATAAATTCACCCCAGTACAGAGATCTGGGCCTAAATCTATCGTTTTTTGAACTCCAAACCACCCCAGTTCAGACATGGCCATATGCAAATCAGTCTGACCCTGTGCCTCATGGGAACAGTCCAGCTCAAACTGCCAAGCCATGCCTTCCCTGGACCGGAAACAAGCTTACGGGGACCGGTTTCTGGCATTCCAGCCGTCTTTAGCCCGGCTTGCTTGAATCCAGTGGTGTGGAGAACATGGGACTCACGTCTGAGCATACCCATCCCACTTGGGGTGACAAATGCAAAAACCACAGTTGATGGACAGAATGCAGAACAATGTCATACATTCACCCCAGTACAGAGATCTGGGCCTAAATCCATCCTAAATATTAACAAAACCAACTTAATGGAAGGGCTTATATCATGGGTGCACTTTTCAGATTTTCTTTAATAATTGGGCCCCTAATTAGAGCTGGCATTAACCATGACGTTTTGTGCATAATACAATTCTTTCTATCGACTAGCTTCACTGTGAAAGACAGCATTCTGCTCTTTCACAAGGAGCAAATTGGCACACAAAGTAGTTTTTTTCAGTGCCAGGAAGAACTGTGCCAATGTGTGCTTTTGAGATCAATAACAAATTTTGTTTCTGCCAATGCTTGTTATAATGGTTAGGGCCCAGTAATTTCCACGCTATTAAGGCTTTACAAAAACTATGCCAAAACAAGTCACAAATTGACAAAATCAAAGGACTGACCAACAATTTCAGACATACTAGCTTTGCCACTGCTTGTTTATTTTTATGTTTCCCATAATCTTATCGAAACTGTTAACACTGATTTTCTATTATGAATATTTTTGGGAAGTATTAGGATACATCAACTCATTTTACCAAATGATGCTGCAAAGAAATGGAACAGTAGTTTAGCAAAAAAGGTTTTTCTACTTGCAATTTTTGTGAACCTTTTATTTTGAAAGCAAAGAATCTATCTTGCTTTCAAGCTTCTGCAGATATTTGCATCTAATCGGAAGCATTCTGGAAGCATTATACATAGCCTCATATTTCTAAACTCTGAAAATGTGTGAACACATTTTTATACTGGAACCTCTGTCAGTGCAGTCCGAGCTTACATTTACATAGAGCGCTCACCCTAATATTGAAGACTTTGCATTAATGAACCATAACTAGAAGTTTGTACAGCATGTACACAAATATTACCTTAACTGCATTCAATGCCCTTCTCTGATCCATAATGTGGTACTGTAAACTGGGAGCCAAAGGGTTTGTGCTGTAGGGGGTTGGGCCTACTTGTCCCAAGGACAAAATACATATGAAAACTTGTTGCCCTTGACTCTAAACAATATGTCCTGGGCGTCGGGCTATAGGAATTCCACGTCCCTGCACAGAACATATTGTAAAGAAAACTCGCAAATATGCAGAAATTTCCTGGAGGTGATGGCAAAGTTTCGCTTCAGTGTAGCAAAGGCGTGATACCCATTGTCAGTGAACAGATCGCCCAGTGTCAAAACACCTACCTCCACCCATGGTCACCTATATCCAGTTCAGAAAAGCCATTGACTGTAAGAAAAGTGACAGATTGTCATACCAAGAGTGAATGGTTTTTGGATGGTCATCCTACAGACCACTCTATTCCAGCAGTGATGTGCCACCTCTAAAAGGGGGTTGTCATGCAGTCTGACAAGGTCTGAAGTTAGGATAGCTCGAAGTACAGGTTTGTCCCTGAACAGTGCTTGGAGTCTTCCAGCCTCTTAAGGCACCAGGGTTGCCAGCCAGTGTGCCACCCACTGCAGGAGGCAGCACACTGAGATAGTAATGTGGAAGGTTTGGAGCTGCACGTCCTCCCTCGACCATGGGGCACTGCAGCCCACAGGAGCCAGTTTTTGCCGCTTACCATTCCACATGAAGTCCTGAAGAAGGGAGTCAAGATCCCGGAACAACTGAGGCAGGAGGACTGTTGTGAAAAGGTAAAGAAACCGAGGGATGATGATCATTTTAGACATGGCGGTTTTGCTGGCGGTTTGGTTGGTGGTGTTTTGAGGAGGGGGACTGAGAGACAAGGCCCATTGCCTCTCACTTTGATGACTCCTGATGCCATTTGCCAATGAACGGTCATCTGTGGATGTATGTGGAGGCTCCAAGGCGGGCATTAACAATGTATAGCAGGTGTCACATGGAAAGCCCTGGGATTATTTCCTAGACCAATGTGGTGCCTCGCAGTTGACTGGGGACGCACTGCTGCACCTGTGGGGCTGGCTTGAGGCCGGACTCTGCTGCTCTCTGTCGTCCTGGGGTGGGACTTGTTCCTCCAGCGTACACCTACGCTGATCAAAGGGAGGAGCTTCCAAGCCGTAAAGACGCTGTAGGCGCCAGCTGATTCCCGCAACTGGTTTGGCCATCTGCAGCCATTTAAGGTTGGGCTGGGCCCACTCTCTGAGGCCTTCGCTGTCATGCCTCCAACTTGAACTGAAGCCGCCAGAGCCATTAAACTATTCCTGGAAATTGATCAACATCTGAAAGGTACTGTTCACAACTTATAATTCTGTATAGTGGCCTCCCCCTTTTCAGGACATTTTGTTTGTGTTTTTGTTAAGAATTCAGGCTCATACAAAGAAGTAGTGAAGATGTGGACATATACCTTTTTAGGTGTACACTGGTGCAGGGTCACCCTTTTGTCCACGGGTTCAAAGCCCAACAAAATAGTGATCAGCACTGGAGTTGGGACCCCGTCCACACAGCACTCTCAAGTGCTTCAAGGAGGTAGTACACTGGCTTCACAAACCAGTGCCCTTTTGTACAGGTTTTGTGCAGTGTAAGCATGTGAACAGAAATAGTAAGAACAAGTTTTTATAAAATATTACACATTTCTACAGACAACCCTTTTCGTATAAGCTAAGGCATTGTCTCATGCTCCAAAAGGGGTATGATAAACATCATGGATGTCAATTAGCATAATATCGCTGACTTCTTGGTCTATTGCTAAATGGGCATTTACATTTTGGACATTTGTTTTAGATGGTAGACAAGTAGTACAAGTGGAAATAGGAACAAAGCATTTGCCCATACTAGATACATAAACAACAAGAGAAGAAAGTTGCAATAATTATGAACAAGGCCGATAATATTTTTAAACCCCATACAGAAAATACGCTCCCGAACCATCCAGCCCAAGTCCATGTTCCTGAGTCTTGATGTATCTCAGTATCTATTTTGTGTAGTTTGGAGATGACTGCATATACAGAAAGTGAATTGTCCGGTGTGAAGACACAACAGCTGGATCCGATGATACAGCATGCTCTACCTCGATCAGCGTGAATAACATCTAGAACAAGTCTATTCTGCAAAGCAACCATACGGATCGATGCTTGTTCTTCTGTCAATTTCCCTAAGGCCGCAGTTGTCTGATTGATCACTTCTGCCATTGTACTGGTGTGGCGACGGACCAGCTTACTGTTCTGTACTGGGCCAACAAAGAAGAAGAATCCCCTGTTAAAGTCTATATTGTTCCCATGTGGTCTCTGTCTGGTCGACTACAGAGACATCGATTGCACATTTTCGCCTACTACCAGCTTGGTGATCAAACAGTTGCAAATCTTGATGGTAGGTTAGGGGAGCTAAAACACAGATGGTAGAAGGAAGACTATGTTACAGGTACCAGACCAGCCTGCAGGTAGGAAGTAGTATGCCTTAGTTCCACAAACAAAATAAGTGTGACGTGATGCAAGGTAGCTGCTTCGGCCTCTCGAAGACATCTGCAACACAGTAGCACAGTTACTGTGGCCCACTAGCCCATTGCCTGTACTTTGTACACAAAGGGGGCCAGTGGTCATGGCAACAGAGATAACTAGGGGTCCATTTCCTTTAGCCGACCTAGAACTTGAATACACATAGTTTGTTGCTGCACATATTTTACTATATTCTTCCATTTCTAAAGCAGTCCCTTTTGCTTGTGGGCCCCCGTCTTCGTTTGGGGTAACAGACTTTGTTAAATAGAGGCATATAGAAGTTTGAACCAAGCTGGGCATGAGCCATTGTGAGAGAATGGCAACTGTGACAATGGGATTCCTTTTATGTTCTGATGAGGAGGAATCTTGCCAAAAACCCAACAGTTAGTAGCATTGAAGAAATTAATTATTTCTCAGATTTTGCCGGTATCCCAGTTCATGTTGCGGCAAATCAAAATTATGGTGCTCTTTTGCAGCAAGTGATGTAACAGTAATGTTAGGTAAGGAGGCTCCAGGCATTACTTCCTCCACTACCCACATTACAGTAGCGATGATGGCAGCAGTCAAAGTCAGACCAAGGATGCAGATTGTACAGCTGTTGCACGTTATCACAGCGATCTTCTTCTTCTTAGGCAAGCTCATTTTCATTAGCAAACAACAAAATAGATGACGCCGTAAGGTCCTGGGCAGGTGTTGGTTTCTTCACTAACGTTGAGATGAGTTGTCAGTAATAGGCTACCCCCCTTTGTAGTCCGTCATTAACCACCCAGGACAGTGGCTCAAATAGTCTCTTTCTGCGATAAAATGTCTTTCTTCCTGGATCGAAGCAGATATCTAGATGTACCAGGGATCGTGTGGTCCGGGAAGACTTCCTTGGGTCTTTCATGTGACACAGCTCATCCTTTTTCAGTGACCAAAATGTCGCGATGATCTGTCAGCACAGCAGGGCTCACAAAGGAAGAGCTTCCCGCACCTGCTGATAAATAGAAGACAAGCTGTAAGTTAACTGGGACAAATAGTCACTCATCAACATGTCTGGGGTACCTAATACTGCTGCAGAACAAATGGCTTGGTGTAACTGTTGGAAGGCACTCTGCCACTCAGCAGTCCATGGGAGGGGCATCGGAGTGTCTTTAGTCAAAAGGGCCAACAAAGGTTTAATAATTGGCGATAAACTGCCTAAAAAGAAGTGAGCCCAATCAGTGCACGAACATCCTTCTGGGAGCAGGGTACAGGAGTGTCTAGAATGGTCTGAATGCAGTTTAGTGTGAGTGCACATCCCTCCTTAGATAGGAGGTGACCTAAATAGGTAACCTGCTGTCTACAATATTGCAATTTCTTTCACAAGACTTTGTGATGATGGGAGGCAAAAAATGATAACAATAACAGTGTTCCTTCTTCACAATAGTTAAGGATGCCAGAGCGGCATCCTCATTGATAAGACAGATCTCTCAACCATTGGATAATTGTTATTTAAAATAACACACACACCTTCCGGAGAACAACGTTTTGTAGCATGAAAATATTTAAGCATATCGATACCCACAATGTTGTCCGGCGTGTTAGGGGAAAGCAAAAATGGACATGCTGCAGTGAATTTGTCAAGTCCAAATTTAAGTGGCTGTGAAAGTGGCTAGGTGTAGATGTTCCATCGAATCCTATCGATGTTATCATTGTGCCGGACAGGGGAGCCCTAGGAACCATTTTTAGACAGAGCACTACGGGTAGCCCCGGTATCAACCAGAAAGGGATCAGTAGATCCCAAGACGTTTGCGTCAACATAAGGACTCATTTGATCTACTGGCACCTCAACCGGTTCCTTACCCCATCCTAGGCATCAATATGCATATTTGGAATCCGCAAGGGTATCACCAGAGTAAACAGACATTTGATATTGATTTAGTCTATCAAAAGTATTAGAATAATTTGGTCCTTGTTCAACTGCTTCAAATCTGGGGCGAGCTCCTGTACCTCCTCTGCTTCCTGAATTTCCTGGGCGTCCTCTAATACTGCCCCTTCCCCGCTGATACTGCTGACCTCGCAATAGAGCGCACTCAGAACGCCAATGCCCAGTCTCTTTACAATAAGCACACTGATCAGGGGACAAATTTGCTCAAGGGAGAGGGGGCACCCAAGGTGTATACGTTGCACGGTCGCCTCTTCCACCTCCACTAAATGGTGGACCATATACTTGAGTCAACATAACTTTTGTCTTTAATTCTTTAACCTTCTTTTCTTCCCTGCCTTTCGCTTCCCGTTCCTGTCGCTCATAATATTGGCAAAACACACAAGGTGATGGACGGAATGTTGCTCAAAATATTGGGCCATAGTCAAAAGGGAAACTGGGGAAGACGTGGTCCAAGAACTCTCTCTGACCTTTAAGCGACTAGCTATTTCCGGTAACAAATTAGCGACAAATTTGTCAACAAACAAATGCTTACCCGTATCATCGGCCAATGACTGACCACTAAAATCATGGAATGTCTCTTCAAATCTTGAAAAGTAACCAGAAACTAACTCATCCTTTTTCTGTTTACAGGACGGTAACGTGGTCCAATCTATTTTCTTAGGGGGTATGAGAGTCTTTAACTTAGTCACAATAGCTTTAGGAAGATCTAATATCTCCTTCTGAGGTTTCTGCGCAGGCTCCCTTTCCGCATCTATTTGTCCTAAATGTTCCCAAGTATCACCATATGCTACATTATCTTCTATTTTATGTATCGTTCTCCACATATCAGAAGGCAAAATAAGCCTGAAGATCATATCAATATCTGGCAAGGTCTAGTGGTGGCTGGTGACATTTGACAGTGGTGGGATGTAAAATTATTTTCATACTGCACCCCAGCGAGCGAGCCTAGTGAGCAAGCCGGAACAACCTACTGGGGTTTGAAGGGGTTCTGCCCCGAGAAAAGTTTGAAAAAAGAGTGGACGAATTGTGCATTTTCAAGCAAATTTGAGAAAGCAGGAAGGTTAATAAAGCAATGGTGAAAGTGCAGTTATTACATTAATAAAGATCCCTCCCAAAGACATGTCCAGTACAGAGCCACAGGTGGGCAGGCTGTCAGTATAAACTTCAGAGGAACCCCCAAGACATAGTGAGGAATTTCCACTACTGTAACTTAGAATGACAGGACCACCTACGCTTGTTAGCATCACCGACTGCGCTTGCTTACCTTGTGACACAGCATTTGGGCACAGAAAGCTATTTTTTTACTTTGCTTTCTCACTGGTGCGAGAAGAAACATCAGATCAAGTTGTCAAGGGGCTGCTCATATACAGCCAGTAACCACACAGGAGCAGAATGCCGCTAAGTCCCAATGCCCCTCTCAGGACCCCCCTGCCAGTTTGGATGGTTACTCCTTGCAGGTAAGTACTAAGGGGGGAAAAGGGGATTGGGATAGAGAAGAGACCGCTCCAAAACTCTTGCCTGTTCTGCTTCTTCCACTCCTCTTCTTCTTCTATTTATTAGGCTAAAAATAAGTACTCATATAACCTTTTCTGTTTGCAATAAACTTACTTCCTTATTATGCATATGAATAACTTATCTTACCAGAGGGTTGTTTTGGGGCTTGCCTCTCTTCTTACTTCTCTTAATGTAATGTCTGTTTCACCAAAAGTAGCCTTCACTAGTTTCTTGTTCTTTTCTTTACAGGTCGTTCAACTTCCTGATCTGCTCTGTCTAGTATGGAGAAAACAAGGTAAGTGTGTGTTCTTCCTTCAATTCTAGTGTAATTGCTAGAGTTCCTTCCTTATTAATACTTACTAAACAAGTAAACGTAGTGGCTTTTAATGTGGGTCTGGAATGCGGTGTTGAATACTTCACTTCTCTCCAAGAAACCAATTCTCCTTGCCATGTTTGTTATTTCGTTTTAAAAGTGAGAAGAAATGATTTTCACATTTACAGACGACTTTTAAAGCTGAAAATCACTGCCTTGGGAAGTTAAAGTTCGACTTTCTAATTGAGCTCAGAAGAATATTTAACGTGGTAAACTGAAGAGCTCACACATATTCCTTTTCCTTAATTAAACACAGTGACAAACGCGGTTCTCTGAGCTAATTAACCACAACTGTCAAATAAGATGAATAGCAGGCTTTACTCAAAACACGGCAAGATAATATTGTGCACGTGTTAATATTTAATCATTCTTTTAACTAGAAGGTAAAATGCAGCAAGAAAGGAGAAAGTGCTCACATAAACCTTCAATTGAATTTCTGCTTGTTACAAGCCTCAGAGACTTCTTCTCAGACACTGCGTGTTGAAAGGTCACGCCAGTGTCAACTCTTAACTGGAATATTTTACTGAGCTTTATTCTTTGGAAATTAAAACGTTCTTTTATTTCACTGTAACAACATTCCTCGGACTTTTAAACAACATTATTTCTTTCTTCGAAGCCAAGGTTATTTTTGACAAGGAAAAAGATTAATCCTTTAGACTCCAAGAATACATAGAATAATACACTAACCTTTAGTGTTTAACCTGTGATAATACCGACAAAACTAAACCCGGATATTTCGAGTCTACCCTGACTAACTTCCACAACGCTCCATTTTCAGATGCTCTGCTAGTAAATTCTTCAGTGAAGTGCGCAGTAGAATGTTGAAGCACACTTCACCAGGCTGTGATTGCTTGGAAGACTAGACTGCTAAACAGCAGTAAGCTGTTGCAGTGTCAGGATGTTGGCAGCAAGGTTGGAGTTTCTGCGATGCCAACAAGCACTCCAACTCAAAGGATGAATTACTCTCTGAGTTTGGAATGGGAGGGTAGAAGCCACCGAGGAGGTATGAGGAGGAAACCTCCCGTGATTACTGACACAAGTGCATTTATTTAAAGTTTGATGCATTTCCACTTTTCTCTGCCTAGCATTCCCCTAATGGCCTGCCGTATCTCTCTTGAGAAGCAAACAGCCGTCAGCGCCAGAAGACTTCAGAAGACTTACTGTCAAGTGAACAGTATACAGCTGCAACACCGCTCAGTGTCTCATTTGAAAAACGATGCATGCCACAATTCAGAACTGCCATACCCATGCGCAGAAAAAGTTGAATGGCACCAGATCTCGAAGTACATGGTGTTACCCCTTTACAGAGCCAGCCAGAAGAAACCAAAATGTCACTCGATAATACAGTAAGCAATATTTCAGCATGCTTGTCATGTGACCATTCATATATACACCCAGCAAAAGAAGGCAGCAGGCTTTTAATGTACAGCACCTCCCACCTCCAAACCAGGGAGCACTAAACCAACTTCCATTACCATCTCTGTGTAAAATAATGGCCTAATGTCACACAGCAGAGATTCTCTGACATGGTTTTTTGTTTAAATAATTATTTCCCCTGTTTTCTCCCCTCTGATTTTCACACCACAACCGACCTAGACAGCTACAGAACAGGAACCGAAATTAAAAAAATCAAATTGTACTCACCCATCCATCAAACAAAAAACTAAATTCCACTGTGCGATTTATATTTATAATAATTACAACACACACACATGGTGAAACATTTGTTAGATTCTAAAGAAAGCCAAATTATGGTATGCATATTCATTGAGAACAAAGCAAAGCATGAATCAAAGGGGCAAGGCACGGACTCATGCATCTGAGACACTTTCAATAACTTGGTGTTACATATGCCTGCGCTGTCTGCACAACCAGAGAGACGGCAGGCCTGCTTTCTATTCTGCACCACGACTGGCGCAGCAGCAGAGCACATTAAACATGGATTTCCGACTAATTCCATACACTGGATGCAGATTAAGTGCTCTTTTTGCATTATTGAGAACCTGGGCCAAGAGCTGGAAACGGCGGCGTATATAGAACCCCTAGGTGTGAAGCTGGTGTCTGGTGCACAGAAGTGAAACCTGCATAGGGTTTATATAGGTGGGGGCTATATATATTATAATTTTGATTTTTTGAGTTGCGCACTTCATCTACCGAGCCACATGACAAGGATTGAATTCTATGAACCGCAGGGAGCGCACAAAGCTCTGGAGAATACACATCAACCCCATATGAAATTACAGCCTCGCTCACCTGTAAGTTACACACACAGCAGGCTACAGACTGCGGAAACTGGACTTAGTTAATATAGGGAAATCGGTGGCGCAGAGCAGTTTTCAAAATGCAATAAATGTACCAATGTCAGCTTTTATCTTGAACGCCGACAGTGACAAACATGGCTGTTATCATCTCGGCTGAGAGCTAATGTTAGTGTCAGCGCAGCTGGGAGACCGTTTGGCCATTTAGAGAAATGGTTCATGAGGACTATTATGTACACCTGCTCACCTTTCCCAAGAATGGGACCCATAATGTTCACTCCAATTTTCTCCCAAGGCATGGTGGGGCATGATTTGGGATGTAGTGGTGGTCTGAAAGTGACTTGTGTTTTGTCTGAATTGATGCATAATGTGCAGTCCCTGACCACTCTTTCAACAGCCATGCTAGTTCCAGGCCACCAGTAACAATTTTTTACTCCGTTTTTTGTCTTACCAATGCCCAAATGCCCTTCATGGCAAATTTCAAGTATCTTCTTTCTAAGGTAGTGTCATATAGTTACTGCTTTTTCTATATACTGTGTTAAGTTAGCATGAGTTTATTAAATGTTTAAACGACATATTTTCCTTTGGCTTCAGTTTGCACACGACACATAATTGTTATTGTAACTTTCAACCTAGACGAAAGATGTAATTTATTTGAGAATAATATGTTATTGCTCTGATATCAGTTGTGCTTGGTACACTTGGTACACTGTCTGCACACTGAGAGCGGAACCCTCTAAGAATAACCTAACACAAGGTTGCTGGGAGGCCTGATCCTCGCACCACATTAGACATAACACAAATAAAGTTGCTGCCAACATTGGGCTCTAAGCGGGTTTAAGATAGAGTTACTGAGAATGCACAAACACACTTGATGGTGCTTCGCATGCAGAGAGCTGGTAGCTGATGTTGTGATCTTCTCCTACTGACATTTAGAGGTATGGGCCCGCCCTGCTAAAACCCAAATGAGACCTTCTTAGATATAATATAGTATGCTAAATAGGGTGCGCGAAATATAGGTGATACAGATTTCTATTGATTTTTGCATTATAATATGCTATCACCGTTCGCTTACTATGGATTAGTGACTATGCTGATAACTCTGGTTTTTATAATATGTATTCTGGTATTATATAAGATACTGCGTTTAAGAACCTTGCATTGAAAAATAAATATTTCAAACTTGCACGTGTCTTCTTTTACTCCCCGTTCTGGTTTGAAATGATTATAGAGCGAAAGAGTGTTCATGTGTTCCACGATACCTGAGGTAACCTAAGTTCATGTTCTGGTTTGTCTAAGTCATTGGGAGTTTGTTATGACCAATGAGACACTGTAGTTAGTTCGGTAAGGGGATTTTGGATACTAAGGTGGGTTTTGGGTCACCCTAATTCACCGAGGTTCTAGATCTCTATGCACAGTTCTGTGGGAGAACCGAAACCCTGCTACAGTAGCAGGGGGGACAACTCTCCCACCTCTCAACAACAATCCATTTTCATGTGACAATTCATGTTTGACCTCCCAAAAAGGACGTAATGCGTCAGACAAGTTACTTTTACTGAATTATCTCTTAGTCAGCATTTTTATCACCTCGCATAAAATAGAATCATTGACTTGTTCTAAAAGCCATTCATTAAAATGAAGTTCCATGTAATTCCTCATGTATATTCGCAATGCATAACTCTTCAACATCATCCTGTTTTTCATGGTCTGAAACACCAGCAAGCATACGGCTCAGAAAGTCTCCCACCACATTTTTTATGCTAGGTACATACTGCACTACATAATTGAAATCAAATAGGCGTACAGATAGCCGTGCCAACCTTGGGGAAGCAGCATACAGGCCCTTGGCGATGAACACCTTAGTGAGTGGTTTGTGGTCACTGCGTAGGGTAACTTTGTTTCCCCAGACAAACTGTCGGAAATGTTCAAGGCCCCAAACGCATGCTAGTGCCTCTCGCTCTATGACTCTATGACTCTATTTTTCTTCCGTTGGAGTCAAAGAGCGGGAAGCAAAAGCAATGGTACACTCTCCTCCTTTGGTGTCCCTTTGGGTAAGAACAGCACCCAAACCCTAGCAACTAGCATCTGTTGTGATAATGTTCTCTAGCAGGGGGTCAAAACCTTGCAAAGGTAAAGCAAAACACATTTCTTTCTTTAAGGTACTGAATGCAGGTTGACAATCATCATTCCACACAAACTTGTTTTTTAACTTGAGCAGTTGTCTTAGCTCATACATTTTGCAAGAGAAATTCTTAATGAATTTTGCTTAAAGTTCGACCAATCCAAGAGAGAATCGTAGTTCGTCCTTGTTGGTCAGTACAGGAGAGTCTCAAATGGCTTCTAACAGTTCTTTCTTAGGACTGATTTCATCTCCAGTAATATCATGTCCCAGGTAGTTCACTTTACTGCAAGCAAATTTGCATTTTTTGTGTTCTGCCGTCAAAACCTTGGCATCAAGAATTCCCAGTACCGAGTTGACTTTCATGTCATGCTCCTCCCTTGTTCTTCCCATCACGAGGATGTCATCCTGGAACATTAATATGTCAGTGACTCCCATGAATATGTTTTGCATCAATCTCTGAAACATCACGGCGGCGAATGCCATCCCAAATGGCACTCTGGTGAACTGATAGCACACAAAAGGGGTTATGAATGTGGTTAGCTTCCTGCTATCGTGATGCAGGAGTACCTGGTGGTAGGCGGATTTTAGATCTATAGTTGAGAACTATTTTACTCCTTTTGTGCTTGCTAACATCTCGTTAGTTTTAGGGAGTGGGAATTGCTCAATTACAATGTTGTCGTTAAGGTCCCGCAAGTCTACACACAGTCCCAGGTTTCCATTTGGTCGTTTAGCAACAACCAAAGGGGCACTCCACTCTGAGGCTTCAACATGCTCAATGATACCATCCTGGAGACGTTTATACGGTTGGGTTTTCACCTCATCTTTTACCGCAAATGGGAAATTTCTTACTATATGTACAATTGGGATGGCATTAGTCTTAACCTGTATTCTGTACTTGTACCCTTTCAAAGCACCAATCTCACCACTGAAAACTCTGGGGAACTTGTTTAAAAGGGTCGTGCTATAATCCTCATCATTTTGGATGACCAAGACAGGGTCGGACTTACTGGAATAAAGTATAATTCCCAGGTTGCCTTGATCCATCCGTCCTAAAACTGAGGGGCCCACAGAGGATACGTAAAGTTTACCCGATGACTCTCTCCCCTTGAAGGCAAAAGGCAAAATTACGTTTTCTAAATCCGCATACCTCTATTGGATCCCCAGTGAATATTTTTATGGTGATGTCAGCTACACCCAACTGTTTCCCTAGCTGCAGAACACATTTTTCTTCCCAGACTTTGCTGTTGACAATGGTGTAGGAGGAACCAGAATCTGCAACAATGCTTATCTCAACCCACCCAATGCTCATGTCACATACTGGCTTCTTGGTCTTGGTGATGTTGGCCTCATTGACTTGTAAAACACACTTGTCTTCTATGTTAAGGACAAACATATTAACCTCATTGACGTCAGACGTGTTGAGGTTGGCACCCACATCTCCTTCGACTAGTTTAACAGAGCCTGCAGTTTTCCTATGACAAACTTTTTGAAAGTGCCCATTGATACCACAATATGAGCATTTTACACGTTGAGCGGGACACTTCTTGTCATGAGCCATATGAGATGAACTACCCTACCTGTAGCAACATCTCTTGTTGCTGCTTTGTGATTTGCTGAAATCAGGTTTGTAACTTTTGTTGTTCCTGCTTGTTTCGACAAGTTTTTTTAATCCACCACTCTACTCACTGTACCTTCCTCTTTCTTTTCTTTGTTCTCAGAAGAACTGCTTTAGTGCAGCGTCCAGTAAGTTCAGCTCTTCTAGCACTGTCTATAATATTTTGTAGTGGGGATTCACCCTTGGCCCATAGACTATTTTGGATATTTGTGTTCGACCCTTACATGACAATCTGGTCTCTGATAAATTTGTCGTATAAATCTCCAAAACAACAATTTATGGCAAAATCTTTCAATGCTGATACATAATCATCAATAGATTACTCCTTGCCTTGTTTTCTGTGGAAAAACTTGTATCTGTCCACACCGACACAGACAATAGGCTTGTAATAAGCATTAAGGTAATCAATAGCATTTTCAAATATGTCTCCGTTCCTCTCTCCTCTAACTTTCCTTTTTGTGCTGTAATAAACCTTTATACCTCCAGCACCCAAACAATGCAACAACATTTTGTGTTTTTTTTCTGCTGTAAAGTCTTCATCATCATCAAACATGGATATGGAGTTCTTGAAATGCTTCCTCCAATTTGAGAACAGGCTCACCCCCAGCTGGTAAGAATGTCTGGGGAGGAGAAAGATTCCAGTACCCAAACGCCATTGCAGATGAGAAGGAGGACAAGCTTAAAAGATGGAAGGACTAAGTAAAGAGTTAAAATAGTTGAGAGGGGGTGTGTACTAGACAAGTTATCCTGTAATGAAAGGCACAAGTCGAACGGATAAATACACACTAACTGTGCCGGTGGAAATGTAAATTTCAAGGGAACTGCTAGTAGTAATAATTTTGCTGTGCCCTTCAGCGTGGTAGAGCACTCGAAACTTAACAATGCTAATTCTTAGTTATTGCCAATATAGTAACACGCAAAGCAGAAATGGGTGTGAAGGATGCTGTTCAGTTGCACACAATAACGCATGTGAATACTTTTGAAAGTACCTCAACTGTTCCCAGATGCGCAACACCCATTGGACTCACCGGGCTTCAACTCCCCCCCCCCCTCCTGTCGTGTGTGACAGCACGGGATGAGACAGATCCAGGGCACACACAGAGCCGCACCCGAACGTTTCACAGGTCTTTAAAATACCATTTGAATGTTAATTAGGCCTTGCAGTTGTTTCACCCCTTCTAAGAGCCCCTGCAGCTCCACTCTGCCTACTGATTAAAGGTTCAGCCCCCTTCAAAATGTGGCTCTAGTTGCGCCTCTGACTGTTCCTGAGTCTTGAAACGCTCTTGGTATGACTGTTTCATATACCGAAGCTCTGTAGGTTTGTGTAGAAATGCTTTGAATATACTTTTTTTTTTAAATAAACAGCGTAACGCTTCGGATTTTAACAGCTGGAACAGCAACTTGTTGAAGATTAAGATGGCCGCCACTGACGTAAGCGTGCGTGCGTCGTGACCAGCAGCGATGAAGGTGCTTCAGATGGCAGGTGATGTATGCCCTGGAAAGAGCAGCTGGCAGTTAAAAATTTGCTAACATTCGTGCCAAGAATTTTAAATTCTATTAAGGACAGGAGGCGAGGATTATGCTTTCTCAATTTCTTTACTGAAATTACAGCAGCCAATCAGTACGCAGCAAAGAAATAACAAACCACATTACCCATAAACCCTGGGCAACCATAGAGTATGAGAGAGTATATTAAGTATCATAGAGGTGAACACTTCCTCTTTCTTTGTCCATAGTCCATAAGTAAAGGATCAACTGAAAAACTCAAACAATCCATCAAAGGCGTCCCCCGGAGAGGTCGTTATCCGGCAGAAGTGGGGAAGGAACCTCCCAGAGCCATAGGAACAGCAACAGACCAACCAGGAGAAGAAAGTCGCGGCACACCTCATTTAAGGTCGGAGCCTGAAGAAAATGAAACAGAAGCCGTAAAAACTGTTCCCAAAGAGTTAAACACAGTATTCAGGACAGGGTGGGAAACATTTCATAAACAGTAAACAGTATGGTATAGCATAAATGCAAAAAGCATAATAAATACAATAGAAGAAATAAGGGTGGGATAATCCTCGCCTCCTGTCCTTAATAGAATTGAAAATTCTTGGCACGAATGTTAGCAAATTTTTAATTCTATGGCAGGACGGAGGCTCCGATTATGCTTGTTTAAAGCTTCTCCACCACAACAGATGCAACATCTACAATTGGTTTAAAATAAAATGTTTTGAAAATAGACTCAGATGACCAATCCGCAGCCCTCATGATATCATGAAGACTAGCACCCATGGAAAAAGCCTTGGAAGCCATAGCTCCTCTTGCAGAATGGGCCCCAAAGATGGAGATATCAATGCCCGCTTCCTGCATGAGCCAACGTAACCAACGTGTCAACGTAGCTGGAGAAACAGGCTTGAAAGGCTTCTGTAAAGCGATAAGCAATTGACCTTGTGGATCAGAACGAAAAGGTGCAGTGCTTACCTCATAATCCTTTAGGCATTGGACTACACTAGGGGTGAGCGCCAAATCCGTTCCGCTCGCGGATTTTGCGAATTTTCGGTAAATTCGCGATCCGCGAAATCCCGTGAATTTACCGCGAATTCGCAAATCCGCGAGCGGCGGATTCCGGGGGCAAAAGTTGAAGCCTGGCTGGCCTGTTGTAACTATTTTACGATGGCGCCGGCAAGCTGCCAGCGCCATCCTAAAATAGTTACTAAGTTAGCTTCAACAGGAAGCTCTAATAGATAAAATAAAGCAGGTGCTCGCACCTGCTTTATTTTATCTATTAGAGCTTCCTGATGAAGCTAATTTAGTAAGTATTTTAGGATGGCGCTGGCAGCTTGCCGGCGCCATCGTAAAATATTTACAACATGGCCTTCCTGTGAGTGACTCATTCATCAGCCCAAAAACAATCGTGAGCGTTGTCGAGGCAGGTGTGCCTTGTTCCCAAATCTACCGTGGAAAATCAGTTGTGATGCTGGATAGAGGCCTTTGCATCCTTGACTTTCACGAGCGCAATACCCGTGCTGTTCCTGTGACCAGGAGCTTCTTTCTCTTCATCTGCTGAACTGATCTTTCTCTGACCTTTTATACACACAAGAAGCATGTGAACTCGCATGGAAGCCCTGCCCGTTTTACCCCGCCCACACACTCGCGGTTTGCACCGTCTTCCCGCCATTCACCCACTATGATGGACAGCTCACTCAAGGGACCCCTGCGCCCTTCGGGGCGCCTGACTTTGGGCTTGGAATCCCCCCCCCCCCACCTCCCCACACACTCGCAGTGTGCACCGTCTTCCCACCATTAACCCACTATGATGGACAGCTCACCCAAGGGAACCCTGCGCCCCTCGGGGCGATTGCATAGTAACACACACATGGCCGCTGAAACTAGTTGAAGCTGAAATGAAGTGACTCATTCAGCAGGGCAAATCCGCGGATCCGCAAATCCGCCAAATCCACGGATCGTGGATCCGCAAAATCCGCCCATACCTAGACTACACACAACTGAGGGTTGTGAGGAAAGCAAGGATAAGTAACCGCAGCGGTATTACATTTTGTTCGCTTTGAAATGACAAAAGAGAAGCCCTCAGGAGAGAAGGTGCGACCCGCAAGATCCAAAGCCCGCACATCAGACACTCTTTTACAAGAGACCAAACACAGAAGCATAGTCAGCTTAGCTGAGAGCTGTTTGCGGGATAAGAGATTATTGGAAGGCCAATCAGACAGAAAACGTAGAACAATAGAGACATCCCAAAGGGCAAGATACTTGGGGCAAGGAGGCTTTACCATCCGGATACCCCGCAACAATTTCGAGATTAAGGGATGTTCTCCCGCTGGTTTACCATCTACAGGAATATGACCTGCAGAAATCGCAGAACGAAAGTTATTAACCGTTCTGTAAGCTAGCCCAGAGGATGCCATGGAAGCCAAAAAGTTAATGATCAAAGAGAGATCCGCTGAAACGGGATCCACCGACCGCTCTGAGCACCAATCACACCAACGCTTCCAACTTGATTTATAGCGCTTATGTGTGTTGAGAGCCCAAGCCTCATTGATGAATCTGGTGGCGTCTCCCGATAAGCCTTGGATTTTCCAGCGTTCCCCGAAATTCTCCACGCTACTAGCAGGAGCCGGCCTGACAGTACTAGAGGATGTGGCTCCCGTAGAGGGTCCAGCAATAAGTTCCATACCTGTGGAAGGAGGAGCGGTGACGAGCAACTCATCTCCAGAAGAACTGGAAACCACGCTTGAGCCCACCAAAGAGGGGTTATTAGAATGAGCTCCGAAGAGAACAGACGGGCCCGGGCAAGAACCCGGGGAATCATGAGGAAAGGCGGAAAGGCATAGCATAGCAGAGGAGGCCAGACCTGAAGGAATGCATTTGTGGCTAGAGCCTCCGGATCCGGCCTCCAACTGTAGAACTGGGGAACCTGGGTGCTGAGTCAGGAGGCAAAAAGGTCCAGATGACAAGTCCCCCAAAATTGGGACAACCTGCGAAATATCCAAGGATGAAGCCTCCAAACGCTGAAATCTCGCAGGTGGCGAGAGTTCCAGTCCGCAATCAGATTGTGGGAGCCCGGCAGGTATTCGGCAATAACTGTGATCTTGCGGTCCAAGCAAAGGTGCCAGAAATCCTTCGCAATTTCGGAAAGTAGTCTGGATCTGGATCTGGTACCCCCCAGTTTGTTCACATAACAAACTGCCGAGACATTGTCCATTCGGAGAAGAATGCAACAATTCGTTTGAAGAGGAGAGAGACATTGAATCGCGAAAGAGCCCGCTAGAAGCTCCAGGCAATTGATGTGGAGAGATAATTCCTCCGGAGACCAACGACCCCTTGTCGACATTGGACCGCAACGGGCTCCCCAACCCCAGAGGCTGGCATCTGACTCTATCACGACATCGGGAGTCTTCCCGTAGAGCGCACGGCCGTTCCAGGATTCCATGTGATCCAGCCACCACATCATCTCTGTCCGGGCTTCTTCTGAAAGAAGGACATGATCTGAGTAACGAAGACCCTTCTGAAGATGACGGATTTTGAGGCGTTGAAGCACACGATAATGTAATGGACCTGGAAAAATCGCTTGGATGGAGGAAGAAAGAAGACCCACAATCCGAGCCACTGAGCGTAAAGAGACTGTCTCTTGAGCGAGAAGTAACCTCAAGTCCCTTTTGATGGATCTGATCTTCTGACCTGGTAGAAGTAACTGACATGAGATTGAATCTATTTGAAAGCCCAGAAAATCCATAGTTTGAGATGGAGAAAAATGTGACTTTAAGGGATTCACTAGACAACCCAAAGATTGTAGAAGATCCACGGACCATTGCAAATGTGATTGAAGAAGAACCGAACACTGAGCCAAGAGGAGAATATCGTCGAGGTAGACGATTAACCAAACTCCGCGGGATCTCAAAGATTCCATCACAGGACGAAAGAGCTTCGTGAAGCACCACGGAGTGGAAGAAAGGCCGAAGGGAAGGACCTTGTACTCTTACCAACTGCCCAACCATTGGAACTGAAGGTAGCGACGATGAGGAGCATAAACTGGAACCGAGAGATAAGCATCTTTCAGATCCAGTCGAACCATCCAATCCCCTTCTTGAAGAAGGTCTCAGAGAAGATGGATGCCCTCCATCTTGAAATGACAATAGACAACGCCACCGTTGAAGTCTTTTAAGTTGAAAACTAAACGAGACCCTCCCCCTTTTTTCTCCACGAGAAAAACGTTGTTTACGAATCCCTGGGGATGAGGAAACGTCGGAACGATGGCCCCTTTGGTCAACAGGGAAGAGATTTCTGTGGAGATAACCTCCTGATCTGGTCGGGAAAAAACAAGAGGGCGTGGCCGGAAATGCTGGTGAGGGCGAGAGTAAAATTCTATCTTGTACCCTTGCACCGTCTCCAGCACCCAGGCATCGTTTGAGATCAAACACCAATTGTGCAGAAAAAACTGAATCCTTCCACCCAAAAAAACCGGACGGAAGGCCCGTCTCAGGTTCGCTTGAGCTTTATCGGGCCCGCTGAAGGTTGAAACAAACTTGGTAAGTTCTTTTAGAAATGGAGCTCCGAAGAGCAAACCTTGAGCCTGGGGGCCAGATTCCGAATTCGCCAAATCAGTGAGACGTGGATCAAGCTTCATCAAAATGGAGCGACGTTGCTCCGCCGACAGTGCACAATTTGCATTCCCAAGAAAGCAGACAGCCCGCTGGGACCAACCAATTAGCTCATCTGGGTCAATAGGATCGCCAGACTCCTTTGCCCTGTAACCCAAGTCAAGAATCTTAGTGAGTGGGCCCAATAAATCAAGAAGTTTGTCTTGGCACGAACGCCACGACCTATCTAAACCATTAGAAGGATCTTTAGAGTGCTTGCGCATATATGTGACCATGGTAGGGTCTACATCTGGCGTGGAAGCAAGCTTGTCTGAAAGATCAGGGCGAGGGCATTCCGAGCGTAAACGAGCTCGCACATCCTTTTCAAATGGGGAACGGATGTGGGATTGGACATATTCAGCCACCTCGGGGGATGGCAACCAAGCAGAGGAATTGGGATGAATGATATCCGCAGGATTATATGTCAAAACCTTTGGAGAAGGGGAGGAGCTTCGCGCGGTTCCAAGATGGACGCGTGAGCAAAGGGCTCCCGAGACCCTCTTCGCCTTCCGCATCTATCCTGCCACAAATCCTGATTTGAACGACGGGTGCTTATTGCTGATGCCCTGCTGATTCGGTGAACTTTTTTCAGAAATCAATTTGGACATCGAGATCCGGACTTACTGCATCCTGAAGTTTGCGGCCTACATCGTAGACCAACCCCGGACCTGAGTCTCCGAGGCACCCAGGTGGCAGTTGAACAACAACGGCTAGTGTGGCACGCCCGTAGCCCCTGTGGTACTTTCGGTTTAGCTTTTGGTCATTGTTGATGGTGAACTACGGCCGCTCTACACGACTGTCCTGTTCCTGCGGCAGTTCCTACGTGTGCTTTGGATTTTAGCACTCTTGCCCTTGAGGGCCACCGTGAGCGGGACCATTTTGAACAGATCCCACCGGTTCCGTCGGAGCTCATTGCTCACCATGGCGGGCAAAGCGGATACCGAGAAACGGAACGCCAAGGGCACTCATCGTGGTGGAGTTCTTCAAACCCAGACCATAGAGCGCTACACTCGCCCAAAAGGGTCCCCAGGTGGAGCGAGCAAGGCTCTTGAGAGCACCGGAGATGGTCCTCCTATAACGGAGGAGCCGACATTAAAGGACATTATGGGCGCCATCACCAGTGTTCGCACGATATGGGCCAACAATACGAAACCCTTGCTACGAAGATCGACACGGTGGCGATTGAGGTCAATCTTATTAGGGCGGACCTGGGTAAAACGAATGAGCGTGTCAAGTCCTTGATATTAAAACTGCGAGCTTGACTACTGATGTCTCGGACCTTCAGGCTGAGGTTCGTACCCTCCGGACTTCCAACGATTTGTTTGCCAGCCGGCTGGAGGATTTCGAGAGCCGGGCCAGGCGCAATAACGTCCGCATCGTGGGGGTTCCGGAGACCTCTGTGGATGTATCTATGGACCTTCTGGTAGAGGATCTGGTCCTGAAACATCTTATGCTTAAGGGTCTCAGTAACTTTTTCACTGTGGAGCGTGCACATAGAGTCCCCGGTGGGAAGCCCAAGCTGGGGGCCGCTCCAAGGCCTATCATTGCTAGAATTTTTATTTTTCGTGACCGGGACGCTATCCTGCAAGCCTCACGTACTACAGGTCCCACTAAGTTTGACAATGACTCCATTAGTTTCTATCCAGACTTTACGCAGGCGGTGCAGAAACAACATATGGGATTCACTGGGGTGAAGAGACGACTCAGGGATATGGGACTGAAGTATTCCATGCTTTTTCCGGCCCGCCTGAGGATCGTATATGAGGAGCGAGCGTTTTTCTTTGATCGCCCCGAAGTGGTCAGTGACTGGTTGGACACATTGCCATCAAACCGCACCAGCAGCGAGAGTTCGAGAGGTGCCGAAGGGGGCCTGGCTGAACAGGAGTAGTGAGTCTGCATCGGCGAGCCGATTTCCTTGGACTTATAGCAGGGGCTCTGTGATTGATTTGCGTTACAATGCTGTTACCCGGGGGTGGGGGGAATCGGGCCTCTTCTTCCTCCTCTGGGGACTTCTTCTCTCTTCTTGTAGGTTAGTTTAATGGGGCGACAGGCACACTGCAAGTTGGGATGGCTTTTTGGTCTAACGCAGGGGTGCAGGGTGGGGGGTGTGTTTTTCTGGGTTCTTTGGGGTGGTGGGGGGGTCTTTTCCTTTTTGTTTCGCTCGAGGCTGCACTATGTTTTGGCTTTTATCCTGTGTGCTTTTTCCGAGGCGAGGGGGGCGGAATGCCCACTGCCGGGATGGGGGGTGGGGAGCTTAGGGTGCTGAGTTGGAACGTAAACGGTCTTGGTGATAGAATAAAACGGGGGATCGTTTTGCAATACTTGAAACGATGTGCCCCAGATGTGATCTTACTTCAAGAAAGGTTGAGTGCGCTACTGGGATGTAGGCGCATCCCTACATTTGGGCACACTAATCAGGTTCGCTGACTCCAATAAGTTCATAGCAGATAAGTTTGACGATTTATTTATTTCATAAATACGTTTCCATTAGAAGTTCATGTATCAGATTTCAAAAGTTCAGTTCAAACACATAATATGCAAATCAATGCTCCAATGCATTTCGAGCCCAACGGCCCTTCATCGGGGAGCGCTGTGAAGAAACAGGATAAAGCGCTAATCAATACTCACAAATAAAGAACATGAAAAAGAACATAAAAAAACATTCTTAGTGCCATGTTAATAAGATACATCAAAACGTCTACTTTGTTTCATAACGACAAGCAGTGTGTTGGTAGTATTTTTATAACATTCATGTAAAAAGTGTAAGGGACTGATGGCCGATCAGTGAGGGATGTGCGAACAGTGGTGGGAACTCGGGATGGTAGCTAGTCATTCACGTTATGGGTTTAAATCCATGGTGCGCGGATTTAAACCCATAACGTGAATGACTAGCTACCATCCCGAGTTCCCACCACTGTTCGCACATCCCTCACTGATCGGCCATCAGTCCCTTACACTTTTTACATGAATGTTATAAAAATACTACCAACACACTGCTTGTCGTTATGAAACAAACTAGACGTGTTGATGTATCTTATTAACATGGCACTAAGAATGTTTTTTTATGTTCTTTTTCATGTTCTTTATTTGTGAGTATTGATTAGCGCTTTATCCTGTTTCTTCACAGCGCTCCCCGATGAAGGGCCGTTGGGCTCGAAATGCATTGGAGCATTGATTTGCATATTATGTGTTTGAACTGAACTTTTGAAATCTGATACATGAACTTCTAATGGAAACGTATTTATGAAATAAATAAATCGTCAAACTTATCTGCTATGAACTTATTGGAGTCAGCGAACCTGATTAGTGTGCCCAAATGTAGGGATGCGCCTACATCCCAGTAGCGCACTCAACCTTTCTATATTATCTGGCGCAGTTGGACAGTTGCGCCACCTGCTGGAGCACCTACAACCTATTCAACCTTCCTAAACTTACAAACCAAATTGATTACGCTACAAGCTGTGCGCCGTGCCTAAAACTCTTATCTTACTTCAAGAGACACATTTGGTTGGTAACACATACCATGCGCTGAACAGACGGGGCTACCGCCTGGTGGCTCACTCTGGCTTTACCTCTGGATCGAGAGGGTGGGGGTCCTGGTTAGAACCTCCCTCCCCCTGGAGATAGATGACGTAGTGTTGGATGACAGGGGCCGCTATGCGGCTATTACGGGTCGGTGGGAGGGAAAGACGATCTCCATTTTGTCTGTGTATGTTCCCCCTGGCCTGCAAACCACTACATTTGCTGACTTGGGTAATGTGATCCTGGGGCTCCCTGACGGCATACTGATAGTGGGTGGCGACTTTAATTCGGTAGCCAGTGGGGATGAAGATCGTAGCCCCCCCCCAGACTTTGCCCGCGGCGCAGCTTTGGCTCAAGAGTCTCCTGGACACGTTTGGTCTAGTTGATTGTTGGAGGCAACTGCACCCTGGACAGCTCCAATATACTTTCTACTCGGGAGCCCACGGGAGTCTCTCGAGATTGGACTATATTCTTGTACCAGCAGTACAGATGGTCTCTGTGAGAGAAATCAGACATTTGGCCAGGGGGATCTCTGACCACTCTCCGCTTTGGCTCACAGTGGACATACAGCTGGGCGCCGAGGGCCGGGTCGCTTCGATCAACCTCTGGGACCTTCGTAACCCTAAGATTAGGTCGGAGGTGGTGAAGTGTATGGACTTCTATTTCGCTGAGAATGAGGGATCGGTATCCTCCCCTGTTACATTGTGGGAGGCATATAAACCAGTGATTCGTGGTCAAACCCTGTCCCTCATTGCCAGCGAAAGGAAGCGTAAGAATGCTGCGGTAGTGGACCTGGAGAATGAAATCACTGAGTTGGAGAGGCAGATGGAGCCCAGGGGTCACCCCTGAGGTGCTGCTCTCTTTGGCCCTGAAACAGTCTGACTATAAGGCGCTGGTCACTGACGCGGCTCAGGCGATGCATCGTGAGCAACAGGGGCGTCTGTATGATGTTGGGGATAAGGCGGGAAAGTTGATTGCCTGGTTGGATAAGAGGGATAGATTGAATCGGGAGGTGCCTGTTGTTGAACGGATGGATGGTACACGCGTCGTGGACCCGATTGATATAGCCCTGGTCTTTGCCCAGCACTTTCAGGCGGTTTATGCGCCGTCTCTGATAGGCCGGAGGAGGATTCACATCTATTACTTCGGGATATCGCCTTGTCTAGCCTGTCGGATTCGGACAAGGAGCTTATGGAGGCGGATTTTTCCACCGATGAAGTAGCGCTCGCTATCCGTTCACTTCGCTCCGGGAAGGCCTCAGGCCCGAATGGCATACCAGTGGAATTGTACAAACTATGCCCCGACAAAATGGCACCGTATCTTCGTCGGATGTTCCTGTCATCGCGAGATCTCGGATCTCTTCCTCGGGATCAGAGACTGGCATCCATTGTGGTCATTCATAAGGATGGCAAGCTCCGTGATCATTGCTCATCGTATCGGCCGATTTCGCTTTTGAATGTTGAACCCAAAATTCTCGCAAAACTTCTGGCAAATCGGCTGCTTACGGTGATTGCTGACTTGATCCACCCTGACCAGTCTGGATTTATACCCCATCGTAATACCGCGCTTAATCTCCGACGCCTTCATGGCGTCTTGGCAAGGGCGGGGTCTCTTAAGGAGCCGGCCATCTTGGTTTCACTTGATGCCTCGATGGCCTTCGATACGGTGGAGTGGCCATATTTATGGGCAGCCCTCGCTAAGTTTGGTTTCGGCCCTAAATTCCTCGGGTGGATCAAGCTTCTGTACGAGCAGCCACTGGCGCAGGTGGTGGTTAATGGCAGGGCTTCGGAACCCTTCACCCTCGGACGCGGTACGAGACAGGGTTGCCCCTTGTCGCCGCTCCTCTTTGCGCTTGCCCTTGAGCCCCGGGCCGCGTGGCTCCGTTGGGAACCTTCGCTTAAGGGCATCCGATGGTCGTCCGACTTCGAGGACCGGATATCGCTCTATGCTGACGATATATTGCTATATCTTACCTCCCCCCGTAAATCATTGGGGGTCCTGTTTGATGTGCTACGTTCCTTTGGGAGGAACTCCGGTTTGGTCATTAATTGGGCCAAGTCCTGTATTTATCCACTCACGGACGAGGTGCCCCCTCTCCCCCGCATTTGCCCGATACCGGTCTCTAGAGTCGGCTTTAAATACTTGGGGATTTATATCTCGTTGGATCCCAAAGCCCGCTATGAGCGGAATTTGCTGCCTCCGCTCTCCCGGCTCCGGTCGGATGTTGCGGCGTGGTGTGGCTTGCCACTCTCCCCTTTGGGAAGGGCGGCCTTGTTTAAAATGATGTCTCTCCCCCGCTTCCTGTATGCCATTCAGAATACACTTGATTTGGTACCTGCCAGCTATTTTCGTGAGATCGAGGGCTTGCAAAGGAAGTTGATGTGGGGCGGGCGACCGCGTATCGCATTGGCAAAATTTACTCTGCCCCGGTACGACGGGGGTATTGCGTTACCTGACATCAAGCGCTACTACTGGGCTTCCCAGTTGAGTGCTGTGAATCATGCTATGTACGGCCCTGTCCCGAACCCCGCGTTCGAGATGGACAGATGGCAACTGCCCGGGGGCGACTACAATAGAGCGCTCTATTCTAGAGCCGATCGGAAGCACCTAACCGGCCCTACTGCGGTTGCGGTTCGAATTTGGGGAAGTGCGACCGCTGCTACGGGTTGGGCAGATAAACTGACTAAATCGACCCCTTTGTACACCGCGGAGGCACTGGGTGGCCTGTGGTCGTCGAAGGGTTTCAACAGATGGGACCTCATTGGCATTAGTAAAGTGGGCAACCTCTGGGTTAAGGGCCGAGTCAAGACCTTCGAGGAACTTCAGCGGGAGTATAAACTGAGTGACAGGGAACATTATCGTTACCTTCAGATCAGTCATGCGCCTAATTCGGTTTTCCCGGCTGGTACTACGATCCCTGAGTCCTCTCCTCTTGAGGATAGAGTGCTTGACGGGTACGTCCCCGACAGCACCATATCTCTTATTTATAAGAAACTGATCAACGATCGATCGGACCTCCTTCTACAATTGCGGAATGCCTGGACCAGTGACGGGCTGGAATTGGATGATGAAGACTGGCAGGCGGCGATATCCTCCCCCAAAGAGGTCGCAATTCCGGCACGCCTCAGGCTGGTGCAACTTAAGATATTACACCGGGTATATGTCACGGGTCCACGGCTGATGCATATGGGATACTCTGTGGATGGGTTGTGTAGGCGTGGATGAGGAATGTTAGCTACTTTTTTACATATCCTCTGGGAATGTCCGGAAGTGGCGGTGTTCTGGCACCGAGTGCATGTAGTTATGGGTGAGGTGACGGGTGTTGTGTTGTTGCCTGAGGCCAGACGCTGCTTATTGAATGTTTGGGAGCCGACTGATTGCAATGTTGCTCAAACTCAATAGGTTACGTTAGGTAATATGATTGCTAAACGAGATATAGCTCGACTGTGGGGGTCTCAAAGGCCACCGACACTCCTAGCATGGAAAGAAAACATGGACTGGTCCATGTTCAGGGAAAAAACTGTGTATGTCTCCCGTGGCAGACCTAAGAAATGGGGTAGGGTCTGGAGTCAATGGAATTCGTACCGTGAAGAGATTTGCACCCCACATTCACCGATGTTCCTGATATGCTTCTCTTCCTTTGACTGTGCGTTCCCGATTCCTGGCTTTTGTTGACTGTGTTCTATTGTGTTGCCCCTGAGCTCCCCTTCCCCTCTCCGGTATTTCTCCTTCTTCATATTGTCACACTTTTCTACCCGTCTCCCATTGCCATAAGGGACAGCCGATCTACTATACAGTAATGCCTCGACTTTCTTTGTGTTTCGTTTGTTGGTTTTTATTCATAAAATATAAAACGTGAAACCTTTCACTAATCCTATTTATACCACATGCTTTTACAGGATCATGATATCTTGCTGCCGGGTTGTCGGCTGAAGAGCTGTGTATTCTGATGTTGATATTGATTTGTTTAATTGACCAGCCTCCGTGGTTATAGGTCTGTAACTGTATCTTCCTTTACAAAATAAAGGTTTTCAAAAAACAAACAAAAAAAAAAATCTTTGGAGAAGATGGTGCATCAACATAGTGCTCCTTTCCAGATTTCTTGGATGGGGGTGGCTTAGTAGACTCAGAGGATGTGGAGGAAGAAGATGACCCATCATCTGTGTCAGAAGGGGGGTCCGAACGGGCAGGCGCAGCACGCTTCCTCGATGAAGGAGCAGAGAGGGCTTTTGCAAATTTTGCACATTTTGGGTTTGTGAGGGTTCTTTGGCGATTTCTTGCTACGACTAGAGGTAGGAGGCACCCAACCCTGTTGGGCTGCATAGTCAGAAAGGTGTTTTTTCAATGGCGCAATTGCCTGAAACAATGCCTGGCCCATAAAATCATCCAGGGACGCCGAAGGCTCATCCTCCTCATAGTAATCCTCACCTTCCTCATCATAGTAATTCGCCATGGTGACAAAGACCACCAAATACAGCCCACAGGAAGGGAAAATGATAAGTTTTTCTGAACTTATAAAAGGCAAAGCCACATTGGGGGAGTGGTACCCCTAGTGCAAGTCTGTAAATGCAGGAAGAACCTGACCAAAATACAATTTTACGTGGAGGGAGGACTCGCACCGAATACCAGCAATTTTTTCCACTCTAGGCAGAGCCTATGCAGATTTATACAACCCTCAGTGAAAGTAAGTGCAAGAGGGCGTCAGGGAGCTCAAGCGGCAGCACCAAAGGGCAGGCGTCAAAGAACACCAGATGTTTCCGTCGTCAGAGGCAAGCTGACGGCTGAGGAGAAACACACGCCTTCACCGGGCATGTAAACAAAGCTCTCGCACATGCGCGAAGCCGCTGCCAAATAGGATGAGACGCGCGAGGCAGCGCGTCCCAGCCAGCTCCAACTCCCGCTCCACAAAATAAGAAACAACGCGAAATGCGCGTAGAGGCAACCAGGAGGTGAACACATGCTCCTTAACAGAAAATGCAACGAAGTCAGCGACCTCCCATCACACAACAAAACAAGGTCAGCGAACTCGAACCAACACGCCGAGCGGCGTAGAAAAAACGCACACAGCGCGAAAACGAAGCACAAGTCAGAGCAAGTAAGCGCTGCAATTATCAATAAACACAATGCATAAACATTAATGTAATGAAATAAAGGCACTTAACTGGCTGCTAAACAGCAAAGAAAGAGGAAGTGTTCACCTCTATGATACTTTATATACTCTCTCATACTCTATGGTTGCCCAGGGTTTAAGGGTAATGTGGTTTGTTATTTCTTTACTGCGTACTGATTGGCTGCTGTAATTTCAGTAAAGAAATTGAGAAAGCATAATCGGAGCCTCCGTCCTGCCATAGAATTGGGCGAAGTCGTTGAACTGTCAACAGCCGAATAACGGTGAGGTAGCACTGAATCAAACTGTCTTTGTAGAAATCTCCTCAGGCAGTGCAAACGTTTAAGGCTGCACACTTGGGGCAATAAATTTGCATGTACAAAATTAACGACGTGACAGGCGAAGGACAGTTATACGAATGACTTATATTGCCTCATAAATCAATTTTTAGTCAGAGAGTGCACAAGGGCTGTACACTACACACAAGTCTCTGGATACCCTTAATTGATTTATAAATTAGAAGTTCCTCACTGGTAGCAGGATGCCGAAGCGTATACTTGCGAAACTGATAAATTGCTGAGCAAAAACATTTGCGCACTGACTGACCTTGTTCGTTTTTCTTTAAAGAGTCTGTTATAATTTTTCTCTTCTTTTTCTTTTTGCTTTTCACGCTGCCTTCATTGTTATTATTCTCTTCATCTTGCCATTACTTTTATAAAAAAATTTTTAAATGATATCTTGCATCCTCTATATCCATATAAGTGAAGGGTGCGCTGCCTCTTCTTTGATTCCGTGGGTTCATGTGTTGGGGCTTGTCGACAAAAATTGTTAAGAATTCCGGCTCATACAAAGAAGTAGTGAAGATAGTTGTTCTTTATTTGAATATGCCAATACAAGCTCCGAGGGGTGCGGAGCCCATGAGACACAACCGCTCCGTGAGTCACCAGCTGTCAACTGTCAACATTCCAAGATTGACAGCTGGTGGCAGGGCATGTGTAGATACAGTGTCCGAGGGAGGACAAAAGGATGAAGATAAGGACAAAAGGATGAAGATCACAATGTGTAGGCTTGCTGCTGCTCTCTCAGGCCCTTAGTATATAGATAATCTACCTTGATCATGGGTAGGGAAAAAGTAGGCGACTGCCGCGCACTTTCTTCTCCGCTTGTAAAACCTACCTCAAGTGCTAGAATGGGCCGTTAGTGCCATCAGCAACAAAATGGCCAGAACGGAGGCATTCCATAAATTTGGATAGCAATAGCAGGGGTTACCAGGTGTGTCCTCTCTTCCTCCCTCCAGATACGCACACAGTTTTACCCCTAAACTGTTCTATTTCTACTACTATTCGAGGATCTACAATGAATTGTGATGCCATTCCGCCTATAGCCATTTCCCCCTACTCCTAATGTTGTAAACAGTAAGTATGTACATACCGCATTGCTAAAGAGATCTAAACACAAGGCACGCAAGCAGATGGCTAGCCCTCCTCCATTTTCTCCTGAGACTTTACAAGTGTCTGAGACTGAGCCTGTGACTGATTCATCATCAGGCCCAGGAGACCCAGTTTTACCCCTACTCACACAGGAAGACAAGTCCTGCATTATAATTCTATCAATGACCTTTTGGCTAGCCACCTAAAGACTTTTTCTGAGAAAGTGTTTTCAAGGATTAATACTGTACTTTCTCCTCTGGTCTCACGCCTGGACACTTTTGAGTCCAAAATGACTGCATTTGGTATCGGCCATTTAGGATACTCTAAAGGAAATATAATTAGCGCTCCTAATAGACAGCCTATTGTGAATAATATACCTGAAGAATCTCTGGTAGAGCATATTTTGCTCCGCTTGCTGTCATCAATTTATCAACACACACAGGCCACTTACGTAACAAAAATATTTTTACTAGCCAGAAAGTAGTTAATTTGCCTACTTCAACTTCCTTTTCTAACACCATGAGGGACACAGTGAGGGGGGCGTGGCTTAGCGGGCCACGATGGCGGCTGCTGCTTGCTGAGGCTCCTGATACGGGTGGCCCAATAGCCCGTTTATACTTGTCCTTTTCGGGGAGGAACACCCCCTCCAGCCACGGGATCACCTGCAGCACCGAACACGTCGGTGAAACCCGGGTTCTCTACGCTGGGGGAGCTAGAATCCTGCAACGCCCCGGCGCCGCGGACCAGAGACTAAAATGGCGGCGATCCGTTGATGACAGTGACGGGGGAGACCAGCCACGTCCTGCCCAGGCTGGCGCTGCTCGGCGGAGGTGAGGGCCGATTCTAGCACCTCAGTGGCCCCCTCCTGCCGTTGTACTCGGTGCCTGAAACCCGCGCCTACTACTGGTGGACCGCCGGTGCCGTCCTGGTGCGGGGCGGAGACGTCCGGCGGGCGCTGGGCACCACCACACTGCTGTGGACTGCTGCGGGGGCTGAGAAGACCCCGGCCCAGCCCCAAGACACACACGTGTACCCGAGGAGAGCCGGTGGGTCGGCCTCTAACCCCCCGGGGGGCACAGAAAATTGGCGGGAGCCGCTGGACCTGGAGCCTGCCTGACCCCAACATGGCGCCCACGCCGGGACACCATTGACACACAGGACGCTCCCGACCCTGTGAGCAGTCTTCTGGGGGTGAGTGTGGTGCCCAACAGTTGTTCCCGGGGCCCCCCCCTCTTCTACCGCAGGTTGTCCCTGATAGCCGGGCACACAGACAGCCACAATTGCCACTGGCTGACCCTAAGATGGCGGCCAGGGTCGACTGATTTGGGCAAGGACCCGGCCCCCCTTCCCGATTTCTCCACAGCGGACGGTATTCCCGGGGCTACACCCGACCATCCCTATTGGTCTGGCGTCCAACGGCTTTCGAGGGGTGACCCACCGCTCCGTTTGCTAGAGCGGGTGTGCAGTGTGGATTGGCACAAGGTTTACCAAGTGTGGTGGGCCCCAGCTAACGAGCACGATTGGTGACACGGCGAAGCGGCCCCCGCTGGGGCGCCGGCGATCTCAGGGCGCACTACGCCCCCTATCACAAGAAGACGGCAAGCCATCAACAGCCACGCCGGGGAGCAACGCCCCGACCTCGCTTCCGCGTCTGCAGACGAAAAACGCAGACGCTACACCCCGGACCAACGGCATGGGGAAGACAAGAGCCACGCAGCAGACGACGGTCCCTGAAACTGCGCAGGAAAACCAACCTTGCACTAGCGCCCTCCCCAAGACGCCCTCGTAGCAGCCGGACCCTACCATATCTGACAAACTGGGCAAAGTCCTGGCGGCCATTGAAATCTCCAGGGTTTCCATGGAGGAACGCCTGGGCTCTCTCACCACAGACATCAACCTACTCCGCGACGACCAGCGGAAAGTAGTGGACAGGGTCCGAGAGGGAGAGAAGACCTTGGCGGAAGTCCACCCCACTTTGAAGACCCAGCAAGCGACACTCCTTTCGGCCATGGACCGTCTGGCCATGGTAGAGGACCGAGTGGACGAGTTGGAAGGACGCTCCCGGCGCTGCAACATACGTGTAATAGGATTGCTGGAGGGGGTGGAGGGAACACACCCCATCGAATATGTTGAGGCCTGGGTAAAATCCTTTAGTCCGACAAAGGACCGCACCGCCTTCTTCTCGTTGGAACGGGCCCAGCGGATCCCAACTGGGAGACAGATACGCGGCCGCCCCCCCGTCCCCTGCTGGCGAAATTCCTTCATTTTCAGGACCGGGCCACAGTGTTGCGGGCTGCCAGATGTGTGGGCCCCCTGCAGGTCAAAAACCAACATGTAATGATCTTCCCGGACTACGCCAAGGCGGTGCAAAAACTTAGGGCGTCCTTCCTGGAGGTGAAACGACGCCGACGGGAGAATGGCGTATAGTACTCTCTGCTCTGCCCTGCCCGCCTGAAAGTAATCCACGCAGGCTCCACGCACTTTTTCGCTGAAGCCGAGGAGGCCTGCGACTGGGCGGATCTCCACTGCACGCGCAGCTCCGCTACGACCCAACCACAGCAACGCGGACGCAGGACACCCCGCAATAGGAAGAGAGCCACACAGCAAACGCAACATCAAGGGCAACAGAACTGGAGAGATACTACTAAACGCCAAGACGTTGAATCCCCAGACCTAGAGCAGCTTATGCAGGAATGGCGCAGAGCCCTACAAGCCGTAGCTGACCTCAGGGCACCCAAGTCAGAGGAAGACATCGAGGGGATCCCACACCTGTTTACATCAAGTGGTGAGCAGGACAGCAACTCACCCCGCCTCACTGCTGACTCCATCACCATGTCCCCGGTCACACCCTTGATCGCTGACTCTGCCCAATAGTGATATCATAGACTGCCCACAGACAATATACTCGGCTGGAGGATCACTACGGGTGGGCACCCCTTCTGGGGTCCACTCACAACCCCTGTCAGGACACGATGAACACGGTACACCCCGTATGGACAACCACTTCTCCTGCAAACGCCCGATACGGAACTTGCCTCGCAGGCCGAGCCGGCCACCCCCTAGATTTGACTGTTAGCTCCCTGATTCTAGGAGAGCTAGTTTGGACGCATCGAGCTCGCCGATGCTCCCCACGTATTGGGACAGTTTCCCCATCCAGTTGTTAGTTTTGTTTCCCCTGTTCTCTTCTCCCCAACGCCCCACAGAAGACATGAGCATAAGGGCAAATGACACGCGTAGAGGAAGGCACACGGGGGATATCTCCACACGCCGCGCCACCACACTCATGAGCGCGCCCATATATCCCATACTAGCGAAGCCCCATATAGGCGCAGGCCACCCCTCTTCTACCCTCCCAAGCAGCACACAGATCTTAGCATACTCACCCTGAACGTGCGCGGCTTACACACGCCACGTAAGAGATACGCGGCGCGCTTATCTGGGTTCGCCCTGGTACCCCCTTTCGGGAGACGCGTAGGGTGATGGACAAGGAGGGAATATATGTCCTGTTGGAGGGTCTACTGGACGGGCAGCCGGTCCTCTTAGGTAGCATATACGTACCCAACACGGAGCAGGATAGGTACTGGGACTCCCTCTCGGGCGTGCTTGCCCAATTCGCCACGCTCCTGTGGATACTGGGGGGCGACTACAACTGTGAGCTTGACGTTACACTCAACAGATCCCATCCACCGCCTCCACATTCCCCAGCCCACACACGATCTGTGAGGTTCCGTCGTTGGGTTACACACTGGTCCCTAGTGGACGCTTGGAGAGCGCACCATCCCGTTAGTCAGCTATATTCGTTCCACTCCATCCCCCATAATCTGCGGACCAGACTGGACAGGTTTCTATGCACCCCGTCACTCATACCCAAGGTCCAACACACTGATTACTTAGGCTGCGTAATCTCCAACCACGACGCACATATCCTGCGGCTCCTGCGGCTCCGGTGGAGACCACCCCACCCTCCGGTGCCCACTTGGTGCCTCCCGAGAGACTGTCTCACAGATCAGGTATTTAGACACGATCATGCGCAATCGATCCACGAATACTTCACTTACAACGTCGGGACCGCCGCCTCCAGACTCGTGGAATGGGACACGTTCAAAGTAGTGACATGGGGCGCTTGCATTAAACAGATAGCGGGGCCCTCCGCACGCTCGAACGCACACTCGCCGACACAGAGCGGACACTAGCAACCCTCACCAAGAAGGAGGATGCTCAGTCGGCCACAGCGGCCCAGGTGTCCGAGGCCAAATCGAAATATGCAACCGCTCTAGCGGATATGCGCAAATTCAATTTCCGAGCCTATGCCACTCGTGTCCACAAGGAGCGGGACAAAACGGGCACACTGCTGGCGTGGCTGGTGCGTCCAAACTCGGACGCGACACCAATTACCGAAATTCGGACCCCCGCGGGCACACTGGTGCGTTCCCAACAGGGCATACTTGACGCGTTCCAGCTCTATTATCTTGCCGTGTACAGCACCCAGACACACCAACGGCAGGAAGTGATCTCCAATTCCTAGATCCACTGCCACTTCCCCATATCGCGAGGCAGCTAGGGACACCCTTCTCCACATGGTTGACTTCCCGTTTAACAGCCATGTTTGCCGATGCTCTTGAGCGTGGGGAACTCCCAAGTTCTCTCAGGGAATCGGTGATTGTATCCTTTCTCAAACCGCATAGGGACCCGCAACTGCTATCCTCCTATCGCCCCATCACGCTTCTCTCAGCGGACTGTAAACTCCTGGGGAAAATTCTGGCCACCCGATTTGAACAAATACTTCGTCCCCTAATACACCCAGACCAAAACGGTTTTGTGCACGGCAGGAACACCTCCCAGAACATCAGGCGGGTCTTTCATATTCAGGATCAGGTGGGTGACACCTTTCCACTCGCGGCCTGCATTATCATAGATCTCGAAAAAGCCTTCAACACAGTAACCTGGTTAAAACCTCTTTGATGTTCTCCGTCGAACGGGCATAGGTCCCACCCTTCTACAATACACTCGGCTGCTCTACACTAAACTAACGTCCCGAGTCAGACTCGGCAAATACCTCTCGGCCCGCTGCGAGTCAAACGGGGCACAAGACAGGGCTGCCCCCTTTCGTCGCTGATCTTCGCCTTGGCTCTAGAACCGTTGGCGATTCGTCTGCGCCTGGGGGGGTGCAGTGTGGGGCATCCCCATAGACGATCCGATCCACTGCTTCTCTATGTACGCGGACGATCTTCTATTTTATGTTCGGGACATCACTGAGGATCTAACCCCCATTTGGACGATCCTATCCGAGTTCGCAGAGGCATCTTGCCTCCAAGTGAACTGGGAGAAATCGGTGGTGTACCCCCTACATCATTCGCTCGACCCTCGGGAAGTCCGGATCGGTATGCAGAACCTCTCCTGGGCCATGGGCGCCCCTCGTTATCTAGGTGTCCGCCTCTATCGCTCGCCCTCCGACATTTACAAAGGCAACCATCGTAGAGTCCTCGCCAGCATCCGCGCCTCGTGGGATTCTGGAAAAACCTCCCACTGGCCCCTATCGGTCGGGTGGCACTCGCTAAAATGGTTATCGTCCCCCGACTGATATACCATTTTACCAACCATCCGGTTGTCCCACCTAGAAGTTTCTTCCGGGAGCTGGAAACGCTGCTGCGCACACTCGTGTGGGGAAACGGCCGTCACAGAATATCCCTCGCCAAACTCCAACTACCCACCACACAGGGAGGCCTGGGAGCCCCTGCCTTCGAGTCGTACTTCCTAGCAGCACAACTTCAGTGGCTGTCCTACTGGACTGCCGGCAAACACTCCGGGGAAAGTCATACTGCCCACGGCCCTATTCCCACACCCGAACTCCGTCGCCTACTGCTCCCCAGCACCAGGCCCCGTCGGGCATATCCCATACAGGTGTCCGTAGCCCGCCAATGTATGTTACGTATACACCGTATGGCGCCAGGAACTCCTTGCTATTCCCCGCGACTACCACTAGCAGGCTGGCCCCGAAGGGACTTTTAATTCACAAGCGCTATGGTACACACATGTACAGACTCTGAGATCACGGAGGCGGAGACATTATTTGCAGAGGGCCAACTTCGCCCATATGACCGGCTCGTAGAGGACCACGGCCTCCCGCCAGGACAATTTCTGACGCATCTCTAACTCATTGACTGCTTCCGCCCACACAGCGACCTAACAACAGGCAAACCTGCGACGCACCCGGTCATTCACACCATCCTTTACATGGGTTGCGGCAGACACCTTGTCACTTGGCTTTATAAGTCAATCAGGGAACTCACACACACACCTTTACTCACTCTGAGGGCTACTTGGGAGGACGAGTTCGGGCGCCCATTGCATGACCGGGAATGGGATAGGGCGCTAGAATTCCCTAAGAAAGTCTCACGAAACGCTAGGTTAAAAAATATACAATTTTATATCCTACACCGGGCCTATCAATCCCCAGCGCGCCTGCAGCGGTTCTTTCCCAACACTCATTTCTTATGCCCCTGCTGTCAATCCCCAGATGCGCACTTTTTGCACATGTTCTGGAGTTGCCCAACCCTTCAGGCCTACTGGTCGGCCATTCTTGACTCGATTTCCACCCTCACTGGCCTCGCAGACCTACGTTCTTGGGAGGCAGTTGTGATAGTAACCTTCCGCAGACCAAAGACACATTAGGTGCAGGTCAGATATGCTGCACTATCCCTGCTTTTAGCCAAAATGAACATAGTCATGCACTGGCGGGCAGCTACCGGACCTTCCTTTGAGGCATGGGTCGGTGCGGTGAAAAAATGGGCTACAGCAGAGGAAGATGCCCTGCGGGAGGAGGAGGCACGGGGCCTGCGCAAGCTTCCCATATCCTTGGAAAGGGCCACATTGTCCCACCAATTCAAGTTGGCCCACCAACGCGACTCCTCGAACACCTCGCAACACGCCGCGGCGTCCCAGACAGCACCAGCACCAATGCCTCTCTAGTATGCATATGACTTCATCCCCCCTGCCTTCATCACACTCTGCTACCCCCCGCTGCTCGCCCCGCGTCCCTCCTCCCTTCCCCTCTGCCATCCCTCCCCCATCACTTTCCTAATGAATGCGTCCTGTACAATCTGCTTAATTCTGCCCCCCCAGCCTCAGTCTTCGCCTCCCGTTCCCCTCTCCCCCAGTTTTCTTTCTTCCCTCCTTGGGGTGCTTTCCTCCCTCTCCCCTGCAATCCATGGCTCATGCTCTCCATATCCTTCTACCCACTAGGTCCCCCCTCTTTCCCCCAAGTGTTCCCCCTGTTCTCACGTTGCATCAGTCATTAGCGGCCTCATGTCCCTAATCCGTAGATCCACAGATTTTTGTATACACCCCATTGGCATGACTGCAATGTTGTATCACCTCTAACTGCTAATGATGTATCCTGGAAGCTTTTCAGTCAATAAAAAAGTTAATAAAAATAATTAAAAAGAAAAATGAGGGACACAGTGAGTTAATAGCTCTAATCCTTCGAAACTCATATTTAAGGTGTTAAAGGATCTTATGGCTAAGAGGACAACGGCGGCAGAAATATGTTCAGACTCCCATTGTGAGGGTCTGGCCTCCTTTTTTCTTGAAAAAGTTCAAGCTATTTACCGAACCTTCTCGACGGGCTCTCCAAACTCAGAGCGGGTTAGATGCATCTTGGGAGGCAGTGAGTGTCTAACTATCCTGCCCTCCCTATCTATGGAGGCCTTTGATTCCCTGTGCCTTAAAATTAAGTCAGGATCTCCCGCAGATCCGTTGAAACTGGCTCAGCTTAAGAATATGTCATCATTATGCCGCACTCCGGTGCTGTCTCTGATCAATCTGTCACTTTCCTCAGGTGTAGTCCCCATTAGGTGGAAGCAGGCTGTTGTTACACCTATTTTGAAGAAGGCTACACTTGACCCCCTTAAACCTGAGAACTACTGGCCTATTTCCTTGCTTCCTTGGGCCACGAAAGTCGCTGAGGCCCATGTGAATGGCATTCTTGCAGACCATCTTACCAGGGCTAACATTCTTGACCCTACCCAGAATGGGTTCCGTGTGGGCCATAGCACGGAGACGGCCCTACTTTCTATGGTCGAACATCTGCGTTCTGTGCTTGATGCGGGTCGGACGGCGGCACTATTGTTATTAGATCTCAGTGCCGCGTTCGACACTGTCTCGCACAGGATTTTACTTCAGCGACTTGAGGAAGTAGGTGTCAAGGGCTCTGCCCTATGCTGGTTTCGGTCTTTTCTTGCGGAAAGGTCATTCCAGGTTGCGATTCCACCTGGTAAGTCCAAATCCTATCCGTTGGACCTGGGGGTCCCACAGGGTTCATCGTTGAGTCCCACTCTATTTAATCTTTACGTGAGGCCGCTGGCTGCGGTCGTCAAGCAATGGGGCTTGACGATGGTTTCATACGCTGATGACACGCAGCTGGAGGTCACGCTGAGTGGGGACTCAGATATGGAGGCTCCCAGGTTCCGTGACGGTTTACGGGCAGTGGCCAACTGGATGAACTCCAACTGTCTCCAGTTAAATACCAAGAAGACTGAGGTTATGGTGGTCGGCAAGCAGGCGGGGCTATGGGGTGACAAGTGGTGGCCTTCTGAACTAGGTGTGACCCCCTCTCCAGTTTCGGAGATAAAAAATCTTGGGGTCTGGCTTGACCCGACCCTCAGTTTCATCTGTCACACCAAGAAGGTGGCGGCCTCCTGCTATGGCATTATCAGAGGACTCAGACCTATTCTCAAATTTTTTGATGCCTCCACCAGACAACTGGTGGTTCAAGCATCAGTGCTGTACCTGCTGGACTATGCCAGCTCGCTTCTGGCTGGGATTAATCAGTCAGAACTCATCCGGCTGCAGCGAGTTCAAAATGCTGCATCCAGAGTGGTGATAGGTCTGCCTAGGGGGTGCTCGGTTTCCAAATCCTTGCACTCTCTCCACTGGCTCCCGGTAAATCAGAGGATCAAATTCAAGGTTCTCTGCCGTGCTTTTAAAATCCTTAAGGGTACGTCCCCCCAAATTCTGGAGAATCTGTTGACACCTTATGTACCGCCGCGAACCCTCAGATCTCTGATTCAGAATCTGGCTGTGGTTCCGCGCTTTAGGCTGAGTAGAGTTGGTGGCCGCTCTTTTCGAGTGCTAGCGGCGAATTGGTGGAATTCCCTTCCTCTTCATATTCGGGCCATTGATGACCTTCTTCAGTTTAGACGTGCTATCAAGACCTTCTTATTTGCTTAGCTCTCATGCTATTCCTGTGGCCTTTTTTCCTTCTGTCGGTGTTGTGTTGTGTTTGCCTTGTCAAAGCGCCAGGACGCCCCTTCGCTGGGGCAGCTGTGCGCGGTATAAGTAAAAATAACATAACATAACATAAAGTTAATCCAGCACAGCCACAGATACAGACAAAACTACCAGTTATTAATCTTCCTCCAGCTGCATGCCCCTACTTGGCTGTCCTGATAGGGGTACCTTCATTGAATTTTGACCAACGCAAAACTTATGTTCAATACTTTAATAAAATCTTAGATAGGCTAGTACTACATAGAAGCATGTCGTTTCTTCATGCCAAAGACATCTTGCATGCAAGGATATATGCATGGGTTGGTTCAACCACCTCCCATGGGGCCGATAACACAAACTCAGGCAATCTCAAACAGCCAGACATAGTCAGTATGCAATCTTCGAATGCACCGGTTCTAGTTCAGGTCCACTGCATGCATTTTCTGTTCCATACTATGTTCCTACATTTAACAGATTTGACGCACTCTTCAACTTGTATTGACTTATCACCCCAAAAGCAGTCTCAACATCTGCTAGTGCTTGCAATGCATTTATATCTGATAAACCACTTGTTACCTCCACTGCTACCCCCTATCAAAGAACAATGGCAGACACACTCCATACTTTGTCCAAGCACTACAGAACTCTATTTGTTCTTAGTTAGAACTTGGCAGGTCTTAAAGGGAAGATTAATAATGAGGACTGGAGGGCATTTGTTTTCAAGTTTGATATAATGCTATTATAGGAGACCTGGCTCACTGCTGCACCGCATTTTGCGGGTTATGCTTGTTATTCAAGTCCCACTATTCCTTCTACTCATGGCCGTCGGACTAGCCATTTGGGTCAATCTAAGTCTCCAGGTAGAAATACCACAGTCAAATGAGGATCTATTCTTTTTTAGGGTTAGCAATTCGTGTCCCAAAGACTAATTAGTTTTTTTTATTTTTATAATGATTTTCTTAACATTATTTTTATACACTATTCAGCCTGTTTAATTTAATATCTCACTTACAAATGAATGCTGATAACCGTGATTCTCAAATTCACTTTTTCCTTTGCAGTAATTTTAATGCAAAGCTTAGTGGGGGTCCTGGGACTCAAGACAATCATATGGAAGGACACTGTAACACTCAGGACATAAGGGGGCAGAGGTTCTTAAGTATCTTACTGCTCACAGCTTCGTCGACCCACTCGAAAGAGTAACACGTTAATGTCCTTTCGAGGGGGAGCCTCTCTCATAGACTATATGTTCGTATGCCCTGATTTGTTACCTTAGTTTTCTAAAGGAGAGATCCTGCCCACAGAGTGGGGTGATCACAATGCCCTTTGCGCTTCTATGTTTCTACTGATTAAGGGATTAGCGCGTACCAGTAAACTAATCTCCATTACTCAACATTCCTCAGATGGCTTAAAATTAATTTGGGGCTTGGAAAAGCCCAAAGACTCATTAGCAGCCTTACTTAAGTCACATTTAGATATATTCCTTTTTTGTCTAGCGGCGATCAAACAAGATTCGATGGCTTTACATTAGTATAGTCTAATATGCACAGTCAGTGAGTTCTTGCTCAAGCCAATCCGTACATCGAACGGGAACCCGAGATATTTAGATGGGGCTTGCTCCCAGGCACACTGAAAGCTGAGGAAAGTACTAAACGCATGCCCCAGGATAAGGAGTAAAATCACCAAGGCACGTATTGAGTATAAAACCATACTTACAAACAGGAAGAGGGAAATATACAAACAAGACTGGGAGCTTTTGGAACATGCTTCCAGAGGAAAGGACAGCAAAACCTTTTGGACCTGAGTAAAACAAATTAGATCTAGGAACTCCCCTGCCAACCCTCTCCTGCAAAACAACATTTTGGGTGCGGACTGGGTTACTCATTTGCTTTTATTTACTATATTGAGGATGCCCCAATTATGTCAGCTGTTTTGTGCAGTAGATTACAGAACTCCCCTCCACTTTTATTAACTTTGCAGGCAGTGGATTTGGCCATCCATCATAGTAAGGGTGGGGAAGTGCCAGACCCAGACAGGGTCCCTATGGACATGCTGAAATCCATGTCTGATATATGGGGTCCTCTTATCACTAATAAATTTAATACCTGCTTATCAGTTTATATTCCTCCGTCATGGACTACCGCAACAATTGTTCCTATATTGAAAAAGGGGGATCGTATGCCACCCAAATGCTATCAGCCTATTTCCCTCATCGACAGCGCTATTAAAATCATCGGACGAGTAATCTATGACCGTTTGGTCAAATTGGCAGCTGACAAGGGCATACTCTCCCCCTTTCAATTGGGTTTCCGTCTGAAACTAGGAACTAATGAACAATATTTGAACCTGGCTCTGACAATCTCTAAATATAACAAGGCCAGGCGCGCCCCTTTTTACTTCACTTTTATGGATCTATCTGCCTCCTTTGATTCAGTGAACAGAACAAAACTTTGGTGAATGTTGCTTGATCAAGGCACGGACCCTCCTTTGGTAAACCTTCTGCACTCCTTACCTATAGATCTCCCAGGTAGAGTTTGCTTAATTTCTCATGGTGAGCTCTCTTCCAATTTTCCATTGAAGAGTAGTGTGAAGCAGGGGTTTATATTGGCACCCTTATTCTTTATTTTATCTATTAATGATTGAACAGTTCATTTATCCTCCTCTCATCCAGATATACCTTGATTTGCAGGTTCCCCAATTCCTGTGCACTGTACGCTGATGACGCAATTGCTAGCCCTCACTGCAAATGCGTTGAGACATCAGGTGGACCGCTTTGCTTTGTTTATGCAAAACCTGAACCTAAAAACAAACCGTCACACGCCAGGCCTTGTGATCTGGGCAAACTAACGTTGAACAAAATTAGTATCAACAGGCATGAACTGACGAGTGTTGATAGCTTTTGTTATCTAGGATTAACTTTTAGTTCATCATGGCTGTGGAATTCCCATCTTGCCCATTCTAGCCTTAAATTAAGTAAAACCACCAGTACAATCTGTAACCTTATTTGATCAGATATTAGCAGGATCCTGCTACCTCCACTGAAGGTATATAGCTTGCACTGCATTAGTGCAGCTACCTATGGTGCAGGAGTTTGGGGTTTTAATAAAGGTTATTGTTTGCAGGTTGAGGGAAACTGCTTTTTACGATGGTTGCTGAATTTACCACCGTTCACCTCTAGTCTTATTACCCACTTCGAGTTAAACCAGGGCCCTTATTTATGAAGCCTTGCGTCAGTTTTGCGCTGCCGGTGCGCCACTTTTTGTGACGCACCAGCAGCGTAAAATATACGCCTTGTTACGCCATATTTAAAAAGTGACGCATCTAGGTAGATGTGTCACTTTTTAAACCCCTGCGCCACATTATACCTGCGTCAGGTATAATGTATGCAGAGGGGGCGTTCCTCCGCAAAAACCCTCGTAATAGTGACGCAGTGAAATCTATGAGATTTCACTGCGTCACTTTTAGGATGTTGTTGCGTCAAAATCTTGCGCCTGCCTCACAGCAGGCGTAAGACTGACGCAATCCCTTTCACATGGGGCTTTCCCCATGTGAAAGGACGCATTGCTGGAGTTGCGTCACTTTTGTGACACACTCCAGCAATGCGTCACTTTTGCGCTTACAGATACGTCAGAAATATTGACGTATCTGTAACTCCTTGCGACATGATGCGTCATACATTAAATATGACACATCATTGGTGTCGCAAGGAGTGCGCACTGAAAAGTGACGCATCGCTGTTTTCACGCAGCGATGCGTCACTTTTCATAAATGAGGCCCCAGGGATTTATAGCTGCTAAGATTCAGCTGGCGCCATTTTTGTTATGGGTTAGCATTTGACTGAACCCAGCAGCTCAGCTTTGTAAGGACATTATACTCGACTGCCTAACGTTGTACAAGGCTTATTCCATACCTTGGCTGAGCTAAATACGGGACACTTTTGGTTCCCTGGGTTCATCCTCCTGGTTCACTGATCCTAGTCGTATACCCCAAAAACGCTAGGGAGGAGGTGAATACATTATTTAAAGACTACTGTACGAACACAAGATTTAAAATCGAGTTATCTAAACCCTCGGTTTTGAATTACAGTAGTCTTTTATACACAGACGAACCTCCCTTTTACTAAATTCTGAATTTGTCTAGATGGGAGTGATCACTTCTCTTTCGCTTCAGAGCAGGGTTAATTCATTTGTCCTTACTTAAAAAAAAATGTTTTATATCCAGAGGGAAACATTGTCACTGTGACAATCACTCTGCACAATCACTATTGCACTTTATGTTCTTTTGCAAATTGCACAGTTCAGCATGAAAGCACTTTCTGACACCTCTGTTACGGAGGCTAGGTTTCCGACGCAGTACACTAGCTCTCTTCACTTACAATTCCTAAGTTTACCTGAAACTGTTTACTGTGTCTGCGTCTTTTTGAAAGCAGCCATCAGGGCTAGAAAAGCTATGACAGGCTAATTTGTCAGAATTGTATGTGCAATGTGGTTTTGCAGATGGAACTTGGTCGAGATGTTTTGGTTTAATTTTTGGGATAGTAGGAGTGCATAGCGGACCCGTTTTGAGGTTTTTGTTCTTTCTCCTGACCCATAATTTTTTTCAAAACGTGGTCATTTTCTATACGAGTGCAATGGTGTTTTAAAATGTATTTATGACTTGCAGTTTTTGCTTATTTTAAGTATGGAAATTTGATGTACTATGGAATTTTAAAGCTATCTATTATTATATATCCTTTCCTAATTGTTCGTAATATAAGATTAGTAATCACGTTTATGTGCAATATTTTTATGTACTTTCATGGTCTATTCCTAATCAGACTGAATAAAGATATTGATTGATTGACATGGCGATCCTGGTCATTAGTGACAGTGAAAGCTGTCTCCGAAAACCCATTGAAGACCTTGTTTTCGCCACTGAATGACTCAGATTAATTTCAATCAAGTCTACATTGAAGTGGAATATCCATACAAGTACGTAAGTTACTTCAATTCCTGTCGAAGTGGCTGCTGTGATAGATCACTGCATGGCATATGTAAAGGATGTTGTCAACATATAAAGTGACTAGCAGCCCGTCCCGACGTTGTCCGGGTATGAAATGCTGACGGCCAGTAGTATATTGTTTTGTAGGATTTCGTTTTGATAGCATTTCTTATCAGTGACATGCCTGTGAAACACTCCGATTCACAGTGCACTGCTGATGCACTTAAGAGTGCGCGTTCAGTAGTATGTGAACTCGAGCTTCCCTACTTTATTTTTCCTTGCAATAATATATAGCGCGAACTCGACAACATGGCATGAGCACAATTTACATTACAGAAGAACACATTCATTTGTGGTAGGCAAGGGGAGACAAAGCGATTTGCCTGGAATCACAGGATGTTGAGATGATGCCGAGATTCGAACGTAGCTCCCCAGCTCAATTTATTTATTTATTAATTTATGTTCTTGTATAGCGCAGGAATCGACCCCCGAAGGGGTATCTCCGTGCTTACGCTTTACCAAAAGAGCTTAAACCTAGTCCTGAGCTGTGAGGGAGCTCGAGTGATGGTATCTTAGCAGGCAGCAAATAGAAAAGTTTTTAATGTCTTCCTAAAAGACTGAAAATTAGTGGTATTTTTAAGGATTGGGGGTAGTGAATTCCATAAAATGGGGCTTTGTAGGAGAGGGCTCGTCCTCCCTGCCTAGCTTTTTTAATCCTAGGAACCTGGAGATGTTGCTGACTGCTAGAGTGCAGGGTGCGAACAGGTTTATAGGGAGTGAATTTTTCTTTTAGGTATTTAGGTCCATTGCCAAACAGACATTTGTGTATTGTGCAGCAGATTTTAAATTTTATACGCTGCCTAATTGGCAACTAATGAATTTTGACTAAGAGGGGACGTGAAGCAGACCTTGGCTGAGCATTAAGAACTAGTCTCGCTGCGGTGTTCTGGACCACCTGTAGTCTCTGTAGTTGTTCCTCATTGGCCGAGATAAACAAGCCGTTACAATAGTCCAGTCTACTGATTACCAAGGCCTGGACGAGTGTTTTCCTGTAGGTGTCTGAGAGGAACGGGAAGACGCGTCGAAGCAGTCCAATGACCCGGAAGCAGGATCCTGCTACTTGATTTGTGTGCTCTTTAAACAAAAGTGTCTTGTCTAACCGCACACCGAGATTCTTTACGGTCTGTTTGGGACTTGGTGTTGGTCCCAAATCCGAGGGCCACCATTCAGGAGACCACAGAAGTGTGGCCTCCCCAAACAGCATGACCTCTGTCTTGCCTACATTACACTGGAGGCCATTTATGGCCATCCAGTCCGATATTGCCCTCATTCCGTCCGCAAAAGATTTTTGTATTGCGGGCGTTAGGGTATGAAAGGGAAACAAAAGCTGAGTGTCGTCAGCATACGACACAGGGGTGAACCCATGAACTCTTACAATGTCTGCCAAGGGGGCCACATACACGTTGAAAAGTGTGGGGCTTAGGAATGATCCCTGTGGCACTCCCTTGGTGAGCTCCCTTAAGATGGAATGATGGGAACCCAGTCTGACCCCTTGTAGTCGGTCCGAGAGAAAGCTTTCCAACCAGGACAGAGCCATACCTCCTATGCCCATCTCCCTCAAACGACCGAGAAGTAACTCATGAGACACCGTGTTGGAAGCAGCGGATAAATTTAACAGCACCAGAATCATGGAGCCCCCTCCATCCAGTGACATCCTGATGTTATCGGTCACTGAGAGGAGGGCAGATTCCGTGCTGTGATTGGGCCTAAACCCAGATTGAGAAAAATCTAGGCCCTCCGCTGCCTCAATGTACTTAGACAGATGAGTGTTTACATGTCTCTCGGTCATTTTGCTGAGGTAAGGCAGGAGGGAGATGGGTCGGAGGTTTGAAAGGTCCATCCATGGAAGTGCCACATTCTTTCGGATAGGGTTCACCACCGCTTTTTTCCACTCTGTGGGTACAGATCCTTCCCTGAGAGAATGGTTGATCAATGCTTGGATATGGGGTCCAAGCAGAGTTCGCAGGGAGTGAGGTTCCGTGACAATTGTAAGTGGTGTTTTCGACTCGCCCGAATATGGTCGAGTCTGGTATCTATGAACCGCAAATGACGAGTTTAGTGGGTGTACGCGTTTTCGCTGTGCTAACCTAAACCGTTCGTCTGTTTCGTGGGTTTCTTCATATGAGCCCACGGGTTCCATTTTAGATACGGCATCCATTTTGTCTCTTGCCCTCAAGTAGCCAGCGAACTGACACTATCCGCTTCGTGACCCTGGGATTCCCAAACTCTTGCGGAAGACACGCGTTCCTTTGAGGGTGTCTTTATGATGAGGGGGATGACACTGTAAGGCAGATGGCCCCGCTCGAGGCTCATCTTGCCGTGCCGGTCTATTGTCTCAGTTGTGCATTCATTAGGCACGTCTCCTTTGATCCCTGCAATCGTGTTTCTGATAACACCCCCTTACACTCTTTTCAATCTGTTGACTATCTTCGTCTTCCTCTGCACCTGTTTCTGACTCTTCCTTGATTCGTTTACAGCCGAACGGAATGCACTAATGGTGGGAAGATGTACTTTTACAGTTGTGAACCGACAAATGCTACTGTAATTATGTTCCGGGCCCTGAATACATGAAAGCGACCCCCTATGAAATTTACTGTGGGAACCGGGTTGTAATCTTTTGTTTGCCATGTTATCTTATGACGAAAAACTGTATAAAAGGAGCGATCCACAGATACAATTCGAAGCAGTCTCCATGAACCTACATGCTATGTACTTCTTGTGACTTCTGTGTTCCCTGCAGTAAATAAACCGTGAATCTTTGACGCCGAAGGAAGTGTCCCGTGTCTCTGTCATTTGTACGCCGGAACAGGTAACCCACGAAGGTTTCAGGTGTTGTCCCTGGCACCGCTGGGTCTTAGAAAAACCCAGTCCTTCAGTAGGCAGTTGTTTTAGCCGACAGAAAATCATCTGGAGACCCTGATTTTATGTGGCTCATGAGGGAGGAGAGATCTGAGTCACTGACTGCTGGAAATGCCATGAGTGTGGTATCTCTCCGTGTGAGCAGAGTAGAAGGAGAAGGAATGTTGTTACTCTTTTGACTAGAGGCCCTCATGATTTTTTCATAAGTTGATTTTATTTTCGAAGAACAGAGAGATTTCATCACATAATGTTTGAGAAAAATCATTAGGGCTTTCGCATGCAGTTGGTTTTACAAACTCCTGAAGAATTTTAAATAATTCCTTAGAACAATTACCCGCTTCTGCAAGTTGTTGAGAGAGGCTGTTCCTCCGTGCAAGTTTAATATTTTTATAATAGTTACTCTGGGCCTCATGATGTGCTTTCTTGTTTTCCTCTGTTCGCGTTTTCCTCCATTTCTTTTCTATCTTCCTACATTTCTGCTTCTCTATTCTGAGTGCCTCAGTATACCATGCTTCCTGTTTGGAAGCAGGGTATTGTTTATGTAACTTCAGAGGGGCTATTTTATCAATTGCTTCTGTAAGAGAATTGTTAAATTTGGCCAGTGCGGACTCCACACTGTCCATCTCTGAGGGGATAGGCTGCTTCCACACCCTTTGCAATTCCTCTACAGTGACTTTGTGCCACTGTCTACGCCAGACAGGTGGGAGGGTGGTCTTATGAAAAAGCTTATCCACCCCGGATAGAGAAAATTCCACGATAAAGTGGTCAGACCAATTTATTTGAACAGTGGGTAGACATCGTACTTTGGAGCAATTAGTAAAGAGCAAATCTAGGAGGTGACCTCCTATATGAGTGGGTCCGCTATTCTGCAGATCTAGACCAAGGGAGGATAGATCAGAAACCAGAGAGATAGTTTCTGGGTGTACAGAAATATCAACGTGAATATTAAAATCACAAAGAAGGATGAAATCTTCCTTTGCTTTAAAATGTGGAGCTAAGAGTTCCAGAAGTGCAAGAGAGAAGCCCGCCCTCTATCCCGGAGGGCGATAAACTAAGGCTCCTTTCCAGAATCTGTTAGTGGCATAATTCATTTTAAAAATCATTATTTCAAAATGTGGGCAATACTTTTGTTCTAGTATTGTAATCTTCAGGTGTTCTTTATACGTAATGGCTAGGCCACCGCCTGTTTTTTCAGGGCGATCAAAATGGACAAACTTATAGCCCAGGGGAACCCCCACAGCTATAGCAGGGACAGTATGGGGCTTTAACCAGGTTTCCGTTAGGAAACATAGGTCTGGTTGCATTGTATGTACTAGGTCCCATACCTCTAGTTGGTGTTTAGGTAGGGAGCGGACATTTAAGAGAAAGCACTTTGTCCCTTTTTGTGATGTAGCTTTCACTTTATACTCCTCAGCACTGAATTTGGTGTAAGAAGCTTGAAAATGGCAGTTAATGCATGAAAAAGGGCCCTCAGGGCATGGCCAGGAGTCTCTACTACATCCTGTAAGAGGAGTTGTCCTTAAGTGTAATAGAGTATGCGCAGTGTACCTGATATGAGGGGTCCCTGCAGAAGGATTATCCAAAGATGTCGGGCCCATGGCCCCTAGTCCCGTCCAGTTGCGGACGGGCACAGACGGGCAGCTCTTTGGCTGCTCTTCAGCGTGTCTTCGGCTGCGCGCGACCGCTGCGCGCTCGAGGGAGGGCAAGGGCTAAATAGCCCCAGAAGTGCGAGCACTAGAGCGCTAACCGCTCCAATGCTACCGGAAGTGCCTTGCTCTCACCTGACCGCCCTCCGCACAACGGTAATAGTTAACCTGTCGGACCGGGGCGGGCAGGAAGGAAGTAGAGCCTCGGCTTGTTGCTGTCTCAGGAAAAATAAAGAAAGAGCTGCTTCCCCTCCTATTAAATCAGGTAGGGAGAGCGAAAATAGCAATGTTAAAATGCCGATTCGGCGAGATTGTATTCAGCAGGCACAAATGTTATTTTTAAAAACTAGGCAAAGTATCAGAGTCACAATTTAAAATTAAATCACACACAGCATGGAGCACAGTTTTTAGGCAACCTTCTTCAAGCGAGCGGGTCGGGGACACTGCCACCATCACCTTACCGCAGCTTCTATGAGGTAGATGCTCCGCCTAAATAGCCCCAGAAGTGCGAGCACTAGAGCGCTAACCGCTCCAATGCTACCGGAAGTGCCTTGCTCTCACCTGACCGCCCTCCGCACAACGGTAATAGTTACCCTGTCGGACCGGGGCAGGCAGGAAGGAAGTAGAGCCTCGGCTTGTTGCTGTCTCAGGAAAAATAAAGAAAGAGCTGCTTCCACTCCTATTAAATCAGGTAGGGAGAGTGAAAATAGCAATGTTAAAATGCCGATTCGGCGAGATGATTCAGAAAAGGGGGTGGTGGGGGGATTCAGAAAAGGGGGTGGTGATGAACAGAGTGTCTGAATTAAGCAGACCACTCTTACCCAGTCCAAAGATCAGGGCTTGATCCATCACCGTTTTTTAGCTCACTGCACCATCCCAGCTCAGAACCTGGCTATATGCAAATTAGTCCGTCCCTGGCCCAGTGCATCATGGGAACAGGGCAGACCAAACTACCAAGCCAATTCTTATACTGGGAAGGAAACAAGCTACCGGGGACCGGTTTCTGGCATTTCAGCCGTCTTCGGCCCGGCTTGCTTGAATCCTGATGGTGCAATGAGCAAGGGACTCACATCTGAGTATACCCTTCCACGCTTATGGTGGACAAAAACGATTCAGAAAAGGGGGTGGTGATGAACAGAGTGTCTGAATTAAGCAGACCACTCTTACCCAGTCCAAAGATCAGGGCTTGATCCATCACCGTTTTTTAGCTCACTGCACCATCCCAGCTCAGAACCTGGCTATATGCAAATTAGTCCGTCCCTGGCCCAGTGCATCATGGGAACAGGGCAGACCACACTACCAAGCCAATTCTTATACTGGGAAGGAAACAAGCTACCGGGGACCGGTTTCTGGCATTTCAGCCGTCTTCGGCCCGGCTTGCTTGAATCCTGATGGTGCAATGAGCAAGGGACTCACATCTGAGTATACCCTTCCACGCTTATGGTGGACAAAAACGATTCAGAAAAGGGGGCGAGATTGTATTCAGCAGGCACAAATGGTATTTTTAAAAACTAGGCAAAGTATCAGAGTCACGATTTAAAATTAAATCACACACAGCATGGAGCACAGTTTTTAGGCAACCTTCTTCAAGCGAGCGGGTCGGGGACGCTGCCACCATCACCTTACCTCTAAAGTTTGCAATTCTAGAACTTGTGGCAGGAGGTGTGTCAATAAGTGTATGTCGGTGCTGGCTATCAATGAGAGAGACCTGTGCATTTTTCAAATGGGTGGTGAAAAAATATGAGTATGTTGCTGGAGATACGGGCCGTCGTGCCACCAATGTACTTATAGGCGGAGGGTAAACACCCATTATTCCTCAACTTTCTTTCTGCATACAATCACTTCCCATCCTTTCATTACGAAAGTACCATCAATCCGCAATGCCATTATAACGCATGGCATTACATTTTATATGCTTTTACCACGCATACATTTAGAACGAAATTCGTTGTAAATGCATGAATGGTAAAAGCATGTATGTTTTTTTTAAATGTTTGGATAAGGTAAGTATCGGTATAGGGGTATATGTTTTGGGGTACTGAGGTATATGTTTTGGGGTGTTTGGGTATTTTAAGGGTTCAGATATAGTTTTGGGTTATGGGGTACAGGGGTAGTTTTAGGGTTTAGGGATAGGTATGGGTTTTGCGGTGCAGGGGTATTTTTATGGTTCAGTGCTAGCATTGGGTTTTGGGGTATAGGGGTATTTTTAGGGTTATGGGGTAGGTTTGGGTTTCGGGATACAGGGGTATTTTAAGGGTTCAGGGCTAGGTTTGGGTTTTGGGGTACAGGGGTATTTTAGGGTTCAGGGGTAGGTTTGGGTTTTGGGGTACAGGGGTATTTTAGGGTTCAGGGGTAGGTTTGGGTTTTGGGGTACAGGGTTATTTTTAGGGTTCAGGGCTAGGTTTGAGTTTTGGGGTACAGGGGTATTTTTAGGGTTCAGGGGTAGGTTTGGGTTTTGGAGTACAGGGGTATTTTAAGGGTTCAGGGCTAGGTTTGGGTTTTGGGGTACAGGGGTATTTTAGGGTTCAGGGGTAGGTTTGGGTTTTGGGGTACAGTGGTATTTTTAGGGTTCAGGGCTAGGTTTGGGTTTTGGGGTACAGGGTATATTTATAGGGTTAAGATGGGTTAGTGTTTAAGGGTGTTGGGGTATTTTAAGGAGTAAGGGTGGGTTATGATTATGGGGTGCAGGGGTATTTAAAGGGAGCAGGGTGGGATTAGCACACGATATGAGATATGGCATGAAGGGCGGAACGTACCACACGCCCCCAGTGTTTGTCACTCCCCCAGCACACGCCCACAGCACAACGCAGACACGCCCACAAGGGACTACTTTGCTGGCACGGTTCTTTTACCTTTTAAATGTATATGGTGGGCGTCTGCATAGCCTATGTCCTTCTGCTGCAACTGCCCTTTCCAACGCTGTATTGCGTGTTGTGATTGGTGCTGTGGTTCCTGAGATTACCCGCCTCAAAGGTTTGGGCTCTCTCTTTATTATATTAGTATGGATGATATGCAAGGATCCTCTATTTCTAATACCCCATTCATTTGCCACTTGTCTAAAAGTCGCTGCCAGGGGTTCCACTGCTAAGGAGAAGAGAATGGTAGATAGCGAGTACCTCTGTCTGGTGTCACGCTCTATCACAACTTGTTCAGAGCTGCTGCGACTTGTTTTACCCTTCGCCAGGGGTTCTGTGTATAATATGTGAATCTATTTCATTAACCTAGCACTCAATCCCATCCGGTCAAGCTTCTCAAACATGAAGTTCTACTTTAACCCCTTGCGTGCAGGGCGTATTCCCCGCCTGTGCTGACTCCGCCTTGCGCGGGCGGAGTCAGCACAGGCGGAACGGAACGGTTCCGTCATCAGCACAGCTCAACCGATGCTGATGACGGAACCGTTCTGTCATCAGCACGCAAGGGGTTAAAGAATCAAAGGCCATCTGTATGTTGATGTACATCAACGCAGGGGTGCTCCCGTTTGGGCCTGTGTCAGCCGTAATCTGGAACAATCTTCTGAAGCTGTTAGCCTCACGCTAGGTTGCTCCTTCTATTTTGGTTAATCCTTTTTTATTACTGTTTTATTATTTTAAATTGCTGGTTCACTTTGAATTGTGGAGTACTTTTAAATTCATATCAGGCTTTTCCGCTGTTTGTTCTTTACCTGTCCGCCGCTGCCTTGAATGCCAATTGTGCGGAGGGAAGCTATTTTTACTCACTTCTTGCTAGGGTGCTTCCTGCTTGGTCAGCAGGCTAGTGGTGTGGGGGGTTTGGACATAAATTAAGTATGGCAGATAGGACGCGCTGCTGGCATGCCAAAGGCAAGCCTGTCTGTGCCCTGGCCGCGCCTGGACTGCGCCTTGCGCCAGAACGCCTGGCCTTTTCATAAGTGAAGAGGTTCCTGGGGTGACTTATTTTCGAAACCAGCTTTTACATTTGCGTAATCATCACAACCTCCCAGTTTGTCCCTTTTCTTTTGGATTTCAGCACTCTCTAATATAATAAAGTTAATAGCTGTCTCTTGTGTAAATTTCAGTTGAACTCCTCGACACCCTCCTCCACTTTAGTTAAGGAATTCTCTTTTCCCTCGCTTTCTGATGAACGGACTATTATTACTGCAGCTAGCTATTTGGGATTCCTTATCATTGTTTGGTCCCTTATTAAAAATAAAATAGAAACTGCCGATTTTATCATGACCCATGACCCTGACTGGGTCTTTGTTTCAGAGACCTGGGCTAAAGATTGTTCTGGCCTGACTCAGTTGACACTGTTCCTCCTGGCTTCTCTACCAGGCAACACAATAGAAGTGGTAGGGTAGGGGATGGGGTAGCAGTCATATACAAAAGTAAGTACACTTGTCTCATTGTTCATGATTCAGACCCATGTGAAGGGCTATTTTTCTCATAAAAAATTGGGCCCATTGAATCTTTCGGAGGAATTCTAGTTTGTAGAATAAAAAACCTTTTTAGGGGTTCACTGATGCACCTGGTCCTTAAACCAACAAAGAAGAGAATGTCACGGAAGCTGTAATATTAAAATAACAAGTTTATTAACCTCACATGAGGGAGACTGCGTCAATATGGTACCCTCAGGCCAATGTAGGAGGCAGTCCAAAGAGTACAGAAACCATGGGCCTTTTATATACATTTGTTGCATAGTCAGCATGAGACCAAGGGGAGGTACTGCCACATACAAGTATAGTTATTGACTAATATGGGTATACAAAAATTGTTTGCTCAACAAAGTGGGAGGGGAGAAATTTCTCCTTACATCAGTAAAAACAGCCTGACAGTTATACACTAAGACAGATGCATTTTGGCAGCTACAGGTCTTTCTGAGCATGCGCATGGCTCCGGCTCAATGCTGAAGGAGTTAATTATAGTTCCTGACTCGAGTGAAATACAAGAGCAGGCAACAGTGAAGAGGGAGAAGGCACATGGCAAGCACAAGGCTAACTAAAATGGCCGCCAAAAACAAAATGGCTTCAGCTGATGCTAACAGCCATTTCAGCTAGTTTTCACAAGTTTACAGGCCACCTGGATCCAGGTTTAAATTTATGTCGAAAATTGGCCATTTATTAGAACCGTACTTGGGCAAAAGTAACCTCACAGTGCTTGGGGATTTCGTTTTACATTTCGAGAGTGATGTCTCTAAGGACACTTTGGCCTATAAAGAAATTATGTCATGCTGTGGGCTTTCTCGAATAGTCACGGCGGCTGATCATTAAGCTGGCCACACTTTGGACGGTGTCTTCACTAATGATGCCCAGCTCAAAGTTGCTAATCCTCTCCCTCTTACCTGGACTGAGCACTTTTCTTTTCTCTCTTTCCTGGTCTTCTTCCCAGAAAATACTTATTGGTGGAAAGAACACACTTCTCAAAATGAACTGGAAAGGGCTTAGTGAAGAAAGTCTATCCCAGGTCTTGAATAGTTGCAAATGGACAGTTCATGAGGATGTTGAATCAGCGGCCATAGAACTTTCCGCGTGGCTTATGGTATCTATTAATATTGTAGCCCCACTTAAGGAAATTCATGTACGAAGAAAGACACCCACAACACAATGGTTTTCAGTGAGACTTAGATTGCTTAGACAGGCTTGTCGCCGACAAGAGCAGACATGGTGAAAATCTTACTTTCTCCTGAAAATAATTGCATTAAGGCTATTTTGGCTGAATATAAGGCAGCCATTAAGGAGGTAAAGTCTTGGTACTGCACTAATGAGCATGTTTCAACCAAATCCACCAGAGATCTCTTTAAGCTAAATATTCTCTTATCTGTTCCCTTAGCTCCTTCGAGCATAGAAAGCTCTCAGGACTTTTGAGAGAAAATGGCCACATTTTCTCCCCTAAAATTGTGTCTATATACAAAGGCCTTGACCACCACTACTCTGAGTCCTCTAATTCCCTTCATGTAGAGTCTCAGTCTGAATTTGGCATTCTAAAAAGTCTGTCCACTAAAGAGAGCCACAAGGCCTGTCTATCGTGTTTTACTCAGTTGACACAAGAACAGACGGAACATTACCTTCTCAGTGTCAAATTGTCTTCCCACTTGAATCTTGTCTTCCTAATGTCTTGCAATTAAGAGCTAAGATTATATTTCCCTATCTTATTGAAACCCTGAATAAAGCCATTACATCTTGGTGCTTTCCTCGTATTTGGAAAAGGGTGTTGCTTAAAAGGCCTAATTTGGACCCTGCAGAACTAAAAAAAATATCTGCTCATTTTCTTGGTGCCTGTACCTACCAAAGTCCTGGAGAAACATCTTAATGTCCAGGTTCTGTACTATCTTGAACAATTTCAACTGCTAGATATATCTCATAATGGATTAAGGCGCAATCATGGGACTGAGAGGGCACTAGTATCTGCAGTAAATAACATCTGTTCCATGGTGGATGCTGGAGAGGCTGCATTGTTTATCCTTCTGGACCTATCTGCAGCCTTCGATACCATCTCCCCTACCTGGCTTGTAGAGCGGCTCCAGCACCTGGGGGTCACAGACATGGCACTCAAAAGTTTGGCATCTTTTTTAAGTGACAGGTCTCGGGCGCAGTACGTAATGTTGCCCTGTGGGGTGCATCAGGGTTCCTATTTGAACCCTACATTGTTAACTTGTATGTTTTCCCACTGGCAAAACTTATCAGATCTCTTGGACTCTAAGAACTGTCTTATGTTGATGACACCCAAATCATTGTGTATATCTCTAGGGACATGGATGCGACTGCCACCAATTTTGAAAACTGTATGCAGGCTGTGGCCACATAGATGGAGAAAAACTACTTAAGACTCAATGGGGACAAGAAGGAGTTCTTGATTTTTGGTGGTCAACCGTCTGTGTGGTCCAATGTGTGGTGGCCAGATAGGCTGGAGGTCTTACCTATTCTATCAGGCACTGCTAAAAATCTTGGAGTATTGGTCAATAGAAATCTATTGTTCGACCTGCAGGTAAACAGGACCGTTTCAACCTGCTTTTGGATAATCAAATCCCTTAGGAATGTGTTTCCTTTTATTCCACTTCCTGCACGAAAACAAGTGGCTTTGGTGCTTATTATATCCAGGTTGGATTACGGTAATGCTCTCTATCTGGATATTAATAAGACTGCACTTGCTAAACTGCAGATGGTTCACAATGCTGTAGCCAGGTTAAATCTTGATATCCCCAAATTTCAATCAATTTCTGAGGAGATTCGGAAACTGCACTGGCTACCTGTGAACAAACAAATTACCTTTAAGGCTCTTTGTATGGTTCACAAACCTTGCATAGCATTGGACCAGGAGGACTCAGGAATTTGTTTCAACATTACATTCCCGCTAGACTGCTGCGATCCTCTGGCAGAATTCTGCTAATTGTTCCTAAGCATTAAAAATCGAGATGGGGAGGTAGAGCCTTTTCTGGGGCCACATCCAAGCTGTGGAACTTGCTTAATTTTTCTGTCTCCAGTCTTCAATCTCACTCTTCAATTCGCAAGGCCTTGAAAACCTGGATTTTTTAAAAAAATGTTTATTGAGCATTTGCAAATCATGAAAGCAACAATTACATCACGAAGTCAAGTGAAATGTACAATGAGCACGTGTATATTCGGCAATTAGTTTGATGTTATAAAAAGGATGCAATTTTCTTTTTTTTGTAACATTACTAACAGTAACATAGGTGTTCGTCAGTGTGACCATTAATGAAAACAATTTTAGCGACATTGGTATGGGAAAGACATAAATACAATAGTGCGCTATGTCGGGTCCGGAATGGCAATCAGACAGCGCCGTATAGCAAAGATATCAGTCTGAGAGGAAAGTGCAACTCAATGAGCGCAGCAACCGCTGGAGTCTAAGCGTCCTTTACCAGGACTCCCATTGGCCTCGGCTATTCCACAAGCTGCGATAACGTCTGGCAGACCCACTAGAGCACCGGCAGAAGCACAACAACAGGCTAGGTGTGCACAGCCGGGCTCCCAGGAGCAGTCTCGGGTGGAGATGGTCTGCCACGTGACCACTGCAGGAAAGGTTCCCAAATGTCTCTCGGGCGTGCATTTAATGGCATCAGTTCCCAATAGGAGCCCAGCTGTGCGTGCCCATATGTTACATCAGATAGCCAGTCGCTTAGCCTCGGTTTAGTCTTCCGCCCCAGGTGATGGCCACCCGCCTCTTGGCATATAGCAGCAGTAGTGCATGGAGCTTTCGGCTCGCAGGTGCAGTGTTCGCGACCCAGCCAAGGATCCCCAGCAGCGGCAATGGGGCATCAGCCCTGCAAGGATTTGTTTAATAGCGTCAAATATTTTGATCCAGTACTCCGAGAGCGCTGGGCAGTGCCAGGCCACGTGTAGAAATGAAGCCCCCTCCGCCCCACATTTCCAGCATCTGTCATCTTCTCTAAGGCCCATGCGGTGAAGAGAGATTGGGGTGCGGTAGAATCTATGTAAGAACTTGAAGTGCACGAGTCTAAGTTTATAGTTTGGGGATAGTGCCAGCAGCTGCCCGCAGCAGAAAGCCCACTGCTCATCAGTCAGGGGCTCTTCCAGCTCGTCACCCCACAATTGCTGCGACCTGGGCACCACCAATGGGGACTGTTCCTGCATGGAATTGTAAAGCCTGGACACAAGTTTTTTGCGGCATGCTCTAGCTAGTATGTTTTGTAGTGCCAGGAACTGCGGTGGCTCCTCAGGGAAGCAATCCCCGAGCGCCCTGCATGCAGCCTTGAGCTTGTGGTATGTAAATTTGTCAGCAAAAGCCACCGGGTTCTCTGCTGTCTCCGTGGGCAACTCCAGGAATGTGCCTTCCGGGTATATGTCTGCGAATGTGCGCAAGGTGGTGCCAGCAATAGAGATATCGCTGCTGTTGGCCTCTAAGCATGGGAACATGGGATTCTGTTTGAGAGGCATCGCGGGCCCATACAACAGGGGAACTGAAGACCGCCTCAATAGCTCTCTCCAGGACCAGCGGAGCATATCCGCTGTGTTTATATCCTGTGATGGTCGCGGTGTTTTGTAATATAGAGCCACATTGAGCGGAAGCGGAGAGACAATGTCGATCTCCACTGCCACGTGCGGCTGGTAAGGCGTGGGGTAGGCCCAAAAATGAAGGTATTGGGCCTGTGCGCAAACTGCGTATAAATGCATGTCTGGTGCTCCCAAACCTCCCTGACGCAGTGGGAGTGTCAGCAGTGCCCATGATACTCTTGCCTGACCCTCTGCCCAAGCGAGTGCCAACAGATTGGAGCGTAAGTGTGCAAAGAAGTGTTGTGTCAGTGGAATTGGCACATTGGCAAATAAGTAGAGGAACTTGGGCAGCACAATCATTTTTGCTAGTGCAATTCTACCTGCTAAGGAGAGGGCAGGCTTGGACCATATCGCCACTTTGCCCTCAAGCCAGGTGACCGTTCTGCCAAAGTTGAGGTTCCAGATCTCCTGTATTATCCTGCTTATCCAAATCCCCAACTATTTCACTTCGTCTGCCTCCCATCGGAGGGGATAGTCTGAGTGTACCTCTGTGGTGCTATCAGTGAGTGGAAATATGACTGACTTAGACCAGTTTATGGAGACGCCGGACAGACCCCCAAATTTTACAAACTCTCGCAGTAACGGGTTGAGGTTTTTGTTCGGATTGTTTACATGCAGGGTCACATCATCCGCGTACAGGGAGATGAGTAGGCTACTGGAGCTGAATGTAATGCCCCTCGCTGTGTGGTGCTGTCTAATCCTAGCAGCAAGTGGTTCCATAGCGATGGCGAATAGGAGGGGGGACAGTGGGCAGCCCTGTCTGGTCCCTCTGGAGACTGGAAATGGGTCAGAGATCATGCCATTTAGTCTTATTGTGGCTCTAGGGGCGGTATAAATTTATGAATAGTGGACTGAACCCCATGCGCGTCAGTATGGTAAAAAGGAACGACCACTCAAGGGAATCAAAGGCTTTTGTCGCATCCAGAAATACCACAACAGTCTGTGTGTCCGGGTGGAGGTAGTGTAGTGCAGAAAAAAACGTTCGCAGATTATGTGTGGTGGAGTGTCCTGGTATGAACCCCGACTGATCTGGCAGGGCCACATATGGGAGCAAAGGTTGTAGGCGATCAGCTATAATCTTAGCGTAGATCTTGACATCCATATTAATTAGGGACAGAGGGTGGTAAGAGTGTATGCATCTATCATCCTTGTCAGGTTTAAGCACCGTGACAATAAGGGCCTCCCTCATCGAGTCTGGCAGTATCCCTACTTCTTGTGCTTCAACAAACACAGTGTGTAAGCGAGGAGCTAGCTCCTCTGTGTATGTTTTATAAAAGGCTGCTGTTAGTCCACCCAGACCTGGCGCTTTGTTTAGTGGTAGCACTTTAATGGTGGTCGCGATCTCCTGTACCGTTACGGGGCGGTCCATGTATTGCCTGTGTGCGTTGTTAAACCACACAAGCGCTATGGATTCTAAAAAGGCCTCAAGTGTCTCCTCTGATAAACTATGTGTGGATTAGTATAGTGTGGCATAGTAAGTGGCGAAGGACTGTAGTATCTCCCGCTGGTCCGTCAGTCCCTTCCCCGTGTGATCAACCACAGTGTGTACTCGTGTGGGAGTGGGGGTGGATTTAATCATCCTGGCTAGTGTGCGGCTTGGTCTATCTCCCTCTCCATATCTGCGGGCTTCAGCCTGCTTACCCAAAAATGTTAGTTCGCGCTGCGACTCCTCAGCAAAACTTAGCAACTTGGCCTTAATCTGCCCCGCCAGCGCAGGCGTCGGGGTCTCACAAAATGATCGCTCAAGGACTTTCAGTTCTCCCTCTATCGTTGCCAGTGTGTTCTGATGGACTTTAGGACTCCAGCCCTACGTGCAATACACTGCCCCCGTATCACCGCTTTAAATGCGTCCCAGAGGACAGCATCAGTCTTGACCGTGCCAGTGTTAGTAGCAAAGTAGTCAGCTATGTCTTGCCTGATCTCTTCAGTGAAAGCGGCATCTTGGAATGCATCTGGTGGAAGACGCCAGGAGAAGGCACTACTCTGGTTGCCTGGAATGTCTAGCTCTAGTAAACAGGGGGAGTGGTCAGACAGAGACCTGGCCAGTATATCCACTTGTGTGGTCCAAGTGGCTACATCCGCCGAGACTAACCAAAAATCCAATCTGAACCAGGCAGCATGGTGAGCGGATATACATGTACCTACTCTCGCGTCCGCGTTGCGAGCCCTCCACACATCCACAAGGGAGCCCTCACACATGATATCCGTTAGTGCCTGGCGTGCTTGTGGGTGCATTTGCCTGGACGCGCCTTTTCTATCAATTTTGTCTTCGGGCACTACGTTATGATAGTGGAGCAGCCAGTAACATCAATCTTAGCCCATATTCCTCTGAAGAACTCCGGGTCGTCTACATTCGGACCATATATGGCAACCAGCACCACCACTTTGCCCATCAAAACCCCATGCAGAACGACATATCTTCCCGACTCATCCACCAGAGCGGATTCTTCCCTCCAATCCACGCCGCGGCGCAGAAGAATGGCTACACCTCTGGCATAATTGGAATAAATGGCCGAGTATACAGAACCCCACCTTGAGTGCTTAAGCCTAGGAGAGCAGGAAGAGTTGATATGCGTTTTTTGTATGAAACAAATATCTATGTTGTGTCTGAGTAGGTAGCTGTGCATGAGTCTGGATTTTCAGTGGTCGCCTAAGCCCCTTATGTTCCATGTTAAGAGTCGGGTCACCCCCATTGAGCGCAATAATCAAGCACATGTCCTCCTACCACACGACCCACGACGCGCACACTGATGTACAATAGAACATGCTGATTACAATACATCTGACAATACACCAAAGAACGCCCGGCCCAACACCACCCCCCACCCACACCAACCCCCCAAACAGGTTGTGTCGATACCCCCACTATTGCGCCAAGGTCGCCCAAACAAATGGCGCCAAAACAGTAGAACAGTAGCATTGCGGGAGACACCCCTTGGAGGCGTGCCATCTCGAGCGTACACCCCTGCTCACACAGGGTGGCCGCATTAGTTAGGCTATTTCCGTAATAAACAAGTTGGAGAAAAGCATAAGGCAGCTCCGCAGCCAGTCACATGCGGCGACTTACAGTACCGGCATAGGAACACAGTGGTACTTGCAGAAGGCCAATTATGAAATCACCAAAACCCGGCCATGTGCGACCAGCAAATAGTGTCAATGTGGGCAAACGATTCAATCATTGTCACTCATCTGGCTTTCGGCTGCAGCCCCAGCATCCATCTTCTTCCTTGATCTGGGACTGCATACGTGTTTTGCAAATTTTAGGGCAGACCCCGCGTCCAGGAAGTGGTGAGTCGTGCCGTCGTGCACAACCCGAAGCTTAGCTGGGTACATGAGAGAGTACGGGATCTGTGCCTGGAGCAGTAGTCCTTTAGCAGGTAGAAATTTCTTGCGCGCAGCTTGCACCAGGGGCGTGAAGTCGGGAAAGAAGGATATAGTGTTCCCTTTGTGTGTTATTTTCCCCTTCTCTCTAGCCAATCGCAGTATGAGGTCCCTGTCCTGGTAGTTTAGCAGCTTGGCTAATATCGGTCTTGGTGGGGTACCCAGGGGTGGCTTTTTCCCCAGTGCTCTGTGGGCCCGCTCCACAGTAAAGACAGAGGACAGATTGGGATTGAAAAGTTCGTGTAATAGGTCGGACACAAAGACCTCCATTTTCCCCATCGCCGTTGTCTCTGGAATGCCTGTGATGCGGACATTGCATTTTCGAGAACGTGCTTCAAGGTCGTCCGCTTTGGCGCAGAGCACATCTATCCTCTTTTCCAGGCTGTTGATGTGGGCCTTGGTTCCCTGTTGGAATTCACAGCACTCCGTGTGTCTGTTCTCTAGACTGTCAAAGCGCATTTCGTGGGCGGCCACCTGAGATCTCACACCGTCCAGCTGAGCCACCATGCTGTCGAGCTTTGCATCTATACTTTTCAGGCTGGACCTCACCTCCAGCAGCAGTGCAGATACATCTATGTCCTGAGACGTCTCTATGGTAGGCCCCCCCGACGCACCAGTGTCCTGCTCAGCCTGCATGGATGTCTTCTTTTGCTCAAACGTGAGCCTCGGCTGGCGCGTATCTCCTTTCCCCATGACTAACGGTCAATCGTCAGATGCGCTATGATATAGGACGGGTCAGGGTTCCCTGTCACATACGGGCTTATGTTGTCTGAGTTGACAATTAGGGGATCGCAAACCGCGTGGACAGCAAAGGCGGCAAGACCCGGCACAGGTCACTTGGCCCTGACAAGCATGATTTTCCCCCCAGCTCCTACATCGGCAGTGCCGGGACAAATGTTTCCAGCGGTTACCAGGCACGCCACTCAGCAGGCAGTAATCCGGTGACTTAAGAGATGGGGTATGTCTGGCCCTCCGAGCGAGCACTGACCCAGCGGTAGGCAGAACACACCCAACACAGAGCGGCACGTCTCTCAGCAGCTTTTGGGCTCACCGCTGTAGTATCATAATAGTCAATGAGCGCCGCCACCTCCGCGGTAAGCACAACTCGCCAGGCCAGTATGATTATGGGATCGCCGCCAATGCAACCAGGGCTCCCGTGCGCCGTGTGACAGTGGATTTGTAGGGGTGCCGATGCTAGCGCCTAGGGCTCCACGCCAACAAGGCCCGGCCAGCACTGGCTTCCGATTTCAGTGTCCGGTCCCAATCTAAGATGGCGGCCGCCCACTTTGCTGATCAACCAGGATAAGGCCGTTCGATTCCCCTGACGTGCGGCGGGCATACACAGTATTATTCTTAATATGTGGCTCGACCCCCGTTATTCCGGAGCCTTACCCCACCATGGATGAGTCGATTGCCGGGTCCTCGCCAGTCGCGGAGTTTCTCAGCGGTCTGGGCCCACGGCGCCACGCCCCCAGGCAGCGCACAGCTCCCGCACAGGCCTCCAGGGCCGTCGGGCTTCTCAGTATATCCCTGCCGGCGAAAACAGCGGAGTCCCTATCAGGGTGTTGGGGGTGCTCCAAGGTGCCGATTTTTCGGTCGAGTAAGCTTCAGGTTGTCCGTCACCTCTGCGCACTGGCCAGTCGTGCGTGTGACACGAAATAGCAGGATTAATGCAGGATTGTGGTTACAGCCGGCGGAGCTCGCTGGTTAGGCAGCCATCTCGCTGCTCGTCCAGCCACGCCCCCCGAAAACCTGGATTTTTACTCTTTAAAAGTCAGTGGGATCTTTCCTTGCTCTTTTTCCCTTCCTTAGACTAACTGCTATTAGCTCCTTTATGCCATTTGGCATTTGTTGCGCTCTGAAAGTCTTTTTCAAATTCAGACCAGTACTCCAATGAGGAATAAATCTGGATTTGTCTGGGTGGATGAAGTCATGCAGTTGAGAGTGCAAGTGGTTCAGGCACATTTTCTCACACTTTAGAATCAGTGTTAAACATTGAGACAGGGTGGTAGGAAGCTGCGTCAAGTGCCTCTGAGCTGTGTTTTAACCAGGGAATCAACAGTGCTTCCGTAGTGGAGGCTCGGAGCTCACCCCTTTCCAAGGCCTCCGTTTATATATAGTGCAAGTGTGGCACCAAGGAGGTACTGGATTCCATGTAAAATTCAGATGGGAATCGTCAGTGCCAGGAACCTTACTAGAAGCCAATTCTTTGGTTCCTGTATATGCCACCTGTGAGATGGCCGTCAATAGATACCGCTTGCTCACAAGATAGTTAGTGTGGTTAAGGTCAGGGGTGTCACATGTAAGTCCTTCTAACTTTAACATAATTTCCAGTTGTGATTCTACAGGGATTGAAGTGATGGTTTTGTTGACTGGGTGGATCAAGGGAGAGGGTACTTGTGTTTGTTAAACCCCAACTTGCCTAACAGCCAATCTATCGTCTTTTGAAATGGGGACCCAGTTTGAAGTCACAGCTGCAGCAAAACATCCAGTGATTCTGGGCAAATTGTTTAATCACCCCATATCTAACTAGAAAAATAAATAATGTGCGATCTGGTACTCATGTTAAGCCAGGGTCGGCTTTAAGGCAGTGCGACTGGTGCGGCCACACAGGGCGCTGAACTGTGGAGGGGGCGCAACCTCATGGGTGGGGACGCTTGTTTAGCAATAACTTATGACTGGAGAGATTAGGGGCATTTATGCCTGGTGGTAGTGAGAGAATCGAGGAGGCGGTCATGGGGTGTGGGGATGCCAAAAATGATTCTCGTACTGGGCCCCACCATCGCTAAAGCCGGCCCTGGGTTAAGCACCTGAATGCTCTTAGGTAGACTTTGCGCAACATAAAATAAAACTGAAACCTTCCAGCCCCCTCCCAAGCCCCCTAAAAAAACGAAATTCCTTTGGAGCTACTGTCTTTGTCGTGAATGGTTGTAAAAGTGTAAATGAAATCCTGCTTGGAGAACCAGCACACAAAGGCTGTAAAATTCCCGAGTAATGGTTTCCTGCTCACCTTACAGCTCTCAGTGTGATCATGCCTTCTCACTGTGTGTCAGTATAGTTACTTGGGTGCCAAAACCATGTTTGATGGTTCCTTGTGAGTTGGCCGATCTGCGGCCACTGGTGTAGTTAGAAAAGCGACAGTACTAATAGTTATGGAGTAATACAGTTATGCACAATACCAGTCTTCCAATATCTATTTTTCATCCATTAATTAATTCATTAATTCAAATCTTTATTCGATTTGTATTCAAAGTAAATCATAAAATTGCATCAATATATAACATCATTAAAAATTTAGCAGGATAAAATACTATCAAAATTTAAAATATGTAATGCTCAATTTCACAATTCAGTCACTCTAATTGATTCTGTTGCTTTCTTTCTTGTAGTGCCCCTACACCAAAAGACAGTGCAGCTGTAGGTACTTGCATATCTTCCAATTCGCATAAACATAAAAAGGCCATTCTAAAATCCACAAGATTCGTATTATTAAATAATGGTTTTTAAAAAAACGCTTCCTTAAAATCGTATAAAATGAGCAGAGTTGTTTGTTTACATTTCCCATCGCACGGACAGTTTGGCAGTTCTTAACACCACTGTTCACTTCCAGGAAAACCGACAATGCTGTGTACAGTGCCAAGACGATGACGTCAAATAAAACAATGACGAACGTTTGGAACAATTAACAGATTAATTTTTAAACCATCAAACTGAGAAACAGTTAAATAATCCCTGACAAATGTTTTGATTACTTCTTTCAAGCTTCTAAGATCATCTCTAAAACTGGTAAGCACCAATTTTTTTTTTTTTTGGAAAGCTGAGTTATTGAATCTGGGTTTTCAAGTAGAACAGGATCATTAAGTATACTCAAAGCTTCCCCAATTTGATAGATCAATGGAATTTTCATTTTTTTTCAAGAGACAGACAAACCATGACAATAGCTGAAGAGAATCCGTGACACCGGTAAGTTCAAGACTTCTTTATTCGTCCTCTGTCCGGCCATAACTGCTGGTCCCCGAACCCACGCTACCTCCCTTTTCTATCGGAGTTCCACGAAGGGAACTCACCCAACATTCTACACCAACACGGCCCCCTTCCTACTGAACAAAATTACTAAATATGTACAAATGACTAAATGAGCGAGGAGAAGCAAAAAATAATTTGACAGGGGTAAATAAAACACATGACATATTCATGAAGAACAATAGCAAAGTAATTAACTAAGAGGGTCAAATGGAAAACAGATTAAAACATTTCGTAATCACTAAACTCATGTGGTACCTTTGCCCTGCCAGATGCTCTCAAGACAGCACTACTCCTGGTCGGGATAGGTCTTGAAAAATGTGCCACAACTCTGCCAGATCTCCCCACAGCACAGCCATTGGACTGGGTACAGTCACCCTTGACCAGAGAGGAACCAACTTGCCCCCCATCTTCCTCCCGACAAACTCCGCTTTTGATCTGGGTACAACAGCAATAATACACTTGTTCCATGTCTTTCCATTTTCTAATACCACAACATGTTCCTTCACCTCCTTCACATGAACAGGTGCAGAAAAACATGACAACCCTTGCGGACGATACCCAGTCACCCACCTGGACAGTAAGAACACAATGATGTTCATTCGTGAAACCATACCTCTCCTGCACGGCAGTCTTCACATTTGCTGCCATTTTTGTTGCATCCACGCTTTTCCTTTCAATCCACTCTTTATTAAGCTTTATCCCCGCAATTTTCCCCCTCAGCAAAGTAAAAGGAGACATCTCTGTGCTTATGTGAGGAGTAGTTCTCATGGCCCACAACATATCATTCACCACTTCTTTCCAATGTAACCCAATGATGAGATGTTAACTGGGTTCCGTTGTAGGTTACCGACTCTTCTGAAAACCGTTCCCATAAAAAAAACTTCTTTGAAGAACTTAATGATGGTGTCCGAATTCATATTATCCACAAATGTCACCTCTTTCCACTTAGACATATAATCTATCATAACCAACGCATACGTGGGTGTACTGCCCCCAACACCAAAAGAACCAGCCACATCAAACGCTACTTTACTCAATGGTGTATTCTTAACCAATATAGGATTGACAGGTTACAGGTAAGTCACTTGCGACTTGTCACTGAGGACACACGTACAACAATTTCCAACATAGTGTTCAATCGCTCAGTCAACACCAGGCTGCCAGAAATCCTCCCTTATCCTTCTTTTCCCAGGATGACCTTCATGGGCCAGGACCAGCACTATCTCCCGAAGACACTCTGGGACAACCAACAGCCCACCCCTACACAGAATGCTCCCCACAATGGACAATTCTTCCCCTACTTTCCTCAAAGGGACCAATGCTTCAACGGTATTCCTGGGAGTGGGCTAACCATCTACCAGACACTTCATCACCTCTTGAAGGGTTTGATCATTCGATGATGCATCAAACCGATTCTTGTTCAGACAATTCCCCCTTCGTAGTATCACCAATTGAACTCACCCCACACACAATTTCTAAATCATCAATATCCTCCTGAACTTCATCATGGTCCTCTAAGGGCAACCTTGAAAGGCAATCGGCAACATAATTTTTTACACCAGGCACATACTCCAAACTATACTGATAACCCTGCAGTCTATACTGCCACTTGGCGATGCACCGGGTCGCTTTTTCCCCGCCCTTAGTGGTGAGCAGATCTAAAAGAGGTTTGTGGTCAGTTCTTAAAACAAATTCCTTTCCTCACACAACATTTTTGAAATATTGAACACCCCACCACATAGCTAAAGATTCTTTTTCAATCGTGGAGTAAGATGTTTTTGAACAGATTATTCATCAACCGCTGGAATACAACGGATGCTGAAGCTAATCCGAATAGCATTTGGATATAACTAAATGCTCCTACAGGCGTAACAAATGAAGTTGGATGCCTAGAGCCCCTGCTTAACTCAATCTGATGATACGCCGAAGATACATCAAGAGAGGTAAAAGATTTAGCTTTGCCCAAGGTTGACAACATTTCGTTTATGTTGGGTAACGGTTGCCGATCCACCCAGATGTTAGAATTGGGATCTCTAAGATCCACACAAAGTCTCATCGATTTTTCAGCCTTACACACAAGTACAATGGGTGCCAACCAATAAGAACCTTCGAGGGGTTCTATTATTCTGGTAGAACACAATTTATCCAGTTCCATTTTTTATTCTCCCAGTGAGCTTAGAGGTACTTTACGCACCTTATGAGCTACAGCCTTTGCATCTTGTTTCAAAACTATGCAGTGCTGAAAAACCTTAATATATCCTAGCCGTTCACAAAAGACATTGGGGTAACATATGGCCCATTCCTCAACTCCAATTTGGTTGACCAAAAAGGAGTTAGAAACACTTGCTAAAGCAAAAGTCCTAGATATGTTGTCAACATTTTATTTAGACAGTACCTTGTTGAGGTGATGAGGGTCGAAATTAATCCCAAATTCACCTTGTTCATTCCAACCTAACAAATTACTACCCTCCTTGACGATGTACACAGGTCCTAGAGCACGTTTACTATCAAATCGCAATTTGCAACACATTTTCCCATAACTTCCACTCTTTTTCACCTTCAGTAAATATTTTGGTACGAGATTCTCGCCCAACAGTGTTCTTGATCTCACCAAAATCTTTTTCGCTCAGCAAAGTAAACGGAGAACCCAAATCAGCCAAGAAATATATGTCTTTCATGTTCACAGAAATAGCACAAGAGTGGGGTTTCTTTTTCTGTAAGCCTGTGATGGACGATATCTCTACCACAGTGCTTTGCCATCCTCGTTGCCACTGAAGAGAATCCAAGACACCGGTAAGTTCGAGACTTCTTTATTCATCCTGCATCCGGCCGTAACTGCCGTTCCCAGAACCCCCGCTACCTCACCATTCTATCTGAGTTCCATGCAGGGAACTCACCCAACATTCTTCCCCAACAATAGCTTTGGATAATGTAGTCTCTCCTTGCTCCAAATAGTGTGTCATCAAATAATAGGCTTCAAATATAAGACATCCTTAATAAAAGCATTTCCTAATTCTTTGTGTATAAATTATGTAGATGTTGATTTTGGGACTGCAAGCAAATGCAACATAAAACAATTCTCTTGGGTTTGAAAAATAGCTGTACTAAAGTAACCCCACTGACCACCCCATATACAGCTGCTGATAATCCTTTACTTTTATAAATAGTGAGCATTTCCACAATTTGTTTATTTCCAAGTTTCGATGTGCACCTAAACACACCCTCAATTGAGCGCGTCATATTTACGCAGCATGTACCCGTGTGTTTATTCCAGGAATCAGAGGGAGTAAATTGTAACCTCAAACAAGAGAGAGATGACACTCTCTCTAAGGGAATACCTTTTATGTGATGTGAGCGGGTTTGGGTGCTCTTTTCCCACAAATCATTGTGAATGTACTTTGTAAGTTAACCTTCAAATCCCTCTTCTCCATAAATGTTGTAAAGGCATTGATAAGTTGATAAGTTGTTGTAGCCCATTTATGGTCCTAGAAAACAGGACCACATTGTCTATACATGAGAATAATGGAATGCACCATGCCCCTTTTCCGGGGAAATCTCTATATAGCTCCTGAAGCTCTCTATCCACTCCTTTAATGTATAGAGTATCGAGGAACTGGGAGAGTATGCAACCCTGCCTTACCACCCCCCTTGTTACCTTAAATGGGCATGTGTGTTCATTTGGCCCATAACATACCTTGGCAGTGAGAGTACTGTATATTTGGGCTGCAAGCAAAACTATATCCTCAGATACGCCCATTGAAAGCATAGTTTTCCGGGGAGAGGAAAGATGGCAGCCGCCACTGTGGCCGTGTGAGGTGCTTTGCCCAGGACTCTGATTGACTCCCCCCCGCAGTGGTGATTACCTCTGTGTTAGGTCCTGAATTCTGAGTTCTACTTCACCGTGGCTCTTGGTGTGTGGCGACGTACTGTCCTGGAGCTTGCTGCGGTGTGTCTGCCCCGGTGTCCGTGTGGAGGATTGCCGGAGTTTGGCGGTGTTTGGCGGAGGTCGGCGCTGGAGCCGTTCGCGAGTGTGGAGTGTGTGCAGCTGGTCGCGAGCCGGCGAAGAGGAGGAGCGAGATCCGTGCTGAGCGTCGGACGCCGAGTGCTCTGGCTGATCTGACCACGCTGGGCTCAGCGTGACCCCCCCTTGCTGCAGTTTAACATGCTCTGGCTGTGTTCTGGCTGTGCCCGAATCTATCGGTGAAAGCGGGCTGGAAAAACGGATATTTACAGTTCGCTCAGGACATCAGTAATTCACACTGTTTGTGCAGATAACACATCCTCCGGACTCCTGTGAATTAAGACACACACATTCTGGTAAGAATGGCGCCGAAGGGAAGGGGCAATGCCAGAAACAAGGGGGGAGCGGCGGCTGATACACCTGTTGGAGGGGTCACTGAGGGTAGTGCAAGTACGGACGCTACTGATAATGTCCCTAAAACTAAAGGGAATGTGACGAAAGGTGTAATGAAAGGCAACGTCGCAGGGATGGCTACTACTAAACCTGTCTCAGTTAGCGCAGAGAGTATGGCTTCTGAAAACACCAGCATACAAACCCACACTGGTTCGACTGCAGCATATGTACAAGGAGCCCCCCAGCGTCAAAATGTGAATCAGAGTCAGAGTCAAAACCAATCTCTGGTTCTGGAGACACCCATAAAGCAAAAGATTGTACCAGCAATTTTTGATAAGAAGCGTGTAGTAAAAGCTAAAACTGCCCCTGAGTTAGATTTGGCGCTTGTGGGAGAAAAGGAGGACGAAGTTGCTGGGGACCCCCCTAGTTCGCAACCTTCAAGTTCTGATACTATTACTGCTACTCTTGGAGGGCCCTCGGATAGCAGTCATGACAGAAATTAAAATGTGGTTGTAAGAGGAGAAAATGAAGTGCCAATAACAGTAACTGCAATGGTGTCAGCCACGGAGGATGGTAACTCCCAGCAAGGATTTGACAGTGACCTCGCTCTGCAGTGCATGGATAAGGGGGCAGAGTCTGAGTACGCTGGGTCAGACGGTAAATTTTATTCAATGTCAGACTTAACGACTGTGTCTGATAAAGAACAAGATCTGGATAGCTCCAGTAATTTAGGCGAATGGGGGGATCTCCCTGATGATAACGATGGGGATGATGTAGATGAATTTGAGCAATCTTTATCTCAGGACACGGTGAGAAAAACTGGGGAGACTGGTGTAAGCTCGCAGCAAGAGCGGGAACCCCCTCTAGCCCAGCTTAACTTAGATGAGGACTTTGAAGAGGACTCAATCACTCTTGGTTCGATTTATAAAACTATTATGGCTCATCGAAGTGAAAGAAAAGCTGAGGGGTTACGCACACAGGGAGCCGTAAAAAAACTTCAGAATACTGTACGGCGCCTGGTGAAGACATGTGCGGAAGTAACCACTCGGGTGGTTGAAGTAGAAGAAAGAGTGTCCTTACGGACTTGGAGAATCGTGCGCGCCGTAATAATTTACGGGTACTCGGCATAGCAGAAAAAAAAGAAGGGTCAGATCCGCGTAAATTTATTGTTCAGATGTTTAAAGAAGCTTTCCCGGAATTGAGTGCATGGAACTGGGAAACTGAAGTAATACGAGCACACAGATTCCCGTTTATGATGCGTCAACATGGGAAAGAGCGGCAAGCTGACCAGAACTCATATCCTAGGGCAATACTAATCTGTTTGAATAACTATTTACTACGTGAAGCACTCTATGATTTGGCACATCCAGGAAAAAAACGGAGTGGTATGGGGTGCGAGTTTTTTGTCCGCCCTGATTTTTGCCCTGTAACTGTAACTGAACGTTGGCAATTGCGGAAATTGATTGCTCCTTTACAAGCTAAGGGAGCTCAGGTCTTTTTGCTCAACCCGTACAAATTAAAGATCATTCTCAAAAATCAAACAAGGTATTTTACTTCTGCCAAGGCAGCACAGGACTATTTAATGGACTTGGAGAAGAGCGCTAAAAAATGAAAGTATAGTATATGTTCTAATTATAATGGGCACATTGCCCCATGAGGGCGTTCTGTTTTGCTTAATGTTGTAGGGAGGGTGTAGTCACCATGTAGTAGTTTGTAGTTCTTTTTCATTATACTACTTTCCCTCTTTCCCACGAAGTATGCGTAAAGGATTCTGTTTATCTCTGAGATATAGATGGATACTCTGTCTTTCCTCTTTACCTTTTACTCTGGCAATGATGAAATTGCATAAGTTGAAAGGGAGTGTATAGAATAATATATGATTGCAAAATGTTAGGGACACTTTTCCAAATTGCTGGCATTAATTGAAATGACGTGAATTTACTGTTTAAAATAGCATTTTGGTGAAAGACAGGGTAACAGACTGTTTATTTTTCATTTCTGTACAGGGTTTGATGAGATATTTATAGTTAAGATGAGGGAGAGAGGGAAAATAGGGCACAAGAGTGTGGAGGGGAGAGTCAATAGGAGAGGGGGGGTCGGTCATAGCACCTCGATATCACTGAGGACATGATCCTTAAGCCTCACTTTGGGTGGGAGGGGTGGGGGGGTAATGGGCGGGGGGTCTTGGGGTGGAGCTGGGGGGGGTGCTGTAGGGAGGGGAGGGGAAAAATAAAATAATACATGAAAATTGGTCGGAAATGAATCATTTTGGTAAAAACATTGTTACCTTTCAGTTAATAAATTGAGCTAATTTAGTCAGATTTGATGTAGTTAAATGGCAGGCAGGGGTATTAGGATAGGTACACTGAATGTTAGGGGGCTGAACTCAATAGATAAAAGACGACGGGTAGCACAGGAGTTACGTGCCCTTTATTGTGATATAATTTGTCTCCAAGAGACTTATATTGTATGGTCAAAACGCCGATTGCTTGAAGAACTGGGATTCAATCTTATTACTTGTACTAGGTACTCGGGTTCATCGAGAGGGGTGGCAATTTTGGGAAAGAAGCATATCGGCAAAACTCTTGTTGATGACTTAGGAAGATGGGCAATCGCAGAATGTGTTGTAGGTATGGTAAATTTTACAGTCTGTGCGGTTTATGGAGCAAATCTTGATGAAGCTTCAACTTTGGAGTTTTTAAATGTTGAGTTAGCTACTTGGCCTACACTGCTGATTCTGTGCGGAGACTTAAATATAAATTTAGCCCCGAACATTCTCTGTAATAAAGATGAAAATTATAGTGGTCGGAAGCCACGAGGGTTTAAGGCATTACAGGCATTAATTATGGTACATGGGTTGGTGGATGCAAGGGCCTTTTTAAGGGGAACGGCTCCTGGGTACACGTTCTTTTCTTTCCCCCATCGTAAGTTAGTTCGTTTGGATTATTTTTTTATTCCTCGGTCATTGTTGAAATCTGCCGTTATCCAAGTCTAGTCTAGAATCACGTCTGATCATGGACCGGTGGTTCTCTCTATAACGGATATAGTAACCTCTAAAAGACCAAGGGCATATTCCTTTGATCGCAAGTTATTATTAGAACAACAAATCACTGAATACATGAAACAGTGGATTGAAACATTTTTTAGTATTAATCGAGGGACAACCAATGTGGGCAATGTCTGGGATTGTTTTAAAGCAGCATTTAAGGGGGAGGCCCTGAGTTTTGGTTTATATAACCAAAAACAACAGACGATAAAACTCCAAGAGCTTTATCAAGAATTAACAAAGGCTGAGGAATCATTAGCGCAGGGTATACGGTTGGGGGCGGATATAACTGATCAGATGACGCCAGTAGCTAGGCTTAAAGCAAAGATAAACCTTCAATGGTCGCAGGACAGTGCAAAAGCTTTCATTATTAAACAACAAATTCAATATGAGTACGGGGAGGCAAGTGGTAGATGTCTTGCCCAGAGACTAAGGTCAAGGGAAGCAGCACATCGGATAGATAATATAGTAGATTTAAGCGGAAACTTAGTAGACAACGAATCTGGAATATTAGAGGTGTTTAGGCAATTTTATGAATCATTGTATAAAGGAGATGAATATGACATTGATAGGGCTACTGTTCTTATTGGGCGATATTGTACGTTAGATTTATCTGAGGATGAAAGAGAAAGCCTAGAGGCACCTATTACGGCAGAAGAACTAGAATTAGCAGTTAAAGGTTTAGCTAGGGGAAAGGCGGCAGGCCCAGATAAGCTACCCGTGGAAATTTATAAGGGCTTTTTTTTTTTTTTTTTTTTTAAAACCTTTATTGAGCCTTCACATTTATTACACAGCTTGTCGCCTACAACCCAACCGGGCCGGCCGCTAAGGAAGCGTTAATCAATAAAATCTCCATTATTACAATACAATTGCACCTGCGGTCGTGAGGACGTAAAGGTAACGATCCAGAAAGAAATTGTGAAGAAAATTTGCGAATGTTCCATGCTGAATTAAGAGGTTTTCATTTTCTGTTTTACACCAAAGAAAGAACATTCAAAACTCCGGGAGATTACATTACAAGCGATACTAGAAACTGAATGCCAGTTAGGTGGAAGCGTACTTCAGAGCCAACAGCACTTTGCTCGTCATGCTAGGTAAAGTGTGAGCCATCCCTTTCCGTTACCCCACCCTCCCCCGGTGCTGCCCCCCCCACCACTCAGCCCCCCCCGCACATTCAGTCTTCTTCGTCTAATTCTAGTGTGTCACCTTCAGGAAGTGGATCACAAATCTCGCCTCGGTACATGTTCCATGGGGACCATACTTTATTCCACTTGGCCGGGCACCCCCTGTTCAGATACACTGCCCGTTCTGTGACCATGGCCCTGTCCATATTAACACACCATTGTGAGGCCGTCGGTAGATCCGCCACCCCCCAGCGCTGCGCGATATCCCTCTTGGCCATCATCATTCCCAGCGTTACCCAAAGGCGGCCATGCCGAGACAAGTCAGTTGGCTCCCACACATTGAGAAGGCAGCGACAAGGTTCTGGGAGCACTGAGACCTCCAGCACCTGTGATACAGTGCGCATGACCTGACGCCAATAGGTTTGTATGAGTGAGCAGTCCCAGAATGTGTGGAAGAGTGTGCCCTCCTCCCCGCAGCCCCGCAAGCAGAAGGGGTCAGGGGCTCGCTGTATGCGGTGAAGCAATGTCCTGGTGTAATATGTTCTGTGCAGAACTTTGAGTTGGATGAGTCTCATTCTAGAGGATATGCTCGCTTCCTTAGGGGATGCCAGTGCCTCATTCCATTCATGTTCATCCATCTCCCCCACGTCCTGCTCCCATTTTCCTTTAAGAGGCACTAGCGGGTCTGGGGAATTATTAAGGAGTTTCCGGTAGGTGAGGGAGGTGGCCTTTTCCACCATGTAGTCGGTCAAGAGGCGATCCTCTAGCGGGGACGACTCGGGGAGAATTGACCCCACCGGAATAACCGCCAGTAGAGCATGACGGATTTGGACATATCGATAGGTTTCATGTGGCCCCATGTCATAGAGTTCCTTCAGGCGGTCAAACGTAAGGATAGCCCCACTGTCCCACATGTCCCCCACTGTTGAGATGCCAATGTCGTCCCAGCGGGAGAACCCCTTGCTGGTCCGAAGGCTGCCCAGAGCACGTGAGTCCCAGAGTGGGGTGAGCTTGGTGATAGTGTCTTTCCATCCTAGCGCAGCAGTGGCTGCATGCCAGGTGGCTACCGTGATCTTAGTGGGCCCCTTCAGCGACCTGAGTTTTCGTTTATCGTAAAGCGGGGCCAGCAGGGTACCAGCCCCCAGCTGGGCCCGATCCGCCTGGAATGCTGGGTCCGATTGCGATGCGTGCAACCATTGATTGATCGGTCGAAGCTGGGTCGCCCAATAGTAAAGGTGAAGGTTAGGAAGTGCAGTGCCACCCTCGTACCAGCCCTTGCAGAGCTTGGCGTGAGCTATCCGCGCCGGGCGGTTCCTCCATAACAGACCAGAGACCACCGCCGCCACCTTCTTGAAGTACCTAGGGGGCACAGCAAAAGGGGTATTGTCCAGAATATATAGAAAGCGGGGCAGGGATTTCATCTTGAACAGGGCTGCTTTCCCCAGCATCGTCAGCGGTAATCCTGCCCAGAAGCTTGCATCTCGCCGGAGGCGGTCTAGTGGTGGCGCTAGGTTCAGTCTTTCGTATTCCGCCGGGTCACCCGTGACGTGAATACCGAGATACTTGAATGATGAACCGGCCAGTCGCAGAGGGCAGGTGGAACCAACCGATGGTTGGCTGCCCGTCAGGGCATACAATTCGGATTTACTCCAATTGATGGTGTAGCCCGACACCTCTCCGTGGGCATTGCAAATGCGCAAGAGAGCCGGAATGCCGTGTTCAGGATCCGTCAGATAGACCAGCATATCATCCGCATAGAGCGATATATGCGGTCCTCCCAGCCCTCCCTCCATTTAATCCCTTGAAGCAAGGGGGTGGTCCTGATGCGGATCGCCAAGGGCTCTAGCGACAGCGCAAATAGCAAGGGGGAAAGAGGGCAACCTTGTCGGGTGCCGCGCCTGAGCGGGAAGGAGCGTGAAATGTGGCCATTCGCCACCACATGTGCTACCGGCATGGTGTATAGCAGTTTGATCCAGGAGATGAAAACAGGACCAAAACCCATGTATTGGAGGACCTCAAAGAGATACGCCCACTCCACCATGTCAAAGGCCATCTTTGCATCAAGGGCCAAGATGGCCGCGGATTCGCCTATTTCATCCGTTTTAGCCAACACCCCATGCACCCGTCTTAGATTGAGTGAGGTGTTCCTGTGGGGCATGAACCCCGACTGGTCTGGGTGAATAAGGTCAGAGAGGTGGGGCATGAGACGATTTGCCAGAAGCTTTGCCAGAATTTTACTTTCCGCGTTAAGTAAGGATATAGGGCGATACGAGGAGCATTCCTCCGGGGGCTTACCAGGCTTAGGAATAGCCACGATCGTGGCCGTTCGTTGGTCCAGCGGGAGCACCCCCGTAGCACGGCATTCCCCGTACATTCGGAGCAGATATGGGCTAAGAACATCAGTGAGGTCTTGAAACCACTCTATCGGAATGCCGTTCGGTCCAAGCGCTTTGCCCGTATGGAGGGCCTCAATGGCGATCCGCAGTTCGTCAGCAGTAAAGGGCGCCTCAAGCTCGGCTGCCGCCTCCGGCAGCAGTGCCGGGATGGTCAAGTCATACAGTGCGCTTTGGGCCGCAATCGCAGTGATGTCCCGTTCCGGGGTGTAGACTTTCTCAAAGTGGGCAGCCAGCGCCTCCACTATTCGAGCTGGGTCAGTTTGGATATTTCCCTGTCCGTCCTTAACCTGTTGGATCCCCTTGACGCTACCCCCTCTCTTGTCGAGCCAAGCCAACATTTTCCCTGCCTTGTCCCCCATATCATATATTCGATTTTGTGTGTCTGTGATGTGACCTTGCGTAATGTGCCGAGCGTGGTCTGTATATAGGCGCTGGGCCAGCACGAGCGCATGCAATGTATCATCAGTGGGGTCTGCTTCGTGGGCAGCGGTTGTTTCGCGCAGTCGGAGCTCGAGCGCCGAGTGTTCAGCCGCCTGTTCTCGTCTATGTGATGTTATAGAGCTTATGGCTTGCCCCCTCAGGACGGTCTTATAGGCCTCCCACAGTACCTCAGCCGAGGCTGTGGTAGGCTCATTCTCCATGAAGTAATGTGTCGTGGCAGTCTGCAGGGCCTTCCTGACCTTAGGGACCTTAAGATAAGAGGCGTGCATCGGAAAGACGCGGTGGCGTGTTCGCGGTTGTGAAGTAATGGTGAGAGTTAGTGGGGAGTGATCCGAGATGCCCCTAGGGTGTATGAGCACCTCTTCGACGCGCTGTAACCCATCCCCCAACGCCAGGAAGTGGTCAATGCGGGACAGACTATTATGGACAGTGGAGTGGAACGTGTACTGTCGCAGTGTTGGGTGGACGTGTCGCCATACGTCTATCAGCCCCAGTGCCTCAAGGAAGCGTTGAAATCTGGAAGGACCCCTGGGGAGGGCGGTCGCTGGGAACCTGTCGAGTTGTGGGTCAGCAGGGGCATTAAAGTCCCCGCCTAGCAGGGTGTCTCCCTCAGGGAGGGATAGCAAGAATTCGCCCAGGGCAGGCAGCATCACTGAGTGCAATGACGGCGGGATGTAGACTGAAACAATAGTCAGGGGGCGCCCTTCCCATTGACCAATCACTGCCGCAAAACAGCCCTGCGTATCAGTTTTTGTGCTAAGGGTGATAAAAGTGGAGGACTTCTTGAGCAGGATACCCGTACCCCGGGACCCAGTGGAGAATTCTGAGTGGGTCAACATTGTATACCCCCGTCTGTCCAGGGCCTTAGTGGCGGTACCCATTAGATGGGTCTCTTGAAGGAGTACGAGGTCAGGTTTATGACGCTTAACCTCTGACAAAACAAGGCCGCGCTTCACTCTATCACCCAGACCGCGCACATTCCAGGCCAGAAGTCTGAGGGAGGAGCCGCCCATTCGCGTCTCTCCCGCCTGCCTCACGTTAGGTCGTACATCCGCCACCATCGAACCTTAGAGACAGAAACCATCGGTACAGACCCCACCTCCCCAGCATTGTTCCGGTGAACAGCACAGTACATTTTACGTTTTGTGATCGATACCATGAATCTCCCGTAAAACCAAACAACTCCCCCCACCCTGCCTCCCTGCCAAACGGACTCAAAACTGCCCGCCACCCCAACTTAGCAGAGCGCTTATCCCATGTCAAAAACAGAGTACTTGCACGTCAGGGGAGAGTGTCCCCCAAAGCAGGCGGTCCCTTTGCAGTCCTCGGGTCGCCCGGGCCAGCGTCCATGAACGACTCGGTGAAGAATCAGAGTGGGAATAAGTTCAGGTTTAACTTGTTAGTCCCTCGTGGCCATATCATTCGCCTCCAGCAGCCCCCAAGTGGTCCTGTGACGGTGATCCATTCGCGCTGTTCCCGGCTGGAGAACGCGAGCCCCGCCGGCTCTCTTCTCCCGTCCTGTTACGTCGGCGGTTGGAGGTGCGGTCCACAGTGCGCCAGCCATCCAGCCATTCCCTGGCATTCTCCGCTGAGTCGAAAAACCAGACCTTCTTGTCCGCCACCACTCTCAGCCGGGCCGGAAACAACATGGAGTACGGCAGGTCTTGGTCGCGAAGTGACTTCTTTACTTCTAGGAATGTTCTCCTTTTACGGGTGACTTCCGCCGTGTAGTCAGGAAAGAAAGAAATCCGTGAATTTTGGATTTGGATGGGCGGTGCCACCCTGGCTGCTTGGAGGACCGCGTCGCGGTCCCTAAAGTTGAAGAGTCTCGCCAGGATGGGGCGCGGGGCGGCCCCCGGGGTAGGCGTCCCTCCCGGGACCCGGTGGGCCCGTTCCACTGTAAAAAAGTTGGACAGACCCTTCGGGGCCAGTGTAGACTTTATAAGATCTTCAACGTATAGGTCCATGGCCCCCTTTGTTTCAGACTCCAGAACCCCTAAGATACGGACGTTGTTGCGTCTGGAACGCCCCTCCTGGTCATCCAGCTTACTTTTCAGAAGTTTATTGTCCGCCTGTAGCCTCTCCATTGCCACTTGTAGGTCGGAGACGTCTTCTATTAAAGATTTAGTCACCACCTCCACCTGCTTCACTCTTTCGCTCATTTTCTGGAGGTCGGCTCTGATAAGGGTAACCTCCGCCGCGGTCGAGCCCACCGTGGCCTGTACCTGCTCCAGCGCTCTTAGTACATCGTCCAGCATGGCTTTTTTAGCACCATCGTTGTCAGCGCCCTTCCCCAGTGATTTGCGCTGCTCAGGTTGGGTGGACGTCTGGTTATCGTAGGCAAATTTCCCTAGCTTCGCCTGAGCAGCGGCCTGCCGCTGTCCCTTCCCCGCCATTGCTGTCCAGTGAGACAAAGTTTATAATGGAGCGGGCTGAACGCCCGTAGCTGTCCGCTGGGGGGAAGGGTATGCAGGGGGGCCCAGAATGGGTGCGGGCCAGAGGTCGCTGGTGCTGTTAGAGTGCCGCCGGCCGCCGCTTAGCTGTGGCGGCCTCGGCTAGGTCAAGCAAAGTGGCGACTGGTGCTGCACAGGTCCTCCGGTTTGTGTCGAGCGCAGCCGAGGGGCACAGCCGCCTAGCGCCACCGGGTACACAGCGTGAAGGATGGAGCGTTCGGCGGGGAGGATCGCCAGCCAAATGCGTCGAGCGATGGCGTCGTCGGCTACTTCCGGATGGTTGCGCCGGGGAGGGTGAACTTCCGCCCGTCCTTAGGATGCACTTGACACCGGTGCTCGCCTCGTATCACCAGGCCTGTCTCCCGCGAGGGACGTAGATGAAGTTTCGCCCCGATACCGGGGTCCAAGCGCTCCCAAATTTTCTGTGCCGGCGCCGTTCGGTCACCGCACCCAGGACACCCGCTTCGGACTGAGCAGTGAGCGGATATGCATGCGGATAGATGCGGGAAGCCGCCTCGCTACAGGAGCCTCTCTAGGTTGCTGCCGCCATCATCGGCTGCTAGCCACGCCCCCTATAAGACCTTTTTTCTGTTTTAAAAACAGATCTTTTAGTGATGATGAGAAATGCTCAGAAAGGGATGCCTCCAGGGAGCTGGAGTGAGGCATGTATTGTGGTCTTTCATAAAAAAGGAAAACCTGCAAACTTAGCTGGGTCCTACCGCCCCATTTCGCTTTTAAACGCAGATGGAAAAATGTATTCGAAGATCCTTGCGAATAGGTTGTCTGGAGTAATCACTAATTTAGTTTCCACTACACAACATGGGTTTATCCCGCACCGAGGAACGGCGGATCACGTTCGCCGGGTGATCACTTTATTTGATTTTGTCAATGTTTCCCAGGAGCCATTATGTTTAATTTTATTGGATGCCGAAAAGGCTTCTGACCGGGTCTCATGGTGCTTTATATGGGACGTAATGAAGCAAAGGGGGTTTGGCCCCGAATTTATAAAATCACTGCAGACACTGTATTTGCAACCTACAGCCCGTATTAGTACCATGGGACTTGTGTCTGATGTAGTACAAATACAGAAGGGCACCAGGCAGGGTTGCCCCTGCTCTCCTCTTTTATTCTCATTGTACATTGAGCCCTTTTTAACACCATCATTGCTGCAGCAATTCCCCTGCTGTGCTGGAGAACTCCGAAAACAATGCAATCATGACGAGCTCAGCTCGTCATGAGTGAACGAGGGGTGTACCTCATGACGAGCTCAGCTCGTCATGAGCATCGAAGGTGTTAAGAATGTTGGAAGCTTGCTCTAGGATTCCCCCGGTGGTGATGCAAAATTATCAATTTAAGGTCCTAGCATACGCTGATGACGTGGCAATTGTCACAACATGTCCTACAGCTGCAATGGTGGAGATCGAATCTATTGCTGCAAACTTTGGTGTAGTTGCTGGCTATAAATTGAATGCTTCTAAAACCCAGTTACTGTGTGCCAACCTGCCAAAGTACTCTGATCCACGGGTTTGTGAAGAAGTCACTTATCTGGGGATTAAGTTAAGGGTCTCTCCAATGGCCCTGGTCAAGTCCAATTGGGAGGATCTAACATCAGGGGTGCGGAAACAGTTGGATCAGGCGGAATGTCTTCATCTTTCTTTAGTAGGGCGATGTAGTCTACTAAAAATGATGAATTTGCCACAAGTACTATATTTTTTCAGGTGTGTCCCTTTAGAAATTGCTAGTACCAGGTTAATACAACTTCAGGCTCTTTGTATGCGTTTTCTGTGGGCTGGGGGTAAGGCCCGCCGTGCCGGGCGTTATATGATCTTACCAAGAAACTTAGGAGGCTGGTCAGTACCAGATTTTACTCTTTATTATTATGCCTGTATGCTTCAAGGCATGAATGTCTTGTTAACAGGGGTTGGTCCTTTGAATGTGGCAGAGTGCCCGACAATTTATCAGATGCTAATAGGTGGGAAGGCTAAAAATTGTCTATTACTGTATCAGGAATGGAGTTATTATAAACGTACATGCTTTAAGGTTCTGCTGGCCGCATATAAGATTTAGAGAACACTAAAGAGAATGTTTGGAATAGAAAAAATTTCTTGGTACACACCTTTGACATCTCCTATATTCCTGCCAATTGATCTATGGGATAGGGTGGTTAATGTATGGTGGCAAAAAGGATTAAGGCTGGTGGGGGATTTTTTTTGTGACGGCTCTTTAAAATCTTTTGAGCAACTTCGTGAGCAATATCAACTTCCCAGGGAGAATTTTGCGAAGTATTTGCAAATTAGGAATCTTTTATCTCAAAATGCAAGCAATTTACAAGCTAACCCTCTGATAGAAGACAATATCAAAGCTTCAAAAAGAGGAGTGCTATATGGTCATTTGTTGAATGATTTAGAGCAACAAAATGTTAAATGGGGGAATAAATTTGGGAGGCAGGATATACGGATAGAAATTTCTCTGGAGATGGCGATAAACTTATTTCTTTCGGCAAAATTATCTGCACAGCATTATGAATCCATTTTTTATCTATATTATACACCCGAGAAGATTTCTAAATGGCAGGGTGATATTATTGGGAAATGTTTTCGGTGTGGATATTTATCTGCGGGCGACCTTCATATTTTTTGTGGGTGCCCGCGGTTAATATCTTTACTTTCATAGATAGAGAATTATCTAACAGCTATTTTGGGTTTTCCAGTTAAATTAAGCGCAACGCAGATAATGCTTGGTGTAGATATGGGGCCGGCAGTACCAGATTTATTACAACAACATGTAAAGCTAATATTTTTTGTCACAGCTGTATACTGGCTCTTAATAGCATCTTGGTGGCTACAGCAGGAACCCCCTTCCTTTGAATTATGGAGGGCACGCTTTTTTGCAATACATAATATCGAGTATAGTCTGTACGCCCTTAAGGGGTATAGAAAAAAGAAGCTGGGTCAACAAATCTGGGACAAGATTACTAATCATCTAGAGTCTACTGTTTGATCGCTTGTTATCGCTAATTGCTTTCCTAGCAGTTCTATATGCATCCATCTTATTGTATGGGTAACGGCATCTTTATGTATGTAATGTTATTAATTTATAATCTCTAATTTTTTGCACATTATGTATTTAGCTCCAGGATTGTTGTTGTTGATGTAATGATTTTCAATAGTATATATGTATTGTGTAAATTATGACTCTCTATCGACTAATTTAACTTAGGCATTATCAATTTAGGCATTATCATTGACAACGGCCTAACTATGGAGCCACAAGTCACTAACCTGACATCCACCTGTTTCACCATCCTGAGGTGGCTCAGGAAAATCATTTGGATGCTACCAGACGACACTCAAAAATCAGTGGTCAACGCATTAATCACCTCCCGCTTGGACTACGGAAACGTCCTCTACCTAGGGTCTTCAAAGGCAGTCATGCGACGCCTTCAACTGGTGCAGAACGCCGAAGCAAGACTGCTCTGCAAGTGCCATAGAAGGGAACACATGTCCGGTCACCTTAAAGCACTCCACTGGCTACGAATTGAAAACAGGGTTAAGTTCAAAACACTTAACCTTATGCACAGAATCAAATGGGGCAATGCCCTCAGATACCTGCAAGCCCTCGTGCGAACCTACACACCGGCTCGCTGCCTGAGATCTTCATCTCAAGGCCTCTTCTCTGTTCCCAATGTACGCCTAGTGAGGATGGGGGGTAGATCTTTCTCCCTACTGGGCCCCAAGCTCTGGAATTCCCTTCCTCAGCACCTACGCTTGGAAATCTGCCATATCCACTTCCGCAAAGCCATCAAGACCTGGCTTTTTAACCAGTAACTTACTCCAGCTTCTCCCCTGAGTCTTTCGTTTCTGCTCTTGTGGTTAATTATCTCTTAGCACCGGGAAACCCTTTTCGGGTAGCTGTCGTGCTTTATAAGCCCAATAAATAAATAAATAAATAAATAAATAAATAAATTCATGTATTTTGTAAAAATAAAAAAATAAATAAAAAAGAAAGCATAGTTTTCCATAATTTCCCATAGTCAACCAATTCAAAAGCACTGGTCAAGTCCATAAAACTGAGGTGTAGGTGACTCCCCTTAGCCCTACTACATATACCCATAATAAGGTTTAAATTCAAACACTGTTCCACCATACCGATGCCCCTCCTCAACCCATACTGTGATTCGCTAAGTATGGAATTCTCCTCAGCACTATCCATGATGACTCTTCACATAAGGGATATCAGTTGGTAGCACTTTGGGTCACTCTTAATGTCCTTTTTAAATACCGGTACTATTATGGACTCTGACCAAGTGGAAGGGAATATAGCCTGATGTATTCAAAACTAATATTAAAATAGGAGCCCAAAATCAGTTATGTATTTATATACATCCACCGACACCCTGTTGGGTCCTGCAGCTTTCCCTTTTAGATTTGTATTATTGGCCAGAGAAATTTCTTCCAAGGTAACTGTAATGTTCCTCGCACTAACAGGCAATACGTCATAGGTGCCAGGGGTATCACAGCTATCCACTGAGTTACAAATCAAGGTAAAATGATCAACCCACTCATTAGCCAAAACGAACGATTCAATTTTCTGAGCTGAACTGTCCCTAAGAAAGGGTATATTAATTGTCTACGAGAAAAGGGAAACATTGTTGCTCTCTGCTGCATGTACAAAGTTGGTCCAGGCCTTAACTTGTAATTCCTTGTTCCTCTTTATTATGGCCTGTTTGTAACAAAGTCTAAGATGCGGAATTGCTTCCCTATCCTTTGGTTTTGAGTGGATAATGCTCTTAAGTGACTACTAAGTACTGTGTATTTGTTGTCAAACCAACCTTTTGTGTTAGAGCTATTTCTTAAACTTTTTGCATCCGTGACGTTCCTTGTTAATTGACGATTAATTGTATCACTTATTTCCTCATGGAATATTTTTCATCCAGTTGTTTTTATGAATATGAGAGAGGGGGCACTTGCAGCTCCAAAAAATGCTGTGCAAGCTGCTCCCTTCGCAGACGCTTCTAACATATATTAAACAAGGACCAACACATAAACCCAGAATGCAATTTGGATCAACTTCTAAAACAAACACAATGGTCCCAAGGGTCAAATTAATGGAACGATCTACTAACACAAACCTAACCAATCGTCTATGTTTATAACAGTACTAGCGGCCCGTCCCGACGTTGTCCGGGTAAAAAAAGGCTAGGCAGCAATGGTTTTAGTATCATTGTACATTCGTCCCACATGATAAGAGACACATTTTGAAGCAGTGTCCCCAAAGGTCCGTTTTTCCGAATAGAGCATATTGAATCCCTTTCAAGGGAAACTGTTAGAGGCAGTTCAAAGGTAGAATGTGCTGTTTTCCCAGCTGTTAGCAAAGTGGCAGCTATTCCAGATGAAGCAACAGCTAGAGCCAAATTCCCAGAAGATCGAACTTTGGCAAGTATGAGGTTGATTAGGTAAGTCTTTCCTGTGCCACCGGGGGCGTCTATGAACAATAGTTTGCCTTGCTTCTTTTCAACACTATCAACTATGGTGTTGTAGGCGAGTTGTTGATCGGGAACTAAGTTAGGCAAGTGTTGAGCAAGGTAGTTATTTAGCTCTGGAATATTGTGTGCGGTAGCGATATTGTGGTATCCAGTTAGGTTAGTTCGGACGCTGGCGGCAGGCTGAAATCTTGTAAGGACTTCTTGCTTAATAGATACAGTGAGTCTTCAATTTCTATAAGTCCTTGGTTTATGATTTTATTGTTGATAGCAGCCCTTGCCGACGTTGTCCGGGTATGAATTGCTGCCGGCCAGTAGTATATTGTTTTGTAGGATTTCGTTTTGATAGCATTTCTTATCTGTGACAGGCCTGTGAAACGCTCCGATTCACAGTGCACTGCTGATGCACTTAAGAGTGCGCGTTCAGTAGTGTGTGAACTCGAGTTTCCCTACTTTATATTTCTTTGCAATATTATATAGCGCAAACTCGACAACATGGCATGAGCACAATTTACATTACAGAAGAACACATTCATTTGTGGTAGGCATGGGGAGACAAAGCGATTTGCCTGGAATCACAGGATGTTGAGCTGATACCGAGATTCGAACGTAGCTACCCAGCTCTAAAGTTCGCAATTCTAGAACTTGTGGCGGGAGGTGTGTCTAAAAGTGTATGTTGGTGCTGGCCATCAATGAGAGAGACCTGTGCATTTTTCAAATGGGTGGTGAAAAAATATGAGTATGTTGCTGGAGATGTGGGCCGCCCTGCCACCAATGTACTTACCGGGGGAGGTAAACACCGATTATTCCGCAACTTTCTTTCCGCATACCATCACTCCGCATACTTTCATTACGAAAGTACCATGACTCCGCAATGCCATTATAACGCATGGCATTACATTTTATATGCTTTTACTACGCATACATTTACAACGAAATTCGTTGTAAATGCATGAATGGTAAAAGCATGTATTTTTTTAATGTTTGGATAAGGTAAGTATGGGTATAGGGATATATGTTTTGGGGTACTGAGGTATATGTTTTGGGTTGTTTGGGTATTTTAAGGGTTCAGATATAGTTTTGGATTATGGGGTACAGGGGTAGTTTTAGGGTTTAGGCATAAGTATGGGTTTTGGGGTACAGGGGTATTTTTAGGGTTCAGGGCTAGGTTTGGGTTTTGGGGTATAGGGGTATTTTTAGGGTTCAGGGGTAGGTTTGGGTTTTGGGGTACAGTGGTATTTTAAGGGTTCAGGGCTAGGTTTGGGTTTTGGGGTACAGGGGTATTTTTAGGGTTCAGGGCTAGATTTGGGTTTTGGGGTACAGGGGTATTTTAAGGGTTCAGATATAGTTTTGGGTTTTGAGGTATAGGGGTATTTTTAGGGTTCAGGGGTAGGTTTGGGTTTTGGGGTACAGGGGTATTTTAAGGGTTCAGATATAGTTTTGGGTTATGGGGTACAGGGGTAGTTTTAGGGTTTAGGGATAGGTATGGGTTTTGGGGTACAGGGGTATTTTTAGGGTTCAGGGCTAGGTTTGGGTTTTGGGGTATAGGGGTATTTTTAGGGTTCAGGGGTAGGTTTGGGTTTTGGGTTACAGGGGTATTTTAAGGGTTCAGGGCTAGGTTTGGGTTTTGGGGTACAGGGGTATTTTTAGGGTTCAGGGCTAGGTTTGGGTTTTGGGGTACAGGGGTATTTTAAGGGTTCAGATATAGTTTTGGGTTTTGGGGTATAGGGGTATTTTTAGGGTTCAGGGGTAGGTTTGGGTTTTGGGGTACAGGGGTATTTTAAGGGTTCAGGGCTAGGTTTGGGGTACGGGGTATTTTAGGGTTCAGGGCTAGGTTTGGGTTTTGGGGTACAGAGGTATTTTAGGGTTCAGGGGTAGGTTTGGGTTTTGGGGTACAGGGGTATTTTTAGGGTTCAGGGCTAGGTTTGGGTTTTGGGGTACAGGGGTATTTTTAGGGTTCAGGGCTAGGTTTGGGTTTTGGGGTACAGGGGTATTTTTAGGGTTCAGGAGTAGGTTTGGGTTTTGGGGTACAGCGGTATTTTAGGGTTCAGGGCTAGGTTTGTGTTTTGGGGTACAGTGGTATTTTAGGGTTCAGGGGTAGGTTTGGGTTTTGGGGTACAGTGGTATTTTTAGGGTTCAGGGGTAGGTTTGGGTTTTGAGGTACAGGGGTATTTATAGGGTTCAGGGCTAGGTTTGGGTTTTGGGGTATAGGGGTATTTTTAGGGTTTAGGGATAGGTTTGGGTTTTGGGGTACAGGGTATATTTATAGGGTTAAGATGGGTTAGTGTTTAAGGGTGTTGGAGTATTTTAAGGAGTAAGGGTGGGTTATGATCATGGGGTGCAGGGGTATTTAAAGGGAGCAGGGTGGGATTAGCACACAATATGAGACATGGCATGAAGGGTGGAACGTACCACACGCCCCCAGTGTTTGTCACGCCCCCAGCACAATGCAGACACGCCCACAAGGGACTACTTTGCTGGCATGGTTCTTTTACCTTTTAAATGTATATGGTGGGCGTCTGTATAGCCTATGTCCTTCTGCTGCAACTGCCCTTTCCAACGCTGTATTGGGTGTTGTGATTGGTGCTGTGGTTCCTGAGATTACCCGCCTCAAAGGTTTGGGCTCTCTGTTTATATTATTAGTATGGATATAATTCAATGATTAAAGACCCCTCTCCATTTATACATGCAGTGTCTTCCATCAACATCAGTCAGCATATGACTATCCCAATGATGAACTCTGCTCTATAATCACCAACCTCAAGAAATGTGGATGCCCAACGCTTCCACTACACATTGTCCAGATCATTCTATGGGATACATGGAAAGATTGGGAAATCTTCACCAGGATAGTCATATGATGTGAGAACACAAGGAGGCTGAGTAGAGATTATTCCTACTAAGGACACTAGACAGACTGTGCTGGCCTGATGAGCCCGCAGCTTAATTCTACCTGGGTGAAAACGTCAACGCCCCCCACAGTTGAGTCAAGATGATAATTAGTTCAGACTGCTCTTTACCTGGGATAAAGCAACAGACTCTGTTTTAGCGGAGCAACAGTGCCTTGCCTCCATTTTCAAATGGTTGGCGGATGCACAGCTTAAGTGCAATTAACAGAAATCTGAGATCCTGTTATTTGGCAAGTTCCCCTCTGACTTCCGATAGCAGCTGTGGCCGCCTGACTCTCCATTGCCCTAACCACGGGACAGCCCGTATAAAAATCTGGGCGTATGGTTCGAAGAGAGTCTTTCTTTTTCGACACATATTAAGAAACTGGCCGGCTGCTGTTTCGGCCTTCTTAAGACACTCAGGAACTTTTTTCCACTTCTTCCGCAGGCGGCGGGAGAAACAGTTGCATGCGCTTTGATCTTGTCACGCCTGGATGATGCTAATGCCCTTTATGCTGGCGTCCCTGGCTACCTGCTCAAAAGGTTACAGGTGGTTCAGAATACGGCGACCAGACTGTTACTGGGTATTTCGGCGAGGAACAGCGTGCTCCACCAATTGCGCTCTCTTCATTGGCTCCCTGTGGTGGACAGGGTTACATTGAAATCTCTGGTTCTGGCCCATCGTGCTCTCCACAGGTGAGGCCCCCTCTATCTTCAGAGGCGCTTCTCTTTCTACGTTCCTTCGTGAACTCTCCGATCCATGTCCCTTCGTTTTGCCCGGGTCCTGCGTTTCAAGTTTCAGAGGCTAGGGGGTAGCTCCTTTGTGGTGAAGACTAGTGCGGCCTGGAATGCCCTCCCCCTCCCCTTGCGGTCTATCCAGGACCCAGTTGTGTTCAAAAGGAAACTGAAGACCCATTTCTTTGCTTGATAGCTTCTCTTAGCACCCCTTTGGCATCGCGCCGGGACACTCATGAGTATCTGAGCACGCTATAAATGGATGTAACATAACATAACATATTCTGTGGCTTAAAATATGTGGATACTCTGTGCTATTTGTGTTTTTATGTAAGCATATCTCACAACCTGAGCACTTAATGAAATGAAATGAAAAAAGATTTCTAAAGCGCATGGCTGCCCGGAAGCGTCCCAGCGCTGAGGATGCAGTGGAAGTCTGAGGGGAAGCTCACGGGGGGATGACGGGTGAACTTATGGCTATTGTGGGAAGAGATGTGTCTTCAGGAGTTTACGGAACTTCATGTAGGTCGGTTCGGATCGGAGACAGATTGGCAAAGAATTCCATAAGGAAGCCGCAGTGACCGAAAAACGCCAGCCTCCAGTGCGGGCCTTCCTAACTCTGTGAACAGTAGCCAGGTTACCTTGGGATGAACGCAGGGACCTGGTAGTTTTGTAGGGGTAGAGCATTTTCCCAAGCACAGGGGGCCCTTTGCCCTGAAGAGATCTGCGGGTGATACACAGGGCCTTAAATTGTATCCTTTCCCGGATAGGCAACCAATGAAGGGCTCTGAGTGCTGGTTTAGCCGATGTTCTCCGGGAGGTGCCTGTCAGTAGCCTAGCTGCAGCATTCTGGATGCGCTGAAGGATATTAATGGTGGATTCTGGCGCAGCCATAAAAAGGGCGTTACTGTAGTCTAATCTAGATAAGATAAGACCCTGAATGAGCAGCTTTTGGGATTGTGCCGGAAGTAGGGGGAGAATCTTCCGGGCTGAGCGAAGTAGGCCCACACAGGTGCCAGCCGTCTTTTTAGCCTGTGTTTTCAGAGAAAGGTCTTGCTCTAGCCAGAACCCTAGGCTTTTAAGTTCTTTCTTTGGTTGCGGGAGATTCCCTAGACACATGGGCCATATGGAGGTGGGAAGAGATGTCATTCGCTGGCCCAGCAGCATGAGCTCTGTTTTTGTGCCATTAAGTTTAAGTCGCGAGTCACACATCCAATTATAGATTCCTGAAAGGCAGTTATGCAACTTTTTAAAGTTGTCCTTTTCAAGGGAGAGTGAGACGACCATTTGGGTGTCGTCAGCATATGTGACAACTTTAATCCCAAAGGGGGTGACAACATCCTCCAGGGGGGCCATATAAATGTTAAATAGGGTAGGGCTCAATGAAGAGCCCTGAGGTACCCCACACTGGAGGGGGAAAGGCTTGGAGCGCGCATTCCCTTCACACACCTGAAAGGTTCTGTCCTTCAGAAAGGATGTGAGCCATCGCAGTGCGGTGCTGTTACCCCTAAGTTGAGAAGGCGCTGAATCAGGATCTTATGATCTACAGTATCAAATGCAGCGCTTAGATCCAGGAGGATCAGCAAAGCCGATCCTCCTGAATCCAAGATGCACCTTGCTTCCTCGACCACTTGCGCGTCTCCACCAGTCTTTGACATATGCTGATTGATATTGATGGTATCATACACAGCATTTATAAAGGGAGTTGAGCCTTGAATCATTTAATGATATACAACTTATACCCATAGACGATTGGTTAGTTTTGGGTTAGTAGATCATTGCATTAATTTGACCTATGGGGCCATTATGTTTGTTCCCTGCACAGTCACATCACATAAGGCCACGCTGAAAAGACATTTTCAAGTCTGGTTACAGAGGCCTGCTTTTGTCACCCTTTTTTTTTACTTGGCGTGCTTTTAAGCCTTCTGGAGGAATATTCTATGTTGTTATCAAACATGGGGATGATCACAGTAATGCAGTGCCCACTTTTGTCTTGTAAACCGTTTCCCACTTGTTCTTGGCAGAGAAAACACTCCTTCCACAAATTGTTGTTGGCCCTCATTACCAGGTACCATGAGTATTTTGATTCATTCATGGGAACAGTTAATGTGCCAAACTCATTTCTGCTTTTATTACTGTGCCTCTCAGTAGTAGTCTGGACTTTAAAACCATTTTGTTACTTCATGGATGGAAACAGGGCAGGAGTTTGTAAGCAATGCAGTGGTCTCTGAATGCTTTGAGCATTTCTTCTTCTCCTGTGCACCTTCAACATGATATCTTGTTGCTAGGATCCTGTATCAAATTCAAGTTTACATTATTTCCTTTAGCAATAACACTCCTAGCAGATAGTTTTGAATGTATTCTGAGCCTCTATGGGATGTATACTGTAAGGCATCTGTGATTACTAATAGCCAGTCTTCTTCTCAGTGTATGGTACAGGATCCTGGTACAGGATCCTGTGCTCAGCACAGTGAGAGGCATTTACAAGAGACCACTCAGTCAACAATCTGTTCAGAAGAAGAAGTCTGAGTGACTCATGGTGGATTACAGCAAACCCTATAGATGTCCTAGATTTATGATACTTTTTGAATTGAAAGACCATATAGTGCAGAGGCAATGGTTTGTGTCCATCTAGGATTCTGCAGAACTAATACTTTTGCTTTCTCTAGCATCGTCCAGTACAACCTTCTCTCTTTCTATTAACAGCTATTGTCAAGTCATGGATTCATTTCTGTGGTAGAGCAAGGGAGGAGCTCCTACAAAGTTAATGAACCATTGCCTTGTAAGGTAAATACAGTTTCAATGAAAAACTTTTCTTACTCATGGCAGCTATACCAAAATGCAACAGACTTCTTAAGAGAGATGCAAGTAATGTATTAAAGCAGCACCATAACATCAACTTCTTAAAACCCACTAATAGAATTCCCATAAAACAATTTAGGAAAAAGAAGAAAGAAATCAATATGTAAAGTGACACAAAAATGGTCAAAATTGAATGAAGGGAACCTGAGATATGTATTTTTAAAGTTTAAATGTCAAAGCATCTAGAAAACACAAAGTGCCATTCTAAGTGCAGGTGAAGGACACCCAGGTGCAGTTTCAGGTCAATCTCAATCAAACGTGGGTTGGATACAGATGAGTTCACCATAGTCAATAGTTTGAACGTCTGACTTTCTGTGCCGGCGCCGTTCGGTCACCGCACCCAGGACACCCGCTTCGGACTGAGCAGTGAGCGGATATGCATGCGGATAGATGCGGGAAGCCGCCTCGCTACGGGAGCCTCTCTAGGTTGCTGCCGCCATCATCGGCTGCTAGCCACGCCCCCTATAAGACCTTTTTTCTGTTTTAAAAACAGATCTTTTAGTGATGATGAGAAATGCTCAGAAAGGGATGCCTCCAGGGAGCTGGAGTGAGGCATGTATTGTGGTCTTTCATAAAAAAGGAAAACCTGCAAACTTAGCTGGGTCCTACCGCCCCATTTCGCTTTTAAACGCAGATGGAAAAATGTATTCGAAGATCCTTGCGAATAGGTTGTCTGGAGTAATCACTAATTTAGTTTCCACTACACAACATGGGTTTATCCCGCACCGAGGAACGGCGGATCACGTTCGCCGGGTGATCACTTTATTTGATTTTGTCAATGTTTCCCAGGAGCCATTATGTTTAATTTTATTGGATGCCGAAAAGGCTTCTGACCGGGTCTCATGGTGCTTTATATGGGACGTAATGAAGCAAAGGGGGTTTGGCCCCGAATTTATAAAATCACTGCAGACACTGTATTTGCAACCTACAGCCCGTATTAGTACCATGGGACTTGTGTCTGATGTAGTACAAATACAGAAGGGCACCAGGCAGGGTTGCCCCTGCTCTCCTCTTTTATTCTCATTGTACATTGAGCCCTTTTTAACACCATCATTGCTGCAGCAATTCCCCTGCTGTGCTGGAGAACTCCGAAAACAATGCAATCATGACGAGCTCAGCTCGTCATGAGTGAACGAGGGGTGTACCTCATGACGAGCTCAGCTCGTCATGAGCATCGAAGGTGTTAAGAATGTTGGAAGCTTGCTCTAGGATTCCCCCGGTGGTGATGCAAAATTATCAATTTAAGGTCCTAGCATACGCTGATGACGTGGCAATTGTCACAACATGTCCTACAGCTGCAATGGTGGAGATCGAATCTATTGCTGCAAACTTTGGTGTAGTTGCTGGCTATAAATTGAATGCTTCTAAAACCCAGTTACTGTGTGCCAACCTGCCAAAGTACTCTGATCCACGGGTTTGTGAAGAAGTCACTTATCTGGGGATTAAGTTAAGGGTCTCTCCAATGGCCCTGGTCAAGTCCAATTGGGAGGATCTAACATCAGGGGTGCGGAAACAGTTGGATCAGGCGGAATGTCTTCATCTTTCTTTAGTAGGGCGATGTAGTCTACTAAAAATGATGAATTTGCCACAAGTACTATATTTTTTCAGGTGTGTCCCTTTAGAAATTGCTAGTACCAGGTTAATACAACTTCAGGCTCTTTGTATGCGTTTTCTGTGGGCTGGGGGTAAGGCCCGCCGTGCCGGGCGTTATATGATCTTACCAAGAAACTTAGGAGGCTGGTCAGTACCAGATTTTACTCTTTATTAATATGCCTGTATGCTTCAAGGCATGAATGTCTTGTTAACAGGGGTTGGTCCTTTGAATGTGGCAGAGTGCCCGTCAATTTATCAGATGCTAATAGGTGGGAAGGCTAAAAATTGTCTATTACTGTATCAGGAATGGAGTTATTATAAACGTACATGCTTTAAGGTTCTGCTGGCCGCATATAAGATTTAGAGAACACTAAAGAGAATGTTTGGAATAGAAAAAATTTCTTGGTACACACCTTTGACATCTCCTATATTCCTGCCAATTGATCTATGGGATAGGGTGGTTAATGTATGGTGGCAAAAAGGATTAAGGCTGGTGGGGGATTTTTTTGTGACGGCTCTTTAAAATCTTTTGAGCAACTTCGTGAGCAATATCAACTTCCCAGGGAGAATTTTGCGAAGTATTTGCAAATTAGGAATCTTTTATCTCAAAATGCAAGCAATTTACAAGCTAACCCTCTGATAGAAGACAATATCAAAGCTTCAAAAAGAGGAGTGCTATATGGTCATTTGTTGAATGATTTAGAGCAACAAAATGTTAAATGGGGGAATAAATTTGGGAGGCAGGATATACGGATAGAAATTTCTCTGGAGATGGCGATAAACTTATTTCTTTCGGCAAACTTATCTGCACAGCATTATGAATCCATTTTTTATCTATATTATACACCCGAGAAGATTTCTAAATGGCAGGGTGATATTATTGGGAAATGTTTTCGGTGTGGATATTTATCTGCGGGCGACCTTCATATTTTTTGTGGGTGCCCGCGGTTAATATCTTTACTTTCATAGATAGAGAATTATTTAACAGCTATTTTGGGTTTTCCAGTTAAATTAAGCGCAACGCAGATAATGCTTGGTGTAGATATGGGGCCGGCAGTACCAGATTTATTACAACAACATGTAAAGCTAATATTTTTTGTCACAGCTGTATACTGGCTCTTAATAGCATCTTGGTGGCTACAGCAGGAACCCCCTTCCTTTGAATTATGGAGGGCACGCTTTTTTACAATACATAATATCGAGTATAGTCTGTACGCCCTTAAGGGGTATAGAAAAAAGAAGCTGGGTCAACAAATCTGGGACAAGATTACTAATCATCTAGAGTCTACTGTTTGATCGCTTGTTATCGCTAATTGCTTTCCTAGCAGTTCTATATGCATCCATCTTATTGTATGGGTAACGGCATCTTTATGTATGTAATGTTATTAATTTATAATCTCTAATTTTTTGCACATTATGTATTTAGCTCCAGGATTGTTGTTGTTGATGTAATGATTTTCAATAGTATATATGTATTGTGTAAATTATGACTCTCTATCGACTAATTTAACTTAGGCATTATCAATTTAGGCATTATCATTGACAACGGCCTAACTATGGAGCCACAAGTCACTAACCTGACATCCACCTGTTTCACCATCCTGAGGTGGCTCAGGAAAATCATTTGGATGCTACCAGACGACACTCAAAAATCAGTGGTCAACGCATTAATCACCTCCCGCTTGGACTACGGAAACGTCCTCTACCTAGGGTCTTCAAAGGCAGTCATGCGACGCCTTCAACTGGTGCAGAACGCCGAAGCAAGACTGCTCTGCAAGTGCCATAGAAGGGAACACATGTCCGGTCACCTTAAAGCACTCCACTGGCTACGAATTGAAAACAGGGTTAAGTTCAAAACACTTAACCTTATGCACAGAATCAAATGGGGCAATGCCCTCAGATACCTGCAAGCCCTCGTGCGAACCTACACACCGGCTCGCTGCCTGAGATCTTCATCTCAAGGCCTCTTCTCTGTTCCCAATGTACGCCTAGTGAGGATGGGGGGTAGATCTTTCTCCCTACTGGGCCCCAAGCTCTGGAATTCCCTTCCTCAGCACCTACGCTTGGAAATCTGCCATATCCACTTCCGCAAAGCCATCAAGACCTGGCTTTTTAACCAGTAACTTGCTCCAGCTTCTCCCCTGAGTCTTTCGTTTCTGCTCTTGTGGTTAATTATCTCTTAGCACCGGGAAACCCTTTTCGGGTAGCTGTCGTGCTTTATAAGCCCAATAAATAAATAAATAAATAAATAAATAAATAAATTCATGTATTTTGTAAAAATAAAAAAATAAATAAAAAAGAAAGCATAGTTTTCCATAATTTCCCATAGTCAACCAATTCAAAAGCACTGGTCAAGTCCATAAAACTGAGGTGTAGGTGACTCCCCTTAGCCCTACTACATATACCCATAATAAGGTTTAAATTCAAACACTGTTCCACCATACCGATGCCCCTCCTCAACCCATACTGTGATTCGCTAAGTATGGAATTCTCCTCAGCACTATCCATGATGACTCTTCACATAAGGGATATCAGTTGGTAGCACTTTGGGTCACTCTTAATGTCAGTTTTAAATACCGGTACTATTATGGACTCTGACCAAGTGGAAGGGAATATAGCCTGATGTATTCAAAACTAATATTAAAATAGGAGCCCAAAATCAGTTATGTATTTATATACATCCACCGACACCCTGTTGGGTCCTGCAGCTTTCCCTTTTAGATTTGTATTATTGGCCAGAGAAATTTCTTCCAAGGTAACTGTAATGTTCCTCGCACTAACAGGCAATACGTCATAGGTGCCAGGGGTATCACAGCTATCCACTGAGTTACAAATCAAGGTAAAATGATCAACCCACTCATTAGCCAAAACGAACGATTCAATTTTCTGAGCTGAACTGTCCCTAAGAAAGGGTATATTAATTGTCTACGAGAAAAGGGAAACATTGTTGCTCTCTGCTGCATGTACAAAGTTGGTCCAGGCCTTAACTTGTAATTCCTTGTTCCTCTTTATTATGGCCTGTTTGTAACAAAGTCTAAGATGCGGAATTGCTTCCCTATCCTTTGGTTTTGAGTGGATAATGCTCTTAAGTGACTACTAAGTACTGTGTATTTGTTGTCAAACCAACCTTTTGTGTTAGAGCTATTTCTTAAACTTTTTGCATCCGTGACGTTCCTTGTTAATTGACGATTAATTGTATCACTTATTTCCTCATGGAATATTTTTCATCCAGTTGTTTTTATGAATATGAGAGAGGGGGCACTTGCAGCTCCAAAAAATGCTGTGCAAGCTGCTCCCTTCGCAGACGCTTCTAACATATATTAAACAAGGACCAACACATAAACCCAGAATGCAATTTGGATCAACTTCTAAAACAAACACAATGGTCCCAAGGGTCAAATTAATGGAACGATCTACTAACACAAACCTAACCAATCGTCTATGTTTATAACAGTACTAGCGGCCCGTCCCGACGTTGTCCGGGTAAAAAAAGGCTAGGCAGCAATGGTTTTAGTATCATTGTACATTCGTCCCACATGATAAGAGACACATTTTGAAGCAGTGTCCCCAAAGGTCCGTTTTTCCGAATAGAGCATATTGAATCCCTTTCAAGGGAAACTGTTAGAGGCAGTTCAAAGGTAGAATGTGCTGTTTTCCCAGCTGTTAGCAAAGTGGCAGCTATTCCAGATGAAGCAACAGCTAGAGCCAAATTCCCAGAAGATCGAACTTTGGCAAGTATGAGGTTGATTAGGTAAGTCTTTCCTGTGCCACCGGGGGCGTCTATGAACAATAGTTTGCCTTGCTTCTTTTCAACACTATCAACTATGGTGTTGTAGGCGAGTTGTTGATCGGGAACTAAGTTAGGCAAGTGTTGAGCAAGGTAGTTATTTAGCTCTGGAATATTGTGTGCGGTAGCGATATTGTGGTATCCAGTTAGGTTAGTTCGGACGCTGGCGGCAGGCTGAAATCTTGTAAGGACTTCTTGCTTAATAGATACAGTGAGTCTTCAATTTCTATAAGTCCTTGGTTTATGATTTTATTGTTGATAGCAGCCCTTGCCGACGTTGTCCGGGTATGAATTGCTGCCGGCCAGTAGTATATTGTTTTGTAGGATTTCGTTTTGATAGCATTTCTTATCTGTGACAGGCCTGTGAAACGCTCCGATTCACAGTGCACTGCTGATGCACTTAAGAGTGCGCGTTCAGTAGTGTGTGAACTCGAGTTTCCCTACTTTATATTTCTTTGCAATATTATATAGCGCAAACTCGACAACATGGCATGAGCACAATTTACATTACAGAAGAACACATTCATTTGTGGTAGGCATGGGGAGACAAAGCGATTTGCCTGGAATCACAGGATGTTGAGCTGATACCGAGATTCGAACGTAGCTACCCAGCTCTAAAGTTCGCAATTCTAGAACTTGTGGCGGGAGGTGTGTCTAAAAGTGTATGTTGGTGCTGGCCATCAATGAGAGAGACCTGTGCATTTTTCAAATGGGTGGTGAAAAAATATGAGTATGTTGCTGGAGATGTGGGCCGCCCTGCCACCAATGTACTTACCGGGGGAGGTAAACACCGATTATTCCGCAACTTTCTTTCCGCATACCATCACTCCGCATACTTTCATTACGAAAGTACCATGACTCCGCAATGCCATTATAACGCATGGCATTACATTTTATATGCTTTTACTACGCATACATTTACAACGAAATTCGTTGTAAATGCATGAATGGTAAAAGCATGTATTTTTTTAATGTTTGGATAAGGTAAGTATGGGTATAGGGATATATGTTTTGGGGTACTGAGGTATATGTTTTGGGTTGTTTGGGTATTTTAAGGGTTCAGATATAGTTTTGGATTATGGGGTACAGGGGTAGTTTTAGGGTTTAGGCATAAGTATGGGTTTTGGGGTACAGGGGTATTTTTAGGGTTCAGGGCTAGGTTTGGGTTTTGGGGTATAGGGGTATTTTTAGGGTTCAGGGGTAGGTTTGGGTTTTGGGGTACAGTGGTATTTTAAGGGTTCAGGGCTAGGTTTGGGTTTTGGGGTACAGGGGTATTTTTAGGGTTCAGGGCTAGATTTGGGTTTTGGGGTACAGGGGTATTTTAAGGGTTCAGATATAGTTTTGGGTTTTGAGGTATAGGGGTATTTTTAGGGTTCAGGGGTAGGTTTGGGTTTTGGGGTACAGGGGTATTTTAAGGGTTCAGATATAGTTTTGGGTTATGGGGTACAGGGGTAGTTTTAGGGTTTAGGGATAGGTATGGGTTTTGGGGTACAGGGGTATTTTTAGGGTTCAGGGCTAGGTTTGGGTTTTGGGGTATAGGGGTATTTTTAGGGTTCAGGGGTAGGTTTGGGTTTTGGGTTACAGGGGTATTTTAAGGGTTCAGGGCTAGGTTTGGGTTTTGGGGTACAGGGGTATTTTTAGGGTTCAGGGCTAGGTTTGGGTTTTGGGGTACAGGGGTATTTTAAGGGTTCAGATATAGTTTTGGGTTTTGGGGTATAGGGGTATTTTTAGGGTTCAGGGGTAGGTTTGGGTTTTGGGGTACAGGGGTATTTTAAGGGTTCAGGGCTAGGTTTGGGGTACGGGGTATTTTAGGGTTCAGGGCTAGGTTTGGGTTTTGGGGTACAGAGGTATTTTAGGGTTCAGGGGTAGGTTTGGGTTTTGGGGTACAGGGGTATTTTTAGGGTTCAGGGCTAGGTTTGGGTTTTGGGGTACAGGGGTATTTTTAGGGTTCAGGGCTAGGTTTGGGTTTTGGGGTACAGGGGTATTTTTAGGGTTCAGGAGTAGGTTTGGGTTTTGGGGTACAGCGGTATTTTAGGGTTCAGGGCTAGGTTTGTGTTTTGGGGTACAGTGGTATTTTAGGGTTCAGGGGTAGGTTTGGGTTTTGGGGTACAGTGGTATTTTTAGGGTTCAGGGGTAGGTTTGGGTTTTGAGGTACAGGGGTATTTATAGGGTTCAGGGCTAGGTTTGGGTTTTGGGGTATAGGGGTATTTTTAGGGTTTAGGGATAGGTTTGGGTTTTGGGGTACAGGGTATATTTATAGGGTTAAGATGGGTTAGTGTTTAAGGGTGTTGGAGTATTTTAAGGAGTAAGGGTGGGTTATGATCATGGGGTGCAGGGGTATTTAAAGGGAGCAGGGTGGGATTAGCACACAATATGAGACATGGCATGAAGGGTGGAACGTACCACACGCCCCCAGTGTTTGTCACGCCCCCAGCACAATGCAGACACGCCCACAAGGGACTACTTTGCTGGCATGGTTCTTTTACCTTTTAAATGTATATGGTGGGCGTCTGTATAGCCTATGTCCTTCTGCTGCAACTGCCCTTTCCAACGCTGTATTGGGTGTTGTGATTGGTGCTGTGGTTCCTGAGATTACCCGCCTCAAAGGTTTGGGCTCTCTGTTTATATTATTAGTATGGATATAATTCAATGATTAAAGACCCCTCTCCATTTATACATGCAGTGTCTTCCATCAACATCAGTCAGCATATGACTATCCCAATGATGAACTCTGCTCTATAATCACCAACCTCAAGAAATGTGGATGCCCAACGCTTCCACTACACATTGTCCAGATCATTCTATGGGATACATGGAAAGATTGGGAAATCTTCACCAGGATAGTCATATGATGTGAGAACACAAGGAGGCTGAGTAGAGATTATTCCTACTAAGGACACTAGACAGACTGTGCTGGCCTGATGAGCCCGCAGCTTAATTCTACCTGGGTGAAAACGTCAACGCCCCCCACAGTTGAGTCAAGATGATAATTAGTTCAGACTGCTCTTTACCTGGGATAAAGCAACAGACTCTGTTTTAGCGGAGCAACAGTGCCTTGCCTCCATTTTCAAATGGTTGGCGGATGCACAGCTTAAGTGCAATTAACAGAAATCTGAGATCCTGTTATTTGGCAAGTTCCCCTCTGACTTCCGATAGCAGCTGTGGCCGCCTGACTCTCCATTGCCCTAACCACGGGACAGCCCGTATAAAAATCTGGGCGTATGGTTCGAAGAGAGTCTTTCTTTTTCGACACATATTAAGAAACTGGCCGGCTGCTGTTTCGGCCTTCTTAAGACACTCAGGAACTTTTTTCCACTTCTTCCGCAGGCGGCGGGAGAAACAGTTGCATGCGCTTTGATCTTGTCACGCCTGGATGATGCTAATGCCCTTTATGCTGGCGTCCCTGGCTACCTGCTCAAAAGGTTACAGGTGGTTCAGAATACGGCGACCAGACTGTTACTGGGTATTTCGGCGAGGAACAGCGTGCTCCACCAATTGCGCTCTCTTCATTGGCTCCCTGTGGTGGACAGGGTTACATTGAAATCTCTGGTTCTGGCCCATCGTGCTCTCCACAGGTGAGGCCCCCTCTATCTTCAGAGGCGCTTCTCTTTCTACGTTCCTTCGTGAACTCTCCGATCCATGTCCCTTCGTTTTGCCCGGGTCCTGCGTTTCAAGTTTCAGAGGCTAGGGGGTAGCTCCTTTGTGGTGAAGACTAGTGCGGCCTGGAATGCCCTCCCCCTCCCCTTGCGGTCTATCCAGGACCCAGTTGTGTTCAAAAGGAAACTGAAGACCCATTTCTTTGCTTGATAGCTTCTCTTAGCACCCCTTTGGCATCGCGCCGGGACACTCATGAGTATCTGAGCACGCTATAAATGGATGTAACATAACATAACATATTCTGTGGCTTAAAATATGTGGATACTCTGTGCTATTTGTGTTTTTATGTAAGCATATCTCACAACCTGAGCACTTAATGAAATGAAATGAAAAAAGATTTCTAAAGCGCATGGCTGCCCGGAAGCGTCCCAGCGCTGAGGATGCAGTGGAAGTCTGAGGGGAAGCTCACGGGGGGATGACGGGTGAACTTATGGCTATTGTGGGAAGAGATGTGTCTTCAGGAGTTTACGGAACTTCATGTAGGTCGGTTCGGATCGGAGACAGATTGGCAAAGAATTCCATAAGGAAGCCGCAGTGACCGAAAAACGCCAGCCTCCAGTGCGGGCCTTCCTAACTCTGTGAACAGTAGCCAGGTTACCTTGGGATGAACGCAGGGACCTGGTAGTTTTGTAGGGGTAGAGCATTTTCCCAAGCACAGGGGGCCCTTTGCCCTGAAGAGATCTGCGGGTGATACACAGGGCCTTAAATTGTATCCTTTCCCGGATAGGCAACCAATGAAGGGCTCTGAGTGCTGGTTTAGCCGATGTTCTCCGGGAGGTGCCTGTCAGTAGCCTAGCTGCAGCATTCTGGATGCGCTGAAGGATATTAATGGTGGATTCTGGCGCAGCCATAAAAAGGGCGTTACTGTAGTCTAATCTAGATAAGATAAGACCCTGAATGAGCAGCTTTTGGGATTGTGCCGGAAGTAGGGGGAGAATCTTCCGGGCTGAGCGAAGTAGGCCCACACAGGTGCCAGCCGTCTTTTTAGCCTGTGTTTTCAGAGAAAGGTCTTGCTCTAGCCAGAACCCTAGGCTTTTAAGTTCTTTCTTTGGTTGCGGGAGATTCCCTAGACACATGGGCCATATGGAGGTGGGAAGAGATGTCATTCGCTGGCCCAGCAGCATGAGCTCTGTTTTTGTGCCATTAAGTTTAAGTCGCGAGTCACACATCCAATTATAGATTCCTGAAAGGCAGTTATGCAACTTTTTAAAGTTGTCCTTTTCAAGGGAGAGTGAGACGACCATTTGGGTGTCGTCAGCATATGTGACAACTTTAATCCCAAAGGGGGTGACAACATCCTCCAGGGGGGCCATATAAATGTTAAATAGGGTAGGGCTCAATGAAGAGCCCTGAGGTACCCCACACTGGAGGGGGAAAGGCTTGGAGCGCGCATTCCCTTCACACACCTGAAAGGTTCTGTCCTTCAGAAAGGATGTGAGCCATCGCAGTGCGGTGCTGTTACCCCTAAGTTGAGAAGGCGCTGAATCAGGATCTTATGATCTACAGTATCAAATGCAGCGCTTAGATCCAGGAGGATCAGCAAAGCCGATCCTCCTGAATCCAAGATGCACCTTGCTTCCTCGACCACTTGCGCGTCTCCACCAGTCTTTGACATATGCTGATTGATATTGATGGTATCATACACAGCATTTATAAAGGGAGTTGAGCCTTGAATCATTTAATGATATACAACTTATACCCATAGACGATTGGTTAGTTTTGGGTTAGTAGATCATTGCATTAATTTGACCTATGGGGCCATTATGTTTGTTCCCTGCACAGTCACATCACATAAGGCCACGCTGAAAAGACATTTTCAAGTCTGGTTACAGAGGCCTGCTTTTGTCACCCTTTTTTTTTACTTGGCGTGCTTTTAAGCCTTCTGGAGGAATATTCTATGTTGTTATCAAACATGGGGATGATCACAGTAATGCAGTGCCCACTTTTGTCTTGTAAACCGTTTCCCACTTGTTCTTGGCAGAGAAAACACTCCTTCCACAAATTGTTGTTGGCCCTCATTACCAGGTACCATGAGTATTTTGATTCATTCATGGGAACAGTTAATGTGCCAAACTCATTTCTGCTTTTATTACTGTGCCTCTCAGTAGTAGTCTGGACTTTAAAACCATTTTGTTACTTCATGGATGGAAACAGGGCAGGAGTTTGTAAGCAATGCAGTGGTCTCTGAATGCTTTGAGCATTTCTTCTTCTCCTGTGCACCTTCAACATGATATCTTGTTGCTAGGATCCTGTATCAAATTCAAGTTTACATTATTTCCTTTAGCAATAACACTCCTAGCAGATAGTTTTGAATGTATTCTGAGCCTCTATGGGATGTATACTGTAAGGCATCTGTGATTACTAATAGCCAGTCTTCTTCTCAGTGTATGGTACAGGATCCTGGTACAGGATCCTGTGCTCAGCACAGTGAGAGGCATTTACAAGAGACCACTCAGTCAACAATCTGTTCAGAAGAAGAAGTCTGAGTGACTCATGGTGGATTACAGCAAACCCTATAGATGTCCTAGATTTATGATACTTTTTGAATTGAAAGACCATATAGTGCAGAGGCAATGGTTTGTGTCCATCTAGGATTCTGCAGAACTAATACTTTTGCTTTCTCTAGCATCGTCCAGTACAACCTTCTCTCTTTCTATTAACAGCTATTGTCAAGTCATGGATTCATTTCTGTGGTAGAGCAAGGGAGGAGCTCCTACAAAGTTAATGAACCATTGCCTTGTAAGGTAAATACAGTTTCAATGAAAAACTTTTCTTACTCATGGCAGCTATACCAAAATGCAACAGACTTCTTAAGAGAGATGCAAGTAATGTATTAAAGCAGCACCATAACATCAACTTCTTAAAACCCACTAATAGAATTCCCATAAAACAATTTAGGAAAAAGAAGAAAGAAATCAATATGTAAAGTGACACAAAAATGGTCAAAATTGAATGAAGGGAACCTGAGATATGTATTTTTAAAGTTTAAATGTCAAAGCATCTAGAAAACACAAAGTGCCATTCTAAGTGCAGGTGAAGGACACCCAGGTGCAGTTTCAGGTCAATCTCAATCAAACGTGGGTTGGATACAGATGAGTTCACCATAGTCAATAGTTTGAACGTCTGACTTTCTGTGCCGGCGCCGTTCGGTCACCGCACCCAGGACACCCGCTTCGGACTGAGCAGTGAGCGGATATGCATGCGGATAGATGCGGGAAGCCGCCTCGCTACGGGAGCCTCTCTAGGTTGCTGCCGCCATCATCGGCTGCTAGCCACGCCCCCTATAAGACCTTTTTTCTGTTTTAAAAACAGATCTTTTAGTGATGATGAGAAATGCTCAGAAAGGGATGCCTCCAGGGAGCTGGAGTGAGGCATGTATTGTGGTCTTTCATAAAAAAGGAAAACCTGCAAACTTAGCTGGGTCCTACCGCCCCATTTCGCTTTTAAACGCAGATGGAAAAATGTATTCGAAGATCCTTGCGAATAGGTTGTCTGGAGTAATCACTAATTTAGTTTCCACTACACAACATGGGTTTATCCCGCACCGAGGAACGGCGGATCACGTTCGCCGGGTGATCACTTTATTTGATTTTGTCAATGTTTCCCAGGAGCCATTATGTTTAATTTTATTGGATGCCGAAAAGGCTTCTGACCGGGTCTCATGGTGCTTTATATGGGACGTAATGAAGCAAAGGGGGTTTGGCCCCGAATTTATAAAATCACTGCAGACACTGTATTTGCAACCTACAGCCCGTATTAGTACCATGGGACTTGTGTCTGATGTAGTACAAATACAGAAGGGCACCAGGCAGGGTTGCCCCTGCTCTCCTCTTTTATTCTCATTGTACATTGAGCCCTTTTTAACACCATCATTGCTGCAGCAATTCCCCTGCTGTGCTGGAGAACTCCGAAAACAATGCAATCATGACGAGCTCAGCTCGTCATGAGTGAACGAGGGGTGTACCTCATGACGAGCTCAGCTCGTCATGAGCATCGAAGGTGTTAAGAATGTTGGAAGCTTGCTCTAGGATTCCCCCGGTGGTGATGCAAAATTATCAATTTAAGGTCCTAGCATACGCTGATGACGTGGCAATTGTCACAACATGTCCTACAGCTGCAATGGTGGAGATCGAATCTATTGCTGCAAACTTTGGTGTAGTTGCTGGCTATAAATTGAATGCTTCTAAAACCCAGTTACTGTGTGCCAACCTGCCAAAGTACTCTGATCCACGGGTTTGTGAAGAAGTCACTTATCTGGGGATTAAGTTAAGGGTCTCTCCAATGGCCCTGGTCAAGTCCAATTGGGAGGATCTAACATCAGGGGTGCGGAAACAGTTGGATCAGGCGGAATGTCTTCATCTTTCTTTAGTAGGGCGATGTAGTCTACTAAAAATGATGAATTTGCCACAAGTACTATATTTTTTCAGGTGTGTCCCTTTAGAAATTGCTAGTACCAGGTTAATACAACTTCAGGCTCTTTGTATGCGTTTTCTGTGGGCTGGGGGTAAGGCCCGCCGTGCCGGGCGTTATATGATCTTACCAAGAAACTTAGGAGGCTGGTCAGTACCAGATTTTACTCTTTATTAATATGCCTGTATGCTTCAAGGCATGAATGTCTTGTTAACAGGGGTTGGTCCTTTGAATGTGGCAGAGTGCCCGTCAATTTATCAGATGCTAATAGGTGGGAAGGCTAAAAATTGTCTATTACTGTATCAGGAATGGAGTTATTATAAACGTACATGCTTTAAGGTTCTGCTGGCCGCATATAAGATTTAGAGAACACTAAAGAGAATGTTTGGAATAGAAAAAATTTCTTGGTACACACCTTTGACATCTCCTATATTCCTGCCAATTGATCTATGGGATAGGGTGGTTAATGTATGGTGGCAAAAAGGATTAAGGCTGGTGGGGGATTTTTTTGTGACGGCTCTTTAAAATCTTTTGAGCAACTTCGTGAGCAATATCAACTTCCCAGGGAGAATTTTGCGAAGTATTTGCAAATTAGGAATCTTTTATCTCAAAATGCAAGCAATTTACAAGCTAACCCTCTGATAGAAGACAATATCAAAGCTTCAAAAAGAGGAGTGCTATATGGTCATTTGTTGAATGATTTAGAGCAACAAAATGTTAAATGGGGGAATAAATTTGGGAGGCAGGATATACGGATAGAAATTTCTCTGGAGATGGCGATAAACTTATTTCTTTCGGCAAACTTATCTGCACAGCATTATGAATCCATTTTTTATCTATATTATACACCCGAGAAGATTTCTAAATGGCAGGGTGATATTATTGGGAAATGTTTTCGGTGTGGATATTTATCTGCGGGCGACCTTCATATTTTTTGTGGGTGCCCGCGGTTAATATCTTTACTTTCATAGATAGAGAATTATTTAACAGCTATTTTGGGTTTTCCAGTTAAATTAAGCGCAACGCAGATAATGCTTGGTGTAGATATGGGGCCGGCAGTACCAGATTTATTACAACAACATGTAAAGCTAATATTTTTTGTCACAGCTGTATACTGGCTCTTAATAGCATCTTGGTGGCTACAGCAGGAACCCCCTTCCTTTGAATTATGGAGGGCACGCTTTTTTACAATACATAATATCGAGTATAGTCTGTACGCCCTTAAGGGGTATAGAAAAAAGAAGCTGGGTCAACAAATCTGGGACAAGATTACTAATCATCTAGAGTCTACTGTTTGATCGCTTGTTATCGCTAATTGCTTTCCTAGCAGTTCTATATGCATCCATCTTATTGTATGGGTAACGGCATCTTTATGTATGTAATGTTATTAATTTATAATCTCTAATTTTTTGCACATTATGTATTTAGCTCCAGGATTGTTGTTGTTGATGTAATGATTTTCAATAGTATATATGTATTGTGTAAATTATGACTCTCTATCGACTAATTTAACTTAGGCATTATCAATTTAGGCATTATCATTGACAACGGCCTAACTATGGAGCCACAAGTCACTAACCTGACATCCACCTGTTTCACCATCCTGAGGTGGCTCAGGAAAATCATTTGGATGCTACCAGACGACACTCAAAAATCAGTGGTCAACGCATTAATCACCTCCCGCTTGGACTACGGAAACGTCCTCTACCTAGGGTCTTCAAAGGCAGTCATGCGACGCCTTCAACTGGTGCAGAACGCCGAAGCAAGACTGCTCTGCAAGTGCCATAGAAGGGAACACATGTCCGGTCACCTTAAAGCACTCCACTGGCTACGAATTGAAAACAGGGTTAAGTTCAAAACACTTAACCTTATGCACAGAATCAAATGGGGCAATGCCCTCAGATACCTGCAAGCCCTCGTGCGAACCTACACACCGGCTCGCTGCCTGAGATCTTCATCTCAAGGCCTCTTCTCTGTTCCCAATGTACGCCTAGTGAGGATGGGGGGTAGATCTTTCTCCCTACTGGGCCCCAAGCTCTGGAATTCCCTTCCTCAGCACCTACGCTTGGAAATCTGCCATATCCACTTCCGCAAAGCCATCAAGACCTGGCTTTTTAACCAGTAACTTGCTCCAGCTTCTCCCCTGAGTCTTTCGTTTCTGCTCTTGTGGTTAATTATCTCTTAGCACCGGGAAACCCTTTTCGGGTAGCTGTCGTGCTTTATAAGCCCAATAAATAAATAAATAAATAAATAAATAAATAAATTCATGTATTTTGTAAAAATAAAAAAATAAATAAAAAAGAAAGCATAGTTTTCCATAATTTCCCATAGTCAACCAATTCAAAAGCACTGGTCAAGTCCATAAAACTGAGGTGTAGGTGACTCCCCTTAGCCCTACTACATATACCCATAATAAGGTTTAAATTCAAACACTGTTCCACCATACCGATGCCCCTCCTCAACCCATACTGTGATTCGCTAAGTATGGAATTCTCCTCAGCACTATCCATGATGACTCTTCACATAAGGGATATCAGTTGGTAGCACTTTGGGTCACTCTTAATGTCAGTTTTAAATACCGGTACTATTATGGACTCTGACCAAGTGGAAGGGAATATAGCCTGATGTATTCAAAACTAATATTAAAATAGGAGCCCAAAATCAGTTATGTATTTATATACATCCACCGACACCCTGTTGGGTCCTGCAGCTTTCCCTTTTAGATTTGTATTATTGGCCAGAGAAATTTCTTCCAAGGTAACTGTAATGTTCCTCGCACTAACAGGCAATACGTCATAGGTGCCAGGGGTATCACAGCTATCCACTGAGTTACAAATCAAGGTAAAATGATCAACCCACTCATTAGCCAAAACGAACGATTCAATTTTCTGAGCTGAACTGTCCCTAAGAAAGGGTATATTAATTGTCTACGAGAAAAGGGAAACATTGTTGCTCTCTGCTGCATGTACAAAGTTGGTCCAGGCCTTAACTTGTAATTCCTTGTTCCTCTTTATTATGGCCTGTTTGTAACAAAGTCTAAGATGCGGAATTGCTTCCCTATCCTTTGGTTTTGAGTGGATAATGCTCTTAAGTGACTACTAAGTACTGTGTATTTGTTGTCAAACCAACCTTTTGTGTTAGAGCTATTTCTCAAACTTTTTGCATCCGTGACGTTCCTTGTTAATTGACGATTAATTGTATCACTTATTTCCTCATGGAATATTTTTCATCCAGTTGTTTTTATGAATATGAGAGAGGGGGCACTTGCAGCTCCAAAAAATGCTGTGCAAGCTGCTCCCTTCGCAGACGCTTCTAACATATATTAAACAAGGACCAACACATAAACCCAGAATGCAATTTGGATCAAATTCTAGACAAACACAATGGACCCAAGGGTCACATTAATGGAACAATCTACTAACACAAACCTAACCAATCGTCTATGTTTATAATAGTATATAATTCAATGATTAAAGATCCCCCTCCATTTATACATGCAGTGTCTTCCATCAACATCAGTCAGCATATGACTATCCCAATGATGAACTCTGCTCTATAATCACCAACCTCAAGAAATGTGGATGCCCAACGCTTCCACTACATTTTGTCCAGATCATTCTATGGGATACATGGAAAGATTGGGAAATCTTCACCAGGATAGTCATATGATGTGAGAACACAAGGAGGCTGAGTAGAGATTATTCCTACTAAGGACACTAGACAGACTGTGCTGGCCTGATGAGCCTGCAGCTTAATTCTACCTGGGTGAAAACGTCAACGCCCCCCACAGTTGAGTCAAGATGATAATTAGTTCAGACTGCTCTTTACCTGGGATAAAGCAACAGACTGTTTTAGCGGAGCAACAGTGCCTTGCCTCCATTTTCAAATGGTTGGCGGATGCACAGCTTAAGTGCAAATAACAGAAATCTGAGATCCTGTTATTTGGCAAGTTCCCCTCTGACTTCCGATAGCAGCTGTGGCCGCCTGACTCTCCATTGCCCTAACCACGGGACAGCCCGTATACAAATCTGGGCGTATGGTTCGAAGAGAGTCTTTCTTTTTCGACACATATTAAGAAACTGTCCGGCTGCTGTTTTGGCCTTCTTAAGACACTCAGGAACTTTTTTCCACTTCTTCCGCAGGCGGCGAGAGAAACAGTTGCATGCGCTTTGATCTTGTCACGCCTGGATGATGCTAATGCCCTCTATGCTGGCGACCCTGGCTACCAGCTCAAAAGGTTACAGGTGGTTCAGAATACGGTGGCCAGACTGTTATTGGGTATTTCGGCGAGGAACAGCGTGCTCCACCAATTGCGCTCTCTTCATTGGCTCCCTGTGGTGGACAGGGTTACATTTAAATCTCTGGTTCTTCTGGCCCATCGTGCTCTCCACAGGTGTGGCCCCCTCTATCTTCAGAGGCGCTTCTCTTTCTACGTTCCTTTCATGAACTCTCCGATCCATGTCCCTTCGTTTTGCCCGGGTCCTGCGTTTCAAGTTTCAGAGGCTAGGGAGTAGCTCCTTTGTGGTGAAGACTAGTGCAGCCTGGAATGCCCTCCCCCTCGCCTTGCGGTCTATCCAGGACCCAGTTGTGTTCAAAAGGAAACTGAAGACCCATTTCTTTGCTTGATAGCTTCTCTTAGCACCCCTTTGGCATCGCGCCGGGACACTCATGAGTATCTGAGCACGCTATTAATGGATGTAACATAACATAACATATTCTGTGGCTTAAAATATGTGGATACTCTGTGCTATTTGTGTTTTTATGTAAGCATATCTCACAACTTGAGCACTTAATGAAATTAAATGAAAAAAGATTTCTAAAGCGCATGGCTGCCCGGAAGCGTCCCAGTGCTGAAGATGCAGTGGAAGTCTGAGGGGAAGCTCAGGGGGGGATGACGGGTGAACTTATGGCTATTGTGGGAAGAGATGTGTCTTCAGGAGTTTACGGAACTTCATGTAGGTCGGTTCGGATCGGAGACAGATTGGCAAAGAATTCCATAAGGAAGCCGCGGTGACCGAAAAACGTCAGCCTCCAGTGCGGGCCTTCCTAACTCTGTGAACAGTAGCCAGGTTACCTTGGGATGAACGCAGGGACCTGGTAGTTTTGTAGGGGTAGAGCATTTTCCCAAGCATAGGGGGCCCTTTGCCCTGAAGAGATCTGCGGGTGATACACAGGGCCTTAAATTTTATCCTTTCCCGGATAGGCAACCAATGAAGGGCTCTGAGTGCTGGTTTAGCCGATGTTCTCCGGGAGGTGCCTGTCAGTAGCCTAGCTGCAGCATTCTGGATGCGCTGAAGGATATTAATGGTGGATTCTGGCGCGGCCATAAAAAGGGTGTTACTGTAGTCTAATCTAGATAAGATAAGACCCTGAATGAGCAGCTTTTGGGATTGTGCCGGAAGTAGGGGGAGAATCTTCCGGGCTGAGCGAAGTAGGCCCACACAGGTGCCAGCCTTTTTTTTAGCCTGTGTTTTCAGAGAAAGGTCTTGCTCTAGCCAGAACCCTAGGCTTTCAAGTTCTTTGGTTGCGGGAGATTCCCTAGACACATGGGCCATATGGAGGGGGGAAGAGATGTCATTCGCTGGCCCAGCAGCATGAGCTCTGTTTTTGTGCCATTAAGTTTAAGTCGCGAGTCACACATCCAATGATAGATTCCTGAAAGGCAGTTATGCAACTTTTTAAAGTTGTCCTTTTCAAGGGAGTGTGAGACGACCATTTGGGTGTCGTCAGCATATGTGACAACTTTAATCCCAAAGGGGGTGACAACATCCTCCAGGGGGGCCATATAAATGTTAAATAGGGTAGGGCTCAATGAAGAGCCCTGAGGTACCCCACACTGGAGGGGGAAAGGCTTGGAGCGCGCATTCCCTTCACACACCTGAAAGGTTCTGTCCTTCAGAAAGGATGTGAGCCATCGCAGTGCGGTGCTGCTTACCCCTAAGTTGAGAAGGCGCTGAATCAGGATCTTATGATCTACAGTATCAAATGCAGCGCTTAGATCCAGGAGGATCAGCAAAGCCGATCCTCCTGAATCCTAGATGCACCTTGCTTCCTCGACCACTTGCGCGTCTCCACCAGTCTTTGACATATGCTGATTGATATTGATGGTATCATACACAGCATTTATAAAGGGAGTTGAGCCTTGAATCATTTAATGATATACAACTTATACCCATAGACGATTGGTTAGTTTTGGGTTAGTAGATCATTGCATTAATTTGACCTATGGGGCCATTATGTTTGTTCCCTGCACATTCACATCACATAAGGCCACGCTGAAAAGACATTTTCAAGTCTGGTTACAGAGGCCTGCTTTTGTCACCCTTTTTTTTTACTTGGCGTGCTTTTAAGCCTTCTGGAGGAATATTCTATGTTGTTATCAAACATGGGGATGATCACAGTAATGCAGTGCCCACTTTTGTCTTGTAAACCGTTTCCCACTTGTTCTTGGCAGAGAAAACACTCCTTCCACAAATTGTTGGTGGCCCTCATTACCAGGTACCATGAGTATTTTGATTCATTCATGGGAACAGTTAATGTGCCAAACTCATTTCTGCTTTTATTACTGTGCCTCTCAGTAGTAGTCTGGACTTTAAAACCCTTTTGTTACTTCATGGATGGAAACAGGGCAGGAGTTTGTAAGCAATGCAGTTGTCTCTGAATGCTTTGAGCATTTCTTCTTCTCCTGTGAACCTTCAACATGATATCTTGTTGCTAGGATCCTGTATCAAATTCAAGTTTACATTATTTCCTTTAGCAATAACACTCCTCGCAGATAGTTTTGAATGTATTCTGAGCCTCTATGGGATGTATACTGTAAGGCATCTGTGATTACTAATAGCCAGTCTTCTTCTCAGTGTATGGTACAGGATCCTGCGCTCAGCACAGTGAGGGGCATTTACAAGAGACCACTCAGTCAACAATCTGTTCAGAAGAAGAAGACTGAGTGACTCATGGTGGATTACAGCAAACCCTATAGATGTGCTAGATTTATGATTCTTTTTGAATTGAAAGACCATATAGTGCAGAGGCAATGGTTTGTGTCCATCTAGGATTCTGCAGAACTAATACTTTTACTTTCTCTAGCATCGTTCAGTACAACCTTCTCTCTTTCTATTAACAGCTATTGTCAAGTCATGGATTAATTTCTGTGGTAGAGCAAGGGAGGAGCTCCTACAAAGTTAATGAACCATTGCCTTGTAAGGTAAATACAGTTTCAATGAAAAACTTTTCTTACTCATGGCAGCTATACCACAATGCAACAGACTTCTTAAGAGAGATGCAAGTAATGTATTAAAGCAGCACCATAACATCAACTTCTTAAAACCCACTAATAGAATTCCCATAAAACAATTTAGGAAAAAGAAGAAAGAAATCAATATGTAAAGTGACACAAAAATGGTCAAAATTGAATGAAGGGAACCTGAGATATGTATTTTTAAAGTTTAAATGTCAAAGCATCTAGAAAACACAAAGTGCCATTCTAAGTGCAGGTGAAGGACACCTGGGTGCAGTTTCAGGTCAATCTCAATCAAACGTGGGTTGGATACAGATGAGTTCACCATAGTCAATAGTTTGAACGTCTGACTTAGATGAAGTTCTGGATGTCAAAATGTTATAGATGGACAGGAAAGAAGACTGTTTCTGGCAAGGGTCCCACTCAGTTGACTACTCATGACAGCTATTGGACAATGCAAGAGTCTTCTTTCGAGAAAGGTAATTAAAATGTTAACGCAGCACCAAAACATTACATTCTTGAAATCCATTAACAGAATTCCCATAACAATTTAGGAAGGAGAAGTAAAAATCAATATGTGAACTGACCCCAAAACAGTCAAAATTGAATTAAGATAACCAGATATATAATTGTTTTAAGTTTAAATGTCAAAGCACCTAGAAAACACAAAGCACCAATCTAAGTGCAAGTGAAGAAGAGCTAGGTGCATTTTTAGGTCAACCACAATCGAGATTTTGTTGGATACAGGTGAGTTCACCCTAGTCTACTGTTTTAGCTTCTGACTTACTGATATTATGGTTGTCAAAATAATATGGCGGACAAGAAAGAACACTCTTTATGGCAAGGGTCCCACTCAGTTGGCTAAATTGAATGAGGGATCCCACTGAAGACTTGAGTTTTGCTGATCAGAGTGGGATACATTTGAAAAGACATAGCCAGGAAGTGACTATCTACAGGATCTGCCTTTTCCACCCTCAAGTTTTACCTTGAGACATAAATTATTGAGCGCAAAATCCTGAATCGGGTAACATGTTGATACCTTCTGCATAAGATTCAGCTTGAAGCTACCTTTCTCATTGCAGAAAAATTCTAAAGTGGAACAAACCAAGCGAACTTGACGCTGAGGTTGTGCCTTTCTCATGTAGCACCGGAATCTTTTCCTGGATCTCTAGAGATTGAAATTTTGCAAGTCCCAATTATTCTTGGTCACTGAAGTTAGTTCACCTGTTTATTCCAAAGTTTCCAGCCCTCATTGTCAGGCTTCATCCCCAATACCAGAGTAGAGACAGCAGTGAAAGGAAGGCTCAATCGCTTTTTAAGCCAGAGGTCCTGTAAAGTTCCCAGTGCCCACTGTTTCTTCAAAGGAATTATAGCCTTTGTGCTCTTTATGCCCCTGGGACTAAAGCAGGCAGCTAACCACTAATCCTTTATGGGTTACGGAGGAGCGTGCCTCTTAAGAGCCTCGTCGGGGGTAGTAAGCGCTATATAAAGCAATTACAATATAATGCAATACAATTGGACCCATGAGAATCACAGTTCTTGGACACAAGTGAGAGCAGATCCAGACCTCTGTCAATTTACAGACAGAAAAAGCAGTAGGCTCTTCCTTTTCTATTCTTCTCCAAGTCCATTTGGCGAGTTGATGGCGGGAAGACTTGGTTAAACTTTCCACTGGCTATTGATTTGCGATGTATCATCAACCTGTCCTCAAAAGAATTCCCACAGTCAAGTCAACCATTTTTCATTACTTTGGGTTACTGTAAATCCACCCCAGTAAGCCCTGCTACTGCAGTCATTACAAATAGCAGGCGCACAGGGCCTAAGCATGGGCGAATTTTGCGGATCTCGCGTTCGCGAATTTTGCGGATTTGCGGATTCGCAATCCGCAAAATCCGCGAATTCCCGCGAATTTGCGGATTTTTATTTTTTTTTGTGTTCGCCCGTGTTTCTGCCAGTTCGCGAGGGTTTTTACAATTTCGCAATTTGCGAACTTACCTGTCGGGTCGCAAGTTTTGCGAACTTGTTGTTTCTACATGTCCAGCCTGTTTGGGACACTCTTCTTCATCACTGCCACTCTCTGTCACCACTGCCACTCTCTGACTACTCATGCCACCCTCTGGCCCACCCATGCCACCCTCTGTTTCATCACCACACCCTCTGGTTGTCCAGTGTACATTATTTTCGGCAAAGCAAAGCACACCTTCCCTGCCTCAAGTGACCTGAATTAATTTGGGGCTGATTAATGTGTCACAGAATATTTTTTTAGCTGGCACCTGCTTCCTTAGTGCGCGCTGATTAGTGATCTTTTGCACTTGCTAAGTGCTTTCATTGTTGCAAAATTAGTTACAACACCTGCCCTGCCCCAACTGACAATAATGAATTAGGGGCTAATTAATGTGTCACTGAAAGAATTTAAAGTTCCAGCCTGGCACCTGCTTGTCTGCTCCTTTAGCTGTAAATCAGGACCTTTGTGGCATACAGTTAAGGTCAGAGCAGGGTCACACAATAGTTGCAAGCAGGCAACCGAATTCTGGAGGGCCCCCTCAGGAAGCAATACAAAGAATCGTTACAAATCATGAGGTTGACCTTTTGCACCTGCTCATTGCTTTTGCTTTTGCTGAAATCGTTTTGCGGTTTTTTTCGCGCTATTCGCGGGGCGTGGCGTCGTGCGAAACCGACCGCGGAAGCCGCCAATTCGTGCGAATGAGCATTTTATTTTTTTGCGGCTTGTTGTTTCGCGAGTTTTTTTGCAGTATTCGCGAGCCGCTTGCAGCGCAACACGCGAATTTACCCCAAGGTCGAGTACGGGCGCGGCCATTTTGTTTGCGTGACGTATTTCCGTTTCCGCCCGCTATGTATAATCTCGCGCAGTAAGCGCATTGCGAGTAGAGGTTCGCACGAGATCGCGCGGGAAATCTAGAGGTTCGCACGAGATCGCGAGGAAAATCTCGCGCGAACTGACTTTCGCGCTCGGAAACGGGCGCCGGCCATCTTGTTTTTCATTCATTTCCTGTGTCTGGGCATGGTGTTTAATCCTCTTGATATCTTTCCCATCCTTTGCTTGTTTTCAGTTTTTTTTTTACGATTTTGCTTCTTATCTATCCCTCTCTTTTCCTAGCTGTATATTTTTGTCTTTTCTGCTATTTTTCTTTACTTTTAAACTACTTTTGTAAACTCTTTTCTTTTCTTCTTCCCTATCCTATTCTTTCTTAATTTTCTACTTCTTCCTACCTTACCTGCCCAGACCATGGTCAAGCCAGGCGCCGTGAAGCTGCCCAGGCACTTGAGGGCCGCAGCGGCGGCGGGGAGTAGTGCTGGACCCAGTGGCAGGACAGCAGGCGTGAGATCGAGGGGGGAGCAGGTGACGCGCCGGGAGATATTCAGCCCGGAGGAAGTGGGCGCGCTGGTCTACTTCGTCCAGCGCCGCCTGCCCAGGACCATCGCGGGAGGCGGCAGGATCGCGGCCGGCGGCTACAACATGCGGGAGCGCCGGAAGCGGTGGGAGAAGGTGTGCTGGGCCATATCCCACCTCTACGGGGTCCAGCGCACCTACAGCCAGGTCACCCATCGCTGGACGGACCTCCTGGACCGCGAGCGCGACCTGCTGGACCAGCTCGGCTTGGAGATCCCCGGGCTTGGTGAGTAGTAGTAGCCATTGGCATTTAATCACTCACTACTATGATGTTTTCTCCTGCTCTGTGTTGTTGTATTGCAAATATTTGTTTTTTACATGGAGCAAGCCAATAATGCCGCTGATGACGATTACATTGTAGTTAAATTATATTTCAAAATCTTCTGTGCATTTCAGGTGCACTGCTCTCCTTCTCAGTGGGGTTGCTACTATGCTTATTTGTTTTCTATTTTGTGGTCTCATTGGCCTGAGTAACTATTATGTATGAGTGTACTTAACAGAACTGCGTAATGCTAGACACTAGGGGGCAGATTACATTTACAAGCCCCTTGCGCCACGTTTACGTTGCCTTGCGTGACGCAACAGCGGCGTAAACGTGCCGCATCCCTGCAAGTCATTTACAGCATGACGCATCTAGGGAGATGCGTGACGTTATAAAGCCATGGGCCTGCACCACAATGGGTGCGTTCCTAGTACGCAGGGTGGGCGGTCCAGCGGCTGTGCGCCTCGCAAAATTGCCTGCGTGAAATCTACAAGATTTAACGCAGGCACTTCTGCGACGCTGCTACGTCAATTCAATTCCTTATGTCTGCTCGAAGCAGGCGAAAGGACTGACACAGCATGTAAAGTATTGGGTGGCCCTGAGCATTACTGGAGTTGCATTGCGTTGGCGACGTGACTCCAGCGATGCGCCGCTCTTACGTGACGAGATGCGTCACGCAAGTGCCTACCCTTGCGCCAGGGCGCGCCGCATTGTAAATGAGGCACATCTGCCGTGTCGCAAGGGTAGTTTTGCGTGACGCATTTGATCTGGCGCATCTCTGGAGATGCGCCAGAACGCGTAAGTAAGTATGCCCCTAAGGGGCAGAATTGCAATTACCGTCGCATCCCTGCAAAGTAGCAGGGATGCGCCATTAATTGTGCGGCCCGCTACCACCACCAAACATGGTGCGCCGTATTTGCAATGCGGCGCCCCATGGGCCCAAAACGTCACCGAAGCTTTACTGCTGGAGTTGCGTCGCAACGATGGCGCAGCTCCATCAATGCTCTGGGGTACCCTATCTCCCCAATGCTGGGTCAAGCCGTACGTCTGCTTCAAGCAGGTGCAGGGTTTGTGTGACGCATCATTGTCCTAAAGGTGACTGATTGATATTTTGTAGATTTCCCTCAGCCACTATTAGGATGTGTTCCAGCGCAGGAATGCCCTCCCTTGCGCCGGAACGCCCCCTGATGGCGCAGGGCTTTATAACGGGATGCATCTCCCAAATGCGTCACGTTGTTATAATATTATACGCCGCACCATGGCGCCCTTTTTTGTTTAGCTGCTGCGTCACAAAAGTCACGCAAGAACGGCGCAAAAGAGCCGCAAGGGCTTAAATCTGCCCCTTCCTTTGTAACCCTGACAATAAGAAAAATAGTGGCGGTGGATTGATAGTTTGACTATTTAAATGACTGGTAATGTAGCAGGCAACTGTTAGTGTTGTCACTGATCTGACTGAAATCACAATGGAGTTTGTCTGTCACTTTGCGTCTTGCCTGCGGACTGCTGCCTGCCAGTCCTAGGTGAACGTTTCAGTACTTTGTTTAGTGAGTTACGTGACTTTCGAAGTCACAGGTCCGCAAATAAATAAAAAGTAACCATAATCAATATAATTTCGCGGAAATATTTTGTTATTGTTCTTTTGAAATGTTTGATTTGGTTGACATTGACAAGCAACAATCATCCATGTTTTCTGTTCTTTCTTTCATGTTGTACGTCAGCTCCCCCCAGGGGCGAGAGGAGGACACAGGAGCAGCAGGCGGAGGATGCTGTTCAACAGGGCCAGGATCGGGCAGGCGAGGGCTCCTCTGCTGGCCCCAGTAAGTTTTCATTTTAGACTAGTACCTATTTTTCCTAGCGTTCCTCATTTGAATTTTTTCAAAATTGTCTTTGCTCTTCTTGTAGACTGTATCTAAATTCTTATCCTGCCTCTACTATGACTCCCTGTGGTATTACTAGATTATTCTTATTAGTCTGTCTGTGTAGCTAACTAAGATTGCACGGTTGGCGAAACTCCCATGATTCTAGTCAGCAATAGCTCTATCAACTTAGTGCAGTCCTCTGGGATTGTCCATAATGTCTTTTGAAGTGTTCTATCTGGACTCATGCTTGCAAAAATTGCAAAACCTTTCGCTCAGTCACTCTAGTCTGGAGGACCAAAAAACACAGATTGTATTTAAATTTAAAAGCTTTATTAAAAGTAAACACATTTATTAAAATGAAGTCATAATAAAACTAAACGTTTAACTGATAATGGAAAAGTGGTTAGTGCTGACGATTAATTGAAGACATTTCTTGTGGTCGAGCCGAGCTCTCACCTGGTTTCAACTTGATCTTGTTGTTAGAAGTCCATCTTCTGTCTGTGTGGAGAAAAATGGTGCGTGTTAAAAAATCAGCCTTCATCAGTTGTGCCAAAAGTGCAGCAAGACAACCTTCCCTGGAAAAAGGGACATTTTTTTTAACTTTAACGTAGACAGTCACAAATTACATTGTTTTCACATGTCTTCATTCCTAGACCAAATACTAGTGACTAGTGAGTGCTTTATTCTAAGATTCTTAAATGTACTTTGTAGGTGGAACATCTGGTGGCGGGGCCAGTGTGGTGGTGGTGCTCGACACGGAGGCGGAGGGCAGTTCATCAGGGGAGGAGGCGGCGGCGGCGGCTGTGAGAGTTGAGACGGTGGTGGCGGCCAGAGGTAAGCTCTTATATATATTCCTTACTTATTGAGATTGAAGACTAGCTGGGAAGGCAAGAATATGAGATGCATGGCTGGGTGAATGATGAAGCAATGATGGGTGGAAGGACAACAGCCTGGGTGGGTGACACAGAAACTGTATGTGTCCATATACCTGGATCATGCTACTATCTGACTCTTAGATAGCATATGTGTATCTAGAGCAGGGGTACTCATAGTACGGCCCGCGGGCCGGTGGTGGCCCGGCAAGCCTTCCTTGGCGGTGCGCAGACCTTGCAGACAATCACTGCTCCCCCGGCCCCCACAGAGCAGAGGCTTTTTTGTATTTCACCTGTTAGCGCCCCTGCATCTCCACTCTGACAATCACTGCTCCCCCGGCCCCCACAGAGCAGAGTGGAGATGCAAGGCCACAAAGAGGTGAAATAGAACAAAGCCTCTGCTCTGTGGGGCCGGGCAAGCAGTGATTGTCAGGGTGGAGAAGCAGGGGCGCTAAAACAAACAAAGCCTCAATAATATGTTAATGGTCTTTTAAAGACCTGTTAAGTACTTTGGTGTTGTTGTCTGTGTGTGCGCGTTGAGGAAGCGGTCTCAACCCGGGCTGAAGGCTGACACAGATAGACACACACACAGTGAGATGACAGAGGGAGAGGGAGGGCAGGAGGGAGAGAGAGATGGAGGGAGGGCAGGAGGGACAGCAGGAGGGAGAGAGATGTATGTAAATGCTGGGTCTGGTGGCTCAGTGGATGAGGGCATCTGCTGCAGGGACCTGTGTGCAACCTCATGGTCACAAGTTATCGTTTTGCTTTAGCCCCGCCCCCTCTGACTCCGCCCCCACCAGTGCGGCCCTCGGCCCCAAACTACACTGTAAATGTAGCCCCTGAGAGAAAGTTTGTGAGTACCCATGATCTAGAGAGAGTAGATGGTCAGTGGATGAACTAAGTGTAACTTTGAAGAGCATGTAACACTGCACCCGCACGTCCGTTCCAGTGTAGGAAAGGCAAGGAAAAGAACTTTTAATTTTGTCCAAATACTACCATAAATAGTAGCAGTAGTTTGTATTGCAAGCACTGCATAGATCCGGTTATTATGGTGGCCACTCCCTACCTCTCTTAATAAGTTTAGTAGTACTCAGTCATTCATGTGTGGATGTATCACTGCCTGTCACTCAATAAAAAGCAAAGCACCTAAAGTCATCCCATATATAAGCAAAAACATCCCATGTGAAGTGATAGATAATCAGATTATTTATCTTCTTCAATTTTCCATTTCTAGTACTCATTTCCACTGTAGGGTGAAAGTTAAATTAATTAAGCAGTAGCCCTTGAGTTGTAACAGAGTATTCTCAGTGCCACCCGTAATAGAAAAGTAAGAGATTCACCACCTGCATGTACTGGACGGGTACAGTAACGCAACGGCAACGCAAGTCTAGGTCACTCCTCATGGCGTGCGTCTCTTTTTCTCGGGTGCAAGTTTACCGCGCTGGCATTATGCCGGCTTGCAGAAAATAACGTACCAATTTTCCAAAACAAGAGACAAGAAGAAGAATAAGACTGGTGTACTTTCATAGTCGACTCCAATGGAAGTCCACAGTGCTCATAGAATTTGTTCCTTAAACTCCCACTAATGTTAGAGCAAGGATGAAGAAGTGTGAGGTTAGATAGATACTGGCCTCAATAGTTATGTAATGCGCTTGCAAGTTGCTAGTTGTACTGCAGCACACATTTCTGCTGAATGATTGAGTTAATCTTAAAGAGCATTGGTTACAGACTATGTCTTTCTTTCTTCATATAGGTTCTCCTTCCAAACGAACAAGGAGGAAGGAGCTGGCTAGAGCGGCCCGGCAACGGAGAATCGAGGCCACTGTTGCGGAATATCGGCGGCTGGTGGCCCTGGAGGACGAGGAAAGTGTGCGGTCGACAACAACGACAACGTCGTCTGCATCGGCCTCCGTGGCCCCACCGGCTGCCACCCAGCACAGTGGTCCACCGAGACTGAGCCGGGCTGCCAAAGGCAAACGCCACCGCCGAGCAGCAAGGCCAACAGCTGCTTCTCACAGGCCTTGCACCTGCAAGGCAGTGAAGGCACGCCTGCGCCGCACTACCCTGATGGTGTCCCGCCTTCAGCAGGAGCTCGCCTTGCTCCGCGAGGAGCATGATGCCCTGGCCCAAAAAGTTAACAGCATCCACCCATAGTGTCCCTTGCCCCTTTTTTAGAGACTTTTGGGGGGTGGGAATTGGGAGTTGGGTTTTTGGGGACTTTTGAAGGACAATCGTTGGGGTTAGGGAGGGTCTTGCGGGAGATTATTTTGTTAGGGATATAAATATACTTTTTCAAACTTTATCTGAGCATACCTGTTTTTTACTGCTTGCCTGGTGGGTGGGGGTTTAACGTTGACTGTTTTCCTGAAAGTTTAGTTCCATTTTCTTCCTTTAAGTGTAAATGCCCAAATGTTTTCAACACTAAGTGCCTCTCACAGACTAAGTGAAGTGAATCCAAGAGTCCTAGGACTTTAGTAGTACTACCTTCAGTCTCTCGTCTCTCGTACTAATACTCCATTATACCCCCAAACCACCAAACGCTTATCTTACCTGTAATTTGTGTTTGAAAGTAGGGCTAGGCCCAGGGCTGGCTCCACGGGAAACACCGAATAACGTTGGCAATCTTGGTCGGATAAAATTTCCTCATAGCGGTGGTACTAGTGGTGTGACACAGTGGCAGTTGCATGCCTATGAAAAAAAAGAAAATGAAATCTGGTTTGTCCTCCTGAGCAATTCAACGGTACAACTGAGAATATAGCAGGTGACAGAAGTACAGTAGAGCAGTGCCACATTGTAGCCTAACAAATGGTAAAGTATAACTACTAATTCGGTTGAAGTTCTTTCACATTAGCAATGGTTCTTTGTCAAGCAGAGTAAGAATATATCATCGACAACTGTGGAAAGAAAGAATGCGACAGTACAGGGCCTGTGTGGAATTATTGATAACTATATTCAACATAAGGTCTCTGTAGCCAGATACCCGAGAGCCTTGCTGGTCACTATAAATCCATTCACAACAACACTCAATGGGGTTGGTCTGGAAGGTGTCACGTTTACTCCCCGTGATCCAGTCGATGCAAATATGGTTCCACCTCCAAATGTCACCAACACCCAGAAGTGTAAACACAGGGTGTTCGAGGCATTAGGCGAGGGAGAAAAATAACAAACTAAAATAAAAAATGTGGGATGGGTAAAGGTAGGGTCAGCAGGGAAAGGATACCTGTAAGAGAAGACAAGACAGGCATCAGTGAAGTGATGTCCTAACATACAAGGGTACTCTCATATAGTCTCACTAAATAGTCTGCAAGTCTCCCGCCTACTCATGGGAAATGTAGTTTCATAGTACGGTAGGCGCTTAGGGGCTGCGTAACCTGACAGAAGGTATAGTAGATAGAAAAGGAGAAATTGCTTTTTTTCTAGGTGTCCCCTCACTCACCAGGGTTGCCCCTTGGTGACATGCTTCATCATTGGGGCCATCCCAGTCCTCTACGGCCTGGGGCGTGCTGCGACTTGCGAATTACGTAGGAGCACTTACAAATGACTATGTGTGGTGCAGATAGTGGAGTGGACTAAGTGATGTGTTAAGGGATCAATGTAGAAGCCGAGAGAGAGCAAAGAAATGCAGTCACAGTCAGAGAAAAAGGCAAGGGATACTGTATCTATGTGGTTGTAGTGGTCCTGTTGGAAGTGGTAAGTAAGTTGCCCGCAGAAAAAAAATCCTCCTATTAGCGGCACTCCTCCATTGCAGCCGACGCTTCGTCCACCGATGTTGGTCACCAGAAGACACCCTGTCCACTGCCTGCCTGATGCTGAATTGTGGCTCGCTACTGTGAAGCCTGACTCCATCCTTTTTTCCCCATTGCAGAGACTGAAACCCGGCCTGTAATTATTCAACGAAAAACAGGAAGTGATATAATATTACAACACCACTGATAAATAAATATAAGGTATGTAGGCTGTGGAGTGCAAAAAGTCACAATTTGTTTTTCCTAGTAGACAGACAGTACAATGTTTTTGAAAGTGCGTACTCTGAGTCACCTTTTCAAGGATAAATAAGTATGGGCAAATTAATGTAGCGGATCTTGCCCCTCAAGCTAGGTGTACTGTAAACTGTGTTTTAGAACAAAAATAGATCTTCCTAGCAGTGCTCCCACCCAAAAAACGAGGCCTAGCAGAAAACTGGAGACAAAACTTACTTTGAAAGTAAAAGTAGGCCGAAGTACCCTAATTACCCATTACCCCCCGTGGATTGCATTCAAACCACTTGCAAGCAACCAAGCAAAAGTAGCCATAGCCAGCATCGCTCCAAGACTCGAAATCCCCCCCACTCAAACACATGCAATAGAAATACTGCTAACCCTAACGAACCCTAAGTTAAGAATAGTGGCAAAGGCTTTCTTTAACTATGCCAAATCCCCCCTTTCCCACCATGGATTTTCTTCAAATGACTTGCAACCAAAATTACACATTCTCACGAGTGCTCTAAGACCCCAGAACTCAGTTTGAAAAATCTAGAACACCCCGATACACATGCAATCCTGCTGCTAGGGCTAACCCTAACGAACCCTAAGTTACAAAAAGTGCCAAAACTAAAGGCTTTTCCGCGCGGATTTTGTCCCAACCACTTCTACCCGGTATTAGACCTTCCCAGGAATGCCCCAAGACCCGGCAACCCACCCGCCAAGAAGCATAACACCCCCAAACAGGCCAAAAGCAAAATCTCATACTTGCAATATTTCTGGTCCTTCGGTCCAAACGCGCTGCGTAGCTAGGCCATAAGTCGGGGTTGGCACGACGGATTTCCTGAAAAGCAAATGCAATCAAGATTAGAGTGTCCCAGCAGTGCTCCCAGACCACGAAACTCACCCAGAAACACCAGGAAGCCCCCCAAACAGGCCCCCGAAAACGCTACATAGAGCAAAATGTCAGAAATAGCCCAAAAAAAAATCGGCCTGGATTTAGTCCCAACCACTTCTACCCGGTATTAGACCTTCCCAGGAATGCCCCAAGACCCGGCAACCCACCCGCCAAGAAGTATAACACCCCCAAACAGGCCAAAAGCAAACTCTCATACTTGCAATATTTCTGGGCCTTCGGTCCAAACGCGCTGCGTAGCTGGGCCATAAGTCGGGGTTGGCACGACGGATTTCCTGAAAAGCAAATGCAATCAAGATTAGAGTGTCCCAGCAATGCTCCCAGACCACGAAACTCACCCACAAACAGACGGAACCCCCCCTAAGAGCACCTCAAAGGCAAGCAAGTCATCAAAAACACAAAAAATTTTCCGCCTGGGATTTGGTCCAAAACACTTTTATCCGGTATTAGAGCTTCCCAGCAATGGCCCCAGAGCCGTCAACCCAGGAGAAAACGAGTAGAAGACCCCCAAACAGCCAAAGAGCAAAAGTACAAAAATGGGGACTTAGTCAATTTTTCACAAATTTCCCAAATCACTCCGCGCGCTCTCTGCAGCTAGGCCCTAAGTCTCCTCTGCCACCATGGATTTGCTTCAAACCTCTTGCAAAGTAAAGTAGATATAGCCAGCAGTGCTCCCAGACCACGAAACTCACCCAGAAACACCAGGAAGCCCCCCAAACAGGCCCCCGAAAACGCTACATAGAGCAAAATGTCAGAAATAGCCCAAAAAAAAATCGGCCTGGATTTAGTCCCAACCACTTCTACCCGGTATTAGACCTTCCCAGGAATGCCCCAAGACCCGGCAACCCACCCGCCAAGAAGCATAACACCCCCAAACAGGCCAAAAGCAAAATCTCATACTTGCAATATTTCTGGGCCTTCGGTCCAAACGCGCTGCGTAGCTAGGCCATAAGTCGGGGTTGGCACGACGGATTTCCTGAAAAGCAAATGCAATCAAGATTAGAGTGTCCCAGCAGTGCTCCCAGACCACGAAACTCACCCAGAAACACCAGGAAGCCCCCCAAACAGGCCCCCGAAAACGCTACATAGAGCAAAATGTCAGAAATAGCCCAAAAAAAAATCGGCCTGGATTTAGTCCCAACCACTTCTACCCGGTATTAGACCTTCCCAGGAATGCCCCAAGACCCGGCAACCCACCCGCCAAGAAGTATAACACCCCCAAACAGGCCAAAAGCAAACTCTCATACTTGCAATATTTCTGGGCCTTCGGTCCAAACGCGCTGCGTAGCTGGGCCATAAGTCGGGGTTGGCACGACGGATTTCCTGAAAAGCAAATGCAATCAAGATTAGAGTGTCCCAGCAATGCTCCCAGACCACGAAACTCACCCACAAACAGACGGAACCCCCCCTAAGAGCACCTCAAAGGCAAGCAAGTCATCAAAAACACAAAAAATTTTCCGCCTGGGATTTGGTCCAAAACACTTTTATCCGGTATTAGAGCTTCCCAGCAATGGCCCCAGAGCCGTCAACCCAGGAGAAAACGAGTAGAAGACCCCCAAACAGCCAAAGAGCAAAAGTACAAAAATGGGGACTTAGTCAATTTTTCACAAATTTCCCAAATCACTCCGCGCGCTCTCTGCAGCTAGGCCCTAAGTCCCCTCTGCCACCATGGATTTGCTTCAAACCTCTTGCAAAGTAAAGTAGATATAGCCAGCAGTGCTCCCAGACCACGAAACTCACCCAGAAACACCAGGAAGCCCCCCAAACAGGCCCCCGAAAACGCTACATAGAGCAAAATGTCAGAAATAGCCCAAAAAAAAATCGGCCTGGATTTAGTCCCAACCACTTCTACCCGGTATTAGACCTTCCCAGGAATGCCCCAAGACCCGGCAACCCACCCGCCAAGAAGCATAACACCCCCAAACAGGCCAAAAGCAAAATCTCATACTTGCAATATTTCTGGGCCTTCGGTCCAAACGCGCTGCGTAGCTAGGCCATAAGTCGGGGTTGGCACGACGGATTTCCTGAAAAGCAAATGCAATCAAGATTAGAGTGTCCCAGCAGTGCTCCCAGACCACGAAACTCACCCAGAAACACCAGGAAGCCCCCCAAACAGGCCCCCGAAAACGCTACATAGAGCAAAATGTCAGAAATAGCCCAAAAAAAAATCGGCCTGGATTTAGTCCCAACCACTTCTACCCGGTATTAGACCTTCCCAGGAATGCCCCAAGACCCGGCAACCCACCCGCCAAGAAGTATAACACCCCCAAACAGGCCAAAAGCAAACTCTCATACTTGCAATATTTCTGGGCCTTCGGTCCAAACGCGCTGCGTAGCTGGGCCATAAGTCGGGGTTGGCACGACGGATTTCCTGAAAAGCAAATGCAATCAAGATTAGAGTGTCCCAGCAGTGCTCCCAGACCACGAAACTCACCCAGAAACACCAGGAAGCCCCCCAAACAGGCCCCCGAAAACGCTACATAGAGCAAAATGTCAGAAATAGCCCAAAAAAAAATCGGCCTGGATTTAGTCCCAACCACTTCTACCCGGTATTAGACCTTCCCAGGAATGCCCCAAGACCCGGCAACCCACCCGCCAAGAAGTATAACACCCCCAAACAGGCCAAAAGCAAACTCTCATACTTGCAATATTTCTGGGCCTTCGGTCCAAACGCGCTGCGTAGCTGGGCCATAAGTCGGGGTTGGCACGACGGATTTCCTGAAAAGCAAATGCAATCAAGATTAGAGTGTCCCAGCAATGCTCTCAGACCATGAAACTCACCCACAAACAGACGGAACCCCCCCTAAGAGCACCTCAAAGGCAAGCAAGTCATCAAAAACACAAAAAAATTTCCGCCTCGGATTTGGCACAAACCACTTTTAGTGCTTCCCAGCAATGGCCCCAGACCCGTCAACTCACCTGCAAAGAGGTAGAACAACACCCCCACAAGTGCTGAGTCTTTCTTCATTGGGCGTAAACCAGCCCTCTGCTTTGATGGAAATAGGAGTCTGGAGGAGGAGGATAGAGGAGCATGTTCTTCTGAACTTGTGAACCTGAGGAATGCAGACTGCGGCACCTTCAAATAAATTAGCAAACAAGTGAAGACAGTTCTGCTGATGGGCTTGTCTTTGTGATTATCTGATTAAAGTTTGAATTATATTAACTGTGCACAACAAAGAAAGACAGACACACAGGAATAAAAGTGAATAAGGATGAAAAAGAAAGTTATTGATTCGTTGTCTCATTTTCAGGGCTCGAAGTCGGAATCACGGTCCAGGAATAAGAATAAGGCTTCGTCATCATACTCTGCGAATTCAGCCCGGGTGAGGTCAGTGCCACCTGACAGAGTAGAAATTCCCTCATCTATGGTGCTGGCCACCTCCTCTTCATCCGGCACGCTCTCTCGTACTCTTATATCTGGTGGTATGAGGTGCTGATTCATCTTGATCATTGTTAACCTCTCCACATTTTTGGGCGAGAGGCGGCTCCGTTTGGGAGTTACAATCCCACCAGCCGCACTGAAAACCCGTTCAGAAGACACACTTGCGAGTGGGCAAGACAAGTAGTTTAAAGCCAGGTTGGTGAGCTGTGGCCACAATTCTTTTTTCCCATGCCAATACGCCAATGGGTCAGAATTAACATAGACCTCTGTGGAGTCATTCAGATAGTCCTTCACCATCGACTCAAGGTCCTCCTCCAAGGTTCCTCCACTTTGCGTAGCTCTTGCTGTGCCTCTGGCCTTTTGAGAACCAAACCCACGCAGAGCTAGCCAATCCTCTTCAGCCTCCAATGTTTCTGCTGTCTTTCGTGCAGATGATGCGGTTGCCGGTGTCTTTAACGGCTGAGAGGTCACTTGTGCCACAGCCACAGGTGCAGAAGTGGATTGTTTTGACTGGGGATGGCCTGCTGATGTACTGCCATTTCCTTCAATTTCCAGCCGTTCTGTTTCAAACTTCTTGGCTGACAAGGCTAGCCAACGTTTGTACTTTGTAACATCTTCATCAGCAAAAGGAAAGAATGCTCTGCCTGCCAGCGCCTTTTTGTAGCGTGGATCCAGAATAGTAGCACAAATGTAATGCTGTTCTGAGTGGATCTTTTGAAGACGTTCATCACCTTGTAGGAGCTCTAATAATTTCTCAGCCAGAAGCAAAGAGTCTTTCTTTTTGTCATCTTTTCGAAACACAGAACACACCTCCTTCAGTTGGTCCTCCAGCATGTACAACAATGGGATAGCTTTTCCCAAATTAGAGTCCTCCTTGCTGACTGCACGTGTGAAGACCTCAAAAGGACGAAGCATGCGTGTTAGGCTTTCAACTATGTTCCATTGCGGCCCACCCATCCTCAGCTCCTCTATACCCTCTTTCAAGAAATATTGATCGAGTTGCGTATACTGCTCATACAGACGCTCAAGCATGTAGAAGGTTGAGTTCCAACGTGTTACCACCTCCTGGATGAGTGCTTTCACTGGCATTTGACTTTGATATAGCATGCTCCTCAGCTGCTTGCGGGCCTTAAAAGAATGCCTGAAATGCTTGCAAATTTTTCGGCAGTTCTCCAATACACTGTACGCTGCACTGCGTTTATTACCCAAGAATTTTTGGACAACCAGGTTTATACAGTGCGCCAAACACGGCACTCTGAAATAGTAACCGTCCCTCATGGCCTTAACTATATTGGAGCCATTGTCTGTGGAAACATAACCAACCTTGCGTTTTAGTGGGGACAGACAGTTAAGGACCTTTGTGTTAAAGACATCCAAAATGTTTTCTGCTGTGTGACGTTTCTCCAAACCAAACATGGCTAGTGTTGCATGTTTCCGAGCACCTTTAAAAACAATGTTAGTGTCAACACCTGAGTTTAGCTTTGCTTTAGCCCCTGAAAAAGAGACCCAGTGTGCAGTGATGCACATGTAATCAGCGCCTGCGCCACTGGTCCACATGTCTGTTGTCAGATGTATAGTGTGAACAGCACTCTTCTGCAAAGCTGCCCCAATCACCTTCAGAACATCTTCATGTAGTGCTGGAACCGCAACTCGGGCAAAATAGAACCGGCTAGGAACCTTCCATTTAGGGCAGAGCGCTGTCACTAATTCTAGAAAACCAACCCCTTCTACAAAAGAAAAAGGGAGAAGGTCCAGAGCTAGCATTTTAGCCAGCTTAGTGTTATACAGACGGGTCATTGGGTGGTTGCGTTCATATTGCGCTTCTGTAAACAACATCTTTTTAATGTTGCCCTGGACCAATGATTTACGGGATGATGATGATCTCTTCGACCCAGTTACGCTCGCTGATGAACTTTTCCGCATTGATGTCTCACTCTCTCCCACACTCTTAGTGTGGCTCCCATGGGGTGTGCTGCTGACATGGGAACTGGGTGTAAGTGAAGTGTTTGAATCGTCTTCTACCTCCTCGTCATCAGCAGATGACAAATCAACGTTTTCATTACGTGCAATTCCGGCTTTCTTGACCGCCTCTAGGTGCGGAAACCATTCGACAGGGTGCCTTCTCTCAAGATGACCTCTCTGGCCTCCGGTACCATAGTTAGAACCAAGCTTACCACGACTAAATCGAAGCTTACAAAGGCTACAAATGGCTACGTTTTCCTTTTTTGGGCAAACACTAAAGAAGTCCCAAACTGGAGACTTGAAATGTCTTCGGGGGCCGGAGGAGGCGGCGATACTGGTGGTGGTGGTCCTGCTGCTAATGACAGATGAAGTGGAGGATGTGGATTGCCGAACTTCAGTACGTTTTGCACTTTCACCACCACGAATTGAGGTCGAGGACGAGGTGGGTACCTTCTTGCGAGGAAGAAATATGGAAGCGGTAGGTTTTGGTGTACTACTTAACTCCAAATCTAATGATTCCATTTCCATTGCCTCCTCGCCGACATCATCATCACGCTCAGCAGCTTCTCGGGATAGGGTCAAAATGTCTCTTTGCTGCATGCCCGGTGGGGCTGCAGTGACCTTTGTGATGACTGGCTCGTCGTCATCGTGAGAGGCTTCATCACCAGCAGTATCTGTCACTTCTTGTTGAGCCTCATCACACTCCATAGGTTTGAGTTTTTGGACGACCTTCCTTTTACGCTTAGGTACCGGTGGCAGATCATGGTGTGCCTCTGCCTCACTGTCAGACCGCAGTTGTCGTGGTTCCCAAGACAGATCACTTGCACCAGAACGAGGTGGGCTTGAAGAAGATGTAGACACCCCCCTTGATCTTTTCCTTGCTAGGGATGTGGAAGACAATGAATGATCATCAGGAGGAGTGGCTTCCAATGATACCTCAGCTTCATTGTCGATTTCCAAATGTGCCCCTACTTCGGGAGGAACAACTATTGTGGGCACTTGTGAACGTCCATGCACCTTTGCTTGCGCATCTCCTTTTGCTGCCTCTCCTTCCACATGTACTTGGGCGTGTACTTGCACATGGTGTTGTTGTTGCGGCTGTGGTTGTTCAACACTTGTCAGATGAGTTACAACAACCTGTGTTGATTCAGGGACATTGCTGCTACTTTCTTGCGATGAGCCAACATCACTGGTCGATGGTGATTGGAGAAGTACACTGACTGCCTCTGAAGCACTCAAGGGCTTTGACTTAAGTTGGCGTGGTGGTGGAGGCACTGAACCCAATGGAGCAGGGGTGCTGCTCTCAGGTTGGTCCCCAGCAGATCCTGCTGCTGCAGGCGTACTTTTTTTTTTGCTCCCAAAAAAAGTGGCGGGTGGCACACCAGCCTCCTTGGTAACTTGCTTCTTCTGCTCCTTACTAGCAACTTTCTTGCTAGAGGAGCTACGGAGAACTTTCTTTGGGGCCATCTTCTTCAGAGCAGGTCAGACAGCAGGCCGCAGTTGCACGAATTGTAGAGTTGTCTGAGGCCAGACGTGACGTCGCGTGACGTTATGCTGCACACACACACCGCTGCAGGACTTCTTCCTGGCACTGGTGGTTCTCTTGAGTCTTGTGCACCTAAAAAAAATGGAAGACAGAGGAACATCAGTTCAGTTATAGAGCACAAAAAAATCGAAAAACACTGCAAAATCAGCACAATCCCAATCCATCCATGCCCTCCATAATGTTTAAATTCAAGACAACCCACAGAAAGACTAGGCCCATGCAAGACTCACTACCCCTGGGCATAAATAAAGGTTGAAAAGTAGGCAAAATGGTTGGAGGCCTAACAACAAAGCCTGCATTCAAAATGGCCACTTGCCTGCCAAGCACATGGCCAGTGCCTGTAGCTGCACTCAAAATGGCCACCAGCCACATGGCATGTCCCTCCCCATGAACACCCCCAAAAATCGAAAAACACTGCAAAATCAGCACAATCCTATTCCATCCATGGCCTCCATGATGTTTAAATTCAAGACAGCCCACAGAAAGACTAGGCCCATGCTAGACTCAAATACCCCTGGTGAAAAGGCCCCAACAACAGGTCAAAAATCGAAAAACACAAAATTTTACAAAAAAAAAATCGAAAAACACAGAAAAATCAGCACAATCCCAATTCATCTATGGCCTCCATGATGTTTAAATTCAAGACAACCCACAGAAATACTAGGCCCATGCAAGACTCACTACCCCTGGCATAAATAAAGGTTGAAAAGTAGGCAAAATGGTTGGAGGCCTAACAACAAAGCCTGCATTCAAAATGGCCACTTGCCTGCCAGCACATGGCCAGTGCCTGTAGCTGCACTCAAAATGGCCACCAGCCACATGGCATGTCCCTCCCCATGAACACCCCCAAAAATCGAAAAACACTGCAAAATCAGCACAATCCCATTCCATCCATGATGTTTAAATTCAAGACAGCCCACAGAAAGACTAGGCCCCATGCACCACTCACTACCCCTGGTCAAGGCCCCAACAACAGGTCAAAAATCGAAAAACACAAAATTTTACAAAAAAAAAAAATCGAAAAACACAGAAAAATCAGCACAATCCCAATTCATCTATGGCCTCCATGATGTTTAAATTCAAGACAACCCACAGAAATACTAGGCCCATGCAAGACTCACTACCCCTGGCATAAATAAAGGTTGAAAAGTAGGCAAAATGGTTGGAGGCCTAACAACAAAGCCTGCATTCAAAATGGCCACTTGCCTGCCAGCACATGGCCAGTGCCTGTAGCTGCACTCAAAATGGCCACCAGCCACATGGCATGTCCCTCCCCATGAACACCCCCAAAAATCGAAAAACACTGCAAAATCAGCACAATCCTATTCCATCCATGGCCTCCATGATGTTTAAATTCAAGACAGCCCACAGAAAGACTAGGCCCATGCTAGACTCAAATACCCCTGGTGAAAAGGCCCCAACAACAGGTCAAAAATCGAAAAACACAAAATTTTACAAAAAAAAAAAATCGAAAAACACAGAAAAATCAGCACAATCCCAATTCATCTATGGCCTCCATGATGTTTAAATTCAAGACAACCCACAGAAATACTAGGCCCATGCAAGACTCACTACCCCTGGCATAAATAAAGGTTGAAAAGTAGGCAAAATGGTTGGAGGCCTAACAACAAAGCCTGCATTCAAAATGGCCACTTGCCTGCCAGCACATGGCAAGTGCCTGTAGCTGCACTCAAAATGGCCACCAGCCACATGGCATGTCCCTCCCCATGAACACCCCCAAAAATCGAAAAACACTGCAAAATCAGCACCATCCCATTCCATCCATGGCCTCCATGATGTTTAAATTCAAGACAACCCACAGAAATACTAGGCCCATGCAAGACTCACTACCCCTGGCATAAATAAAGGTTGAAAAGTAGGCAAAATGGTTGGAGGCCTAACAACAAAGCCTGCATTCAAAATGGCCACTTGCCTGCCAGCACATGGCCAGTGCCTGTAGCTGCACTCAAAATGGCCACCAGCCACATGGCATGTCCCTCCCCATGAACACCCCCAAAAATCGAAAAACACTGCAAAATCAGCACAATCCCATTCCATCCATGATGTTTAAATTCAAGACAGCCCACAGAAAGACTAGGCCCCATGCACCACTCACTACCCCTGGTCAAGGCCCCAACAACAGGTCAAAAATCGAAAAACACAAAATTTTACAAAAAAAAAAAATCGAAAAACACAGAAAAATCAGCACAATCCCAATTCATCTATGGCCTCCATGATGTTTAAATTCAAGACAACCCACAGAAAGAATCAGTCCACCCACCACTGAGTACCCCTGGGAAAAGGCCCCAAAACAGCCCAAAAATCGAAAATCCCAAAATTTTAGTTGCAGCAACTGTAATGCCCCAAACAAACTTACTTGTAAAATTTCTAATCCAACAGTGATCCAAAGAAAGTCAAAAAGGCCTCAAATCCAAAGATCCAGCAGCATCCACAAAAGGTAATCCTTCCAGGTCCACATCCGAATGAAAAGTGACCAGGAGATGGACAAAGCACTGGGAGGAGCCTGCTGAACAGGAACAGGAAGTTGAAGACTATGGGGCACTTCCTTCCTCCCACCCCCCTGCCCCCCTCCCCAAAATGGACTCCTCGCTAAAAAAGTGCAGGCAAATGTCAAACTAAGGAGTTATTCACATAAAAATCATCATTTCTAGAAGGTTTATGCTGCTTGCTGGTGGATTTCTTGTGCAGAATTGCAAATTTATATTTTCGCGCGCCGCATCTCAAATCTCGCAATTGCGAAGTACCGCGAGACGTGATCTCGTCGTACTCGCGTTGACAAACTATCGCTGGCAAGCCGCGATGACGTAATCGCGCTCGCCAATTCCCGCGGGATCACACAGCAAGATCCAAAATGGCGCAGCACTCGCAAACTATCGAAAAAAACAACTCGGCAAACGATGATAAACGCCGCGCGCCGCAAAAATTGTATCACCAACGCCGCGCGCCGCCCAAAAAATCCGCTGCGTGCGAATTTGCGGATTTTGCGGGAAATCCGCAAATCTCGCGGATTGCGGATTTCCCGAAAATCCGCAAAATCCGCGAGCGGAACGGATTTTCCGCCCACGCTTAACAGGGCCTATGTGTTTAGCTCTTTTCTCTCACCCACACAATGTTTTAGTAAAATTATGAAACTCCTTTGGAAAACCAATTCAGTCTGGTTTGATTCCAGACCACCCACTGCGGTGAAAGCAGACACACAGGCTGGGAATAGGCCACCTTTGAGGATGAGCCTCCCAGCTGATATCTGTTTACCCTGTTTTCAACATGTTACCCTGGGAGCTCCTGCCTTCTCCTTCCAAGTTAAGCACGGAGGGGGGCTTATAATTAAACCTCTTGCTCCAACTTCCTGCCAGCGATTTAATGGGATGCCAGACCTTTATTTTTTCCCAGAGAACAATTTGACACCAAGTAACGAATATGTAGAGCCTGGTAGAACTGGTTTGATATCTATCCAGGCTTCATGCAGAGATGAACAGCTTTTATTAAAATCATAACTAGGCTATACAAACACAGAGTATCATCATGCATCAGCATTTGTTGCAGGAATTAAAATGACAAACATATCTTTTTCCCAGGCATTCCCAAAGGCAACTTGTGAAAAATATGCCCTTTATTCTTAAGCATGCTTTTATAACGTGGAAAAGCTACTGAGGTCTATACAGTGAGTGATTGCTGTAGGGACATAGCAATACCAATATTGTTCATGTCCCCGTTTACAAAAGTAGACCATTTTTATTGGTGGTCTACATGGGCACTTTTAAAATGTTTATTTGGATCCAATCCCTCACAGTGCATAAAGGGCCTTCTGTCAGAGAGCGCTAACTGTACCCGAGATCTATCAGAAGCTCGCGTCAGTTTCTCACCACATCCGCCAGTGACCACATATAACAGAACATGTGAGCTTATGGTAAACATGCAGAATGGGATAAGAGAGAAAACGGGGACAATGGACTAAAACCACTATGAGTGATGTCACTTTTGCCTCCCTTTGAGATCTGCAAGGCATAGTGCATTGTCTAAACGCTTATACAAATAACCTTAGGAACTGCTCATAACAATTCTGTACTCAATGTTAACAGTGAATGGATATACCATGGTGATATCTCTGTATAACCAACTCTCTGTACTTTGATGTGGAATTTGGTAGTCCTAAACATAAACATAAAAGATTAGGACCTAAGATTACGCCTTCATCAGTACCGCTTTTGGCCGCCATAAGTGTGGCAGGGTATGCTCAGACGTGAGTCCCTTGCTCACTTTGCCACTGGATTCAAGCAAGCTGGGCTGAAGACGGCTGGAATGCAAGAAACCGGTCCTCGGAAGCTTGTTTCCGGTCCAGGGAAGGCATGGCTTGGCAGTTCGGGCTGGACTGTTCCCATGAGGCACAGGGTCAGACTGATTTGCATATAGCCATGTCTGGACTGGGGTGGCAGAGTGGGCTAAAGATCGGTGATGGATTAAACCCAGATCTTTTGACTGGGTGTGAGTGTTTGATTGGTTCAGATGCTCCATCCATTACCACCCCCTTTTGTACCACGTCTCTATGAATGTGGTAACTGCCTGAAGCTTAGTGACATTTCATTCTCTGTGGAAGAAGAGTTATATTTTCTATTTGATTTCGGTGCCACTCTATAGTAATTCTCAAACATTAATATCCTTTGATTCCTAACTTGACTACTCATATAAACTTTATTGGAACTCTTGATACCATATGCGTAATCATAAATGCATAAACATTTGTAACACATTTCTGATTTAAGAATAAGCGTAAGTAATTGAGATAATCGTATAGTCTTAGAAAGGTTCAAGTAAAATGTTCAAAGTTTGTTTTTCCAACTCGACTTTCACAATATTTCTCTGTAGTCCCAATGTCCTATAAACATCTCCAACTGGAAGACACAGTTCTGTAAACTTCCAGATCCATGTAGTATCACAGTTGTCTATCAAAGATGCAGGGGACCAGGAGGAAAGTTATACCCAGAAATCCAAGGTGGCTGCTGCATTTCTAAGCTATGTGGGAGTTCATGGCCTTCAGGGAAATGTAGTTCCATCAGTGGGACGCTGTTGTGCGATGCGTTCCCCGGGCCTCTGAAGCCACCATTAAATAGCACTGACACTTTGCAAGGATCACCAAAATTTCCTTCACTGAGATGGGGGGTTGGAGTAACACTTTTCTGCGCTTGCCAAGTCTTTGAAGGTAAGCCACTTCTCCAAAGCACAACTATTGGCGTGATGTCCCTATGTTAAGAGCATCTGCAATTCCAACAATTGGGCAAGGTGGGCGGACTCACGTAATGTAACATGCTTCATCATAGGCCACCTCGTCCCACCCTGGTAAGATGATACTACCAAAGCAGACTCTACCACAGGCTGGGCTATCCTGAGGGAGTTCTTGAATATTAATCTTGCATCTGGATAACTAGGGTCCAGTTTTTTTAAACTAAAAATACCTTTGGGTAAACCACAAAAGTATCCTTTCATTAATGTGGTAACCTAGGTATAATTAAAATTACCATAAGGTATTGACAGGGTATGATGGTGGATACGATGATCCTTGTGTACCCTTGGATTGGACCGACATGTTTCTGCCCTAATATAAGCCTGTACAGTCTCAGGCACTCATCAGGATTATTGTCTGGGACCCTGACCTATTTTTTTTTTATTGACATTTTCAGAAAAATTCAACAAACACACAAAATAACAGACCTGTATGCCAGTTATACAAGTTCAGAATTAGTCGTCAACACACATTGTTCATTGCAGATATAAAAATATGGTGCGTCCATTGGGACTATATGCCCCAGAAAACCAGGAACATCTATTCATGCATCAACATGCCTGAGGTTTACAATTGTATTTTGGAGAGTTTAATAGCAAAACCCAGACCCCGCCTGTCTAGATCCCACAACTCGAATATACTAGGTAACCACAATGGATCAGTGTATTTCCTCGTTAGAAGAGCACATGTCGAGTCGTCTCCCTCCTCATCACCAGGGTCTCTGGCCCAGGCAATAAATGGCTCCCACATGTCACGCGGTCTCGAAGTGGCTGGCATCAACTCCCAAAACGTGCTTAGCTGGGAATGTCCGTATGTAACATCTCTGATCCATTCCTTAGCCGTAGGTTTCCTCCTGCTCCCCCAGTGCACAGCTATCTGGTGCTTGGCGAATAGTAAAAGTAGTGCATGTAATTTGCGTTTCAGGACTGGTGTGTCTTTGACATAACCTAGTAGTCCCAACAGGGGGACGGAGATAGGGACACCCCAACGATCTGATTGATTGAGAGGAATATCGTGGACCGAAACGTGTCAAGTGTTGGACAATTCCAAATCATGTGCAGGAAAGTAGCTGGGGTAAACCCACATCGCCGGCGGCTCTCATCCTCATGTAACCCCATACGGTATAGCCCAATGGGTGTTCTGAAATACCTATGTAGGAATTTAAAATGGAGTAGGCGGAGTCTATAATAGGGGGATAGTTCGGTGAGTTGACAGCAACAATATCTCCATTGTTCCTCTGATATGGGGACGGGAAGTTCGTCTTTCCACCCCTGTATTGCTCTGGGTCGTATCACTGGAGCCGTAGTTTGCATGTGTGTTTAGAGAGGTGTGACAAGTTTGCGTGGCGATGGAGAGTGCAACAGATTTTCTAGAGCTGATAGGGTTGGCGAGGGAGCCGGGAAGTCGTCTTGTAGGGTGCGACTAGCAGCACGTATTTTATGATAAAGAAACATTTCAGCAAATGACACTGTCTGCCCCTCTGTCGCAGCCGGGGGGTCCCTAAATGTGTTTTTTTGGGTAGAGGTCTGCAAATGTGTGTAACTTAATTTTCTGTGCCATTTTCTTACTTATCCCATCCTTGACGTTGGGCAGCATGGGGTTTTGTGCTAATGTAATGGAAGGGGCATATAAGATCTGGGCGCCTGCTCGTTTAGGAAACCCATCCCAGGCCCAGCATAGGGCTGCTGTGGTGTCAATGTCTTCTCTGGGGCAACTATATGGCTGATACAACGCCACTCAGAGGGGGACAGGTGCCATGGCATCTGTCTCTACAGCCACGTGGGGTTGAAAGGGAGTTGGGTGAACCCAGTAATGTAAGAACTGTGCTTGCGCACAAAGGGCATATCGTTTCATATCTGGGACTCCCATGCCCCCCTGTTGTAACAGAAGGGACAACAATTCCCACGAGACCCTAGCTTGCCCACCCGCCCACACCAGGGATATCAACAAGGAGCTTAGCGTTTAAAAAAAGGCGTGTGTAAGAATAATTGGGATATTAACGAAAAGGTATAAAAACTTAGGTAGTATGACCATTTTGGCCAGGGTGATCTTCCCGGCCAGAGATAATAGGAGTTATAACCATATAAAGACCTTATCTCCCAGCCAATTAATGGCGCAGCCATAATTCAACCTCCAAACCTCCTGCAGGTCCCGACTTAACCCGAAGCCTAGATATTTGACCTTTTCGGCTTCCCACTGTAGTGGGAACTCAGAGGTGACAACCGAAGTGTTATCCATCAGGGGAAATATGACTGATTTAGCCCGATTGATGGTTATTCCTGCCAGTCCCTTGAACCTAATGTATTCTCTAAGAATGGGGTCCAAATTGAACGCGGGGTCTTTAAGATATAAAGTAGCATCATCAACGTAAAGCGAGATAAGGAGAATTCAGGTACTAAACCATATCACCCTGGCAGTATGATGTTGTCTGATACGTGCGGCCAGGGGTTCCATCGTGATTGCGAATAGTAGGGGGGATAAAGGGCAACCCTATCGCGTACCTCGAGAGATTGGGAAGGGCTCCAATAGGAGACCATTGACCCTGATCCGAGCGGTGGGCATAGTGTATAACAATCTGATCAGGTTGATAAACAAGGGACTGAACCCCATACGGGCTAATATCGCAAAAAGGTAGGGCCATTCCAGTATGTCGAATGCTTTAGTAGCATCTAGGAACACCGCCGCAGCCTGTACATCCGGGAGTAGGTAGTGGAGCACATAGAAGACGGTTCAGAGATTATGAGAGGTAGACCTACCAGGGATGAACCCTGACTGGTCAGGGTGAGCTATAAGGGGGAGCATAGGTTGCAATCTATTAGCTATCAGCTTGGCTTGTATCTTAACATCTACGTTAATTAATGACAAGTTCTAAAGGAATCTAGTACAGTGGCCGTTTTTTCAGGTTTTAACAAAGTGATAATGATCGCTTCCTGCATCGTTTGGGGCAGTATGCCTGATTCCTGGGCCTCCTCATATACCACCAGCAGACAAGGCGCAAGCTCCTCAAAGTACATTTTATAGAATGCCGTTGTCAATCCGTCAGATCCGGTAGCTTTATCTAGGGGTAAACCCCTTATCACCTGAGTGACACCTTCAGTTGTAAACTGTATGTTCATATATTCCCTATGTCCATTATTAAACCAAATGAGTTGTAAAGATTCGAGGAATGCCTGCAGGCCATCCGGGCAGTCATCCTGAGTGGCTGTATATAACCTAGAATAGAATGTGGAGAACTCATTAGGGATATTTAATTGGCCCCTAACTGTTTCACCGTGTACGTTAGTCAGTTCGGGAATGTAAGTTGTGGACCGTGGAGTGCGAATCATACCAGCTAGTGTGCGCCCCAGCTTATCGCCCTCCCCATATCTACGCGCTTCTGTATATTTTCCAAGAAACTTCACCTCACATTGCGCTTCATCAGCATAGTCTAGTTATTTGGTTTTCAGGAGGGCTAGAGTTTCAGAGTTCCCATCTGTGTAGAATTGTACTTCAAGGTCTTTAATTTGAGATTCTAAGGATGAAAGCGTACCCCTCAAGGACTTCAGTACCCCGGCCTGACGAGCAATGCATTTACCTCTAATGAGCACTTTGAATGCCTCCCATAGTGAGCCCTCCCTGTCGACAGAGCCTACATTAAGAGTGAAATAATCAGTTATATCAGTGTGTATTTCTTCCTTGAAGGCCTCGTCCAACAGGGTATGTGGGGTGGGTTTCCAAGAGAATGCGCGCGGGATGGAGTCTGGGAGCGTCAGGCGCAGAAGGCATGGAGCGTGGTCTGACAAAGTTTGCGGCAAGTGGGACACATCGGTGACCCAACTTGCTAAATCCATAGATGTCAACCAATAGTGCAGCCGGGACCAAGCCCTATGATGTTCAGAAAAGCAAGTGCCTTCCCTTGTTAATGTGTTTCTCATTCGCCAGATGTCAACTAGATTGCTGTCCATCATTATGGCATGTAGTGCATTGTAGGCGGCAGGGTGGAGAGACCGTGCTGTCCCTTGTCTGTCCATATCGTCATGCAACACAGCCCCCCCCACCCCTCCCCATTGGACTGTGCTGCATCTGGTCGCTCTAATCTGGGTCCAAATATGTTGAAAAAATGTGGGGGTGTTCACATTGGGACCATAGATTGCAGCTATCACAACGGGGATACCACCCAGAGCTCCCACTAGTATAAGGAACCTGCCCTCTTGGTCTGTGTGTGCCTCTCGCTCTCTCCAGTCCAGAACTCGCTTAGCCAGTATCGCTACCCCATGGGCGTAGTTAGGGTATATCGAGGAGTAAACGTGTCCCCATCTTGTATGTTTGAGCTTCGGGGAGGGTCTGACATTTAGGTGCTTCTCCTGCAGGAGGCAGATGTCTATGTTATGTCTAGTGAGGTAGGCATGTACGAGTCTGGATTTTCTTCTGTCATTTAAACCTCTAATATACCATGTAAGGAAGTTCAGGCTATTAATGTGGCATACAATAATACAATATACATAAAATCACATCGCCCTGGGCTACACCTCTTTTCTTCAGAATTACGTGTGCAATTAAACCATTCACAGGCTGAAATACGGTCATAACATACATTAACAATCCCAACCCTCCGCCCTCCACCCACTCCAACCCCCCAATTAGGTTGAATAAAACCCACCCGAGAATATAACCAATAACAGCTAAGAGATGGGAAACTTCCCATGGGGATGTGGTAGTGACGGCATCCTTCCCTACCTAGGCAGGGTGACCAAGAAACTGCAGAGAGTGAGACCTGCAGCGAATATGGATAGGAAAACAGTGATTAAAGAACATAAGTCACTTGGTCGGTATTCCAGTCTCGCCCAACCCATCTCGACCACCTGGCGTCAACAACATGACATCAATCCCCAGACCGGGAACATACAAAGCAACATTACTCCACGTTGAATAAAGCCCTCTGACTGTTACCTGTATAGTCGACCTCCAAAAGGCAAAGAAGAAGGGAAATCTATTCTGTTCAATTAATATGCCAGTTATTTCTATCATGAACTATTGGATAATAGGGCAAAAATACAAGGTGCAAATAGTTGGAACCATAATTAGCCATCTAACAATAGGCTGGGTTTCCGGTGACGTCTCCAGTCTCGGGCTGCGCTGCGCCTGCTTACCGCCCACATCTTTTTGCAAACTTGAGCGCGGATTTGGGGTCGGTGAAGAAGTGGGTAGAACCACCGTATGACACCTTAAGTTTGGCAGGGTACAGTAGTGAATATGGGATATGTGCCTGCATAAGGATTTTTTTAGCAGGTAAGAATTTGCGTCTGCCGACTGTACTGCCGGGGTAAAATCTGGGTAGAAGATCTGGTTTCCTTTGTGTGTGATTTTCCCCATCTCACGTGCCTGTCGCAGAATTACATCCCGATCTTCTTAGTTAAGAATTATCGCCAATATTGGCCGGGGGTATCCTCGACCGGAGGTTTAGGACCCAAGGCACGATGGGCTCTTTCGATTGCAAAAACTGGTGAGAGATGTGCATCAAAGAGTTCTCGGAGTAAGTCTGACACATACCACTTCATTTTAGCGATGGCCATGGTCTCCGGGATGCCATTAATACGTAGGGTATTGCGGCATGATCTCGCCTCCAAATCTTCATTTTTAGCGCGCATCACCCCTAGGAGTTTATCCATATGCAACAATTATTCTTTGGTCTCCACTTGGAACTCATGGAAGTCTGTTTGTTTATTTTCTAGAAATATCCAGTCGATGCTCATGAGCTCCTACCTGGGCCTCCACAGATTACATTTGGGTGGTTAGTGTATCCAGTTTGGCGTCAATGGTACGGAGGCTGGAGTGCATTTACAGCATGAGTGTCCGAATATCTTCTCCTTGATCCCCCGACTGACTCTCAGTGGACCCCCCTGCGCCGGTCTCTGGATTGGATTCTGTAAGACCAGTCTCCCTCCTTTGAGCGAAGTTAATTTTGGGCTGTTTTGAGTCTTGTTTTTCCATGGCTGCATAGAGTATCCATGTCGCAGCAGCAGTATACTTCCACACCTGGTGTCAGCTGCGCACACCAACTCTCCTCTCTGTGGTCAATCAGAGTCGGCGGGAGCCAAAGAGCTTGGGGAAGGTAGATAGAAGCACCAGGATAATCAGGGCACTCACTACGCTGTGCTTCGGGAGTCAGGCAGGATCTTAGGGTTTTCCTCCTCAAGCTGGATCCCAGCTACCTCAGTAGCACGAGGCGACCGTGCGGCTGTACAATCGCCTCCTTTCAATCACTCATCACAGTGCCGCCATTTAGCCTCCACGACAGTCCCGGTCACCATGCAGCATGGTCATAATGTGCATTGTGTACAGGCAAGGGTGAGCCAGCAGGGCATTCTGTGTCTCCGGCGTGCTCCGCAATATGTCGACTTCAATGCACGAATCAGAACAGCCGGCCGCCAACTCCAGTCCGATCGCCCCCAGGGATAGCTGAGGCCGCAGATCATGCTGCACAGGCCCAAAATGGTGTCCCCGGGTCCCACAGCTCTATGGCTGCCGCTCAGTTGCTCATCACAACTCCACTCCTCTGGGTCCCCCCGCTGGCTTGCCGGGCACCGCAGGCTCTTCCGGCCGCACAACGGCAAGGTCCCAGGCCAGGGGGCCCTAGTCAAGGCAGCCAGATGAGGCCCGCGTGCAGGTCGAAGCCGCGGCACCAAGCAGCCCGGGGTATCCGCTGCGCGGCATCAGTAAGATGGCGCCAATGGGCCACGGAGCTTCACACAGTCGCCTTACCACTCCAGCTCACCCAGTCATCGTAGCTCCGCTGGATATCGCCGCGGGCTGCTGAGTACTGCGGGCCCGATCGATCGCACAGCAGTCAACGTCCAGGCTAGGGGGCACCTGTCAGCTCAGCCAGACGAGGTCCGCGTGTAGGCCAAAGCTGCGGTCTCAATTAGTACGGGGTACTCACTTTGCGGCGTCTGGGCCCACTTTCGCCTTCTGCTCCCACCTTTCAGGGCTTAGACCTCAGCGCTGGATCGGGGCAGGTGGTGGTCCGCTATCTGGTGCTCGGTTTTGGCTGGGCTCCGACTCCCTTTTTATGCAGATATGGTGAAGGATTAGTTCTTGGCCGACGGAGCTTTCTCAGAGAGCAGCCATTCCATAGCTCGGCAAACCACGCCCCCGTCTGGGACCCTGACCTTGATTTGAAGTGAGTGAAAAAAAAAATAATAATACAAACCGAGCGTACCTACCTTTCTGAAGGTGAACACCTAGTTATTATACCTTCGGAGGAGACAAAAGGAAATATTAGCATTAAATATATCATGCATCCTGCTTACTCTACTCATTGCTGACGACACTGGATCACATTTGGTCACAAAACTGTACAAGGCCTGTTTTAAGCTTCGGTGGGATGGGACGAGAAGTCTAGACAGATGTGGGAGAGCGATCTTGGACATTCGCTGACTGACAAGGAGTGGGCCTTTTGTCTCGAGCAGATCCATAGAGTATCTCCTAACCATAGGCATAAATTGCTTCACTTTGAGTTTGTCCACAGAATTTATGTAACCCCTAGTCAACTGGCAAAGTTTGACCCTACGCAACCCACAAATTGCCCTAACTGTAATGTTTTAGATGCCGATTTTGTGCACAAGTCCTGGGCTTGCCCTCCAATTTTGGCTTACTGGCAGGAAGTCTTTGTAATGCTGGTGCAAATAATAGGTACTCCTCCGTGCACCTTCTCCTGAACTGGGTCTTTTAGGACTGGTTAATCGTATTCAACTGTGCTATAGGCGCTTTGCAGCGACAGCATTACTTTTGGCCATACAGGAGATTGCTGCCTTATGGGGGGGACAAGGGCTTGACCGACCAAATCTGCCTGGCTTCGTAGCCTACTATTACTAAAGACAAGGGAACGCTCTAGGTAAGCAAGGACCTGGTGTCAGGGCCCGCCTCGCAGGATTCAAACGATGAACAAAGGGGTCCACCTCCCGATGTTACCAACACCCTGAATATGCTCACAGGGGGTTCGAACCATCAGGCGAGGGATAATAACAGAGAAAGACCAGGGACGGGAAAGGGTCAGCAGGGACAAGGGATATGAAATGACAAAGCATGATACATTATATACTTGGCACTTTAAACAAGGCTACTCTCAATTAATCTCACTAGAACTGTAATACCTTACAAAGCTGTACCTATTCCTCCAACCCATAAGATAGATCTAGTCCTGTTTCCTGTAATCAAAAACACACAGGTTATTCACTTCATCGATCCGCTTCGTTCATATATATATCTCGAGCCCATAACATGCACACACCATATAATGAGGAACTGGACTTTGTCATTTTCTCTTAATATCAATGTCAGTTTCTTCACTTAATCCATTGAATAATTCAATCCCCGAATTCTTTCACCACCTAAAAAGAGTTAGAGATAATTCTCTCTGTTGTCACTCTAATTCGGTGTAACTTGTTCCAATCTACAGATGCTCTTGAGAGTACTCCACAACCTCGGCAGTCAATAAAGTTTTGAAACCAATCCTAACAGAAAGAGAATATTCGAATGATAAATCGGCAACGTGTGGTTGCGACCACCACTACTCTCCGCTTATCTGTAGGACAAATAAACAATCCAATTAACCAGTAGCAGGTAGTTGAGACCACCACACTGTTCCGGTGTTCATTAAGGAGCCCAGCACACGGTAACGTGTAGAGCCCCACAACGCTCCGGTGCTCTGTTTCCCAAAAAGGCTCTATTAGAAAGCAAAACTATGAAACTACAAGCTGTGACCAGACGCTCAGTTCCGTGGGTCTTAGCAGCCCACGCACAATGTCAGTTACGCATCAGCCGATGCAATTCTCTGATGGGGGCTTTAACAAAGGAATCTCAGGACAAAGACACGACTCGCGAGCAACGGCTCCCAGCGGGTCTCCTACAATCGAAAATACCTCTAGATTCCGCGAGTGGGTCAGCAGCCGAAGGAATTCTTCCGCGTTAGCCGCGCGAGGCTCACAGCAACCAGCGCTTCTACCAATGACACAAACGAAGGACTCAGTATTACGTGCAACTTCCTCTCCTGACTCGTCCTACCTTATACTTCCTGCAGAGAGGGCTCATGGACGATGTAGTCCGTTAAAGATTCGGTAGGCGCGGCTGGGCAAATCCTGACACCTGGGGTATCAGTTAAGTAAAGAGACAACGGTCCTTGACAAGGAAAATAACAACCACAATAATTATAGCCACAATATGCACTATAATGAACAGAAAGTCCAGCCTGACTTTAGAATGTATTCAATAATTAAATATGTTAAATCTGGCGAAAAACAATGGAACAGTGGGACACAGTCCTGCATCCACAATGCTACACATACATTAGACAATACATACATATAAGGTAATTCAGGCATATGAGGGAACGGGAGCAAGAGAACAGTATTTACAGTGTATTTGCTTCACATATGTGGGAAACACATGATTTTTGGCACGTAATAGTGAACTAGTGTTTAAACCACATATTATGTCGACGGCGTTTCGATCCAGTTAACAATAATAGATCATCATCAGGACAATCATTGCCTGCCTGAATTTAAAGGCCTGTATAGACAGGAAGGAAGGGGACATATAACAATTCATTAATCAACTGTGTAACTCTTAGGACAGTTCCTATGTAAACTCATACCATGCTTTAAGGTGCTACTTGGTCATCCATGTGAGAGAGGTGTCAGGCAGCATGTGCCAACCATCCACGACGCAGTGTGATCAAACCATGCCACGGGAGGGTTTGTGTCGTGACCATCATGTATCAAGATTAGTGCCTATAGCATGCCGGGGTGATATATATCACAAGATTATGGAGGGTGGTGGGTCGTCAATAAGGGATAGGTGCAGGAGATAATTACATGAGCGCAAAGAATCTCGAAGTCAGGCGCGCTATCCACCTGTCGTCTGTGGAAGGCGGGGATGTTCAAGCTGGTGCAGTACGATTAATTGGTCTGGCACCTATGGAGATGGGGCCATGAGTTAACAGGGGCTAGACGGTGATGAGGGGCAACAATAGTTAGGGTTCCAAGGGGAACTTGCTTACCTTGCAACCTGGTTGTAAGATTAACCAGCAGAGATTAGCCTATAATCCGATTGGTATGTAGGGGGGCTGATCTGGGCGCATTCAACCTGCGGAGAACATGCAACCAGATAAGGTTTAAGGAATTAACCTACTGGATTGCCTGGTTGTGGGGCTTAAAAACAATAAGAAATGATACCAAGGACCGTGGTCCGGTAGGTTGGCAGTGAAAATTAAATAAACTGGATGAGGTAACTAGGGCCGGGAATAATGAATTACTATATAACCATGTCATGGTACATTAAGGGAGCTGTGAGCATAAACGCGCTGTACCCAAAACTGCTTACCTATAAGGATAGAAGAAGGCTCGTGTTACGAGCAAGGTGAAGGATTGGAGAGGGCTTGTGTTACGAGCAAGGTAGCCTCTGATGGGGCTCCTGGGGAAGGACTGGAATAGATTGCAGCATCCGGTGAATAACCCTAAAGCCGAATGGGGAAAAGTTAACCAACCATGCACTAATTGGCCGTGAGTACAGTGCGAGGACCGTTGGTATCATGAGCTATACCATGGGCATCTTACCTAGAAGTTGATTTTGAGGGCTCCTGCTGCGGAGCACGCTAGCCTGTGATAGGGCTCCTACGAAGAGGAGAAAATGGAGGGGCCTATAAGCACCTAGGAACAATTAAGAAGGTATATCGATCAAGGGAGAATTGGAGGGAAACCGCTTACCTCGCGTTCACGATGGAACTGAGAGAACCGTCCCGGTGCACGATCGCGGCGTGAAACGTCTGGGAGTGGGCGCGCTTGTGAGAAATAAGCGCGTCGGCCATGATGCTGGGGCAATTGGCAGGGCGTGGCGGCCATGTTGGTAGGGGCAGACCCAGTTAGGAGCTGACATATTGGAAGGGTGAACTGTAATAGTGAAGGGATATACTAATGGGGGTGAAGAGATCAATTAAGCGGCGAAGTGATTACAAGGGGCATGCAGGTGACTAAAATGACATTTCAAAACCAATATTGCACAGTTTCATATTCACAAGCATTTGTTCAGTTTACAATAATATGGAAGTAAGATCCCAACATTGTGTTTGCAGTATGCTGATTGTTTCTTGAGACAAGGCAGCTGATTTTCACAGAAGTGAGGTCCAATCCTCATTACGGTTAAGGCCACTTCGTATACTGTCAAAAAGTAAGATCATTTTGAGTTCCTCTCTGTTATGTAATAGTCCGATGTCACCTCCACGAGGTGGTAGCTTCACGGTTTTAAGGACAGTCCATTTCAAATCATTGTCTGTATGTCCTTTGGCGGTGAAGTGATCCACCAGTGGGGCGTTGGGAGTTTTACAACGAATTCGACTCCGATGTTGACAAATCCTTGTCTTGACTTTTTGCCTCGTCTGCCCCACGTATATAAGTTTACAAGGGCAGTGGATCAAGTAAATCACATCACTACTATTGCAATTGGTGAAGTTTTTACATTGGATGGTGACTTTGTCAAATACAAAAGATTTGCCTTCAATGGTAAACTCACATACGCTACATGAACCGCATTTGACATGTCCCACTAGTGGTGTTTGGGTCCATAAGGAGTTTATTGTGCTCAAAATTGGAGGATTGGGAAGAGCAGCACGGACCAAATGATCTTTCAGGTTAGAGCTTTTTTTGTAAGCAAACAGAGGGCGGTCATAATGCAAAGTACCTGCATTGAGAGTGGGCCAGTATCTAAGTATGCTTTTTTTCAGTTCATTGGATGCAGGTGAGAACGTAGTTACGCAGGCCAGTCTTGTGGTGGACTCTTTATCTTTAGGGCAGAGAAGGGCTTCCCTGGGGCAATACCAGGCACGTTTGACCGCTGTTCTTACTAGTCTATTTGGGTAGCCCCTGTGTTTTAGTTTGTCTGACAGTACAGCAGCTTCCTTAAAATAGTCTTCCTTGGCATAACAATTCCGTCTTATACGGAGGAACTGCGAGTAGGGTAAGGAATCTCTAAGGTCTCTGGGGTGATTACTGTTGTAGGATAACAGTGTGTTCCTCTCTGTGGGTTTACGATGCAACCTAGTGTGTAAGTGGCCATCAAGGTGATATATGTTTAGGTCCAGAAAAGGGATGGATTCGTTGTCAATGGAACTAGTAAATGTGAGCCCACAACAATTATTGTTTAACCAATGAATAAATTGATTCAAGTTTCCTTCATCACTGTTCCAAATTAAAAAAATATCATCGATATAGCGCTTCCAAATGATGATATCTGATGAGAAGGGATTGGAAGGTGTTAGGATAGAATAGGTCTCTATTTGATCCATGAATAATATTGCCAGATTGGGGGCAAAAATAGCCCCCATGGAAGTACCTTTAACCTGTTGAAAATACTGCTGGTCAAAGGAGAAGAAGTTTTTAGTCAAACAGATTTCCAACAGTTGAAGTATAAAGACTGTTGGGACACGGTGAGGTCTAGGCCTGGTGTCAAGGATGTCACGTATGACCAACAAGGCAGCAGTTTGGGGAATATTTGTGTACAAGGACTCAACATCCATTGTACACAACAGCTGGTCGCCTACAGTAAAGGGTATTTCCTCAATGAAATTGACCATAGTTATTCTATCCTTAACATAGCATTGAGTTTCTGGTACGAAATCCTTGATAAAAAAATTGACATATTTGCCCAAAGGTTCAAGGATCGAGCCACAACCGGATACAATTGGGCGTCCTGGCGGTGTAGTAATGCTCTTGTGTATTTTAGGCAAGGTGTAGATTACAGGCATGCGAGGTGATTTGATATTAAGGAATTTATGCTCTTTTTGGTTAATGATCCCTAAATCAAGAGCCTCTGTGGTAATTTTCAAAATAATTGTCTGTAGTTCTTTCGTGGGGTTGGTAGGGAGTCTCATATAATGGTCAGTGTTGGAAAGCTGTCTCAAAATTTCAGCAGTGTATTCATCTCTGTTCTGCAGAACAATACCTCCGCCCTTATCTGCACTTTTAATGACAAGTCTTTCGTGGTTTTTAAGTGAATTAATAGCTTTCTTCTCTGCTAGTGGTAGATTGTAGGGAATTAATCTTTTTCTTTCCTTCAGTGTATTTAGATCCTTAGTAACCAGTTTTTCAAAGGTAATAACCTCTGGGGGCACCATAGCGGCTGTGGGAAGGAAGGTAGAGGGTGGTCTGAATGGAGTGTTAGACATAGCCATTGGTGTGGGATCAGATTATTTTACCACACATACAACCTATAGTGGGGTCTCCTAGTTGTAGCAGCATTAAAAAACATATTCTTTTAAAAACACAACCGAAGTGGCACTCGTGGTAAAAAACACACATATGCATACTTATAAAACAAACATAAGTGACAAGGACACACTTGAAAATGAAGGATCACATGCTCATGTAGAGTATCCCTGTGCAACTTTACGTAGCGCCCGGGGGGGCTATTTGCCTCATGGTCTGTTGCAGGGGGCGTCTCCTATAGTCACACACTGAAATGTTGAAAATTGACAAAGGAAAATCATTTCGATGCAGATATAAGGTGTCAAAGCCCCTGTTCCAGAAAGGTTGATTGTGGTCATATCCTTTAGAGGAACTGGTCCTTGGGGTGGTGGGGTTTTTACGGAGGTATTCACTAGTCAAGGAAAAATGCCCGCTTTGATCCTACCCATCCTGTATTAACAGCCGTTTGGTAGAATGGAGTGCATGCATCGTGCACGCGTATTTAACATGTCAGACGGAAGCCGACACAGGTGGTCTCATGTGTAACACTTACCAGTGCTTCCGACGTTATTTATACTCAAAATCAGGTGCCTTTCATTGTATGGGGCAAATGAGCACTGACCCCTTCGCCGCGATTTTGAGTATAACGTCGAGAGCAGCAGCAGGTGTTACACACGAGACCACCAGTGCCAGCTTTCTTTCAGCCTCTTTCTTCTCCCTAGGTGTTTATACAAGTCACTTCTCCAGCCTTGTTTCCCCAACACCTTTATTTTCCTGTTATGCTCCCTTTTTACAAAATGTATCCACTTTGGGCGCCATGAAACTATTTACGTGTGACTTACCTAATCTAAAATGCATGTTTTTTCATATATGAAAAACTGTTTCTTTTACCATTTACTAGCTGCAGCAATTTAGGGTTGCAGTGGCAGTCCTGCCATGCTTTTGAAAGAACACACCTGAGTGGTGTAAGATCATACTGTGGCCCATTGTGACATTTTCTTGCCACTAATGTACATTCTGTTCCAATTTACTGTGGCCTTGCTACAAGATCAGCCATAGCATCTGGAATTATGAAGTTACAGTGGCTGCTGTTTAGCATTCTCCTACATCCCAGACTTAAAATAGGCCAGTAAACCAGTAGTATTCAGCTGGAGAAAAGAGGGGAGACAGGTGATTTGGGGGGACCTTCCACTGAAACTAGTACAGTCACAACAAAAGCCCAGTCAAGGAGCTGCTATAATTTGAATGTGCTCAACCCAGCGAAGAGGGAACTTCCCTCATTATCTGGTACAACTTAAATATCAGTTAGAACTTCTGTCTTGCAGACCAATAATTATACTTTAACAAATCAGCAGTACCAATGAGACAATGGAAGGTGTGAGTGAACTACTCCTTCTGGAAGAGACACCTCAAGGAAGCACAACACTGTGAATGCACATATGAAGCAGCTGTGCTCTGGGCTTCTTAGCGGTCTCACTCTCAGGTTGTGGTAGGCCAAATCAGGTGAAAGGGCTAATAATCACTTTATAGCATGCTGTGTACACCATCAATGTTGAAAGGTGAGGCTTACAACTGATAACTGTTCCTGAACTGATTCTAATTTTGAAGGCCATGGGGTCACACTCTTTCTTGGGATGCATGCCCTCAGAATATTGTGTGTGGTTACATAAAGTTAAATATGTATCCAGGGAGTGTGGATTTCTAATAGTGTACTCACTGTACATATTAAAACATATGGACATGTTAAGATCATTTATCAAGGAAAGGTCAACATGTTTAATTGTCTGATAGCATGTGACCATTTCATCAGGAGATGGGGGCTTATGGGAGAGGTATCTTCAGATAGTAACGGCAGCTGGGTCTAATTGGTGTAATGCATAACAACAATACCAAAAATATGCAGATGGTGCTTTGATTTAATTAGATCAAATTCCAAGAGCCAGTAAATCCAGCTACACTTGTGCATAAAATCTAGGGAATTATGCCGCTTGCAACCGTTTCTTGCCATTGGGACTCTAGTCGGGAGTCTGCCCCTATCACGGACTCTGCCCTGAGGATTGTGGCTTCTATGGACTGAGGCAACGCCGAGGAGAGTGCATTGTGGGGATATCGACAGCAGCAGCAGCGCGGGCCGGGACTGCGAGAACCAGCATACCAATCGCTTCTCAACTCAGCGCAGCTGTTATCTCTTCCCGCCCCCGCCTTCCCCCACCCCTCCCGCTATATCAACACGCCCAATCCCGCGCATCGCGGGACGCGCGCGGGTCGGAGCCCGGGGCGAAGCCCGGGCAAAGGGTGGGCCGTTTGAGGCCGTTAGAGGGCGGTAGAGACCGGACCGGGCCTCCCCTCTAGCGCCTTGCCTCCCAGGTCACCTTTACCGCCCTGCCTGGCCGCCCAGAAGTGGGGGATCAAACAAAATGGCTACAAGAGATACAAGAAGCAAGGCAGCCTCCATGGCTTCAGGTACTCTGGATAATTTCCTTGCCAAGGCTAATACAGTGGTTAATAAGGGACTTAATGTGTTGGAAAAGCAAATTGCGGAGGGTATAGAAAATTCGCATCTGGCTTCACCGGGGTCACCATCTAATGCCAGGTCATCACTACTTCTTGATGCCACGCACTTATCACTCATGGATAGCATTGACCAAACCATAGAGTCCGTCCTACAGCAGCTAAGGACACCATCCAACTCTCATAGGGACAGAGACTCACTACGTATTATTGATGAGGTGGAACCCTCCCTCATTGCTGTGCCAGTACCAACTAGGGCTCTGGGGGATGGTCCTACATCAACTGAATACATGGGCCATAGAGTGGACGCTGTCCTGAAAAGAAAAAGATCCAGGAAGTCCAAAGGCGCCAAAAGGGCTAAAGTTGACCCCATAATGAATACAACGGAAGATAGCCTGAACACCCCTGGAACATCTGTCCTTGGGAACGACATGGAAACGGCGAGCACCCCACCTCCCACTCCGATTCCCTCGCACACTGGTCCATTTATTTTTGGTAGGGCCATTCCTAAAACCACAGAGCACATTATCCGCTCACTTACTGGTATCCTCAAAAGCCTTTTGGATCCTCTCTCCCTTAAATTAGACTCCATAGAGGCTAGACTTATAGCTATAGAAAGACCAAGCGGAAGTGGTGGCGATCAGTCAGGGCCAAGAGTAAGCACACATGGAGCCCATGGGGATAATGCCGGGACTTCTCATCCCCCCATTGTTACAACCACTGTGGCCCCAATTCCACCGATAGCTCCCTCTGGGGAACATACCAGCATAGCCACGGTGCCACAGCCTGCCCCTGTACCCCTTCCTAGGCAACTGCCTCCGGTACCAACTGTAGGGAGGTCGAAGCTACCTGCTTCGGCCAGCTTACCTGGCCAGGAGAGATCATCAAATGGAACAGCTAACTGCTCAAACCGGTTGGCTAGTTCCAATAACCGGCAAAAAGCAGTTAACCTGCCTCTAGAGGCGGCACCCTATACTGTGATTCTGATGGGGGCACCAGAGCTTTCCAGCGACGTGGTAGAATCCTATGATTCCTTACGTAATAAGGTCATCAGCTGGTTAAATATCCAAAGGCCCCTACCACCTAATCTAAAAGGAGAGGTTCTTATAGTTAGGAGGGTTCCATGGGTTGGGTACACTGCCAAGAAATGTGTGGGGGACTGTATAATTGTAAGCTTTAAGAGTCCCCAGGTTGTGACCTATATCTGTAATTTGCTTGGGGGTTCAGGAAATACTTCCATAGAATTGGTTCCCCTGTCATATTTCTACCCCAATGTACGTGATTTGACTATGAGAAGGGATGATGGCTGGACAAGGGTGGGCTTTGCTGTTGATGGGTCAAGATACAAGCCCACCGCAATGTTATTCCTGCCTATGGCACCTATGTACACCCTATCAGATTCAGCTGCCTCGATCAGGTCGATTGACTCCAAAAGGGTGCATATTCACAACGTACCCAAAGTATCGCTAGTGAATCTGCAGGCGTCATTGATGACATCATTCGAGAAATTGATATATCCCCCTGGGAAAGCATAACTCCTATTGGCTCCCAGGGCCGAGTAAGTAACTTACCCTGTAGTCCACCTGGTCATAGCCTAACACCCGTAGTTCCACCTGGTCCCAACTTAACACCCACTGTCTCATCCATTTTGGAAACATCACTGCAGGGGCCCGCATTTCCATCACCGGACAGCGAACCAGAGAAAACTGGGGGGTTGGGATCAAAACCTCCAGCCAAAACCCTGAAGGTCCTCTCTTGGAATGTAGCGGGTATTGTTAATAAATTACACACAAATGACTGGGATTCCCTAGTTGGCAGTAGTGATATCTGTCTTTTCCAAGAGACATGGGCCAGGGAACCGCTGTGTAGAGTAGGATATGCAGTTTTTGAAATTAAAGCCAGGTGGAGTGGTAAAGGGAGGCCCTCAGGTGGTTTGGCGGTTTGGGTAGCTAGTCACATTGGGTGTAATGCGGAGAATGTACCGACGTTCTCGCAAGACATCCAGTGTGTTCTACTCAAGTGGCCTAATGCGGTAAATCTGGCAATTATCAATGTATACTCTCGCCCAGTCAGTGCGGCCATGGAGTCACCTACACTAGAAGATCTCGTCATTCCTGGGCCAACTCCCCACTGATTGTAAGATAGTGATGGGCGGAGATTTTAATTGTCACTTTGAACCACTGGAAGGGTTAAAGGAGGGTGCCCTTACTGCTGAAGATGACTTTTGGGGTGTTCCGTTATGTCAATCCCCCCACCCTAAATCTTGGTCCCCTCTCGCAGTGCAAATTATGTCCCTAACACTAAATTTCGCGTTAAGGGCCTGTAATGGACGCACTCCTTCCGACACCCTTTCATCGTGCACCTTCAATAGGAAGGACCATGAATCAAGGTTGGACTACATTTTTGTGGACATTGGTCTCTGGTCCAAGGTTCAGGACTTTAGGGTAATTGTAAGAACAGACAGTGACCACAACGCACTTCTATTAGATATGGTGCATCCTGCACCTGCGGTTGGGTCACTACCCGCTAATCCCAGTGAAGATCCTGGGAATTTGGTTCTTAGCTCTAATAGACGTAGGGTAAAATGGGGGAAACTGGCAAATTCAGTAGAGAGCTTAACTAAAATCTATGAATTAGCACTCCCTACGCTAGAAGAACTGGATGTACTAATTAATCAGCCTAGACCACCAGACTTCAATCAGAAAGTATCACAAATCCATGTAGATCTAGTGGGAGCTCTAGGTGAGGTTTTTTACCCAGCGGTAGTCCCACGGAAGAAAAAGACGCGAACTCCAACTTGGTACAATTCTTCCTGTAAAAAGATCAAGACAGAGCTAATAGCCACAATAATAATCTGATAAGGTTCTGATAAGGGTAAGGTCGCCGAGCTTAGGCGGAAATATAGGGAAGCCATGGCAAAGGCAAGGTCGGAATGGGATTGGAACAGATGGCAGGACCTCTCCCTAGGGCTAGAAGCGAGGGATTGCAGAAAATTCTGGTCTTTGGTAAACACAGGCACAGGAGAACCCAAAGCTGCAGTGGAGCCAAACATTGCATCTTCTGTCTGGGAAGACCACTTTGGCAAATTGTACCAAGATACTTTTGAATTTGCCAATGATGTGGACCCCGATGTTATATCCGATCCTGTAGCCGGATTGGAATTCACCCTCGGCGAAGTGGTCAGTGCAATAGAGAGACTGGCGAAGGGGAAGGCCCCGGGTCTAGACAGATTGCCCGGGGACCTCTTTAGACAGCACCCAGAGATATGGGGCCGTACCTCCTCATTCTGTTTAATTCAATCACGGGAGGTATGGAGATCCCCTGTACTTGGCTGGGGGCGGAGATAGTGCCTATTTTTAAAAAGGGCTCTTCTCTTCTCCCAGCCAACTACAGGCCGATACGCCTCATAGATGTCCCCCAAAAACTATTTTCCCGCCTCCTCCTGGACCACCTTCTAGATTGGATGGAGGAAAATGAAATTCTGAGTCCCCTCCAGGCTGGCTTCAGGAAAAACACGTCCACCATGGATCAGATTTTCCGCCTCGTTCTCCTCTACTGGAAAACTGTGAGGATCGAGGGGGGGAGGCTGTACATGGTGTTCATGGACCTGAGGTCAGCCTTTGACCTGGTCCCCCGAAAAAAATTGTGGGAGGTCCTTAAGGAGCTGGGTTTCCCTACCCATCTACTAAATGCCATAGTTAGGCTCCACGCTAGTAATTTTGCACAGGTTAGGTGTGGGAGGGACGGAGCGTTGTCATCCAGGTTCCCAGTTCTTAGAGGGGTAAGACAGGGTTGCGTCTTGGCGCCAACCCTGTTTTGCCTCTTCGTTAACAGTGTCATATCTCATCTCAACAATGTTAGGGACAATGACGCTCCCTTCTTGGCAGGCAGGAGGGTACCGGCTATCATGTTCGCCGATGATACCTTCCTGCTTTCCAAATCCCCGATGGGGATCCAGCGGATTTTAGATGGATTTGGTCTTTTCTGTAGACAACATGGTCTTGAGATCAATACAGAAAAGACCAAATTCATGATATTCAATCCCTCCCCCAAAACTAGACCTAACCCTCCTTGGGCCCAGCAAGACTGGAAAGGGTAAAAACCTTTCAGTATTTGGGTGTAACCCTACACGAGAACCTATCTTGGGACCCCCAAATAGCAAGATCCCGGCTAAAGCTGTCTCAACTGTCGGGTACAATCTTGAAGGTTGCAAACACTTCAACTTTTAAACCCATCAGCCCGGCAATAGAAATGTATAAAACCCAAGCAAAAGCGTCTGCTTCTTATGGAAGTGAGCTATGGGGGCATAAAGCAGGGACAGAACTTCTTAGTGTAGAAAATATTTTTCTTAGACGTCTCCTAGCCCTCCCCCGTGGCACACCCCTGCTCCCCTTGAGACTAGACGTGGGTCTCCCCTCCATAGCTGACGATCTGGAATTAAAGCTTTTAAGATTCTGGCACAGGCTTTGGACCACGAGCGAGCTTGCTCACTATAGGCAAGATCTCATTCACGTAATGAACTTGAACAAGCGTGACAGAATTCCTTGGTTGGTCTTCATTAAGAAAGAACTGTATCGCCTGAGACTCCCGGAGTTATGGGAGGTTCCTGAACAAGGCTGCCAAAGGGTTTCCCGTAAAAGACTGGTGGAAATACAAAAGGAAAAAAGTTTATCTACTTTGGCATCTGCACCCAATAATGGCACTTTAACAGACCGATTTCTGGATTCCAAAAATTCGTACCAATTTGAAGGTTTTATGGACATCATTTTCCCCATTTTGGCTCGAAAATTGTTCATCCAATGGAGATTAGGCACTCTGCCCATTAAAACTTTTACCTGCAAATGGACTAAGAGGGATGACAAAATCTGTCCAGGGTGCAGTAATCATGATGAGGAGGAAATTCATGTTCTGTTCTTCTGCCCAGCCTACAATAGACCAAGGAAATATTGGCTTGTGCCACTATGTAGGAACTTGGGCATAAGGAGCCATCTGCACTCTTACAGAATATTGAAAACTAGTACCCTGCCTCACATAGTCTTTGCAGTTGCCAAATACATAATGGCCATGTGGCAGATAAGAAATAAACTACTAAAAGATTGAACATTGATATGAACTCTAATGCTACCCCCCTCATGAACAGACTCCCAAGGAAATGATTTTTATGAAATGTTTTTTAATGTCTTTTAATGTTGAATGTTTTTATTGTATCTTTTATGGTCTAAAAGACCGAAATAAAGAATTTTTGGATTGGATTGGATTCTAATTTTGAAGGCCATGGGGTCACACTCTTTCTTGGGATGCATGCCCTCAGAATATTGTGTGTGGTTACACAAAGTTAAATATGTATCCAGGGAGTGTGGATTTCTAATAGTGTACTCACTGTACATATTAAAACATATGGACATGTTAAGATCATTTATCAAGGAAAGGTCAACATGTTTAATTGTCTGATAGCATGTGACCATTTCATCAGGAGATGGGGGCTTATGGGAGAGGTATCTTCAGATAGTAACGGCAGCTGGGCCTAATTGGTGTAATGCATAACAACAATACCAACAAGCACTGGCGTTGCCAATAGGTCTCGCAGTAGGAAAGTTGGAGCTATTGGTTTTGTAAATGACAAAGCCCTTTATGTTTTTAAAATGAAAACAATAATAAAAGGCATTGTTATTTGCAATTGTAATAGCTCCAACTTTCCTACTGCGAGACCTATTGGCAACGCCAGTGCTTGTTTGAACAGTGCTCACCCCGAAATCGTGCGCTTGATGGGACGGTCATATGTGATAATACAAAGGCGGCTTGGTGAGACAAAAAATTCCCTGGATCACATACATTGGTGAAGCAGGGGAGACGGGATTAATCTCAGATTTTTTAATTTCAAACTGCAATTCAGTCATGTTCATTTATATTGTGGTTTCACTTAAATACAAGAGCATAACACATGATGAAAAACGTTGTTCTAATTAGCAGTATTAGTATCTATACATTGCTTCCTCCGCATGAATAATAAGTGTTAAAAAGCAGACAGTAGTAGCAGGAATGCGTCTCCTACACTTTTAAACAGTACGTTTGCGTGGTTGTGTGAGCCAGCCATTGTTTTTGCAGCTTTACAGGGCGATTGTACATATTTTGGGTAGAAATGTTCGGCTTAGATGTTTTCTGTGTTCTGATTGCACGTCCACACAGGGACAATTTGGGTTTCTGGATTCGTTTGTTGGGTGTTGTTGTATAGTGTCACCTGTCCGGAGGCTGATCGGATTTTTTCCTATCTGTCTTTGAACCCCAGAGCTGTGTGTCTGCACGTGTTTTTATCCATTAACTTGGAGCCGAGTTGTTGTGTTTCTTGGAAGACACGTAAGGAGGTCAGGCAAAAAGAGGCATAATGTCCTTATCCCCTCTGACATCGTGCCATGATGATGTTTTATATCATGCATGTTATTTTTTGAAGGAGTTACTGAGCTGGACTTATAGTGTGTGCGAACGGGCGGCCCCACAGAGGCACAACATTTTGATCTGTGTGGTGGGGGCGCCCAGTCCATTTTGAAAATATTTCCCCAAGAGAGGGCGAGCAGTTAATGAGAAACTGCGGAAAGTTGGACTGGCCTGTAAGGAGAGGGTAAGGTTTCACAATAGGCAGCAACCTCTGACACGCCAAGGGAGCGCGTGCATTTCTGAAAACACCGACGAGTGCTTCTTTCTCGTGCTTAGTATAATGAAAACATGCAAGCATTTAAGCGGAAATATGTCAAAGCGAAACTTGAGACACATGGCTCTTGAAAGACGTGACAGTAAATAGCGCTGGGAGGGGGGCTGGGCAAGCATGCCATCATTCAAGAGCAGATGGTCAACGGTGACACAGTTACTGTGTGTTAAACAATTAAACAAAGCAGTTGAGTTAACGAGTGGGGACTGTGTTTAAATCAAAGAAAGACACACGAAAGAAAGAGAAAAGGAACAACAGAACAGTGGGATAGGAAAGATTACCTATGAAAAAGGGAGACACAAAGGAAAATAAAGGAATGTAACGAAAAAGAAGAAAAACTATACGTGAGAATTGCAGCGGAAAGAGGATACAAGAGAAAATACAGCGATAAAGGAAACAAGCCGGATAGGGGCGGGAGAGCCTGGTGGGGGGGCGAGAATGCGAGGGAGGAGAAGTGTGGCAGGCGGAATGCCTGTGTGCGAAAGCGCGATGCGCTTGGAGAGAGGCCGGATGGGGGCGGGAGAAACTGAAAGTACGAGTAGGAGGGAGGCTGATGCGCGTGCTTGTTTGGTCACGTAAAAGGCCAGAGTTCTTTGCTTCCTTCCACTCTGAATGTAGTTTGCCTGAGTGGGGCCCTCCACGGTAGTGCCCGTTCTCAGCTCGCGGTCTCTTCCAGGCACTCCTGCTTTAATGCATTTGCTCAGAACTTCTATAAGATACTCCTGAATGGGGCATGCCCATCCAATGACCAGGCAAGTATCATACAACATCCCTCTAAGTTGTGGGCCCTCACTCATGTCAGCCACCCAAGGGGTGGACATTAGTGATGAACGCAAAGGTCTAGTGTAGCCTTTGCATTCTGATGACACTGCATCCCACACTCTGGTGCAGAAAACATTCCACGTGCAACAGTAGCAAGGACAGTTCTGATTGTAATAGAAACCGAAAGCATTGAAAGCGCCTAAACAATGTGCCTGCAAGCTGGAAAAAATGGGTTTTGGTTAAAGTCGTATTCTGTTTGGTTTCAAATATTTACGCACAAACAAGAACCAAAAAAAAACGAGGTCATTGAAACCAAAGCGGTCATTCGTCTGCAGGTGATCAGATGACTCAAGGGATCTGTTTTTCATTCGTGGCTCTTTTTGACTGTTATTCAAAGAGACTGGCTCTTTCTGTGCAGTTGGCTCGGCGCTTCGTACATCTGCAGTTAATGAAGTCCCTGCGACCACATCAGTTGTGTGTGCTGCAAAAACTCTTTGATCTGAAAATGCTAGTTCTGGCAGCAGTGCAACAGCGAGCAAACAGCACAGCACTGAGTTTATAGCATTCAGAACAAGAACAAGTCGGGTTGGGGCGGGAGAGTGAGAGAGTGGGAGGGAAGAGCTGGAAAAGCCCAGGCTCGGCAGTGCGGCATGGCTGTGATTGCGTGGAGAGAGAGGGGAGGCGCTGGTGTGGGAGGGGGAGGCTGTGATTGCGTGGAGAGAGAGGGGAGGTGCTGGTGTGGGAGGTGCTGGTGTGGGAGGGGGAGGCTGTGATTGCGTGGAAAGAGAGGGGAGGTGCTGGTGTGGGAGGGGGGAGGTGCTGGTGTGGGAGGGGGAGGCTGTGATTGCGTGGAGAGAGAGGGGAGGTGCTGGTGTGGGAGGGGGGAGTTGCTGGTGTGGGAGGAGTGCTGCTAGGGGAGGAGAAGCCTGATGGGGGCGGGAGAGGCTGGGCTTGCATGCGATGCGCGTGCATGTTCACGTGAACTTCATGAAAACCGCGGGGCTGAAAGCCCTGTGGTTTGAAGATGTTTTCGCCACATGAATTCTCGCTCCACTCGATGCGCTTGCGCACATCGATAGGTCGCGAGACCTAAAAATATGCAGATGGTGCTTTGACTTTATTAGATCAAATTCCAAGAGCCAGTAAATCCAGCTACACTTGTGCATAAAATCTAGGGAATTATGCAGAAAAAGGAATTTTCCTAAAGGGGTCCACGGCTGAGATGGTGTCTTTATCACTTAGTGCTGCAGACTAAAGCACCAATGCAATCCCCATCCCGCCAAGGGACCTAGCATCTGAGAATGTTACTAGGTAAGATTAGGACATTTTTTGGATCTGTGTTTTCAATTTGCTCCAGATTAAAGTTGGAAGTTTAAGAAGAAATTAAGCCCATGCAGGACAAACATGGCTTAATTTGTCTGGCCATTTTCCAGCAGTTTTTCCATTTGGGTTCTCAACATTTTATTATTATCCAGTAGATTATTTGGCTCTCAAACCTTTGGATAACAAATAGATTATTGGAGCTTGAAGCTAAGCATGGAATGCTGAAGGTCTTGGTTAATGATAATGTGAAGACAATCTAAAATCAACCCAAAAACATCACCTTTTTGAAAAGGAAAATCACCACCCTTACCCTTTTTATAATGTATTCTGTAATTTCCTACTGCAGTACAATTTCTCAAGTCTGCAAGCCTGGAACAAAACTCACTTATTGATATGGTCAATATCAGCTAAGTGTGAAAAAGACTAGATACTTTCCCAGAATCTTCCTCGATCAATTCTCGAAATGTGTGATTCAACCAAAGAAAGATTTCACCAAAAAAGTATCACATGTCTGGATATTTCCAGTGGAGGAGGACTTGGGGTGTCCACAAGCAATGATGGGTCAATGAACATCTGGCAGACTAACAATGGAGAACCTAGGGTATGCATACTCACAGAAAGCTTGTAAATGCACACTGACATTGACTAACCTATAAATTCCACGTGTGCATCAGAAACTATGTAGGATCGGATTTTCAGGGTAGGGTAAAAGATGTGGAAGTGCATATTTTTGACTATCTTATCTTTTAACTTCATTTGAAAGGGCTGGGATGATGTGCAGCAGAACATGTACTAATCCTGTATCTTTTTAATTGAGGCACTTTGGATTATGTGTGCACTGGAGAAACCAGTCATTGCAGAACATGAGTCTTTAACTGTGTGTGTGAAGATAGGAGTTGGAGGTCGGTGGTGATGCAAAGCTGTTTCTGTTTCTGAAAGCTTGCGTGAAGATAAATGTCACCAGCTCTTTACAGAAATATCAGAGTATAGTATCACTTTGCACTCTTGTTTTTGATTCTTTTTTTCAAAATTTAGAGTTGGCGCTAGGTCTGTCACACGGTGCCTTCCGTGCCTTTAAATGAATTGTCAGCTATATGTGGAGAGTAGCAATCTCTTCACAAAAGTCCTGCACACTGTTCTACTTGAAACTTAAGAGTTTCTACTCTTAATTTTAAACCATTCATTGATGAAACAATTAATCCATGAAGCTTCTTCTCAGTTTCAATCACTGTTTATTCTCCATTAGATTATGAATTCTTATTGTTTTTCATAAGAACATTTTTATATACAGATTTCATTCATTTTTCACTTGTAACGTTGCCCAATGCATTTTGGGTCAGAGTTGATAGTGGCCCTTCGTCAGGGGCCTGAAAGTAGCAAAAAACAGGACCTTAGCATTCAATCATGTTTGTTTTTAAAATTTTTAACACCTTAAGTGCTGCGCCTATTCCAACGGCCGACGGCACCACTACCTCGGGAGTGCTGCCGTCGGCCGTTGGACGTTCCAACTGCACCTGCGCAATGGAACGTTCAGCACTGGAGCTGGACGTTCCATAGCTGCTAAGGTGTTAACCAAACGTTATGAAAATACGTGAAAAAATACATGTACAGTATACTTCTGAAATACTAAACCAGTAACATATCTATCATGAATAACCGTGCTGAAAAGGCTGACTGGTTATATTTTGTAATTATCTAACTTTATTAGCAGAAACACAGAGATAACGAACATTTCTCAACCCCTGATTGGCTCCTCTATGAGCACGTAAACGAAACCATTTTAACTTCCGTATGAAGCGTGTGCACTCAGATCACATGACCTCCAACATTCGTTTCTTATAAACACTGCACCGCGAAACACCTTTCATTGTTATAATTTTTTTATAGCTTTTGGCATAATCTTAATAACGCACTTTATATATTACACACAGTATCACAAACGTATTATAATATATTCAGCGTTGTTCGCTTTGGTAACCTTCCACGTGACAAGTCACTCTGTTTCTTTAAGAAACTCGATTCCTATTTTCACCGCGCACATAGCGGAAGTTTGTGAACGGCTACAACAGACGCTGTTTTTTCACTCCACATCCATTGCACGAGTAAGTTTCGTCTTTCGATATTATTTCCTAGCATTTTCCTTTAAAGCACTTTTTAATTTACGTATTTTTCAAGACGCCCAACACTAGACACATTAAATGCGAGTCAATGCATTACGAAACGCTCGATATCCACGCATATATAACCAGTCAGCCTTTTCAGCACGGTTATTCATGATAGATATGTTACCGGTTTAGTATTTCAGTAGTATACTGTACATGTATTTTTTCACGTATTTTCATAACGTTTGGTTAAAAATGTTAAAAACATACATGATTGAATGCTAAGGTCCTGTATTTTGCTACTTTCAGGCCCCTGACGAAGGGTCTCTATCAACTCTGACCCAAAATGCATTGGGCAACGTTACAAGTGAAAAATGAATGAAATCTGTATATACAAATGTTCTCATGAAAAACAATAAGAATTCATAATCTAATGGAGAATAAACAGTGATTGAAACTGAGAAGAAGCTTCATGGATTAATTGTTTCATCAATGAATGGTTTAAAATTAAGAGTAGAAACTCTTAAGTTTCAAGTAGAATAGTGCGCAGGACTTTTGTGAAGAGATTGCCACTCTCCACATATAGCTGACAGCTCTTTACAGAAACACAGGTGTTTTACTAGGGCCCTCAGTGATGAATCATGGGTGTTCTGAGTTGTCAACCCAGATCCTTGAGGCATATGTATCCAGGTCTTTCCGGGTTAACTCAGACTGAGAAGACAAAGCTGGACCATCACTTCTCAGGTTGGTGGTCTGATTTCCTTGCTGCTGATTGAGCTTGGGTGGAGAGTTGAAACAGAGATGCCCATGTTGTTAGCTTTTTATGGTTGGAGTTGACAGAGGTGATTGGCACGTCTGAAGTGATATCACTGCCTACCACCAGAACTTTGATTTTGGACCCTTCAAGCAATATTACCTCTTTATTCATTCTGGTACTAGGATGTTACCCAGAAGACAAGGATTTGGATAATGTCTCTGTATGCACCTATAACTACAGGCAGCTCATTGCTAGTACTTGTCCAAAGACCTGCATGTAGTCCTTCTGAAGAAGGACTGGAACCAAAAGAATCTCTTTATATGCAATCAGTTAAATTAAGTCTTAGCTTCTGTTGGAGAGGAATGTTCCAGACTCCCTCAGCCAATATGGTAACCTTGCTTTCTAGACTTTTAATATAATGACATTTTAGAGATGGGGTGGTAGTTGGTTAGATCCTTGGAATCTAAATTTGATTTCTCTGAGAATGGGGACTGCCACATATTCGGATGGATTCTGGACCGATCCATGCCTGAAGAGTAGGTTGACGATGCTTGGTTCAAACGTTTTCAAATGCTTGTTGGATAAATGGCTGAGTAGCATGTGTTATGAGTGGTTAGAGCCTTTGAGGTTTCTCTATAATTCAGCGCTTGTCCCTTGAAGAGTGGTTGGAAAGTTCAGTATGGTAAGGGAAAGGGACAAAGGTCAGGATTTTTAGAGAAGATACTGTTCTTCATTCAGAGAGGTTAAGTGAGGCTTCCCACTCCAATAATAATGCAGGAAATCTCTCTTCAGTGATTTTGTGAAAGCTTTTAAACATTATTTAATTGCTTTGTCATCTATTTGTGTGGTACTGGGCAGACTGGGACTTGGGTCTTGGTTGGAGGAAGAATGTGTATACATTGGCGTGGTGGTTCTGGGTCTTTTCAATGGGTTTATAGTGATAATTATTGGGTCTGCACAATTCGGCATCTAGGGTGAATATGAGTTCTAAGGGTTAAGGAAGTTGGAAATCTAAGGTGGCGGATATAATCCTAGATAGTGCTAAGGAAGACTCATGTACATTGGTTTTCCCTTGTAAGTTTGCCATTAAGATCGACTGGAGCATGGCAGGGCACTTACTAGTTGTGGCTGTTCCGCAGTGGCATTGATTATTGTCTGATGAAAACTCTGGTCTAACAGTAACTTTCCAATGGATAATGTCTCGGAAACTGATTTGGAAGTGCTCCATTATAAAGGTATTGCAAAATAAGAGTGTTGTATGGTAGGACAGATGACATCTAATTTGTATTTGTAGTCACTTCTTTATGATGCACAGTTTGACCAGGACCACTGGCCCTATATCAGTTGCAGCACATAAACAATGTACGTCAAGTATATCACAACAAATCAATGAATATTCCCCCAAAGAAAGAGCAGAAAGTAGGCGAAGCTACCCCTTTGAAGGGACATTTAAAAACACTTAAGCAGGAAAAAGTGGTCGTTCTTGGTCTTCTTGAAGTTTCATATATGGAATCTGGACTGTGTGTGTGCTAGCAATTGTAGGAGCCAAACTAAACGTCTTTTTGGAAGAATTGTTGTTGATGCAAGCAGCAGACAATTCGTTTGGTTTACCATGTCATTGTTTTATTTCTATTATTGCCTTCTGCTGTGATGTTTGGACATTGAGTCTGGCTGCTGACTTGAGAAAAGGTGGCTGGAATTCTTCATTTGCTTACATCCAGGAGAATCCCGTCTGGATAAGAGCTGTATCTACAGGAAGGTAGAGCTAGAAGAGGAAAAGCAAAGCATTAACAAATGCACAACCATATTGTGCTGTTGTGCCAGTATTTGCAATGCTGTTGTGTGTTTTATGCTGCAGTTTTATGCATTCCAATCATCTGCAATTTTATGATGAATCCAGATGGCAGTCATTGCCTTACCCTAGATTTCGACCAGTGCTGATTATATATACTTTAACTTTTCCTCGCATGTTACTTAAGTCCCGGGAGGAGGGTCTTCTTCTGTCAATTAAATGTGTCCCTCTTCAATGATTACATAAAGTTATGCAGCGGTACTTGAACTCGTTTTTGGGATGCACTGCTATCTGTTTCTCTGCACGTTGGAAAGCAGGAAATTCTTTTTCAAACTTTATACATTCTCAGAGAATGAGATTTCTTGTCACTTGAGCTTCCTGAGGAGCAATCGCTGCACTCAAACAATGCATGCATTTGAGGAGAGAAACATTTTGAGAAATCATACGAAGTACCACTGTCATCTCGGAAAGAGGAGTAGGTAATTTGTTTATTGCATTATTTGAATTCAATAAAAACAAATGGCACAGGATTATATGTATGCACAAGAAAATATTTACATTAGTTTGTATAGGTACAATGAATGATGTATATTAAAAGATTTTTATCTGGATTTACAGTCTCTGTTCATCCTGTGTAAATAGGAGGCAAAAGAGATCACTTGCCCAGCACACGATTAGTATTGCTTTCTGCCTGGGCCTAAGCTGTTGATTTAAATTGGGACATTGCCTGAATGGCAGTTGGGTTTGGAAGTTTCAAGTACTGAAATGTCTTCTTCTCTAACTGATCGCAGACCACATCTCTTTGGTAAGAATCCAAAGAATCCCTTTTTCCTCTTCTAATCTTCTGCTATCCTTCCGAATCCAAATAACTGACTAACCTATCCACCTCTTAAATTACTTTCATATTTCACTATACTAATTCTTCGCTAATTCTTTATGGATCCCGAAGTAGCGTGCTACCTGCTGAAAAAGCGCTTTGGCGCTTTGTCAGGGGATAGTAAGCGCTATATAAATGCAATTACAAGACTATTGCAGTCTTGTTCCAAGAGGAGGACTTGCTATTGCTTTTCTTGGGTATCTAAATTCATCTGAAATATGGATGATTCCATCTGAGCGCTCTTATATTTCTCAAATGCAATGTAAAAAGGCAACTTTGATAATCCGTTTCACTCATTCCAAATTGTGGCCATGGCTATATTATTCAATTAACTTTACATGTAGATACACGCTTCTGAAATTCTGTTGCCCAAAAAGACAATATTTTACCCACATAAACAATGTTCAGTATGGAATAGCATTCTTAGTTATACGTATTCTTTCAGTCATTTTATCTTATTTAATTTTTATTGCTAATTTGAAGTAAAAAAGCCATTTAACCGGGTAATGCCATAGCAGAAATTCTCATCCAAAAATGACTTAAAAGGGTCCCCTTGTATGCCACAATATGTACACAATATTAACTGTGTCCACAATTTTAATGTAGGTAGATTAACAGTATAACAAAATCAGCATAATTGATGGTACCATGTTATGTGTCCTATAGTTCTAAGCATGAACGTCTGCCAGCCTACTTAGGATCATGTGTAACTGTTTAAAAAGGGAGATTATTTTTATTTGTACCACTGCCTTACAAAGCACAGAACTAACTGATTGGTGAAGGAGTATGATGGGACGGAAAATGCCATATTGGAGGATTACTACTTATAAATGATATTTGTGGCATTTTGCATATTCCTGTTTTTTTGTCAAATCTATGACGTAGTCTAATTTAATAGCCAGGGTTTGTGAACAGAACAAATTTGCTTGAAAAGCATCACCTCTAGCTGACAACAACTACTTGAAGTATTCGGTGTAAACACAAATGCACCTTTAACCGCAAGTCCTGGTATTGGAACTTTATAGAAAAGTGGCTTTGGTCAACCTCACAAAATAAGGTAATTTGAAAGTTAAAGTTATAGTGTTGCAACTAAGGAGCTCACTGTGGCAGATCAATTTTCATATCATATTTTTACTACTTTGAGAAGGGTATCCATCATGAGAGAACCTTTTTAAACTATATTTACATCATCTATTGAGCTTGTATTCTTCGCTTTCAGATAAGCCCCAATATTGTCCCTTTTTTCCTCACCAGTAGAGCATTTAAGGTGTATAAAACAGAGGAACACAGCAAGTGCAGCCTTTCCTGTACTTCTAAGGACATTTTCCTTTTTTACATTTTCTGTGATTAAAAACTCTCCAAACACAGGTGTTACCACAGGAAAACAGGAAATGAACTTGCTGCTGTTTTTTTGTTTTACAAATCAAAATACAAATACATCCTAGATCATTTTAACATATTTTGGCAAAAAAGCTTACAGCTATGTTGAGACACAATAGGCACAGAAAATTATAAGCTCAATATATTCATAAATCAAAAGAAATGTAAAATATCTCAAGGCAACATCTGACAGGGATGCACTCCACATTGCCGGAAGTTTTGAACTAGGAATATTTATTTCAAACATAACGATGCCTAACACGTCTTCTTATAAAGCTTTTTTTATTTAATTATTTCTTTATTTAATTTTGTGTTCCTGAACATGCCTGGAAAAGACACAATGACCGTTTCCCTCCAAACCTCTCGTGTAAATCCCATATAAACATTTTAAGCAAATATTTTCCTGAATATCTTTAAAAAATCTTCTGTCTGGTTCAAATGCAGAGTGCTGTGGACTCACACATCCTAAAATCATATACCACAAGTCAAATCGACTATTACATGATTTTATTTGTCAGTCTTGGCTAGTTAAAATGGGAATTGCGAAAGAATGGCTTATAGTTCTTCACAGGTCCAGATTTCTACTTTCTGACTAGGCATCTTCCTTCTCATCTCCATGGGTGATGATGTAACAGAGTGACTTGTAATCAATATTTCCCGCCACATCAATCGGCGTCACTGCATACATCTGCTCCACCTATAAATGAAAAGATGATACATGAGCATGCTAGAGTATACTGCAGCTTTGGGTTTTTTTCAGTTTGTTTTGCGCTGAAAGAAGTGCTAAGAGTTGCACTGGAACATATTTTAATACCAGACTATGTGCCAGTTTATAAACATTCACTTACTGGGCATTGAGGCCCACCGCATTCCATGGATTACACTTCTTATCCAGATAGCTCTGCATCCATACGATGATAGAAGTGAATTTAGTTTAATGTGAGTAAAAGCACTACATCTGGAATTTCCACCAGTGGGCTTACCGCTAAGCATTTGCTTTCAGGTTTGGATAAGCTTACATGATATGCCCTATACCGGCCACAGCCCGCTACCACCACTCATACTCATTCAGACACCTGTCTGATGAGTAGGGGGGCACTGAATAGACAGTGACTAGAGGGTCCCAAATATGGTGGCCGAGGTTGTCTGCCACTGGTGTATTGGAGTCAAACTGATTGCAGCTCTGCCAATTGGGCCAATTATACCAGTTTTGCACATGGCTCTCAGGGTAATGAGGGCGAGCAGTCCAAAGTTTCTGTGGGAGGTAGTGTGGGTGGCAACAGCTGAGAACTCTACAATTAAAAAAAACCTGCTGCAATAATACGCTTTCCATCCCAGTGCTTATCTTAGTAAAAAAGAAAGTACTTTATTAGCATGGCAAAATGTAATGCAAAACAATGTAAAGGGGCTCACCTACAGAGTTAGGATTCAAATGATAACTCCTAGATAAGCTTTTACACCTTGTATGGCAACCTCTCCGTGTTCTAGGGGTCTTTCGAGTGTCTAGGGAACTTCTACACAAGGAGAGGTACAGCTTAAGCACAGGTGCAGTTCGTAAGGTCTCAAATCGTGTGGAGTATTTCATTGTCCAGTTCATACCCAAATTGGAATTGCTAAAGTAACAGTCAGTGCTCCCATTCCAGAACAAGGCCTATGGGTCTAACTCAATCTTTTGTGTGTGAGCCCCCATTACCTACTCATGTTGCTGCGGTCAATCAGCGCTGGCGGACTTTCTCCTGGCCGGCGTCTTCAGCAACAACTCCACTGAGAGCCAGGACATTCACACAGAATTAGGACCACATTAGGAGAGCTGCATGGCTGGCCTGCTCAGCAGTCCTTGGAGATGCTGGGAGACAGGAGACCCCCTCACAACACTGGTAGGATCCATCTTTGCTCCAAAGAACACCCAGCAGCCTCTGAGTGTCCCGCACCCAGGAAATACAGTTGGTGTTTCCTAAAAACTGTCCCGTCTGCAGCGCCAGGCACTCTTTTTTCCTCTCTGATCAGGCATAGTTCTGGGTGCTAGGCAGACCTTCAGCTTCTCCAGCAACGTGTGCAGATTTCAGGTGCTGGAAGACTTGCCATCGTGGAAACACTAGCTCTGGTCACACAGCACCTCTGCGATTACACTGGGGATCACTTCCTTTGTTGGTCAAGCAGATCAAGGAACTGGAACAAAGTTATATGAGGGTAGAATTTCGGCGGCAATCAATCCGCAGAAAGACATTTTTAAGGTCCTGACAGAGCTGAGGAAGAATAAAGAACAGACCCCCTCCTTTTCGCAGGAAGACTGTCAAAACTTTCAGTCCTTCTTCACCAATAAAATAACGGATCTTTTGACCGAAATCCAGCGTACTCCTAGATTAAGCTGTGCGAGAGACATTGTTCCCACTATCCCCGTAGTTACGCAGCCGTTAACTGCACTACCATTATTCACCAAGGAGACGCTGGGAGTAGTGATGGGACGAGTTAAGTCTGGCTCACCAGCAGACCCTTGTCCTCCAAGTAACTTTAAAGAAGCTTGGCCTGGGCTTGAGGATGATGTACTTTCTCAATAGCTCCTTGATAACAGGACAGGTTCCTGCCAACTTTAAGGGGGCCCGTTTGATCCCACTATTAAAGAAGCCGGGGGCTGACACTAAGGTCCTGAAAAATTTTAGGCCCATTTCACAACTGCCATTCTTAGCCAAAATAATTGAGCAACATGTTCTGCCAGTGCTCTCTTGTCATCTTGAAAACAACAATCTGCTAGAACCCAACCAGGCTGGGTTCAGAGCTCATCACAGCACGAAATTGGTCATGCTTTCCGTGCTGGATGACCTGAGACTCAGGGCAGATAAGAAAATCCTGTGTGCCCTGGTGCTGTTGGACCTCTCCGCGGCATTTGACACGGTCAATCATGGTTGAGGGACCTAGGTATCCAGGGCACTGCCCATGCCTGGCTGACATCCTTCCTTGCCGGCCGGGTTCAGAGAGTACAATTGGCGAACCTGGTCTCTGATCCAGCAGACCTTACATGTGGAGTCCCACAGGGCTCGGCTCTCTCACCCTTATTGTTTAACGCCTACCTGCAGCCCCTAATTTCGGCATTAAATCAGATGGATTGCCGGATTTACAATTATGCCGGCGACACCCGGATTATTATTCAAATTGACAACTCACCTACAGCACATCTGAGACTGCAAAATATTTTAAAATTTACTGTCAATTGGATGATGGCCAACGCGCTGAAAATAAATCCGGACAAGACTGAGGTGCTGGCGATTACGACGGCATCCAGTCTGTGGAACGACCTCCTCTGGCCCACTGAACTAGGCCCTTTCCCGGAACCAGCAGTGGCCGTGAAAAGTCTCGGTCTATACATAGATGCCAAACTCACTATGTCTACCCAGGTCTCAGCGGTTGTTGGCACTTGTGTGGGCTTACTGAGACAATTGCATAAATTATCCCCTCTTCTGACCTTGGACACGCTCAAACGGGCGGTGTCAGCTTTGATTCTGGCGCGGTTGGATTATGGACACTCCCTGTATGCCAGTCCTCCTCAACAACTGCTGGCTAGATTACAAACTGTTATGAACGACGTAGCCAGATTAATTTTTAATAAACCCAGAAGAACACATGCCACCCACTCCTTCGTGAGCTCCATTGGCTTCCAGTCAGGCAACGGGCTCAGTTCAAGGGCCTCTGCATTACGCATAAAGCCCTGTACGGGCAAGCCCCAAAATATATTAGGGAGCGTTTAGTTCCTTATGCTCCCAGTAGGACCCTACGATCGGCAGATGCCGCATTTCTGACTTGTCCCAGGTTCAAGCTATCTACTCTTGGAGGGAGAGCGTTTTCCAATACAATTCCCATAGTCTGGAACAACTTTCCAGCGAGTTTGCGCAAGGAAACGAGTTTATTACCATTCAGAAAAAAGCCGAAAACCGTTTTGTTTCAGGAAGCATGGGGTACGCTTTAGTGGCCCCCTTGTGCGTTCCAGGTGCATCCGCTGATAAGCGCTTAGAGACCCCTGGGTGATAAGGCGCTCTATAAATCCAAAATACAAATACAAATACAAATACAAACTGGAACAAAGCAGGTCGTTTAGATCCCACTTTTATACACATTTCCCGACTGAATGTGAATCCACTGTCAAATGTTTCAGACCTGGGCTGGTGTTCATTGAAATGTAATTTTGAGGCTGCTCCTCAGACACAGCCCTTGTACTAAGTGATGCTATCACAAGAGGAAGCAAAGAACCTGACTCCAAGCAGGAGTATCTAAAGCAAGGGCACAATGAAGTATGAGGTAGGTGCACCTCTTCAGGAGTCACAAAGCAGTAATCAGGGCAGACAAAGGAGAAGGGCATTTCTAGAAATGTCCTCACTTTAAAAAACAGAAACTGTCGTCCCATGCCTCACCTTTACCTGCAACCAAAAGGCACCGCTAGTAATCAGTTAATGACAGTTGTTTGACAAGAAAATCTTCACGGAATTTCTAAAGGCAACCTACTCTTCATCCTCCTTCACTTCAGTGAATGGATCTCCACCTTCTAGGGACAGGGATGCAGTTAATAACCTTGAACTGTTTGGTTCAGCTGCATCACCCTCCACCCCGTGCCATGCTAAACCAGAGGCCATCCAATTTGGATCCAACTTGTACCAGTACTCCAACTCATACCACAGACTCCTACTGCCATACATGTGCTACACACTCATTGCATGTGCATACACTCAACACACATGAAATGTCAGTGCCTAGTTCTACAGTTCAGTAGTTAGTTAGTTAGTAGACTCTCCTCACTCTGACACAAAGAAAAAGGTCTTGTCACACTACTGATTGACACAATCTCAGAATGCTGCTGCCACAGCTTTACATTATCCACCCAGGGCATGGACAGTAATGGTGCTTATATGAGGGCACACTGTATGCAACCCTCCAGGTCACAGAACAGGTTCTGGAACTCGCATTACCAGGGAAAGACCAAGGCATCCCACATAAGCAACATAAGTGTGATGTAAGGGCCTTCAAAAAGTCAGGATTCCAGTTAAACATGTACCCAAGACAGGATACTCACCTATTTACCAAGCAGGGGATATCCCTGTCCCAACATCTTATTGTAAATGATTCTAAAGTGCAAATGATATACATGACATAGCACACAATTATGTCTCATCTGCTGATTGCGAGATCAGGAACTCTACTCAACCTCCCACCAAGCAAAAGTGGAAAAACATTGGTACAAGAAGTAAGTGCAGACCAATTCTGATACTTTGAGCAATACTCTGGTATACCTCATCGGCACCCCTGTTAGTCTTGGTATAATCTAGGATTGTTCCCGCTGCGCCATGTATACACATGCTTAGGTTGGCAGCCCTCAGGCTGGGGCATCAGGGCTAGATAGGTTCCAGCAATGTCTTACATTTGGTTGGCCTTGGGTACCTGGGAACCCTACCGTCACCTGCCTTGTTTATCAGGTTTTTTCACACGTGTGATGTTCACAGTGTCTTTTGACCAGCATTCTACCTTCAGGTTTATAGTGGTCACTATTGGAACATTCCTTTTTGGCTGTCCCTGCAGACCAAGAACTTACAATTTCCACATTCACAATAGTCCAGTGATATTTTGAGGTCTTATTGTTGTTCACTTAATATTGTGCATTTTTATGTCTAGGATTTCATCATCCTCCATTTAGAGTGTCTGTATTTTTTATTCCTTCCTGTCCACGTTAATGCTATCTAATAAGGCCGCCTTTTGTTCTAATGTCACTTGTTATTTCCCTTCCAGGTGATGCATCAGCAATTCCTATTTACAGGACTCATCCTGAATTCCAATGTGTCTCAAATCATCTGTTTCAGACTAAAATTTCCAAAGGCTTTTCATTTCCTTTGTTTTTTCCTCTGAAGGAACACTAATTCTACAGGGTCTGTTTCTTCTTATGATTCTTCTTGTTTGGCAAGCTCAAGGAATCTAAAGTGGAGGAGAGAAGCATCAGTCCTGTTCTCTACAAGACCAGCCATGTGGCTTCATTGAGGCTCGACGAATATTATTTACTAGCATATTATTAGCAGCACAGTGGAACAGAAATGAACATTAGGTTCTGAAACAGAATTTAAATTTGGAGTTTTATCTCTTTATTTTCCTAGGTATGTATTCATTTGAGTGTAATGCATCAGATAGGCACTGCATCTACATTGGCACAAATGTTTGCATATTGTGCATGCAGTTTTTTTTTATATATCTGGCATATAATTTCTGAATAGGCACAAGAAAGATTTTCGGTTTTAAAGAAATTGTGCTCCAGGGTGCTGTGACATTTCCTGAAGTGTAATATTTCATTGGTGTACCTTCAGAACTACCTAACAAATGATATTCTTGTTTAAGCAGTACCTGACAGCCCGTGTTGTAGAGTGCACAGTTTAGCCTCATGTGTTCTAAAATGACCTTGGGTTGATAGCATGCCATGCTCGATCACATGGTGCGATGTGGATGCAGCGGCGCGCCCTCCACAATGGCGGAGGAGTGTTGCCCCACTGCTCAGCCATCAGCTGAAAAATAAAACAATATTGTTTTTTTTTTCTGGCTGCTGGCTGAGCCGGCGTGTGTGGGAATGGGCGGGGCCGGGCCATGGGAGGGGGGCCGAGTGATGAGCACAACTAACTGTGCATGTCTTTTTGGCCCGCCATCTTGGGCCGGCAAAACAGACATGCACAGTTAGGTTTCTCCAACCCAGCTGTATTGTACAGCCGGACTGGAGAATAAGCACAGACTCCCTGACCTGAGCGGAGCGCAAACCAGCGTCCTCAGGCCGGTCTCTGCGCTGCTCTCACAACATGACAGCAGCGCAGGGATTGCACAGGGAGTCTGCTGCTGTCCCAGTGTCTCCTGGGACCAGGAGGCAGAGGAGATCCGAGGTGTGAGGTGGCAGAAGCGGCATGAGGTAAAAAAAAACATTTTTTAATTCTCCCTACCCGCGCCTCAGCACTTTTAATATGCATCGGCCGCCACTGTGTGGGAGCTGATTTGAAGATTTTTGTCAGAGCTCCTTGTTTTATCCATCTAACCCACTGCTTAATATGCCGCCGGCCTAAAACTTCCGACAATGGAAGGTGGAGTGGTATTCAAGAGGGTACCATGTGGAAATTGGCAATGTATACAATTCACTTGGGTGGGTGAGGGGCATTTCTCGCCATGCACAGAAGAGGTCCCAAAACAATGTGTACCCCAAGGACCACCTCAAGGATTTGAGTTATACTTGGCTTTTCCCAAAGTCAGTTCTGTAGTCTTTGACACATGCTCACCTCTTCTTCTGAGAACTTGTCTGCTTGATTCATTAGGAGCAGTTTCAGCCTAGAAACAAAAGAGAAAAGACACAAGTGTTTAGAACTGTCTATAGGTGAAAGAAGTGATCTCAAACTCTACTACACCTGCACTTGGCATCTAGACAAAGTTTTTATTCATATGTCAAACATGCAACAGATACCACCCCATACCTAATGACTGGTCAGAGGGACCAGCCGGACATGTTATTGTATCTTCCCCAGACTCAACTAACTTTTCGGATGTGTTAGTTTTTAGGTCTCGCGACCTATCGATGTGCGCTAGCGCATCGAGCGGAGCGAGAATTCAAGTGGCGAAAACATCGTGAAACCAAAGGGCTTTCAGCCCCGCGGTTTTCATGCAGTTCCCGTGTACATGCACGCGCATCGCATGCAAGCCCAGCCTCTCGCATTCCCAGGCTCTCCCGCCCCCATCCGGCATCAGGCTTCTCCTCCCCTAGCAGCACTCCTCCCACGCTAGTCCCGCCCCCCCTGCCCCCCACCAGGCTCTCCCGCCCCCATCCGGCTTCCCTCCGGCCATTTGGCAGCATTGCGAGGCCAGCTGACATCTCCCTAATCCGCCTGCCGCCTGCCACACTTCTCCTCCCCTTGCTTGCATTCCCGCCCCCCCCCTCACCCCCCTCCACACCAGGCTCTAGACTTTCGCATCTTGCCGCGTCATCTTCGGTCATAGGGTTGCATCGGTAAATGGTTGGAGGTAGATGTATCTGTTGTATATGGGTCACAGTTTTCTATTTTATGTAAGGTAGCTGGTTATTAATGCTTTTGTTACAGCGAGCCATATTTTAGCTGTAGGCCACTAGTTACACGTAGGTGAGTGAGGTATGTACCCATTGTTACATATACATGTAAACTACAAAAGATAATTGTTATTCATGAATTGCAATTGTAAATAAATGTTTGGGTCGGTACTGAATAATTCTCATGGCTCACTCTACCCTTCGTGACTCCGCACCTTTCTACCACCTTCCACTAACCCCATTTTTGGATTCCACATGAACATGGTTTCGTCAGCAGTGCGTATTCCTATTCCTCCAAACTATGTACACAAAACTTTTTTAAAAACATCGCCACTGCCGCTTTAGAAGCGGCTGTTGAGTGTTTTGTCAAATGCATCACAATTGAGTCGGTCAGAAACGGTATTCCGTGAACATCGTATAACCAGTAAAGGGAAGGCGAGGATGTATACAAAAATATCGATTAAGTGAAAAGTTAGAACTCACAAAGCCCCTATCGACTCTCGCTGTAAACAGGGTAGTAACTTACATGTCTAACAAATGATCGACAACGCCGCCATTCATTTCAAGGTCCACAGGCACAGGCAGCAGCTAATGCTGAAAGGACCGTCACCGAATTTCTATTTGTTTCTAAAAAAATTAAGTTTTACTCTTCGCTTTTTTCCCCACACCCAATATAATATTCTATTGTGTTTTCTTGTAAGTACGTGCGCAGAACACCGGTGCTAGTGCAGTTTGATTTGACAATTAACTCCTCCTACAAGTAGGAGCTCTAACATATACACACAGAGGGTGTGCCCGAGAGGCGAGTTGTACTTTTTATCTCACAGAATAAGATCATCTCCGGGAAGTGAGACACTTGCATTGACTCGTGACGCAGATAAGTATAATGGTCAAAACAAAACAGCAGTGCGTTTGAAAGAAAAAGTGGGCTAGAGTAACCGAACCATTTCCTGTCTGTAAGAGCCATATCGGTATTTTACAGTGTGGCGGACAAAATATTCAGAGATTCGTGAACCGCAAATCTAACAGCATACAGGCCTTCCTGGCTTCCATGAACTGACAAACTTCCAGCCCCAAACCAAGCCTCCCGCCACTGGCAGTATCCTCCTTGTGCAGCCCTGGGCAGTGAAGGGTTAATGCTTATCTCCGGGACGCTGGCACAGCTCATCCACAGCAGTGACTCATCTGCCCATCACCGGCAAACCCCTCCAGGCCCACACTCCCCCACCCTCGGGCCATTCCGATTTCCAGAGTAGGTAGGCAGGGACACGGCCACATACGATTTCAGGACACCTGCACCTGCCCGCACACCTACCAACCAGATAGAGGCCGGTATCTATGCATCAACCACACCAACCACCTCCTCACGCAGGATGCACCCCCACCCAGAACTCCACATGAAAGCCACACACACTTCAAAGGCTCCACACCCCGCCCCCCCGTCTGCACTTCGCACTTTCCGACTTCCCCTCCCACCTCCCACGGCTCTTCCCATTCACGCGAACGTTACCATTTGCTCCCGAGCCGCATTTCTCCTCCCCCCCCCTAATCTTAGCAATGCCAAGAGCTTGTTTTCCCCAAGGTCTCTGACTCCATTTCAGCTTGTTCTCGTGCTCGCCAAGGATGTTTCACCGTGATCAGTTTGTGCCTTTGATTTCTCCAAAGAGAGATCCGAGTCCAAGGGCTCCCTGGTAGTATTCTGAAGCAGGCAGTGATGTCTTTCGTATAATCCTGCAGCAGCAGCTGAATGACCCCTTAGTCGGCGGTGCCTGAAGATCTGCCAGTGTGGGGAAGTCAACTGTCCTTTGCTGTGCTGAAGAAGCTGACTCAGGGCCGCCTCTCTTTTCAGGGTCTTTCTAGAGCTTTATTCTTCGCAGACGTGTATTTGTTGTTGTCTCATCATCTGTGCAGCACCCACCACAAGTGAATTAAATTATTAGCATCTTACATGGTTGTTTTTGACACCAAGACTCAATCAGCCAGTGTTTTCGAAACACCAGCAGACCTGGCGCTCATTCATCGTAGCACTGCATTTCAAATAAAACCTATGCAGGGAATATATGTTTATATGCCAGAATTAGGAGGGAACTTCACTCTGCCTTATGTAAATATAATACCACCGAACTTCCAACTTGCCACTCACCCACGCAACGCCACTCACCCACGCAACGCCACTCACACACGCAACGCCACTCACACACGCAACGCCACTCACCCACGCAACGCCACTCACCGACGCAACGCCACTCACACACGCAACGCCACTCACACACGCAATGCCACTCACACATGCTACGCCACTGACACATGCAACGCCACTCACACATGCAACGCCACTCACTCAAAGCAACGCAACTCACTCACACAACGCCACTCACACACGCAACGCCACTCATCCACGCAACACAACTCACACATGCAACGCCACTCACACACGCAACACAAATCACACACGGAACAACACTCACACAGGCAACGCCACTCACACACGCAACGCCAATCACACAGGCAACACCACTCACACACGCAACGCCAATCACACACGCAACGCCAATCACACACGCAACGCCACTCACACACGCTACACCACTCACGTTGCCAATAGGTCTCGCAGTAGGAAAGTTGGAGCCATTACCATTGCAAATAACAATGCCTTTTATTTTTTTTTCATTTTAAAAACATAAAGGGCTTTGTCATTTACAAAACCAATAGCTCCAACTTTCCTACTGCGAGACCTATTGGCAACGCCAGTGCTTGTTCCTTTAGGCCACCCATCTTTGAGTGAAGGAGAAATTAACAAAAGCAAGTAAGGAGGAAAGACGCAAGATGACTGAAGACGAGAATGAGCTATAAAAAGGAAGGCAAAAGAAATGTAACACAGAGGTTATGGATAGACCAAGCAGAAAAGAAAACAGTCCTGTCTTGGCAAAAAAAGGTGTTCATTGTGTATTCACCTACCCTGGCACCAACCCATCACAGGCTTTCTGTGCATCTTAATACAAATCATGTTTCATGTATTTACTAAAAGTATCTCCCTAGCTAACAACATTTTGCACCAGCGTTTGCATCCAGGCTAGTACATCTGGGGCTGACGGACTCAGCCTTAAGCTGGCTGGGTTCTTTTCTTGAGAGACGAGAGCAGGTAGTTTGGATGAAGCATTATGCATCTGGAGCAAAAAGATTGAAGGGGGGTGGCGCACAGATCCTCTCTGAGTCAGACTTTCTTCAACATTTATATGACTCCCTTGGCATATGTGGTTGAATCCTTTGACATCAGGGTCACATCATACAGGGTGATACACAGCTCCTTGCTCACTTAAGATGGGAAAGGAGCATTTGCACTTTAAACGAAGGTGTTGCGTCAATGGCTCAGAGCAATAAATTGCAGTGCAACCCAGACAAAACCGAGATCTTATTGTTTGGGTTGAATCCCCTCCCCAGATGGGTAGGAGCAAGGTCCAACAGCGTCCCCCCTGTACCTCCTTCAACAGCGGTGGCCAGAAATCTGGGTTTTATGGTTGACTCTCAACTATATTTCAGTGCTCAGGTGTCAGCAGTTGTGAAATCTCTCAACTTCCTTGCTCATGAAACCACAAGTCACTGTACGTGGGGCACTGAATCTCTCTAGTTTGGAATATGCCAATGTTCTGTACTTGGGTCTTCCTGAACATTTTCTTCAGCGATTACAGGTAGTACAGAACATGGCGGTACACGCATGCGTCAGTTTTTCAGCTACGGGAGAAATTGCATTGGTTGCCGGTTCGGCAACGCATCATGTACAAGGCTCTGACACTGACACATCAAGCCCTCCACAACAAAGGGCCCGCCTATGTAAATGAGAGGATCAAGGAATACAGACCAGGGAGGTCCCTGTGCTCCAGTAATGCTGGTCTAATTTCAGTCCTCCACTTTAAAAAATAGCACAAAGGGGGCTCCTCTTTTACAGTGAAGGCTGCCAGCATGTGGAATCAGATGCCTAGGCATCTGAGATCCATCACTGAGAAAACTAAATTCACGAAAGAGTTGAAAACATTTCAATTCAAACTTTAGGGATTGTAGGACTCCCGCTGTTCCTTTCTTCTTTTTAGGTTTCGCCTGGCGTTCACTGCGCAGCAGTGTCGCGCAGGCGAAAATTTTTGATCTCCAGTATGGGGCTTTAACCCGCCTCTCTCTTCCATTGGCTAGCTCCATAAATGGAGGCTAGCCATTGGAAGAGAGATGTGGCAATCATTCTCGGAGCAGATTCGTGGGCGTTCCTGTCTTTCTTTTAAGCCCCGCCCCTTTTTACCGTCATGAAGTTGTGGGCGGTTACTTTTTTTTTTTTTACACCAATGTTTTACTTCATTGTTAACCTCGTCCCTGTCCCGCGTGGTTGTATCCTGACCACCTTCCCGCTGTCCGTCCCTCTTCCCGCTGTCCTTGTCTTTGTTCCCGCCCCCCCCCTCGCAGATCACTACAGTCGCCGCTTGGGCAAGAGGTGTCTTTGTTCTCGCTCCCCCCTCGCGGATCACCACAGTCGCCCCTTCGGGGCCCTGCATACAAAGAATCCGCATACAATTCAGTAAATGTTTATCCCATCCACCTCCAACTGTTTCGATTAAATGTCCTGTACTTGGTTAAAGTATAGGTGCTTTTTGGAGATTTAATTTACAGCGCGAACATGACCCGAGGGTAGAAGAGCGCTTTACATAAGCACCAGTTGCGTTACAGACAGACACGCTCCTTTTAGTAAGGTGCGGGGAAATTACGTGATTTGCCCAGAATCACAAGACGTTAAGCGCCTCTGTCGGACTCGAACCTGGTTTCCCCTCGCTCTAGCCGTTAGGCCACATGTGATCGATCCAAATGGTTCCCAATACCAGTGCTTTCTTTGTAAAATAATAAGTGCTCGCACCCAAAACTCTGCTCGCACATCCGTTGTCGGTGTTATAAAATGTGCCAGTGACGAATAGCAAAGCTGCGAAGTCCGGAATCCACCTCTGCATTTTTTCCGTTGCCAGACACTCCCAGCCCGTTACCTCACTCTTGCAGGTTGATGCAAGCTGTCTCATTTGGCGACTGTTTTTCTGTTTTGCTTTTCCTGTTTATTTCTCCTTTGTATACTGTTCGCTCTGTTACTCCAGGGAAATATCTGAATACTCCAGGGAAATATCTGACACAGAGAAATAAGTGCCGGTCCCCAAAATTAAGCACTGCCCATTTTTAAAGCCTAATATGGATTTTAATTCTTCGATACGTAAGTAGAGCATTGAACAGGTTTACACTAAGCTTGGTATGAAGTTAGAAATTTGCTATGAACAGATCTTTTTTTGTTTGCTGATAATCCGCTCTATAGTTTTTGAGACGATTACAGGAAAAGGTGTCAGTTGGGATTCAAAGAGTAAATCTTGGGTGTGGGTATTTGTACCTCTTAATTCCGGAAACAGCCATCTTTTAGTAAAGCACACGCGAACGCGTTGATTTGTTTTCCACTACATAAGCGAACATTTGATGTTTTTGAAATTCGATGCATTTCTATATACTTTAAACACACTTAAAAGTAACTTATTAGTAAGGGGAAACATTTACTCCATAGTTACATTGTTGATAAAACAATACATTTTTATATCAATAAGTAAAAACTCAATAAATTACTCAATCAAGAAAAACATAGATTCTGAATCGGTTGCTGTTGTATTACAGATGTTGGTCACTAGCTGATTAATGTCTTATTTTCAAGATGGCCGCCTACAAAACATTTTTCACCCGTAGCGCTGCGTTGCGCGTTGGACCTTAGTCCTTTCTCTGCCTCGATAGTCTGGCAGGGGTGCTGCTGCTGGTAAGATGGCGGCGGTGTCAGAGAGCAATCAATCAATCAATCAAAGACATTTATAGAGCGCACTACTTACCCGTAGGGTCTCAAGGCGCTGGGGGGAGGGGGGGGTGCCGCTACTGCTCGAACAGCCAGGTCTTCAGCTTCTTCCTGAAGGAGAGGTGGTCTTGGGTCAGGCGCAGGTCGGGAGGGAGGGAGTTCCAGGTCTTGGAGGCCAGGTAGGAGAAGGACCTTCCTCCTGTAGTCGCTCTTCGGATGCGGGGGACGGCGGCGAGGGCGTGGTTGGCTGATCGGAGGTGGCGTTTGGGAGCAGAGTACTGGGGTACACCGTACACCGCTGGAGCTCATTCTCCTCCAGATATCTTCCCGAGTAAGTGACCTAAGTATAGGCTCTGGTGCGTCATGGAAGGCTGAATGCAAAAGAATAAACTTCTGGGGTTGAATGGGGAATTTGTGAGCAGATATTGGATTGTGCAGAGGCTTGGTTGGAAACTGTGCAGGAACTAGTTAGTGCTGGGGGTGTTGAAGCATTGCAGCCTGGAGTTGAAATGTGTTGGCCAGTGTTCTGCTCGACGACCGGACCAGAACTTTGTAGATCCAAAGTACGGAGGTCCAGACAGAGGAGTTGTGGAGACCACAGGGTTGGAGGAGCTTGAGAACATGAAAGGAAGATTGGCAGATCTCTTAAATACTAATGTCTTGAGGGGTGCTCTGGAGATCTCTCGCATCCAAGTTCCTGGAAAGGAACATTGCAAAACCATGTTTTATAGGACACAGGAACCTGAAATGGGTTTGTTTGAACATGGACATTGTTTACATCCTGTGTTTGTTGTTTCCCACAGAGGAATGAAGAGCATTACCATGTTGAAACGCCTTATACTGCAAAACAGCAGTGTAGATAGCGTGAATGTATAATGCTTTGAATTGAATTTTATTGGTGTGATGGAGTAGTCTCAGTGTGTGTGCGTGTGTGGGGGGCTCTGTGTGTGTGTGGGGGTCTCTGTGTGTGTGGGGCTCTGTGTGTGTGTGTGGGGGGGCTCTGTGTGTGTGGGGGGCTCTGTGTGTGTGTGGGGGGCTATTTGTGTGTGTGGAGGGGCTCTGTGTGTGTGTGGGGGCTCTGTGTGTGTGGGGGGGCTCTGTGTGTGTGTGCGCTGTGTGTGTGTGGGGGGGGGGCACTGTGTGTGTGTGTGTGTGGCTCTGTGTGTGTGTGTGGCTCTGTGTGGGAGGGCTCTGTGTGTGAGTCTGTGTGTGTGAGTCTCTGTGTGTGTGTGAGTGCAAATGCAATAGGTCTCGCATTTGCGAGAGATTAAGCTATTGACATTGTAAATGACAATGCCATTTATTTATCTGTTTTCAAAACCAACACATAAATAAAAATGTTGTCATTTACAATGCCAATAGCTCTAACTTTGGCAAAAGCTAAATCGTTGCATTGTAAATGCTTGTTTCGTCTCTAATTGCCTAAGAGCTAGGACACGCTTGGAGTAGCCGCATGCTATCTAAGAACCTCTCATCCATTCATTCATTTACTACTTGATAACAGTGGCAGAAATGTTAGCGCCAATCAACTTTCAGGCATAAAAGGATGTTTTGCTGACTATTGATGCAGACACAGCACGTGATGTATTACATACTTAGTGTGAAATACATGCTAATTCATGGAAAGCGGGTGTGATTGAGTGGGTGCAAACTAAAGGCCAAACCCATATTTACATAAGACACCCAAACTAGCATCCGCGCACATGGTGCATGGTAGAAAATTAGTGCCAAATAAAACCAGGACCAAACAAGAACCAAAAGTGGTGGTAAATTAAATTGTGTTATTCTTCTACTATTAATGCATGTGATATTTCACGCAGTATACCTTTGACTGGTCGAATGCTCATAATTTGTACTCCTGAGTCTCAAAGGTGAGCTCACAGTTAGTAGTAAGTTTACTACTTTCTCAGAATTCACAAACTATGTATGAAGTTTTAATACTCCTATCGCCCTAAACTTATTTGTGCGGAGTTCTCCTTACGCGGAGACTCCACAGACGGGCTGAGAACTCTACACACATGAGTATAGGGAGTGCGCAGTTGTAAAATTCCACACGTAGTTTGTGAATTGGATGTTGTAATACCCTTTGTATCACTGCAAAACATGCTACACAGTGCAGTTTGTAATTCAGTCCCTCAGTATTTAATCTGGAAAAGAATAAGTGCCGGGTCCAGAATTTTTTCCTCAAAAGCCAACCTCCGGTGCTGCTGAATGTCAGGATTTCCAAATACCAAGGCTGCCAAGCCTTAATTTCACCTAATACCGGTTTAATGCACAGCTGTAAACTCCCTGACCCTTTATATCACCCTTGCTGGTTCTTTTTACATCCCCGATTTCTCCCTTTGCTATTGTCTAACAAGTCTAAGAATAAAAATGAGTGTTGTTGGGCCCCGCCTGCAACCACAGTCTCTAATTAAGCTCTGTGTACTATAACGTAAGCCTAGAATAAAACCATGACCCAATAATAATGCTCAATATTGCTATCCATAAAAGGAACTGCAACACTACTCTATGTTTATTGTTTTTGATTTTAAGCTGTATATTTTGGGTAACAAGCAGCATTGAGATTTTTCAAGCAGCATTGCATTGTAGGAAGATTAGTACATCTGAACCATATTGGCTAATACTCATAAACTCACTGACCGCAATTATAATCAAGTTCACACTACTTATATACCAATATGCTAGTCCTTTGTTTTGTAGCTTAACGCTGGATGTTCTTTTGGCCTCTTGGTCTGGGGGGTGCCCGTGATAATGACATCCTATGGGAGGGATGTCTAGGGAGGCCTCCACATGGCCTTGTGACATAATCATGATTTGACATAACCAGTCCAATTAGTGCTTGCACTTAGGGGGAAGAACATACATGTGAAGATGTGTCTTAGGATTCACAGATGGAAGAAGTATCTATTTAGATATGTATATTTGTGGTAATTTAAAGCACAAACAAAGCTAAAAGGCATAGGAGCACAGTACAGGCTCAAAGACAAGCATGAATTCAAAGTGTGATAAGAGTGGTAGCTGGTTTGTGGGCTGTCAATGCATTGTAATGTTCTTTAAAGAGGTGCGCTTTCTACTCTTTCCTAAATTGGATCAGCTTTGGAGTGGTCCTGATGGAGATGGTATATCAGATTCTGATTGGATGGATGGATCTGCTGTTTTCGTTTTTCTTTTTCACACTTCTTAGTCTGTAGTCTGATGGTGACTTGCCTGTAGGTCTGCTGGGGAGGGAGAAGTTGCTGGCCGTAATGGACTTGTAATGATGCCGCTGGTTTTGAAGACGGTGAGGGCTGGTAAGGGGAGCAAATGTAATTCTAACAGGATGGGGGGATGTGATCATATATCTTGAGGCCCAGGACGAAACTGCCACAGCATTTTGGATGCCCTTAAGAGGTGCCATGGTGGGGTCAGGGAGTCCTTGGAGCAAGGCGTTACCACTAGAAGTAGGATTTCATAAGAAATTAATTTAGAGTACTGGAGAATGGCTTGGAGCCAGGTGAACTTTGGTATAATTAAATCTGTCAGGGTGGGGGCAGTGGAATGACTGCTGGGAGCTAGGTGGGAGCAACAACTGCTTCTGCCACACCACACAGCCCCTCTGGACAGACCACCACTGCCTGCACTTCTCTTTCAACACTGCCACTGCTTTCAAACCCACTCCTCACCCTCCGCAAAGGAACTGGAGCAAAGTCACAAAGGAGAACCACAACTCCACCCTCAACAGCGACTCCCCCCACCCTCCCCTGCCCCACCTCGACCGACACCAACTCTGCAGCTAAGGAACTACACCACTGGATCACCAACTGCAACACTGACAGACAACACCCCTTGAAGGCCACCTGGTTCACCACCGACCTCCAAGAAACCAGACGCTCCTGCAGATATCCCGAAAAACGATGGAGGAACAGCAAAACCACAGAAAACCCAACTACCATGACAGACTACCACCAATGCAAAAGTTCCACAAAGAAGACCTTCCTCCTAAACAAAATCCTCGCCAACTCCAGCAACTTAAAGGAACTATTAAACATCATCCAGCAATTCACTAAGCCCCACAGCGAAGCCACAGACGTCACTCCCTACCAAGACCTCTGCAACAAGCTCGGCTCCTACTTCCACCTGAAAATCAAAGCCCTCTACAACAACGTCAGCGAGCAGACTCCAGAAACCACCCTCCCCTCCAATGATGATTGCCAGCCAACCATCACTGCCTGGACCCCGGTCACCACTGAAGATACCACCGCGACCATGAAGAGCACCCACTCGGGAGCCCCCATAAACCCCTGCCCTCTACACATCTTCCACAGAGCCGCTGCCGCATTAGCACCCCAGCTACGACGCACCATCAATGCCACCTTCGAATCCGGAACCTCCACAGACGACTGGAAACATGCAGAAGTCAAGCCCCTCTTCAAGAAGCCCTCTGCAGACCCGACGTACCTGAAGAACTACCAACCCATCTCACTCCTTCCCTTTGCAGCCAAAGTCACTGAGAAGATAGTCAACGCCCAGCTGACAAACTTCATTGAAGCAAACTCCATCTTTGACCCCCTCCTGATCTGGATTCTGCAGCGACCACAGCACTGAGACTGCCCTCCTCACTGCCACAGACAACATCTGCACACTCCACGACCAAGGCCACACCGCAGCCCTCAACTTACTCAACCTCTCCACAGCCTTTGACACCATCTTCCCCAGCACCCTTTCAGCCAGACTCCATGACGCAGGAATACAGGGAACCACCCTCGGCTGGCTCCGCTCCTTCCTCGCCGGCAGAACCCATAGGGTCAGACTCCTGCCCTTCCTCTCCAAACCCACAGAGATCAACTGCAGAGTAACACAAGGATCATCGCTCAGTCCCACGCACTTCAAAATCTACATGGCCCCCTCACTGCCATCATCAGATAGCATGGACTCCGCATAGTATCCTACGCCGACAACACCCAGCTCATCCTCTCCTTTGCAAAGGACCCCAAAGCCCCCAGACTCACTTCGAGGCAGGAATGAAAGTTGTTGCAGCGTGGATGAGCAGCAGCTGTCTGAAGCTCAACTCGGATAAGACAGAAGTCCTAGTCCTCGGATCCTCCCCCTCGGCGTGGGAAAACTCCTGGTGGCCCCCCGCCCTTGGCACCTCCCCATCCCCGCTGACAATGCCCGGAACCTCGGTATCATACTCGACTCCTCCCTCACCATGACCTGACAGATCAAAACTGTCGCCTCCACCTGCTTTAACACCCTCCGCAAGACCTTCAGGTGGATCCCCCTGAAGCCAGAAAGACCGTCACCCACACACTCATAACAGGCAGACTGGACTACGGAAACGCCCTCTACGTTGGAATCAACAAATCCTTGCAACACAAACTCCAGACCATCCAGAACACCACGGGCAGACTCATCCTCGGCATCCCACGACATGAGCACATCACCCAACAATTGCAAGACCTCCACTGGCTCCCCGTCGAGAAGAGAGTAACCTTCAAGTTACTCACCCACGCCTACAAATCCCTCCACAACACCGGACCAAAATACCTCAACGAAAGAGTCTCTTTCCACATACCCAAAAGGAACCTCCGCTCCGCTGACCTCGCCCTGGAAGAAACCCCTTGCAACCTCAGAACGGGCGGAAGAGCCTTCTCCTACATCGCAGCCAAATCCTGGAACGAGTTTCCAGTCAACATTAGACGATCCCCTACTCTGCACACCTTCAGGAAGAGCCTCAAGACCTGGCTCTGCAGCTAATCAGAGCTGCTCCCCCTCCCCCCCTTCAGCGCCTCGAGACCCTTATGGCTAAGTATCGCGCTTTAAACCCCCTGATTGATTGTTTGATTGATTGATTGATTGATTGAAGTAAGGATGAAGGTAGCACCATAGAGGTAGCCGCAGATAACGATTTTGGTCTTTTTTGGGTTGAGCTAAGGTTGTTGGGAATTAGCCAGTGATTTACTGGAAGGAGGCATCTGTCAAGTGTGCATTATTAGTCACTAAGTGCTAGATATACTAATATATTGGTAGCAAAAATTGGTTGTAAATGCCAACCAACGTTTTTGCAACAAGTATCTTTTTTTGTGAACAAACCTACGCACTGTTAGGTCGATTCACAAAACCAACATTCGCAGGGGGTTCATCAAACAACCTGCCTAATAAACAGCAGCGGCCGGTGCAGGTAAGGGCGTAGGGGTGGGCAGGGGAATAGCGCCAGATGGCGGAATAGGGCAAATTAAATAAGTAAATAACTCCTATTCGGTTGTCTGTCGACATCCCCCCGCAATGACCCGCCTCACCGCACTTACCTGCACCAGCCGCTGCTGCTAATGAATATTAATTAAGCAGGTCACAATTTGCAGCTCCCCGTGATAGGCTACACATACAGGGATAGTGGCCTGTAAGAGACAACAGACCCCCATCCATAGGTTTTAATTTCCAAGCAGAAAACTTTTTTGGAAAGAAGCCTGTGTTTCTTAAAGGAACCAGAGCCGCTTAAAAAAATAATAATACGTTTAGAATTTTGAAAGATACCGTGGACACTGCTGGACCACTGGCTACTCCTGCTGAGGCCGCCACCATGATTCTCAAATGGGAAAGTATCCCAAGGGGCTCCCTCCCCTTTGTGATTCAGTTGGCCTACCCTTTGAGGTGACAGTAACTGTACAATGGTTTGTAACTGGAATTACAGCTGCAAACCGCTGATACATTCTATACCAAATTGCAATTTGGAAGGAGCACCCCTTTTTTTGGCCCCTTCCAAATTGCAGTTCATTATGGTGGACCAAGCCCGTTTTAAAAGTCAAAATTGCTATTCTGACTCAAAAAATGGTTTTTTTACATTGCAACAAGGAACTTTGCTGTCACAAACACAGTGATTTTGCAAATAGGGTTTGCGAATATAATATTCTTTAGCATATGTGCGCCAGGTGGGTACTTAATCTTGAACGTGCCCTGAAGGTGGGCCCATAAAAAACAAGCATTTGCAATGCAATCGGTCTCGCCTTTGGGACCTTATATGTATTTAGCTATGCAGCACATTAGCCTGGGGGCTGAAACATATCCTGTTCTTTAACATGGAGAAAAAATAAGCACCAAACTGCATGACACACCAGGTATGGGATCACATGGAGAGATATATTGGCTTTCAGTGGGAAATGGTATAGTCCAAAGCTCTAGTTTCAATATAAAATATGGGCCTTTGGAGGTCATATTACTGAAAATACAAAATTTGAAAAAGATATTATTGTCTACCGGAGCTCATGGAAGACAAATTCTATGGACTGGAATCTAGAGAATGCTAAAGTGATTCTGGTATTTTACTGACCTGTGCTGGTAATTTTCTATCAAGAAAGTTAAATAGAGGCAGTTGCCAGAAAAATAAATAAAATAAAGTCCCTAAGCAGAAATCAGTTCTGGTATTTTACTGAACTCTGCTCGTCGTTTTCTATTAAGACAGTTAAATAGAGGCAGTTGAACAGAAAAAAGTCCCTGAGCGTAAGCCTACAAGTCCTAGGGCTGATCTCCAGAGCCCACAAAGTACATACACATATAAGTATATACTAAAGTATATAGAAGAGGTCTCAAATGCTCAACCTAAAAATCAGTAATGCAAGGGAATAAGTAAAATGTTAAAAAGGTCTGAGGAGAGTGCAGGTGCCCCATGAACCGTGATTGGACTGGCATGGAACAAGAAATAAAGAGGAGTGAATATTGTTTGTGTCTGGTCCAAGAGGGAAGATGTCATCAAGTTGAAGATGAAACTCTAGATGCCTCTGAGTTAGAGCTAATGTGTCAGGATGTCACAGTGATCATGCACAGTTATCGTGCTTCCTTCCTCATAAGAATCAGTATTTATATCCACCTCCTTGATGGCACTTATGTATTGTAGTACCTAATTTTTGCAAATTTCCTAGAGATCTCTGTATATTTTGGGGGTATTTGATGGTGAGTCTTTCTTCATTTTAAAATCAGTCTCATTGTACTTGGGTCTGGGCAAGCAGGACCTCTTTGCATGGTAAACGGATCTATAAACTCAGATATTTAAGACACTGTGCACTGAGGAGCCCCCCAAATCTTGCTTTCTGTGTCTCAAGGGTTTTACTGAATCCTGTAGTTTCCTTCTTCGGAGCTGCTGTATCCTGAAAAACTCTAATCTTTCTAGGTGTTTTCTTTTTTTCTTCCTGGTCCAGTTCATCTTGTCTTGGTGCCGAGGCTACAATGTCTTGAGGTTTTGACACCTTACAAATACTTGTGACTTCAGTTTGCTACCTTGGGAGGTAGTGGGGTGCTTGTGTGTGTGCCAGCCTGATTGGGGGGTTTAACCGGATTGTGATATCCATGAAAGTGTACTGAACTTGGGGCAACTGTAAAGTCAGTAAGGGCCACAACAGTTAACCTAAAGGGGGAGAGAATGACCAGAAATGTCCAGGGATGAGGATTGGAGTAATACCATTTAAGAAAGGCTCTAACCCCATAAAATATTCCAACTTAAAATGTTTGTATATTATTCTCATGCGAATGTATAACTAATTTTGTAAGGATCCAGCCCTGGTGGACCAGAACTCATGGTTCTCACTTTGCCTCCTTGTCATCCGCCTCCTTCTGTCCTCTGGATTACAGTTCCTCAGTAATCTTGGACTTTGTTGCTATGTGATGACCTGTTATAACAGATGATGTGAAATTGAGGCATACATTGTATATGCTACATTAGCTAACATTGTGAGAATATAGAATTATTTTGTTAGATTTTGCGTGGCCCCTTCCTGTTTCACAGGGCGCTGAGTTAGGGAGGTTAATAAAGCAAAGTACAGAAGATTGGGAAACTAAATGAATGGGTGATTACAATATTGCACTTTCTGACACAGTAGAATGGGATTATTAGGCCACCCGTGCCCCGCAGAGGGCTAGCTTGACAGTGCACCATATCATGGAAATGGTAGTCAGGTTGTGGATGGTTGGAGGCTACTACACCCGGGTAACGCCGAATACACCTTTTACTCGCCCATGCATAGCACACACTCACATATAGACATGTGGTTACTGCCCGGTAGCATGGTGCCCTTAGAGCATGCTGTAGAAATCCTGCCCCGGACATTATCTGACCATGCCCCTGTCAGAATGGTGCTTCATCAGTCTTCTGTATTCTAGACAACTCCTTACATGGAGACTTAGAGGTACAGAAATAAGAGGTCGACAACCTTGCCATCCTCGGAATGAAACAGATCGTCACTACCCCGACCCACATCGCCGGCCCCACGCTCGATGCCATCTTCACCGCCAGCCCCCACGTCACCTTCAGCCACGTCACTGTGCTCACCTGGACTGACCACCACTGCATCCACTTCACCTTCCAGAAACCTGTTACCCACTGCCGCACTCTACAGATCCCCCGCTCACGCTTGGGCAAAGTCACCAAGGAACGACTAGAAACTCACCTCGCACTCAACCGTCAGAACAGCCCCACCGACCCCGAGGAGGGGGCCCGCTCCCTCAGACGCTGGATGGGAGGACTGCACCAACACCGTAGCACCCATGAAACAACCCACCGACAGAGACACCAGCCAGAGAGCCAGCTGGTTCCCCCCGGAGCTCCTAGCCTCCAAGCGCACCTGCCGAAAACTCGAGAACATCTGGCTCAACGATAGAACACCTGCCAACCACACAGCCCGCAAAGACATCATCCGCAACCATCACCACCTCATCAGGACCACCAAAAAACCTCATTCAAAGACCGCCTCGACAACAACGCACACAACAGCAAAGAGCTATTCAACTTCGGGAAAGAATTCTCCACTCCCAGCTCCTGCACCAACGACATCCCGCCTTCACAAGCCCTGTGCGACACCCTCGCTGCCTTCTTCCATCGCAAGATCACCGACATCCACAACAGCTTCAACCCCCGGACGCACCCCATGGTCCCCGCCACGACGAACACCCCGAGCTCCACTAACCACGATCCCCTGACCTCTTGGACCAACGTGAGCACCGAAGATATAACTAAGACCATGAGCACCGTCCACTCAGGCTCCCCGTCTGACCCGCTCCCCCACCACATCGCCAACAAAGCCGACAACCTCATCGTACCCCACCTGCGCCACATCATCAACCTCTCCTTCGAGACCGCCACCTTCCCGAAGAGCTGGAAACATGTCGAGATCAACGCCCTCCTGAAGAAACCCGACCCGAACGACCTCAAGAACTTCCGGCCCATCTCCCTGCTTTTGTTCCTGGCGAAAGTCATGGAAAAGATTGTCAACACCCAGCTCACCCGCTACCTAGAAGACAACAGCATCCTGGACCCCTCCCAGTCAGGCTTCCGCAGCAACCACAGCACCGAGACCGCCCTCATCGCCGCCACCGATGACATCAGAATCCTACTCAACAACGGCGAGACAGCGGCCCTCATCCTCCTGGACCTCTCTGCCGCCTTCGACACCGTCTGCCACCACACACTACGCACACGCCTCTACGACGCAGGAATCCGAGACAAGGCCCTGGACTGGACCAACTCCTTCCTCACCGACAGAACCCAGAGAGTCCTCCTCCCCCCATTCCAATCAGGAACCACCAAAACCATCTGTGGCGTCCCCAGGGATCCTCCCTCAGCCCAACTCTGTTCAAGATCTACATGGCCCCCCTCGCTCGCATCGCCAGAATACATGACCTCAACATAATCTCCTACGCCAACGACACCCAGCTAATCCTCTCCATCACCAAGGACCCCCTCACCGCCAAATCCATCCTACACCTGGGCATGAAGGCCGTCGCCGACTGGATGGAGGCAAGCCGACTCAAGCTGAACACGGACAAGACGGAGATCCTATCCTCGGGCCCAACCCCTCAGCGTGGGACGACTCCTGGTGGCCCGCATCACTGTTAACCCCCCCGGCACCAACCAACTACGCATGCAACCTTGGGGTCATCCTCGAGTCCAAGCTCAGCATGACCAACCAAGTCAACGCGGTCTCCTCCTCCTGCTTCCACACCCTCCGTATGCTCCGCAAGATCTACAGATGGATCCCGACGGACACACGGAAAACCGTCACACACGCCCTCGTCAGCAGTCAACTCGACTACGGAAACATCCTCTACGCCGGAGCCCCGTCCAAGCTCATCAACAGACTCCAAAGAATCCAGAACGCCTCCGCACGCCTGATCCTCAACGTCCCACGCCGAAACCACATCACCCCGCACCTAAAAGACCTGTCGACAAAAGAATAACATTCAAACTCATGATCCACACACACAAGGCACTCCACAATACCGGCGCTGCCTACCTCAACGACAGACTCTCCTTCTACGTACCCAACAGGAAACTCCCCTCCGCCGACCTGTCCCTGGCCACCGTCCCGCGAATTCAAAGAACCACTTCCGGGGGCAGATCCTTCTTCCACCGCGCCGTCAAGTCCTGGAACGCCCTCCCCCTCCTTCTACGTCAGACCACAGACCTCTCGGCCTTCAGAAGACTGCTCAAGACCTGGCTCTTCAACCACTAGCTGCAGCCCCCCCCCCAGCGCCTTGAGACCCTAGCGGGTAAGTAGTGCGCTCTACACATTCTTGATTGACTGATTGAAGAGATCAGGAGTTCAGGATACAGGTATGCGAAACATTATTACATTTTTTACGATATACGAAAATGTAGTTACAGAGGTGAGCATCCTGTGGGAAGCGTTTAAGGCCTGCAACAAAGTAGTCTGTATTTCCAAACGCTCAGGTATTATGAAATCACTTTTGCTACACCTAGGTAAATTAGAGAGAGAACTTCAACTCCTTAATGCAGAATACTGCAACACTAAAGATAAGGCTGTTATATTGAGACTGAATGACAACATGATGGAATTTCAGGAAGCTGCAGACAGGGAAGTACTATATCTGAATAAACCGGCTAGAGCTTGACTGTTTGGTGAAGGAGATAGGCCAGGTAGCACGTTGGCATGTCTAACCAGACCGCAAAATTAAGTGGGCACGATTCTCTGTATTGAAAACAGTGATAGTGAACTAACAACTGAACCAAATGACAAAGTCAGATGAGAAGTTATAAGACTCGTCTTTGGATAAAACTGATGTGGAAATAGACGCATATCTTGGATAATCACATTGGGCATGGTGGATGATGTGTTGAGGGAGATATTTAACTCTCCACTCATACTGGAGGATATCAAGCTAGCTTTCATGGTGCTGTTCAGTGGTAAGTCTCCCGGAGGACAATAGTTTTTTTACACAATATGTGGACTTGCTAGCCCTCAGACTGCAGTATGTATAAAGCGAGGCACTGGAAAAGGGAACCCTACCTCACCATATATGAGGGAGGCAGTAGTGGTGGTATTACTGAACCAGTGGGGGGATCCCCAGGAAAGCTCTTCCTACAAACCGTTGTCATTACTGACGGCAGATTACAAAATGTTTGTCAAGATACTAGTGTATAAATTGCAGCCTTTGATTCAATTGCTGGTATTACTAGAGCAGACCAGGTTTATTCCACAGAGGCCAACAGCTTTAAATCTTCGCACCTGCATGTCAGTAATGCTTAGGATCGAACCCTATTTGTCGTCATTGGCGGATTGCATAGATGCAGAAGCGGCATTCAACACCATAGAGTGTCAATATGTGGGTAGAGTGTTCTTACCAATGGGACTCAGAATGCACTTTATGAAAACGTTAAATCTGTTATATGCTGCCCGAACAACTAGAGTTAGAATTGACAATCATTACAACATTACAGATAAATAGGGGAACCAGACCACTGACTTGCTGTACGTGAGGGTGTCATGGGCAGCATGGGCTCACACCCTGCAATGGATCCCTTATGATCTCCCTTTATGCAGTTGAAGTTATGATATATGTGAAGGATCCAGCCATTAATCTGAACCCTATGCTGAGGGAGGTGGTGTTATTTCTCTAGACTCAGAATAAACTTGCCTAAATCAATGATGTTTCCACTGGTAGACAACACGGTTGCTTTGACTGTGGATTTCCCCAGTTCCAGTGCAAAGATGGGTTGAAATACTAAGGGATACATATAATGCGAGATATGACAGAATAAGTATGCAACAACTTTGGGGTTGCTTTAAAATCCATTAAAACCAGGGTGGGGAGGTAGGTAAAATTGCCTCTGTCAATGATGAGGGGAGCGTCTTTATCATTACAATTATTGTTATGCCACCGTTTTTATATAAGTTTTTAGGTCTCGTCTAGGCAGCACTTGCGCTGTCTCTTTGAGACATGCTGTATGTATCTAGGATATGAGCTAGAAACACCACCCATCTTTTTCTTTGGTTCCTGTTGCTGTCCTTTAGAAATGCTGACTTTTCATTGGTGAATACACTTAGTAGTCCCTTCTTTTGGAATTTTGTATCCTCCCATGAGGACTTCCCATCTTACGTGTCCTTACTGTGCTTGTTATTTATACTTAGACAGAACTTTTTTTTTAGTTGGCCTGCCTTTTTGCTTGTTAACTGTTCCGTTTACTTGTGTAACAAAACTTTGATGGCTTCATTTGCTTACAGTCCCTTTATCTCCCTGTGCCTTCACCTCCCCCTTCCACACTGCTTCGGGTGCTCCATATCCCTTAATCTCCCTGTGCTTCTCCCTCTTCGCTTCAATAACACAACAAAGCTTGCAGGCCCCCACTACCCCTCAGGGATCACTCCTGTTTTGCCAGCTTTTTATTTTTTGGTTACTTTATGCATAATTTGCAGTGCAGTGCCCTCATTCAATATACCTTTCCTGTCTACCCCCGGCATGGGCTCAGGGGAAATCAAACAATCAGCACATTATCACATGATGTTGAGCCTACACCAAACTCTAACACGGATTCCCATCTCACCAGTTAGCAGCTCTCACCGACATGTCACATCCTTTGCCTAATTAAACAAAAAGGGGTAACCCTGTGTCCCTCAGAACCTGGGCATGTATGATTAAAGAAACAATGGTTCTGTCGGGTGGCGTAACAAATTACTTTAAGTAAAGGCTATGTTAGCTCATAATATAATGAAAAGAATGACAATCAATTACATTCAATCACACCTCTATGAGAACAAATTTAGTTCAAAGTTTTTATATATGAAAAAGTCGCAATTATAATACACTGGAATTTCTTCATTCCATTTCAGTTTCAATAAATGTTAAAAACATGTGAAGAGTGACTGTTGGTAAACAAAGTGAGTAGTGAAACAAATTCAGTGACACTTATTTACAAATTCATACAATATTGTACACAGATGAAAGGGAGGAGGGAAAGTTTTGGTTTGGCGGTCAGAGTCCTGAGTGAATGCTCCAAGGACACAGATGGTTATTGCGCCTGTTCCTGTGATTCCAGACCCCTTGTGAGTATATTGGCTCACACAATTCCTTTTGTACAAACGTTGCTCCACACCTCTCTGAAACCCCCTCTCATTTCTTTCCAGGTCCCCCACCCCTCCCCTGTCTTGATAAAGACCCGCCGTGACCACCAATCAGGGCACTTAAGGGTCGAAACGTCGACGCATAATACTGGTCAAGAAACCTCTGGGAACAGGCGCAGTAACCATCTGTGTCCTTGCTCAGCACAAATTGAGACTGCTGCTAACTCTGCCAGAGAACTTTTCGCCGTCGTCACCACCCTGTCCACCCCCTCCACTGGACCTGGAGTGGAGCCCTCACAGACTTTCTGCAATGAACTGGCCATCTTCTTTACTACTAAGGTTGCAGATATTTACGCTTCATTTGGAAATGACATCAGAACTGAACATAGAGGTGACAGCAGGAAAGAAATACTGTCACACCCTAATCCCGACTCCTTCTCTTGTTTTACACCTGTTTCTCATCAGGATGTGATCAAAATCATCTCCACCATTAAATCAGGCTCTCCCTTGGACCCCTGTCCCCCGTCCGTGATGCAGAAACTCACAGAAGTGATCTCACTCCCATTGATGGAAATCTGCAATAACATATTCCTAACAGGCCAATTTCCTAGTATATGGAAGAAGGCTGTTATTAAACCCCTCCTAAAAAAGCCGTCCTTAGATCCTACTGCTGTCGCAAGTTATAGACCGATTGCGTGCCTGCCCTTTCCTGCCAAAGTATGCGAATATCTGATGAATCAGCAGCTCTCAGAGTTCGTCGAGACTCACCAACTTCTCGACGAAACGCAGTTTGGATTCAGGAGAGGGCATGGAACAGAGACTGCCTTGATAAAGGCCTCTGATGAGATCAGGACGATCATGGATCAGGGAGGGGCGGCTGTTCTTATCCTTTTGGATTTGTCAGCAGCCTTTGACACGGTCGACCATGTCACTCTTGTCGACCGTGTCACAACTCTGGGGATAAATGGTCGGGCTAAGGATCTTATTTCATCCTTCCTGGCAAACCGTACCCAGACAGTAAGGCTCAGAGACTTTTATTCTCCCATCTCTGCACTCCCTTGTGGAGTCCCACAAGGCTCCTCGCTAAGTCCCATGCTCTTTAACATCTATGTAGCAGACTTAGCGAGGATAATAAAGGCCTATGGGATACAGTTAACATCGTATGCAGATGATACCCAGCTGGTGCTGGGTATCCATAAGGATGGCCTTACTGTAGCAGCCAACTTCCAGAAAGCTATGCTCGAGGTCAGTACTTGGATGGCCTTGAATTGCCTCAGGCTTAACTCGGACAAGACCGAGATCATGACCTTCGGAAAACTCTCCCCTGAATGGTCCCTCGGTTGGTGGCCAGATAAGCTCGGCCATCCACCTGTCCCAGTGGAAAAAGCCAGAAACCTGGGAGTGATTTTCGACAACAAGCTGGTCTTTGACCTCCATGTCAATAAGGTTGTGTCATCTTCATTCTACATCTTGAAAAAGATCAAGAAGCTGCTACCTTATCTCCCTCCGTCAGCTGGGAAGACTCTGGTCTCTACCTTAGTCTTCTCAAAAATAGATTATGGGAACGCTCTCTTCCTCCACACTCAGAAGCGTGTCATCATGAAGCTGCAATCTATTCAGAACGCGGCTGCTAGGATTCTCCTCAACATCCCTCGCCGCAAATCTACCACCTCTGGTATTCGTCAGCTTCACTGGCTGAGAGTTGAGAGCCGCGTTAAATTCAAGGCCCTCTGCATTGCTTATAAGGCCATACATGGCACAGGACCCAGATTCTTGATCGAAGCTTTTCAGCTCTATACCCCCAGAAGGCAACTAAGATCGGCCAATACCAGTCTTCTGCCGGTGCCACGTACAAGATCAGTCACCTGGGGCGATAGGCGCTTTATCGTGGCCACTCCAAAACTTTGGAATCTCCTGCCAACTGCCATAAAAGCCGCTCCGAATCTGATTAGTTTCCGTAGGCTTCTGAAAACATGGTTCTTTAACCAGTGAGAAGACGGTAGGATGATGAATCTTTGTTGCTCCACAGCGCCGAGACACCTTCGGGTATTTGTCGCGCTATAAAAGTTGCGTAAATAAAATAAATAAATAAATAAGTGGCCAAAGGAGGTCCTAAGGGACACCTAGTGACAGTTGGTACTGCACCCTCACAATACTGCTTGATTTAACATGGATTCAGAGTAGACCTGCCATTTTCACTCCCATTGCTATGGCACCACTGCAGGTGTACTACAGAAAAATACACACAATGGAGTTCTTTATTTTTTTAAGGTGGGGAGTGCATATCTATTACATAGGTAAAACATTGGCATTTATAATGCCAATAGCTCGAACTCCAACAAATACAAGGCCTTTGGCATTTCCAATGCTTGTTAAATGTTCCAGTCAGTCTGACGCCACACCTCTCTAAACCACTGAGGCAGTTCTTGCTTGAATTAATATGGTCTGAAGTACAGCCTCGATTACCCTGAGAGATCCTGCGGAGGCCACGGGGATTGGGGGGGACTGGCGGTTTCTGACTTTACACTGTACTACCTTGTTGCACAGATACACTATATTAAATACTGGGTCGATCATGCTTCCAGACTGGAACATGTTTAAGTCAAGCGTGCTTTCTGTTGTATAAAACACCTACTTGGCACAGTCGGGGATCCCTCACGACTTAGAACGGACGACATAGATACTGTAGGAACTACTGGTTACGACTGGCGATGGCTATCCACCCGAATGAGGCACGCTACTCCTTACTATCCCTTTTTAACTCTTGTGGATAATGAGCGTCTGCCAATAACTAAGGACAAACGGTGTACACAAATATTAAAGAGTGTAGGATTGCAGAAGATGGCTGACCTGTTTGCTAATGGTTTGTTCTTAAAACTAGAGGATTACCAGTACAAAGTGGGCAGATCTGCACTGGAAATTAATGACATAAACCAGACTTCATGCCGAAATCCAGGCTTTGTGGGATGATTTTCCCAACCCTCCAGTTGAGTTTGAAAAGTTGACGAAGGTTGTAGGAAGGGAGGAGTGAAGGGGCTTGGTATTTATATGCTGGCATGTTGTCGTCACTGCCAAGTATAGTAGACAACACTCGACTTCAGTGGAAAGGGTCTCTGGGAGGGCTGATCTTGGACGAAAGCTGGAAATACTGTTGATCCCATTCGCATATAAGCACATTTATACAAACATCACTCTTACTATACTCTGGAACGTATGTCCAGGTTTGGTTCATAGGGTGGGGCGGAATGTAAATGATGTGGGCTTGAATCTGCTTTGTTCATACAGATGTTGTGGTAATGCCTCAGACTGCAGAGCTATCAGCAACGCATTTTCGAAAAAAAATAATGAAATGACAGAGTTGCAACTGAACCCTGAGCCTCAGACAGCATTGTTGGGAGATGCATCCCAGATACCAGATGTAAACTTGTGTGTTTAATTCTCTTATTACCCAAATGTAGGGTGGCAGTGGTATGGATGTAAAAAAACAAGCATTTGTAATGCAATAGGTCTCGCAATTATAAGAGTTTGACCTATTAGCAATGTAAATGACAATGCCTTTTATGCATGTGTTGTTTCATATAAATAAAAGGCATTGTCATTTGCAATGTCAATGGCTTAAACTCTCGCAAATGCAAAACGTATTGCATTGAAAATGCTTGTTAGGCTTTGTACTAGTGTACGTTTGCAGGAAATCATGCTTATTAGTACTCACTTAGTATTAAATGTCTTTAGCCTGTCACCTTTTCACACTTTACCCCTGGTACACACCACAGGCCTTCTGTGTTTGGACTTGTCAGTGCGCAAGCACTGTTCAAGCAACCTACATGTCAGATCATTTGACTTTGTCACTGCTTGTTCTGCTTCCTTAGAGCTTTCCAGGTTGGAGGCTGAACTTTAGAATATGGGGGTACAGGTGCACGTGCTTCCAAATTGTGCGCCATCTGTCTGACCAACATAGAACGTAATATGTCTGGGGACATCGCACTGCACCTCACAAATCGCTTCTGGAAACGAGTAGTGCTGTTTGGGAGAAAGCAACAGCTTTGTTGCTCTCCGCGCCTGGTTTCCATTTCTACGGTATTCCCAGCCTGTCCTGCTGCTTCGGAACACGGAAAGGCACGCATGTGCAATGCACCACTGGCTTTCTGTGATCGACAGGTCTGCTGAACTGCAATATTTCAAATATTTATTAGGGCTGGCCGAAATCGCCACTATTTCACTTCATTGAATACACATAATCTCCCGAAAAAATAAGCTCATTCATTTCACTGGTCTCCTAAGATAGACGTCGAATTCAAAATAAATCCCAGATACCAGCAAGCAACTGCTTCGAGGGGAAAAAAAGCATTCTAGAGGCAAGCACTTCCCGCTTTTAAACATCCGTCTTCCGAGACGCAAATTATCTGTTACAGGATAACGGTGAAAAAAGTCATTCAGCAAGATTACGCTTGTTCAGTGAAAACTTCATCCAACCCTAAAATTCATGACACGGATCCGCTTTAAAACGCTCACATTTTGTCACGCACATGGAAATGGCCCCTCATATGCACAAAAAGCCTCTCTACATCAATGTTCAGCGGCAGAAGATTATCCAGGTAATAGGCCGCACTGGATTTCGGATGTGTATCCTTCTTGGAAGCTGGAGTACAGACTGTTCTGTAATAGTCTTTCAGAGTGCTGGTGCTGGATTAAGTTAAGAGCCCCCCTCCGTTGCTAGGCAACCTGCGACGCTTGGCCAATCCCAGCGTGGCTCGCGGTGATGTAGGAGCCAACAGCAGATGAAGCGGTGATCTCTTGTCTTTATGGGGCCATGTGTTTGAAAGACATGGCCCCTCAAAGATAAAAACACGTTTGCGACAGGAGGAAAGCAGGCGAGCCCGTCCAAGTCTGCAAAAGCCAAAAGTACACATCATGGAAAGCTCTTTTCCAATGGCTGGCCACCGTTTAGCATAAACGGTGACGCCAGCCAATGGGAAAAAGGGGCGGGGCTTAAATCCCCTTTACCAAAACTCCTCAAAATCATTAAATCTTGCCGAGGGACCAATGGAAAAGAGTGTCGGGGCTTAAAGCCCTTTACCAAAACTCCTCAAAATCATTAAATCTCGCCGAGCGAGTTACGCATGTGCGCAGCAACGCTAGCTGAGACCTAAAAACCATCTACCGTAGATCAATTGTACGCGGCTATGCATTGTTGCGAACAGGAAGAATTATTAAGTTAGGAGCAGCATCTCTGAGCACCATCCCGAGATTCCTGGTCACTCTTTTGTGCATATATAATGTCACTGATAGATGGGGAGGAGGTAGACAATGCAAGCCCAAAGATAGAAAGACCCTCCTCGCAGAGCAAAGAGGATAACACTAAAGAGAAAATGGAATTAAAACATACTCTGTAATATTAGACGTTTGCGATAATGTACCTGGTAGAGGGTAAAAAGGGAAATGAAGCTATATATAATAGATGGAGTAAATGTGTGTGCATTGTTGTCAATCAAAACACGCTCTAGTCGTCCTTGAAAAGTATGATAGTATCAAAATAATGATGTATACTGGGCTGCTGCAATATATGTTGTATTGGTTACGAAAAAAAGAAAAACTCATTTTAAATTAAACAAAAAAAAACGAACGGCCAATTCCAGACGGCAGAGAATAGACTTCCTAGAATCCCTAGAAGCGTTTCACAGCTAAAGACAACTGCACTGACACCATGTAAAACCCAGTAAGAGAAGATTACAGATTTGGACTCCTTGCCAAGTTCAGCTGAAAGAGCTACTGGTCATTCAGGAACAATTCCTGACCCAGTGCAATTTTGAGCTAAACCCGCACAACCAGGTCATCCATCATAAGCATAACCCCACTGTTACACATCTTCTAATAAATGCATGGAGTCATGAAAGGTAGGTCATAGTTCGCATCCACTACTTTGTAGGTATAAGTTGCGATAAGCACAGACCGTGCCATCTATAATGTTCCTCATTACATGTGATGTGCTCATGTTACTCACTCATCTTTGTGTACGTGACCGGTACCATTGGGGTCCAACAATTTAAATGCATTGACAATGGAGTCTTCAGGGTCTGAGCCTGTGGTATAAAAAACAAAAACAAAAATATGGTATCAAGAGCTTCATTGATGCACACCCACCTAACCCATCCAAGGCAGTGCCTTGTTTGCAAACTGCCTCATCTTTAACAGCCCCACACCAGCCATTACTAATCCAGGAAGATGCTTTGGTTTCGATTTCTTTGGGGTTGTTACATTTGTGGCATCTATAGGCGACCTTTGCTGTCAATCTTAATAGGTAGCTGATCTTTACTTCACCCATTTCCTTCATCTGACATTTACTAAGATTGTTTTTCCTGTGTAATACTAGCACTTTAGCCAAAGAATCAGACACAGTATCTTTTAAGGGAAGTATAAGCCAGTATTTGGTTTATAAAAATATTTCTAAATAACTTACAATAATAGTACTTGTTTCATTCAAAGACATCTAATTAATTAATGTAAATTAAAAAAAGATTTAGTAAGTGCATGAATTAGAATTAAATGAATATACTCTAATAACATGTATGGTTAAACGTGGTAAAAGTATTAAAATTGGATAAATGTAACTTAAAAATTAATATATATAAAAAGCTAGGATTAGTACTCGAATTAGAATAATGTTAAAATAAATGTGATTCATTCTCAGCCTAACTTTAAATGAAATTACATTTTCTAAAAGGTCAAGCTATTTTCATTAAAATATTAAAAGTACCTTGACAGTAGGGTTAGCATTACAGTTACAATACAGTAATTAATTATATTGTATTTAATAGCAAAATAAGGATAGCACTTAGGGCTAATATTTATTGAAAAAACATTTAACTGATGGTTGGGGTTAGTGGTGGTGGTATACTAAAGTATCTAGTAAATTCAATCAAATAAAAACATTGCTTGGGTGAAATAAAAGAGGGAAAAACTAAAGGATATGAAGTAAAAGTAGGCAACGTAAGAACATAAGTCCCACTGTGTTTACATCCAGGATATTTGTTGGCTGAGGGCTTTCTCTACAGTAGTATACCAAGCTTCTAAAAACAGTGGAGCTATATGAATAGCTCTGCCGTCTAAGACCTGCACTTGTAAATCAATTTAATATAATAGTTATCTTTGGTGTCTATCATGATTATCTTAACCTATAAAATGTCTGCCTGCTTAAGGATATCTTTGCAGTCTAATCTTAAGATGGTGAGCTCTGTGGAACCTAAACACATATAAATGTATCTAAAAGACCACTCGCTGTCTGAGATGCTTACAGGTCGTTGGCTTACCATTGAGCTTCTCGCCAAATAACGTCAGGAAGACAGTGAAGTTGATGGGTCCCTTCCCCTCTTTCAGCATTTCATCCAGCTCCTCATCCTTCACGTTCACTTTACCTGCAAGAACGAACCAGACAGCAATCACGATCTGCTTTATAGAGGTATGTTCAGTCTTTTTACAAGTTTGTTTCTAAAACAGTGCAAAAGCTGCATAATGTGTTATTAAGGTCACCACATCTGGCGCTATGCCAACCTGTCAACAGCAAGGAAAAGCTAGGAACAACTACAGAACTTTGGAATGGCCGTAGTTCATCATCCGAGCATTAACAATGTGCACACTTGTTGCTTGAGCTCAACATCAGATAATTAATTCTGTAGGAGTATGTGTTTTGAGTACTTGGTTAGTCTGTTTTTTGGTACATTGCAGTTGTTGTGTGCATTGCTAATCCACTAAGAGGGTAGGTTCTTGTTCATTCTATCACAATGGTGTCACATCAGCACTGGCTAATGGAACAGCAACATTAACACAAGTTGTTCACATCACATTCTGCATCATTTGATAATGAATGACAAGGTAGCCCCAATAATGCTTGATGACCTCATGGTGTACACATCGCTGCACTGACCAATCGGAAGAGAGAGCATGCTTGAAATCTCAATCACGCCCACATTCTTTTCTGCTTGATCATTTTTATTTTCATTGTGAGTCATTCTTTTCCTATAGTTCTTCATTACATCATAGCGGTCGCTCTCCCTGTATTTGCGAATAGATAGACAATAGGTAGACTGTTTTAAAATGTTTGGTCAAACCCAAATGAGAGCTTCTTGTCACTAATCAATATGGGGGCAGCTTTGTTTACTATTCTTCAATGTTGCAAAAAAGCACCTAAGGTAGAGTGAAAGCAAACATTTAAACTGACACCCATGCCAGTGTCATCCTGGTTCCTACAAAGACCCTGTAATGAGGGATGAGTTTTGTAAACTATTGAAGTGTTATTGATTGTTAACCCTTGTGCTGCTGGTGTGTTACGTTTGAAAAATGTCTGCAAGGTCATTCAGGCATAAATATTTACATATTTTGAGGAGCAATTAAGCCCTTGTTCTGTTATATGTATATGTGCACATGCCACCTGCTGATAAAACCCACTTTATTAGTGCATACAAAACAGCAATTCTGTAGGGAAAAGGTTAATGAGGTTTAAGTAAGAGAGAAGGTAATGTTATTTACTTGTATTTGTAATACTCTAGTCTCCATTTAATTCTTGAACAACCTTCCTCCCTTCACATTAAAGCCAAGTGAATACATTAATCACAGATAAAATAATTAAGGGCTCGATGTACAGGTTGGGTCTCAAACCAGCCAATGTTTTTGTACACCAACTGGTTTCTAAACCCACCTTTATTTTGTGATTTGATTGATTTACTAATCGGTCTCATTGCAAAATGCACAATTGTAGGAGTTTGGAAAAACATATGCAATATGCGTAGTGCAGGAGCCTTTTTTTTAACTCTATGACCATAGCTCTACTGATCTTCTCACCTACTCGATATATTCCTGTTTCTATTTTTAATTTTTTCTTTGTAAAGCACTGGTATTCCTGGTATTAGTCACTGATGTAGTAATGTTGTAAACACGGGTGAGACAAGTCACCCATGGTGGGGAAATTGAATTTGGGAGTAGCACAGAAGGAAATTGATATATATTACCCAATTTAGATAAGGTTTTTTTTTACCTAAAATACATTTCTTGGTTCATATTCAATTTATTGGGCCTTGTGTTCCTTTTCTGCAGTCTTTTTGTATACATTTGTTGAAATACTAATATTTTTTAGAGAGTTTACAACTACATCACCATCAGGGAGCCAATTAACAAGTCATGGTTAACTCCCTTAAGTTCAGGGTTTTATGGTGACGTTCAAAGCCTGCAGCCTTTGCGATTGGTCTAACCACTATGAGCTGTTTGAAATACTGACCTACAGAAATGTTGCCTCCACAATATTGGCCTTTCCACTACAAAGCAAAGTAAGTCTAGATAAACAGATGTGCGGTTAAGAAGAACTTACCTGGATGTTGTGGTAGGCGATACAGTGGTGGTGGTGATATTTTTTGTATGTCAATATTTCAGCAGCAATATATTGATATATAACCACCCACCCATTAAACCCCAGCCCAACAGTTTACTCACCCAACTGCATGTAGGTCTCTTTGAGGTCTGGCTTAGTGATAATGCCATCACGGTTCTGGTCAATGCAACTGAAAGCCTAGGAAAATATTTTAAAAGTTCTTGTTATGTGGTTCTCTGTACTTCTAAACATTTTCACCCACAAAGATGCAATAAAACAGAGCAAAGGCCAGGGCGATCATGTCTGAAGAGCAATATACGGTCTGTAATATTAAAAAATGTTTTCGATGCTGGTGAAGTGGTTTAATGGGAGAGCAGTTTTCAAACTATGAAATGAAGGTTGTTCTGTAAGCACACTAAAAAGCCATAACATAACAAAGGAGAAGCATTCAATATATGGAAGTCTAAAATGTGAACATTCATTTAGTCGTAACTAAATTTATACAATTTACAAAGCTCCAAATCCAAGAAAATATTGTTTTAGCTAACAAAATCAATGGCAAATAGATTAATCTAATTTATATACTGTAAAACACTCTGATACCCTCAGTGATCATGTGCACGCTATAGAAAACTTTTTAAATAAATACATCTATGCAAGCCAATCAGACGAATATATTAAAATCAAAAAGTTTTGTTACTGCACTAGAATTCTGATTTCTTTTTCAAAGTACCACGAGCAAATGTATTAAAAAGTTCATTCTTTATTTCTATCTTGAAAAATGCAATATACACATGGACACATCCGACGTGTTTCATACCTTACACATTGGGCTTCTTCAGGGCAAATTATTATGGAATGCTCCAGCACATGGTGCGTATATATCTTTCACCTCCATGTGGTAATAGTAAAAGTCCAACATAGTTTCTCAGGAATGCCCACAGTTGATTTTGCGTGCGTTTTCGAGTCATGAAACGTGCTGGCTGTGTCCATGTCCATTTCCGCATTTTTCAGGACGGAAATAAACAATTCACTTTTTTATATATTTGTCTGTGGTACCTTGATCAACAAATTGGAAATCTTGTGCAGTAACAAACACAAAGCTTTTGGATGATTTAAATATATTCGGCTGATTGGCTTTCATAGATAAATTGGATTCATCTAATTGCCATCGATTTTGTTAGCTAAAAAATCTTTGATTCATTTGGAAGTTTCTGTCAAGTACTCAGAGTTACAACAAAACAAAGGTTCCTATTTTAGACTTTCATATATTGAGTGCTACTCCTATATTATGAAGTTTGGTGGTGTTTCTGGGAAAGTTAGCCCTGGCAGTAGAATACATGTCCTTTGGGAGCGATACAGTATGTGCTGATCTATACCACAACCGTTCTAGAGCTATTACCGCAAACACTAAAAAGCCAGTTCAGGGTGTAAATGGTTATTGTTGGTTTTGAATACACTCTGGAGGAAACAGTTAGGACACTCTAACCCATCAAGTATATAGTAACAAAGCACAGTGAGAGTTAAGAGTACCTATATTCAAAGTGAAAATGACACATATTATTTCTGTTATGCATTCGCACACATAACACAAATATTAAATGTGTTGACTGTAATGTACTTAGCTTTACATTCACAGGGATCTTTATTCCTTTTTCTTCTCTGGTTACAGGGCATTTCATAGCATATTTCAGCCAACACGAGTTTCGCCCAGGAGCTGTAAACCCTCAGGCTTTTTTAAGGTGGGAATAAATTGTTCTGATCCCTGAGTTTGAAAGAGAATTTTGATTTGGGGTACTTTACAGCAAGTGAAGTCATAAGAGAGAGCATGAAGTAAGCACCTTATGAGTATCAACATAAGAAATTTAGAACAAGTGACATTTTGAACATTGGGCACTAAGGATTGATTTGCTTAATTTTATGTCTAGCTCACCTTTCTATTGTATCTGCAACCAAATAGGACAATTGAGACAAATTAATAGTTTACAACCTGTGTCACTTAATGAATATGAAGCTGTGTAAACAAATTGTGTCTGAAATCATTCCACATATTTCCCATGTGTTACGAGGATTTTTTCTTCCATACTCAGTGGAAATTATACAAGTCTTGCACACTATAAAATGCAAAAGGCCTAAAAGACAATTTTTGTTTGTAAATGTCACTTAATGCTGACATTATTTCTTTTGCACGGTTTCCCAACTTTACCAGATTAGAAAATTGAGGCACAGTGAGGAAAATAGATTTTTTCCAGGACCAAATACTTATAGGAAATTGGGGAACCGAGAAATAATTTAATAAACAGTTGTTCTAGTTCTACAGACGCCAGCCTGACTACTAAGCCACCTCATTGTGGATACCATATTATTCCATATTTCTACACAGTGTAATATCTTTCATGGGGTAGTAGTGAGTTTGAAGGTACGCTAGCCCTCTTGGACACCAGCCTTGTAAGCAACAATGTCTTGCACTTTTGGTGCAGACTGTGAGTTATCTAAGATGCTTCCCTAAATCCCAAAGCTCACAACTGCTTCTTAGTTTTGTGGCCAGTTTACCTCCTTGAATTCCTGGATCTGTGACTGCTCAAACATGGAGAAGACATTGGAAGATCCCCTTTGCTTGGCTGCTGCCTTGCTCCTCGTCCCCGCTTTCCGGCTGGCCTGTTGTAGAGGTAAGTAACAGTAAGCGTTAAATGATGGTGGAGCGGAGAGATCAGAAAACATCTTTAAAGGTCACACTTTATAAGGTGAGTGAGGGCCCGAGGTAACTAGGTGAACTTTTTACATGGTAGAGGGCATGTTCCATTGGATCTGTTTAAGCAGTAGTTATAACCATCTAGTCGGGTGGGATAATTGATATGTATCCCCTAGCAAAGGGAAAATTGTGCTATAGTCTGCATGGGCAGGGTCTAACTGCCACTGTGTGATAGGGTAGATGGGTTTGCCTAAAGCTTCGATGGTCCTTTGGAATGAACCACTTGGAAACGTGGAAGGGTGGAGGCCTCCAGGGAGACATGTACTTAGCTCTCTGAAAGATGAACCACTCAGCAATGCTCTATCATGGATCTACCTCACCTCCAACTTAGAACAAAACCTGCGGTGCCGCCTAAGATTAGGTCAGGATGATGAGAGCAGCAGTAATTCTGCAAATCTTGTGATTTCACCCAGAGATTTCGACTAAAAGCAGCTGAACTCTCTGGTTGAGATACCATGAAATAATAAGGAACAACCAGGGAAATTGGAACCAAAATTATGGGTTACTCCAGTAATTCCTCTTTACTTATGTGGATCCACAAGGTCCAACTTGTAATCCCCCTTTATGTCTGCCTCTGGGGTACCCAGGCCCACAGGGCTGGGATCAGGGACAATTCTAAGACTTATGGGGCCCCCACCAGAAAGGGAATGTGCAAGGCCCTTCTAATTTGCATACAGCATGACATCATAGCAATTGCCATCACTTAAACTATGAGCTATCCGGCCTTCGTTGAAGCGACTTTGCAAGAAGCAACTTTCCTGATGTGGCAATCAGTACAACAATAAAAACATAAATAATAACCCTAATAAAAAAAGTACATATATTTTAAAGTTCTATTACATTACAATCAGTCATGTTGGGAGAAAAGGTTTAGCTAGTTGTCCAAAACCTATATCTTTAATCAAATGTTAACCAATTGTCCCCATATTAGTTCCCTATTATGTATGTATGTAGTATTTAAGTGGTGTGGGTTCTTGTGATAGCAAGGTAAGTGGGACGTAAGGTACATCCATAATTTGGGTGTATCGGACCCATGACCTGACAGGGCCACCACACTTGCTACACTATTGATATCTATGCTTCTCAGAGGGGCCTCTTGCCCTGGGCCACACAGCTATGGTCTATGGCTGCGAGGCCCAGAGGAAGAGGCTCCATCCCTGGGGACTCTCAGCTGTGGGCATTGTAGGAGAGTAGGGTCTGCAATCCTATGATCACCCAGATTTTTCGCTTTTGTTTCACTGGTTTACGACTTTCTCTGGCTGTGGGCCTGCTAATCAGACCCACAGCCTGGCTGTTCTCTTTCTAAATTACAATATGTACCCTAGGTGCATTTACCAATTGGTACTGGGCCACCTTATCAGACCCTGTAACTCAGGGCATAGGTGTACCCAGGGCCGTCAGGGGCTGCAGCATGTATTATGCCACCCCTGGCTGGCCTCCTAAATTTGACACAACTGGCTGCATGACAGCTGGGGCGAAGTCGTGTAATCACACTTTGCTTTAGATATAGTAGCCCTATATCTAACCATACAATGGACACTCGAGTTCCTATCAGTCACTCCTATGGCAGGCCTTGACAATCCTGAAGGCAGAGTGCATGGGCTCGTGTGAACTAGGTTCTGGCCCGAGCCGAGCCCGGTTGCAGCTTGCGGAATCAAGACCCAATGGCTGTTCCATGATAACGCGTACCACATCGGTAACTTCGGTGTCGCGTTATCAAGACATGTCGAGTAAGGTGTCATACGAATCGGGATGCTGCCCTCTCACCAACTCTGGCGACGAGGTTAGCATTCCGCCCTTCTAGAGGGACACGACATGTACGTAACTGTGAACCCCGGTTAAAGTTAACTAAAGCCTCAGCTCCACAAAATGGATGCTGCCACCACAGACACGAGTCTGACCTCCTGCTGCTGGGAGTCCTTCCAGCGAGGAGAGCTTGGACAAAGGGTTTCCTGTCGAGGGCGGTGTTCGCACCGTCCCAGACAGGGTTTGTGTATTCTGGGTAGGTAGGGCTTTTGCGAGAAGGTGACTGCGGAGTGGCACCCCGGTGCTCACTACGCATCTGCCGTCAGAACCAGTTCCAGGGGCACCAGCCCTGGCCTGGGGAAAGTCCGGCAGGGGAGAGGGGTGTAACTACCTCCCTTCCTGGTCCCACCCTTAGGGCAGGACCTAGTCATGTACCCACCCCTTTCTTTAGAATAAAGGCCAGAGCGGGGACCCTTCCAAATTAGATCATCTTTGAATCAAGAACTACTTTCTACGAAAGGACACTCAAGACTCTTCTCAAGATTTCTCCCTTGTGACTAAGGAGTAGTCACCCTGCATCAGCGGGCACCATCTAAGAACTCTGCGGTTTGCTGCAAGTCCTTCCTCAAGGATCCGACGGCCCAGCTCGACGAGAACCGGCTTCCCTGGCACCTCTGACCTCTACCCACGTCATCAGCTCAGCTGTGATCGGTGGGTGCGACGAGACCTCGAGGGACCGGCCATCATCAGAACCTGCACGCTCTTAACCAGCACGACCATCGAAGCGATTCCCTGGTGAGTGCTCTGGGGTCCGAGAAGCCCCGACCCTGAGCCGCTCCAGCACCGAAGTGCAGTCTCCCAGCATCTCCACGATCTGCGTGGGGCCCTTCTGCTCGCTGCTCAGCACGTTGTCTGGTCACTAGCCGCTGGCTTGTGCCCTTCTGTGACGACATCCGACAATCAACACTGCTGGTCTGGTTGCTCCAGACTGGCCCTTGCTTCCATCTTTGCGAGAAGCACCCCGGACCCTCCTGGTCCACTCAAGACGCCATCTTAGACCCACCACGTGGCCCTGAGATCTGCCAAGGCTTGTTGCCCCATCCTGGGCCCAGCGACGCCGACAGCATCATCCTTCGCGGGACAGCTCGCACCTCCGCCGTGGTCGCCGACAACGCCTCCTGGTCCGTGAGACTGCAGAGCCTAGCGTCGCCCACTCACCTGGTCGAGGTGACGGCCAACCGGTGCCATCCTGGTACCCTCTGACTACTGGCTAGTAGTACGAACTTGGTCCCCTCTGCTTTCAGGTATCAACAATCTCTGATCCAGGCTTGGATCTCTACGAACTCTTCATCACTGGTCGCCGGCCAGCAACTCCTTTTCTTCCGGCTCCTGGCTCGTCAGCGAAGACCCCGACGCCTGTAAGACTTGTGCAGCCGCAGCCCTCGTGGCTAGGTAACTCGGCATTTCGGTGCCTGCATAGCCTCTTTACTCTAGGGTCCCGAGTCCCTCGCTTCCGACTTGCCTTATCGGGTCCACCCGAGACCTTAAACTTTCCGTGTCCTCGGACACTTGTTTTAATTGTGCACTTGAAGTATTTTCCTAAGAGATTTGGTTTGTGCTTAGTACCCTGTCCTCATAAAGAGTCCAGGGCTGTTGTGAATCTTAATAAATATCCTGTTTATTTTCATAACACTTGTGTGGTGTCCTTTCACTGGGTGTTCAAGGGGTACATGTGTGGTAAACAGCTGGCTTAACGCGCCCTCTCGAGTCTTTAGCCTTAGACTGCTCGTATCCACGCTACTAGGATAGCTGGTCTATAGGTTGACTTACAACCAAACACCATAAGGGTCGTTGGAACGATACATAGCGGTCGCTAGAATAGCGAACGTTGCATATCGGGCCAACTTCTCACATTGGTGAGCAGCGGTTGGGATTTGAGCTTGCTGTTGTTTTACCACACGTATCCTAAGAATATCTTGTTGAAAGATCGCATAAGTACTGTTAGTACATATAACTAAAGCTTAGAATACTCTGAGTTCTACTGAACCAGCTGTTGCAGCTCCTCAAGGCTTAGCACACCTTGGCTGCAACTCTTAGCAAGGGAACAGTAGGTAAACACGTAGTGTAGGTAGGTGCATCACTTACACCACACTAGAAACAGTATGTCGGACAAAGGAGGAAACTCTGAGTCTCCCCTTGTGTCAGTTGACCCTCCACAGGTCATCCCTTCAAGATATACTGTGCTGAGCTTCAAGGAGTTAAGACAGGTGTGTCACTCCCGGAAGATCAAGCAGGGGTCTAACCCCACCACGTCCTTTCTGATTGGTCTCTTGGAGACTTATGATGCCAGAAAAGCTGAGACCCGTCTTAGCTCTTCTAATCCAGAAGGAGACATGCCTCCCCTCGAGGGAACCAGAGACGATCCTGACCTCATCCACCTCGCAACTGAGAACGAAGATGTGGAGGATGATGAGGATGAGGATCCCTCTGGGGATGAGGCAGATAAGGGACAGGTAGAAGTCGTTAGACTAAGCAGGTCCAACTTAAGCAAACATGATAGTGGTACTGGGGGACCCCCAGCGCTACTGTCAGGTCCGCTTAACATTGGGAATGGACAAGCCCGATCTCTGTCGAGAGACTCTGGCAGATCCCTTCAAACCAATGGCTCTCGCAACTCTTCGCAAAGAGGGATGACGTCCCCTCAGCGGAGAGTGTACGAAGCTAAGGAAAGGGCAGCTAATCTGAGGATCGAAAGGGAAGAACTTGCCCTGGCCAAAGAAAGGCTTGCCTTTGCGAGAGAGCAACAGTTAAGTGGGGTAGTTCCCACTGGTGGCAGCAATGTACCTAGCAATAGGGAAAAGAGTTTCGATACGAAACACCTTGGTAAGATAGTGCCCCCCTTTAAACAAGGGGACGACATCCACAAATGGATTACTGCTTTGGAGAGGGCCTGCACGGTGCAAGGTGTTCCCCAGAGTCAGTGGGCAGCTATCTTGTGGCTCTCCTTTGAAGGTAAAGGAAGGGACAAGCTCCTCACCACAAGGGTGGAGGATGCGAACGATTACCAAGTCTTGAAAAATACACTCGTTGAAGGGTTCGGCCTAACCACTGAGCAGTACAGGGTGCTGTTCAGGGATACCCAGAAAACGCAGTCTCAAGATTGGTCTGACTTTGTCGATTGTGCCACTAAGGCTTTTGAGGGCTGGTTGCTGGGCAGTAAGGTTACTGATTACAAAGGATTGTATAATTTGATGATGAGAGAACAAATTTTAAACAATTGTCAGAACCAGTTGTTGCATCAGCATCTTGTCGACTCGGATCTGACCTCTCCCCAAGAATTGGGAAAGAAGGCAGACAGATGGGTTCGTACGAGAGTTAAACAGAACCAGGGCCAGAATCAAGGTGGTCAGAAGAAAGCAGACCAGAAGGGTAAAGATTCTAAGGGGGAACAAAATGACCAGAAGTCTTCGACAGGTCCCCAACAACCCAAAGAGGGAGGGGGTCAGGCCCCCCAAAAGAAGAAAGAAGGCCAATCCAAAAGATGGTGCCAGTACTGTAAAAGTAAATCTCACTGGTTTAGTGAGTGCACCAAGAAAGGAGGAGGGCAGACTCCTGCCACTGCAGCCCCTAAGGCACCTGTGCCCCCTAGTACAGTCGGCAGTGGTAGTGCGCCTCCCAAGGGTTTAGTAGGGTTAACCCTGGGTTCTGAGGGGCGTGACAACTTAGTTGGCACACTCACTCAGGCTGTCCTTGTCAGTACAGGGGACGCGGACGTGTCCCCTGACATAAGTCCCAATACCTTGGGCAAATACAGACAGACGCCTTTCATAAATGGAAAGATGGCTCAGGCCTATAGGGACACTTGTGCCAGCGTCACCATGGTGACGCCTAACTTTGTGGACCCTGGACAGATCATGCCAGGTACAGAATTCCTGGTGACCAATGCAAGCAATGTCACTACCAATCACAGTATGGCAATTGTAGCTTTCTCCTGGGGAGGGGTAACTGGCCAAAAGAAGGTTGTAGTTAGTCCAGACCTCCCAGTGGATTGTTTGTTGGGCAATGATTTGGAGTCATCACAATGGTCAGAAGTGGAGCACCGGACTCACATGGAAATGTTAGGTTTGCCAGCACATGTGTTCGCTGTGACCAGGTCACAGGTCAGGAAATGCCCCACTGAACAGGTGCTGGATCCTGGAACAACGGACCAGACACCTCCCAAGAAAAAGAGCAGTAGGGTTAAGGCTGCGCCTTCCCCCTTGCCCCAGGTCGTGGATCAAGTCTCAGAGGAGGCTGACCTACAGGAATTGAGGGAAACTGAGCCTAGGGAGTTCGAACTTGATCAAGTTGAATTCTTGGGTTCAGGGGGACCCTCAAGGGAAGACCTGGGGAAGGACCAGTTAGACTGCCCTTCTCTTGAACCCCTCAGACAGCAGGCTGCTGCTGAGGCTGCTGGGAACGCCACAGGTACCCACAAGGTATACTGGGAAGATGGACTCCTGTACACTGAGTCAAGAGACCCCAAGCCTGGCATGACCAGGAGGCTGGTTGTACCCTTGTCTCCGCGTGGTTTCCTACTTACCTTGGCCCACGAGATTCCCTTAGCAGGTCACTTAGGCCAGACGAAAACGTGGGACAGGCTTGTCTCACACTTTCACTGGCCTCATATGAACGAAGATACCAAGGAGTTTTGCCGCTCCTGTGTCACTTGCCAAGCCAGTGGTAAGTCAGGTGGCACGACAAAGGCCCCCCTTATACCAATGCCTGTGGTGGGGGTGCCCTTTGAACGGGTGGGGATCGACATCGTCGGTCCCATGGAACCACCAACAGCATCAGGGCACAAGTTTATACTGGTGGTAGTGGATCATGCCACCAGGTATCCTGAAGCTATTCCCCTTAGGACCACTACAGCACCTGTTGTGGCAAGAGCCCTAGTTGGAGTATTCTCCAGAGTGGGCTTCCCTAAGGAGGTCGTCTCCGACAGAGGTGCAAACTTTATGTCGAGCTACTTAACTGCTATGTGGAAGGAATGTGGTGTCAACTACAAGTTCACTACACCCTATCATCCACAATGCAATGGGCTTGTTGAGAGATTCAACAGGACCCTTAAAGGGATGATTCATGGACTACCTGAAAAGCTTCGGCGTAGATGGGACGTCCTGATCCCCTGCCTCTTGTTCGCCTACAGAGAAGTCCCACAGAAGGGGGTTGGCTACAGCCCTTTTGAACTTTTGTATGGGCATCCTGTAAGAGGACCCCTGTGTTTGGTGAAGGAAGGATGGGAGAGACCTCTCAAAAAGCCTGCAGCCAACATAGTGGACTATGTGCTTGGCCTCCGCTCGCGGATGGCTGAATACATGGAGAAGGCATCTGAAAACCTTAAGGCCAGCCAAGAACTCCAGAAAGCTTGGCATGACCAAAAGGCTGTCTTGACTGTTTACCAGCCCGGACAGAAGGTGTGGGTGTTGGAGCCAGTGGCCCCAGCAGCACTCAAGGACAAATGGTCCGGGCCCTACACCATCCTGGAGAAAAAGGGAGAGGTCACCTACCTGGTCGACCTGGGAACTCCCCGGAGCCCCCACAGGGTGCTTCATGTCAACAGGCTCAAGGCATATGTCGACAGGAAGGACATGAGTTTGCTCATGGCCCTAGATGAGGGACAGGAAGAAGAGAGTGACCCTCTCCCCGACCTGCTCACTCAGAATCCTGACGATGGATCGGTAGATGGTGTTGTCTTTTGTGGCAGCCTCTCCGAACATCAACAGAGCGACTGTAAACAGGTTCTTCAGTCGTTCAGACATATGTTTTCTCTAACACCCAGCCAGACCGATTGGTGCACCCATGAGGTTGACACTGGTGACAGCTTGCCCGTTAAGAGTAAAATCTACCGGCAGCCTGATCACGTTAGAGACTGCATCAAGAGTGAAGTGCAGAAAATGTTGGAGCTGGGAGTCATTGAACCCTCGGATAGCCCTTGGGCTAGTCCCGTAGTTCTAGTGCCGAAACCTCACACCCAGGGTGGTAAGAGAGAGATGAGGTTTTGCGTAGACTACAGGGGTCTCAATGCAGTCACTAAGACTGACGCCCACCCAATACCGAGGGCAGACGAGCTTATCGATAGATTGGCCTCGGCCAACTACTTAAGTACGTTTGACCTGACAGCTGGGTATTGGCAAATCAGGTTAGCTGAGGACGCCAAGCCTAAAACCGCATTTTCAACCCCTGGTGGGCATTATCAGTTCGTGGTGATGCCCTTTGGTCTGAAAAATGCACCTGCCACCTTCCAAAGGTTGGTGAATCAAGTCCTTACTGGGCTGGATGACTTCTGTGCGGCGTATCTTGACGATATTGCTGTCTTTAGCTCCACCTGGGAGGATCACCTGGTCCACCTGCGGAAAGCGTTAGAGGCTCTGCAAGCAGCAGGCCTCACTATCAAGGCCACCAAGTGCCAGATAGGGCAGACACAGGTTGTATACCTGGGCCACCTTGTGGGTGGAGGCCAGGTTCAGCCACTGGAGAGCAAGATACAGTCAATCAGGGACTGGGCTCCTCCAACCACCCAGACTCAGGTTCGAGCTTTCTTGGGCCTGACTGGATACTACCGGAAGTTTGTCAGGAACTATGGTTCCATCGTGACACCATTAAACGAACTGACAAGCAAGAAAATGCCAAAAAAGGTTCAGTGGACAGCGAGCTGTCAAAAAGCATTCGATGACCTAAAGCAGGCCATGTGCACGGCGCCTATCCTCAAGAGTCCGGACTACTCCAAACCATTCATTGTCCAAACAGATGCTTCTGAGTTGGGTGTGGGAGCTGTTCTTTCTCAACTGAATTTTGATGGTCAAGACCAGCCCATTGCTTTTATAAGCAGAAGGCTGACCCCTAGAGAGAAGAATTGGTCAGCTATTGAGAGGGAGGCCTTTGCTGTGGTTTGGGCCCTGAAGAAGCTGAGGCCATACTTGTTTGGCACTCACTTCAAGATTCAGACCGACCATAAGCCCCTCTTGTGGCTAAATCAGATGAAGGGTGAAAACCCCAAACTGCTAAGGTGGTCCATTTCCCTACAGGGGATGGACTTTACAGTGGAACATAGACCTGGTACTGATCATGGCAATGCCGATGGGCTCTCCAGATATTTCCACTTAGAACAAGAAGACTCACCTGGTCAAGGTTAGCTTATTGTTCCGACGTTTGGGGGGGGGTCATGTAGGAGAGTAGGGTCTGCAATCCTATGATCACCCAGATTTTTCGCTTTTGTTTCACTGGTTTACGACTTTCTCTGGCTGTGGGCCTGCTAATTAGACCCACAGCCTGGCTGTTCTCTTTCTAAATTACAATATGTACCCTAGGTGCATTTACCAATTGGTACTGGGCCACCTTATCAGACCCTGTAACTCAGGGCATAGGTGTACCCAGGGCCGTCAGGGGCTGCAGCATGTATTATGCCACCCCTGGCTGGCCTCCTAAATTTGACACAACTGGCTGCATGACAGCTGGGGCGAAGTCGTGTAATCACACTTTGCTTTAGATATAGTAGCCCTATATCTAACCATACAATGGACACTCGAGTTCCTATCAGTCACTCCTATGGCAGGCCTTGACAATCCTGAAGGCAGAGTGCATGGGCTCGTGTGAACTAGGTTCTGGCCCGAGCCGAGCCCGGTTGCAGCTTGCGGAATCAAGACCCAATGGCTGTTCCATGATAACGCGTACCACATCGGTAACTTCGGTGTCGCGTTATCAAGACATGTCGAGTAAGGTGTCATACGAATCGGGATGCTGCCCTCTCACCAACTCTGGCGACGAGGTTAGCATTCCGCCCTTCTAGAGGGACACGACATGTACGTAACTGTGAACCCCGGTTAAAGTTAACTAAAGCCTCAGCTCCACAAAATGGATGCTGCCACCACAGACACGAGTCTGACCTCCTGCTGCTGGGAGTCCTTCCAGCGAGGAGAGCTTGGACAAAGGGTTTCCTGTCGAGGGCGGTGTTCGCACCGTCCCAGACAGGGTTTGTGTATTCTGGGTAGGTAGGGCTTTTGCGAGAAGGTGACTGCGGAGTGGCACCCCGGTGCTCACTACGCATATGCCGGTCAGAACCAGTTCCAGGGGCACCAGCCCTGGCCTGGGGAAAGTCCGGCAGGGGAGAGGGGTGTAACTACCTCCCTTCCTGGTCCCACCCTTAGGGCAGGACCTAGTCATGTACCCACCCCTTTCTTTAGAATAAAGGCCGGAGCGGGGACCCTTCCAAATTAGATCATCTTTGAATCAAGAACTACTTTCTACGAAAGGACACTCAAGACTCTTCTCAAGATTTCTCCCTTGTGACTAAGGAGTAGTCACCCTGCATCAGCGGGCACCATCTAAGAACTCTGCGGTTTGCTGCAAGTCCTTCCTCAAGGATCCGACGGCCCAGCTCGACGAGAACCGGCTTCCCTGGCACCTCTGACCTCTACCCACGTCATCAGCTCAGCTGTGATCGGTGGGTGCGACGAGACCTCGAGGGACCGGCCATCATCAGAACCTGCACGCTCTTAACCAGCACGACCATCGAAGCGATTCCCTGGTGAGTGCTCTGGGGTCCGAGAAGCCCCGACCCTGAGCCGCTCCAGCACCGAAGTGCAGTCTCCCAGCATCTCCACGATCTGCGTGGGGCCCTTCTGCTCGCTGCTCAGCACGTTGTCTGGTCACTAGCCGCTGGCTTGTGCCCTTCTGTGACGACATCCGACAATCAACACTGCTGGTCTGGTTGCTCCAGACTGGCCCTTGCTTCCATCTTTGCGAGAAGCACCCCGGACCCTCCTGGTCCACTCAAGACGCCATCTTAGGCCCACCACGTGGCCCTGAGATCTGCCAAGGCTTGTTGCCCCATCCTGGGCCCAGCGACGCCGACAGCATCATCCTTCGTGGGACAGCTCGCACCTCCGCCGTGGTCGCCGACAACGCCTCCTGGTCCGTGAGACTGCAGAGCCTAGCGTCGCCCACTCACCTGGTCGAGGTGACGGCCAACCGGTGCCATCCTGGTACCCTCTGACTACTGGCTAGTAGTACGAACTTGGTCCCCTCTGCTTTCAGGTATCAACAATCTCTGATCCAGGCTTGGATCTCTACGAACTCTTCATCACTGGTCGCCGGCCAGCAACTCCTTTTCTTCCGGCTCCTGGCTCGTCAGCGAAGACCCCGACGCCTGTAAGACTTGTGCAGCCGCAGCCCTCGTGGCTAGGTAACTCGGCATTTCGGTGCCTGCATAGCCTCTTTACTCTAGGGTCCCGAGTCCCTCGCTTCCGACTTGCCTTATCGGGTCCACCCGAGACCTTAAACTTTCCGTGTCCTCGGACACTTGTTTTAATTGTGCACTTGAAGTATTTTCCTAAGAGATTTGGTTTGTGCTTAGTACCCTGTCCTCATAAAGAGTCCAGGGCTGTTGTGAATCTTAATAAATATCCTGTTAATTTTCATAACACTTGTGTGGTGTCCTTTCACTGGGTGTTCAAGGGGTACATGTGTGGTAAACAGCTGGCTTAACGCGCCCTCTCGAGTCTTTAGCCTTAGACTGCTCGTATCCACGCTACTAGGATAGCTGGTCTCTAGGTTGACTTACAACCAAACACCATAAGGGTCGTTGGAACGATACATAGCGGTCGCTAGAATAGCGAACGTTGCATATCGGGCCAACTTCTCACAGGCATTGGCTGCAAGGACCAGGGGAGGATGGGCTTGTCATGGGCTTCATACCTCTGGATAATGGCTGCAAAATGCATTGGAGATGGGTGTAGTGGCATAGTGAGAGCTCCACGGGCCATGATGCAAGTAAATGATGCTGGACAGTAAAACACATCCCCATTTTGGGTGCATTGGGTCCCTAACATCCCTGAGTCCTAATGCCACTGCACGTGCTGCACTATTGATAGTTATACCTCTGAGAGAGGCCCCATCCTATGAGCATCAACCCACAATTCAATGTTGCAAGACTTCTTGGTGGGCACCCTCTCCCTGAACCCCTGCCATGGCGGCAAGACCCAGTAGAACAATAGCCTCTCTTGTGCCTCACAGTTCTGAAATAGGGCATAGAAGCCTACAGAAGAGAAGCTAGAAGCATAGCAACAGTGCCTTGGGCCCTGGTGCACAGTCCAAGTGTACACAGAAAACAACCAGGCATAATTTGGGTATATTGGGCAACTAATACCCCTGGGGCGCTCTGCCATTGCACCTTCTGCAATATGGATGGCTATGCCTCTGACATGGACCCATTCACATAGTGATATTACAGCACTGTGAGGCAATTGCAAGAGGGCAAAGGAAAGGGTCCTCCTCTCCAGGTCTTCACAGTCATGGTGTAATGCTGCAAAGAATTGGGAAGGGCCCAATTCCATTGGGCCTCGTGTTTCTGGACCATGGTTGTGAGGCCCAGGCTAGGTGATCTCTCCACAAGATCTTGCAATAAAGCTACAGGACTAGGGTATGACCCTCGGTCTAAGGCTGTGAAGCCCAATGGGAGAGGGCCCCACTGCTCGTGGACTCGCAGGCATAGCCTAGCGCTGCAGGCCCAGGGGAGGGGAGCCCCCTTTCCTTGTGCCTCACAGATTTGACTCAGCACTGTAAGGCACAGGGGAAGGGGGTTCTCTTTAATTGGGCTGTGAGCCAATGTTTAACACTTTAAGGCCCAAGCAGTTGGCCAACTTCCCATTATCACTTTACAGGACACGTTGTGCCTGTGGAAACACGCTGCCTGTGCAGACACACATTTGCAGGGCGACATCAGAGGATGATGTTTTTTGGAGAGCAAGGGGGCAATAAGTTGCGTAACACATTTTTGGGGTTTCTTTCTAAATCTCCTAAACCTAAAGTTAGCAGTGCAACTTAAAAGAAAATGTGGCTGCAGATAGAGTTTATCAAGTGTGACTACTGTTCATACTATGTTTGAGTTCTAATCGGTTTACCATCTCCTAGAATTAGCTTTGACAGCTCAATATTGCACATTTTGGTGGACAAGTTTATAAAATGAACATTTAAGGTTTCCAAATGAAGTGAAATAGCCTTAAACTTTGAGACACTAATGGTAAATAGTAGTATCTTTCTAGCATACTGCCCAGTACCTTCCCACTCCCACAGAACCTGGTCCCGTGGGTAGTTTTAGCCATGGAACCAGGATCCTTCACATTTAATCCCTGCTTTACCACTTTGTCTAAATATGGTGGAAATAAACATTGCATTCTAAAGTGCTGCAGGGCTCAGAACATAGTGACATTTCAGTAGTAAGGCTAGCCCCTTGCTATCAGACCCCTGCCACCCCAGGTGTGGTCTAGTGGACTAGCTGGTATGTGGAACCAGGAGAAATGGTTTTTAATCCTCACCTCTCATCTTGTCAAATTGTATGCTCTTGTGCAACCACTATTCCTAACGTATTCCTCTGCTCCCCTTTGGCAACATTGGGAGTATTTAGATTTAATACAAAAGCTTCTAGTAAGCATGCGGTTAGAAATTGCCTGGGTCATACCTGGGGAAGAAGTGCTATATTCACCTACATGCAGTGGTAAATCTAGAGCCTTTGCAGCAGGTAAGCAGCATGCTGCAGTCTCGGGTCTACTCATTTAAGAAACAGTTTGATTCTAGAAATATCATGGTCTCCCCATACCTCTGTCCATTGATCTGAAAGTATGTCAGCAGCACTTCGAAACAGGCTTAAGTGAAGAAATAAACATCAAGAACATACTATGAAAGACAGGTCCCCAGCACTGTTTTCATTCACAAAAGAGGCATGTTTACAGGCAGGAGGCTGTATATACAGCTCAAAAGCTGAACTTGGCCCCGAGCATGCTGCAAGACCCCACCTGTGGTGCAGCTCTTCCTTCTATGCCACAGACAGGCACTTCTTTAACAGCTCAGTAGGGTTGAAAGAGTGAAATTAGTGTGTCCTTTTAGAAGGTTAAAAGTGGCATAGAACCAAAATGTAGAGCAATGGGCTTTCTGCATTGCCTCTATGAGGGCAGCGAGAGAGGAGCAACGGTTGCAGGACAAACCTGCAAAATGGAGGATGGTTGGCCACCCCAGGCCCACAGGAAACCCATGTTGGTGGGCTGAGCGCAGGCCCTGGGCAGTTGCCAGCACCGCCCATGCTTAGTGCCGGCCCTGATTAGTATCTCCAGGTGGGTGGAACAGACTTACAAGGCCAGCAACAAGCCACTTTGTAGTGATGAAAGTCCACACAGGAGGTAGTAATTCAGGATGTTTTATTCAAGTAGTTAACATGTTGTAAAGTCCAGAACATCAAGTAGTTAAGGTAGTAGATCAGAGCCCCACCAGGAGTTGCCTGTCAGCTGCTCAGCCCATGACCAACCGTCACTTTGCCTCTCTCAGTCCCAACATTCCGAGGCATCATCAGACTCCAACATTCAAATGAGTCAGAGCACTGGCACTGGCTGAGCAGAGGTGGTAAAACACCTTACAATATATATGCAGGATACTACACACTTGTAACGGGTACCTCCATGGGTTAGAGTGTAATTCACCAGTAGAGTCACCAACCATTTTGGTTGGTTGTGCAGTGGGTCCGCTGCCTACGATTTGCCTGGGGTGAGTGCTGCCCCTGTCTTAGCAGTTTTCCAGGTGCATACCTAAGTAGTATTTTGCCAGACATCTGTTTCTATTGTTCCATACCTCGTGTATTGTATACCCTGGAGATGAGAAATTGTGTATGTGGCGCCCTATATGACAAGGGCTGAAAATGTGGGGATGAGACTAAACTACCAGACAATGATTCTCTTACCATGTTCCCCGCTGAGATGCTGACCACATCCCCATACTGCAACACCTAATTAGGAATATATGGCACCCATTATGTCAGTGGGACTTTACCAAAGGGGAATGCGTACTATGTTTCTGTAGTGGTAAAGGTGGTAAAGCGTCACACTGTAGTCACACTATGGTACTTTGTTCTGCTAATAGGGCATGTAGGCGCTGTACTTGGGAAACCGTCACACACCCAAACTCAAGGCAGTCCATCCTTGTTAGGCACCTTAGGTTATGCCGCCCCTGCCCCTATTACAACCTACCCTGTGACCCTTATCCCCCTCAGCGCAAGCTGTGTCTGAAATGTTTATTTTTTTGTCCTCATCCTTCACAGGACTGTAGGGCGCAGTCATATTGTCTTGTCCTTCTACTGCAGTTTTCATCTGCACAGTAACACAGCCTCCTGGCACAGCCATGGTTATATGGCCAACAGTTGCATCCATATTCATGGTAGAATAATGGGAACGTCTTGTGACCATAAAGGAGGGAAAGCATGTGCTGGTCGTTGGCTGGCCATTGTGTGTTACTGCTACGTTCCTCACTGCTATAAAGGAGTCAGGCACAACAGCGACGCCTGTGGCTGAGAGAGACACTGAAGGCAGTTTCCAGACCTCTGTGGATGTGTTATTGTAACTGTCCATTGAGTATCAATTTTGCACCAGTGGTTCTTTGCTACTTTCTGGGCCTTCCCCAATGCCATAACGTGTTTGGCCACCAGGTGTCACTCCTTCGTTGGTTTCTTGCTGCTCCCGTCAAGATTTTGCCAATACTATATTATGACTGAGCAACTCTTATTGTAGATGTTCCAGGGCAGCCCACGCCTTCCAGTAGTTCATTCAGTGTTGTACTTGTACACAGAGCAGTGTGTTTCAAAGCTGAAACTATATTTGTTTGTTCGTAGAGGACCTAATTCATTGTTAAATCTGAGTAGCTACCTCAGCTAATCAGATGCGTTTTAAGGCATGGGCAAAGTGGGCTCGGGCCCAGGGCTTTTGATATCAAAAAGGAGGAGTCTAGGGCTATTACTGCTCTTGTCGGAGCAGAAGGTCCACAGCACGACGTGCCCAAATTACATGGAATGCAAAAGATTGTCGCGGTGTTCCTAATGAAAGGGAAGGAGTTTATACAGTCTGTAGTGCAAGCGGATTAGAACAGGGTAACCAGGTGGTCACCCTGGGAATCCATTTTGTTGGATTTAATGCCCTCACACACCCTTTCAGGTGTCATGCTTTCATCATTTGGGCTTGCTCCTCGTTGGGTCGGCGGTGCAATACCCAACGGGCGACACCTCATAGAGGGGCTCTTTGGCGGAGATCTTTTTCCAACTGCCGTATAGATGAAGTGCGGGTATGGGGCCAGGATTCAAGGTAGATGTAACTATGTGAAGTAAAATAAAGCTAGTGGTACCGGAGACAATTTTATTCAGGAAGGCCACTGCTTTAATTAAAAGCGATATCCTAGAGGAGAGTAGTGGAAAGTAATGTTTCCCACTCTCTTCTGGAGTGTGTTAAAGTCCGGTCAACATGTTTCTCGCTACTCTACAATTTACTGAGCGATTCTTCAGGACCAGGGGGACTAGTTAGACTGTATCTAAGGGTATCTGTAACTATCTACACTATTGTCACTTGGTATGGTGTATGTAGGCTAGTTTGACTACCAACCTAGTGAGTGAATGGGTGAATATAACTATATTACCCTTCTTCAAGTTGCGATTGTTAATACCTAAGGTTAGAAACAATCAAACAACAACAGTATCCAGCGGGTAAAGCTTCAGGAGATCTTCCACCACAATGTTGGTGTTAGCCTGAGCTCCGCTTACAGTCACCTACCCATCGCCGCTGGAACTACGTTGCTCATTGCTATAAAGAAGTCAATCACAACAGCGACGCCTGTGGCTGAGAGAGACACTGAAGGCAGTTTCCAGACCTCTGTGGATGTGATATTGTAACTGTCCATTGAGTATCAATTCTGCACCAGTGGTTCTTTGCTACTTTCTGGGCCTTCACCAATGCCATAACGTGTTTGGCCACCAGGTGTCACTCCTTCGTTGGTTTCTTGCTGCTCCCGTCAAGATTTTGCCAATACTATATTATGACTGAGCAACTCTTATTGTAGATGTTCCAGGGCAGCCCACGCCTTCCAGTAGTTCATTCAGTGTTGTACTTGTACACAGAGCAGTGTGTTTCAAAGCTGAAACTATATTTGTTTGTTCGTAGAGGACCTAATTCATTGTTAGATCTGAGTAGCTACCTCAGCTAATCAGATGCGTTTTAAGGCATGGGCAAAGTGGGCTCGGGTCCAGGGCACCAGCTTTGCAGGGGGCCGCTGATAGAGCCAGCTCTGTTCTGGAGAGGCTTACCCCGATGACACTGAATAATTCTTCAACAGATTGTTCTAAATGCTGTTTTTCTTTAACTTATTTTTTATGATGTGAGTGGTGTGTGAAAGTCTATTACAGACATTTTGCTGAGAAATTGGTTTAAGTTTCATGCAACATCCATAAATAAAGTTTCTTTTAAAATCAAAGGAAGACCTCATATGTGAGAAATGGGAGGGGTCACAGAGATTAGTTGCATATAATTAGTGAGCTGCTGCTCTGTTACAATATTGAAAACACGCATCACTATCCATGAATATTAAATGTAACAAGTTCACCACAGAGAGGGCATAAAGGAGATTAAAAGTGGATCATAAATTCTAAACTGCTCCGAACAGGGCTCCCCAAAATACAATTGGCTCGAGCCCCTATAATTCTTAAAATGTCCCTGCAGCCAATGGTCTACTGGGATTGTGCACCACACGTCACTGCTGAGTGAGCTCTGTGCCTGCTCTGCTGCACCAATTGAATTCGTGCCATATCGTGACTGACCAGTGGTGTCCCTATTGTCCCTACAATGTCTGCTCCCTCTTGGCCTCAGCAGTTAGGGGTCTTCTATAACCCCTCCACTGTGTCTGTTATTTAGTTTTGTCGGACTACCCTTTCTATTACTGTTTCGAATGCTGTTCTGTGACTGGCCCCGAGGTGTCAGCGCTGTGTTGGTTATTACTCTGCTCCCCCAAAACTCAGACAATGCCACACACGACAGGCTGGCTGCGGGGTGGCCCTCAAGCACCAATGCCTTTCTTTTTCCCCTTAACACCTTAGCTGCGTGTAAATATCCCTCCCCAGTGCTGCGCTGTCCATTGGAACTAGTGCTGAATGGACGTGCGCAGCACTGGGGAGGTAGCGCTGCTGACGACCATTGGCCGTCAGCAGCACTTAGGAGGTTAAAATGGAGTCAATGTTTGTATCAAGGATTGACTCTAGGTCTCGCTGCTCTACTATTACTTTTATACAAGTCAGCGACGTATGAGTCACAATTATGACTAAGGTGACTGTCTTTACATTACAACATAAATAGAACAGATCCCACTGAGTAGTGACAACGGTTTGGTGTGTTTATCAGGTAGTCCATCTCAACAAGTTTTTGTAGAGAAAGCATGCTGCAATATAGTGTCTTGGAACATCGCAGGTTTGTTGTCCAAGCTGACTAATCTACTTTTTGGAGTTTTATAACAACATTCAATATTGTATGCTTGCAAGAAACATGGGCTAAGGAGCCACTTCACATCAATGGCTTTAAGACCTTCCACACTCCAGCTATTGAAGGGTCCAGCGGTAGAGCAAAAGGGGGTCTTGGAATGTACATTTTAAATAGGTTGGCCTTAAAACAGGAGGAGCTCCTTGCTGGAGATTCCTATCATCAACTAATGTTAATTCAAGTTGAAGATAACTATTGTATATTATTGATATACTTTTGCCACAACATTCCACCGGCTTTAGTGAGAGATGTCTTATCGAAAATACATAATAACCTGCAGTCAGAACATAGGAAATACCATAGAGATATGATGCTGATTATGTTAGGTGACTTTAATTGTGCACTTTGTTCAAGCGGAGGGGGGAAAACCTGCGGCGTTCTCCCCGAGGATGGTATTGGTAACACCCACTTCCGTCATTCCCTTTGGGGGAATTGTATAACAACCTGATTTTTAGCATGAATCTGGGTTTCGCTAATGAACTAACCAGCACACAGACCCCAATGCCCCATACTTTTGTAAATGTAAATGTAAATTGATACTTGTATAGGGCACTACTCACTGCAAGGGTCTCAAGGCGCTTGTACGAATACCGCTGTGGAACCCATCCTGGCTTTCCCTGTGAGGTGTCCACTCCTGGGCACCCCCAAGGTGGAGGCCAGGCATCCTTAGTGTTGTGGGGGCCGTTGTGGAGATTAAGCAAGCTATTGCCCAGAGGTGCAGAGTGGGACTCCATGATTGGAATATGCACCGAGGCGAGAATTATCAGGTCCGTGGAATTTGGAGCCCAAGACCCGCCGAGGCGGGGAATTGAACCCTGGTCCCGGGCTTGACCTCTGCATCAGGGTCTGCCGCTCTAATCATTGAGCCACACTTCTCCACTTTTAATGGCAGGGGCTGTCACTCTACCATTGATTACATTATCGCATTGAATAGTCATGCTCATAGACTGACATCATTTTCGGTGGATGACAACTCTTTGAGCGATCACTATCCTTTGTGCCTTTCAGTGTTGATTCCATCTAGCAAAATACATAGACAAGATGTAACAGACCAGGCTCTAAAAGACATTACTATTAACAAGCTCAATGGCTATAACTTGCGATGGTCGAAAGTGGACCCCGTGGCCATAACTAAAAAAGCGGTATGTAAATGCAGCGCAGCAATCAACACATGTTTGGATGAATCAGTAACCCCATCTGGTATCCTCTCGACCTTTAAGTTAATAGCTGAGGCTGTTAGGGATTCACTATTTGTCCCAAAGAACAAAAACAAAAAAAAAATACCCATGGCTGGTTTGACTCAAAATGCTTGCGAGCATATTCTAACCTGAAAAGGGAATTACATAAGGTCCCCAAAAATATCAAAGATATTAGGAGTGCAAGGGGGAAATATAGAGCTGCTCTCAGGGAACGTAAAGCCACAGTGAGAAACGAGACATTGGACTCACTCCATGAAGCATCCATAAGGGGTGACAATGCAGCTTTTTGGAGGGTGATAAAGACCCCCTTCTTGAATTCGGGTGAGGGGCCATCCATAGAGGCTGCTATAGCTGAGCACCAGTGGATTGACTACTTCGCAAGGGCGTATAATGTTGATGAAAATACTGCCCCCGATAGAATGTCTAGGGAAAATGCTAATAACCCTGAACATATGTACCACGAGCTTAGGTTTACATTGGAGGAGGTAATTTGTGCTCTTGACGCAAGCCTAGGGGGAAAGGCCCCCGGTCCAGATGGGGTCCCCATAGATCTCTTTAAATCCAACAATGAACTATGGGGCCCAATCATTACCCAGGTTTTGAACGCCAGCTGCCTTGCCCCTTTCCTTCTACATGGGTGGAATCTACCATTGTTCCAATTTTTAAGAAAGGGGATCGCCAAGACCCAAAGTGCTATAGACCCATTTCTTTATTGGATGCTCTGACTAAAGTAGCTGGTTGCATAATACTGTAACAGTTAGGTGACTGAGCCGAGGAAAACACTATACTGCCCGACATACAATATGGTTTCCGGGCAGGTCTGGGGACAGTGGAGCAGAGCCTAAACTTATCTATCTTAATGGGAAAGTACATGAGAGTGAAAAAAGGCAGACTATTCTTGGCGTTTGTCGATCTTACTGCTGCCTTCGACTCTGTAAGACATGAGGACTTATGGGCTATTCTTGAACAGCTGTGGGTAGATATACACATAATCCACTTCCTCAGACGCCTATATTGTGACGCTAAGGAGCGAGTTCGTTTTGGCCCAGACGGAGAACGTACGGCCCCTTTTCCTATTAGGAAAGGAGTCAGGCAAGGGTGTGTCCTGGCTCCTTTCCTTTTTACCTTTATATCAATGGATTATGTAAAGCATTAACTAAGGATAATAATGACTTTTCACAAATAGCTGGGTGACCCATTCCTGCCCTTCTTTATTCAGATGATGCAGTTTTAATGTCCCGTACGCAAAAAGGTCTGCAACGAGTTTTAAATAGTTTTGTCAAGTTTATGAGACATTTGGATCTCAGGGTGAATATCTCTAAAACTTACATCATGAGATGTGGGCCTGGGAGCCATATATGTAGGGACATGTTCCTGGAGGGCAAGAAAATAGATCACACTACTAGCTTTGCCTATCTAGGAATTCTGTTTGAGCATACCGATTCATGGACACAAGCCATTACTGCCAAACAACTTGTAATGGCTAGGACAACATTGTCCCTAGTAAACTTTTCAAGGAAATTAGGGAGAAGACCACCACGGGAACTCTTACAGATTTAAAAAGCGAAGTGCGTCTCTGCAGCTATGTATGGAGCGGGAGTATGGGGCTTAGTAGAGATTCAGTGCACTTCAAACGGTCGAGAATATCTTTTTGAGATATATTTTAGCTGTTCCCAGTAGTATCTCGGCATACGTTTGTCACTCAGAGCTCGGGCTGCCTTTTATTTCAGACTTGATAAAAGTGGAGCCCATCCTTCTTTGGCACAGAATTTGGTCGAAACCTGAGACCAAGCTAAATCAGGAAGTTTTAGCAGATAGTTTAAAGCTTGATGGAGCACTGCTGATCCCATGGCTGAGATTTATTAGAAATGTTATGTCTGATCTCGGCCACTCGGAGTACTATAATAACCCGAGTTCAATGCAATCGATCAGTAGAAAGGAATTACAAAAAAGGGCTAACTTCACTTGTACTCAATTAGATTGGCTAGCGAGAGCTCAAAACCCACTGTGCAATATAATCAATTGATTTTATCCTCTTTTAACATTCAGTCCTATTTATTGATTGTACCTGGTGGCTACGACAGATTTTTATTAACCCGTTTTAGATGTAACATTTTCCACAGGCTAGTAAGCTTCCCAGGAATGAACGATAGGTCGCGAACTTTAGGACTGTGTCCGTGTGACAACTGTTCGGACCAATCAACAATTCATGTCCTGTTATTTTGTAGGTTTTATAGTAACCTGAGGAAACTTTGGATTGTCCCGATTCTAAAGGAGCTGGGCCTGAGACAATGTCGCCCTGCATTGCTGGTTCTGCAGCTCCTGGACGATATACATAGAGCCTGGAGGATTGGCATGTTTTTAAAAAAAGTCTTTAGCCACAGGATATGTATTACTTTGTAATTTTGGAGACTATTAAGAATGTTTGTATGTTGATTTTAGTAATGTAATCATGTTTCTTTTTTTGTAACTGACAATTTTAATGAATGAAGTGTTTAAATGTACTTTTATGATTGTTTCAAAAAGCAATCGAATAAAGTCTCTTTTGATTTGATTTGATTTACATTACGACATCATTATGAAATTGTGCTTGAAATTTTCGCAGCAGAAAAAGGCGGAGGTCCCCAGTGAGACTTTGTACACCCCCACCTTCTGTTACCTGGAGTTTTAGCTGAAATTAAAATACATCTTTAAATTTACAGACGGAAACCCTTTGGTAAATATTCAATAAATGTATAGATATTGAACAGGTGTTGGGGATGGTAGGCCAGCCTTAGATCTCTTCTTCAGCATCGTAGAAGACTTCTAGGCTCAGATTTATTAATTTTTCACGCAAAGGAGGCAGCAGCTAAGTCTTGCGGAGGGGTGTGGTGATGGGGGGTTGGGGACAGAGCAATCTCTGCTAAGATTGTTCTGCTGCTGCTGTCATGCTGTGTGCTGGTACAGAGGTGATCGTGCACTGTCTGTCAAAGGATTTGTACTGGAGAGATACCCTTTCAGTACATATGCCTATCCTTGGAACAACTCATAAGGTCCCACGTGTGATGTGCACTGCAGCACACATGCAAAGCATATGTTTTTTGGAGAAATTAGCACATTTCCAATTGTTTTACGCCTCCTCCAAGTAGGTTTTATTTTTTTTACACAAAGTCCGGTCTCGCTGTCTTAGTAGATCAGACTTTGCGTCTAAATGCATGGGTACTTGCGTTGATCCACCCCAGTTACGCCTGCTTCAAACAAAATATAGCAAAGCAGGGCAAAATGTGCTGGGAAAAGACAGCTTTCAGAGCAAAACACCTTTTGCGCTGAATAGTGAATACCATGTGTCGCTTTGCTGCAGCAAATAGCCTCAGTTAATCTGGGCTTTAACCTCCAGCTCTGTCTTTGCTCTTCACCATCACTGAATCTAGGGGCATATTACCAAGCAATAGCGATAATTATCGCTATTGCTTGGTTAGAGACAAAAAATTACCGCAGCGCTGCAGCGATTTTTACCGCAAATAAACCTTGGTATTACCAAGGTTTAACGCAAATGCGGTAAAAATCGCCGCAAAGCATGAATATCGCTGAAAAGTCAGCGATATTCATGCATTAGCGAGCTAATGCTCTTAGCCATGTTATCCACCTCCCATTGGATAACATGGCTAAGAACTGCTCAGTCACCACCCCCTTTTCTGAATCGTAAGAACTGCTCAGGGCAGGTGTTAGCTTTTGGAGATATTCCCGCTTAGCGCGAATATCTCCAAAAGTTGGTAATAGGAGATAGCGATGTTAGCGACTGTTTTCAGTCGCTAACATCTTGGCACGCCCACTTTGCATCTCATTAGTGATAAATATCACTGACATGCAAAGTGGGGCCCAAGATGGTCGCTATCTCCTACTAGCTGTCGCTAACTGGTGTTAGCGGCAGCTAGGTAATAGGGAGATAATTTTATCTCCGCTTTCTTGGCTTTTAAAGCCAAAAAAGCGGAGATAAACCCCCTTGAAAATATGCCCCTTAGTTCCTGATGTTTGCACTCACTATTTCTGTTGTAGGCGGTTCCAAAAAAATGTGCTGCCGCTCTGCGAGGACCGCACGGTGTTACTTGTAAGGCATCTTACTTTCCCTCCAGTCCACAACACCTAAGTATCACGACAGCCCACACAACACATACCTCACAGACCGCCCGTGTGCTAGCCATGCCTCTGCTGGAGCCCCTTTAATGGACCTAACTTCCTACGGTGCTGAAACGCGTCTGCCGCCCCGCCCCCCCCCCTTCACAAAGGTTAAACTACTTTTGTCATATCTAACCAGAGCTTCACTCACGCTTGTGAGAAGAAGTCTTAACCTTCCGTGCCATGCATTAAATATTAGAAGTCATCCCGCTATTTAGAATTGTAAATACTTACATACGAAAATGTTTGGGAGTGGGTGGCTTCAAAAACCACAATAAATGAAATAGAAATCGATATTTCTGTGGGGTACGGTCTGAATCCATCTGCTGGACGCCAGAATCCGAAGATAGGAGAACGCAGAGTAGCCAATGAGATTAGCGTAAGTCCCTGACTGGGGAAAGTAATTGGAGGGATAGAAACTAGGGAACCACCAGAGTTGGAAATGATATACACTAGTTCAACAATACTTTCAAAGCTCCAAATCCGAGTGTTTTCATTTAAACAAAATGCAATCTGTCAAAGCTTCTGGGTTATTAGCTCTTTTCTTTTTGCCTTTCAGGATTCACAATAACCAAAACAGTCTCATTCTCTAGTGTATTTCTACTCCTGAGATATTAAAATGTTTTATTTCTATTCCTCTCTACCTAGTTATACCTCTCTTGTATGTACAAGACTATTTCACATATTCCCTTTCCATATACCGTAGATTTACCTCTGAGGTGGGTAGAATTCTCCTTCATATTTCCCATGTCCATAAACCAAGGGTAGGCCACTCAGGTATGTAAATGTCCCTTTCGGTAGCTCTCTTGTCCACATACTGCAGACGTATGTAAATGTCACATCACCAATCTCCACATAGTGTAGTTATACCTAGGTCTGTATATGTCTTCTTCCCGTACCTATAGTTATTAATACTTTGAGGCACGTGAATGCCTGAGTCCTATACCCGCTCCTTATCTTCTAGATCTTACAGACTGCCATTTTCCTTACTCATTTCTGTCACATGATAACACTCACTCCAAACCCACCAATAGTGAATATAGTACTCCGGATATGGCGTCCAGAACTGGGCACAGCCTTCCTCCATGTGAGGTCTACAGAACTGAATACAGCACTCCAGGGGCCTCATTTATGAAAAGTGACGCATCGCTGCGTGAAAACAGCGATGCGTCACTTTTCACTGCGCTCTCCTTGCGACATTCCTAATGCGTCATATTTAATGTATGGCCCATCATGTCGCAAGGAGTTACAGATACGTCAGTATTTCTGACGTATCTGTAAGCGCAAAAGTGATGCATTGCTGGAGTGTGTCACAAAAGTGACGCAACTCCAGCAATGCGTCCTTTCACATGGGGAAAGCCCCATGTGAAAGGGCTTGCGTCAGCCTTACGCCTGCTGTGAGGCAGGCACAAGATTTTGACGCAACAGCGTCCTAAAAGTGACGCAGTGAAATCTCATAGATTTCACTGCGACACTATTACGAGGCTTTTTGCGGGGGAACGCCCCCTCTGCATACATTATACCTGACGGAGGTATAATGTGGCGCAGGGGTTTAAAAAGTGACGCATCTACCTAGATGTGTCACTTTTTAAATATGGCGCAACGAGGCGCATTTTTTACACCGCTGATGCGTCACAAAAAGTGACGCACCGGCGGCGCAAACCTGACGCAAGGCCTTCATAAATAAGGCCCCAGGTGTATATAGCGTCCAAAACTGGACAAAGCCACCCTCCATGTGAGGTCTCCAGAGCTCAATACAGTACCTTAGACATGGTGTCCGGAACTGGACACAGCCACCCTCCATGTACTTTTAGCTCAATTCATTGAATTAAGTCCGCTCACACACGTGTTGGAAAGCTATTTTCAAATACCAGCACAATACAATCGATTTCATCCAGCCCACCTCAATTTATATGGCTGCTTTGCTCGTCCACTACAATAACCTTAATAAATACACATGCAGAAATGCATTTAACATGTATTTGTAAAGCCCATGCTCACCGCAAAGGGTATCCTGGCACTGAATAACAGATGTTGATGTTACCCAACTCAATGGTACAAATTTTATTTTATGAAAGGCTGAGTACTTGCGAGGATTAGAACCTGTGACCACGAGGTCGAACACAGACCCCTTCAGTTGGAGCATTAGTCCACTAAGCCACCAGATCCAGCAATTTCTAACGCAAAATAAAGTAGTCCGCCCTGTTTCGAAAATTGCTGGATGACTCTTGACTTTGTCTTAAACAACACTGTACTCATTTCAAATTCAGATCTTGAAGTTGGGCCAAGTTGTCAGATTTTGCAGTTTGCACAGGATCCGTTTAAACGCCAAGGTTCACCATCCTCGTCCCACCTCATTGTGCAGGAAGTTTCTTACATAGAAAAAAGTGAACATTTTTATCGCACCAGCCTTTTGTAAATGAGATTTTCTCTAAACCTACTACCATCAGATGCTTTCTTCCCGTATTTGGATTCATTATAACTAACAAAACATTCTGAAGTCCTTGAAAGCTGTGACTGTTTAAATAAAACTTTACAAAGTTGCAGAGCAAAAACGTTTTTCTGGGTCTCCCACTTTCAGGGTGTTTTCCCACACTCCTCTTTCGACGAGTCACTGCAGATGAAAAATAAATGCCCGTGTAACTCGCCTGTAGAAATCAGAGAGTGGCGTTGCCTGAGCTTTACTTGGCGCTTTAGTACCCCTGGGCCCCGATCAACTGACATTCACGAAGGCCCGTGAAAATCAGCTGCGCAGCGTTGCGCGAATGAGGAAATAACTGCGCAGCGTCGTATTACGCAGGAGTCTTATCTGGTTGGGGGGGGGGGGGGGCACTGTCCACTGTGGCACTAACAATCTGTTTTAGCAAGACTCTAAAGGTTGTTATAGCCTGGCAATTTCGCTGCTATTACACATCATATGGCTTACGCTTGGTATTATTTCGCTTGCCCTTTATATGCGTCTGGTTTTGCTGGGTGCTAGCATTTCACACGAAAGGAGGGTATGTTATTTTAGTTGACCTTGGTTTATGCGAATACCTATGTGTGGTTGTGCTCTTACCGCCCTTTTGTGGCCCTGATTCATAAATTACAGGTTAGATTTGCGGTGCGCGGCTATTTTCTGCTTTGCTGTAATTGCAATTGCATTTATATCGCGCATACTACTACCCCTGACGAGGCGTCGGAGCGCTTTACGCCGGGCAGACCGCTGCTTCGGAACCCAAGGTTAATGGTTAGTGTCATTGTTGGTTACTGTTCTAGAGGAGACGTATTTTAAAGCATCTGCCGAGGAGCGTGCGCCCTGCAAGCACAGCGTCATGCAAACATTTGAAGTCTGGCCCTGTACCTTCAAGGTAGATTGTGTAGAGAAAGTCAACAGAGGACACACAAATGGCTTAGCAGTTGTGAACTCACCAGAAGCCCGATGCCACACACATGGATCGAGTGAAAGGCCTCTAGCGCCCCGAATCTAATCATCCCCAGTCTCCGAGTGTGCAGCACATAGGGTGGATGAGATGGGAAGATTCTGCACAGTGCTGCGAGGGCCCCGGGGCAAATTCGCGCTATATACAAAACGACATATATTAATAATAACTAGGAGCTAGTTAGCACCTGCGACAAGCCACCTACCTGTCCCCGCCACAGAAGATAGAACTGCCTTGCACCAACACTCCATCGCAGATATACTGTGGGCCCGAAAGAAGACCGTTGCTATCATTGACACTGATTTCTTTGCACTGGTGAACGAGATATTTTAGGGTTCCGCGTTTGTCTAGCTGATGATAGCGCAAGGTTACCTTTTCAACCAGTAGAAGGGCTGAATGGGTTACGGATCGCTGCACATATCTGTGTACAACTTCTGTGCTAGAGAGGAGCATAACAGTGAAAAAATACGTCATCGAGTTAAGGCACCGACTCACTGCACAGATGGGCTTCGCCGAAGGGGCAGCTTCTAAATCCTGATCTGGACTCGTCCTGGCAAAGCCAGCAGTCGCATACTCTCCCGCTAGTTAAACAGCAACGCCTATTGTTTGAAAGTCGGTTACATAATGGCATTTCTTTATATGTGCAATCATAAAGGTAGGCCCCGGCTATCCTCCCAGCCCCAATCCTGAACCTGGCCCGCTAGCAGTTCTCAGGAAGCCTCCTCGGCTCAGGTACTCACCATTTCTCCGTCCGTCCGGGGTCACCTCAGAAATGCGGGCGCTCTTTGGGGGGGCCGGGTTATATACCGTCTCTTATCGGTTTCAGAGTTAAAATAGCCCAGGGGCCGGGCGGCATCGCCAAACATGGCAGTCTGGAGCCAGAGAGGCCTGCACAAGATAAAACCACTCCAGAGGCCGGATTCCAGCGCAGGCCCGGGATATAGAGGCCCCCCGACGGCGCAGCCCCCCACCTCCCTCTCTCACATGACGGATACATGGCTGCCTCGGTGGGCCATTCACTCATGTCCGACTATCTGCGTCACTGGGGTCCATCAGCGTTTTGAACAGAGGCAGCACCGAGGCTGGGAGTGCACAGCGCCTGGTGAGCGCATCATGCAAAACCCTGTCCACAGCAGTGGTCTTCAAACTTATGAATGCCACGCCCCCCTGTGGAGAAAAAAATCTTTGAGGCCCCCTACAATAATGTTCAAAATATTTCTATAAACTGGCAATGTTTAAATATGTCGAAACTTATTTAAACATCGCAGGGCAGTTCTGCACTGTTTTAAAAATGTTTAAATAGAAATACTATTCGGGTATGCCATGTTTTACTAACGTGCAAAAGTATCCACAGTGTGATTATTCGAAGTGGGGGTGGGGTTTTTGAAGTTTTAAAGAATATTTGGAGTCCCTTCCCTTTTCACACACACCACCAGCCAGGGTGTAAATGACGAATGATGGCAGTCATGGCCCATTATAGAGCAGATAGCCGCTCAACCCCACCCCCCACCCCATGACAACAAAGCACTGATATCAGCATAATGCTTCTTTTGGTTAGATGCAAAATCAACAGTAGGTGGACAGAATGCAGAACAATGTCATACATTCACCCCAGTACTGAGATCTGGGCCTAAATCATAATTTTTTGCTCACCATGCCATTCCGGTTTGAACCCAGCCATATGCAAATCAGTCTTGACCCTGTGCCCCATGGGAACAGTCCAGCCCAAACTGCCAAGCCAGGTCCTCCCTGAACTGGAAACAAGCATCCTAGGAACGGTTTCTGGCTTTCAGCCCTCATCAGCCAGGATAGCTTGATTCCAGTGGCATGGAGAGCACGGGACTCACGTCTGAGCATACCCGTCCCACTCGGGGTGACAAATGCAAAAACAACAGTTGATGGACAGAATGCAGAACAATGTCATACATGCACCCCAGTACAGAGATCTGGGCCTAAATCCATCATTTTGTTGCTCACCATGCCATTCCAGTTTGAACCCAGCCATATGCAATTCAGTCTTGACCCTGTGCCCAATGGGAACAGTCCAGCCCGAACTGCCAAGCCTGGTCCTCTCTGGACTGGAAACAAGCATCCTAGGACCGGTTTCGGGCTTTCAGCTCTCATCAGCCAGGAGAGCTTGATCAGTTGACTGGGGGTGAGTGTTTTATTTGTTCAAACGCTCCGTCCATCATACCCTTTGGTATAGCTTTGTTCGCCCTAAATTAGCAGGGTATGCCCGGACGTGGGTCCATTGCTCACTCTACCACTGGATTCAAGATAGCCTGGCTGATGAGGATTTTGAATCCGAAACCGGTCCCAGGATGCTTGTTTTCGGTCCAGGGAAGACATGGCATGGCAGTTCGGGCTGGACTGTTCCCATGAGGCACAGGGTCTGACTGATTTGCATATGGCCATGTCTGAACTGGGGTGGTGGAGTGAGCTAAAGAATGGTGATGGATTAATCCCAGATCAGTTGACTGGGGGTGAGTGTTTGATTTGTTCAAACGCTCCGTCCATCATCCCCTTTGGTATCGCTCTTTTGGTTAGAGGCTTGTGCCCCCCCTGGAATCACTTAAGGCCCCAAGGGGCCCGCCCCTCCCCGATTTGATGACCCTGGTCTACGGCATGGTTACTTAGGCTGTGGCTGAGCTGCTTCAAATAACTCTGACCTACGATATAACAGCTACCTCTCAACACACTGAACACCCAGGAATAAACACAAACTGCAGGTCTCCAACTGCAGCTGCAGCACTTTGTTACTGTCATACCTTCCCTGTTCTGCAAGGCAGTGAAGCTTGCGCTGCTGCTGCCCGATCTGTAACTATTCTGTGAGGCCAAAGGTTTGTGCTGATGCTGCCCTAGCTGTCCTTGTCCTCCGAAGTTGGGAAGCTTGCCCTGTTACTATTTAAGGACCGCCTGTTCTACGAAGAAGGGTCTGCCCACTGCTGCCCTATCTTCTAAAAATACAAAGGATATTTTTAATGCACTTGCATAACACGCCCAGGCCTGTCAGAAGCTTTTGTTGGGCCCCGGGCAAACACTAGTTGTGGAGCAATGACCCAGAGACTTCCAGCTTGGCCAAACTATGTGGTTCTTGGAAATTACTTTTCTTCCTCTGCCTGCTATTCTCTGATCTTCACATTTGAGAGCACCTTCAAATCATTCAGGTCAGGATGTGCACAGAACAAAAACATCTCTCATATATGGTATAATAGACCATAATGTTTGCTTCATCAATTAACGCTTTGTATAGGTGGTCCTAGAGAACTGACTTGCCTCATGACCCCACCCTTGCTTCTGCACCGGAACATTTATTTCTGAAGTATCTGTTTGCCTAACAGCATTTTATTCATTCATTCACTAATAAAACTGTCATTAGGGCAGAAGGGGAAATAATGTGACACCGATCCAAGATTGGAATTGCACAATGTCTAAACAGAAAACCTGGTTTCAATCCTGGCTTCCAAGTTTGTCCAAACAGTGTGACCCTGGGCGATTACTATTGTTCCCTGTGCCTTCTTTTCCTTGATCATCGCATCTGAGAACACCTTCAAATAATTCACTTGTACAATTTTTCTTGTGTATGATTTACCAGGCCCTAATGTTGCTCCATAGGAGAAATAAGACAACTGACATACCTCTTCAGTCATTCATAAAACTACCACAGCTGAAATTATGTTCACTATAGTTATATAATCTGAGGTCCTAAAGTGAAACAATCCAAAATACACTTTTGCATGTAAAAGTTCACACTTCCACTATAAATAAAGTGGCAGTCAGAGACACTTGCAGCAGGACATAAGATACAGGATGACCTCAAAGCTCCTTCCCTCAGACTCCACTGCACTGATTTTCCAGACAGGATGCAACACAGACGGCACTGCTCAGAATGATGGGCCCCAGTTCTCACTGCTTCGTTACCACTCCTCTAGTGGTACAGGTAGCGAGGCAGGAGATGCTTGGGTTTTGCATATGTGGTTCAGGGTCTCAAGGCCTAGGCACTGCCACTTCCCACACCCAGTCACCTGTGAGTGTGGCTTGGCAGCGTGTCATGACCGGTTTCACAGCGCAGACTACGTTTACAGTGACTCACCCTGTGAAACATGCTGCACGTTCTCACAGGCTTGCCACTACCGAATTCTGAGGTGAAAGAGTGAGGCCTAAGAACATTTGCCGTATTTTTCGCCTCACTTTCTTTCTGAGACTGATGAACATGCCACATGAAGCAGGGACTATTTCACAATACTTGCTATGAGACACCTATATTTCTGGGGAAGACACCTGACACCCCGAGGCAATAGTCAAGCACAGAAACATGGTGATCTAAAAGGCAAGTGGGGTCCGTTGCTCTTCAGAGTTGTGAACGTTAGTTTCTAGTGTGCTTGCTCTTTTCTTGTATGCAGTGAAGGGTTAAACAGCCCAGTGGGAGAGAGGGCGCAGATTGCCTTTCAGATGCAAATGAGTCTCTTGTTAGTAATTGGCTAAAATGAATACTACTTTGAAAACCTGCAGTGGCTGTCATTTACCAAATCAATGCAAGCAGAACCCCTTAGATGTGTCTATAGACACTCAGGAAGTATAATGTCCTGTCCACACTCGTCTTGAAAACGTTATCGGCCTAGAACGTGGTGAGATTAGGGTGGTGCATATACAGCACTACTGTTAAGCGATTTGCACTGAAGTAGTGCAGCACGGACTGCAGATACTGCCCCGCGAGTGCCGCCAGTGATCTGCCTGCCTTTTCTTTCTCAGCCTGCGTGTCTCTCCCTCTCTCGCTCCAGTTTTTGACATATTGGTTGATATGTGGATTTTTGACCTGTTTGCATCTCGGAGATATGTCTAAAATAAGTGCGTTGTTCAATGGGATCCTTTTGACATGTGCAATCATTAATGAGACCACCAGGACTTTAAGTGAGGTGAAAAATGTGTGTGGATGGGTGGAAGGTACTGAAAGGGGTGTAGCACATGTAATTAAGGGCATGGATAAAACACATAAATTGCATTTCTGTGGTTCCCATAGTGTGCTATCCACCAATATTTTGGTACCTCTCTTAACTTTCTGTTATTGCATCCAGATATATTGCACAACAACTGACATACACCTAAAGCCAGCCAGCACTATAGCTTTGATCAATAGGTGTTAGCTTTTTAAGATATATGAGGAACAATAATTTTGCTCTAGATAGTTCCTATTGAAAATGTTTCTTAAATTGTGAGACTGTGAATGAAACATTATTGAGCCCCATTGATGGGGTATTTGTTTTCAAAGTGCCTCAACCACTCCTGTTATGTTCACTCTGTCTCACATGTACACCCATGTTCACTCCACATTTCACCCATCTGCTTATGTTACATCTCATATATTTCCACTTCTGCAACCATTACTCTCTCATGAATACTCTTGCTTGCATCAATCAATCAATCAGGGTTAATATAGCGCAACTACTCAACCATGAAGGTCTCAAGGCGCTAGGGCGGTAGTGAAGGGGGCAGTGCTAATCCATCTGGACACAGGGGTTCAGTCGAGGAGACAGGTCTTGAGATCCTTCCTGAATTGAGTCAGAGATGGGGATTGTCTGAGGTGGAGAGGCAGGATGTTGCAGGTCTTAGCGGCAAGGTGGGAGAAGGATTTTCCTCTGGTTTTGGTCTTGTGGATCTGTGGGACGGTGGCCAGGGCCAGTTGTGCGGAGCAAAGTTGTCTGGTGGGTACGTGGAATGAGAGGCAGTGTTTCAGATATGCAGCTCCTGCGTCGTGGAGAGCTTTGTAGGCATGTGTGAGGAGTTTGAAAGTGATCCTTTTGTTGACTGGAAGCCTATGAAGTACACAAAGGTGTTCGGTGATGTGCCTGCAGCAGGGGATGGTGAGGACCAGTCTGGCTACGGGTCCAGTACAATATGGAGGTAGCAGTGGGAGCATCCTCACACACATGGAACTGGCAGAGTATAGATACTGTAGTGTAAGCACCACTCACATAGAACAGGTACCCTTAACATGGGAAGTGGGAGTGCAAGAAACACACACACAAACACACATACACACACTCTCTTTTTTCTCTCTCTCACTCTTCACTCACAAAGAACAGGCACTCTATAATATGCAAAGCAGCAGGGTAAGCTTTATTCACACATACACGCATAGCAGGTTTTGATCTGTTGTGCTGGATGTATATGTTCCCTTCTGCAAATTTGATACAGAGCAATGAAATGCATGTTTTGGACAACAATCCTTTCACCTAAGGCCATTGTTTACAACAAATGTACTTTGGATTAATACAAAAGAAGTACCACTGTGCTGTGCTACCTTTACCTAATTCCACTACCCCCCCTGGCCCTGCCCCAGCTTCACTCTCCTCCTTTCCCCAGGCCCAATTATATTTTCAATGCTGGTTGCTCCCTTGGAAAAAGACACAATGAGGCACATGGGGTAAAAGTTGAGGAGTATGGGGAGTGGAGCAGGCTAGTCTATGAATGTTTGAAACAGAGTGAAATATAGTTTTTCTAATATTTTTACAATACCTGGCAGCTGAGAGATATGCCGATAGTTGTGGGATCATCCTGGGAAAGGATAGAGTTTTTCAACAACAGAGTTAATCATTCTTAATTGCGCGTGCCTTGATGATAGGCCTAATTGATTGGAATAGGTAGCCTCACCCAAGGCCATTAGAGGGGCAATCTGGTTCAAAATCATGGCCAGGCGTTTGTTTGAGAGTGAGCTAGTGGGTCTAGCAGCCTAATGAGATTTACTACCTCTGAATCCTTACTGAAGGAGATGACTTCCTGTTGCAGAGATAGATCCCTTGTTGAAGAACTGTCCAGAGAGGGGCGTGGCTACGGCGCCAACTAAGATGGCCGCCTAGAGTGGGTCTTCCGCCGCACCGGGACAAGCTTCTCGGAATACGAAACGCACCCGGTGAGCCCTTTTTTTTACAACGAGCGTTTGTTTATGCGCAGTTAGCAGCTGAGGTCCGTTTCCCTCATAACGGGGACGGCTGCCACCATTTTAGACACCTCCATCTTCACCCTTGATATACTGCCGCCTGCTGCTGCTCAATGCTCCTGTACTCCTGACATTGCTGTTTTAGTCAGGAATCATCAAGAATTGTAGCAATTGCCCTGGAGGCGCGGGCCATTTCTACACTGACGCTACACTCATCCTCAAAGGGAACTTACAATGATTACCTCATATCTCTGCCATTTTAGAGGTATTTCAACTTTTCCCTCATAGTGTGTCTTCACAGGATTGCTTTCTTGCTGTATGTACAATTTTTATGACGCTCAACTTATGTGCTGATGATTACTATTACCTTCATTGATGGTCTCTTTGGAAGTTTTCCTCTTTGTTATTTAATACAGTGGCTTTGACGTTTTTTGCCATATTTCTCCGGGACTGCATCTAATTATATTTTTCAGTTTGATTTTGCTGTGACTATGCTTTATATTCATACATATTGACTTTCTCCTGATGACATGTCTTTTTCTTACCGGAGGTCCACTCAGGCTTGCACGTTTACAATGTTTCCAGCCTTGTAAATTTTGCACACTTACTCATTCCCTCTTACAATTTCTGGGATTTACGCTTATGGTTCAGCCTCCATTCTACCTACCAATAATTTAGCCTACTCTACACTGAATTGGAAGTACTTTATCTCCTATGGTCAAGTTGCGCGCACCAAAACTTATTTTTGTGCCCTCTACAAGTGCTCAAGGGACTTCCTCTTCAACTTTGCACGCTTCCACCACTGAGATAACAATGGCTGGGACAGCTCCTCATCGTTCTTCCACTACCCAAGCCACATCCAATAAATCTCCGCCTCCTACTTCTTCAACTAAACGTCTGAAGTGTGATCCTCCTTCTCCTGATAAACACTCATCTCCTATTTCTATGGAGTTAATTTTAAAGGAAATACGTGCATTACGTCCATTTATTGAGGAAACTAATAAGGACATGCAACTTTTGAAAGAAAAATGGTCGGCAATGGATACTCAAATTACTTCTGTTGACAACAGGTTTCGGAGATACAATCCAATTCACAGCGCATTTCCTCTTTAGAAAAATCAGTTCTCTCTTTTCAGCAACATACTGAGGATTTAGAAAATAGAAATAGAAGGAAAAATCTTCGTATTTATGGCTTGCCGGAATCCCTAGAAGGAGACGACCCAGTGACGTTTTTCACTTCCTTCCTGCCAAAGCTTTTGGACATGTCAACCACTACTTCTCTCAGTATCCAAAGAGCCCACAGACTTGGTCCCTGATCAGCTGCTTCAACAAAACCTTGGGGAGTCATCATTATCTTCTTGAAATTTACAGATTTGCTCTCCGTTCTCTCCACAGCTAGAGCCAAAAGACAAGTCTCCTGGTTATGCCAACGTGTATTCCTTTCTCAAGATGTCTCAAATGCTACTACATCAAGAGGAAAGAATTTCTGTCTCTACGCCCCTCTTTACGTTCCCTTGAGGCTCGATATGGTTTGTTCCAACCGTGCATCTTCAAGGTCACTCACCAAAACCGGACATAGACTTTTCAGGATCCTGGTGAACTCAAAAATGTAATCCTTCTTCAGTCCAATAGTGGCATGGATACCTCCTCTTCTTCCATTGGCTAAATAGATCATCAATAATGTTCGTTTGTTTTCTTGTTGTCTCTTTGCAGCATTCCTGTTGTTGTCTCTTCACAGCATTCCTGTTGGAGTTTCGTATTCAATTTATCTTACATATTTTCCAAATTTGTTGTTATTTGTATTAGTTTGTTACATACCTTATAATGTACTCCTTATGTTCCCTCTTTGATCTCATCATTCTTCATTCCCTTCCATAGATTCATGCAATTTGTTCCCTCCTTCTTGTGGCCTCCTTCCTGTGGTTTTTTGATGTCCTGGAGCGGTTGGATTCCTACTCTTCGAGCCGTCCATCTTGTTAAATTTCGCCATTACCCCACCTCCCTCTTGTATCTCCCTCTCAGGTATATTTTTTGCAGTCGTCCTTTGTGATATGTACTGTCTCCTCTTTCTTCTCCCTCTTTGCATTTCTGCAAGTTCTTCTCCTTTTTCCCTCTTTCAACTTTCCTCTTTATTCAAAGTTTTTTGCTGTTTTTCTTTTCTCTTCTCACTTTTTTATTTTTTCGGCTCTATGATGTTTGCATGTCTTTTTGCACTTTTTGATGTTAATATACTTATCTCGTTTATAAATTTAAAGTTGTTTCTTGGAATGTAAAAGGTTTTATTAACCCCATTAAACGGCAGAGAGTACTTTCTCACTTATCTTCTTATACTCCTGATATTCTCCTTCTTGAAGAGACTCACCTTACTGATCCTGAATCTCTTAAATTAAAAAGGAACTGGGTTGGTACAGTCTTATTTTCTCCCTCTATCAACAAAAAAAATGGAGCTGCTATTTTAATTCATAAAAAATTGAAGTGTAAAGTTCTATTAGAAGAAAAATATGCTGATGGTAGATGGATTTTGGCTAAGTTACTAATTAATTAAATTCCTTTAACTGTTTTTAATATCTATGGTCCTACAGTACTCAACCTGATTGTTCTTTTTGGCCCTTAATTACGGGCAAATGTATTCAACACAAAGATGACATTACTTATAGGAGGAGATTGCAATCAGATTCTGGATCCATTTCTGGATTGCAAATCCTCTGTTCGCTTTATCCCCCACAAACCTCACAAACAGTTTTTGGATATGATCTTACAAGCACGTCTTTCTGACTCTTGGACACTCACACACCCAGACACTTTCCCGCTTTCCGCCCACCCCTCCCACCCCCCGCCCGCCAGCCACAGCAATGCCGAGAGCTTGTAACTACAAGTCAAGGAATTGTTTTAAGAAAGTATGTACAGTTCTGTCTGAATGTGTATGTGACGAAGGTGGCTTTGTTGTGTGTGTGTACCTATAATCTTCGTTAAACCTCTCCCCCCTCCCGTAGAAGCCAGTGTAGTTTTTACCTCACTGTCATTGGCTGCACATGGGAAGGTGGAGCCCGAGACAATACACTCCGCCGCCATTTCCTCGTTCATTTTGAGCGGAGTGGAATCGCTGTCGCTGCTGATATTTATGATATATTTGTTGAGTTTTGCTTTGAGCCAATACGTTTTGCTTTAGGGATATGTTTGAGGGCTTTTTGTTTTCACGGTAACCGCTAAGATCACAGGAAGATGCTTTTAGATTCAGATGCAAATACAATGAAGCTTCAAATGTTATTTTTGTTAATACCTCTCTCTGCCTCACGGTTGCTATCACCCGCTATCTCTATCACTTTCCTCACACCTGTCTCATTCTGTCTCTTGGTTATTTCTCATATGTCTCTACATGACTTCTCGCATACTGTGGTACTCTCTCACAGCAGGTCTTCCATTCTCTCTGACTCTCGGCTGTCTCTCAGTCATTTGTCTATTGTATGTCTATCACCTATCCTTCTAACCTGTCTCGCTGTCTCATCTGTCTATATTTCTCCCTCCTGTCACTGCATACTCTTTAGTCCCACTCGTCTGTCTCTCGATCTCTCCCGTCTCTATGTGGTGTCGTATTCCTGCTCTTCCTTTCATTATTTTCCCTTCATCCTCTTTCCCCTCTACCACCTCTCCCTCGACCCCTACCCTGGGATGTATTTCTTGTTAATACCTTCTTCTCAGTGCACTGCTATAATGTGCCCTCTTAATGCCAAAGCTTCTCCGTCTTAAATAAACGCACTTCTTTAGGTTTCGCCTGGCGTAGCACTGCGCAGCAGTGTTCGCGCAGGCGAAAGCTTATGATTACTAGTCCGGGGCTTTGTCCCGCCTCTCTCTTCCATTAGCTAGCTCCATAAACGGCGGCTAGCCATTGGAAGAGAGATCTGTCCGTAATTGTCGGAGCAGATTCGTGGGCGTTCTGGCGATTTTTTCGCTCTCCGCCCCTTTGTTAACGTCATTGCGGCGGTGGGCGGATGTTTTTTTTTCCGTCTCAGCATGTTTTTGTCATTTCCGACGTGTGCTTTGCAGGGGTGGGCTGCGCGACTGGGTGTCCTGTGGTCTCGGTTTGTTGTCGTGCGTGGCCCCCGTTCCCTCTACCCACAGCTCTCCTCCCCGCAGCTCTTCTCCGTCTCTTCTCCGTCCCGTTCTCGCTTCGCCTCCCTCCCCTTCCCCCCCCCCTTCCCTCTGCCGCAGCTCTTCTCCGCCCGGTGCGCGATTTAAGTTGCCGGGATGTATTTACTCTTTCCCTCAGTCAATCTCTCCCCATTCCCTATCACTCTCCTTCATTCACACCTCGCCACTAATGTCTCCTTTGCAATCTTCCAGGATTCGTCAAGCCTCTCACTTACACCGCACTCTCGGCACTTCTTACTGCTCTTCCGACATGTGCTTTGCAGGGGTGGGCTGCGCGACTGGGTGTCCTGTTGTCTCGGTTTGTTGTCGTGCATGGCCCCCCTTCCCTCTGCCCGAAGCTCTTCTCCCCACCGATCTTCTCCGTCTCTTCTACGTCCCGTTCCCGCTTCGTCTCCCTCCTCCTCCCCCCCTTTCCCTCTGCCGCAGCTCTTCTCCGCCCGGTGCGCGATTTAAGTTGCCAGGATGTATTCACTCTTTTCCTCAGTCAATCTCTCCCCATTCCCTATCACTCCTCCTTCATTCACACCTCGCCACTAATGTCTCCTTTGCAATCTTCTAGGATTCGTCAAGCCTCTCACTTACACCGCACTCTCGGCACTTCTTACTGCTCCACCCCGCTCACTCACTCTATTTTTCTCCATCTCTTTCACTCTCTTCCCTAATTTCTCATCCATCTCTCGCAGCATTCGGAGACTCCGGTGCCTCCTTCCCATGCCATCCATGCCTAATTCCCTGCCTCCTTCCCATGCCGTGCCTGCTTCCCTGCCTCCTTTCAATGCCATGCCTGTTTCCATGCCTCCTTCCCATGCCATCCATGCCTACTCCCCTGCCTCCTTCCCATGCCATGCCTGCTCCCCTGCCTCGTTTTCCATGCCATGCCTGCTCAGGGTACCTCCTTCCCATGCCCTGCCTGCTTCCCTGCCTGGCTTCCCATGCCATGCCTGCTCGGGTTACTTCCTTCCCATGCCATGCCTGCTCCCCTGCCTGGCTTCCCATGCCATGCCTGCTCGGGTTACCTTCTTCCCATGCCATGCCTCCTCCCCTGTCTCGCTTCCCATGCTATGCCTGCTCGGGTTACCTCCTTCCCATGCCTCCTCGGGGCAGCACTTGAGAGTTCAGCTGTTTTCTGAGAACGTTCCAGCGTTCACCCATTCCTTGGCAGCGATCCCAGACCAGATGGCTGCCCGGGAGGGGGCGCGTTCGGTACAGCGTTGAAGCTGAAGAGTACACGAGGCATCAAGAGAACTGATCGGAAACGTCTTCAGTTAATAACTCGATTCTTACGGGTTAAGCCTGATGTGAACACAGCCATTGAACACAAACACCCGCCGTATCAAGCACTTCGTGCGGAGGACGCAGGGAGACCCGGGTCGGACTGGTCTTGGAGCAATCAGCCAGTGTCGGGTGGACTGCCCTGACAGATCAGCGTGTGGGCCACTTTTGCCTGTCTGCGAACCTGTTTTATGGTCCGAAGGTGGGTTTTACTGCTGATTGTCCTGGTATTACCACACACATTGCATGGTGTAAGCACAAATGCCTACAGCCTCCCATACCTTGAAAATACCCACACACAGATCTACAAGTTTAAAACCGGCCTAATTTGCAAATGTGGGTCTCTTTTTAGCTCTCTAGTTTGCTAACAGGGGGCGATTTTGTTTTGGTGTCAGGGCCTAATGTGTCTAAATCCGACTCTGATGAAGACAACCCCAATGCTGCCCTGCCTCAGTGAACCCATTTACTATAGTTCACCCTCAGACCCCGAGGAATTCAGTGTTCCACGCATTTGAATATACTCTCACCTGATAGGTCCGAGTCTCACTCAGTATAATGCAGTCTCACTTACTGGATCTAATCCTCACACTTGGGAGCACAACATCCCTAATTGGTGTAAATATAAAACATTTAACCACAGACTCAGTCACTGGGTATCAGTGAGACAGATTGGACAACAGTATCAGTGAGTAGGTGGGTTCTCACTCCTTGGAGCGCAGTCTCCAACATGTGTGTAGCGCAGTTAACAGAGGGAGTGGTTCACCCTGCCCCTTATCTCCTGGAAACTCCCACCTCCCCTGGGGTGCTATTCTGCTGCAAAACTCTGTCCCGGGATGTACTTGTGATTAAGAGGTTGGAGCATCCTCAGTGAGTGGGTCCCTGCTACTGAGACTGCTGTAAGGGCCGGGCCGGGCCGGGCCATGCTTTCAATCCTGGTGCAAGTGTGGGGTCCTGCTGGTGTCTGTCCCCCCACCCCGCTCTTCCTGGTTGTGATGGGCAGCAGTGTGGAGATGGCTTCCCAGCAGAACAATTACGCTTGTGCACTGTCCTTCAGTCGGTCACACTGCTCTTAAAACCTCAGGCCCCCTTCGTATAAAAGATATTTGTCACCCCCGCTATTCCTGGTTGTACTGGTGTCCGCCCCCCAACCCGCTCTTCCTGGTTGTACTGATGTCCATCACCCCCCACCCCCGCTCATCCTGGTTGTTCTGGTGTCCGTCACCCCCCACCCCGGCTATTCCTGGTTGTACTGGTGTCCGCCCCCCCACCCTCGCTCTTCCTGGTTGTACTGGTGTCTGTCACCCCCACCCCCACTCTTCCTGGTTGTGCTGGTGTCCGTCACCCCCCACCCCGCTCTTCCTGGTTGTGCTGGTGTCCCTTCCCCCACCCCCGCTCCTCTTCGTTGTGCAGGTGTCCGTCCCCCCCACTCTGTCTGTCTGAGGGTGGCTCTGTCTGTGTGAGGGTGGCTCTGTGTAGGTGGCTCTGTGTGTGTGAGGGTGGCTCTGTGTAGGTGGCTCTGTGTGTGCGGGTGGCTCTATGTGAATGACTCTGTGGGCGGCTCTGTGTGTGTGTGTGGCTCTGTCTGTGTAGCTCTGTCTGTGTGTTTGTGTGTGGCTCTGTGTGTGTGTTTGTGTGGCTCTGTGTGTGTGTTTGTGCTCTGTGTGTGTGTGCAAACGCAACAGGTCTCACATTTGTGAGAGATTAAGCTATTGGCATTGTAAATGACAATGCCATTTATTTATCTGTTTTCAAAACCAACACATAAATAAAAAAATTGTCATTTACAATGCCAATAGCTCTAACTTTTACAAAGGCGAAACCGTTGCATTGTAAATGCTTGTTTTAACTTTGAAGAGATTTATCATGTCTTAGTGATGATTGTTGTACGATTTACATAGCAATATGTTCAGGGCTTGGCTCCTGCACAGACTTTAAGACCGAGCCAGACCCCTGGCTCAGCTCTCCTGTTAGATCGTTGGCTCACCCCCGCCCACGCGGGCACTCGCGCAGCTTGTGGTTAGTACCAGTAAACCAGTTTAGAGGGTCGAAACGCTCTGGGCGCCAGCAGATCACAGCCCAACGGGTTTCTACCAATGTCACAAGCATTGCTGTATTAAAGCTCCAAGATGCAGTACAGTTTGTGCTATATCTATTCTGCTCTTACAGTCCCTTTTTCATTTAATAATATCCTTTGATCATTTGTGTATTTCTCTTGGAGCCGAAGATACTAATTCTATATCAGCAATAAAACAGGGCAGGGGTTAAGGAGAGCTTCGCATTTTGTTGTTGCAGCGTTTGTGCAATGCAGGCACCTTAACCCTTTAAGCGCTGCCGTCGGTCAACGGTCATCACGAGCGCTACTTCCCCATTGCTGCGCACAACAGCGCTCGTTATTCAAACGTTCAGCACTGGGAGCTGAATGTTCGAAGCAGCTAAGGTGTTAATTGACAGCGCCCTGAATCTGTAACCATGGTAACAAAGGGTCACTGAAAAGAATTCATTAGCATCTATGTGTTAATGACCATCTGTTTAGGGAAGGGAAATGAGCCAGGGGAGGGCCGCTGCTGCTCCCCGGGGGTCTTACTCTTCCGGGTGTTTGGTGTATGGCCAGCGGGCACAGAGACTTTTGCACTCCCTTTTAGCTTTTTGGCACGATTAGTCAACAGGCACGTCTTTCTCGCCTTGTTCCATTTCATTTCGGTAAATCTTTAAAGTGCTATGTAGCTTTGAAATTAAAAGTTTCTTTTGCAGGGACGGTGTTTGTTTCTGTACTGTTAGACTTAAACTGTGTTTGGTTTCTATTCTTGTACGATCCACGCATGTTTTCTGTCACAGCCTCTTGCTTTAATTGCTCTTGTTTCTGGAATTGTCTTGGTTTGCAGTAGATGGATGGCAGGTTCGGTGATGCTTACCATACTCTGCTTTCGATGCCACTTCGAACTTACCCTAATGCTGAGTAGAAGGAAGGGTGTTTGTTACAAAAACATGAAAAGGGGCGTTCCCAATGCATGAAGCACCATATGAATGAAATCAACCAAAGTCACCCACAGAGTAGCTGATATATTTTTAGAAAAATGTATTTCTTTTTAGATAATCATTTCTTTGATAAGATTCTCATGACCAAAATAAATTTGGGTCAACTTCTAGTGCATGAAAATTCATAAAGTGATACGGTCATGGAAAAGACATCAGCCCAAAGACTAATAAAACATTAAAAACATATCACACAGTTCAGTCATTCTAATCATTCATCCACACAACTCTCTATCACACAAACCATATAGTCATACTCAATCAGATCATCAGAACATAAAACAGTGGGGGGGAAAAAAAGGAAGGGTGTTTGACCTCTGTCCAAAATGTCTCAGTGAAACTCCTGCACTTCCTTTGAACATACGGTGCAGATTTGGAAATAAAATGATGCCAGTGCAATGCTCCCTACAAATATGACAAATAGGGTAAAAAAAGTGACAACAAAGAGTGGAGCAGGAAAAACTTATCTGCGTCGAGATTATGCGGCTCAGAGCTTACCTAAATGTAGTCATAGTAGAAGGGCAACATCCATGATGAATCACCCGAAGGTTAATACTACAGGGCCTTGAAAAGATATAATTACATGAGCAGTAAGAGAAGCCCACGAGGCACAGACAACCCACACCAGAAAAGCCAGTTTGCATGGAAGGCCAGAGTCGATGCAAGGGTTTTTTTTGTGTGCAATTTTATAGATATAGCGCAAACTCGACCCGAAGGTATATTGGAGGCTTCACATGAGCACCAGTTACATTACACAAGCACACATCCATTTTATTGAAGGCGTGGGAAGATTACATGATTTGACCACAATTACAAGATGTTGAGGTGACACCGAGACTCGAACGTGGTTCCCCAGCTCTAAAGTGGGCAGCTCTGGCCGTTAGGCCACATCCCTGTATGTTTATCACCAGGCATACACACCACCGGCCGTCAGTGCACACTTTCACCAGGCACAGACACCATCAGTCGTCAATGCACGCTTTCACCGGGCACAAACACCACCAGCCATCAGTGCATGCTTTCAACAGGCACACACACACCACCAGCCGTCAGTGCATGCTTTCACCGGGCACACACACACACCACCAGCCATCAGTGCATGCTTTCAACAGGCACACACACACCACCAGCCATCAGTGCACGCTTTCACCAGGCACACAAACCACCGGCCGTCCGTGCACACTTTCATCGGGCACAGACACCATCAACCATCAGTCCTCAGTGAACGCTTTCACCTGGCACAAACACCACCAGCAATCAGTGCACGCTTTCACCGGGCACAAACCCCACCAGCCATCAGTGCACGCTTCCACCAGGCACACACCACCAGCCGTCAGTGCACGCTTTCACCAGGCTCACACACACACCACCAGCCATCAGTGCACGCTTTCACCAGGCACACACCACCATCCGTCAGTGCACACTTCCACCAGACACACACACCACCAGCCATCAGTGCACCATTTGTACAGGCACACACACCACCAGCCATCAGTGCACACATCAATTGTTAACGCATCCACAATTAACTATTGTAGCAATCGCAGTATGGCACACTTTACTATTAAACATATTCATCTAAAGCGCAGCATGCCACCATTGCTACAAAAAAAAATACAATTTTTTTTGGCCTACAATTTATAGACTTTTGTTGCAATTGGTGTTGCAATATTTCGCAATGCCAATAGCTCAAACTTAATTAATGCGAGACCTATTGCATTGCAAATGCTTGTTTTTCTTCTTCTTTTCGTTCTTTGAATTTTTTCAATTCAACCCTGATCCTAATACTCCTTCTCATATCCTCTAGGATTCCTTTAAAGCTACTGCGAGAGGATTTATTATCGATTTTGTCTCTAGGAAAAAGAAACAATTTATTCAAAAATGTAAATTTTACCTAGCACATATAAAATTGGAGCATCAATTCTACACCTGTTCTGATAAATGTATGTAACCAGAGCTTTAGCGCGCCAACATTGCTTTTAATAAACTCACCACTGATAATGCATCTTCAATTCTTCTTCGCAGTAGTGCGCGTTACTATGGTGGTCGTAACAAATCTGGAAAACTCTTAGCTAACTATCTTAAGTCTCGTAAAGAACGCACTTCTATTGAATCCATCTATTCTTCTGACAATATTCTTCTTCATACAGACAAAGACATTCTTGACCAATTCCAATCGTTTTACCGACAATTGTATACTCCGAAAGCTCCCCCAACTCCCTCTCTTATTCAATCTTATTTTCAAAAACTGCCCAAGCCCTCTACCTCTCATCTCAATTTCCCCGACCTTGAACTTGATCTCTCATTGCATGAACTCTCTACAGCTTTGTCTTTTCTCACTAAAGGTAAAACACCGGGCCCTGATGGTTTTCCGGTTGAATTTTACCTACATTTTTCCGACTTTTTATTGCCAAAACTCCTGTCACTTTATTCTTCTTGCAAAGCGGATGGTTTCTTTCAGGATGCCACCATTTGTCTTATCCCAAAAGATGGTCGTGATCCCAAACTTTGTAAAAATTATCGTCCGATTTCATTAGTTAATTTTGATTATAAACTCTTTGCTAAATTAATTGCTCTATGTTTGGATCCATTTATGCCTCATCTTATTAGTAAAGAAAAATGTGGTTTTGTTAAAGGGCGACTCACCTCCGATAACTCTCGACTCTTTTTAAATGTCTTGAATAAGGCCTCATCTCTCTCCATCCCTTTGGCTGCTATTTCTGTAGATGCGGAAAAGGCCTTTGATAGAGTAGACTGGTCCTTTTTGTTTGCTTCCCTAAAATGGCACGGCTTTGGCCCCAAATATATCTCCCTAATATCTTTGTTATACTCTTCGCCCAAAGCTTCGGCTCTCGTTAATGGTCAACTTTCCTCATCCTTTACCCTTCAAAGGGGAGTACGTCAAGGCTGCCCTCTTTCCCTGCTTCTTTTTGTATTGGCTCTTGAACCATTTCTATCCTCCATCCGTAATAACACTTCCATTTCTGGTTTCCCCTATGGTGATAACCAATTACAACTTTCTGCATATGCTGACGATATCCTTTTATTTATTTCAGACCCAGAATTATCTATCCCCCCTTTATTGTCTGAATTTGAGGCATTTTCCCTTGTCTCAGGATATAAGATCAATTCTGAAAAAACAGAAATTCTCCCTCTGACCACATTTTTTCTCCCTCATCTTTTTTCCCCAACTGGTTTTACCTGGAACAGCACAAAGATAAAATATCTTGGTATTTGGTTCTCCAATTCTATTTCCTCCTCCATTAAATTAAATATATCCACTGTTATTTCTCGAATTGATCAATTGTTTTCCTCCTGGAATCTCCTCTTTCTCTCCTGGTGGGGTTTTCTTGACTCTAGTAAAATGATGATTGCACCTATTCTTATTTATACCTTTTCCATGTTACCTGTGCATATTCCTGCCTATTATTTCAAACGGATTGATTCTTCTCCATCAAAATTCCTTTGCAAAAATAAAAAATCTATAATTTCTCTTATAGCTCTTCGCAAAGCTAAATTGAATGGTGGTATTAATTTTCTAGACTTCCGTCTGTATCACAAATCCTTCTCTCTGCATTAAGCATCACGATGGCTCTCGTCAGAACATTCCCCCTTTTCTCCTCTTTGGCTCCACATTGAACACATTTTATTACTACCCTTTTCCTTTCAGGAAGTTTCACGCTTTTCCACCAAATCTCCTTATACTTCTCTTCCTTTGTTTAAACATACTTCTTCTCTTCTAAAGCCTTTGATTTTTCCTTTGACCATTTCGCGTGATTCTTTTCTACATTCACCCATTTGGTATAACTCACTTATTCTTTTAAATACCAGGCCTATTTGTTGGACATCCTGGAGATTAAAGGGTATCATAGGGGTCAATCATCTCTTTGATGGTCTGTCGCCTTGCTCTTCCCCCAATTTCAACTTCAGTTCCGTTGTCCTCGTTCTTTTCTACAGAAATACAATATTCTGATGGAAATACCTCTTGATCGTTATTATTCTCTTCCTTCCTCCACTTCACTAACCCCCCATCTCATCTCCTTGTGGTACTTTCTACCCTTCCTAAAGCTTCTCTTATTTATAGATTATTTTCCTCTCCTAACCCTGTCAAAGCCAAATTGATGCATTCTTGGGAAAAAGATCTGGATTGTACCTGGTCCATTGCTCTCTGGGATAAACTATGGTCCAAAAGTTTGAGAGTCTCTTGATCTGCTTCTCTTACTCAATCTTTATTTTTTCTATATCATAGACTTTACCTTTCTCCTCTTTCTCTATCTCGCTTCACCTCCTCTTCTGACTCTAAATGCTGGACTTGTGGTACCTCCGATGCTGATCTTCTACATCTCTTCTATTTCTGTCCTCCTGTATCTGCTTTCTGGAAACAGGTCTGGGCATACATTTCTCATATTTTCACACTCCCCGCTCGATACTCAATCGACCTTCTTTTTCTAGGCAGTCTTTCAGATTCTTTAGATTTTCCTCCACACTTACATGGTCTTTTGGTTCTCATGCTTGCACTTGCACTTCAACACATAGCTTCTAACTAGAAGTCCCTTACGAATGTTTCCATACGTTGTTGGTGAAATTCTTTATGTCATTTTCATAGACTTGATGTTGCATTTGCCTCTTCCTGTAAACCATCTTGCAATGTAGACCTTTATTGGTTACCTCTTACCACATACCTAGACCAATTAGCTCAAAAGAAACATACCCCTCTCACTTCAGAACCTTTTAAACCTCCTTGAAGGATTTTACTCTCTCCTTCTTGTTTTATTTAATATTGTTTACAGTTTTCCTATACTGCAATATTTTTATATACTGTATATTTTCTATTATTATTCATATCAGCAGTTTCGGAATCAGAGACGAGAGCGAGAAGACGGGAGTCGGGTGTTAAACAAAGAGGATCAGAGCTCAAGGAAACTTTGGCTATACAGATTCGCAATAACAAGGCGCATCTCCTCCTCTGAGGGATACAGTGCAAGATTACGCCTGTGATCTTGCACCTGGAAACGCGGTACCCTTTTCGTGCACCCGACCCCAAGACGAACTTTACCCTAATTTTAGTATCGAAATAGAGAGGAACAACGTCACTCTGGAATAACCCAATGATTGAATGTTGATGTGAAGACTAACATCTACTGTAACCCTACAGTCAATGATAAGGGAGGCACATTTCCTTAATTCTTATTGGACCACGGTGAAACAATAACCTCCGGAGTACAAGAAAACAGATTTTAAAGAAAGGTCATGGTGAAACAATGCGAAACCAGAAAATAGAAACCAAACCCTTGTCCAAATAATTGAATATGGAATAAGGATTCATCCGTACAGGCAACCATCCAGTGCCACTATAAGAGAGACAAAAAATCTAAAAGTCTTGAAAAAGATGGTACACGAATAAACAAAAGCCATCAAAACGCGTCAACGCTTACTGTTGCACAAACCAACCACCCAACTCACCCCAAGAATAAGAGAAAAAGCCAAGTCTTGGATTGAGTTTAAATGAGGGCCATGATGTGCATTTTTGAATGACAAATTGTTGATGTCTTAGTGTGTCTCTCTCTTCTCATTTTTAAATTTGATACATAGAAAGGTTTTTAATCATTTGTTAGATTTCAGTACAATTATTTGTTTACGTATATAAATTGTGAATTCGTTTTTTTAATTGATGCAAAGGGTCTTTTTTATGTAAGAACAATGATTTTTAATATGTTTTTATTGTGTGTTTGAATACAATTTCTACACTTTATATACAAAATTGTTATTGTTTATGCTTTTGCTTAGTGAAGCTTTGTGTCCAAGACCAATATTTGGGCATCCCTACTCAGTTACTCACCCAAAGGAAGCTGTTCACTTTACTATTTTGTATTATTGCCTGTTCCATTTATTTCTTTGCCGTTATTTTCTATAGCATTATTTTGTTATAGCATTACTTCTCATCCCTTTCCCTCCCCCCTCTTCCTTTCCCTTTAAAATCCCATAAAATGCTTTTATTTCTTATGACATTAGCACTGTTTTGAATTCAGAAATGACTTATTACACATTTATCTCCTTTTGCTGATGTCATATTGATGTTTCATATCATTACTCTTCAATAAAGCTTTCAAACACAATGCCCAGCGCGACGGTAAAGGAGCGCGCCCTTAGGGCCCGTCCCCCCGGTTCCCGCCCCTCCCCTCGATGGTCATTGGGCGGGCGGATCGCCGCGAGGCATCCGGCCGCCCAGGTCCTTCCGGGTCACGGCGTGATGCACTTCCGATGGGGGCGAAGGGGGCGGAGACCGGGACCTATTTAGGGGCAAGGGTCAGTGACCTCGCTCTCTTTGTCCCCCTTCTCCCTCATCGGACTGCTGCGCTCGCCCGTGACCTGCGCCTCCACCTCGTCCCATAGCATTAGTCTTTAAACTTGAGAGTTAGTTGCCCCCGTTGTTCCACCGGGTCCAGGTCGTGAGAGGAGGTGCGGTCGGCGGTGGAAGCGAGCCAGCGGTGTTCCAGGAGCGTGGAGACAAGGATTGGAGGCGTCCTTCCAGCGGTGACCTGATGGGCCAGGTAAGGGGGTTCGGGTGACTGGGGGGCCCACTCATGGCTACAGTGAGCGGGAGCAGTGGACGACACGAGCACTTAATTTGAGAAGCCCCGGACTCTTGTGGCTGCGGGCGGGGGCCTTTGGGTGCACGGTTCTCCTGTCGGCTGTGTTGGGCGCTTTTGGAAGGATAGCAGGAGGGGCAGGAACACAACGCGCTATTTAGGCGGGAGTCTCTGGGCATACAAGTAGCACCGCAGTGAGCGCAGGGCCTAGGGAGGCTGCGAGGGGCTGAAGTTATTAGAGTCGGGGTACGGATAAAGAATAAGATGCCGCCAAAGAAAGCTAGCCATAAACGAAAGGATACTGAGCCTGAGATAGCCCAAATGTTAAAAATGATTTTAGCGAAGCTTGGTGATAACGCCAACGAGAGTAGTGATGAGGATAAACCACTCCCTGAGCAACCAGCAACAGTAGAGCGCCCGCGTAGGGAGGGTGTGCCACCTAGGGCTGCATTCCCACCTTTAATCAAGAAGCCCAGAGTGCAGAGCAAGGGAAAGAAGGGGAGCAACCACAAGAGGGACAGAGCTCATGATGCGAGCAGGCCAGCAGGCGGGGGTGAGAGTCCAGTAGGTCCCGCCCCCTCGCCTCCGCTAAATGTAGTGCCCTCTCCCCCATCGGAACCAAGCACAGGCCCAATGAGTAATGTTCCGGGCCCCCTGGGGGACCTGTTAGGGTCAGCCCTAGCAGAGATTAGGGAGGCATTGAAGGTTTAAGCGACAGTACAGGCGCCGATGGAGACACCAAAAATGGTGACACCCATCCCTCCCTCATCACAACAGCAAGCAGGTGGCCAGGCAGGGCGTCCCCGGACCCCACAACAGAGATTTTAGCTAACGTATCCACTCTAGTCAGCCAGCTGGCAGCACCCGCTACCTTTCCTATAGCTGGTAATGCAGCAGTGGCGCCCTGGGTTCCCCCTGAAATCGGCAGAGCAGGAGGCGCTAAATAGTATTCAGAAACAGTTAGCCCTTCTGGTGGAATCCCGCAGCAAGGCAACTTTGGCGCCAGAACTAAATCCCCCGGTGGCAGCAGGTCTGTCAATGCCCATAGGAGGTAAGACGGGGGGGCGATTCCAGCAAACCTTTGGAGGGTGTGAGTGACATGGGGTTGCGCAGGGCAACATATTGTCACAGCCTGGAGCATTAGCTACCCATGTACCTAGCGACATGAAAGAAAAAATATGGAAAGGCGAATATGTCGACATATTCGCGCTAATTCGACCAAAGAGGCATGATGTGGAATACAAAGAGAGAGAAGGAAAAGAAGGGTCCTTCAAAGATAGGAAGCCAAGGGTGGGCAAAGGCAGCTAACCCAAGTATAGGGTGGGATCAAGTAGAGGTTAACGTGTGGTTAGAGAGTGTCAGCCACAGAGAACAGCACTCCAAGCAGCCTTTTCGGACATCTCAGGGAGGCCCGGGGGAGAAGAAGGGAACCTGCTGGCGTTCAACAAGAAGATGTGCACCTGGCCCACCGGGCAGTGTAGATTTAGGCATGCCTGTTCTTTCTGTGGCCATCCCTCCTACCCAAGAGTTCAAATGTGTTAAGAAGTCAAAGGAGCGGGAGGGGCTGGAAACAGAGATATCAAACCCCCTCAGCCTTAAGCTGCACACACCCGTGGACATCGGGAGACTGTTTTTTTGGCTGAATCAGTATCCTGACAGGACAGCAGCCAAGGTCCTTTACTTACGTTTTTCGGAAGGCTTTCGCATCCCGGCGCAGAGCGTGGCGCCTGTCAGGCAATGCAACAATTTGCTTTCAGCGCGCAGGCATCCTGCGGTAGTCGCTCAGAAAGTTGAGAAGGAGCGCGCCTTGGGCCGGGTGGCGAGCCCTTTCCCGTCCCCCCCTTTGGAAGGGTTTGTTTGTTCCCCACTGGGGGTGGTGCCAAAAAAGGAGCAGGGACAGTTTAGAATGATCCACAACCTCTCAGCACCTCGGGGGGCGCCAGTAAATGACGCCATTGACCCTTCCCTGTGTTCGGTCACATACTCTTCCTTTGATGCAGCGTTACAGAAGTTGAGGGATTTGGGGCCTGGGGCCATCATGGCCAAGACAGATATTGAGTCAGCCTTCCGCTTGTTACCAGTGCACCCATCTGATTATCATCTATTGGGTTTTCAATTGAACCAACAATTCTACTATGATAGGTGTATGCCAATGGGGTGTGCTGTTTCTTGCAAGTACTTCGAGACTTTCAGTTCCATGCTGCAGTGGTTTTTACACATAGGACTGGGCATGAAGAGGTGGTTCACTACCTGGATGACTTCATGGTCATGGGTCCTTCCGAGTCAGGGGCTTGCACCTGGGCTCTGGGGAAGCTAGTGGCCTTGTTTCAGGAGTTCGGTTTCCCCCTAGCACCAGGGAAGACAGTGGGCCCTGATACGTGCATGACCTTCCTGGGCATAGAGATCGATACAGTGGCAGGGGAATGTAGGCTCCCCCTTGACAAGATACAGGCTTTCTCCCAGGCCATTGAGGCAGCCCTGGCGGGACCTAAGGTGACCTTACATCAGTTACAGGTACTGGTAGGTCAGATCAATTTTGCGCTGAGAATTATTCCCATGGGCCGCCCTTTCTCCAGGTCAATTGCCAGAGCCATGGGCGGGCTGTCCCGCAAGCATAACCGTGTGCGCCTGAGGGCCGAGGTGAAAGAGAATCTCACAATATGGTGCAATTTTCTGAAAGACTTCAATGGGAAGGTGGTGTGGCCTGCGCCACAAGGGTCTAGGACAGAACTGGGCTTGTATACTGATTCGGCGGGCAGCATTGGTTTTGGAGCCATATTGGGACCTTCTTGGTGCGGGGTGCATTAGCCATCAGAGTGGCATGAGGTCGTATTGACAAAAAACATAGCCTTTCTGGAACTGTTTCCAATTGTGGTAGCTGTAGCAATATGGGCGGATCAATTTAGGAACAAGTCTGTGGTCTTCTGGTCAGACAACATGGCGATAGTGGAAGCCATCAACAGACAGGGTGCCTCATGCAAGCATGTTTTGAGATTGTTGAAGTACCTAGTGTTGGAATGTTTGAGACTAAACCTAACTTTTAAGGCTGCGCACATACCTGGCGTTGATAATCACGCTGCTGACGCTTTGTCTCGTTCCAAGTTGCAGGACTTCCGGAGATTCCACCCACAAGCGGAGGAGCGAATGACAGTGTTCCCTTCATCACTGTGGTCGATTGGAGCCCCGCGCTAGCGGGGCTGGTAGGTGCCTCACTGAGCGACAGCACTAGGAGAGCTTATCAACTACATTTCAATTCTTTCAGGTTGTTTGTGCTGAGAGCAGGTATCCCGGGTTTGTTTTCTCCTGAAGCGATATATGGCTTCCTTCAGCTCTTGAGGGATCAGGGCAGGGCAGTGGCTTACGCGAGGGCTCATGTGTCAGCTATAGGTTTCTTCGCGAGGCTAGCCGGCCAAAGTGATCCTAGTGCCTCCTTTGTCGTAAGGAAGGCCCTGGCTGGATGGGCCAGGTTGGAGGGGCCTAGGCGGGATTGCCGGAGGCCTTTAGACGTGGTAACCTTATCCAACAACATAGTGGTCCTGCCTAAGGTCTGTAGGTCTCAATTTGAATGCGCGCTATTTGGGGCTGCCTTCTCTCCGGCCTTTTATGGGGCCTTCAGACTGGGTGAACTTGTCGGGTCTTCTAGGAATGACCAAGGGAGGGGTTTGCAGTTCCGGGACACCTCTTTTTCCCTGGGGGTCCTGGAAGTGATCCTCAGAAGGTCCAAAACTGATCAGGGTGGGAAGGGCTCTACCATCAAGTTGAACCCTGCTCCGGGGGTTATAGCTTGTCCTGTGGCCCAGCTGTGGACATATTTGGCGCTGCGCCCTTCACACGGGGGGCCAGCCTTGTTCATACATGAACAAGGCCACTGTCTGTCCCACTATCAATTTAGGACTGTCCTGGGTCTGGCTTTAGGGGAGTTAGGTTTGGAAGGTGCTGGGTACTCGTCGCACTCATTCATGATCGGGGCAGCCACGTTAGCCGCTGGGGCAGATTTGCCTACCGGCACAGTGAGAAAGGTGGGGCGCTGGTCTTCTAATTGTTTCAGGAGGTACATCAGACCAGACTTGTTGTGACTAAGTGTATTTAATATGTTGAAGCAGGTTTTTAACTTTTCTATTTCCACCCTATCCAGTAGGATGCCCGCGAAGTTGGTGTGGGTACTGGGGCACTCGTTCGTGCGGCGCGCCACGGTGCGGTTGCGGCAGAGGCGAGTCGTGAAGCCGGCGGGCTTAAGCGGGACAGAATTCCTGTGGCGGGGCATTGGGGGATTGCGAATCCGGCACCTACGACAGCTCGTGGAGGAATTAAGAGAGCAGGAGGGGCAGAAGACCCCGGATTTGGTAATCATCCACTTGGGAGGAAATTATATGGTCGTCAGGGGGCGCCTGGCGGTCAAAGAAGCGCTGCTGACTGAGTTCGCATGGCTAGCGGGGGATCTTTCCTTTGGCCAGGATTGCCTGGTCTTGCATGATCCCATGCAGAACCTGGGGCCCCGGAGTGCGGGCAAGATCTCTGAACGTTTCAGTTAGGAGGCTCAACGCGGAGTTAGCCAAGTTGTGCTCAGTGAAGGGCTGCTTGTGTCTGATTCCACACAGGATGATTTCTGGAGAAGCAATGTACCACCAAGATGGGGTACATCTGTCAGACTTGGGCACGGATACCTGGATTAATGGATTGTGGTCTTTTGTACTGAACGCAGGTGGGGAGGGTGACAGACCTAAGGCCCTGGATCACCCTTGTGGCGGTAAAGAGACCTGCGAACATTGACATTTACTCACACAATAGATGGGAGTCTGCCCTGCGTACTCCCTAGGCCAGCACTGAGGGGGGGGGGGGGAGATGGTGAGCTCTCCGCTGGGAGAAAGGTGACCACCGGCTGGGGAGGCTAGGGCGACAGGTTTCGAGCCTCCTGGGGTCCTGGGCAGCCTGGTGGTCGGGAGGTGGGCCCCGGAATGACGGACAAGGATCAGGGGTGGGGGCCCACCACCCTAGGGCGCAGGTGGGTTGCACCTTGCGCAGGTTGCCCCCCCCTTAGTGCTGGGGTTTGGTTATAAATTGGAATGTCGATTATTAAAAGTGTGTTATGTTTTGATAATCATGCAATTTTAATTTCTTGTCATGTTTATGTGGTTTGATGATTAAACATAGCCTTTTTAAACCCACACAAATCTCTGTCATTTGATATGCATGTGGGTTACTGAGTTGTAGGGAGGGGGCGGGGACAGGCTGCGGGGTCCTGGCCCTAAATGAACTGTCCAAGGTCTTATTTATTTCAAATCTTATCCTGTCTATTTTGGTGATGAAGGTGGATAAAGAATGGCAGAATGCTTGGGAATGTATAATCTGACTCTGATTAGTGGTGCAACCAAATCTTTGATCACTCAGGACAGTTCTCAAGCCATGTTTGAAGCACTGGTAATATGTGTCAAGTAATAGTGCTGTTTTGGTATTTTTTAATAAGAAGAGGATCACTAGATGGTCAGACCAGGTGGGAGGGATGCATGGGCTGGAATCACAACCCAGTTCGAGGGAAACAAAGATAGCCTCCAGCAGGTACCCTAAATAATGGAATCTAAGTCCAGGGTGATGCAAATTGTGGGGCTGTGAAAAGCAGCATACTTACAATTTATGATGTAGGTTTTAAATGTAATTGATATTTTTTCTCTTCTCCTCCATTTATTTGTTTTGCTATCTCCAGACTGGTCTAAAAAAACATTCATATAGTTTGCTGCACATAGAAGAGCGGTAATTTCTTTGTCTTAATAACATTGTGGATGTAATATCAATTATGTGAGAAATCAATTATGTTGTTTTGGCACTGCCAGTCTAAAGTAGTCCTTTGAAAAAAGAGGAAATAAAAAGTTAATTAATATGCAGTTATCATAACTACTATGCTATTGTTAAGACTCTACATTTGTACTGGTTGGGGTGGATCCAAGGGACCACAGGGGAATAAGGACACGTGTTACAGCAAAGTCTATCTAGGTGCTGAAGTAGGTGACATCTTGGATGGTAGTGCACATGGTGGCCATGTATGGCATAGCATGGCATGCTGGGCTTAGAATAGCAAGAACATGTTTTCTATGTCATCCTGCTCACGGTCCAACTTACAGATGGTTCCCCATATGCTTTTTCTTCAGGATCATTTAAGGTCTTGCCACAAAGTTTAAACAATACTCCTTTCTGTTGGACTGTTTTCTGGTCACAATTATACAACATCATGTTGGTAAGGGCCTCATTATTTGTACCACTTTTCATGCAACTCATTCTAATGGGTACCTTACTGTTTGCCTCATGTTCTCTTTTGATTTCACCCGCTAGACTTCCTTAGTCTCCTAATATTACATTATTTATCATGTATCTGCCTCCCTTATGTTCCTCAAGTTCCTCCAACAAAACACGCTGGCCTACTGGAAATCCTTACAAGCCACAAAGCCCACTAGCCTGATGCGTCACAAGCCACCTTGAGAATCCACGGTATTACAGTCAAGTACTGTCTGTTTTTTTTAAATATCAGTCATTTTTGTTGTAATTTTTGGTAGGTTCCAGTCCAGAATTTACCACATACATGTATTTTGCAGCTCTCTGCCTTTTCTTTCCCTGTTCCCCGTGATCAGGTAGTGACAGCTTCGTCTTCAGCAGTAAGGGATTTCCAATTTGCACAATAACGTGTAATTTTGACAAAATTGCATGTAATTACATGAAAGCAAATTATGCAAATTTTACGTACCCCTAGATATATGTGTTGGTCAATATTTCAGGAGTTGGTAATGTTAAATTTTACTCTTCAGAGACTTGTTCTTTGAGAACTTGAAAATGCACCCAGATTCTGCTCCGAGCTCCATCGATGTAGTTGCATGTCGCTGCAGGCATTTTGAAAAACCGTGCAGCAGGCAAATCACTTTAATCCTACCTTTCTAGTAGGGGGGCAACAACTTTTTATATCAAAATATCTAGACATCAGGCAGTACACAGTCTGTGAGTTTCTTGAAAGTGATTACACCTCATTGGAGCTCACTCTTGTCTGCTTTACTATGGTTGTTGCAATTGATTCGACTAGACTTCAGTGATTCCATTGTATTCTGGAAGCCCAGCTAGTAGCTACTTTGTGGCTTTGTCTCAGCTTTATATATGTGCTTCCTCTTTCTTAAGTGCTACACAGGAAGCAATATCAGTTGTTTATATCAGAATGTACATGTGCATGAGTATGTTTAGGTCGAGCCTCTAGACAATGCATGTGTTGTATACTGGGATGTGTTTTCTGGTTTACCAACAACATAGAGGAGGCTGGAGCCCGCCCGCTGCTTACTATTGGTTAGCTTTCCTTGTCACTCTCAGTTGCATTCTTCCTATTGGTGTCCTAGCTTGTTACTGTTGTCTTTCTCCCTCCCATGGAGCATTGCCTCTTTCACATCTGTTTCTTTGGATGGTGTTTGCGCTCAAGGAACGTTTTTTTTGGTGTAAGTACTCCATGAGAGTGCATGTTTTCCCATCCCTCTTCCTCGTTTCTTTTCCTTCGCCTTGGGTTCTAAAATTCGTTATTGACATTACAGCGTTCTACACTCGCACCAGATTACATCACAAAATGTCGTAATTTTTTTTCCTTTTCATGTGTGGGGAAATGACGGCGCCACCCGCTCCTAGGGGCGTGGCGCCCTTAGTGGCATTCGGGGCAGGAGCCAGCAGAGACATCTTCGAAGCAGCAACAAGACAGGGAAGAGCCAGTAAGGCATGTCCAAGTGAGCCTATCACGGGAGCCCAGCATCGTCAGGAAGGCAGGGTCGACCTTCCCTCCCCGAGGGTAAAAAGCCTCGGGGGAGGCAGAACTAACCCTCTTTGTCCTCTCTCAACAGCTCCGGCGGCAGCAGACCAGCATAAGAATTACCCACCCACCCATCCCTGCAACAAGGAAGAGAATGGCGGGGTCCCAGGCAAGAAAAGGGTGTGGACTTCCTTTTTGGTATGGACTGGCTGCCCCTTGGAAAGGGCAAGCAGTCATTGTGGGGCTCTGGGCTGGCGGGAGAGGGGGGACTGACCTGCTGGTGGTCCTTGACCTCTCCTGCCCTACCCAAGATGCCTTGGCGTATGTTTATAACATTGAAGGGGGTATACCCCGGTATGGTTGTCACAAGTGGAGGCACATTATTTACCTGCGGCTCCGTTGACCGGAGGACGGTCAACTTAAGGAGAGCAGGCTATCTTGGTTGTGGTCTGCTGGCACAGCCTGAAGGTTAATTAAAAGGCCCCTTGGAGAGTGGGTTGTAAATATAATGACAATTTACAACTTTGAGATTTATTTGTATGCTGTGGCATTGATAAGCAAAGTATTTTAAAGATTTACCTTAATCAAGATGAATAAAGGATTAATAATCCAAGATGAATAAAGGATTAATGACACTGCTTGAAGTTTCAATAAAAGACTACGCGGTGAACGACAACAACCTGCTTCATGTCTTTTATGGGAGGGCGACTCGCACCCGGTAGGCACACTATTATTTGTCTAAAATTACAGGGCACTGCTCAGGGTCTCGAACAAGGTCCTCCCAATCTAGAGTTCCCAGCTTTGTGCCTCAGGCCACATTCCTCCTTTGCAATTTCTTTTTTAACATATCTACACCGCAGCCGCGGCCGGTAGTGGGAGTACCGGCCGGGCGGTGACGTGGGGAGGGGGAGGGGCAGGGTGGGGTGTAGAAATGTATGGAATACAGACTTTAAAAGGTAAGTAAACATAAAAATAAATAAAACGAATTTTGTTGCACACACTGCATCGCATTTGGTGATGCAGTGTGTGCAACGAAATTAGTTTTATTCATTTTTATGTTTACTTACCTTTTAAAGCAGCCGCGGCCGGTAGTGGGAGTACCAGCCGGGCGGTGAGGTGGGGAGGGGGAGGGGCAGGGTGGGGGGTAGTAATGTATGGATTACGGCCTTTAAAAGGTAAGTAAACATAAAAAGAAATAAAACGAATTTCGTTGCACACACTGCATCGCATTTGGTGATGCAGTGTGTGCAACCAAATTCGTTTTATTTATTTTTATCTGTACTTACCTTTTAAAGTCCGTAATCCATACATTACTACCCCCACTGTGGCCCTCCCCCTCCTCACGTCACCGCCCGGCCGGTACTCCCACTACCGGCCGCAGCAGTTTTAAAGTCCGTCCGTAATCCATACATTACTACCCCCCACCCTGCCCCTCCCCCTTGTCACTGCCCGGCCTGTACTCCCACTACTGACCGCGGCTGTCCACACGCAGAAGTGCAATTTTTTTTTTAAGTCGTTTTACTGAATGTGGCATATACCTTTTATTCAAAACATACTTTAGAAATGATTTTGGATTATTCAATTAAAACTTTACATTTCACCTTTATTTCAAATGGGATTCACTGTTCTGTTAGTCACGTAATGCAGTTTTCACGTCATACTTTTATGCATGTTATTTTCTGCGCTGGATACTGTCCCCCACACTCTTCATCCATTACTGTATTTTTAGAAATGCGTGCTTCTGGGAATTCACTTTTTATTTCGGCACTTCACTGCCTCTTTCAAGAAAGAACATGACCGCAGCCCCAAGATGGTAAATCGATTGGTAGATCATGCGCAAAACACTTTCCTTAATGAAGATACCAGTGCCCAAAACACACACAGCAAACACATTGCATAGCTACCCCCTGCACTTAGCGTGGAGGTTTGAATTGCGGGGTTACATTGGAACAACATCCTTTGCCTCCTTGTGTTGCGAACATTGCTATTACTACGAGTCCTTTTAAAAAACTTTCTTCCCTTCAAACTAGGTTTACGGGCATTAAAGAGCTCCCCAGGTTACATTTTACAAGGTCGTGTTTTTTTTTCCTTTTGACGCGTGGGGGGAGTAAGTGATTTGCCCAGAATAACCGATATTGCACCAGCCCCAGGATTCAAACCAACTTCACCAAATCTGAATTGCACAGCATTGTCTCTTTGACCGCACCTCCTCCCCATTTTATCATCTTTAACATATCCACATGCAGACGTGCTTTAGAAAAAAAGATTTAGTTCACCAAATGTGGCATGTACCGTTTATTCAAAACACATTTGAGAAGTGAGTTTGCTTTATTCCATTAAAACTTTACGTTTCAACTAGGATTTCCCGTTCTGTTAGTCACATACATGCATTTTTCACGTTATACTTTATGTAGGTTGCTTCATTTGCTGGATACTGTCCCCAAAACTCTTTATTCCATTTTTGTATTTTAGATTTGGCCTCCATACATCACATGCGTTGCCTGTTGCGGGGCATATCTTGGTTAACCAACAACATAGAGGGATGTGGAGCCCACCCGTTGCTTACCATTGGTTGGCGTTCCTTGCTACTCTCATTTGCCTGCTTCCTATTGGTGCCCCATATTATCAATCTTGAGTTTGTCGCTCCAATGGATCATTGCCTCTTTTCTATCGATTTGATTGTCCGGCATGTCCGCTTCAATTTCCAGCACTAGATTTTTGTGAAGCACTCTGTGACAGTACATGTGTTTGCAAGTTGTCTACATCATGCCCCTGTATTCCATCTCACTATCTGTAACCTTATGTGTTTCTCCCCGCATTCGATCAGAGTGCATGAGTTTTACAGCTCTCCGCCTCTACTGGTTCGTCACCCAACTACTCTGTGTTGCTATCCATTGCTTGCTTTTCTTTTCCCCCCAAATGCTCTATGTTACTGCCCCATCTAGCCCTCTCAGACTGCCACCCCCTTGTTGCTTTCCCGTTGTCTGGTTTTTCACCCCATCATGTTGTTCTCCTCAGTGTGCTTCTGCCGCCCCATCACCCCCACATTCGGTTCCCGCCCAACAACACAACGCGCTTTTGCAATATTTTTCTTTTTCTTCTTTTTTTTGTTTATATGTACCAATCCATATTAGACCAGTAAATTAAAAAAAAAATAATAATTTTTGCATGCAAGGGCATGTGTCATCATGATTGCAAAATGGCGCACCTTGGTGGCTAGATCACATTAAAAAAAATGCACTCATTTATATAAAAAAGCTGAACAGCGTATGCAACCACCACTGTGCAGCGTTGCCAAAAAACCATTGGCAAAGCCAACAGATCTCTAATGCAAAATCTATTCGTTTGGCCAATGTTTGTTTACTGATGTTTACAGTTTAATACACTATGACCTGGTTGTGAGGTCTTCTGAGAACTAAACTCGAGATAGCTAATAGACTTTGCACAGAATAACTATAATATAGCCATATGCACATAGATTTTACAGTTATAGTACAAAGTCAGCAGTTAACTTTCAGAACAAATACATGTAGGAACAAGGGACGGATTTGACCTTTATTATATAGTTCAGAGCTGGCATTCTCAAGACCAAATCTTCTATAGCAAGTCAGGAGACAGAGCTTTCAGAAGTGTGAGGTGCATTTGGAGTGGATAAGGGAAACAATCTATTGTCCTATAGGATCTAGATGTCAGGAGGTCTTCACATGGCATTAAAGGAAGAAAAAGAGAGAGGGCGAAACTTCAGACATGAAGCAAGAAGACAAGCACTGGCAAAGCCATGTCTGACTTGCAGAATTGTGAAGAGACTAATAGAGGGAGTGGTCCAGAATTTAGTCACAGGCACTGATGGAATGGACTGGTGGGGTTGGCTGAGCGGAGAAAGGCCAGAGAATATGCTGAAAAGAAATCCAGGCAGGGAGGACATTTAAAGGAAAGGAAATCACACAGTAAAAGGGTCAGTGAAGTGGAGGTTTGTATGTACGTTTATATTGTGTAATGCTATTTGTAGAGGCTAACTGTCACCTAAACATTGCCCATGATCTTCGGGATTTGAGATTTAAGCAGAAAGGCAGAGGAAAGGGTGAGGTTAGCTCGAAAATAGCCAAGTTTCCAAGGCTTTCTGAAAAGGAAGAAGGTGAACAAAAGTTCTGAGGCAGAGGGGAGGAGATCCCATTCCATAACCTGGTGGCCCCATTGCAAAAAATGCTGAGCTGCTGGTCCTGGATCAGCGAAGCGTGGAAAATGTTAGAAGCCGTGCTTCTGAGGACCAGAGTGAGTGCGTGGAGAGTAGAGCTCGAACTTCTCCTGGAGGTAGATAGGGCCAATGCGATTGATGCCTTGAAAATGACTTGGTGATAGGCAGTCAATACAATCTGATGAGCTCAGCTGACGCTGAAGCTTGCTTAGGAGGCTGCTGTGCAAGACGAGCCACTGAATTTTGAATCAGTTAAAATCTATGCTGGATAAAAGTGGGAGATCCAAGGAAAACCGAATTACAGTAATCTACCAGACTTAATATTGTGGTCTGAATTACTATCTAATGAGTGTAAACTGGAAGAAATGGGAGGATCTTGCATAGGTGCTTCTGCAGGAGAAAACAGGTGGACAATAACAAATTGTGCAAGCTTATGTGCTTATCTAGAGGAATAGCTTTTTTGAGGGAGGTGCAGTTGCGGTAAGTTCCCTGTGCATCCCAGAACTGACTGACTTTTGGCTGAATTTAGTTGGATAATTTGCAGCTTTGAGCCGAGGAACGAAACATACTTTTGGATATTCAATTTGGTTTCCATTCTGGCCTTGGTACAGTCGAGAAGTCCTTAAATCTATATCTGCGAATTGCCAAATACACTGTGGAGAAGTGAGGCAAGTTGTATCTGGCTTTTATGGATTTGAGTTCTGCTTTCTACTCGGTAAACTGGTCTTAATTGTGGGACATCATGATTGATATGGTGGTCGATCTCTGTATCGTTAACTTTCTTGGAGATCTGCACAATGATGTCACCGCCAGCATAAGTTACAGCCCAGGTGGGGAAACCACATCACCTTTCAGCCTGGCTAGTGGAGTACACCAGGGCTGCATACTGGCTCCTTTTCTGTTTCCATTTACATAAACAGCCTGGAGTATAAATTAGTTAATCTCAGGCTTGATTGCCCTCGTGTAGGTGTTCGGAGTAATCCAGCGCGAATTTATGAGGATGATACAGTCTTAATTGCTAGTCCTGTAAATGGCTTACAACGTCTGCTTGACGAATTTTGTGAGTTTATGGCCAGTCTAGATCTCATGGTCAACCAGAACAAGACCCGCATAATGATTTTTGGGGGAAGGAAGAAGGATATAGTTTCCTTTGTAGTGAACAGCAAGAAGATTGGATCTGTTCCCACCTTTACCTACCTTGGCATCTCCTTTGATACTCAACTCTCATGCGGACCGGTGAAGACCAGTAGAGCTGCTGCCTTCTCCAAATCAGTGGAGACCTGCCTCAATTCGGCCTGTAAACGTGGTCAGAAACCAATAAAGGAACTCTCTACAGTCTACAAAGCCAAATGCTGTGCTATTGCTTTGTATGGGGCAGGGGTGTGGGGCACTGAAGATTAGGGGGCTCTGGAAAAAATCGAGAATAGTTTTCTCAAGAGATTGCTAGCTGTCCCCCAAAGCACTAGTTCTTTTGTTTGCCACACTGAGGTAGGGATTGGCTACATTAACAACTTCATTCAAATTCAACCCCTCCTTTTGTGGCTTAGAATCTGGACCAAAGCCAGATATCCTTTGATAGGGCTGTGCTTGCAGATTGCTTAACACTAGACCACTGCGTGAGTATTCCTTGGTTGAAATATATTCAGAATTTATGTCACAGCTTGGGATAGGAGGACTTGTTTACCTCTCCATCTCTATTAGGACTTTGAAGTATGCGTTTCTAGGGGGATGCCTGGGGAAGAGAATGCGGTGTGCTGCAGAAAAACCTACTGTCCAAACCTATACGGGAATTTGCCCCACTGAAACTCCAGCAACATGTTTAGTATGCGTGGGAGACCTACACCACAAATTTGTATTGATGAGACTCAGGCTTTGCACGGTGCACTTTCTAGCGGTCTTTTCAGTCACAAGGTACTTATTTTTCACAACTACCTTTAGGCCCTTGTGATGACCAATCTCCACAGACTACCTTACTTTTTATTCTATTTTGTACGTTTTACTCGATGTTGAGGAAACGCTATTTGCTTGCCATTTTTAGGGCAGCCAATATTTGTTACAGTAGAGCTTCTTTTATTTACCTGCAAACCTTACCCACAATTAAGATCTGCGGGGGCCTTTAGTTGTAAAGGAGTCTTACATACAGTTCAATCAAGCAAGCACTGCATTGGTGGCAGAAAGATGCACCCTAGCGGCCAACTACACCAGGTGAGAAAGAAATTCTTCTCAGGGCTGACGACACTGTGATTGACAAGTGTCAAGGTAGAGGCTGAAAGGGGCTAGCCGTAATATGCTAATGGTTCTAGAGGCAGACGCAAATCACACACTAAATATAATGTATGCAAAAGGTCTGTTTAAAAGCTTCACTGTCACCTCAGACCTAATTAAAACATAGAACAATTTCAGGTTAAAGTATCTTTTCCCAACTGTGCCTCTTAGGTTTCTAGATAGGACTGCTCTGCTCCAAGAAGATCTTTGTTGGTCACATTGTGCAAACGATAATTAGTGTCTTGCAAAAGAGCTCTCACCATCTTAGGAACTGTAACCCTAAAGAAGGAAATTCTGACTGTAAGTTGCACCCAATATCTGTTCATACCAAAAGTGGTTGGCATGGGCAGATGGTGACGAGAACGGGTGGATCTCCACAGCCCAGTGATAGGTCTCACTTCATGTGAGATAAAGTGGATAGGGCTAAAGCCACTTTAGTGTCAGACATTGGATACTGATGATAGAGTGAAATGTTTTCACCACTGAAAGAAAAGCTTTGAGATTGGCAAAAGATGACAGATAGACCTTTACCTCCTAGCATTGGCTGAATATTGAGAACGCTTGCCTTCACCTCCCAGTGACAGTCTTTGAGTAGAAAGGGCTTGAGAACAGAGCAACAACTCTGGTGAAAGGCAATGAGAAAGGATAGGAGGGAGGGATCAGACGTTCACCCCAAGTGACAGGCATTGAGGGCTAAAGCGGTGGGGAGAGGCCGCTCTCCAGCTCCAAGGACATGCTGTGGAAAAAGATGAGGTGAGGAGGGATAGGCCTTCAGCTTCTGTGGCATGCATTTATAGCTATCCGAATACTGAGTTTGCTTAGAGAGCAGTACCCCCAGGACACCAGCAAAGTAAGGGTGTGGAGAGCGGCTGAATTGTCTCTATGCACTTCTTATATGTTAAAACCTGTTCTCTGTGACACCCGTAATCATAATCAAAAGGTTAACATGTTAATACCCAAACACAACAATACAAATATATTCATATAACGTTATTGAGATAGGTTTGTAACAAAATGAACATACTGCAGCTTCCAAATAGAATATAAACCTTATAAAACAAATGTTCTGTGTGCAGAGCTTATCCACTTCATCTCTTGCATGTTCATAAATTCCTTAAATTTTGAATTATACTCTATTTTGAGCGTGCCTTCCCCTAGGAGATTTCGAAAGCTGAGGTTTCAACACATCAAACTGTTGGTTCTAAAGCAAAACAAACTGTAAAAGAGCCTGCATGGATTGTCTGTTGAATATCTTTTATTTATTGGAGGTAGAATGGTCTGTGGAAAAATAAGGAGATTTACCCCTACTGGAAACAGGCTTCAAAACTACTATTCTGGCTCAGATTTATTGGCACCTCACAGAGGCAATGCTTTGTTGGCTGGTGTGACCAAGATCCACCTGAATCCACTAAAGAGGATATGTAATGCATCAAAGTCCTATACAAAGACACAATGGTTAAGACGGATCCTCAGAGCCTAGAAAGCCGCTTCATAGGGTAAGCAGAAAATATTTGGACCATGTCAGTCAGGAACAAATCTCTTTCTGGTTTATGTATAACAGATGCCCGTCTTACTATAATATGGAGGGGTGTCTAATAGAGTTGATTTTAGCAGCCGCTCAACTCTACTTATTTTGCCCAGAAGTCAATAACTTTGACCCAAACAAAAAGGTAGCGGTAATACACAACTATATAACTAGCGACCACCCTACTCTAACTCGACAAACTCAAGTTGGTCATATGACACAAATAAACTAAAAACCATAGAGTGCAATTAAGCTACCAAGGGCGATCTGAGATATAACATGATTGTGGCCTTGACCACTGCAGTACCATCAAAAGTGATTTACATTCTGCAATTAACTACAAAAACAATACCAAGGGATTCTTGTAATACAAAACAAACTCATGATCCTCAATTTAATGATTGTCCAAATGTTACAAACATTAGGAAATATTCTTAATGATTGTTTCTCTCTGCAGAACCTGCACCATGTTGTTGATGCTCTGCCCTACAGACACGTGTACACATGTAGTTATAGTTGAGTGCCAGAATACACTGAAAGGCATTATTTGACGTGCTGTATTGTTGCTTCACTTATGGGGTGAAAATTAAGTGGTGAATTGCACTAGCAGCTCATAGAAACCGGATGCATCAGAAATGTCTTCCTACTTTGTATTTATGTTGCAGTTTTCTGTTCCTATAGGATTTCATAATAGGATTCCCAACATAGAGATTACAGATAATGCACGACCATTCTATTTTCTCACTAGAAGGGTTGTTTAGTCTAAAAGAAAGCCCAGAGATATGATGGTACACAATCTGGGGCTGAAACATGTCGACCCATTCAAGGTAATGGGGGGTAATAGTTACCTCACATCCAACTACTCAATTCTTTTAACTTTTTGGATTAGAGTGGGTTATCGTATAATAAAATATTTCAGATTATCCTGTCTCAATACCATTTAAACATTACCGTTCACAACCCTGCACACTCCACAGAAAATCTCCTTAAAAACAAAAAATATAGAAGCTCAAGATGAGCCCACTCTGCCGCACTCCATTGATGACAAAGGAGTGCCCCAGCGATGCAACATGCCACCTAGTGTGGGGAGGCGTTACACACTTTTTTAATATGAAACCAATAAGTAGTCAAAATAAATTCCGAAGTATGAAGATCAAAGATTCTTAAAGCATCTACGTCTACAGGACACAGGAACGCAAAACATTATTGAAATCTCTCCACTCTCCTGAGTCTCCTAGTCTTATAATATCACAAGAGTATTGGGAAGTGAAGTGGCTCTATAAAATACCTCTCTGTCCTCAAAGGTGATTATAACTCCACCATGCTTAGCAACATGGGGCAACAATATTGGTAGACTAGAAATCTGCCCTCCTGCTCCTCCCACTCACAGCGCCACCATTCTCCTCATCACCTGAGCCCCATGTAACACCACCTCAGCACCCATTCCCTGTCTGTTATTATCCCACCACTGCTGCTGTTCCTGTGCCCTTCTGCTCACCTCCTTCTCTTGTACCGTCCATGTAACACCCCCATGGTGTACAGAGATCTGTTGACCTGTAGCTAGGTTCACCCAATATACCTGCTATACATAGAGCTTGGTACCTCTTGAAAGGGCTACACACCAGAGACAGAATCTGTTATTAGGCTCTAAAGTACACAGAGTTCACAATGGTGATGGGTGAAAATGCTTGAATCAATCAGAAGCACTGAATGAAGAAATCCATTTTATTTTAGCCCATCGGTACCACTACAGAGACCAAACAGGTCAGTCACATGACTATGCGCCAATCAAGCATAATTTGTCAATCAACACCAGCTCAGACCTGGGAGTCTGTGGTCTCTGCCCTTACTGGCGCCCTTTCAAAATACGTTTTATTGTCATCTAAAATTCAGATTTGTTTACCCCACAGCTTCTACAGATGAAGAGGCCGTTAAACTGGGAGTCTTGTGGAGCTCTTAAAGCAGATTCCTCTTTAGCTCAAGAGACAAGGAAGAAACACTTCAGCCATGAGGAAAGCTTATAGAAAAGCTAATTGGTTGCCTAAATGAGTCCACCAAACAAACACATGAACCACTCTGCTCCGCACAAGCAAACTAGCGAACAGCAGCTTATTTTGGGCTGAAATCAAGAAAATGGCAAATGGGAGCCACTGACAGCACAATGTTGGCATAACAGAAACAGAGTGGCTCAGATGTATAACAGCTGTTTATGCTCCAACATAACCGTTCACTGGCAAATAGATGCCGGCACTAGCCGGGTCTTCTGCTTATACCACTTTAACAGAAGGAACAACATCTTTCCACCCAGATCAACCATGGGGGTAGGAGTCACAGGTTTGGCGCTCTCTTAAGCATCTTAGATCAAAGGGGGCCCCAGGACCTAAATGGCTCCCAAATGCTCTATGCAAGCATGAACAAAAGTTCTGGGCCACCCATCTGACCCCAATATTTAACAACTGCTTTCAAACTGACATCATACCACCCTCCTAGCGAAGCAGTATCCTTCACCCAATTTATAAATCCGGCCCGCAATCTAAGTTAGCTAACTATAGACTTAATGCCTTAATTGATGTTGATTCAAAGATTTATGCTTAAAATCTCTTGACAGAGTTGGATGCTTTGGTTAGCTCTGCTAACAAAATTCCAGCGATGCAGACTGGCTTTAGAGCAGGTGTGAGTACTACAACTAATCTCCTTGCTGTCACTCTCATTGCAGAAAAAGATAAAGACAGAAATTCTAAAGTCTACGGGCCCAATTCACAGAACTAACTTAAGACAAAATCCTAAATTTACTACCATTTTGGTATTCACAGACGGCACTTACTCATTTCGGTATTCACAGAAGTTAGGAGTCCTAACTTTAGGACTCCTAAATGCCTTCTGTTTGGATTTTTCTCAGTTTAGTAGTAGTAAAGTTAGGACTCCTAACTTTACTACTACTAAATTGAGAAAAATACTAATTTTAAGACTTTCGGTTTTCACAGAAGGAATTTAGGAGTCCTAAAGTTGGGAGTCCTAACTTTACTACTACTAAACTAAGAAAAATCCTAATTTTAAGACTTTCGGTATTCCCAGAAGGCATTTAGGAGTCCTAACTTTACTACTACTAAATTGAGAAAACTCCTAACTTTAAGACTGTCGGTATTCACAGAAGGCATTTCGGAGTCCTAAAGTTAGGACTCCTAACTTCTGTAAATACCGAAATGAGTAAGTGTCTTCTGTGAATACCAAAATGAGTAAGTGCCTTCTGTGAATACCAAAATGGTAGTAAGTTTAGGATTTTGTCTTAAATTAGTTCTTTGAATCGGGCCCTACGTATGTTTTGTGGACCTGATAGCAGAATTTGATTGAGTCCCAAGGGACCAACTTTGGCCAAGTTTGAGCAAGGAAGGAGTGCCTCCTAAATTATTCATACCATCGTCAATTTGTATTCCGATACCTGGGTCCAAATCAAAGCTGGCAACGGCCATTACATCACCCGTAAAATCCTGACGCATAGTGGTGTAAACAGGGGTGTGTACTAGCCCTGTGTCTTTTTAACATCTAAATGGAGGACCTAGACATCCATCTTTCTGAATTTCCATGAGGCCCCTCCAAATTAGCAGATGAGTCTTTAAAATGCCTTCAATATACTGGCTGTATCAACAATTACAGTGTCTAGGCGCCAAATACTAAATACTAGTTTGAACTTTTAAAATCAAAAATTTGATTTTTGATGGCCCTTGTGATTTAGTTCACTTTCCTTCCTGGTGACATCGTTTTACTGGGTCAAACCCCAATTGATCTTCAGAGTTTGAGCACCAAATTGGCACAGTCACTCAAATTTGCGGACTAGAATTAAACCACGATATAACTAAAGAGTTCTGCTTTTCCTCTCCATATAGGTCCTCTTTTCCAAATTTCAAGTAGAAAGTCCTTGATAAACTATTGGAACTAGTCAAATCTTACAAATATATAGGTGTGCTAATGGATGCTCAAACCTCATTTAGGGAACACCTAATGCTCCGAAAGGCCACAGCAAATAAAGTACAGTTTGCATTCAAAGTTCTGCAAAAAAAGATTGGCAGTACATCTCAACGCCACCTGCTTCAAGACATCAGGGCAAAATTTCTACCATCACTAACGTATGGCTCCGAACTAATGCATGGAAATACCGCAGCCACCCTAAATTTGCTGTAATCAATGCTCTTGAAACGCCGTTTCTGATTGCCACAATGGATAACCCAAGCACAAATTAGACTGGAGTTCGGTTTGTTCCACCAATGTTCAGTCAAAAGTGGAGCAATTGTTAAATTTGGTAGAAGTTAAGAGCAGCTTCCCAAACCTCGCTTGCTGTCAGGTGCTGGGTGGGAATGGAGAGGCAGTCACCTAGTAAATTATCTTGACCAACGGTGTTGCAAGTGGCCCTTCACAAGTTAAAACTTGCCAATGCCTGGTCCTCCAAATGGAATTTTGCACCTTAAAAAACCCACCAACAGGGCTTTAAAACAACTCTTGTGGATCACCGACAAAGCACGTTTCCCCAGAAAAGGTTTGCATGGGTAGTGCTGCCGTCATATTCTGCATGGTCTCCACAACCGTACTTGACTACTCACAACGCAGCATCTGTTCAACAACCACTTTTATTAATCCGCTTGGGGCATATCTTTTTAAGGACTGTACACCGTCCTGGAAGCAGTCTTGGCTGGACACTTAATGCCACTTCTGCGGCTATTGCCAAGAAAGCATACTTCATCTGTTGTGCACCTGCTCCCCGCTTGTGCCCTTTGGCGAAAACAGTTACGCCCAGCTCCAAGGAACTTGCAAATTAGTTCCTGTGGGCCTACAGTAATATCCCTTTTAAAAAGAATAATATGCAGTTAGCTTGCAAAACAGGCTGGCTCTTACAGCAAGTGAGCATACTGCTCCCACAATAACTACTGGCTCATAGCTGTGTAGTTATGGTTTTGTTCTAAAGTTTAACTGACTCCATTATGGCCCTGCACAGTATACTTGTTTTAGATCGGCAACAAAAATTAAATTGTGACCGAGTATTTTCCTAAATTACAGTACTTAAACAAAGTAATTAATATAGGAATTCTTCATATTTTCGTTTCTGACACTTTTGCACATTTACCTGAATCTAGCTTGATGACCTACTAGTTGAAAGGTGCAACTTGATTACGAGCTTGGGTCGGCAAGAACTTTTTATTAAAAACACAATGTATAACCGTTTAAGTCCTTTTCCTCCTTCTTCGCTTTTATTGTTTTTTAATTAGTTGTACATGTAATGGTTTTAATGAACTTTGAATGATAATAATAAATCTATTTTTTAAAGCTACTAATCAATCTTGCTACTGTCCTAAAATGAAAAGAATGAGCAGCCCCAAACACATTTCAGCCTTCTTGGTCCTCATAGTGCGGTACATCTTGAGTGCAGTTTGCTGGGCCATATTGTGCATACCTGTCTGTGATGGCATAGGAGGGAGAAACATGTTTGTATGAAATGCACCCAGATTAATTGTCACTGCTTAACGTTTTTCATCTAACTGTTTTCAGGGCAGGACTGGCAGTAGCGGGGATCGGGCGTTTTCCCAGTGGGCTGGAAGGGTGGGGGCTGTTTTTTGGAGCAGTGTGGCCGGTTTTGCAGCAGTGCCGCAATATCAGCGCCTTGTAACAAAAGCAGCAGCAAATCTTAACACTACTACCCCCCCCCCCCCCCCCCCCCCTACCCCGGGCTTGTCTACCTGAATTGCTAGGGCTGGTTTGTGTTCCCAGTGCAGCTGTGACTGTTTTGAAAGCAAATAGTTCTGGTCTTGGCAAGGTGGTGCGATCCTTAAATGTTTTTCATATTTTATTCCAAGTATAGGCCCAAAAAATAAATAAAACAACAAAAAATGATGTTGATTAAATTTGATTAAAATAACAATTTACATTAAAAATAACCATTGCATATAGTTTTAATAAAATAGTACAGGTTCTCCCTAGAAGTCATGTGTACGTAGAATAAATATAGCAACTCTTTTTGATGGCTTTGAATTACTGTAACCTGAAGACATAGTATAAACACTCAAGAATAACTAACAAAATAGAAAGGATACAAATAACAAAGCATTGGCAAAGTACAGTACTACCCCACCAGCCATGGTCCTAAGGTGCACTTTTTCTTGTGGATGTGCATGTGATCACAGAAAATGCCACCACTCACAGAGCAAGAGAGCCAATGGCTGATGTGGGTGGGCCCACTGCACCATGTTGTACAGCAACTTCTGTGACATACTTGGGAACTGACACTCTGCTCTGCCCAGCTCCTGCTGGCACCTCATTTACTAATTTTCATGATTATACCTCCGCTGTCTTCTCATGATTGACATACCAAATGAGTAAAATCCTCAGTGGCATTGGCTGCGTTTTTCTTTAAGAGCTCCAGGTCACTGTCCGTGCATTACGTTTTCCTTCCTTATGGGGATGGTTGAAAAACTCCCACACAATGGAGTCTGTTGTTGTTTTTTATGCTTCCATCATGTCTACGGTGCCAACCACCTTCTCACCAGTCTCAGCTGCTGCGTTGATGGTTTAGGAATATTTTGCTGGCTGCTGTCTGCCACCTTTTCCTGTTGCGGTGAGCTCTCCCCAACACCCAAGGGCTCAAGTCTCCTGCTCTTTCTAAAAGAGTGCTTCTGTCTGGTTGGGCAAAGTTACCTGAGTTGGCTGTCAATCAAAATGTCAGAATGGTCTTCAAACTGTAAAATAGTCTGCAGACCACACAAAACTTAAAGCTCTTGCTGCGGTCTTGTGAGAGGGGCACAGACTTGGCGCAGTTTAAAAAAAAGTTAATTTGTATTTTCATAAAGCCAAAGTTTTGTTATTTAATACTCTCCACATGTGTCAGCGGTCCCACGGACTACCTTTCAAGGCTGATGACATGGTACACCTATAATGATAGTTACATTTTCCAGCCTTGATACTCGGGTGCAAATTTGATATATCTGAGATGGTGTCTATGGTCTGCGTCTCATTGTTGAAGTTCTGGATTTTGATGTATTAAGTCTGCAATCTAGTTCTCGAGGCCACGAGCCGGCGCTGCCATATTAGGTGTACCTAGTCCGCATGCTTGAAAGTTGTCCACAGACTTTACCACTTGGCCTATTTAAAACTTTTTAAAAACTTTTATGGGGTCCTCTGAAGCATATTCCACTTTGGGCTGGTTGTCAGTGTGTTCTTACTACGCCACCTTATGTGGCCGTTATCGTTTATTTTTGGAATGTGGGGGCCTTGCCAATGTACTGTAATGGGGGGCAACATAATAACTTCTCTTCAGCAGCCCACCAATCACCATTGTTGGTTCCATAGTCTCAGGTTTGTGAGGTTGTGAAGGCGGCAGTTCACAGACCTGAAGTGGTAGACAGAAGCTGAAAGCTCCGTTGACCAATAGGAAGTCTTCAGTTTTTGACTTTTAGTCTGCAGATGGTCCTACGGCCTGTCCACAAAACTCAGTTGACTACTACAACCAAGATATACAAAAGTGTTAACCCTTTAAAGCCTGCTATTTGGAAAAATTGAACAAATTCACATCAAATCAATAGAGTCATACTTTCTGAACAAAGTTCTACTTTCGTGCAAAGTTTGGCATAAATCCATTCAGTTTTGATTTCATAAGGTTGGCAAAACACCTGAAGCTGTCTTAAGACAGAATGATTCAATCACTACTAACCATCACTATCCTATATACTTCTCACACGAGTGACTTTGCATAGCCCCACAGCCCTACTAACCTTTCTGAAGAATCGGCCTCTCAGGGTAATCTCTCAATTTCCTAAATGGTCAATCAGCCTCTACTTACATCTGTACGGATAGTTAGTACTACGCACAATCTAATGCTAATCTGTTAATAATTAAGACTATTTGTCTCCTATATCATAGCTTGATTAGCAAGCCTTCTATAAAGGTCACTATGTCTTTAGGAGGCAGCCTGATTAGCATTTTACAAAGTACTCATTAGCCACTGCTTGGTATGTCATAGTTTGCCGGGCTTTCTAGAAGAAACTCTCAGGTACTCTACCTAGTACATGACAGCCTTCATAGTATTCTTGAAAGAGCTCTTATCTCACTCTGTCTGCTGTAACTCAGGTTTCTTCCTCTTCTTTAAACAGATCTTAGGTCAAGGAGTCTGCTATGGACAAGTTGCTGAATGTTCAAAAAATGTTTTTTGTCTGGACTTTCTTTCTTCATAGACAAATAAAACAAGTATAGTTGAGAAGGTTAATAGGGACATGGAGCATAATGAAGCTGCAAGACCTTTGTAGCAAACACTATATAATGCACAAAACGTCATAATTATTATGGAATGCTAAGTTCTGCACACAAGAAACTGATTCATAAGGTTTATATCCTTTTACCTGTTTGGCACCTTAAAACAGACATATTTTTGTGTGTATGAGGACATGTTGTGAGATGCTTAGACCTCCAGACAAACACAAAAAGGGCAATGTATAACTCTCTCCTGCCATCTTGTTCAGTCTGCTCCCTTGATACTGTGTTCATCCAAGGCAGCAGTATCCCTAAAGGAGGGGACTTCCTCCCTTGAATGATCCATTGGGATCTGCTTTGCGGAGAGGTTGGGTCCATTTTGCCACCAGTGTTCAGCGGCCAATCAAGCAGGCCATTTTGTGTGCCACTGCAGAGACGAGGGCTGCACCCCGGCCACTGCCCTCTTCTGATTGGATGAAGGTGATCTGGCAGTGTGGTGTCAGCATCCTAACATGGGCATGGAATTTTTCTTTGAAGCTGTAAGAGATGAACCACAAAAGAAGAAATTATTAGCTCAAGAGATCCTCGTTTCTTCACATCTAAAGGAGCGCTCAACAGAATAAAGTACTCTTAATCCTGTTTTCTCAAAAGCATCTTGAAGTAAAAAAGAGCTTCCGTTTTATTAGTAGAAAGTTTCAGAAACTGGGGTAGGGGCATACACTTTTACTGAACAGTGAACATCTCCCCTGCTCAGCCTTTATACAGGTCCTGGGTAACTTCAAGGATGGCTCCTTATACCATCCATAATATTCAGACATTAACATGGAGCCAGCAGAACCAGCTACCTAGGAAGACAAGACACTGAACATCTCCAGCTTTAATGGCCACATAACATGGACAAGCAGAAGACAAACAAGTATATAAGGTGTGAACTAAGGATATCAAATCCATAATATCAAGGCGTGCAAACGTTGAGGACAAATTGTTGAACCCAAAATATCAAAAGGTAAGTAAATACAGATTTTCTATACCTAAGTCCTCATGTATGTACCTTGGTGGTACCTTGGTGGTATATCTTCGATGTAATTAGATGTGGAGTTTGTGGATGATTATTCTGGATGGGTGGCTAACTACCTCAAGTAATGATCACTTCCTTGTCAGGGTGAACCCTTAAAGTTACTAATTTAACTTGAGCTCAATCCCCTGGTAGTTATGACACAGAGCAGACAGACATAACTTAGGGCAATATGTAAATTAATTATCCAGAACCAAAACGGTATTAAAGCGAAACAAAAATAGACTAAAATGAAAATAATCCAATAAGGGGAGCCACAGATATGAATTTTTAAAGTTTAAGTAGGAATACAATGTGCCAAATATGCTCCCCATAAGGTTTCCTATCACACAAAAAGGTTTGCTATTACTACAGCACTTAAAATCACAATCTATATGTCATGCTGTGATTAGCTACATCTGCTGGGTGCTAAAAATTAGAAAGAAGTATGCTGTGGAATGAGGCAAGGGTTGTAAGATCTTTATTCAGTTATTGGTTTTAAACCTTACAACATGATCTGAATTGCTATGTATGTTTTTAACTAGTCGCTTTTTAAAATAGCATAGAATATCAGTTTTCAAGAGTGAATCTGTTTAGCACATACTATTTTTTTCTTATTTCTTACATTCATGTCATGTTTCGATATTGTCTTTTGTAGATCTTCTTTTTATATTTTTTTCTTACAATCATCTCTTATTTCGATTTTCAATAACACACAAATTTCATATGCAGAAAAGTACAGATCCACAATTTCAATCTTTAAATCAAGTTCTTGTCATGTTTTATTCGGACTTCTTCCAAACAGCAAACAACAGCCAACGCGGTTTCGTCGCTTTAGATAGTAGTTCTGCGACTTTCTCAAGGCTGTACAAGATAAACATACAAAATTTGTGTTGTATTTCTCCATAGTAATTACTCTTTCATAATCAAAAGCACATTATAAAATTCCCACAATATTAATCCTTGCTCACCAATTGTGGAGAAAACCATTCACTGTTTTATTCTTTTAACAGTATTTGCCACAACATAAGCAAATACGAAATTCAGTATACAACAGAGAACCACGTGAAGGAGAGAGCGGAAACAGAATGTTTCCGGGGGGCGTGGCTAGCAGCCGATGATGGCGGCAGCAACCTAGAGAGGCTCCCGTAGCAAGGCGGCTTCCCGCAACAATCCGCATGCCTATCCGCCCACTAATCGTCCCAGAAGGGGTGTCCTGGGTGCGGTGACCGAACGACAACCGCAGGAGAAATTTGGGAGCTCTCCGACCCCGGAAACAGGACGAAAAACCAACTCAGTCCTTCGCTGCCGAGGGGCCTAGTGACACGAGTGCAACCGCGGTGCCGAGTCGAGCTCTTGGCCGAGCGGAAGTAGACCCTCCTCGGCGTGATCGACAGGAAGTGCCCGCTTAAGACGGAACTCGACAACAGCGAACCGCCGGACCGGCAGATCCCCTTTGAACAATTGATCTTTAGCGCTACTTGCCCAGTGGTATGGCGGAGAAGTACCCTACAACGACGACCGGCCGCGGCTGGAACCTGTAACTTTCTGCGCAATAGCCGCCATCTTGCTCTGGCTCGCCGAAGCAAGAACGGGCCCGCTACTGCCGGAGACACTACGACATCGACAGTGATCGCTGGCCTGTTCCCGAATTGTTCCCCCCGAACGGCCACCTCTGCCTGCTCACCTTACCACAGACGGTGTCCCGCCGCAGAGCCAAAATGGCGGGGAAAGGACAACGGCAAACCACCGCCCAGGCGAAACTCGGCAAGTTCGCTTACGACAATCAGGCACTCACTCAGCCTGAGCAGCGCAAGTCCATAGGCAAAGGTGCTGACAATGAAGGGACAAAAAAAGCTACTCTGGAAGATGTCCTACGTGCTCTGGAACAGGTCCAGGCAACAGTGGGCTCGATTGCTACCGAGGTGACTCTCATACGAGCCGACCTCCAAAAGATGAGTGAAAGAGTGAAACAAGTGGAAGTAGTGGCTAAATCACTCATAGAGGACGTTTCTGATCTACAGGTGGCTATGGAAAAACTACAAGCGGACAATAAGCTCCTGAAAAGCAAGCTGGATGATCATGAGGGACGCTCCAGACGCAACAATGTCCGCATTTTGGGGGTCCCGGAATCGGAGACGAAAGGGGCCATGGACCTGTACGTGGAAGATCTAATAAAGACCCAACTGGCCCCGAAGGGGCTCTCCAACTTCTTTACAGTAGAACATGCTCATCGAGTACCCGGCGGGACCCCTACACCGGGGGCTGCCCCGCGTCCCATCCTGGCAAGACTTTTCAATTTTAGGGATCGAGACACTATTCTCCAAGCAGCCAGGGTGGCACCGCCTATTCATATTCAGAACTCTCGTATATCCTTCTTCCCGGATTATACAGCGGAGGTCACCCGCAAGCGGAGAACTTTCTTGGAGGTGAAGAAAACGCTTCGCGAACAAGAATTGCCGTATTCCATGTTATTCCCGGCCCGGCTGAGAGTGGTGGCCGACAAGAAGGTCTGCTTCTTTGACTCTCCGGAGACGGCGAGAGACTGGCTGGAAGGATGGCGCACGGTGGACCGCACTTCTAACCGTCGATGTAACAGGCCTGACGACGACGGCCGACCAGGCTCACAATCTTCAGCTAGGGGAAGTGCGAGCGAGTCGCCATCGCAGGACCGATCCGGGGCCGCTGGGGGCGAATGAAACTCGTAGGTGATGGACTGGTTGGACTCTGGTTTTCTCCCACAATGATGGCTATTTTCGTCGTTCATGGACGCTGGCCTGGCCACCCCGAGGGCGGCAGAGGGACCGCCTGCTTTGGGGGACACTCTCCCCTGACGTGCAAGTACTCTGTTTTTGGAATGGGATAAGCGCTCTGCTGAGTTGGGGTGGCGGGCAGTTGCAGGTCCGTTTAGCAGGGAGGCAGGGTGGGAAGGGGTGGGGGGGGGAAGTTTCTTCTATATGGGAAATTCACAAAGTCGATCGCGAATTGTACAGTGTGCTTTGACTATTACTGTACTATTGCAGGTGCGATTGCTTCTTTATGGACAGAATGTGTGTTTGATGAATATTGATGGCGGGTGTACAACTCAACGCCATGGGGGTGGGTGAGACGCAAACGAGTGGCTCCACTCTCCGGCTTCTCACCTGGAATGTGCGAGGCCTGGGTGATAAAGTAAAACGCGGCCTTGTTTTGTCAGAAGTAAAACGCTATAAGCCAGACCTAATACTCATGCAGGAGACCCACTTGGTGGGTGGAGCTACTAAGGCCTTGGACAGGAGGGGGTATAGAATGCTGGTCCACTCCGAATTCTCTACTGGTTCACGGGGCACGGGCATACTGATCAAAAAATCTTCCCACTTCATAACCCTTAGCCTTAAAACCGATGCTCAGGGGTGCTTTGCGGCGGTGGCGGGGCAGTGGGACGGTCGTCCATTGACAGTGGTCTCAGTATACATCCCACCATCCCTACACTCGGTGATGCTTCCGGCCCTGGGAGACTTCTTGCTGTCCCTTCCGGAGGGTGACATGCTCTTGGGTGGGGACTTCAACGCAGCTGCAGACCCACAGCTCGACAGGTTTCCGGTGACCGCCACGCCGGGGGGCCCCTCCCGATTTCAGCGATTCCTGGAGGCACTGGGAATGGTAGATGTTTGGCGCCATGTCCACCCTGGGCTCCGGCATTACACGTTCCACTCCACAGTTCACAACAGTCTGTCCCGCATTGATTATTTCTTGGCATTAGGGGATGGGCTACAGCGCGTAGATGAGGTGGACATACACCCTAGGGGCATCTCCGACCACTCACCACTGACTCTCACCGTCACCTCCCGGACGCGGTCCCGTCGCCGCATATATCCCATTCATGCCTCCTACCTTAAGGTCCCAAAGATCAGGAAGGCCCTTCAAAAGACCACGGAGCACTACTTCACGGAAAATGAACCGACTGCGGCCTCTGCAGAGATTCTCTGGGAGGCCTACAAAACAGTGCTACGGGGACAGGCGATATGCTCTATAGCGTCACATAGGAAGGAACAGACAGCTGAACACTCCGCCCTCGAGCTCAGACTGCGCGAAACCACAGCTGCCCATGAAGCTGATCCCACGGCTGATACGGCACACACCCTCACACTTCACCAGCAGCTGTACACAGACCATGCTCGCCATACGACACAGGGACATATCACCGACACACAGAACAGAGTGTACGATGTGGGGGACAAGGCAGGGAAGATGCTGGCCTGGCTCGATAGACGGGGGGGTAGTTCCAGGGGGATTCAACAGGTGAAAGATAGCACTGGCGCGATGCAAACTGACCCCGACCGAGTGGTGGAGGCGTTGGCGTCCCACTTTGAAAAAGTATATACCCCCGAACGAGAAGTTACCATGATTGCGGCCCAATGTGCATTAAGCAATATAGACATCCCCTCGCTGCAGCCGGAGGCTGTAGCCGATTTGGAGGCGCCGTTTACCGCCGATGAACTTCGGTTGGCCGTTGGGGCCCTCAGAACCGGCAAGACGCTTGGGCCGAATGGCATTCCAGTCGAGTGGTTCCAAGCACGCACTGAAGATCTTTGCCCACACTTGCTCAAAATGTATGTAGAATGTCGCGAGAAGGGAATGCTCCCGCTGGATCAGCGTACGGCCACAATAGTAGCTATCCCTAAGCCTGGTAAACCGCCAGAGGAGTGCTCATCATACCGCCCTATCTCTCTGCTAAATGCGGAAAGTAAGATTTTAGCAAAACTCCTGGCCAACCGCCTACTGCCACACCTGTCCGACCTTGTCCACCCGGACCAGTCAGGGTTCATGCCTCACAGAAACACTGCACTTAATCTTAGAAGGGTGCACGGGGTGCTGGCGAGGGCGGACTGCATCGAGGACAGTGCAGCTATACTGGCGTTGGACGCGAAGATGGCCTTCGACTTGGTGGAGTGGGCCTACCTCTTCGAGGTCCTCTCACACATGGGATTCGGCCCAAACTTCGTCTCATGGATTAAGTTACTTTACACAGCGCCAGTGGCACACGTGGTGGCAAACGGCCACATATCACGCACGTTTCCGCTTGGCCGGGGCACCCGGCAGGGTTGCCCTCTTTCCCCCCTGCTTTTTGCTCTCTCCTTAGAACCCCTGGCTATTCGCATCAGACATACCCCCCTACTCAAGGGGATTCAATGGAGGGAGGGATGGGAAGACCGCATATCCCTTTATGCGGACGACATGCTGGTGTACCTGACGGACCCAGAGCATGGTGTACCGGCTCTTTTGCACCTCTGCAACGACCACGGCGAAGTCTCAGGCTACACCATTAACTGGAACAAGTCGGAGTTGTATGTGCTGGCTGGGGACCCTCCAACACTTGGGCCGGACTGCCCTCTAAGGCTGGCCGGTTCCTCCTTTAAATACTTAGGCATTCATATCACGAGAGACCCTTCCGAATACAAGAGCCTGAACCTTTTACCACCTCTGACTCGTCTTAAGCAAGACGCGGGCTTCTGGGCAGGACTGCCGTTAACGATGCTGGGGAGAGCTGCTTTGTTTAAAATGAAGTCGCTACCCCGTTTCCTGTACATTCTAGATAACACTCCTTTCCCGGTGGCGACGGGATACTTCAGGAAGGTCGCAGCGGTGGTCTCCGGATTATTATTGGGCAATCGCCCTGCACGCATAGCCCAAACCAAACTCTGCAGAAATTGGTACGAGGGTGGCATTGCACTCCCGAACTTGCATCTTTATTATTGGGCGGCACAGCTCAGGCCCATTAACCAATGGCTGCATGCCCCGCAATCCGACCCTGCCTTTCAGGCAGATAGGGCACAGTTGGGCGCCAGTACCATGCTAGCCCCACTTTACGATCGGAGGAAGCTGAGATTGCTTGTAGGCCCCACTAGGCTCACCGTGGCCACTTGGCATGCAGCCACCGCTGCATTGGGTTGGAAAGGCACGCTCACTAAACTCACTCCGCTCTGGGACACACGCGCTCTGGGCAATCTTCGGTTCAGTAAGGGGTTTTCCCGATGGGATTCCATAGGAATTTCCACGGTGGGAGACATGTGGGAACGGGGAACTGTTGTCACCTTCGCCCGCCTGAAAGAGATCTATGATCTAGGACCACACGAGTCATATCGATACGTACAGATCCGCCACGCCTTGCTCTCGGCCATCCCAGCCGGAACGACTCTCCCTGAGTCCTCCCCGCTGGAGGATCGCCTCCTGACAGACTACATGGTAGAGAAGGCAACCTCCCTAACATACCGGAAGCTTCTCAATAACTCTCCAGATCCGCTGATGGCCCTTAAGGACAGGTGGGAGCAGGAGGTAGGCACACTTGACGAACATGAATGGAACGAGGCGCTAGCCTCCCCCAAGGAAGCGGGCATATCAGCCAGGATGAGACTAGTTCAGCTCAAAGTCCTCCACAGAGTATACTACACTAGAACACTACTACACCGCATACACCGAGCTCCAAGCCCCTTTTGCATGCGAGGCTGCGGAGACGAGGGCACCTTCTTCCATACATTCTGGGATTGCCCGCGCATACACAACTACTGGCGTCAGGTCCTGCGTACTATTTCACAGGTGCTGGAGGTCTCAGTGCTGCCGGAGCCGCGAAGATGCCTCCTCAATGTATGGGAACCAACAGATTTGTCACGGTATGGCCGCCTTTGGGTGACACTGGGAATGATGGTGGCAAAGCGGGACATTGCGCAGCGCTGGGGGGTGGCGGATCTTCCGACGGCATCACAGTGGTGCACAAACATGGACAGGACGATGATTACAGAAAGGGCAGTGTACTTAAGTCGGGCCTGCCCTGGCAAGTGGAACAAGGTCTGGTCCCCATGGAACAGCTACCGGGGTGACATCTGTGACCCACTGCCAGAGGATGACCCACTGGACTCGGATGATGATGATGGGTTGGAGTGAGGGCGGTTGGCTGTGAAGTGGGGTCCTTCAGGGGGGATGGGGGGAGGCGACAACTTCTTTAGGCCTTAAGTCGATTTCAGAATGAAAGGGGCTTTGTATTTTCCTGGGTATACTCTTATATCTATCTTGCAATGTACGTTACCAATGATCGCACTGTGATTTCCCGATGTTTGATTGTTCTTTTGGTTCATTTAAAAATAGAAAATGATAACCTCAATTATACTTTATGGAACATTTGCGGATGTCCTTCATTCCACCTTCTGACGACCCTTATTTCAATGACTTCTTCAACATTGCACTGTACTTCCTTAAGGTCGTCGTTCTGCTGTGATACTCTCGCTTAGCGGCCGGCCCTTCTGGGGTTGTAGGCGGCATGCTGTGTAAAGATGTGAAGGTACAATAAAGGTTTTCACCAAAAAAAAAAAAAAAAACAGAATGTTTCCAATGGTCCGTAAGATCTCAACCTTTTCACCCATACGAGGAGCTTTACAGCATAAAATTTATAGAAACTCCATAGTAAGCCCGTGTTAGAAAACCATGTTCCAGTGCTCTTGATACCCAAAATAATGGTGTATTGTTCCATGCAAGAAAAGAGATGCCGGGGTGTAGGGAAAGAGAGTTTATTTTAAGTCAAGAGAGACACTAATAAGAAGTGAGTAATGTGATTTCATAACGATACCTAAAGCTTCCAGTAACAATGTTCTGTGAATAATAAAGACATATTATCTAATTATAGACAAATGTCTCTAACACTTATTTCTTAGACTCAGGAAATCAATTTTTTTTTTAATATGACCTACTTTATGCGTGGTGCTACTTCCAACCCACACGTGGGTTCTGGTGATGGCACAAGACGCTATGTATGCGTAAATCCTCCTCTTATTTATTTACAGGTCCTTATTTAAAATTTCTAAAATTTAAAATTGGATATTAGATCTCAAATTTATTACTTATCATTCCCGCCTGAAGGGGCCAACAAGTTAAGTTGCCCTCGTCAATACTCGGTCTTATTAAACCAAAGAAAGCTTTTTGTTGCATCATAACCAAAAGAAATACATTTGGATGTTATAAAGCTTTTGGTCGCGAATTAATCCCAAACATTTTGAATAAGGTAAAAGTTTTAGTCTCCCGCTCAACCCCTTCGATCCCTTTTCGTGTTCGTTTAGCGTCAAAACGTTGGTATTTCGACTTTCGTCATCTCTTACCTATTTGTAATTCTGAGTAGCGTTGCTTAAAGGTTTCTCAACGCCATCATATTGTTTATGTGTCCGGTTCAGCTGCGTCCCACCATGTATTTAAAACCACTTTCTCTGTTAACATCTCTGATTAGCTCGTATTCCCAAATCAGGAAGGAAATCAAAACAGGACTGAAATCAAGCTTCACAGCGGCCATATTTGCAGTGCAAAGTCGCGAGTAAAGGAATAAGCATTTGAATCATGATTAAAAGCACATAGGCCAGTATTTATTCAAAATCATTCGAAAATGATAAATGAAGTGGCATAAAATAAATCACCCCATTTGGCTGCAAATACTCAATATTGAAGTAGTTATATAGTTCAGTCTTTCATTTATGAGTGAACTTATAGAGTGGTCTTATCAAAATATTAAAATCGCTACCCTGTTGCCCCACACATTGAATTGACTCGCCAAATTTTAACAGAAATCATTTCCGTTAGTTATAGTGATGTTGTGAAGCTAAATGGGAGTGGCTAGCATTTTAAACTTATAACGTTGTATTTATAAGGTGAGCGCAACTAAACAAAACACAAGTTTGTGTGTGTATTGTTCAAGAGAATGAGAAAACATGTACGGTTAGCTCGATTTCTTCAAAAGATTTAGAATCATATTATTTCACATTAATGGAGTAACGTAAAGATATAATATTTACCCGCATGTTGGTGAAGTTAGTATGGAGTGGTCTATAATTTAACTATATTTTGTGATTAAGGGAAATACATAGCCCCAAAGAACGTCCATCAGTGATTCAACAGTTCAAAGACCGTTGAGAGAAAAGTCATCCATTACAGAGTGTCCGTACAGTATAGTTCGACATTTCCAAAACCAAGATTTATATATCATAGAAGATGACTGCTTACTGAGATGTGTCCATAACATTCTTAAATACATACAATGTAAATCATCTATTAACCCCCAGAAAGTAATGTAGTCCTTGGTCGATATTGAGACCACACTCTGTGCTACGCATCTAAAGTATCCACAGTGCTTCTCTCCTGCGTAGCATAGGTTCTCTATTACCCCCTCTTGGGTGTCTCGGTATTTGATCTATTCCATAGTATTCAAAACGTCTATTTGAAATTTGTGAAGGGCAAATGGACATATGTGCAGCTAAGGGATATCTCATGTCCCCTAGCTTGACTGCCCTCAAATGCTCACATATCCTTTCCCGTAAAGCTCTAATTGTACTTCCAATATATGTTTTCTTGCATTTACATTCAATAGCATATACCACATATTTAGAAAGGCAATTAATATTGCTCCTTATTTCATACCTTACGCCATTCGGACTGTGAAAGAGTGTGATTTGGGGTTTAGCCAATTTGCACGCTGTGCATACGTTACAACTATGGAAACCCTTGCCCTGTTCAGTTAGCCAATTAGTGTTCGGAGGTGTAGTGAGATAGCTAGGACTCAAGATGTTCCTGAGTGTAAGTCCTCTTCTATAAGTTATTGCTGGCTTTTTTGTTACATATTTTTCTAAGCATCTGTCTGCTTGGAGTAGGTGCCAATGTTTGTTCAAACTCTTACTCAGTATTTTAGACCAGTCGTTGTATCCAGTAATTAACCTGATTGTATCCACCTCCTTTGTCTTCTTATGACAATCCTTTAGTGTGTCTTCACGTTTTATTTTATTTATTCTAGATTCAGCCTTTCTTAGAGTGGTTGTGTCATAACCTATATTGATAAATCTCTAGGGTTCCTCTTTTTTGTTAGTCAAAGTCTGTATTTACACTACAATTGCGCCTAATCCTCATCAGTTTCTCCATATGGGATTGCTTTTATTTGATGCAGAGGATGCACACTTGTGGCATGCAACAAAGAGTTGCATGCTGTTTCTCTTCTGATTGTTTTGCTCTCAATCTTACCTTATTTTATGAAAAATTCAATATCCAAGAAGGAAATCTTAATTTTACTGTGTGCTGCGGTAAAAGAAATGTTAAAGTTATTGTTGTTCATATACTCGTTGAAGCTTATCAGCCTTTCTTGAGAGCCAGTCCATATCATTAAGCAGTCATCTATGTATCGAGTATAGGATAGAGTCATTCCATAGTTGGCCTTCTGGGCCCCAGATCCTTCTCTCCTCCAGCCAGCCCATAAAAAGATTGGCATACGAGGGAGAAAATCTAGAGCCCATTGCCCCTCCCTGTTTTTGTCTGTACCAATTATCTTTAAACAAAAAACCATTGCTGTCAAGTATGAGTTCCACCATCTCAATGAGCATCTCTGAATGTTTCAATGCACCAGCTGCTCTTTTATTCAACATCTTCCTCATAGCCTGCAATCCACATTCCCTTTTAATACTAGTGTATAAAGATGTAACGTCTAAGGTTACCAAAAACATATTTTCATCCCAGGCTAAATCGGAGAATATACCTAAAATGTGTTTAGTATCCCTTATGTATAAGGGTAAATTCTTCACCAGAGGGTTAATAAACACATCTACATATTTTGATAGTCGGTCTGTAGGACCTCCAATGCCTGAGATGATCGGTCTTCCTGGGGGAAATGCCATTGCTTTATGTACCTTAGGTAGCGTGTTAATACAAGGGTATCTTGGTTCATTAGGTTTCAAGTACATTAGTTCGTCATTGTCTAGTAGTCCCAAACCATGCCACTTCTTAAGTTCATTTGTTATATATTTCGTCAGAGTCCACATGGGGTTGCCATTCAAAGGCTCATAACAAAGAGGGTTGTTGAGTTGTGTAAGAATTTCTTCGTCATAGTCTTTAGAGTTCATTAGTACCATGTTACCCCCTTTGTCCACCTCCCTTATTGTTAATTCTTTATAATTACACAGATATTTAACAACATTGGTGCGGTGCAGATTTACCCTGTGCGCTGACCATCATAAATTCCCATTGTTCATGACGAGCTCAGCTCGTCATGAGTGTACGAGAAGTGTACCTCATGACCAGCTGAGCTTGTCATGAGCATCAAAGGGGTTAAGTGCTTGTCTTTCTCCCCATGTTAGGTTGTCATTTCTATATCTTATCCTCTTGTTTTTATCCTCATGTCTTTCCAAATCGGCTAGTACTAATTTAATGGAAATGCTATAATCATCATTGATGCCTAGATCTCTCATCACAATTTCTGACGTAACCGTTTCATCATCATTGATGATATATGTGAATTGAAAATTTATTTATTTAAGTTCATACGACGCCTGAAACTCAAAAAACATTTTGACTCAATAGCGACTGGCAATAAAGAACTGCATAAAAATCTGGGTTTGATAGTGTCTGACGAAATAAGTATACAAAATGTTTTGGATACCAAACTGCTGTTATCTTTGACTGAATGTGAGGATGAAACAGTTACATCAGAAATAGTGATGAGAGATCTAGGCATCAATGATGATTATAGCATTTCCGGCAATCTGAAAGAGAAATCTAAATGGACACCCACACTAACATCTGGTAACAATCTTGAATTATTTCATAAATTAGTACTAGCCGATTTGGAAAGGCATGAGGATAAAAACAAGAGGATAAGATGTAGAAATGACAACCTAACATGGGGAGAAAGACAAGCACTTAAAGATCTGTGTAATAATAAAGAATTAACAATAAGGGAGGCGGACAAAGGGGGTAACATGGTACTAATGAACTCTAAAGACTATGACGAAGAAATTCTTACACAACTCAGCAACCCTCTTTGTTATGAGCCTTTGAATGGCAACCCCATGTGGACTCTGACGGAATATATAACAAATCAACTTAAGAAGTGGTGGCCGGGAGTCGGGATTCATCTCGGCTCCCGGTCCACGCGCTTTATCAGGGCAATTTTCGGCAGCCCCCTGGAGGCAGAATCGTCGGTAAAAGAACCTACCGGCGTCGGATGTTGTGAGGCTCCGGTGGGATGTATTTTGCTCTCTCGGGAGCGTCTGCACTGGCCTTACTCTGATGCGAAGTCCGGGAAGAAAATCCAGCGAGGGCTAAGATGGCGGCCGGAGTCCACCCTTCGACGAGAGACGGCTTGACCCCTCTGATCAGCGTGGCCTCCACAGACGCTTGAAACACACCGGCACCTTGAGGAACGCAGCGGTGAGCCCCGCAAAGCGTGCTCGGGGTTTCTGGAGGCAGTGGTCTCTGCGGCGCTGTGCTTTCTCATTGCCTGACCTCAACAATCCAGCGAGGGACAAGATGGCGGCCGGAGCCCGCCCGTGATGAGACAGCCCGACCCCTCTGAGTAACATTGCTGCTACTGACACTCCTGAACCTGGAGGATCCATGAGGTGAGCCCTGCGAAGCGCGCTCGGGGTCCCTAGAGGCGGTGGAGTCTGAGGCGCTGTACATCCTTAAATGCCTGACTCTAACATGGCGGCCACAATGTGCTCTCAAATGCGCCTGGAACTGAAGCTCCGTGTCCACCCTGCAGCCCAGCGTCCTTAGGAGGCCCCCCGCGATGCACACGCCTCCTAACTGAAGCGGAAGGTGTGGGACACCTGCAGGGCTACCCCGATCGCTGCTGGTGCCTGTGGAGCGGCGTTGGTTGACTGCTCCCGATCCCTGCCTGGGACCCAACATGGCGGCCGCCCGTTACCAGCCCGGGCTAAACAACAAGGTCGAGGAGCGGAGACCGGGGGCGAGTCTGACAGGCGCTGATCACCCGAGCGGTATGTAGGGCTCCTACCGCGTCCCCCGCTGCCACCCGCTGCCACCCGCCGAGACTTTGCGGTCATTCCAGGGGCACACCAGTAAAGGGCCGGTGATTGACGGCGGCGCCCCCTGCTGACGACGGCGCCGCCTTGAAACCATCCCACTTACCTGCTCCGGGGGCCATACATCCTTTCTCCGCCACAGACGGGCCTGGGCCCGAGGGCAGAGATGTGCCCCCCCCCCCTTGCTGACCACGCTGTTTCGCGCCAACGGTGCCTGACTCCAAGATGGCGCCCTTGGGGACACGCTTCCTATGACCGGCGGACACAGGCTCCAGGGACACGAACGCACCCCTATACCACCCCTATGCGTCTCTTAGAGTTTAACCAGTCATATCCCTTCCTATGTGTATGTAGTGGACTCTTATCACTAGTGTGTGCAGTGGACCTTTGTACTCTCTACCACCCCTATGTGACCCTTAGAGTGTTTCCAGTCACATCCCTCATGTGTAGATAGAAGATAACTCTAACGACTAGTATCCTATGTGATTTTTAGATTGTATCCATGTGTATCCCCTCCCTGTGTTTAGAATTATAGCTTTAACGACGAATCGCCTGTGTGACTGTTGGAATATAGCCAGGTGTATCCCTTCCCCCGAGTGAAGAGATAACCCTATTCACTAGAACAAAAAGAAATGTGTTCCTGAAATGTGTAACGTAACTGATTCTATGTAAAGTGCCTTGATAACATGTAACGGAACTGGTGCTATGTAAAGCGCTTTGATAACCTAATCGGTTCAAGTTCCTGAAATGTGTAACGTAACTGATTCTATGTAATGTGCTGTGATAACATGTAACGGAACTGGTGCTATGTAAAGCGCTCTGATAACCTAATCGGTTCAAGTTCGCGCTATAGAAAACTCTAAAAATAAATAAATAAATAAACTAGACAATGACGAACTAATGTACTTGAAACCTAATAAACCAAGATACCCTTGTATTTACACACTACCTAAGGTACATAAAGCAATGGCATTTCCCCCTGGAAGACCGATCATCTCAGGCATTGGAGGTCCTACAGAACGACTATCAGAATATGTAGATGTGTTTATTATCCCTCTGGTGAAGAATTTACCCTTATACATAAGGGATACTAAACACATTTTAGGTATACTCTCCGATTTAGCCTGGGATAAAAATATGTTTTTGGTAACCTTAGACGTTACATCTTTATACACTAGTATTAAAAGGGAATGTGGATTGCAGGCTATGAGGAAGATGTTGAATAAAAGAGCAGCTGGTGCATTGAAACATTCAGAGATGCTCATTGAGATGGTGGAACTCATACTTGACAACAATGTTTTTTTGTTTAAAGATAAATGGTACAGACAAAAACAGGGAGTGGCAATGGGCTCAAGATTTTCTCCCTCGTATGCCAATCTTTTTATGGGCTGGCTGTAGGAGAGAAGGATCTGGGGCCCAGAAGGCCAACTATGGAATGACTCTATCCTATACTGGGGTCGATTCATAGATGACTGCTTAATGATATGGACTGGCTCTCAAGAAAGGCTGATAAGCTTCATCGAGTATATGAACAACAATGACTTAAACATTTCTTTTACCGCAGTATACAGTAAAACTAAGATTTCCTTCTTGGATATTGAATTTTTCATAAAAGAAGGTAAGATTGAGAGCAAAACATTCAGAAAAGAAACAGCATGCAACTCTTTGTTGCATGCCACAAGTGTGCATCCTCCGCATCAAATAAAAGCAATCCCATATGGAGAACTGATGAGGATTAGGCGCAATTGTAGTGTAAATACAGACTTTGACAAACAAAAAAGAGGAACCCTAGAGAGATTTATCAATAGAGGTTATGATACAACCACTCTAAGGAAGGCTGAATCTAGAATAAATAAAATAAAACGCACACTAAAGGATTGTCATAAGAAGACAAAGGAGGTGGATAAAATCAGGTTAATTACTGGATACAATGACTGGTCTAAAATACTGAGTAAGAGTTTGAACAAACATTGGCACCTACTCCAAGCAGACAGATGCTTAGAAAAATATGTAACAAAAAAGCCAGCAATAACGTATGGAAGAGGACTTACACTCAGGAACATCTTGAGTCCTAGCTATCTCACTACACCTCCCAACACTAATTGGCTAACTGAACAGGGCAAGGGTTTCCATAGTTGTAACGTATGCACAGCGTGCAAATGGGCGAAACCCAAAATCACACACTTTCACAGTCCGAATGGCATAAGGTATGAAATAAGGAGCAATATTAATTGCCTTTCTAAATACGTGGTATATGCCATTGAATGTAAATGCAAGAAAACATATATTGGGAGTACAATTAGAGTTTTACGGGAAAGGATATGTGAGCATGTGAGGGCAGTCAAGCTAGGGGACATGAGATATTCCTTAGCTGCACATATGTCCATTTGCCCTTCACAAATTTCAAATAGACGTTTTGAATACTATGTAATAGATCACATATCGAGACACCCAAGAGGGGGTAATAGAGAACTTATGCTACGCAGGAGAGAAGCACTGTGGATACTTAAGATGCGTAGCTCAGAGTGTGGTCTCAATATCGACCAAGAACTACATTACTTTCTGGGGGTTAATAGATGATTTACATTGTATGTATTTAAGAATGTTATGGACACATCTCAGTAAGCAGTCATCTTCTATGATATATAAATCTTGGTTTTGGAAATGTCGAACTATACTGTACAGAAACTCTGTAATGGATGACTTTTCTCTCAACGATCTTTGAGCTGTTGAATTACTGATGGACGTTCTTTGGTTCTATGTATTTCCCTTAATCACAAAATATAGTTAAATTATAGACCACTCCATACTAACTTCACCAACATGCAGGTAAATATTATATCTTTACGTGACTCCATTAATGTGAAATAATATGATTCTAAATCTTTTGAAGAAATCGAGCTAACCGTACATGTTTTCTCATTCTCTTGAACAATACACACACAAACTTGTGTTTTGTTTAGTTGCGCTCACCTTATAAATACAGCGTTATAAGTTTAAAATTCTAGCGACTCCCATTTAGCTTCACAACATCACTATAACTAACGGAAATGATTTCTGTTAAAATTTGGCGAGTCAATTCAATGTGTGGGGCAATAGGGTAGCGATTTTAATATTTTGATTAGACCACTCTATAAGTTCACTCATAAATGAAAGACTGAACTATATAACTACTTCAATATTGAGTATTTGCAGCCAAATGGGGTGATTTAATTTATGCCACTTCATTTATCATTTTCGAATGATTTTGAATAAATACTAGCCTATGTGCTTTTAATCGTGATTCAAATGCTTATTCCTTTACTCGCGACTTTGCGCTGCAAATATGGCCGCTGTGAAGCTTGATTTCACTCCTGTTTTGATTTCCTTCCTGATTTGGGAATACGAGCCAATCAGAGATGTTAACAGAGAAAGGGGTTTTAAATACATGGCGGGACGCAGCTGAACCGGGCACACAAACGATATGATGGCGATGGGAAACCTTTAAGCAACGCTACTCAGAACTGCAAATAAAACGTTTTGACGCTAAACGAACACGAAAAGAGATCGAAGGGGTTGAGCGGGAGACTAAAACTTTTACCTTATTCAACAAAATGATTGGGATTAATTCGCGACCAAAAGCTTTATAACATCCAAATGTATTTCTTTTGGTTATGATGCAACAAAAAGCTTTCTTTGGTTTAATAAGACTGACTATTTACGAGGGCAACTTAACTTGTTGGCCCCTTCAGGCGGTAATGATAAGTAATACATTTGAGATCTAATATCCAATTTAAAATTTTAGAAATGGAAAATAAGGACCTGTGAATGAATAAGAGGAGGATTTACGCATATATAGGGATTTGCGCCATCACCAGTACCCACGTGTGGGTTGGAAGTATCACCACGCATAAAGTAGGTCATATTTAAAAAAAAATAGATTTCCTGATTCTAAGAAATAAGTGTCAGAGACATTTGTCTATAATTAGATAATATGTCTTTATTATTCACTGAACATTGTTACTGGAAGCTTTAGGTATCGTTATGAAATCACATTACTCACTTCTTATTAGTGTCTCTCTTGACTTAAAATAAACTCTCTTTCCCTACACCCCGGCATCTCTTTTCTTGCATGGAACAATACACCATTATTTTGGGTATCAAGAGCACTGGAACATGCTTTTCTAACACGGGCTTACTATCGAGTTTCTATAAATTTTATGCTGTAAAGCTCCTCGTATGGGAGATAAGGTTGAGATCTTACGGACCATTGGAAACATTCTGTTTCCGCTCTCTCCATCACGTGGTTCTCTGTTGTATACTGAATTTCGTATTTGCCTATGTTGTGGCAAATACTGTTAAAAGAATAAAACAGTGAATGTTTTTCTCCACAATTGGTGAGCAAGGATTAAGATTGTGGGAATTTTATAATGTGCTTTTGATTATGAAAGAGTAATTACTATGGAGAAATACGACACAAATTTTGCATGTTTATCTTGTACAGCCTTGAGAAAGTCGCAGAACTACTATCTAAAGCGACGAAACGCGTTGGCTGTTGTTTGCTGTTTGGAAGAAGTCCGAATAAAACAAGACAAGAACTTGATTTAAAGATTGAAATTGTGGATCTGTACTTTTCTGCATATGAAATATGTGTGTTATTGAAAAAGGGAAACCGTATTTATTAACATACGTGTGCTTGGGAGTCAGAAATTGTGTTGTAAGAGATTGTCTCTCGATCTATGGAGTTTTGTGGTTCTCCATCCCTTTGAGCACCGTCATAAAACTTATCTATCACTTAGTACGAATCTAAACCCTTTGCGCCAGTTACCTATTAGTATAACCACGCTGCTTTTGTATTAATCTCTTGTTTCGATATTGTCTATAACATATCTTCTTCTTATATTAGAGTTTTGAGACTACCTGCATTGGTATTATCTAATTTATGATCTATGCAGATTGACATTCTACTGGCGTTCGCGGTGGCCCCGATTTTCCATGTTAACATAGCGCATCCTTTTGAGGTTTTTGTTGTCAGGTCCAGGATGTTTCTTGCTGCTCCATTCTGGATTGTTTGGAGGAACTTGGCATAGAGGGTGGTGGTTTCGGCATAGAGGGTGCTCCCATAGTCCAGTTGGCTGGTGATGAGGACTTGTATGACGCTTCTTCTGGTGTCGGTTGGGATCCATCGAAAGACTTTACGGAGCATTATGAGGGTGTTGAAGCAGGTGGTTGCAACCGAGTTGGGCGGTTGTCTAATGGAGAGCTCACTGTCGAGGATGATTCCACGGTTGCGGGCGTGAGTGGTGTGGGTAGGTGCTGGTCCAAGGCCGGAGGGCCACCAGGGATTGCTCCTCGGTGAGGGGGGTCTTCCGAAGAAGAGAACTTTGGTGTTGTCAGTGTTGAGTTTGAGGCAGTTGGCTCTCATCCAGTTGGCGACATTGATCATGGCGTTCTGGAGGTTCGCTCTAGTGGTGTCCGTGTCTTTGGTGAGGGAGAGTATGAGCTGGGTGTCTCCAGCGTAGGATATGATGTTGGGAGTGTGGCTGCGAGCAATAGGTGCCAGCAGAGTCATGTAGATTTTGAACAGTGTGGGGCTGAGTGAGAAGCCCTGGGAAACGCTGAAGATGATGCTCTTGGTGTCAGAGCTGTACGGTGGGAGGTGGATACTCTGAGTGTGCTCGGTGAGAACAGAGATTAGTAGCTTGAGGGCGTTGCATTTGATGCAGATGTGGTGAAGTCTTTGGATGAGGAGGTGGTGGGAGACTGTGTCCATATTTTAATATGCCGTTTTGCACTTTATATCCTAATGTATTTTTACATGTATGCATTTTTAGTTCTGTTTTATTTTGTCATCTTTATATGTGCTTTTGTGGTCAGCATTGACTGAATACCAATATATTCGACCTAAGTAGGAATAGCGCCAAAAATTACAAAGTGCCACTTATAGTCAATGGTTGTGGTAGACTGTAGCCTAGGTGAAATTTGAGGGAATCCGAATTGGTTTTCTGAATGGCCTCTGACGGGCTCGGAGAGCCTGTCTCCCATTCGGAAACCCTGCAGTAATCCCTCAGCCGGCTCTTTCGGGGCGAGGGATTACAATGGCAGATCTCACTGCCTTTCTGTGCTGGCCTTTCTGACACAGAAAGGCATTGTGAATCTGCCTTTGGGGGCCCCCAGCAGGACCCCCATGGGTGCAAGGCTGCCGAAGGTGCCTGAGGTGCCTGCCAAGGGGTGCAGGGATGAACTGCACCTCTGCTCTTTACAGTGAGAGCATGCATTCCATTCGGAATGCATGCTCCCATTGTAAGGAATAGGATTACTACAGAACAGGGTTCGGTCACATCCTAATTCCTGGGCAGGAACCGACGACCTAGGCTGTCTGTTTGTCCCAGTACAACATAGCATGTATGGACTAAGGTGGTCAACCTGTGTTTGTGTCTCTGTATTTGAAGAGTATGGATTTCTTGTACATCAATATTTTCAACTCAATATTTTGTCTGAATACCCATGTCAAGCAGTGGCTTTCAGGGGCCAGGACACCATCTCACCTGGGATGCAACTTGTAAACTGACCCGTCCACCCCCACTGAGATCCTCAGCACATCTTCGTGGCGATATTCACGCATTCGGTTGATTACAGCTGCCAAACCCGAGGAGCACATCTGTGCTGCCCGTGTGGAGACGCTCTCGCATGCCATTCGCACAATTTCACAGTCCGTTGTGGTGGGTAGTAGCCCAAGTGAAGTAAGGATGTTGTACGTCTGTTTGCGGTCCTCAGAGTCCCTGTAGTGGCAGAGGGGAGTGAAACAGACATTAGCATGGATGACTGTGCTATAGCCTATTCAGCATAAACATTGGCGTGCCTGTTAGGTCGCAGTTTACTAAGCATTCTAGAAAGCTATTCTTTAAACAGATCTCCTGTTGTTCCTAGTGGGATTGAAGCTCTACACACTAATAGGCAGCTTGATAACTAGTTTGATAGCACGATGACTAATAGATCTAACCTTATGGGAGACAGCAGATGTGGCTGTAATGTACAGGTGATGCTGCTACTTACATTGTAGGCAGATAAGACAATCTCATGTAGAGAGGGCAGAGGAAATATTAACACCTAAAGCGGAGATATGCAGGATTTCGTAGTGTGAAAAGCTTTACATACAGTCAATAGGAATCTCCCACTAGTATGTGAAATAAAACAACTTTTTGCTTTGTAATTCCCTTCCTTTTGCACAATGAGTGACTTGTTAGCTTTACTACTGTATAGCTCAGCATATGGTGAGCTTTTGTACAAGGAGGACAAGCTACATTTATTGTCTTTGGCTTTCTCCAGAATTATAATGTGCTGAGGTCCTAAGCACTTACAGGGCTCTGCATCAGCAATAGCGGCCTGTTATAAGCCTCAGCCCTTTCTCTTATATTTCTGAGAATGCATTAGCATGGCAGGTTTTTGGCTATTGTTCTATTTGTGGATGTTAGAGGACCAAAGTTGGCACATATGCAGTTCTTGCCCTCTCTGCCCTTCTGAAACCCATTGTCCCTGTTTTCCTACATTAATTCTTCTTCCAGTTTCCATTCCTTTATCTCTGTTTCTCCTTGCTTCCATTAACTCCTGCCTCTTGTATTTCACAATGTCTCTTTGTGGTTAGTAAGGGAAACGGCCACTAAAACGCGGCCGTTTCCAAGAATACCTTAACCACGCATGCATTACCACGCATGCGTGGCTACCACGAAAGCCTTTACCACGCATACCTTTACTATGAGGTACGTAGTAAAGGCATGTGTGGTAAAGGGTAAAAAAAAGAAGGGCTTGGGGGTGTCTCCCCCCCAAAAAAAACTCACCAGAAGAAACGTCGAGATGTGCAGGAAAACGACGTCGTTTAAGAGGAAACGGAAAGAAACCTCCGCTTCCTCTTAACCACATCCGACGTCACCACGGAAGAAATCGAGGAAAAGGTTATGCGTAGAAAAACCATTCCGTTGTAACGCATGCGTGGTAAAGGCATGCATTGCAACGGAATGCGTTGTAAGAACATACAAATGGTTAGTAACTGGGATGCTCACCCTTCAATCATGGAGACGTAGCGGCTCTCAAAGGTGCCCCGTGTCTTCAGCATGTCAGAGGCTTCACCGCTGAAGAGTAGGCTTTCGTTGACAAGTTTCACAAGGACCAACCTCACCAGCTCCCCCATGTACTTGCCCCCGATGATCTTTTCATACCTACGGAGGTGAGAGAAAGCAACCATTGAATAGCACTTCTGTTAACTTCGGATACCACAACCCTAACCCCAAAGAGAGCCTGGAGGCAGGAAGCACTGAAGGGACATGAACACAGATATCCCTAAGTATATAATTATACAGATTTCTGGTTGTTCCTCTCTTCACCATACATAGGAAGGGGTACATGCATACAGGTGGACAGCTCCGCCTTTACAACTTATGCAACAAAGCTCCCACAGGACCTTTCAGGAGCCTTTCTCTTGATCATGGTCAACAGGTAAAACTCGTTAGGATCCTGGGAATAGAAGTGTCTCTAACCCTTGATCAAGAGTACCTATCATGGAAAACTTAGTTTCCCATATGGCCTCAGCATGGAAAAATGATTTACATTACCCCTATACAGGCAGGCTACCTAGCTGTCAGCTAAGGCGTGAAGTGCTAAGACTGAGAATTGGGATAAACCATTGTTACGCAAATAAAGGGGTAAAAAACTTTATAATAACCAGTAATGGAAAATGCACCCACTACTACTTGTGATACTCTACATATACTACTAGATTCTTGGAGGATGTTAGATATACGAAGAGAGATTTTAGGCCCGAGTTTTAAGAAATATGATATTAAAAATAGGATGCAAGCTGTAAACCTCTTAGTGGGAATAATGAATTTAGATATAGCCTGTGGCATTGGGAAATATCTAAATAAAGTTAAAGAGTTCCTTAAATGTGAAGAGCATTGACGAGATATAGATCTTTTAAGCGACAGGGAGAATGAGGTGTCTAGGGATAGAAGTATGGTGTAAGACATACATGAAGGTCGTTGTGACTCAAAAATGGAATAGCTTGTTTTAAAAAATAAATGCTAGGATATGTATTTATTATTTTATGGATATGTGAATTATAGGCTTAAGAAATGTATTATATATTCCATGACTCTGATTTGCTTTTTTATTGAATGATATGCTGCTTAAGTGTATACTTTTATGGTTGTAAAAATCCGAATAAAGTTTTACTGACTGACTGACATTGAGTCAAAGGTTTCCTACAAGCATTCTCTTTTGACATAGAGACTAAACACGGCATGGTAGCACCATTTATAGAGCATGGTAGAAGGTCTGTTATGGACAATAACAGCAACTAACTCAGATAGAAATTACCTAACTTCTGGAGGATAAATCATAACATAGAATGCCATGTGTACTGCTGCAGTGAATTCAAACACAAACAAACATGTAAAGAGATACAAAAGACAGCATCTGACGCAAAAAAAATCTATTCTTCAAGAATCACTGAAGCTGGGATCAAAAGTGAATCATATGTCATATGACTTTCAATTCCTAAATATCATTATCCCACAACAATAACATTAAACAACCGTACTATCTAATCAATTAGAAATAAACCCACCACACCCGTGGCCCCCCATTGTTTCATTGTAATAAACATATACTAAATTCATTCTTAGGTCATGCAGGGGCATGGCCAAAGCCATCTGCGTGATGAAAGTATTTATGATCCTGAATGTAATATGGCTGAGATACCCGCCACCCCCTCTCAACACAATCCCCAAGGATGGGAAACCGGAAACAGTTCTGAAGTCTTTGGAAGACGGGAGGGAGTAACCCCCCCGGCCGTATTTATTAAAATATGAAACAAAATTAAAACATTAAATAAACAGTTTCATATTATGTACAATTTCATTACCACATTGCGATGTTTGGCTAACCTTAACAGAGTCTCTAATACAAAGGTTCTCCTAGCCGAACTAACATCCTGCAAAACATTTACTTGAAATTTTGAAATTGTACATCCTAACGTTTAAGGGCCAACGGCAAGGTCGTAACCGGTGTCAAGATCCCTAACCCAGAAATATCGCCCTCACTTGTGAGGGGCGGCCCAGAGGCGTACCTCAAGTGCAATTACCAATTTCCCTTGACTTGACGGGGGCCCCAATAAAACTCGTCGCCACTTAGAGGTCGTACGAGGACTCGTGTGAGGTATCTAGAAGGTAGCGTAGACCTCCCCCCAAACCCCACACAACTTACCATATCTGCCGTCGCAGACGTCCTGGCCCCGGGAAATTCCCCAGGAGGGGGCTGTAACCCCTCCTACCCAGGAAGGGGCCTTGACCGCCTTTCCTCTTCTTTCGGCGACCCATCCTTAGAAGGGACCGCCTCCCCGTTGAGGGGCCAATGGCCACCTCCCCCGAGCGCTCCCATCCGTGCTGGGTGACGCCCACTCATAGGGATCTTCCAATTAGTGCTCACCGATCATGACCTTACCGCCCGACCAAAAATAAATACCACAATGCTAACTAAATGATTAAACTAAAATACAGTAGCAACTATACTTTTATTAAAAGCATGCTTACCAATGAACACTAAAGCAGAATTTCTTTTATTTGCAACACATAAATCGACATTCTTTATTACATACTCAAAATCATCATGATAATACCACGACCTGTAAACGACAATCAGAGTTGTCCATCAACTTTAATCAAAAACCACTTGCTGTCATCAGGGGCTGGTGGGTGGGTCAAAATTGGCTCTTCGTTCCGTCTCGAGCTCACGTGCAGCGAGGAGGTGCAGCTTCAGAGCACAGGAACAAGAGGATGCCTTCGGATCTTGCTTCTCCTTTTATCCGTCTTCAGGGCGGGCGTAAACCCGCCCCTGCCTGCCCCTAAGGCGTGGCCAGCTGCGTCAGTGTCTAGGCCAACCCACTCTAGGGCGGGAAAAGGCGCGCCCCGGCTACGCCACTTCGGGCATACCAGCCGAGACTCGCCTCCCGCCCAAGATGGCTTCCCGGGGGGATCGTGGTACTCTGCCATACGTTCGGGGGGACCGAGTGGTCGCCCCTTTCCATATGGCTGAGATACCCGCCACCCCCTCTCAACACAATCCCCAAGGATGGGAAACCGGAAACAGTTCTGAAGTCTTTGGAAGACGGGAGGGAGTAACCCCCCCGGCCGTATTTATTAAAATATGAAACAAAATTAAAACATTAAATAAACAGTTTCATATTATGTACAATTTCATTACCACATTGCGATGTTTGGCTAACCTTAACAGAGTCTCTAATACAAAGGTTCTCCTAGCCGAACTAACATCCTGCAAAACATTTACTTGAAATTTTGAAATTGTACATCCTAACGTTTAAGGGCCAACGGCAAGGTCGTAACCGGTGTCAAGATCCCTAACCCAGAAATATCGCCCTCACTTGTGAGGGGCGGCCCAGAGGCGTACCTCAAGTGCAATTACCAATTTCCCTTGACTTGACGGGGGCCCCAATAAAACTCGTCGCCACTTAGAGGTCGTACGAGGACTCGTGTGAGGTATCTAGAAGGTAGCGTAGACCTCCCCCCAAACCCCACACAACTTACCATATCTGCCGTCGCAGACGTCCTGGCCCCGGGAAATTCCCCAGGAGGGGGCTGTAACCCCTCCTACCCAGGAAGGGGCCTTGACCGCCTTTCCTCTTCTTTCGGCGACCCATCCTTAGAAGGGACCGCCTCCCCGTTGAGGGGCCAATGGCCACCTCCCCCGAGCGCTCCCATCCGTGCTGGGTGACGCCCACTCATAGGGATCTTCCAATTAGTGCTCACCGATCATGACCTTACCGCCACAGGCCGGATAGTTGACCGGCTATCCGGACCCCCCACAACACTCCTACCTAAAGGTCATGGTGTAACGTTTTTAGCCATGCTAAGAAGTCTCCTATGAGTAACTCATTCCCCACCCGAGACAAATGCACTCCATCCCCCAAATACATACTGTCATCATTAATACACCCATGGGAAATAGCATGCAGTGTCTTGGAATGGAACAACCTACTCACTTTGTTATTAAGCTTCCTAACAGAATGATTTAGAGCAGGAACCGAAATAGCCCCCCGCCACACTTTTCGTGGGATCATATGGGACCATGCAATTGTGCACCCTGGAACTCTCCTCGCTAACCAACTTACAGTGGAAAGCATCGCCTCAAGAAGAAGTCGTCTACCAGTGGTGACCAAATCATTACCCCCAAGATGTACTATCACTACAGACGGCGGTGACCTCGTCCGCCCTAGCAAACCCTCAAAAAATGATTGAAACTGGTCAATACAGAGCCCGCCTCTTCCGTAGAAGGACACACTGTACCCGTATTCCCCAGCTACGTGAATCATATCACCTGCCTTGAATACGTCTGCGGCACGCCTCACGTATGAGTGGCCCACAACCCACACCTCCTTTCTCACAGCCGGTGATGTCTGACCGCTGGCCCGGTGTAGGGTCGACTGCAAAGTCCGCCCCGCCTCGTAGGCTTGCGCAACTGAAAACCAAACAAAAACAAGAAGCGTGAGTACATTGCTACAGCTTCACAACATGTGCAACCGCACATACCTCTTATAACAATTGGAGGACCAACGCCCCACCCGTTTAACTTGTTCAACATCCAGACCCCTGGCTGTTGCTTCTGTAGCAGCCCCTATCCGAAAGGAATGGGTCCCAAACTCGCCCGGGTTCAAGCCCGCAGCGGCAATCGACATCGCAAGCACCCGCTGAAACTGAAACTTTGTCAGTGGGGTGGCGTCAGCGTGTCTCAACAAGGTCCCCCCCCATGATGCCACCCTTCGTGCTAAATAATCTTCTAGACACCTTACCGGGCACATGGAGGACCCGGGAATCCTGCGTATGATTACGCAGTCACCCATCCCACTTTGATCGGTCTTAGACCTGACAAACGAGACCGTCATCGTCTCCCCTCTGATCTGGACGTGCTCCTGGCACAATCCTCCTGTCACATCCTGCTTGTTCCTCGCCACTAATTCGCTTACCCGCATAGCCCCATGGAATGCCAGCGTAAAAGCGGCTCAGAATAACACCGTCTCAAACTGAGACGAACACGTAGCAGGGAGACTGGACAATAACGGGGCCAGCCTATCCAAACCTATCGGGCGCCTCTCATCTACTCTGCGACCCTCAAGGCGTTGCCACCCCCGTAGCGCTTTCTGTACAATGAAAGACGCTGTCGGATCCTGGATCCCGTGAGCCCTGGCAACAAAGGAAATGGCCGCCCGATGTCTCTGAGCCGTGGCCACCGATTTCCCGACCCGATGTAAGGACATCAGAAAATCCACCACCCACTCTTCCTGGCCCCAAAGCTCCTCCCTATCAGTACCCAAAAAGGCCAAATAGGACCGGAACGCCCCTTCATATGCCTTCCTTGTCCTGGGAGCTAAACTCTCTCCCACGAGGTTACGAAGTTCGGGGCACCGAGAGACCAGAGAGCTTCGGGAAAGGGTGCCGGCTCCGGGTCCGCTGTGGGAAGGAAACCCCAGAAAGCCTGTATACGAAAACGAGACAGTGCATCAGCCGCCTGGTTCATTACCCCTGGGACATGTCTTGCTCTGAATAACACATTCAATTGCATACAAAGTAAAACAATTTCTTTGAGCAGTCTCAAAATCCACTTGCATCGTGCTGCCTGGCTATTGATACACTCGACCACGGTCATATTGTCAGACCAAAATACCACCGAGTGATCTCTGAACCCTTCGGGCCAAGTTCTAAGGGCCACTAAAATGGGGAAAAGTTCCAGGAAAGCAATGTTACTTGTCAGTCCACTGTCATGCCACCATGTCGGCCACTTTTGTGCAGACCATCTCGTGCCGAATATGGCACCGAAACCTATGCTCCCCGCCGAATCTGTCCACAACCCCAGCTCCTCAGAGGACACGGCTGGTTTGTTCCAGACGACTCGACCATTGAAATCCGCCAGAAATGCCAACCAAATGCGCATGTCCTGGCGGACCTCTGCCGAGAGCCTTGTGCGATGATGGCCCTCCTTCAGGCCGACCATGGCTTGAGCGATCGAACGGGAAAAGGGGCGGGCCATTGGTATAACCCTCAGGGCAAAATTCAACTGGCCAACTAACTGCTGTAATTGATGCAGCCTAACCTTAGGTCCCCTTATACACATCTGCAGGGATGTCCTGAACTTTGACACTTTGTCAGCTGGTAAACGAAAACAACCTTCTGCGGAGTCTAACTCGATCCCCAGAAACTCGAGGCACGTGGAAGGCCCCACAGTCTTACCTGGTGCCAATGGCACGCCAAACCGATTCATCAAGTCACAAAACTGTGCTAAAGCCTGCCCACATTCCGGGTCCCCGGCCGCCCCCAAGAACAAAAAATCATCCAGGTAATGCATCACATTTCGGAAACCTGTCTTCCTTGTGAAGACCCATTGTAGAAAGCTACTGAATTTTTCAAAATAGGCACAAGATATAGAGCACCCCATCGGCATACACCTATCCATGTAATAATGACCCTGAAACATGAAACCTAAGAGACGCTGATCGTCTGGATGTACCGGGAGCAACCGGAACGCTGACTCGATATCAGATTTAGCCATCAGCGCCCCGGGCCCCAGGCGATTCAAAATGGCTACGGCCTCATCGAATGATGCGTACCGCACCGAACACACTTCCGGGTCTATCGCTTCATTGACGGAGAGACCTCGTGGGGCTGATAAATTATGTATCAGCCGAAACTCACCCGGGTCCTTCTTTGGGACCACACCTAACGGGGAACAAACAAAATTAGGAACCGGTGGTACACTAAACGGACCGGCGACTCGACCTCGAGCCACCTCCTTCCTGATCTTATTCTGTACCACAGTCGTATGCTGAAAGACCGATAGCTGATTTTTACATTTCGATGCACCCTGAAAGTCCCCCACTGGGATGCGGAAACCATAAGAAAACCCGTTCCGCAACACCCCAGCAGAAGCACGATCCGGGTATTCACTGAGCCAAGGAATCATTGCCACGGTATCAATCGGGGTAGGTAAAGGCGCCCCTCGGACTATGTTAGACCTGTTTGGCGCCTCCTCTACCCCCGTTATCACCCGTTTTGGCTCTGCACGTGGACTCAGGATGGGATGATTGCCCACACCCACTACATTCATGTCTAAATTTGCATGATCCCTGGGGCCTAGTACATTTACCCCTGTTGAAGTTCCAACAAACCCCCCTTTTTCCTGTGTTACCGGCAGGCTTCGAGTAATTGTCTGTACCCGCACCTGACCGAAAGGGCGTCCCCGCATACTGGCGGGAAGACTCGCCGACGACACTCCCCACTAATGGCAATTTTAACATACCAGTCTCCTTCATTTTGGACCATGATACAGAATCATAACAATCCCATGTTAAGTTTTTATCGTGTTCTTTAGCTTTTCTAAACAGGTTATCATAGCAGAGCCAATGATTACCCTCGTGTGATACCGAGTACCCCATGATTCGTGATTGATAAATCGGCAATTCGGGTAACAGATCAGGCCTTCGCTCCCCCAAGATCGATGTAAAAACCCCCCACGCTTGGCCCCAATTGCCAATGTTTTCATTTACCTTAAAGGCGGCCATTTTTGCGCGCCAAACACTCGGATGCATGAGCTCCTTCTGGCCCTTGACATGCTCCATCTCATAGTGATCAGTAAGCAACGAGAATATGTTTACATACTCCCCTGCCCATATCTTTTCCTTAATAGCCAAAGGAACATGCTGACCCAATTTTTCCCTACGAGAGGGAGCCGACTCATCCCTCGCAATCGGCAATGGCCGCTTACCTGCACCAGACGTTGTCTCTGCTACTGAACCCGTCCCCTGCGGCTTCTCTACTGCTGCAGCCGGCGTGGACACCTTCGCTGCTTCCCGTGACTCACGCAGTTGCTTCATTAGCTCCTGTGCGTCGACAGCCGTGGCGCCCTCTTTACCTTTTCCCAACCACGCTGCCAATTGTGCTGCCAGCTCGGGCGGCATATCTTCCTCGGACACGGGGGTGACCACAACGGGAATCGGATTCCCTTCCTTCGGCACGGGAGTTGGTGCCTCGAGCGGGGCACTGGGACCCGGGATGTCTTCTCCCGCTGCTCCCCTCCTGGGCCTCTTGTTTTTCCCTCCCGGGGCTGCTCCCGCCAAAGGACGTTTTGGTCCCCCTTCCTCGTTCTTATCCACTCGCCTCTTTAGTTCGGTCATCTCCTTCATGAGAACACGCAGCATCTGTTCGGTAGTCATGCGCTTTCCCGCCTTCTTCGGCATTCTCCAACAGAGTATCTGTAAAACAAACAAGAACGATTACAACGCTCAAAATTGGCTCTTCGTTCCGTCTCGAGCTCACGTGCAGCGAGGAGGTGCAGCTTCAGAGCACAGGAACAAGAGGATGCCTTCGGATCTTGCTTCTCCTTTTATCCGTCTTCAGGGCGGGCGTAAACCCGCCCCTGCCTGCCCCTAGGGCGTGGCCAGCTGCGTCAGTGTCTAGGCCAACCCACTCTAGGGCGGGAAAAGGCGCGCCCCGGCTACGCCGCTTCGGGCATACCAGCCGAGACTCGCCTCCCGCCCAAGATGGCTTCCCGGGGGGATCGTGGTACTCTGCCATACGTTCGGGGGGACCGAGTGGTCGCCCCTTTCCATAAGCACTGTTGGACAGCAAGATTTTTGAGAGGACTTGTAGCTGCATAGTTCATTCTGCAAACACAGATACATTCTCCTCAGTGCAGTCTACACTGTCTCAAACACATCCATGAGTTGTTGCCTTTAAAAACAAAACATACAGGCTATCACAAGTAGGTAGATAATCTCAACCAAACCATTATGATAGACTCAATCATTCCTCACAAACAGATTCCAACGACAATAAGTGCCTGAACACAGGTCATGCAGCGACCACGTAGCTCCTCTCATCAGTTTTCTATAATTACTAGAGCCAGCTCCCCAGAATATTTAAAATTAAATCCTAGAAGTAGATGGATGACATTCAAAAGACCTTCCACTTGGGGAATGACCCATGCAAGCACCTTGATAAAGTTAATATTTCTAACCGCCTATGCCACATCCAGCAGTGCAAATAAGGGAGCAGCCTGCGCCTATGCAAGGAGACAGATGATCTTCAATGTAACCTTTCTTTCCTGCCAGATATTTTTGCCACCACCATAGAAGACGACTCCCAGTGTCTCCAGTCAAGTAAAACCTCGCCTTCTAGGAGTAGACAGAGGGTCCTTTCTCATACTGTATAGTAAGGTAAGCAATGCCACTAACCGCTGCAGTCACCATTCTTCAATAAGTTTCTGTCAGTATCACATTTTAAGGTAAATTAGACAGCTACAATGGTGTGTACTTCTGCTTCCCACAAACCAAACAGAAAGCAAAAAATAAAATTAATACAAGCTTGTTTTTTTAAATTGAGGGGGGTCACCCCATTTCTTCAAATTCTAATTGCTTATAAATAACAGATGTTAGTTCTTGCTTGGGTTGTCAAAATAGACAACCCAAGTAAGTAAAATGTCGAGTAGATTTATGCTAGCTCTTTGCTGAACTAAATTTTCGTTCTGGCTAATTCCCTTACATTATGAACTCTCACAATTGGATTTATTTGTTATGCATTATTGAATTCGACTAACTACTTTTTGCCTTCTCTAAAAAAAAGACCTTTACGGTTTTTACTTTGAAATTTGTTCTACAATGGTTTTCTTCATTTGAGCAAGGGCCCCCGTCATTTGGGACGAACACAGCCTGATCCTGCGCATTGGCCCTTTACTTATATTAGTGAAAAACATAGACAAAGTATTGCATTGTGTTATGGTGTGGACATGGGGCAACTTAGTTCTTCATGAGTGGGAGCTCCTGGACTTTGTTTGTGTGTTGGGAGAACAGGCACGTCTCAAATTGTCGCTACTAGGTTGGGTTGATTAGAGAGCTTTTTGGGTGTCTCTATCTGGTGGCACGGTCAGTTGCGGGAAAAATTGTCTCAATTCGGCAGGTTTGACACCGCAAAGCTTTAGGTATGGGGTACAGTTAATTAAGTATAACTTGAATTAAGGCAGATTTGCGAGGTTGAGTGTTTGCAACTGGATTCAGATAGGATTCTTAGATAGCAGATTATATATTTTCGTTTTTGGTGTTATCCTCCACCACTTCATTTTAGACTTTTTGTAGTCAAAGAATAAGTTTCTTTGATCAGACACCAAGTAGCACATTATACAAGTCTGTTTACCTCTGACATTCTTTGTACAAGACTGAACCCCCTGAATACTCGGCTTCTTAATAATCCATGTGTGAGAGAGGTGTGAGAAGTATCCAAGCTAGTGAAAGAGGGCCAGACATATAAAAGACACAATAAAAGAGAACTATAAGAGAAGGTTTCTTCTTCTTTGGGATTAATTAGGTGGATCCAACATCAGGGAGACACCTCTGACATTTAGCTGTCAAAAACTAGGCAACCAATGACCGTTCCATACACAGAAATCTCAATTAAAAAAATCTTTGGGGTTGAGTTCCCTTTCTATCAATACAATACATTACAGTAATTCGTTGTATAATGGAAAAGGGGTAGCAATTGAGATTATTTTGTCTGTTTTGGCCTTGTGGATAACTTGCATGCCTGGAGACTACTTGGTAATAGAGAAGTGAAGAATACAAACAACAAACACACACAAAAAAAACATTGATCAAGAGAGAAACCAGAGATCAAATGGATCAGATAGTTGTTTTAGCTTTATTCAGGAATGAAATTAACAATCAGTTTAGTGAAGAGAGAGGGGAAGGATGTTTTATACACTTCCTGCCAGATAAGCTAACAATCAGCCTCTCATTTTTAGATCTGGGTCTTGACAGCCCGGCAGCCAAACATACCTATTGTTAAATATATATATATATATATATATATATATATATATATATATATATATATATATATATATATATATATATATATATGTATATATATATATATATATATATATATATATATATATATATATATATATATATATATATATATATATATATATCTGTCTTTTGAGGTCACCCCTTTCGAATATTAGCTTTCTTTGACCAGTCTTTTCCAGCCATTTGCTTAGGAATTTACCAAACATGACTTGCTTCAGCCCAGTGGAGTATTCAACTCTCAAGTAAATGTACTGTCTGTTCGGGTGTATTCTTCCACCTCCATTTGATTGCTTGCTTTGAACTGCATGAGGAACTATATCATAACAGTAATCCTCACTGTTCACTTCTGCTAGCTCCCAAGCATGTCTCTCACTCTACTTTGCTAAACTTGTTTGTGTTAGCACCTTAAACTCAGACCTAATGGCTGTGTCACGATTTGCTTGTCATTTGAGTTTGGCGAAGTGCTAAGCCTGGAAGATGTGGCTTGCAGTGTAAGTTGGGGCTGATATTATGCGAACCACTAATGATAAATGAGTTGTAACAGAATATTAAGATTATAAATATCCACCTAAAAGAATATCAATTGTAAAATATCAACTACCTCTAAACTATCAAGGTAAGTATACGTAAGTAAGGATAGATTTACTATTCTTAAATTCATGTCCACATACGTTGAAGTTACATATATTGTCAGGGTTAGTCGATGTGGAGTTAAGAGTGGAAATACCATACTTAACTATATGTACTTTCCTTGACATTATAGTGGCAAGTATTCCCTGCATGGCTGAGGATAGTGGGGCATATTATCAAGGGTGGCGATAGGGAATTTCTGCTGCTTTTGCAGCCGTTTTCGGTCGCTAAGCGGCGATAATACTATTGCCCTATTAGCAAGCTGCCGCTAACAGCAGTTAGCGACAGCTTTTAGGTGATAGCGAGCGGTTTGGGGTCCGCTTTGCATGTTAGCGATATTTATCGCTAATGACATGCAAAGTGGGTGTACCCAAACTGTTAGCGATGGAAATATTGGCGCTAAACGCGAATATCTTCAAATACTAACACCTGCCCAGACCAGTTCTTAGCCATGTTATCCAATGGGAGGTGGATAACATGGCTAAGAGCATTTCGTCGCTAATGCGTGAATATCGCTGTATTCTCAGAGATATTCACGCATTTCGCCGCTATCACCGGAAAATGTATCGCTTTGGAGATAAACGTTGCTAATAGCACATTATCTCAGCGATAAATTCCAGCGATGCTCATTGATAAAAAAATCGCAGCTAAGCCTATTTAGCGATAAATATCGCTACTTGTTGGTAATATGCCCCAGTGGACCCAGGGTGTCAGATCTCCATGTTCTGGGCACTTCTGTCTCTTGATCGCCACTGGGGCGCAGTCTTGCCTGAAACTGTGGCACACAACATTACAAAGAAACCAAACCCAGATGTGACATGAACTCTTATCCTCTTACAGCTGCTGGCTGGGGTTAAGGGAGGTCTCGTCTATCACTCGATCATACTCTAGCCGGAAGTCCTCCAGTTCACCGTTGTCTCCGAAGGCACCCCACTCCGTGTTTACACACATCCGGCCCTCCTCGCCCTCCACCAACTCTACGTTCTCCATCTCCTCCATGTAGCAGGCATTGCAGCCAGTACCTGAGGATGGGAAGGGGGGGGGGGAGAGAAACAAGAGGCAAAGCAAATTAGGATCTTAACTAAGATCATATGTGTGAACAAAGCCCAGTCTAAAGGATCTAACTCTTATTCTGATCATATTTTTTTAATCTGCTAAATTTCCTTCGTGAGTAAACATAAAATATGTATTTTGTTGAGTTGTATCATGGTGATAGAAGGGTTAAACGAAGACTCCAACGACTGGGAGATTTTGTGACAGGACAAATCTTATCAAAAGCTAGCAGGTGTTGGACATATTCCTTCAAATATTAGTTTATGCCTACATCTTGCTGCCTCCAAACTCATGACTCAAACTCTTACGGATTACAAAAAATGCCATATCTCGTGCTGTGCACACAAAATGCACTCTACTCATGATTGTGTGTGTTGGTTGCATGCATCAAACTTTGCCCAGTGCCAGCTAACGCGGCTTCTGTGTGGTTCAAATCCACTTCTAAGAGGGAAATGCTGCATCGTGAAAAGAGCAGATCGCTCAATGCACGTGTCAGTGCTAAAGACAATTGCACATACACGTACTCTAAGTTGATCAACACATACTTTTTCCCTTGTGAATACAAAACCAAATGTGAGCCAAGGTGATATGTGGATAAACTACTCAAGGGGACAATACACATCTCGGTGCCTCTTGAAGACGCAAGCTGCAAATTGGTAGCTGCTCAGCTAAGAGAAAACGTGCATCCCCTTTTCAGGAGAGGGACATGTCACAAGCCACTTTACATCTATTCAGTAATCGTTTTGTCCCACAAAACAGTCTGAAATCAAAATTATACTCAGGGTATCTCATTTTTCTTAAGAATCTTAAATAATTCAAAAGGTATTTTTAAGCTCTTTTCAGAAACCTATTCAAGGCGTGATAAAGCAGGAACGCACATCTTATCAAGGATAAAAACAAAAATGCCAATAAATCCACAAATGGAGCAGCCATGAAGTCACTCGGTCATATCAGATGTACACTGCCAGGGATGAGCAAGGCCATCACAGCACAACCACCTCTTTATTTTTTAATATTAAAGAATGCCAATACTATTTAATCATTGCATAAATGCAGCATTACATCAAACATAAATTAACAATAATAGGTGATAGTTGACAGCTGTTTTGTAACTATTCATCCTCGATAGATGACTTTTATTTATACTTAGTTTGATAGGAACAGCCAACACGTGTATTGCCACTTCTGCTCATACAGCCCTGGGGCTCTTTCAAGGCTGTAATACACATAGAAACAAGTAGGAACCTTCATGAGGAACTGAAAGTAATCACCATAGCGAACAGAAAATGTAATTTTACTAACAGTTCGGTGGGATTATCATGCATCATTTTCACAGTGGGCACAACACACATGCTGACACGTGGTAGAAAAAAAGTAGCATATCGCCATGACCAGAGGGGGCATGACATTGTGAGTTGATTATTTATTAAATTAGGTATTTCTTGACATAGCAAATACAGATGGAGTGTATGGGAAGAATGGTAAAGTTTTGGGCACTAAAGTGCACACTGTGATAACTATGGACAGAATTATTTAGATTCTATAAATATTAGAATATCTAAGCGAGGTCTGAGGGTCATTTGTACAAGAGACAGATGTATTAACAGGTTATGGTTGGGGAGGATATACGTAGTGGTCAATCAAATCAGCTATGTATCTCGAGCCGGTATCAAAGCCATGATTTGGTAGGTAATGAGGCAAGAGATAATTAATAGATCAGCACAGGCAATCTGGAGTACCTTGTTATGCATATGAGATGAGGTGGTATGGCATGGGAAACAACTGTTACAACGCATGCGTTACAACGCATGCCATTACACTGCATGTCGTTACAATGCAAAGGGCTTGTTGCAGGGGGTAGAAGGTGTTGGATATAACTCGAATACCTTCCCTACTGTTGCACACACTGGAGTTGAAATAGTAAATTATACTATTCCAACTTCCAGCGGCCCCCAGACAGCAAGTCGGGGTAAGGATTTGCGTTGTAATGGCATGCGGGGTTATGGCATGCGTTGTAACGTCATACAACCGGTATGGCATAGGGTGTCCAACAAGTCATGTAGCCATAATCTTATGTTACGTAATTGCGATGTAGTGCATCCTGTTCAGTTTAATTAGTTCAGGGGTGAGGCCATGTCGGTAATGCTGTCATCATAAAATAGACCATCAGGAAAGACAACAAACCTGGTGCATCTGCTAGGGTAAGGGGTGGAGTCATGTTAATATGTGCTATCATAATAAGAAGGACCACTAGGAGGATTAGCGAACCCTGTATAAAGAATCAGGTAGGCAAGTCAATGTAATCGGATGTGAAAAGATAACTATATTGCATTGTGCGTTACTTTGCGTTGTGACCCAAGGGTAGCAGAACCAATGGCAGCCTGAATCGAATAATTGAGAATTAATGAGAGTAAAGTTCAATGTAAAGTGGAAGGGAGCATTCTTTGTGCCAGTAAATACAACAAATACTCATCATACTTGGAATAATTGAGGATATAATAAATGGGGAGAGGATTATTAAGTTGTCTGGTAAGCAAATGTAGTATAGCAGCCAAATGATCTACAGTAAGGTGCCAAAATGGCCTGCAAGGTAAGAGGTTGAGTTACATGACACTTATATTCCCAACAGAATCTATGGCATGACAGGGAAAGGCAGGGGCCGCCATATGTTACCTGTTTTATCAAGTCAAGTCTGGAAAAAGTGCCAACAAGAAAGCGGTGTCTTGGTCTCCTGTTGGGTTCATTAAATGGTTGGAAGGAGGTCCCCATTTTGTGAAGTAAACCCGATTGAAATACATCATGCTTGGTTGCCGCAACCATGTTAGAGTGTAGTATATGCCTGCCAAACGTTTCTTATAGTGTAACCATTACATCCATACGAGCTTGAATTGTGCAAGTAAAGCGTAGATTGTTGTGGGGCGATATATGGGTTGGTTTGGGGAGAGCACCCAGAAGAAAGTCTGAATGGGTGTAAAAACCTTCCATGGAATACCATCACTTGCAAGTCAAAGCATAACAGTATTTCTTTGGTATCTTGAATGCGTATAATGCACTGCATCTATTTTACGCACAGAGAAATTATGGTAATTCATTATTCAATTATTTTTCAAACCGGTTCTTGTTTTTGAAGTGGGTACATTTAAAGCTTGTACTTATTGGATTTGGCCTAAAGAGAAGAGTCTATAGTGGATATCACATACTTCTCCCTATCTACACTTAATAGACCAGAAGCATATTTAAAAAAAACGGCTGTAGTGCGTGCAAATACTTATTTTAAAACCATTCAGGTACATCATTCCCATCATATGGAAAGGTAATTATAATTATTATTTAACATATCTTGGACTCACCGATCAGGTACTAATTCCCCTAACGGTCCATATATATTATGCTTTGAGCAGTAGCGGACTGCTCTCACGGCAGAGTGGGGGAGGAGTGTGAAGTGGGGGCAGAAGGAAGACAATAAAAAAGAACTTACCTTCTTCTCGCCGATTGCTGCTCTTCTCCTTCCTGCTGAGGCTACCAGACTCCTCCGCGGCCAGTGGCATCGCTTCTCTCATGCTTGAGAGAAGCGCTGAGATTGGCCTGAACAAGATTGTTTTCCGCTCCAAAGGGGACTGGGAGCCTAGCTCTTCTACTCTATTTACCTGGCAATGCAGCTCAGGTTGGGGAGATGTCAGTGAGCATTACTGTTTGGCCATCCTGAGACAGCCGGCTAAACTGTCATGCGCAGTGAGTGCAGTTCCCAGCACTCCTCTGCGACTGCCCCCCACGATGGCCCCGCCCACAAGAGTGAGCAGAAAGGAAAAATAATAAGATAATAATAAACATGCTTTATTTTTCAAATTTTGCGGCCACTGGCGGGGGACGACACTCCTCCTCCTTAGCAGAGAAGCTACCTCTGGCTTTTAGTATGGCATAGGAACAATTTGAATACAATAAAGAAACAAGTTACTTACCTGTAACTCCAGTTTTCAGCATTGGAATCTTTATAGATGCACATGCTTGAATTGTTCCCATGCTGGTGGCGGGGAATAATTCAAGCATGTGAATTCATGAAAGATTCAGTGCTGGAGAATTAATGTTTTGTCAAACCAATTAATGTTTTGAGATCGCTATATAAAGAAATGTAACCTTACTATGGGTCGACAGATAATAAAAATATGCATCATGTAGTAGGGTAGAAGTAAGAAATGTACAGTAAATATCACATTTGTCAATAAAATTAAAAATGTGTGTTTATTCCGTTTTACACTTATTTGAGCAGAAGAATGGATTTGAAACCTTTATCATGTTACAACATAGTTATAAGTAATACATGTTATCTAGTAGCCATTAACAGTATTAGTTATTGATAGTATTTGGGGTTAGAGGCCATGAGCAAGAGGATAGTAAAACCAGCCCATAATTAACCATACTTCATCAAGGTCACTCAAACTGGTTATGAGACAGATACATAGAGTAACAATCATGTCTCGGAATAACCATTAAAAAAAAATAAAAAATTTAAGAGTTTTATATAGCGTGAACTAGACCCGAAGATATCGGGTATCAGTGCGCTTTACATAGCACCAGTTTCGTTACATGACGACATATTCTTTTTTGTTAGGCACAGGAAGATTACGTGATTTGCCCAGAATCACAGGATGTTGAGCGTCGTTGCCGAGACTTTAACCCGGTTGCCCAGCTTCAACGTCGATCTCTCTAGCCATAAGGCTACATTCTCTCCCCAACCATTAATTGTGGAAAAGTAATATCAGAGAACATCACGGCCCATACTACTACAAAGGACTGTGAGGGTATGTTTAGAGCATGGGTATCATGGAGGAATAAAGATATATATGTGCATAGGGGCTATACTGTGTTTATACACAGAGATGTAAGGGAAGTTGGAAAAAGGATAATGAGGTAATGGCAGTGCTCAGTTGCAGTAGTACAAGGTTTGATCGTGTGCCAAGCGGAGCTAGTCGGTTGGGTAGGAGCTCCCAAGTTCACTGTAGCCAAGGGCAAATTTCCGCATCTTTGTTAAGTCCATTTTTATGGTGTCCGCTCTTAGAATCCATTCACTTTTTTCTGGGGCAGAGTTGTAGTTCCTGGTCGCCGTCACATGATTTTGTCAAATTTGTTTAAGTCTGAATAAAGTTAAGATCCTGGTGTGTTTGTGATGTCACAATTATAATTCCATTATATGTAGGAAGCTTTCTGTCTTTTTTGTTGATATTGAGGCAGTGCTCCTGTTTACTAATTTTTTATCCGGCTAATGGTGCTCCCTATATATTGTTTCTGGAAGGGGCATTTTTATTACAACGATCACATATGTACTATTGCAGTTTATCCACTGTTTTGGGGTGGCTACACAGAATTCTTAAAAAGGAACAATTTCTACCAAACTTGCATACTGAGCAGTCATGGCACGTGTGGAAGCCACTAGGTTTTTTGAGAATGTGGTAAGTTAATGATGTTTGTCAGTAAACTCAGAGCGTCACAGTAGTTTTTCAAAGTTTGGTGCTCTTCAAAAGCCCATTTGTGGCGTAATGATAATATTACTACGAACTGTGGGGTTGCTTATCAGTAGTTGCCACTGTTTTCTTAGTATTTTTCTGATTATTTAGTGACCAGTGTGGAGACTGGTAGCAAGTCTGATTTGTTCTGGATTGATATTGCTATGTCCCTTTGGTTCCTGAAGAAGGTTCCATGTGATTTAGGGATGTTATTTCTTGAGTAATTTTAATCACATGTGTCTGCTTACACCCATGGATTTCACGTCTATCAGCATGGTTCTTGGCTTTTTATGTAAATACATCAGTTTAATTGCAGTTTATCTTGAATCTGAGTATTTCACCCTTAGGCATGTTTTATATAGTGTTTGGTGGATGACAGCTATCAGCAGATAGAACTGTTTTAGCTGGTGTAGGCTTTCCTTGGATTTTAGTTTGTATTCTGTTGTTTTTAATTTAAATGGTCAAGTCTAAAAAACACTTATGCCTTGGAGATGTTATAAGTGGTGCAGATTTACCAATAATACTGGTTCATATTTGTATGATATTTTTAATGGGTTTGTCTGGATCCCTGCTACATCACTACGATGCTGTCAATATAACAGTTGGAATTCTTTGAAGGCTTCATCTCATAGCCAAAATTTCACCAATAAAGATACATGTGTAGAATGCTGTAAAAGTGTTGCTAAGAAAAATCTCAGTATATTAAGTATTATATTACTGGATTCCACGTAGTGACCAGATCCGGTATTGAATGCCTTTCTTACTGCTTGAATGCTATGTTATGTTTGATAGTGGTGGAGAAACTTACAATGTCAGCAGTTGCTAGAATGTTGTTAAACCGTCGTTCTACGTTTTCCACTTGTTTTTTTGTAAAAGGGTAAATATATTGATCTATGTATTGACCTATTCTGGAACAGATAGAGTTACTTCCTGAAATTATTTTATGTCCTGGTATTAGAAACTCCCCTTTTATGGATTTGGGGCAACAGGTGAAAGGGTGACATTGTAGGACAATTGATATACAGACAATATTTTTCTTCCATGCTGAGGAGTCCTTGCTGAAACCAGTCATCTAATTTATTCCTAGCAACTGACAGTAGATTCCTTAATAACACCAGACTATAGTGTTATAGCCCGCGGGCTATGCCGGCCATTAAAGCCCGCCTTCAGAGATAAAGGCCCAAGCCGAAGGCAAGGGACTTCAACAAGGGAAAGTGCCTTTAATGGTTGGGATAGGCACTAAGGCAGGCAATAATGCTATTAGAACATTCCGCTCCTTACGGGCAGATTGTCCTAATTAGAAAAACATAGACCCGAGGGGGTTGAAATCCCCGAGGCTCCAAAGCCTTAGATTCTCAGCTGTTGCTGTGATTGTTTTTTAAAAAAAATTTTTTGGGAGGTTAACAATGGTTCACAGCCTTTTATATTCAAGTAACGTTCTGCAATATTTATCAGCCCTTTAAACAGTAAATATACAGCATGTTGTTGCGATTGTTCAACAGCCGCGTGCAGGGCCACAGCTCTTACCTGTTGAATATTCAGAGCTATAGGTGTGAAAGGAGGCTGAAATCAGCCCCTGGGCTTGGCTAAACTGTTTTTTCCCATTCAGCCGAGCCAGGGAGACCCAGGAGCTGAGCAGCATTCCCTTTCTCCTTCAAGGCTTCAGTGACTCTGTAAGCTATGGGAGAAAAGAGGGGAACGGCTCCGGTTGGCCCTGCAGCACAGCCTCTACCTTTCGCTTTCCTCTGCCCAGTCCATATATTTAGGAGAGGCAGGGGAAAGAGAAAGGCAGAGCCTGTGTACTAGAACATTGAAATGTTGAAAGCAGAGGGCCTGTACCAGTTTACTGAGGCCGCTGATGCTCCATTGTCTTCAAAGGAGCTCTCAACATTCCAATGTTCTAATGCATTATGCATATGTGTTTTAATTATTGGTTGCTCATAATAGGTTTAAACTTCTTTATCTACAGATCTCAAAATATAAATTGGCAAAGCATTATTGTATTTAAATACGTTCCCATGTGAATACACTATAAAAAAAGCATGAGACACATGGACCCTGATGGGGACTGATACCCGATCAAGTAATTCAAGGTATGTTCATTCATTCTTATAAGTATCTTTTGGTTACTGCCAATACGTTCCGGCTAACTATTGGCCTTTCCGAATAAGTTCACACTTCAGATAATCCGACATGAAAAACAAGAATCGGTTTGCCAAATAATTAAATATTGTATCAACATTATTTCCATTTGAGTGCAATACAATCAATGCATTACGGCCATTCAAGATGTCCACCACAGAAATACCACTACGCTTTGACTTTTAAGAGAGACCATTCCATTCAAGGTTTTTACTTGTACACCCATTTGGAATTCATTCGGACCCTCTCCACAAACCAACTGACATATCATGCCACAACAATGTATGCATCCTCTTGCATGATATAAACGCCTTTTGATGTAATGGTTACTTTTACGAAAACTTTGGCACACATATATTGCACTTCAAATTCAAAATGGCTGCTGCCACCTTGCATGATGTATTTCCATTTCTGTTGGTTACCAAAGAAAATAGCGATCTCCTTCTCACTAATCCCCAGAAGCCGCAGGAGATGGAGATATTGTTTCCTTGTTTGCACTTTTTCCAGACTTGAAGACCAAAAAAGTAACATATAGCAGTTCCTGCTGCAGATATATTCCTTATCCCTTTCCCTGTCATGCCACGAATGCTATTGGGCATTTGCATTCCAAGTACCCTCCACTCGGTCCCTGGAGGCCATTATAGCACCGTACTGTAGATCCTTCCACAACTTCGCTGCACCCGCTTGCGGGACACTCCGCAAATCCCCCCTCCATTTATCATATCCTCTTTGATTCCAGGTATGATGAAAATTTGTCATATTTGCTTGTACAGAACACTCACTTTCTCTTAGTCTTTACATTGATTTCTGCTCTCCTTTATTGTCAAAGTAAACTATTCAGGCTATGATTACTTTTTTTTACATTTGGTCCACGACAAAGTTATTTTTCCGAAAAGTAGGAATCACAACAATAATTCTCCTTTTACTTCTGCTTACACTGTCTTGCTGCCCTGATGGGTTTGCACCTTCTGCTGGTCCTTCTTATTAAGATAGCACATATTCACAGACCCCCACCCCCTGGCCCCAGTAGGCCCAGTCAGGTTCTCTATCCTTTCAGATGGTCTTTTTTATGATGACAACTCTTACCAACGTCACCTCATCACCTGACCTAATTAAACCCAAAAGAACCCACTGTATCACAATGACCTGCGATAATGCTATGATAACATCACATATAAGACTCCCTATACCAACCTCAGCACCTCATCTCATACGCATAACACGGCCCTCCGGACTACCTGTGCTAATCTATTACCTCATGCCTCATCCCCTACCACATCATGACTTTGATGCAACTCCAGATACTAGCTGGTCTGATTCACCATTAGGTAATTCCTACCCCACCACAAGATATCATTGATAGCACTATCTCTTGTATAAATTACCCTCAGGACTCTCTTAAAATACTCTGACCTTTATGGAATAGTTTCCTATCTCTAAGATATGTCAAGAAATACTTAAATATGGCAATAGTTCGCTTACAGTTTGGGATTTCCACTGTTCATGGCAATAGGCCACTTTTCTCATTACAATATGAATGCTTATCTCACTGTGTGAAAATGATGAATGATCATCTCACTGAACGGTATGTCAAATAAGACTTACTGTTGGTTATGGTGAGTACATTCAGTTCCTTATAATGGGCCTGTTTCACAAAGGTCCTCTGCACTCGTGCCGGAGACCCGCAGTCGTGGGGGAGTCTCGACACTGGTGACAGAGGCCCCGCAGTCATGGGGGAGTCTCTGCACTTGGGGCGGAGGCCCCACAGTCATGGGGAAGTCTCTTCACTTGCGGCAGAGCCCAGTAGCTGTGTGGGAGTGTCCGCACTCTGGGCGTAATCTTTGCAATGAGAATTCTCATTGCGCAGAGTGCACCCAAGTGAGGAGACTCCAACACAACTGCGGGGTCTCTGCCACGACTGAGGAGGCCCTTTGTGAATCAGACCTCCAGTGTTTCTACTTGTTTGCATGTAGTTTTACAGCCATGATGAAGCTGCAGGCCTGCGTGCCAAAAGATGCGGAGAAACAAGTGTAGGCTGCTCCTACCAAACCAGGCGAAATTACTAATCACCTATCAGGTAATACAAATTTACAAAACACCTTTTGACTATCGTCTACTATTGTTAATGTTTTAAAAGATGTAATGCAGTGTTTACTGGAATAATGAAATAGTGTTGGCATCCCCTAATTAAAAAAAAAATTGCTGTAACTGTGGGATTTGGAGGCTAAGGCAATGCACACAACACACCACCTGACTACCACTGTCAACATTAAATTGGGCAAATTGTGTTTCTCAGGACTCAAGAGCCCTTTACTCTAATTTTAATTGACTGAGATGAAGTAGCATCAGACTCTGCTCTCAATTCTTTAATGAGGTTCTATTTCCATGGCTTTCCCTGCATGAATACACATTTGTTAGTCACTCACGTATATTTATTGAATCTTTAGCTAGACCAACAAGCATTTATTGGGCTTTAGTATCATTCATTCACATTTGTAAGGACTTGAGCTCAATATCCCAAAATATTTTGTGACATCTACACACACTTTTTGGGGACTCACAGCTGTGTCCATGCACCCATCATGGACTGGAAAATAAAATAAAGACTTAGAAAATGTGTTAATTCGAGCCACATATTGTAGTGAGTGTAGCGAGTGTGACTGCTGCTAGAAGAATTTGGAGGGAAGAAGGGGGCAAGAAATTATGTACATGTCTACAATAAAGTGGGAACGTTGTGTGTATCTCCTCAGGGCTGCTCTCCATGCCTGACATGGTCCTTTCGCCCATCCGCCCCTACAAGTAGTCAACTGGTAACTCTACAGAGCATTTTCCATGAGGAGCATGCAGCCAGTCCAGCCCTTCCAAGGCCATTTTGTTGCTATACTCGCCCCTCAAGTGTTCAGTGTGATTATATTCATTGTGGTGGCACAGCACATGATTACAGAAGCTGGGGGATTGGGGAGAGGAGTTGGCCTAACGGCTAGGGCGGTCGACCTCGAATCTGGGGAACAGGGTTTGAGTCTCGTCAATGACGCTGAACATCCTGTGATTCTGGGCAAATCACTTAATCTCCCCATGCCTAACAAGAATGAATGTGTCCTCATGTAACGCAACTGGTGCTATGTAAAGTGCTCTGATACCCAGTACTGGGTCAAGTTTGCGCTATATAAAACTCCGTAAAAAAAAAAATGGTGGTTTCCCAAATCAGAGATCACTGCATGAGAATTGCGCCGCATAGTGCCCACAAACTGATACGGAATAATTTACTTTTAATACAGAGAGGCTACTTGATTGTAAAGGATCCATAAGTCATTCGAAAAACTGAAGGCAGTGGAGAAAGTTATTATGTTTACTATGTCAAAGCTTGTTTAGGCTTTCTGGGAAAAAACTCTCAAAATGATTTTTAGTGCTCCATGTGGGAGCTGGTGTGTTAAGGAAAGCAGAGTAATCCTTACACCCAAACACATCTATTTTCCAAGCATCCCTCTGAAAGACAGCAGACTCTTCTCACATTATAACAATCATCAAAGTAGTTTTCCACAATTATGGTGCTTAACAAGCAGAACATTCAGACGTGAAACAGGCTTTGACACCGCTTAAGTAATTCTATTTCAGGACAGGAGGCTCCGATTATGCTATCTCATTTCTTTAATGAAATGCCCAGCAGCCATAGAAACAAGTAAACTGCAATACCCAGAAACACATGGGTAACAACCATAGAGTCAGGGGTATATAAAGGCATATAGAAAGTCACTCTTCCTCTTTATTTGCTGCTCCGCAGCCAGTTAAGTGCTTTCATACTATATACTTACGATTTGATGTTTAATATTGCTACTGTATTTCGCGCTTTGTGCCACATTGTCTTTCGCTTTGTTGCGCTTCTGTCGCGTTGGTTCGCGCTCCTGCGCTTCGTGCACCCTTCGATTGGGAGCGTGTGTCCGCCTCCCTTGCCGTTCGGGCACTCTGCGCCTGTGTCGGCTTCCTTGTGGAGTGGATCTAGGGGTTTGAGAAGGCTCGCGCTGCCTGCGCGAGCTCTTCCCCGTGCATAGAGGCGGCAGGAGCCCGCGCATGCGCATTTGGGCATTTCCGGCGCTCCGGGTTTTCTCACAGAACCGGAGCTTTCAGGAAGGACGTCCTTCGCGACTGACTCTCCCACAGCCTCTTTGTTAACCCCTTGACGCCGGTTGCTTCTAAAAGCTTCAGGCAAGGATAATTTGCATAGGCTCTGCCTAGAGTGTGTATTTTTCTATACGGCAAGCCTTCCCTCCACGTTCTAATAATTACTGAAGCGATTTTTTGAGGCTTCTTTGGCTTGCTGTGAGGTTTTTGGCACTCCCCCTGACTTTTGACTTCGGCAAATCCATTACTTGTCATCTTGTGGGCTGAATTTTGCGTCTGTGGTATCATGGCAGACGGTTCTCATGTTGATGACATGGAATATGACGAGGAGGCCTCTGATTCTCTTGAACAGGGCTTAGTTGAGGCATTGGATAGGGGTGTTCAACACTCTATGAATAAGGCGCTGGTGCGTGCCATTACTCCTCTCAAACGACATTTGACTAAGTATGCTCAACAGCAGGGTTGGGTCCCCTGGGAATCCACAAGCAAAACAGGCCCTACAATCCTACAGGGGAAAATTGAATTTTATGCTCCAAACAGGAACCTGCGCTCCACCAACTCAGCCCTGGCAAAACCTAAGCGCATCTACAAAACAAGGACAGGAGGACGGGCCTTCTCCCACCTGGCGGCCAAACGATGGAATGAATTACCGACTGACCTGAGACATACCGCAAACCTTCTTTCATTCCGAAAAAAACTTAAAACGCACCTCTTCCCCAAAGACTAACCCCTCCTGAATAAACCTCAGCAGCCTTCTCTTTTTTTCAGCGCCTTGATATCCCTTGGGATGAATGTTGCGCTCTAGAAATACCACAAATAAATAAATAAATAAACATGCTTCCAATTTTTTGGCGAAGCCTATGTCCACATCTAAGCCGCAGACTATGGCGGTGGAGGCCGAGAGTGATGACCATCTCTCTTCTTCTTCCTCAGAACACCTTTCCCCTCCTCCTAAGAAGAGAAAGTGCAAGGAACACTTTGTGGATGCCCCTACCCATCCCCAAGTTCTTTCCTTTGACCCCGCTGACATCATCCACTCTAATTCTACGGCTTGGCTTCCGTCCCCAGCGGTGGCCTAGTAAGTGCAACGTGATTCAGAAAAGGGGGTGGTGATGAACAGAGTGTCTGAATTAAGCAGACCAGTCTTACCCAGTCCAAAGATAAGGGCTTGATCCATCACCGTTTTTTAGCTCACTGCACCATCCCAGCTCAGAACTTGGCTATATGCAAATTAGTCTGACCCTGGCCCAGTGCATCATGGGAACAGGGCAGACCAAACTACCAAGCCAATTCTTATACTGGGAAGGAAACAAGCTACCGGGGACCGGTTTCTGGCATTTCAGCCGTCTTCGGCCCGGCTTGCTTGAATCCTGATGGTGCAATGAGCTAGGGACTCACATATGAGTATACCCTTCCACGCTTATGGTGGACAAAAATGATTCAGAAAAGGGAGTGGTGATGAACAGAGTGTCTGAATTAAGCAGACCACTCTTACCCAGTCCAAAGATAAGGGCTTGATCCATCACCGTTTTTTAGCTCATTGCACCATCCCAGCTCAGAACTTGGCTATATGCAAATTAGTCTGACCCTGGCCCAGTGCATCATGGGAACAGGGCAGACCAAACTACCAAGCCAATTCTTATACTGGGAAGGAAACAAGCTACCGGGGACCGGTTTCTGGCATTTCAGCCGTCTTCGGCCCGGCTTGCTTGAATCCTGATGGTGCAATGAGCTAGGGACTCACATCTGAGTATACCCTTCCACGCTTATGGTGGACAAAAATGATTCAGAAAAGGGGGTGGTGATGAACAGAGTGTCTGAATTAAGCAGACCACTCTTACCCAGTCCAAAGATAAGGGATTGATCCATCACCGTTTTTTAGCTCACTCCACCATCCCAGCTCAGAACTTGGCTATATGCAAATTAGTCTGACCCTGGCCCAGTGCATCATGGGAACAGGGCAGACCAAACTACCAAGCCAATTCTTATACTGGGAAGGAAACAAGCTACCGGGGACCGGTTTCTGGCATTTCAGCCGTCTTCGACCCGGCTTGCTTGAATCCTGATGGTGCAATGAGCTAGGGACTCACATCTGAGTATACCCTTCCACGCTTATGGTGGACAAAAATGATTCAGAAAAGGGGGTGGTGATGAACAGAGTGTCTGAATTAAGCAGACCACTCTTACCCAGTCCAAAGATAAGGGCTTGATCCATCACCGTTTTTTAACTCACTGCACCATCCCAGCTCAGAACTTGGCTATATGCAAATTAGTCTGACCCTGGCCCAGTGCATCATGGGAACAGGGCAGACCAAACTACCAAGCCAATTCTTATACTGGGAAGGAAACAAGCTACCGGGGACCGGTTTCTGGCATTTCAGCCGTCTTCGGCCCGGCTTGCTTGAATCCTGATGGTGCAATGAGCTAGGGACTCACATCTGAGTATACCCTTCCACGCTTATGGTGGACAAAAATGATTCAGAAAAGGGAGTGGTGATGAACAGAGTGTCTGAATTAAGCAGACCACTCTTACCCAGTCCAAAGATAAGGGCTTGATCCATCACCGTTTTTTAGCTCATTGCACCATCCCAGCTCAGAACTTGGCTATATGCAAATTAGTCTGACCCTGGCCCAGTGCATCATGGGAACAGGGCAGACCAAACTACCAAGCCAATTCTTATACTGGGAAGGAAACAAGCTACCGGGGACCGGTTTCTGGCATTTCAGCCGTCTTCGGCCCGGCTTGCTTGAATCCTGATGGTGCAATGAGCTAGGGACTCACATCTGAGTATACCCTTCCACGCTTATGGTGGACAAAAATTATTCAGTAAAGGGTGTGGTGATGAACAGAGTGTCTGAATTAAGCAGACCACTCTTACCCAGTCCAAAGATAAGGGCTTGATCCATCACCGTTTTTTAGCTCACTGCACCATCCCAGCTCAGAATTAGGCTATATGCAAATTAGTCTGGCCCTGGCCCAGTGCATCATGGGAACAGGGCAGACCAAACTACCAAGCCAATTCTTATACTGGGAAGGAAACAAGCTACCGGGGACCGGTTTCTGGCATTTCAGCCGTCTTCGGCCCGGCTTGCTTGAATCCTGATGGTGCAATGAGCTAGGGACTCACATCTGAGTATACCCTTCCACGCTTATGGTGGACAAAAATGATTCAGAAAAGGGGGTGGTGATGAACAGAGTGTCTGAATTAAGCTGACCACTCTTACCCAGTCCAAAGATAAGGGCTTGATCCATCACAGTTTTTTAGCTCACTGCACCATCCCAGCTCAGAACTTGGCTATATGCAAATTAGTCTGACCCTGGCCCAGTGCATCATGGGAACAGGGCAGACCAAACTACCAAGCCAATTCTTATACTGGGAAGGAAACAAGCTACCGGGGACCGGTTTCTGGCATTTCAGCCGTCTTCGGCCCGGCTTGCTTGAATCCTGATGGTGCAATGAGCTAGGGACTCACATCTGAGTATACCCTTCCACGCTTATGGTGGACAAAAATGATTCAGAAAAGGGGGTGGTGATGAACAGAGTGTCTGAATTAAGCAGACCACTCTTACCCAGTCCAAAGATAAGGGCTTGATCCATCACCGTTTTTTAGCACACTGCACCATCCCAGCTCAGAACTTGGCCATATGCAAATTAGTCTGACCCTGGCCCAGTGCATCATGGGAACAGGGCAGACCAAACTACCAAGCCAATTCTTATACTGGGAAGGAAACAAGCTACCGGGGACCGGTTTCTGGCATTTCAGCCGTCTTCGGCCCGGCTTGCTTGAATCCTGATGGTGCAATGAGCTAGGGACTCACATCTGAGTATACCCTTCCACGCTTGTGGTGGACAAAAATGATTCAGAAAAGGGGGTGGTGATGAACAGAGTGTCTGAATTAAGCAGACCACTCTTACCCAGTCCAAAGATAAGGGCTTGATCCATCACCGTTTTTTAGCTCACTGCACCATCCCAGCTCAGAACTTGGCTATATGCAAATTAGTCTGACCCTGGCCCAGTGCATCATGGGAACAGGGCAGACCAATCTACCAAGCCAATTCTTATACTGGGAAGGATACAAGCTACCGGGGACCGGTTTCTGGCATTTTAGCCATCTTCGGCCCGGCTTGCTTGAATCCTGATGGTGCAATGAGCTAGGGACTCACATCTGAGTATACCCTTCCACGCTTATGGTGGACAAAAATGATTCAGAAAAGGGGGTGGTGATGAACAGAGTGTCTGAATTAAGCAGACCACTCTTACCCAGTCCAAAGATAAGGGCTTGATCCATCACCGTTTTTTAGCTCACTGCACCATCCCAGCTCAGAACTTGGCTATATGCAAATTAGTCTGACCCTGGCCCAGTGCATCATGGGAACAGGGCAGACCAAACTACCAAGCCAATTCTTATACTGGGAAGGAAACAAGCTACCGGGGACCAGTTTCTGGCATTTCAGCCGTCTTCGGCCCGGCTTGCTTGAATCCTGATGGTGCAATGAGCTAGGGACTCACATCTGAGTATACCCTTCCACGCTTATGGTGGACAAAAATGATTCAGAAAAGGGGGTGGTGATGAACAGAGTGTCTGAATTAAGCAGACCACTCTTACCCAGTCCAAAGATAAGGGATTGATCCATCACCGTTTTTTAGCTCACTCCACCATCCCAGCTCAGAACTTGGCTATATGCAAATTAGTCTGACCCTGGCCCAGTGCATCATGGGAACAGGGCAGACCAAACTACCAAGCCAATTCTTATACTGGGAAGGAAACAAGCTACCGGGGACCGGTTTCTGGCATTTCAGCCGTCTTCGACCCGGCTTGCTTGAATCCTGATGGTGCAATGAGCTAGGGACTCACATCTGAGTATACCCTTCCACGCTTATGGTGGACAAAAATGATTCAGAAAAGGGGGTGGTGATGAACAGAGTGTCTGAATTAAGCAGACCACTCTTACCCAGTCCAAAGATAAGGGCTTGATCCATCACCGTTTTTTAACTCACTGCACCATCCCAGCTCAGAACTTGGCTATATGCAAATTAGTCTGACCCTGGCCCAGTGCATCATGGGAACAGGGCAGACCAAACTACCAAGCCAATTCTTATACTGGGAAGGAAACAAGCTACCGGGGACCGGTTTCTGGCATTTCAGCCGTCTTCGGCCCGGCTTGCTTGAATCCTGATGGTGCAATGAGCTAGGGACTCACATCTGAGTATACCCTTCCACGCTTATGGTGGACAAAAATGATTCAGAAAAGGGAGTGGTGATGAACAGAGTGTCTGAATTAAGCAGACCACTCTTACCCAGTCCAAAGATAAGGGCTTGATCCATCACCGTTTTTTAGCTCATTGCACCATCCCAGCTCAGAACTTGGCTATATGCAAATTAGTCTGACCCTGGCCCAGTGCATCATGGGAACAGGGCAGACCAAACTACCAAGCCAATTCTTATACTGGGAAGGAAACAAGCTACCGGGGACCGGTTTCTGGCATTTCAGCCGTCTTCGGCCCGGCTTGCTTGAATCCTGATGGTGCAATGAGCTAGGGACTCACATCTGAGTATACCCTTCCACGCTTATGGTGGACAAAAATTATTCAGTAAAGGGGGTGGTGATGAACAGAGTGTCTGAATTAAGCAGACCACTCTTACCCAGTCCAAAGATAAGGGCTTGATCCATCACCGTTTTTTAGCTCACTGCACCATCCCAGCTCAGAACTTGGCTATATGCAAATTAGTCTGACCCTGGCCCAGTGCATCATGGGAACAGGGCAGACCAAACTACCAAGCCAATTCTTATACTGGGAAGGATACAAGCTACCGGGGACCGGTTTCTGGCATTTTAGCCATCTTCGGCCCGGCTTGCTTGAATCCTGATGGTGCAATGAGCTAGGGACTCACATCTGAGTATACCCTTCCACGCTTATGGTGGACAAAAATGATTCAGAAAAGGGGGTGGTGATGAACAGAGTGTCTGAATTAAGCAGACCACTCTTACCCAGTCCAAAGATAAGGGCTTGATCCATCACCGTTTTTTAGCTCACTGCACCATCCCAGCTCAGAACTTGGCTATATGCAAATTAGTCTGACCCTGGCCCAGTGCATCATGGGAACAGGGCAGACCAAACTACCAAGCCAATTCTTATACTGGGAAGGAAACAAGCTACCGGGGACCAGTTTCTGGCATTTCAGCCGTCTTCGGCCCGGCTTGCTTGAATCCTGATGGTGCAATGAGCTAGGGACTCACATCTGAGTATACCCTTCCACGCTTATGGTGGACAAAAATGATTCAGAAAAGGGGGTGGTGATGAACAGAGTGTCTGAATTAAGCAGACCACTCTTACCCAGTCCAAAGATAAGGGATTGATCCATCACCGTTTTTTAGCTCACTCCACCATCCCAGCTCAGAACTTGGCTATATGCAAATTAGTCTGACCCTGGCCCAGTGCATCATGGGAACAGGGCAGACCAAACTACCAAGCCAATTCTTATACTGGGAAGGAAACAAGCTACCGGGGACCGGTTTCTGGCATTTCAGCCGTCTTCGACCCGGCTTGCTTGAATCCTGATGGTGCAATGAGCTAGGGACTCACATCTGAGTATACCCTTCCACGCTTATGGTGGACAAAAATGATTCAGAAAAGGGGGTGGTGATGAACAGAGTGTCTGAATTAAGCAGACCACTCTTACCCAGTCCAAAGATAAGGGCTTGATCCATCACCGTTTTTTAACTCACTGCACCATCCCAGCTCAGAACTTGGCTATATGCAAATTAGTCTGACCCTGGCCCAGTGCATCATGGGAACAGGGCAGACCAAACTACCAAGCCAATTCTTATACTGGGAAGGAAACAAGCTACCGGGGACCGGTTTCTGGCATTTCAGCCGTCTTCGGCCCGGCTTGCTTGAATCCTGATGGTGCAATGAGCTAGGGACTCACATCTGAGTATACCCTTCCACGCTTATGGTGGACAAAAATGATTCAGAAAAGGGAGTGGTGATGAACAGAGTGTCTGAATTAAGCAGACCACTCTTACCCAGTCCAAAGATAAGGGCTTGATCCATCACCGTTTTTTAGCTCATTGCACCATCCCAGCTCAGAACTTGGCTATATGCAAATTAGTCTGACCCTGGCCCAGTGCATCATGGGAACAGGGCAGACCAAACTACCAAGCCAATTCTTATACTGGGAAGGAAACAAGCTACCGGGGACCGGTTTCTGGCATTTCAGCCGTCTTCGGCCCGGCTTGCTTGAATCCTGATGGTGCAATGAGCTAGGGACTCACATCTGAGTATACCCTTCCACGCTTATGGTGGACAAAAATTATTCAGTAAAGGGGGTGGTGATGAACAGAGTGTCTGAATTAAGCAGACCACTCTTACCCAGTCCAAAGATAAGGGCTTGATCCATCACCGTTTTTTAGCTCACTGCACCATCCCAGCTCAGAATTTGGCTATATGCAAATTAGTCTGGCCCTGGCCCAGTGCATCATGGGAACAGGGCAGACCAAACTACCAAGCCAATTCTTATACTGGGAAGGAAACAAGCTACCGGGGACCGGTTTCTGGCATTTCAGCCGTCTTCGGCCCGGCTTGCTTGAATCCTGATGGTGCAATGAGCTAGGGACTCACATCTGAGTATACCCTTCCACGCTTATGGTGGACAAAAATGATTCAGAAAAGGGGGTGGTGATGAACAGAGTGTCTGAATTAAGCTGACCACTCTTACCCAGTCCAAAGATAAGGGCTTGATCCATCACAGTTTTTTAGCTCACTGCACCATCCCAGCTCAGAACTTGGCTATATGCAAATTAGTCTGACCCTGGCCCAGTGCATCATGGGAACAGGGCAGACCAAACTACCAAGCCAACTCTTATACTGGGAAGGAAACAAGCTACCGGGGACCGGTTTCTGGCATTTCAGCCGTCTTCGGCCCGGCTTGCTTGAATCCTGATGGTGCAATGAGCTAGCGACTCACATCTGAGTATACCCTTCCACGCTTATGGTGGACAAAAATGATTCAGAAAAGGGGGTGGTGATGAACAGAGTGTCTGAATTAAGCAGACCACTCTTACCCAGTCCAAAGATAAGGGCTTGATCCATCACCGTTTTTTAGCTCACTGCACCATCCCAGCTCAGAACTTGGCCATATGCAAATTAGTCTGACCCTGGCCCAGTGCATCATGGGAACAGGGCAGACCAAACTTCCAAGCCAATTCTTATACTGGGAAGGAAACAAGCTACCGGGGACCGGTTTCTGGCATTTCAGCCGTCTTCGGCCCGGCTTGCTTGAATCCTGATGGTGCAATGAGCTAGGGACTCACATCTGAGTATACCCTTCCACGCTTGTGGTGGACAAAAATGATTCAGAAAAGGGGGTGGTGATGAACAGAGTGTCTGAATTAAGCAGACCACTCTTACCCAGTCCAAAGATAAGGGCTTGATCCATCACCGTTTTTTAGCTCACTGCACCATCCCAGCTCAGAACTTGGCTATATGCAAATTAGTCTGACCCTGGCCCAGTGCATCATGGGAACAGGGCAGACCAAACTACCAAGCCAATTCTTATACTGGGAAGGATACAAGCTACCGGGGACCGGTTTCTGGCATTTTAGCCATCTTCGGCCCGGCTTGCTTGAATCCTGATGGTGCAATGAGCTAGGGACTCACATCTGAGTATACCCTTCCACGCTTATGGTGGACAAAAATGATTCAGAAAAGGGGGTGGTGATGAACAGAGTGTCTGAATTAAGCAGACCACTCTTACCCAGTCCAAAGATAAGGGCTTGATCCATCACCGTTTTTTAGCTCACTGCACCATCCCAGCTCAGAACTTGGCTATATGCAAATTAGTCTGACCCTGGCCCAGTGCATCATGGGAACAGGGCAGACCAAACTACCAAGCCAATTCTTATACTGGGAAGGAAACAAGCTACCGGGGACCGGTTTCTGGCATTTCAGCCGTCTTCGGCCTGGCTTGCTTGAATCCTGATGGTGCAATGAGCTAGGGACTCACATCTGAGTATACCCTTCCACGCTTATGGTGGACAAAAATGATTCAGAAAAGGGGGTGGTGATGAACAGAGTGTCTGAATTAAGCAGACCACTCTTACCCAGTCCAAAGATAAGGGCTTGATCCATCACCGTTTTTTAGCTCACTGCACCATTCCAGCTCAGAACTTGGCTATATGCAAATTAGTCTGACCCTGGCCCAGTGCATCATGGGAGCAGGGCAGACCAAACTACCAAGCCAATTCTTATACTGGGAAGGAAACAAGCTACCGGGGACCGGTTTCTGGCATTTCAGCCGTCTTCGACCCGGCTTGCTTGAATCCTGATGGTGCAATGAGCTAGGGACTCACATCTGAGTATACCCTTCCACGCTTATGGTGGACAAAAATGATTCAGTAAAGGGGGTGGTGATGAACAGAGTGTCTGAATTAAGCAGACCACTCTTACCCAGCCCAAAGATAAGGGCTTGATCCATCACCGTTTTTAGCTCACTGCACCATCCCAGCTCAGAACTTGGCTATATGCAAATTAGTCTGACCCTGGCCCAGTGCATCATGGGAACAGGGCAGACCAAACTACCAAGCCAATTCTTATACTGGGAAGGAAACAAGCTACCGGGGACCGGTTTCTGGCATTTCAGCCGTCTTCGGCCCGGCTTGCTTGAATCCTGATGGTGCAATGAGCTAGGGACTCACATCTGAGTATACCCTTCCACGCTTATGGTGGACAAAAATGATTCAGTAAAGGGGGTTGTGATGAACAGAGTGTCTGAATTAAGCAGACCACTCTTACCCAGTCCAAAGATAAGGGCTTGATCCATCACCGTTTTTTAGCTCACTGCACCATCCCAGCTCAGAACTTGGCTATATGCAAATTAGTCTGGCCCTGGCGCAGTGCATCATGGGAACAGTGCAGACCAAACTACCAAGCCAATTCTTATACTGGGAAGGAAACAAGCTACCGGGGACCAGTTTCTGGCATTTCAGCCGTCTTCGGCCCGGCTTGCTTGAATCCTGATGGTGCAATGAGCTAGGGACTCACATCTGAGTATACCCTTCCACGCTTACGGTGGACAAAAATGATTCAGAAAAGGGGGTGGTGATGAACAGAGTGTCTGAATTAAGCAGACCACTCTTACCCAGTCCAAAGATAAGGGCTTGATACATCACCGTTTTTTAGCTCACTGCACCATCCCAGCTCAGAACTTGGCTATATGCAAATTAGTCTGACCCTGGCCCAGTGCATCATGGGAACAGGGCAGACCAAACTACCAAGCCAATTCTTATACTGGGAAGGAAACAAGCTACCGGGGACCGGTTTCTGGCATTTCAGCCGTCTTCGGCCCGGCTTGCTTGAATCCTGATGGTGCAATGAGCTAGGGACTCACATCTGAGTATACCCTTCCACGCTTGTGGTGGACAAAAATGATTAAGAAAAGGGGGTGGTGATGAACAGAGTGTCTGAATTAAGCAGACCACTCTTACCCAGTCCAAAGATAAGGGCTTGATCCATCACCGTTTTTTAGCTCACTGCACCATCCCAGCTCAGAACTTGGCTATATGCAAATTAGTCTTACCCTGGCCCAGTGCATCATGGGAACAGGGCAGACCAAACTACCAAGCCAATTCTCATACTGGGAAGGAAACAAGCTACCGGGGACCGGTTTCTGGCATTTTAGCAATCTTCGGCCCGGCTTGCTTGAATCCTGATGGTGCAATGAGCTAGGGACTCACATCTGAGTATACCCTTCCACGCTTGTGGTGGACAAAAATGATTCAGAAAAGGGGGTGGTGATGAACAGAGTGTCTGAATTAAGCAGACCACTCTTACCCAGTCCAAAGATAAGGGCTTGATCCATCACCGTTTTTAGCTCACTGCACCATCCCAGCTCAGAACTTGGCTATATGCAAATTAGTCTGACCCTGGCCCAGTGCATCATGGGAACAGGGCAGATCAAACTACCAAGCCAATTCTTATACTGGGAAGGAAACAAGCTACCGGGGACCGGTTTCTGGCATTTCAGCCGTCTTCGGCCCGGCTTGCTTGAATCCTGATGGTGCAATGAGCTAGGGACTCACATCTGAGTATACCCTTCCACGCTTATGGTGGACAAAAATGATTCAGTAAAGGGGGTTGTGATGAACAGAGTGTCTGAATTAAGCAGACCACTCTTACCCAGTCCAAAGATAAGGGCTTGATCCATCACCGTTTTTTAGCTCACTGCACCATCCCAGCTCAGAACTTGGCTATATGCAAATTAGTCTGGCCCTGGCGCAGTGCATCATGGGAACAGTGCAGACCAAACTACCAAGCCAATTCTTATACTGGGAAGGAAACAAGCTACCGGGGACCAGTTTCTGGCATTTCAGCCGTCTTCGGCCCGACTTGCTTGAATCCTGATGGTGCAATGAGCTAGGGACTCACATCTGAGTATACCCTTCCACGCTTACGGTGGACAAAAATGATTCAGAAAAGGGGGTGGTGATGAACAGAGTGTCTGAATTAAGCAGACCACTCTTACCCAGTCCAAAGATAAGGGCTTGATACATCACCGTTTTTTAGCTCACTGTACCATCCCAGCTCAGAACTTGGCTATATGCAAATTAGTCTGACCCTGGCCCAGTGCATCATGGGAACAGGGCAGACCAAACTACCAAGCCAATTCTTATACTGGGAAGGAAACAAGCTACCGGGGACCGGTTTCTGGCATTTCAGCCGTCTTCGGCCCGGCTTGCTTGAATCCTGATGGTGCAATGAGCTAGGGACTCACATCTGAGTATACCCTTCCACGCTTGTGGTGGACAAAAATGATTCAGAAAAGGGGGTGGTGATGAACAGAGTGTCTGAATTAAGCAGACCACTCTTACCCAGTCCAAAGATAAGGGCTTGATCCATCACCGTTTTTTAGCTCACTGCACCATCCCAGCTCAGAACTTGGCTATATGCAAATTAGTCTTACCCTGGCCCAGTGCATCATGGGAACAGGGCAGACCAAACTACCAAGCCAATTCTTATACTGGGAAGGAAACAAGCTACCGGGGACCGGTTTCTGGCATTTTAGCCATCTTCGGCCCGGCTTGCTTGAATCCTGATGGTGCAATGAGCTAGGGACTCACATCTGAGTATACCCTTCCACGCTTGTGGTGGACAAAAATGATTCAGAAAAGGGGGTGATGATGAACAGAGTGTCTGAATTAAGCAGACCACTCTTACCCAGTCCAAAGATAAGGGCTTGATCCATCACCGTTTTTTAGCTCACTGCACCATCCCAGCTCAGAACTTGGCTATATGCAAATTAGTCTGACCCTGGCCCAGTGCATCATGGGAACAGGGCAGACCAAACTACCAAGCCAATTCTTATACTGGGAAGGAAACAAGCTACCGGGGACCGGTTTCTGGCATTTCAGCCGTCTTCGGCCCGGCTTGCTTGAATCCTGATGTACAATGAGCTAGGTACTCACATCTGATTATACCCTTCCACGCTTGTTGTAGGAAGGGGGAGGCTCTAGTTGGCGCAGTGTAACACTAGCGACAAGCAGGGACTCTCTCTTCCTCGTCAGGGCTGAGGGTTACCTTCCAGACAACCTCTGCTTACCCTCTAGGTAGTGTGGCTTAAGCAGTCGTAGGCTAATCTTTGGGGCATATAGGGTTAAACACTTGCAACAGTACACCTTTACAACCAACCCACCACACAACGAGACCAGACTGTATTCTTGTAAAAATATATATCTTTATATAGATTTTAAGCAGGCTTATGAATACCGTCAATAACTTTATGAAGGCGGTTGCAAGTTACTTAATTCGGGTTACCACAGTTCTTATTGCAGTTCTCTTGAGGCCCGTAGGCCGGGGTTACTCAATGTTCTTGCGGAGCCGGCGGCTTCCAAGGGATCTGTCCCACGTCGCGTTGCCTTCCCGGGGTCGCTGATCGTTGCGGCTCTTCGGCCGAGCAGGTCACTGGTCGTCCGGGGCAGCGGTGTTCTGTGGCGGCAGGGTCCTTTCCTCGTCGTCCGCTCCGACCCTGGAGGCGGCGGCTGTGCGGTGGTGACAAGTGGCAGTACGGTCCCCAAGTGCAGGACGTACCCAGCCAAATGTCGGTGCAGCTGTGGGCTCACAGCTGGGCTGTCGGGCAGGCTTACCGACCTTGCGGAGTCTCGTAGGGCAACTGTCCGTCTTTGCAGGTGAGTGGCGGCTCGCTATGCCGTCCCCTCGAGAGCTTGGACCGGACGGGTCCTCCTTTGCTTTGCTCTCGGGCTCCCGGTGCAGATGCGGTCACGGTGTTCGGGCCAGCGGCGGCTGGTCCTTACTTTGCTTCTGCTGTTGCTTTGGGCCCCGGTCACGGTGGTCGGGAGGAGGTTGATGCCTTAGAGGAGATTCCTCCGTCAGTGCTTCGGCGATGGTCAGCACCCGCAGTCGCTTTCCAAGGGGGTAGCGTCCACTGGTCCTGGGACGCTGGTCAGGGGGCAAGTTCAGTTGCAAGCCCTTGGAGATCTCTTTGCAGAGTTTGGCACAAGTAGCACAACAGTCTTTTCGTAGTCTTATTGTCTTCCTCTCCTTCAGCAGCAAGGCACCAGACACAGGCAAGAGTCAGCACCCTTCCTTGTCTCTCACGGTCCTTCTCGTAGGGCAGAGTCTTTCTGTGGCCCAAACCGGATCTAATTTTCAAGGAGCAGGGCTCCTTCTTTTATAGGCCAATTCTTTTGTTCTCGCAGGCCAGGGGGGCCTTTGCCTAGCCACTCTCAGTTCTGGAGTACCCCGGCGGGTGTACTCCGACTTCTGCTTTCAGTGTGAGGGGCAGGCGCATCAGACGCCCCACAGGAGGTGGAGCCAGCATTGTCCGGACAGGAGTGGCCAGAGTACCTTGTTGATGGGGGCTTCGCCCTTCTTGGGCCAGGTGCCGGCAGAGTCATCCGCCGCTCCCCAGGAGGGTGGAGCCAGCATTGTGGAGGTCGAGCACAGTGACAGCTCGAGTCAAGAGGCACTCCTACCTCCCACTAAGGTGTAATCTGCGCATTCACCACCCGTCATCCCTCCAGCCCTGTCACTCACACATCCCAGACAGTCAGATACACACCAGCAGAGGCGGCTGAAATGGTTAAGCAAGCAAATGCTAACTTTCTAAAAGTAGCATTTGCAAACCCCGGATACTGAAATAAACTTGCCTACAAGAAATATCTCCTTATCCCGAGTTCAGGCATACTAAACATGACTCACTACCATGCTCCTTGAGCCTGCGGGGATTATAGGGTGTAACAACCCTCGCAGCTCAGTCTGGCCTAATGGAGCAGGTAGCCTTCAGTAGTGAAATACGGTCTTCGTTGTAAGTCACTACTAGGACATGCCACGCACATCAGGGCTTGTCCTACCTTGCACCTACAACGCACCCTGCCCGCAGGCCTACCATAGGGGTGACTAATATGTAGTCAAGGGAAGGGTCGGTGCTGGCAAGTGGGGACACTTGCCCAGCTAGCGCGACAGTACGAGACCGCCCGCGGGTTCTGCGGTCGCAGTTCCCAGACACATCTTTACGGCTGCTTCGGTGGGTGGCGCAACCAGCGCTGCAGGCCCACCAGCAGTATTGGCATCTACAAGCCCCGGCACTCTCTCGTGCGCTTTACTAGGGACTAACAGTAAATCCAATGCACCAATCATGGATACCAATCGTATGTACAATTTACAGTAGGGAGTACTTGCACTGCGGCACGGGTCAGCCGTGGCGCAGTGCCCTGAGTATCGGAAAACCAGCAAAACATCGGAGGCACATCAGCAAAAAGTGGAAGGGAGACTCACGCCAAGGTGCCAGGTCTAACATGTGTCCCCTCCAGCTGAAATGTGGGGGGAACTACCCTTCCCCAGGGAGTTCCACATCACTAAGGCGGAAAAATCTGGACAGACCGTCAGCGTTGGCGTGATCGGTGCCAGGGCGGTGTTCCACCGTAAAGTCCATACTCTGTAGAGAAATGGACCACCTCAACAGTTTCGGGTTCTCACCCCTCATTTGCATCAACCATCTGAGGGGCCTGTGGTCCGTCTGAACTCGGAAGTGAGACCCAAACAAGTAGGGTCTTAGCTTCTTCAGCGCCCAGACCACAGCAAATACTTCACGCTCTATTGCACTCCACCTACTTTCCCGTGGAAGTAACCTCCGACTTATGAAGGCTACGGGTTGGTCAAAGCCCTCCTCAGTCCTCTGTGAAAGAACAGCCCCTACACCATGCTCTGAAGCGTCTGTTTGCACAATGAACTCCTTGGAGAAATCTGGGGCCAGGAGCACGGGCGCCGTGCACATGGCAGTCTTCAGGGTGTCGAAAGCCTTCTGACAGGTGTCAGTCCAAATCACATTCCTGGGCTGCTTTTTCGAAGTCAGCTCTGTCAAGGGGGTCACGATCGTGCCATAGCCCTTGACAAACCTCCTGTAATACCCAGTGAGCCCCAGGAAGGCTCTCACTGCAGTCTGGGTCTTGGGGGGTTCCCAAGCCAGGATGGTTTCGATTTTGGGCTGCAAGGGGGCTACCTTGCCACTCCCAACTTGGTGTCCCAAGTACACCACTGAACCCTGCCCAATCTGGCACTTGCTTGCCTTGATTGTGAGGCCTGCTCTGCGCAGGGCCATCAACACTTCCCAGAGGTGTCGCAGGTGTTCGGGCCAGGTGCCGCTGAACACCGCGATGTCATCCAGGTAGGCGGCACTGAACTCGTCCAGCCCAGCCAACACCTGGTTGACCAATCTCTGAAAGGTGGCAGGGGCATTCTTTATTCCAAATGGCATAACCCGGAACTGGAAATGCCCATCTGGTGTAGAGAATGCCGACCTCTCCTTTGCCCCATCGGTCAAGGCGATCTGCCAGTACCCAGACGTTAAATCAAACGTGCTGAGGAACCGGGCAGCCCCTAGCCGATCAATGAGCTCGTCAGCTCTGGGGATGGGGTGCGCGTCAGTCCTCGTGACTGAATTGAGTCCTCTGTAGTCCACACAGAACCGGAGTTCGGGTGTGGCTCCCGGCGCAGCAGCCTTCGGAACCAAGACCACGGGGCTGGACCAAGGACTGCTGGAAGACTCAACCACCCCGAGGGCAAGCATCTTGGAGACCTCCTCCTTGATGCAGGCCCGGACCCTGTCAGTTACCCGGTAAGCCTTATGCTTCACCGGTAAGCTGTCTCCAGTGTCCACATCATGGACGCACCAATCTGTGACACTCGGAACCAGGGAAAACAGGTCTGGAAACTGCCCCAGCAACTGGCGGCAGTCCTCCTGTTGTTCGGCGGTCAGGGAGGGTGAGAGGTTAACTCCGTCCACTGACCCATCCTTCTCACAGGCCACCAAGAGGTCAGGAAGAGGCTCCGACTCCTCCTCCATCCCGTCATCGGTTGCCAACAGCATGCCCACTTCGGACCTTCGCAAGTGGGGTTTGAGGCGGTTGACATGTAGGACCCGCAAAGGGTTCCTGGGCGTCTTCATGTCCACCAAGTATGTTACGGGGCTCTTGCGCTCCACAACCTCAAATGGTCCTGTCCACTTATCTTGAAGGGCACAGGGCTCCACTGGGGCCAAGACATACACCTCCTGTCCAGGCTGAAGCTCGACCAGAGTGGCATTCTGATCGTACCACCGCTTCATTTCTTCCTGGCTCGCTTCCAGATTTGCCTCGGCAAGTTGTCTGAAGCGTCTGGTCTGGTTTCTGAAGGCCAGCATGTAGCTATATACATTCTGGGGAGGTTTCCTGGGAGATTGCTCCCAGCCTTCCTTTACCAAACTCAGTGGTCCTCTCACGGGGTGGCCGTACAGCAGTTCAAAGGGGCTGAACCCTAGGGACTTCTGTGGTACCTCGCGATATGCAAAAAGCAGGCATGGCAAGAGGACGTCCCACTTACGCCTCATCGGACCTTCCAGGCCCATGATCATGCCTTTGAGGGTTCGGTTGAATCTTTCAACCAACCCGTTACCTTGGGGATGGTAGGGCGTGGTGAACTTGTACGTTACGCCACACTCCTGCCAAAGGGACTTCATATATTTCGATATGAAATTGGTCCCCCTGTCGCTCACCACCTCTAGAGGGAATCCTACTCGTGAGAAAATTCCCATCAGTGCACGCCCCACCACGGGAGCCGTCACTGTCCTCAGAGGGATGGCTTCAGGGTACCGGGTGGCATGGTCCACCAAGACCAGGATGAACCTGTTGCCCATGGCTGTCTTGGGGTCCAGAGGCCCAACGATGTCAATACCCACTCGCTGGAATGGCGTACCGACCACAGGGAAGGGTTGGAGGGGAGCCTTGTTCTTCCCTCCCGTCTTCCCACTTGCCTGGCAAGTCGGACAGGTTCTGCAATAAGCGTCGGAACTCTTGTGCATTTGGGGCCAGTAAAAGTGGGTGACAAGCCTGTCATAGGTCTTGTCCATCCCTAAATGTCCTGCTAAAGGCACATCATGAGCCAGACCCAGTAGGAAGGCTCTGAACTTCTGGGGTACCACCAGCACACGGGCTGACCCAGGTTCAGCAGCCTTAGGTTCCGAATACAGGAGGTCGTTCTCCCAGTACACGTAATGTGTTTTGGCCTGAACACCATTGGCCTGGTCTGCAGCCTGCTGCCGCATACCCACGAGAGAAGGGCATTCTTTCTGCTCCCTGCAGAATTCCTCCCTGGAGGGTCCTCCTTCTTGCTGCCAATGGGTCAGCTCAGGCAGGTCCCCCAGTTCGGCGATCTGTTCCCCTGTAGGCTCCAGGGCATCCCCCTCAAGGTCTGCCTCCTCCTGGACCGTAGGAACTTCAGGGGCCGGTTTCCCGCGCCCCCTGCGCCTTCTCCCTAAGGCCGGTTCCTGGGCCTCTCCATCAGGCCCCAGGACCCCTCGATCACCCTTACTGGCTGCCATCGACCGGGTGGTCACGCAAGCCCAGTCAGGCAGACCCACCATCCGCAGGTGAGTCGCTTTCTCCACCTTTTCCCAAGGGGAGTGCTCCAAGTCGTTCCCTAGCAAACAGTCAACAGGCATGGTTTTTCTCACACAGACCTGCAGAGTACCAGAGACCCCCCCCCACTCGAAGGGAACTTGAGCCATCGGACACTGACTCTCAGAATTATCAGCGTTGATAACCCTACAGTAGGCATGGGGTACAACCTGCTCTTGAGACACCAGGTGCTGCCTCACTGCAGTCACACTGGCTCCTGTGTCTCTAAGAGCCTCAGCTTCCTTACCATTGATGATCACCACCTGCCCATATTTCTTAGTGTTAGAGGGCAGGTAGTTCGTCGGGATCATCTCACTGTCTCCTAGCGAGACCAGGGTCATGTGAACGGGATCTCCACCCCCCGGGACCATCATTTCTTCTCCCAGGTGAACGCTAGTCACTTGTCGGGGCGGAGCACCAGTGGGTGCAGGTTTCCCAAATAGGCGACACTTGGGGTCACTGGATATGTGCCCAGGCTCGTCACATTTGAAACAATTGAAGGGCCCCTTTGGAACAGGTTTACCTGTCGGGACTCCATTCTGCTTCGGGGGTGGGGGAGGCTGAGAACCCTGCTGCGGATTCCCCTGGGAACTACTTTGGGGGCCTTTTTGGAACCCTTTCTGTTTTCCCCCTTTGTCCCCCCCACTCTTCTGCTGGGGACCCTGCCCACTCTTGGCGGAATCTCCCACGGGACCCTTGTGGACCCTGGTGCTGAGCCAGCGGTCCGCCTCCTCAGCAAGCTTCCTCGGGTTGGACAGCTTGCTATCGATCAGGTGTTGGCGTAACTCAGGAAAACAGTGATCAGCCAAGTGCTCCCATGCAATTAAATCAAAGAGACCTTGAAAATCATTAACTTTGTTACCTTTCACCCAACCATCCAGTGCTCTGCAAAAGTAAGTCACATACTCCACATACGTATTCCCAGGCCGCTTAGTACATCCCCTAAACTTCTGTCTATACATTTCAGGGGTAAGCCCGTACCTGTTTAATAAAGCTTCTTTCATGTGGGCATAGGATCTCTGATTCTCAACGGGCAAATCTAGCAAGGTATCTCTCCCTTCGCTAAGGAACCTTCCCCACAACCCCGCTCCCCAATCCTTGTCAGGGACCCGGTGGGAGGACATGGCTACCTCGTATGCCCTAAACCACTGTCCTATGTCATCCCCCTTAAAGAACTCCTTAACTACGTCCTTCGGGATGTGCACTCTTGACTCTACCTGCACTGGCGATGTGCTGCCACCAGAGGGAGGCCGATCCAAGTCTCTCTCCTTGAGACTTATCTCCCTCATCTTGATTTCATAATCCATCTGATGCTTTCGCTCTTCCAGCGCCATTCTTTTGGTTTCCAGCTCCAGCTGGATTTTCAATTCTGCCAATTTTCTCTCGTGATTCCGGGTTTCCTTCCTGTCCGCCAGCTCCTCTGGCGACAGGCCTTTACCAAAGCTGTGCTCGCTGTCTTGCCTCTCGAGATCGATCAGATCCCCAGGTGCATTCTGCTCCGTCGTTGCATTCTGCTCGGCGAGGACGTCTTGCTCCTCCGGGGTCTTTCTGGACTCCACCCAGGCTTTCAGGGCCTTGTAGAGCTCCGGCTTGTTTTTGCAGCCAGCGTGCGGAACTTTGAGTTTCCTACAGAAAAACTTCAGTTCAACTCTGGTGTACTTATCCAGCTTTGCGGCGTCCCACTCCACCTCCAACACCTCAGAGGTCGTGGACTCCGCTCCATCCAGGCTCTTTGTGCCCGGCATGGTTTCTGCACGCGGAATCTTCTTTCAAAAAGCAAAGTCTGTGGTTTAGTAACTGTACCGTAATCCTTGTGTAGTGGTCAGAAGCTCAGGTATAACTATCGCAAGTGTAAATTCGAAATCCTCACCGCTGCGTCCAATGTAGGAAGGGGGAGGCTCTAGTTGGCGCAGTGTAACACTAGCGACAAGCAGGGACTCTCTCTTCCTCGTCAGGGCTGAGGGTTACCTTCCAGACAACCTCTGCTTACCCTCTAGGTAGTGTGGCTTAAGCAGTCGTAGGCTAATCTTTGGGGCATATAGGGTTAAACACTTGCAACAGTACACCTTTACAACCAACCCACCACACAACGAGACCAGACTGTATTCTTGTAAAAATATATATCTTTATATAGATTTTAAGCAGGCTTATGAATACAGTCAATAACTTTATGAAGGCGGTTGCAAGTTACTTAATTCGGGTTACCACAGTTCTTATTGCAGTTCTCTTGGGGCCCGTAGGCCGGGGTTACTCAATGTTCTTGCGGAGCCGGCGGCTTCCAAGGGATCTGTCCCACGTCGCGTTGCCTTCCCGGGGTCGCTGATCGTTGCGGCTCTTCGGCCGAGCAGGTCACTGGTCGTCCGGGGCAGCGGTGTTCTGTGGCGGCAGGGTCCTTTCCTCGTCGTCCGCTCCGACCCTGGAGGCGGCGGCTGTGCGGTGGTGACAAGTGGCAGTACGGTCCCCAAGTGCAGGACGTACCCAGCCAAATGTCGGTGCAGCTGTGGGCTCACAGCTGGGCTGTCGGGCAGGCTTACCGACCTTGCGGAGTCTCGTAGGGCAACTGTCCGTCTTTGCAGGTGAGTGGCGGCTCGCTATGCCGTCCCCTCGAGAGCTTGGACCGGACGGGTCCTCCTTTGCTTTGCTCTCGGGCTCCCGGTGCAGTTGCGGTCACGGTGTTCGGGCCAGCGGCGGCTGGTCCTTACTTTGCTTCTGCTGTTGCTTTGGGCCCCGGTCACGGTGGTCGGGAGGAGGTTGATGCCTTAGAGGAGATTCCTCCGTCAGTGCTGCGGCGATGGTCAGCACCCGCAGTCGCTTTCCAAGGGGGTAGCGTCCACTGGTCCTGGGACGCTGGTCAGGCGGCAAGTTCAGTTGCAAGCCCTTGGAGATCTCTTTGCAGAGTTTGGCACAAGTAGCACAACAGTCTTTTCGTAGTCTTATTGTCTTCCTCTCCTTCAGCAGCAAGGCACCAGACACAGGCAAGAGTCAGCACCCTTCCTTGTCTCTCACGGTCCTTCTCGTAGGGCAGAGTCTTTCTGTGGCCCAAACCGGATCTAATTTTCAAGGAGCAGGGCTCCTTCTTTTATAGGCCAATTCTTTTGTTCTCGCAGGCCAGGGGGGCCTTTGCCTAGCCACTCTCAGTTCTGGAGTACCCCCGCGGGTGTACTCCGACTTCTGCTTTCAGTGTGAGGGGCAGGCGCATCAGACGCCCCACAGGAGGTGGAGCCAGCATTGTCCGGACAGGAGTGGCCAGAGTACCTTGTTGATGGGGGCTTCGCCCTTCTTGGGCCAGGTGCCGGCAGAGTCATCCGCCGCTCCCCAGGAGGGTGGAGCCAGCATTGTGGAGGTCGAGCACAGTGACAGCTCGAGTCAAGAGGCACTCCTACCTCCCACTAAGGTGTAATCTGCGCATTCACCACCCGTCATCCCTCCAGCCCTGTCACTCACACATCCCAGACAGTCAGATACACACCAGCAGAGGCGGCTGAAATGGTTAAGCAAGCAAATGCTAACTTTCTAAAAGTAGCATTTGCAAACCCCGGATACTGAAATAAACTTGCCTACAAGAAATATCTCATTATCCCGAGTTCAGGCATACTAAACATGACTCACTACCATGCTCCTTGAGCCTGCGGGGATTATAGGGTGTAACAACCCTCGCAGCTCAGTCTGGCCTAATGGAGCAGGTAGCCTTCAGTAGTGAAATACGGTCTTCGTTGTAAGTCACTACTAGGACATGCCACGCACATCAGGGCTTGTCCTACCTTGCACCTACAACGCACCCTGCCCGCAGGCCTACCATAGGGGTGACTAATATGTAGTCAAGGGAAGGGTCGGTGCTGGCAAGTGGGGACACTTGCCCAGCTAGCGCGACAGTACGAGACCGCCCGCGGGTTCTGCGGTCGCAGTTCCCAGACACATCTTTACGGCTGCTTCGGTGGGTGGCGCAACCAGCGCTGCAGGCCCACCAGCAGTATTGGCATCTACAAGCCCCGGCACTCTCTCGTGCGCTTTACTAGGGACTAACAGTAAATCCAATGCACCAATCATGGATACCAATCGTATGTACAATTTACAGTAGGGAGTACTTGCACTGCGGCACGGGTCAGCCGTGGCGCAGTGCCCTGAGTATCGGAAAACCAGCAAAACATCGGAGGCACATCAGCAAAAAGTGGAAGGGAGACTCACGCCAAGGTGCCAGGTCTAACACTTGTGGTGGACAAAAATGATTCAGAAAAGGGGGTGGTGATGAACAGAGTGTCTGAATTAAGCAGACCACTCTTACCCAGTCCAAAGATAAGGGCTTGATCCATCACCGTTTTTTAGCTCACTGCACCATCCCAGCTCAGAACTTGGCTATATGCAAATTAGTCTGACCCTGGCCCAGTGCATCATGGGAACAGGGCAGACCACACTACCAAGCCAATTCTTATACTGGGAAGGAAACAAGCTACCGGGGACCGGTTTCTGGCATTTCAGCCGTCTTCGGCCCGGCTTGCTTGAATCCTGATGGTGCAATGAGCTAGGGACTCACATCTGAGTATACCCTTCCACGCTTATGGTGGACAAAAATGATTCAGAAAAGGGGGTGGTGATGAACAGAGTGTCTGAATTAAGCGGACCACTCTTACCCAGTCCAAAGATAAGGGCTTGATCCATCACCGTTTTTTAGCTCACTGCACCATCCCAGCTCAGAACTTGGCTATATGCAAATTAGTCTGACCCTGGCCCAGTGCATCATGGGAACAGGGCAGACCAAACTACCAAGCCAATTCTTATACTGGGAAGGAAACAAGCCACCGGGGACCGGTTTCTGGCATTTCAGCCGTCTTCGGCCCGGCTTGCTTGAATCCTGATGGTGCAATGAGCTAGGGGCTCACATCTGAGTATACCCTTCCACGCTTATGGTGGACAAAAATGATTCAGAAAAGGGGGTGGTGATGAACAGAGTGTCTGAATTAAGCAGACCACTCTTACCCAGTCCAAAGATAAGGGATTGATCCATCACCGTTTTTTAGCTCACTCCACCATCCCAGCTCAGAACTTGGCTATATGCAAATTAGTCTGACCCTGGCCCAGTGCATCATGGGAACAGGGCAGATCAAACTACCAAGCCAATTCTTATACTGGGAAGGAAACAAGCTACCGGGGACCGGTTTCTGGCATTTCAGCCGTCTTCGACCCGGCTTGCTTGAATCCTGATGGTGCAATGAGCTAGGGACTCACATCTGAGTATACCCTTCCACGCTTATGGTGGACAAAAATGATTCAGAAAAGGGGGTGGTGATGAACAGAGTGTCTGAATTAAGCAGACCACTCTTACCCAGTCCAAAGATAAGGGCTTGATCCATCACCGTTTTTTAGCTCACTGCACCATCCAGCTCAGAACTTGGCTATATGCAAATTAGTCTTACCCTGGCCCAGTGCATCAAGGGAACAGGGCAGACCAAACTACCAAGCCAATTCTTATACTGGGAAGGAAACAAGCTACCGGGGACCGGTTTCTGGCATTTTATCCATCTTCGGCCCGGCTTGCTTGAATCCTGATGTACAATGAGCTAGGTACTCACATCTGAGTATACCCTTCCACGCTTGTGGTGGACAAAAATGATTCGGAAAAGGGGGTGGTGATGAACAGAGTGTCTGAATTAAGCAGACCACTCTTACCCAGTCCAAAGATGAGGGCTTGATCCATCACCGTTTTTAGCTCACTGCACCATCCCAGCTCAGAACTTGGCTATATGCAAATTAGTCTGACCCTGGCCCAGTGCATCATGGGAACAGGGCAGACCAAACTACCAAGCCAATTCTTATACTGGGAAGGAAACAAGCTACCGGGGACCGGTTTCTGGCATTTCAGCCGTCTTCGGCCCGGCTTGCTTGAATCCTGATGGTGCAATGAGCTAGGGACTCACATCTGAGTATACCCTCCCACGCTTATGGTGGACAAAAATGATTCAGAAAAGGGGGTGGTGATGAACAGAGTGTCTGAATTAAGCAGACCACTCTTACCCAGTCCAAAGATAAGGGCTTGATCCATCACCGTTTTTTAGCTCACTGCACCATCCCAGCTCAGAACTTGGCTATATGCAAATTAGTCTGACCCTGGCCCAGTGCATCATGGGAACAGGGCAGACCAAACTACCAAGCCAATTCTTATACTGGGAAGGAAACAAGCTACCGGGGACCGGTTTCTGGCATTTCAGCCGTCTTCGGCCCGGCTTGCTTGAATCCTGATGGTGCAATGAGCTAGGGACTCACATCTGAGTATACCCTTCCACGTTTATGGTGGACAAAAATGATTCAGAAAAGGGGGTGGTGATGAACAGTGTGTCTGAATTAAGCAGACCACTCTTACCCAGTCCAAAGATAAGGGCTTGATCCATCACCGTTTTTTAGCTCACTGCACCATCCCAGCTCAGAACTTGGCTATATGCAAATTAGTCTGACCCTGGCCCAGTGCATCATGGGAACAGGGCAGACCAAACTACCAAACCAATTCTTATACTGGGAAGGAAACAAGCCACCGGGGACCGGTTTCTGGCATTTCAGCCGTCTTCGGCCCGGCTTGCTTGAATCCTGATGGTGCAATGAGCTAGGGGCTCACATCTGAGTATACCCTTGCACGCTTATGGTGGACAAAAATGATTCAGAAAAGGGGGTGGCGATGAACAGAGTGTCTGAATTAAGCAGACCACTCTTACCCAGTCCAAAGATAAGGGATTGATCCATCACCGTTTTTTAGCTCACTCCACCATCCCAGCTCAGAACTTGGCTATATGCAAATGAGTCTGACCCTGGCCCAGTGCATCATGGGAACAGGGCAGATCAAACTACCAAGCCAATTCTTATACTGGGAAGGAAACAAGCTACCGGGGACCGGTTTCTGGCATTTCAGCCGTCTTCGACCCGGCTTGCTTGAATCCTGATGGTGCAATGAGCTAGGGACTCACATCTGAGTATACCCTTCCACGCTTATGGTGGACAAAAATGATTCAGAAAAGGGGGTGGTGATGAACAGAGTGTCTGAATTAAGCAGACCACTCTTACCCAGTCCAAAGATAAGGGCTTGATCCATCACCGTTTTTTAGCTCACTGCACCCTCCCAGCTCAGAACTTGGCTATATGCAAATTAGTCTGACCCTGGCCCAGTGCATCATGGGAACAGGGCAGACCAAACTACCAAGCCAATTCTTATACTGGGAAAGAAACAAGCTACCGGGGACCGGTTTCTGGCATTTCAGCCGTCTTCGGCCCGGCTTGCTTGAATCCTGATGGTGCAATGAGCTAGGGACTCACATCTGAGTATAACCTTCCACGCTTATGGCGGACAAAAATGATTCAGAAAAGGGAGTGGTGATGAACAGAGTGTCTGAATTAAGCAGACCACTCTTACCCAGTCCAAAGATAAGGGCTTGATCCATCACCGTTTTTTAGCTCACTGCACCATCCCAGCTCAGAACTTGGCTATATGCAAATTAGTCTGACCCTGGCCCAGTGCATCATGGGAACAGGGCAGACCAAACTACCAAGCCAATTCTTATACTGGGAAGGAAACAAGCTACCGGGGACCGGTTTCTGGCATTTCAGCCGTCTTCGGCCCGGCTTGCTTGAATCCTGATGGTGCAATGAGCTAGGGACTCACATCTGAGTATACCCTTCCACGCTTATGGTGGACAAAAATGATTCAGTAAAGGGGGTGGTGATGAACAGAGTGTCTGAATTAAGCAGACCACTCTTACCCAGTCCAAAGATAAGGGCTTGATCCATCACCGTTTTTTAGCTCACTGCACCATCCCAGCTCAGAACTTGGCTATATGCAAATTAGTCTGGCCCTGGCCCAGTGCATCATGGGAACAGGGCAGACCAAACTACCAAGCCAATTCTTATACTGGGAAGGAAACAAGCTACTGGGGACCGGTTTCTGGCATTTCAGCCGTCTTCGGCCCGGCTTGCTTGAATCCTGATGGTGCAATGAGCTAGGGACTCACATCTGAGTATACCCTTCCACGCTTATGGTGGACAAACATGATTCAGAAAAGGGGGTGGTGATGAACAGAGTGTCTGAATTAAGCAGACCACTCTTACCCAGTCCAAAGATAAGGGCTTGATCCATCACCGTTTTTTAGCTCACTGCACCATCCCAGCACAGAACTTGGCTATATGCAAATTAGTCTGACCCTGGCCCAGTGCATCATGGGAACAGGGCAGACCAAACTACCAAGCCAATTCTTATACTGGGAAGGAAACAAGCTACCGGGGACCGGTTTCTGGCATTTCAGCCGTCTTCGGCCCGGCTTGCTTGAATCCTGATGGTGCAATGAGCTAGGGACTCACATCTGAGTATACCCTTCCACGCTTGTGGTGGACAAAAATGATTCAGAAAAGGGGGTGGTGATGAACAGAGTGTCTGAATTAAGCAGACCACTCTTACCCAGTCCAAAGATAAGGGCTTGATCCATCACCGTTTTTTAGCTCACTGCACCATCCCAGCTCAGAACTTGGCTATATGCAAATTAGTCTGACCCTGGCCCAGTGCATCATGGGAACAGGGCAGACCAAACTACCAAGCCAATTCTTATACTGGGAAGGAAACAAGCTACCGGGGACCGGTTTCTGGCATTTTAGCCATCTTCGGCCCGGCTTGCTTGAATCCTGATGGTGCAATGAGCTAGGGACTCACATCTGAGTATACCCTTCCACGCTTATGGTGGACAAAAATGATTCAGAAAAGGGGGTGGTGATGAACAGAGTGTCTGAATTAAGCAGACCACTCTTACCCAGTCCAAAGATAAGGGCTTGATCCATCACCGTTTTTTAGCTCACTGCACCATCCCAGCTCAGAACTTGGCTATATGCAAATTAGTCTGACCCTGGCCCAGTGCATCATGGGAACAGGGCAGACCAAACTACCAAGCCAATTCTTATACTGGGAAGGAAACAAGCTACCGGGGACCGGATTCTGGCATTTCAGCCGTCTTCGGCCCGGCTTGCTTGAATCCTGATGGCGCAATGAGCTAGGGACTCACATCTGAGTATACCCTTCCACGCTTATGGTGTACAAAAATGATTCAGAAAAGGGGGTGGTGATGAACAGAGTGTCTGAATTAAGCAGACCACTCTTACCCAGTCCAAAGATAAGGGCTTGATCCATCACCGTTTTTTAGCTCACTGCACCATCCCAGCTCAGAACTTGGCTATATGCAAATTAGTCTGACCCTGGCCCAGTGCATCATGGCAACAGGGCAGACCAAACTACCAAGCCAATTCTTATACTGGGAAGGAAACAAGCTACCGGGGACCGGTTTCTGGCATTTCAGCCGTCTTCGGCCCGGCTTGCTTGAATCCTGATGGTGCAATGAGCTAGGGACTCACATCTGAGTATACCCTTCCACGCTTATGGTGGACACAAATGATTCAGAAAAGGGGGTGGTGATGAACAGAGTGTCTGAATTAAGCAGACCACTCTTACCCAGTCCAAAGATAAGGGCTTGATCCATCACCGTTTTTTAGCTCACTGCACCATCCCAGCTCAGAACTTGGCTATATGCAAATTAGTCTGACCCTGGCCCAGTGCATCATGGGAACAGGGCAGACCAAACTACCAAGCCAATTCTTATACTGGGAAGGAAACAAGCTACCGGGGACCGGTTTCTGGCATTTCAGCCGTCTTCGGCCCGGCTTGCTTGAATCCTGATGGTGCAATGAGCTAGGGACTCACATCTGAGTATACCCTTCCACACTTATGGTGGACAAAAATGATTCAGAAAAGGGGGTGGTGATGAACAGAGTGTCTGAATTAAGCAGACCACTCTTACCCAGTCCAAAGATAAGGGCTTGATCCATCACCGTTTTTTAGCTCACTGCACCATCCCAGCTCAGAACTTGGCTATATGCAAATTAGTCTGACCCTGGCCCAGTGCATCATGGGAACAGGGCAGACCAAACTACCAAGCCAATTCTTATACTGGGAAGGAAACAAGCTACCGGGGACCGGTTTCTGGCATTTCAGCCGTCTTCAGCCCAGCTTCTTGAATCCTGATGGTGCAATGAGCTAGGGACTCACATCTGAGTATACCCTTCCACGCTTATGATGGACAAAAATGATTCAGAAAATGGGGTGGTGATGAACAGAGTGTCTGAATTAAGCAGACCACTCTTACCCAGTCCAAAGATAAGGGCTTGATCCATCACCGTTTTTTAGCTCACTGCACCATCCCAGCTCAGAACTTGGCTATATGCAAATTAGTCTGACCCTGGCCCAGTGCATCATGGGAACAGGGCAGACCAAACTACCAAGCCAATTCTTATACTGGGAAGGAAACAAGCTACCGGGGACCGGTTTCTGGCATTTCAGCCGTCTTCGGCCCGGCTTGCTTGAATCCTGATAGCGCAATGAGCTAGGGACTCACATCTGAGTATACCCTTCCACGCTTATGGTGGACAAAAATGATTCAGAAATGTGCAACAGCATATTAGGCAATCCTTTGACAAGGACGTCCGTGCACGACTCCGTTCGGAGTGCCCGAGGCCGGACCTGGCTGATAATTTGGCGGACACACCAGAGGTGGATCCCACTATGGTTACCTATTTACGTAAATTCGCCAAAGATCCTACAAAAAGGCCTGGATCGTTCCTGTCAGGATAAAGTCTTAGATATGCTAGGCTCGCTAACTAAGATTTTAGATCTTGGGTTTATGGCTAGGAGTCTTCGACACTGGTTGACCCGGAGGAACTCATTGAGTGGGCACAGCGTGCAATCTGCCAATTAGGATATGCAAACTGCGCACTCTCGAGTGAGAGACATCGTTCCATTTTATTGAAACTCGACCCGAAGTTGGCTGAGCTCTCATCCTCCGACTCAGGTCCTGCTGCACAAGGTTTGCTTTTTGGACAACCGTTTCTGAAGGAACTGACTCAATTTGTAAATACCTTCAGCGGTTTGGATAAGGCGCAGACGACACTCCGGCGAGCGCTCCGTCCGGTTTTTGCCAAGGCCGGACGTGGTAGGGCGCTCGTTCGGCCGTGGTCAGCAGCAGCAGTCCTCTCAGAGAGGCTATCCATCCAACAGAGGGGGTCATCAGGAGTCCAATTATAACCAGAGGTCAAACTTCTACCCCTCCAGAAAGGGTCGTGGCCAATACATGAAAGGACGCTCCGGCGGTCAAGCCGGTGGATACCAAGATTCCGGAACTTCCGGTGAGCTTAATTCCTGCATGCAGTGCTGTTCTGGGGGGCAGGATACAATTTTTCCTCCGCAATTGGCAATTGATCTCCAGCGATGCTTGGGTGCTGGAGACTGTTCAGGGATACCGGATAGAGTTTTAGCAACCCCAAAGTCAAACTCACCTTCCTTCTCCACTTTCCTTTTCCCAAAGAGATCAAGAGTTCATCACAGAGGAACTCAAGTCGCTACTCCTCAAAGGGACAATTGTTCTGACCGTGCGTCATCCACGGGGGTACTTCAGCACGATCTTCCTAGTGGAGAAGAAGGGAGGGGGATCGAGGTTAGTTCTCAACCTGAAAGACTTCAACGGGGGAGTGGTCTACCGCCACTTCAAAATGGAGGGAATTCATTTGTTGAGGGATCTCTTGAGGGACAAGGATTGGATGGTTCGTCTAGACCTCAAGGACGCTTATTTGTCAGTCCCGATCTTCCGCCAACATCGTCATTTTCTCCAGTTCCACTGGTTGGGGACTTGGTATCAATATCAGGTTCTTCCCTTCGGCCTGTCGTCAGCACCTTGGTGCTTCACGAAGCTGTTGCGGCCAGTCGTGGAGTCTCTCCGAAGTCGGGGTGTTCGGTTGATCATTTATTTGGATGACATCCTCCTTCTGGCGGATTGTCTGGTCAAATTGATGTCTCATCTGGAATGGACCATTGAGCTTCTGCAGTCCCTCAGCTTTCTGGTGAATGCTCAGAAGTCTGTATTACGTCCGACTCAGGTGATCGACTTCTTGGGTTTCAAAGTCAATTCTCTCACCTGTCAACTTCTATTGCCCAATCAAAAGATTTGTTATATCAAGAGGGAATTGACTTCCTTTATCTCGAAACAGACTGTGTCATTGAGATCGTTAGCACGAGTTGTCGGTCTCTTAGCCTCTTCTCTACAGGCGATCTTCCCGGCCCCGCTGCATTACAGGGCATTGCAGCGCCTGAAGATTCGTCATCTTCAGAACAGCCTCCGTTATTCCGACCAGATTCCCCTCTCGGAGGAGGCGAAATCAGAGATGCAATGGTGGCTGGATCATATGGAGGCATGGAATGGTTGAGCCCTGTTCGGTTCCACGCCGGAGGTGGCGATAGAATCGGATGCCAGCCGATGCGGCTGGGGAGCCCGGTGTGGCCCAGTCTCGACGGGGGGTCGTGGTCCCCCAGAGAGCTTTCGCTCCACATCAATTGTCTGGAGCTATTGGCGGGATCCTTCGCGATTCGTTGCCTCTCTCCCCTTCAGTCCAACTGCTGCATACTTCTCCGCATGGACAACGTGTCAGCAGTCCGGTACATCAACAAACTGGGGGGAACCAGGTCCCAGTTGTTGGCGGAAATTGCCAAGGACTTTTGGCATTATTGTCTGCACAACAGGATCACGGTTATTGCAGAGTATCTTCTGGGGTGCAACGATCTTGTGGCGGATTGGAACTCGAGGTACCTGAGGGATTTCAGCGATTGGAGGCTGCATCCTCGTGTGTTCCGTCTTCTTCTCCGGTCTTGGGGCCCTTGTCAGATCGATCTCTTTGCATCTCGTCTCAACACCCAACTCCCACGTTTCTTCAGTTGGAGGCCGGATCCGGCGGCCTTAGCCACGGATGCCTTTCTCCAACCGTGGCCGACTGCTCTGTGTTATGCCTTTCCCCCATTCATGATGATTCCCAGGGTATTGGCTTACACGAAACGGTATCAGTCGGAATTGATTTTGATCGCTCCTCTGTGGAGGGCTCAGGCATGGTTCCCAGTTCTCCTGGAAATGGCTTGTGCAGTGCCGTTCCTTCTTCCCCAGAAGAGAAGTGGAATCTTCTACTCGATCCGCTTCAGAATCCGCATCCCCTGATTCAGTCAGGCTCTATCCTTCTTCTAGCGTGGCGAATTTCAGGGAATGCTGGTCGGTCCCAGGCCTTTCTGCGGACGCTTCCAAATTCATCAGTGACGCCTGGTCTCCTGGTACCCACAAACGATACAGGGGCTCCTGGAAGCGTTGGAATGACTGGTGTGTTCAACTGCAAGTTGATCCAACATCGGCTGATGTCTCTGTGATGGTCAATTTTTTGGCCTCGCTGGCTTCCTCTGGCTTGGCGTATCGTACTGTGAACAACTTCCGTTCAGCTATTTCTGCGGGTCATCCCCATTTGGACGATAAACCGGCAGGTGAACATCCTCTGGTTGTCAAATTACTCAAGGGTATTCGCCTTGCAAATCCCCCTCGTCCAAAGTATGTTTCTTTATGGGACGTTTCTATTGTTTTACGTTTCCTGGAGGCCTGGCCGATTAATTATTTACTATCTCGTAAGCAGTTGTCAGCTAAGCTTACTATGTTGCTGTGTCTGGTCTCCTGCAAGCGAGTTTCTGATGTTCGGGCTTTGGATCTAGCCGGACGCAGTTTTACTCCTGAGGGGGTCTCGTTTCGTCTCTCCAGACGTACCAAGACCAATACTGCGGTTATTTCCTATCCTTCTTTCCCTGCTCGTCCTCAACTGTGTGTCGTTCAGTGTCTCAAGGATTATGAAGTAAGTACTTCTACTTTTTGTTCTGATATGCAAGGTCAGTTGTTAATTGCGTTGCAGAAGCCCTTTCGCCCCGTTATACCGGCTACGTTAGCTGGGTGGGTACGATGGCTCATGGCAGAGGCTGGCATCGATGTATCTGTGTTTGGGGCTCATTCTGCTGAGGTAATATAAATTTTATGGTCATGTTGTGTTCCCTAGCGAGTACCCCACCGACTCCATGTACGAGTTAAAAGTGCATGTAACTTCCCTCCTGTACCAGCTATGAAGACGCAAATACATTTGCGTCCAACGTTAACTTGTCCTCTTTCAGACCCACCATGAATGGGTTTGATGGTCCGTTCCTAAGTATGCTATGCCAACGTCTTTTTGAAGTGTACTCCTACGTTTTTCAGCCTGGCTGAAAGTAGGCCCTGAATCTCTGCCACCGAGCCTCTTTTCTGGCTTCTGACTGCGAGGGCCTCTGCCCAAGCAGCCCCCGTACCCGTGAACTCTGACTTACTTCTAGCGCGGCCCTCCGTGCTCAGCTCAGCCTGCTGCCTGCCAAGATTGACTATAATCTTCGAGTTATCTGTTTTCCTCCCCGAAGATACATTCCAGCCTGCTAGCTTCAGTAAACATCCTTCCTCAGCTACAGGGCTAAAGGGCCGACCTGTCTTTATGCAAGTAATTCATAGCCTCTGTTGCCATGCTTCCATGGAAGGCCCCATGCCCCCACGCTTCTCATACAGACACTCAGGCGCTTATACACGCACTCACAGCAAGTATAGAATAGCTTCTGCTCTAGAGACCTTTCTGCCCAGATAGCTTAGTTCCTAAACATCAGATATCAGATATGATAGAAGCACAAGTTGATCTGACATGCCAGACTTCTGTCTCTTTCCGCCAGTGTAAATGTCAAGTCCCCTGCACCCCGTCTATCACACGTCATGCAGCTGCGCGCGCATCCAAGCTTCCGATTTCTGCTGACATTGCAACATTCTGTTAGCACCACCCCTTGGTGCCACCCACTTGCGTCACCTATCAGTGACGTTTCTAGCACACACCCTAGTTCACGCCTAGTTTACGCCTCTTGATGATGTACTAGCACCACGTGTATACTGTTATCTTGTCTTCTCTCAGCTGTTACGCCTCTTACATTGAACATTATGATGTAAATCAAGTATATAAGCTATGTATTGTCAATAAACGACAGCGCGCTCATCTATCCCTTCTGACATCCTGTGTGGTGGTCAGAACATGATATCCTGATTCCTTTATGAGGAATAAAACCCTTAGAAACTCTTACACCACGGACTCTGTTTTCCTTCATTTCGATTGAGTTATTATTGATTAAGTACTTATCTGCATAGAAATTAAGAGAGTAAATTAATTATTTACATCATTTTGGCGCCCGAACAGGGACCCCTCCCCCACCTCACGCGCCGGAAGGTGCGTTGCAATCCGTGTCCCCTGCCATCAGTTAGACGGACCACACGTGTACTGGCAGGATTTCCTGCATCCCCCTCTGACACACGGAGGTGACGAAGACTGCGATCAGTGCCCAGACGAGGCGGTGAGGAGTGCGGAGGATCCCGACCAGAGCCCAGCCGAAGGAAGCAAGGTCCGAGGTGTGAAGAGGCCCACCAGTTTTCCGAAGTTTTCCGAAGTTTTCCGAAGTTTTCCGAAGTTTTCCGAAGTTTTCCGAAGTTCCGAGTCGAGTCCAGTCGAGTTTTCCGAGGCCTTCTGTTTTCCGTGCTTCCCGGTGAGTACCATTGCTGGGTCGTATCTAGACGGGTTTGGGTACGCAAGTCCGGTCTGCACTGTTTTTAGGCAGTGTATCTGTACTGTTTAGCAGTATATAAAGTATTCCGAATTTCTGCACTGTTACAGCAGTGTATCTGTATCGTTGAGCGGTACATTCAGAGTAGGGGGAAGTTAGCTATGTCTTTAAATGTTTCATGTGATTAATGTCGTGGTATGAATGTGATTGTTTTTGTGCATTATTGTGTTTTTTTTGTTTAAATAGTTACAGGCGAAATTAAGTATTAAGGATCAAGCATTTCAGTATCAAGTAGGCACAATGCCGTTTTTTAACAAATTAAAGCAGATAGGAACTAGGAAAGGGATGTTAGAGGAAGAGATTCCAATCCCCCCTAGGGACACTCCAGGTAATTTCATGTATAATAAGCATGGCATAGACGCCATCTTGTATCTAGAGTTATGGACAGATTATACCAAGCACCTAGAGGAAAGATACCGATGGCCAGTTAACGGAACATGGGATGCCGAGTGCATCATAAAGGTAGAAGAAATATTACGGAAAAAGAAAGCTAGACAATCTCAGAAAGACGCCATAGAATTTTGGCGTAAGGAATCACGTAAGCGTGCTGATAGAGCACTCCGTAGAGAAGACAGGCTTAAAGAATCAGAAAAGGCCCAAGAAAACGAATTAGTTACTGAGGGAATTCGAGTAAAAGTAGAACAAATAGATCGTATCCAAAATGGCAAAGTGAACAACATGTATCTTTTGGCCGATGGTACCCCTGACGCCATTTCAGAAATACCGAAAAATTTGCCGTCACCATTAGTTCCAACTAAAGTAATGCATAAGACTACTAAAGACATATTCCTAAATTCATATCTCGAAGATGTAGCGCCAGCTTACACCAATCTGCCTGTTCGTGCCCTGCCTACTGACAGGGCCGGGGGTGGTACTGCCCCCCAAGATCACTCTCAGCCGACACCGAAAAAGACTAGTTCCGTTCCGCCAGCTCCGCCACTTCCCTCACCTAAAACTGATCTGCCGAAACCACTTCAATCAGATCCTACTAAAGGACAAATTCAGATACTGACTACACACAGAGATAATGCCCAAGTTTCCGCTTCAGGAGGTGCGACCGCGGGTCTCCAGACCCCGCCACCGACTCACAGATTAAATCTCAGAGGTATGCAGAGTCCTCTTACGCACAGATCCCCCCGTTCTTCTAATTCATCCCGTCTTGATGCACTAAAAGAAAATATGTCAGTTTGTAGATATGATCCAGAACCTGGACAGGACGACTTAATGATATTAGCGTCTTTACGGTTAAGATCTGCTACTGATAGTTTGTTATGTTATGCAGGAATGAAGGAGCGCCTAGATAGAATATATGAGTTCGTTCAAACGGGAAAGGACCCCGACAGTATTAAGGATGCCCTGGAGAAACAGAAAGTTAACATGCAAGCACTGATACTACGATTTTTCATAAATTGTCTAATAAGAGAACGAGACAGGCCCGGAACAGATCAGAGTGAATTAGATGCATTGAACAAGTGGGGTCAAAATATAGCTGATGGAAAACATGACAGACAAAATTGCATAGAGGCCATGTATAAAAAGATTAAGAAAGCAGTGATAGCAGTACACGAGAAAGAGAAAGAAAAGGTTCCCTCCGAGGAGGAAGAAGAATCTGAAGAACTAGAACCGACTACAAGCACTATAGCATATGTAGGTAAGGGAACTTATCTTAGGAAGGGTATCCGTCCAGAAAGCAAGAGAGTTTTCTTCTCTGCCTTAACGAATCCGAATTCTGCTGAGCATCAGTTCCAGGAAACTGATAAACGGCTTCGAGATCGAGTGGGGTACCATGTACTCAATTCTATGGATGAACAAGAATTAGCCCGATCAGCGGTATCATGGGCCGAAAATGCAGACATATATAATGATGACACCGTAGCACAGACATTTCTGAACCTCTCCCCCGACGAACAGAAATTAGCAGGGGTATATATGATTCAGCACCTTCTCATTAAGTACAGAAAACATTATTCCGATCCAGGTCCCTTACATGAGACACTAGAAGCACTACTGATGGATAGATGGAGAGGCCTAAGCACTAAATTAGTTCAAATAATTCTAGAACAACGACGCAGATATGATACCTTTGTAAGTCCTGAATATGTCCCCGCCCCACCTCCAGAAAGGAAAATGTACCATATGCAGTGCGGGGGTGGTATTGAAAGTCAGAACCCCTTACGAGAAGTACACCCTGTTATGGGTGAGGACAAGGTTTTGAAACGCGTGTATGTGCACACGCCTCTGACTAAATTAGAACTGTTAGAAATGAAGAAATTAGTACCATGCCATGATAAAGACCCTGCAGGTTTCCATAGAGAGCTTAAAGACATGTTATTAATGGGGGACTACACATATGATGATATCATGAAAATGTTGAAAGTATTATTGCCTACGGGTATATTCGAGAAATTAAAGGAAAAGGAATGGGAGGTGGGAGACACAAAGATTGCCTGGGCAGAAATAGAAGACGAAGAGAAAAAACGGGTTCCAGGGTTAGGCCTTGGGGACAAAACTAAAGCATTACCAGGTTTGATAGTACAGGTCCTGCCCAGATTATTGACAACTAGAAAGGAGGATTGGGATGCAATCTCGTCCTGTAAACAGAAACATGATGAAGATACTAGCGACTTTTATTCAAGATTCGAGAAATGTTTTATTATCAATAGTGGCCTCCAGCCAAGTAGCGAGTCGTACCCACATCTTTTTGTATCAAAGTTAGTCGAGAATTCCCTACCGTTAGTTAAAAATAGAGTGTATAAAGTCGAGAGTACATGGCAAGCAAATACGCCATCCCAGATGTTACAAATGTTACAATATCACCAGAATAGAATTAGGGAAGAACAAGATCAGGAACAGAAGCGCATGAAAGACACGAAAATGAAAATGTTAGTAGCCCAGACGGTCCCATCCGACAGTCACAGGAAAGGTACGACCCAGACAAGTCACGCTGCAGCTCCTGTTAAAGGGACATGCAATTATTGCAAGCAGCCAGGTCACTACGTACACGAATGTGCAGTTCTGAAACATAACATAGCGACAGGTAAAACTAAAGAGAGACCGCATCCGCCTAGACAAGACCATAACCAGCATCAGTCTACACAGAATACACAGCCCATGCATGCATCTGCACAGACAGCACAGACCGTAGCAGTACCACAGCCACAGCCCATTGCTGCAACTCAGCAAGTCTCACAACAGATGTACCAGTATGCCCAGTCTGCTTACCCCGAATATTCCCGATATACATGAAACAGCCTAGAGAGGGAAGGTGGCTTGCCTCTTATCGAGATTCCTGTAGATCAAGAAGGTCCTTATGTACACAGTCAAGTATTGGGGAAAGATAGAAAGTTTTTAATTGACACAGGGGCAAGTCGCACTACAATAAGTCATGACGAAGTTCCAGGGGCACCCCTCTCAGGCTCACAAAATGTTTCCCTTGGTTTTTCAGGACAACCTATTGTAAATGAAGTATCAGAACCAGTTCCCCTGGCTGTGGGTCCATTATCACGCGTTACAGACCTGTTACTAACAAAATCATGTCCGGAAAATCTGTTAGGAATTAAAACACTGAAGGCTCTAGGAGCTATAATATGCTGCTCCCCGGAGGGGGTTAGACTCTTTCTGCGGGATTTCAAGGGTCATTACGTCCTTCGTGAGTTTGACGTCAGATTGAAAAATGTACCTGATTACTTGTGGGCAAAAGGCCCAACTGATGTAGGATGTATGCACATTACACCATACCGCGTTACCCTCAAGGCAGGTGTTGTATTACCCAGAATCAGACAATACAAGTTACCACCCGATGCTGTAGCGGCTTTACTGAAAATCATTGAAGAGCTCATTGCCCAAGGAGTGGTCGTCGAGACCGACTCCAATATCTGTAACTCACCCATCATTCCGATTCTTAAACGTACTGATCCCAATGCACCGCCAGTATATCGGCTGGTGATTGATCTTCGAGAATTGAATAAATGCATTATCCCACAGTATCCTGTGGTCCCCGATATATCATCTCTCTTGACTGCTATTGATTCAGAAGCAACGTTCTTTACTGTAATTGATCTCAAGAACGCCTTCTTCAGCGTGCCTATTGATCCAGAGAGCCAATATCTCTTCGGATTCTGTTTAAATGGACGCAGTTTCAAATTTTCGCGCGCACCTCAAGGATTCACAGAAAGCCCCAGCATCTATAGTCAAGCACTGAAAAGACAACTAGATTGTATTCAAATGCCAGTTAACACCGCTTTACTACAATACGTCGATGATCTGCTGATCACCGCACGAAGTGAGCCCGAATGTGAAAAAGCATCACTGACAGTTTTACATTTCCTGGCCGACAAGGGACACAAGGTGTCTCCTTCGAAGCTACAATTCTGTGTTCAGCAAGTTGTGTACTTGGGTCACTTGCTGTCCAAAGTGGGGAGACAGCTCACTCCCGATCGCATTCAGTTAATTGTGAACATGCCGCAACCCAAGACACAAAAGGAAGTGCGGGCCTTCATAGGCCTCACCTCGTACTGCAGACAATGGATTCCCCAGTATGCATTTCTAGCTAAACCACTCATCCAGTTAACGACACAGGAGGCAGCGACTTCGACTGTCCTCCCTTGGACTCAGGAACACACACAAGCTTTTGAAGAATTAAAGAAAGTTTTATGCCAAGCACCAGTTTTAGCGACACCATGTTACAGCAAACCGTTTACACTTTTTGTTACAGAACGTGATGGCACAGCGTTGTCTGTCCTCACTCAAGACCAAGCAGGTTCACATAAGCCTTGTGCTTATTTTTCTAGTACATTGGATTCAGTAGCTCAAGCACTCCCTGCGTGCTTAAAGTCAGTAGCAGCAACAGCGTTAGCAATAAGACAAAGTGATTCAATTGTTTTAGGTCATCAGTTAACAGTTCAAGTACCACATTCTGTAGAGGTTTTGTTAAACAGAACCCAGACTCAACACTTAACTATAGCACGACTGACAGGTTATGAATTAACACTATTCCAGCCACACATAGAAATCAGACGTTGCAGCATCCTGAACCCAGCAACACTGTTACCTACAGTTATGACAGATCCAGCTCCGCATGATTGTATAGAAATAATTAATGCAGTAACTAAGCCTAGACGAGACTTAACAGATGTCCCATTGACAAATCCAGACCTGACACTTTATGTGGATGGTTCATGCATGAGAACAAGTACAGGAGAATTAGTGGCCGCGTACGCCGTGACCACTGAAACTGAAATTAAAGAAACACATCGTATTGACACACTGTCTGCTCAAGCGGCAGAGCTCATCGCTCTGACTCGAGCCTGTATTCTAGCCAAGAACAGAAATGTTAACATATACACAGATTCCCGCTATGCCTTCGGAGTTGTACACGACTTCGGAGTCCTCTGGCAAGAACGAGGTTTTCTGACTTCCCATGGGGCCAAGATCCAACATGGCCCCCTCATTCAAGCACTGTTAGAAGCAATACATTTGCCCTCGGGCATATCAGTCATGAAGTGTAAGGCACATACTAAAGTCACAGATTCTGTTTCCCAGGGTAACGACCTGGCAGACCAGACAGCAAAACATACAGCACTGACTCACACCCAGACTACTGATGTGACAAAGACAATAGTCCAGACCCAGTGTATGGCAGTTAGAGATCCCGCCCTAGATGTAATTGATATCCAGACACATGCTACTCCAGAGGAGATAAAGAAATGGACTGAACTAGGAGGGATTCAGACAGATCAAGGTTGGGTGACGAAGGGAAAATCTATATGGTTTCTCCCCGACTCAATGGTTCAAGTCATGATAAATACAGCACATAGTCCTGCCCATCTTGGAGAGAAAGCCATGTTAGACAGTTTACAGAATCTCTGGTACAACAAACACTTACGAGCAGCAGCAAAACAGAAAGTGCGTACTTGCATGATCTGTTGTCAGTTCAATCCAGGTAAAAGTGTCCCTGTTGAGCAAGGTGGATTTCATCCTCCCGATCACCCTTTTGAAGTCCTCCAGATGGATTATATCCAGATGAATAGCTGTAGAGGATTTAAGTATGTCCTTGTAATTGTTTGTGCTCTGTCCCGCTGGACCGAAGCATACCCAGTCCCAGACTACACTGCTCCGACCACTGCCAGACAGTTGGTTCGTGAATTCTTCCCACGGTACGGTTTGCCCCGTGTCGTGTATTCAGATAACGGACAGCCGTTCTCGTCCGAGCTGATGAGACAAGTTTCCCTCTTGCTAGGATATCAGTGGAGGTTCCACTGTGTCCGACATCCCGAAGCAGCTGGCCTTGTAGAAAGGCATAATCAGACACTAAAAATCCGTCTTGCCAAGATCTGTCAGGAAAAAGGGGTCGACTGGATAGTCGCCCTGCCCGTGGCACTATTCTACATGAGAATGGTCGCCCACTCGAGATCAGGGCTATCCCCGTACGAAGTGGTCTTTGGCAGACCGCCGAATATGTGGGGGACGCCCGTTCCGAAAAAGATCACTGATATTGATTGTAACATGTTGACAGATTACCTTGCCTCCTTGATGTCTGCACTCCAATCATGTCGTTCACAGGTTGCCGCAGCCTTCCCTGACAACACCGATGTAAAGGCGCATGAGGTCCGTCCAGGGGACCTGGTACTCGTCCGGAATTTCGACCGGAAAAGTCCGCTGGAGCCCCGCTGGAAGTCTCCAAAGACCGTTCTGCTTACCACCAGGACCGCCGTGAAAATCGAGGGGAGAAAGGGGTGGGTCCACACGAGTCACATCAAACTATGCAATGAACTAAAAAACGGACTGAAACAGGACTCTGACTCGTCCACCCCCACCAAAGACTGTGTTGAAGCACAAGACGTTACTGTGCCTAAAAGAGAAAAGACTCCTCAAGAACTTTACCGTATGAAGCTTCGATCTAGCAAGTCAGACAGTTTAATTGTTTAAGTCCTCCCCTAGGTGAATCGGTTAAATAGTTTCTGACATGTATCCCCTAGATCGAGTTAGAGAGAGAGAGGAAAAGAGAAGAACATATTGCAAATCACTTCGTAGTCACTGCATAGTGACACTAATAATCATGTTTATTCTGAGTATTCTAATTATTATTGCCAGCATTCTGCTTCCTATGTACTGGCCTATTTTCAGGCGTGAACAATCTGCTTACAATGTCTCTGCTGAACACACTTTTAGTGAACTTCCCGCACATGAACTCTCTTACAGACTTGCGCTGCGCAACAATACATTCATTAGTATGTTACACCATTCCCATCAGACAAATAATGCTACAGACTGTTGGATATGTGGCCGACTCCCTCCCTACCAGAATTACAAGGGAGCTCTGCCTCTCTTTCCGTACCCATTCACTCACAATGGCTCCTGTGGAGCATGGTTTAAAATAATTAATTCTTTAGATCCTGATATTGCTGTTTTCGATGGGGGCTGGGTTTGGGGAAACTTGAACTTAGTCCTGCTCAACGTCTGTTATCCTGATAAAGAGGGACTTCCCACTCGAATAGGAACTGATCTAGAAAATGAAGTATATGGATTAGGTAATTACACAATTAGCCTTATGATCCTCACTGTTGAATCTGAAACTGCTCCAGTTCTGCCCCATATGTTAGTACTACCAGTCACAGGTGAATTATGTGTTAGCAAGAAAGGTTCAGTACACGTAGGTCATAGTAAATGCACTACTGTGGTCGAGTTCAGTGACCATGGTAAATCGTCCTTTAAAGCTATCAGTCATTCCTACTTTGTTTGTGGTCATACCGCATACATACGTTTGCCTCCAGATTGGGATGGTACCTGTTACATTGCCTTCCTCCTGCCACCTGTTTTTCTAGCTCCCCCTGATTACCATAGAAATACGAATCTAGCACCGAATAGACCCAAAAGAGATATTCCCCTTGTCGACTACACAGAAACGGCATGGGAACAGTACACTGATTTCAATAAAGGATTCTTTTTCTTCCTAGGGCCTGTCCAAAACAGTAAATTAATACGCAGATTAACGAGAACACTCGAAGCAGTAGTGAACGAAACTGCCTCCGCTCTAGGTAACTTAACAGAGGAGCAGTCTGCTATACGGACTGTTGTCCTTCAAAATCGCCTTGTGATTGACGTCATCTTGGCAGATAGAGGTGGAGCCTGTAAGGTCATCGGGTCAAGTTGCTGTGTTTTCATTCCACAAAACGCACCATCTGTCTATCAAGCTATCACCCGTTTACATAAAATTGCAAATCAGATACATCAGAATCCAGGCACCTGGACTTGGTCCGGTTGGTTCTGGACTACGTTAACAGCTTGGGGATGGAAGATCTTATCCTTCCTAGGCATTGGCCTTGTTATAGTATTCAGTTGTTGCCTGTGCCTGCAGTGTGGGCCAGCGATATGTGGACTGTGTGCCACATCCTGCATTGAGCATTCCAGTTGCCTCTCAAACAGTCAAAGAAAGAAAGACGAACATATAATGTTACAAGAACAAACTGATCGATTTATGAGGATCGATATATCATGAAGGGTCCGTAGGGAACAAGGAGGGAATGAGGTAATATAAATTTTATGGTCATGTTGTGTTCCCTAGCGAGTACCCCACCGACTCCATGTACGAGTTAAAAGTGCATGTAACTTCCCTCCTGTACCAGCTATGAAGACGCAAATACATTTGCGTCCAACGTTAACTTGTCCTCTTTCAGACCCACCATGAATGGGTTTGATGGTCCGTTCCTAAGTATGCTATGCCAACGTCTTTTTGAAGTGTACTCCTACGTTTTTCAGCCTGGCTGAAAGTAGGCCCTGAATCTCTGCCACCGAGCCTCTTTTCTGGCTTCTGACTGCGAGGGCCTCTGCCCAAGCAGCCCCCGTACCCGTGAACTCTGACTTACTTCTAGCGCGGCCCTCCGTGCTCAGCTCAGCCTGCTGCCTGCCAAGATTGACTATAATCTTCGAGTTATCTGTTTTCCTCCCCGAAGATACATTCCAGCCTGCTAGCTTCAGTAAACATCCTTCCTCAGCTACAGGGCTAAAGGGCCGACCTGTCTTTATGCAAGTAATTCATAGCCTCTGTTGCCATGCTTCCATGGAAGGCCCCATGCCCCCACGCTTCTCATACAGACACTCAGGCGCTTATACACGCACTCACAGCAAGTATAGAATAGCTTCTGCTCTAGAGACCTTTCTGCCCAGATAGCTTAGTTCCTAAACATCAGATATCAGATATGATAGAAGCACAAGTTGATCTGACATGCCAGACTTCTGTCTCTTTCCGCCAGTGTAAATGTCAAGTCCCCTGCACCCCGTCTATCACACGTCATGCAGCTGCGCGCGCATCCAAGCTTCCGATTTCTGCTGACATTGCAACATTCTGTTAGCACCACCCCTTGGTGCCACCCACTTGCGTCACCTATCAGTGACGTTTCTAGCACACACCCTAGTTCACGCCTAGTTTACGCCTCTTGATGATGTACTAGCACCACGTGTATACTGTTATCTTGTCTTCTCTCAGCTGTTACGCCTCTTACATTGAACATTATGATGTAAATCAAGTATATAAGCTATGTATTGTCAATAAACGACAGCGCGCTCATCTATCCCTTCTGACATCCTGTGTGGTGGTCAGAACATGATATCCTGATTCCTTTATGAGGAATAAAACCCTTAGAAACTCTTACACCACGGACTCTGTTTTCCTTCATTTCGATTGAGTTATTATTGATTAAGTACTTATCTGCATAGAAATTAAGAGAGTAAATTAATTATTTACATCACTGCTCGTGGTGCTATGGCTTCTAAAGCCTTCTCCTTGGGAGTGACTTTGTTTGATATTATGAAGGCCGCTGACTGGTCCTCTGATTCTGTGTTCAAAACCTTTTACTTTAAGCCTATTGATCACATTGCTTCTGTTGTGGTGGATCAGCTTTAAACAAGCATAATCGGAGCCTCCTGTCCTGAAATAGAATTCAAAATTTGCAAACATTCGTGACAAGAATTTTCAATCCTATTAAGGACTAGGAGGCGAGGATTATCCCACCCATCGTTGTCTGCATTTTTCATATACTTATATTGCAGTTATGCTAATGATGGATTGTTTACATGCATCTTGTGCTTCCCCCCCCCCCCCCTTGCTTTATGCTCATTTTTTGCATAGCTTGAATATTACGGCTTTGTGTTCCTTTTCAGGATCTGATCCCAAATGAAGATGTTTCCGGCCTGCCTGGTGTCTCCCTTCCTGCTTCTGCGGAGTATTTTGGCTTCAGTCTTCGTCAATCTGTGCCATTTTGGATGTTCCTTGGACTTCCTAGTTTGGTGATACTACTTTCCTTGTTTGACTTTCCGGATTGGATTTATTCTGTTTTCCTGGATTTGTTTTCACAGAAGAAAGAGGAAGAGTGACTTTCTATATGCCTTTATATACCCCTGACTCTATGGTTGTTACCCATGTGTTTCTGGGTATTGTAGTTTACTTGTGTCTATGGCTGCTGGGCATTTCATTAAAGAAATGATAGCATAATCCTCGCCTCCTAGTCCTTAATAGAATTGAAAATTCTTGTCACAAATGTTTGCAAATTTTGAATTGTGAAGTGTCACGTGCACCACCAACCGACCAATCACAATCTACTTCTGCTTTAAAAGCCAAGGTAGGTTGCCTAACACTTTACTGTTTGTCTTCAATCTATTTCTCCATTCATGTATTCACGCTATCAGTGCCCATCCTGCACCAGGTTTTAGTTGTTTATTTAACCTGAAACCCAGGAGTAGTTGTCAATCTACAGTCATGAATCAGAGACGTAGTGTTCACAGGTGTGAGTACCTAATCTAAGTGCTTTGTTTTCATTGTCGCGTGTGTCCTGATGATGGTTAATGAGTTGTCGACCTTAATGCAGAGTCTGTTTGCTAACTCTTACCTCACATCCAAAAACACTTATCCTCGTGGTCAAGTCTGTTTACAGAAGGTACTGAAAGGCAACGCAGGTTGAAAACATACACACTAACTGGAAAGTGTCTCATTTGATCAATCTCCCACTATGTGCTCCCTGTCAACCACATAAAACCAGCAAAGTAGAATGTAGTAATATTAACTGGCATGGGTAGGAAGTAATGAAGTAAAGAGCCCAGGATACTCACCCACTATCATGCCGACCTCACACATATGGTCCTCATAGTAGCAAGAGATCATGGTGGCAACTGTGTCGTTCACCATGGCAACCACGTCCATCTCAAAATCCTATCAATACGATGGGTGATGAAATAAGGAGCCAAAAATAATAAAGAAGTTTTTAGACATCAAAGGCATTGGAAAACGTAAAGTGTCCCTGCGTAGATCAAGATATGAACTAAAAGTCACCCACATTTCTTATTTTAGGACTCACCCCTCTTCTTTTAATCGCATCTCTCAGAAGTCCCACAATGTTGTTGCCTTCCGCCCCAGAGGCTGTGAAGCCTTTCGTCCAGTTCAAGAGAATACCCTGTGGGATGAATACCAGACACAGAAAGGGTGAGACCAAGCGGCTCTGAGAAACAGTAAATTTTGTTTGCTTCAGCAGGATATGCTCGGTTTTTACTAAGGATCTTCTGAAAGACGCGGGATCCAACCGGCAGCAGATGAGCTTGGATGGAAGACGGCGGTATATTACGCATGTAGGATTGTAGAGCTTGGAGCACATCAAAATCGATTAGCTGCATCTGGTTTTTCCTCATTTAGCCCTCAGATGCACTCTACCTGGCTTAGAAACAAGGACCCTGATTTACGCTCTTTCACACAAGGGAGCACTGCATGAAATATTGCTGCACTGTGTTGCATGAAGAGCAGAAAATAGTGCATCACCAGATTTAATTAAGAGTCCTCTGCTGAGGACTTTGGTGGCGCCCCTGATATATGTCTGTTCTGCGTGATGCCAAGCCTCGCGCGGCAACACAAAGGTGAGCCAGCAGTTTCTCACCTGTAATCTGAACTGAAAGTACGCCCTCCAGTACAGATTCCTAGGAGTAGACACCTTCACAGAGGTAAGCCAAGTAAGATATGTGCTTTAAAGTAAAGCACATGTTACGCGAAGGTATATGCAGCGATATACTACTCAACCCATTCTTTGTTCCTGGTACTTTATAGGATTAGAATTTGGGGAAAAGTCAGCTCAAGCTATTTTAGTAGATCTTGCTTTGTGACAAAACCTATGGTTTTCATGCTGGCCCATCCCTAAAAACACTCTCTTACATACACTACCATTAATTATCAAGAGGCGTTTGGGCACAGCGGAAGAGTCAACTTTCAGCACAAAAAATTGTTTTCGAATGGAACGTGATCCATTGCTGAAATCAGTGTCAGTACAAACCTTATATAAATTTAGGCCCAGGTGTCTTTCATATCGAAGCCTAATAGTGATTTGGGGTAGGAGGAAGCAAAGACGAGACAGACCTATTGATCTTCTTGACAGCTGTGAGCAGAATCAGTTTCTTCCTATGTTCACTGTGGAAGAGACCATGTTTGTAGTGCACCCAGGTAGCAGAACATTCCCCCCACCACTCTTACCTTATCAATATCCTCATGCCGTACAGGAAAGGAGAAAGTGAAGCCAAGGGGCAGTTTCTTGTGCTTCATGTTATGTTTGTCCAGGTAGTCAGAGATGCACTCAGCAATGTAATCAAAGAGCTGGGAATAGAAACCATCCATCAGTGAGAACCCAACGTGTTCACAAAGGTGAAATCCAGAGATGGTGGAAACTAATAAATACCCCCACACCAAGCTCTGAGTACGCTACCAAATCACACAATCAAGGGCTATTTCTGACCCATGATATTGCACAAACTGGCTATGGCTGAGTCCTTACATTGCAAGGGGATTGGTTCATATTAGTCCCATAACATCACACAATAACTCCTTTTGGACAATCCATTACCTCACACAATTATTGAATTAGATATGTACAAACACATAAAGACACGCCAATTGGTATGTTGACTACCATGCAAAGGCTGCATGTAGGTGAATGTTGTGTAAATCCAATTAAGCACCTGGATACGACATATGCAGAGAATGCTGTGCGGTTGTTCCGAATGGTTGTGAGAAATGCAGTTTAGTTTTGGCTATATGAGTACTCGGATGGTAGACGTCTGAAAGTTGAGAAGGTCGGGCGATTGAGGTGACCAAGATTCTGGCTAAGGTACCTGAAGCTGAAAGCTGACTGAGCATCAGATGAGAGAGGCCATTCTTCCCAAAAGTCAGCAGAGCTGAGCCTATGTTTCTGTTTGTTTCACCTGGGAGCACACAATGCTTGGGAGTTTCCTGCGTGAACTAAAGATCTACGTGGCTGTTGACAGAAGGTCCTTCAATGCCATAAATGGACAGAGTAAATCCCTCATGATTGCCCAAGAGAGTTATTAATGAATACAGATTAATTAGCATTAGGCAATGAGCTGCACTCATAGATGTACTGACACTAATAGTTAAGAAGAACGTGAATGCCGGAATGGAGGGTCATAAATGTTGCGGGCGGTAAATCTTATGGCAGAGTCCATTCGACTAGAGGGTTCAAGCTACCTACTTTGACAAAGGTGAGAGGGCCAGACAGACTCTCCTTGAATGACAGTGCTATTATGTTACGGCGAGGGTGAGGCCCTTGGAGAACACTCTACGCGGACATATCATGCATGAAGTTACTCAAGTTCCTCAGAGGTATGTGGCAGTGTTGCTAGCAATGAGTAATTCATGACATCACACCAACACTGTCACTTGTTCGTTCCAATGAAAAGATACAAACACTACCTTGGATTGGTTGTGCAATTGTGCTATCAGCTTTAAGTTTGCTCATAATTTTACTCATGGTTCTAGTCTCTCCGCTTTTAATTAGTGCGGCAGACAGGGCGTTAGTTAGAGTTTAGTGGATGTCCCAGCTACCTTATTTAGGGTTTATAATCATCTATGCCCTCTAAATAGGGCAGACGGGGATACATTTAGAGCGTATACCAATGTATGCACTCTGAAATGGGCAGACGGAATGTCTGCCAATTTTTGACATATCTGCTATAGCCACCAAACTGTAAATAACCTCTAGAGACTGCAGAACATTGTAGCGTGTGTAGCATGTGAATAACCCATATGTTATGTTATAAATGTTATGTTATGTTATAAAAGACTTATAACACGCTCAAATACTCAGGAGTGTCTGGCGCGGGAGTGAACTTGTGGCAGAGAGGGCAAAGAGTATTTAAATAAGCTGATTTAAAAAGGTGAGTTTTTAAATGTTTTTTAAAAAGTCGAAAGTCCTGGGTATGCTGTAAGGTATACTTAAATGAGACTGGGGTCTCTAAGGCAAACACTTAGCTGGATTCTGCACCGACAGTTTTGTGACCAAGAAGAAACTTTGCATAAGGTCCACTGCAGTGTGAATCTTTCTTACCATTTCTGCTGTGCCCGTCATGGCATCCTCTGGGATGCTGTACATTTGGTTCTTGGTCTCCACCTTCCACTGCCCATCCAGGTCTTCTCCCACTTTCACCAACATTACTCGGAAGTTAGTGCCTCCCAAATCCAGGGCCAGGAAGTCGCCGACCTCTACAAGAGCAGGGAACAGAGAAAGGCGTTGTCAAAGTATGAACATGCATATCTGCTTGTGGGCAAGATGTGGAACCTTCAATGCAATGGGCCAGGAATTGTTAACAGAGGCAACAGGTCTAATGGTATACCATTATGAGAGCAGTCTTTATGATGCCATTGCTTACCTTCTCATGTGTCATTTTTCTGGTCAGACCTGAGTCGCGCACTCCAAAACTACCCAGGCATGCATATCCCCAAAGAGCTTTGTCCGTCTGAGGTGATGTGAAACGTGAAGACTGTATTGGGTAGGCTGGATATCTCTGAATACATGACTTCATAATGTGAGTCTGAAACAACCATAATAAACCCTTTACTCCCACCCCAAATGCATTTTGCCCATCTTACCATCACTCTATATGGCTTCTAGTGCCACACAATGATATAAGAAACCGCTAGCAACACTTCCCCACTCACCTCACAAACCTTAACATCTAAAACTACACCAAACAACATCACCTATGCTACTACTTGGAAATCTGGCAGCCTACACCCTACATCCACTTTTCTTGCATCCAGTTTTTAACCTTTTTTTCACGTATATTACAAACTACACAATGTCCTGCCACTTGAATAGTCTAAATTCACCTACTCCAATACCTAAATACCCATCATCAGTCCATTCTAAACCTCTACCATCAAAAGCGACAATGCCTTCTACATCACAACTCTCCACCTTTACTCACACCACATAACACCTACACTTATACCACATTCATCAGTACTTTATATCTTACCAACAACATCATAGACCACCTCCTAAATACTGCACCACATACAAAACCACCCCAACGTAGACCACCTACACCCAAAATCACCAATCGCCGACATTACCACCTCCACCACCAAGAAGTAGTGTAAGGACGAACACAGGCATGTGTTAAGGTACCAGGGTGGTGAATCACTGTGCACCTACTGTACTGGTCGATTAGAGGTTTGATCGCTGTGACTGGCAACAGAATGTTCTCACACCTTAGCTCACGAGAAGAGGAGGGCTCACTTGCACACATATCCTTTATTAATAGGAACAGCATGCACCACCATTTCTACTCCTGTGCTTTCATTTTATAAATCTGTGAATGGTGGGACTTGTAGTGTTTGTTTACTTCAACTGAAGTCCTTCAACTAATGCACCTGAAAACAATGATTTGTGAAAAACCTAAGGCATTGAAATTCTGTACCCTTTCGACGTGTATTACTCATTTTTAATCATTAACACTTTTATATAAGGCATCCGCATGGTGCGGAAATACGACCCTTTACACAGTACTCAACTAAAGCAGGAAATCAGACCACTGCAGCTCATGGCTAACCCCTTCAGTAGGTTGGGAAGGGTTTAGTTTATGCACTGACTTCCGTCAATGGGTAGAGAGGGCACGGCGGTCACAGCAGCACAAGCAGTGGCTGCTCCTCCAGAGGGGCGTGGGGGCGTTGCCCCACTGCTTTCTGGCAGTGCGAGAAGCAGAAATATAAAATAGGAAAACTATCATTTTATGTTTCTGCTTCTCGCACTGCGAGAAAGCAGAAGTGCCTGGTTGTGGGAGGGAGAGTTGAGGTTCCGTGACAATTGTAAGTGGTGTTTTCGACTCGCACGAATATGGTCGAGTCTGGTAGCTATGAACCGCAAATGACGAGTTTAGTGAGTGTACGCGTTTTCGCTGTGCTAGCCTAAACCGTTCGTTTGTTGCGTGGGTTTCTTCATCTGAACCCACGGGTTCCATCTTAGATACGGCATCTATTTTGTTTCTTGTCCTCAAGCAGCCAGCGAACGGACGCTGTCTGCTTCGCGACCCTGGGATTCCCAATCTCTTGCGGAAGACACGTTTCCTTTGAAGGTGTCTTTATGATGAGGGGGATGACACTCTAAGGCAGATGGCCCTGCTCGAGGCTCATCTTGCCGTGCCGGTCTATTGTCTTAGTTGTGCATTCATTAGGCACGTCCCCTTTGATGCCTGCAACTCGTGTTTCCTGATACCACCCCTTTTACACCCTTTTCGATCTGTTCACTTTCCTCATCTTCCTTTGCACCTGTTTCTGTCTCTTCCTCGATTCGTTTACTGCTGATTGGAATGTACTAATGGTGGGAAGATGTACTTTTACAGTTGGGAACTGCCAAATGCTACTGTAATTATGTTCCGGGCCCTGAATACATGAAAGCGACCCCTTATGATCTTTACGATGGGAACCAGGTTGTAATCCTTTGTGCACCATGTTATCCTATGCTCAAAAACGGTATAAGAAGAGCGATCCACAGATACAATTTGAAGCAGTCTCCGTGAACCTACATGCTATGTACTTCTCGTGACTTCTGTGTTCCCTGCAGTAATAAACCTCGAATCTTTGACGCCGAAGGAAGTGTCCCGTGTCTCTGTCATTTGTACGCCGGAACAGGTTACCCCTGAAGGTTTTAGGTGTTATCCCTGGCACCGCTGGGTCTTAGAAAAACCCAGTCCTTCAGTTGGCGCCCACAGTGGGGCTGCATCAGTGGTACCGGTCCAAAGCCCGACGATCGTGAGGAACTTCGTGTGAAATCTCCGAGGGAAGGTGCACCCCGCTTCATCGATCCTGTTGTCGTGACAAGTGGCACGACGACTTTTCCCGCGAAGATCCCCGCCTCCTGACGGCTGCGACCGACTGCTGCCCTGACTGTAGACCTGTTTTGGTGCCTGGCGTAGACCTTGGTACAGCGAGACGATTGAAGGGCCTTCCTGGTGACGCCACTGATCTTTGAGTTAAGTATTTGTGGGTCGCTCCCAGAGTCCTTTGTTGTGGGTGCTTAGTTGTTGCATGGTTCCATTGCATTTGTGGTTCTTGGTATTTTGTTCTTTGTTGTACTATTTGACGTTTGCAGTCGCCAAAAACCGAGGCTTTTTGCTTTTTGCAGGGACATTGTAATCCTATAACCCTTGACGTTTGTGAAACTCGGCTAGTGTGCACGATGCCTGGCCGTAGTACTTTGTTCAGTTGCTTTAAAGGGTGTGGTGCGGATTCTCGTCTGGAGGACTCGTGTCCGATACCTCCGGTTGGAACTCCAATTTACGAGTTGTACAGTCGACACGGTTTGGGTCCAATTACATTCAATGAGTGTTGGGTTCGTTACACTAAAAAAGACGGTGTCCTTAGTTGGCCACCTCACGGTAGTTTTGAGGCCCCGATTTTAGATAATCTTGAAGCCAAATTGTTCCAAAGAAAAGCAAGGCCGGCCATGTTTGATTCCTTTCGGTTGTGGCGTAAAGAAGCCAAGCAAAAAGAAATCAAACAGCTTAAACGTAATAAGAGAGAAGGAATTGTTACAACGGTAAGAAATGCAGAGCAGTTCCAGCGAGATAAGGAGGAAAAGGAAAAGGAAGTTTTCGATAGATTGCAGCGCATGACTATAGATAAGTGTTAACCCGCTTTACCGACGGGTGCAGATAAGAAGGAGGAAGTAGTAGAGGATTCCTTGTTGTCCTATCTCTTGAAGTCACAACCTCCGTATGCACAGGGTACCTCAGTTCCTGTGGTTCCCCTTGTCCCTGTTCCTCCACCTGCTCCTGTTCCCGTTCCCCAACCTGTTTCCGTTCCTCAACCTGTTCCTGCTCCCTTACCTGCTCCCGTTCCTACTGCTCCCCCACTTGTACTTCCTCATACTCCTGCTCCCGCTGCTTCTGCTGTTTTGGTTACTCCTGTCGTCCCTTCTGTTCCCGACACTTCTCTTGTTACCCCATCTGCTCAACGTCGCGTCCCTTCTGTTGCTGCTAGCTTCTTCAATTCTCTTGGACCAATTCTTGAGTCCGCTGGTTCTGATGGTCCCCAAAGGCGAAGTCAACTTCCTGGTGGTAGGGAACGGGACTCGCTGTATAACATGGCGATGGGTTGGATTAGATACCCCCTTAGGAATCCTCCACGTGTGGTGCTTGATACGTTCTGTCAATTCAACATACCAACACAAAGGTTCGTGTTTGAGGAAATGTGCAAGCTTTTACGTGATCAGATATCAGCCGATGCGACTGATGATGTATTGGCTGCTCTAACTAATCTTCAGCTTCAGTTTGCGAGCGGAATAATGGTGGGTAGCAATGTTCGACGTGCTGTCGAGCAGTGGCTATCTTTTCGTCCTTCTATAATGCCTCGGGCATTGTTTTTAGAAGACATTGAGGAACCGCCAGCAGCGCCTGGTCAGTATCCCATGCGCGAAGTTCCACCAGTGTGGATGCCTGGCGATCCTAATGCTAATCCCATTATTCCGCCATATTTCCAGAGAGTGTGGATACACCTCCCGTGGAAGCGATCGGAAGTTTTGCAGGTGAAGCAATCTTTGCCTGACCCTCGAAAGAATCCTGCCGGGTACTATAAAGAATTGTCTCAGTTAGTGGATGCGACGGTGATGAATCTTGCCGTTATTGATATGTTGTTTGGCAATGTTGTACCGCAACCGGTATGGGCAAAGATTCGTCAGGAAGACCATGCGGCGGAATTAGGCGGTGACTGGGCTGCACTTCTTGCTGCGGATGCCTTGCAAGTTGGTGGGGCTAAGCCCGAACAGTTGATTGCTAATCTCCCTCAGAGAATAATAACTCTTATGAAGACGCTTATGCCAGCTATGAAAGTGAATTGGGACAAGTTGTCCGCTTGCAAACAAAAGAAGGATGAGAGTGTCTCTGACTTCTTTACGAGATTTGAGGAGGCATTCATTGATCATAGTGGTCAAGATATGGGTACTGAGGGAGGTCAGAGATTGTTCGTGGACAAGTTCGTGTCAAATTTGTTGCCGGACTTAAGCAGCAAATTAAGGAATATAGAGAGTGCGTGGGCTGTTTCCACTTCTGCTCAGATATTGGCTACGGCCCAATATTATGAGAATAGGGAGAAAGAGGAAAATGATCGTGCCGATAAAAAGACGAAAGAGCTAAAAACGAAAGTATTGTTACAACAAGCGTATCCTCCGCGTTCGAATCAGAATGATTCGCAACAGCGGAATCGATCGCAGTCTCAGTCGAATAGGTCGCAATCACGAAATGACTCCCCTTCGCAGAGATCTACGTTGGGGTACAATCAGTGTGCCTATTGTAGGGGAGAGGGTCATTTGAAATTCGATTGTCCAGTCTTGCGTGATCGAAATAGTGGTAATTCATCTAGAGGAGGCCGTAGTGGTCCTCAACAGGCCTCGGGTGGTAGAGGTCGTGGTACTCAAAATGATCGTTCTAATAATTTTTCTGATTCTAATAATTGTTTCGATCAGTGCGGATCGTCGCAAGGCAGATCTGCACAGTACAATGTGGACGATTATTACGTCGATCAGGGCACTGACGACGGTAATTACTAGGACAGCCATAGACAAGGAGAGGGAGTAGTATCAGTTCCGGTTGATCAGAGAGGGCCTTACGTCACAGTTGCCACCTCGGGCGTCGTTGAGCCTTTTCTGTTGGACACTGGTGCAGCGAAAAGTTCCATCATGCATTCGAAACTCCCTGGCGCACCTTTGTCTGGCTTAACAAATGTCTCCGTTGGATTCTCTGGCGCCCCTGTTAGCAATCCGGTTTCGCGCCCTTTGCCCCTTGCAATTGGGCCTCGTGAGCTGAAAGTTCCTTTGATTTTGACTACTGGTTGTGGTGAAAATCTTTTGGGCCTGGATTTGCTGAAACGTCTGTATGCGACTTTGTATTGTTCTCCTGCGGGAGTGAAGCTTACATTGGGTGAGAAAGTTATCTCTCCTATGTACTTGTCCATCGACAAGCTCCCACCGGAATTGAGTTCTCTTCCTGCATCTTTGTGGGCAACGGGTCCCAATGACGTGGGCCTGCTTGACATCTCCCCTTATGTTGTGCATCTGAAATCCAATGTGCGTTTGCCACGTATTCCCCAGTATCGTATCTCCCTTGATGGTGAGCGAGCACTGTTAGCGATCATCTACGATTTGATTGAGAAAGATGTTATCGAAGAGACTCGGGGAAATGTGTGCAATAGCCCTGTGTTGCCCATTCTGAAGCGTACCGATCCATCAAAGCCTCCTGTTTATCGTTTTGTCATCGATTTACGGGAGGTGAATAAAATTGTGATTCCTCAGTTCCCTGTGGTGCCTGACATCACGGCTCTACTGACTCTGATTCCAGCCTCTGCATCTTGGTTCTCGGTGATCGATCTGAAGAATGCTTTCTTCAGCATTCCGATCGCTGAGGAGAGTAGGGACCTTTTCGGTTTCTCTCTTGGTGGCCGCAGCTTTAGGTTTAAACGCGCTCCTCAGGGCTACTGTGAGAGTCCATCGATATACAGCCATGCCTTGAAGAGCCAACTTGATGCGTTTGTGTTGCCGGCCGGTGCGGCCTTGATCCAATATGTCGATGACTTATTGGTGGCTGCGGATACTCAGGACATTTGCCAACTTGCTACGGTATCGTTGTTGCAGCATCTCTGTGACTTACATCACAAGGTGTCACCTTCTAAACTGCAATATTGTTGCCAAGAAGTAACCTATCTAGGTCACTTATTGTCAAAGGAGGGAAGAAGGTTGACCCCAGAGAGAATTGCAGCGATTGCTCGAATGACTGTGCCAACAACTCAGAGAGATGTGCGTGCCTTTTTAGGTATCACGTCATACTGCAGGCAATGGATTCCAAATTTTTCATTGCTAGCGAAACCATTGGTGGCTCTTACGTGCAAGGATGTTCCAACTCCTTTACCATGGACGGAAGAATGTCAGAAAAGTTTTTCTGAACTGCGTAACGCGTTGTGTTCGGCCCCTGTGTTAGGTACCCCTGACTACAGTAAGCCGTTTACACTATACGTTCACGAGAGGGAAGGTTGTGCGTTGAGTGTCTTGACGCAACAATTCGGTGGTAAGCAGCGTCCATGTGCATATTTTTCCTCGACCTTGGACCCCGTAGCTAGAGCATTGCCGAGTTGTTTGAGAGCAACAGCGGCAGCTGCGGTGTCCATCCGACAATCTGCAGGATTGGTCATGGATAATATGCTTACGGTGATGGTTCCGCATGCAGTTGACACTCTCTTGAATCGTACGAAAACCCAACATCTGACGAGTGCGAGGTTGTCTGGTTATGAGTTGACGCTTCTGGCAAGTCACATTCAAGTAAAACGCTGCAATGTCCTAAACCCGGCGACTTTGTTGCCAATCAATATGGAATCAGATGAGGTAGCTGCACACGATTGCTACTTACGAACTGAGGAGGAAACAAAAGGTCGTATGGACCTGAAAAATACTCCATTGGAAGACCCTGATGGTACCCTGTATGTGGATGGTTCGTGTTTTAAGTTGCCGAATGGTGATGTGACGACTGCGTATGCTGTGGTAACATTGAGTACGGTTGTGGAGACTGCGAGATTGAATCAGAATTCTGCGCAGGCGGCAGAGCTGATTGCCTTGACTAGAGCGTGCGTGTTGTCGAAAGGGAAGCGGGTGAATGTGTTTACGGACAGCCAGTATGCATTTGGTGTTGCTCACAGTTTCGGACGTTTGTGGAGAGAGAGAGGTTTTATGACGTCGCATGGCACAAAGATTCAGCATGGACAACTTGTGAATGATCTTTTGGATGCACTTACTTTGCCCGAGCAGGTGGCGATTATTAAATGTAGTGCACACCGTAAAGTGACGGATGATGTTGGTCGTGGCAATGCGTTCGCTGATGAAGTTGCTAAGGAGACTGCCCGGAACCTTAGCACTAAAATGTATGTGACGAGTTCAGTAAGGTGGCCCGCAGAAACTGGTATGTGTGAAGACACTATCGAGAGTGTGAAAGCGATTCAGAACGAGGCCACCGAGTCTGAAAAGACGAAGTGGAAAGAGAGTACGGGAAATTTGGATGCGAATGGCTGTTGGATCGATTTGTCGGAGAATAAGAGGTGGATGTTGCCGGATGCGTATATGCTAGCTGTTGTGACGATGGCACACGGCTTGGCACATATTAGTGCGAAAGGTATCTGCAAGTTGTTGTCCCCTGTATGGAAGAATGATGGTATTACTAAGTGTGCTGAGAGATTGGTTAAGAATTGTATGATATGTATGATGTACAATCCTGGTAAGGGAACTCCTACACCCCCTGGCCATTTTGCCCCTCCGTCATGTCCCTTTGAGGTGATTCAGCTAGACTTCATCCATATGGAGCGATGCAATAATCTAAAGTACGTTTTAGTTGTGGTTTGCGCATTCTCCCGATGGATTGAAGCCTACCCTCTTAAAGACAACACTGCTCTGTCCACTGCAAAAATCCTACTGAAGGAATACTTTCCTCGGTATGGAATGCCACGGATTGTATGGTCCGATAACGGAAGTGAGTTTGTGGGGAGTGTGATGAAGAATGTGTGTAAGGGCCTTGGAATTACACAGAAATTCCACAGCGCCAATCATCCCCAGTCAGCAGGTTTGGTTGAAGGGTACAATGGCACCCTTAAATTGAAACTAGCGAAGATTCAGGCTACGACTGGTCTCTCGTGGCCTGACGCTTTGCCCTTAGCTCTTCTGTCAACCAGGGCGACCGTGCACTCCCGAGTAGGGCTTAGTCCCTATGAGATTGTGTTCGGCCGCCCTGCCAATGTTTGGGGGGTCCCTAGACCCAGTGTGTTCTCTGATCTTGAATATCCAATGTTGATCGATTATCTTCATGATCTGACTGCTAAACTGAGGTTAATTCACCAACAGGTCTTTGAAGCACTGCCGACGCAGACGGAGGGTCCAGGCCACCAGCTCCAGCCCGGAGACTGGGTGGTGACGAGGAATTTTGGCCGGAAGCGCAACTTTGAGCCTCGTTTCACCGGACCCTACCAGGTGCTCCTTGCCACGAGAACTGCTGTTCGTTTGGAAGGGCGTAAGAACTGGGTGCACGCCACCCATACTAAAAAGGTACCTATACCTCTACCAGCAGACTCGTGGGTGAGGAAGGGCATTGCCTTGTCTGAAGTTGAGACCGTACCGAACTTTGTTCCATTCAGCGACGCTCAGCTTGTCGGAGATACCTCAGTGCAGCAGAACGACATTGTTGAACATTTGTCATCACAGAACTCAAGATCTGAACAATTGACTGATCAACAGAACTCTGTGTCATCGTTGGACCAACTGTTTGATGAACAGACACGTCCTGGGAGAAGCCGATATTTTCTCCGCTCCAACACCAGAGACTAATAAATAAAGAATATTTGCTTTCTCCCCTGACATCCACGTTTACCCCATTGCCACTACAAAGTTTGAACACACTTGCATAATTGTGATTTTTTAAATTTTGAGTCTTTTTCTACGTATGTGTTTTTGCTTCCACAGCTAGGAGATTTTGTATATATTATTGATTAAAAATACCGTACATCCGGGTGGACCGTAGGGCCGCGCGGGTACTTCCTTCTGGTTAGTAGGTCTTGACACTAGGTCAGAGACCGTTGATTCCTAGGAACTCCTGGGGATTGACTACTGCTACACAGAACGAAGTGCGTCAAGAACGTTGCGGACGGTATTAGAGGATGGCTTTCTCGAAGTTGTCAGAATTGGAAAAGGCTCAGGCTCAAAGATTCGAATTGCGCAGAATTGCCCGTACAAAATGCTTCATGTTTCAGGTGTTCCTTCTGTTCTTAACTGTTTCCTCGTTATTGGTGGGTGGGGTGTATTACATGATACAGTCATTGTTGCCTTCTGCCTCACCTACCCCTTCTTCTGAACCTAAACTTACCTCCACTGTCTCTCCTCATTCTTTCCACATCTTACCCCAACACGAGCAGGTTAGACGTGCGGAATTCATGAACAATTCCTTCGTTCAGCTCCTTCATCAGCATCAGTTGGTGATGAACACTACCAATTGTTGGGTGTGTGGGTTAATGCCACATACCACCGATAAGGGAATTCCGTACTTGGTCCTTCCTTACAGTTCCCAGGGTTCAGCTCGAGCATTCCAAACAATGTTTCGAAGCGCACTAGATTCCTACCCCAATCGAGAGCCACGTTCTCCACACTATGGTCCCGGTCCGTACCATAAGTCTTTGGCGATAGCGATTGCGGATTTAGATAGGGATATCTATGAACCATCGCTCATCCCAGAGGAAGAGGTATGAGCCTATAGGGATCTGAGTGAGGCTGAATATAGTGTGCTCGTGGGCGATAGACAGCTTAGAAGCTCGTCTCCAATATGGATCGTACCCCACCTTGGTAATTTCTGTCTAAAAGGCCGTGGCCGAAGCCCGAGAGCTCATCTTGGGGAGAGTGCTTGCTCTGAGACGTATGTTTTACCAATGCTCTCTTCCCCTGTTCTCCTGACTGCCAAGGGTACGTACTTTGTTTGTTATGACCGTGCATATAAATGGTTGCCCCTTGACTTCGCGGGCACCTGTTACATTGCAAACTTGTTGCCACCGAGTTTTACTCCGATTATCACAAGACCAGAGTTGTGAGGGGCATGATTAGCGAAGAGGACACTGCCGGTCAAGAGGCAGGAGACTTTTTCAAGGGTTTCTTGCCGTTTTGGGGACCTATGATCAATAGTAGGAACCTGAGACAGTTGACTCGAGTGGTGGAATCGACAGCTAACATCACTGCCAGTGCCCTTGGTAATATCACAGCAGAGCTTCAGGCGGATAGGCTTATGACGTTACAAAATCGTATGGTTTTAGACGTTGTCTTAGCAGATCGAGGTGGAGTATGTAAGGTGATCCATTCGAGTTGTTGTATATTCATTCCAGACAACGCTCCGACTGTCTATCAAGCCATCTCGAAGTTGCATAAGATCTCTGAGTCCATACACGTGGACGTAGGGGATTGGACGCTACTCGGGTGGTTTTGGGGTCTAATGTCGACTTGGAGTTGGAAGATTCTGATGATCATCGGGGTTGTTGTAGCATTCTTGTTCACGTGTTGTCTTTGTGTGCAGTGTGGTCCTGCCTTATGTGGCCTCTGTGCTACGACGTGTATAAGGCGGCCGCCAGTTACCAAAGGAACTCTGATGGATAGAATTATGTTGCAGCAGCATCTAGATGGTCTGATGAATATCGAGATCGATTATGATTCAGACTAGTGCTTGCCTACATGAGGGCAAAAGGAGCGTCTGAGGTTCTGTGACAATTGTAAGTGGTGTTTTCGACTCGCACGAATATGGTCGAGTCTGGTATCTATGAACCGCAAATGACGAGTTTAGTGGGTGTACGTGTTTTCGCTGTGCTAGCCTAAACCGTTCGTTTGTTGCGTGGGTTTCTTCATCTGAACCCACGGGTTCCATCTTAGATACGGCATCCATTTTGTTTCTTGCCCTCAAGTAGCCAGCGAACGGACGCTGTCAGCTTCGCGACCCTGGGATTCCCAATCTCTTGCGGAAGACACGTTTCCTTTGAAGGTGTCTTTATGATGAGGGGGATGACACTGTAAGGCAGATGGCCCTGCTCGAGGCTCATCTTGCCGTGCCGGTCTATTGTCTTAGTTGTGCATTCATTAGGCACGTCCCCTTTGATGCCTGCAACTCGTGTTTCCTGATACCACCCCTTTTACACCCTTTTCGATCTGTTCACTTTCCTCATCTTCCTTTGCACCTGTTTCTGTCTCTTCCTCGATTCGTTTACTGCTGATTGGAATGTACTAATGGTGGGAAGATGTACTTTTACAGTTGGGAACTGCCAAATGCTACTGTAATTATGTTCCGGGCCCTGAATACATGAAAGCGACCCCTTATGATCTTTACGATGGGAACCAGGTTGTAATCCTTTGTGCACCATGTTATCCTATGCTCAAAAACGGTATAAGAAGAGCGATCCACAGATACAATTTGAAGCAGTCTCCGTGAACCTACATGCTATGTACTTCTCGTGACTTCTGTGTTCCCTGCAGTAACAAACCTCGAATCTTTGACGCCGAAGGAAGTGTCCTGTGTTTCTGTCATTTGTACGCCGGAACAGGTTACCCACAAAGGTTTTAGGTGTTATCCCAAGTCCAGACGCGTAAGGAGGCACATGTGTACACACCACATGCAGAAAAACACACAAAAGCACACTCCGAGTCACAGATGCAGACATTCAAACACAGCAACACAAGCGCGCACTCATCGGATCCCTTGCAGGTACTATTTTAATTTAAATGAGTTTGGAATATGTGATAGTGACAACAAGTTCAACACAAGGAAACGGGCAATAACACCCACTGTGCATGTACCAGAGAAATATCATGTGTTGCACCTCAGGGCCATTCAAGGTTTGATTGATAACTACCTAAGGTGTGTTGTATGGAAGTTCTCTCTCTGTTCAGTTCCTCTGGCCCCGTGCAGGCGTGTGGAAAGTGTGTGGTAAAAAGTCGGCCTTAAGGCATGAACAGTTGTGGGCGAAGGATTACTGTTACAGTCCCACTAGATATGAGTTGGAACTTGTGATTGTCATTTTTCAACACGCAGCCACTTGGCTGGCAAAAAGATCTATTCATCCCTTATTTTGCATGACTATCGGTCGAAGTTTCAGTGCTTCAATTGTTAGGAGTGATTGCAATGAATGAGTGACAACAAACAATACTACCTACATATATTAGAGCTGCAAGGGTATTGGACATCATGCAGATCAGACTTGGAAAGAAATGAAATGGCAGCATTTGCCTGCCTCGCATGTGCTTCTGTAACTGAAGTATTGAGTGATGATATGAGTAGCTGGACAGGAGATCTCCCTTCTCCCGCCATTGTAAATCAGTCGAGGAGACGGTAGAAAGAGTACAGAGGATTTCGGTGGAGCACACACGAGGACTGATTGTTACAGGGACCTGCTAAAGTGCGGCTATCCACCTGCAGACCTGATGGCTTTTTGAGTTATGCAGGGCTACTTACGTGGCCTGCCATATACATAGTTAGGGAATTCTAATAACTATTTAGGCAATATAATAACCATGAGGCTGATAACATGTATGTAGATATTAGGTAGGGTCTAGATTAACGTAATGGAGAATGTAAGGATATGTGATGTTAAAAATTCGAGGTATTTCCAAAATTCACCTTCTTCTATATAAGGACTGCTGAGATTATCTTAATAATTACCATTATTCTGATACATACGATTTATGTATAAATAGGCACAACAAATTACCCTTTTATTGTAAAATACCAAGAACTGTGTGTGTTTAATGTTTCTAGGGGCCAGGTGAGGATCCCTATCTGTATATAGTGTTCCTGCAAAGGAGTTACTGAGACAGGGTTGTCACTCCTTATCTATATGAGCATAACTCGTTGTGGTGAGGAGTGACACAACAGCTTGTTCTCCTTTTCTCTTGAGCGGGAAGTACAATTTCTTCTGGGATTTAGATCTACATGGTATTCTTAAGCATCCTTACTGTATGAGCCATTTCGTCTGGGTGGGAAGCTATGTTGTGGAAATGCTTGAGGGTCTTTTAATTCTATTATGACAGAGAACAGCTTTAAAAGGTGCTAAAAGCAGATTGTAGCATAGCAGTTTATGTAAGTCTTGGTGGTTGATGATTGATACCTAGATTATATTCCTTCACAAATGTTTCTTCCACATATGTTACATCCACTGAGTCCTCCGATAAAAAGAAGAATGTTTCAAACCTGTTAATTATTTGACATTTCAAAAGAAAGGGTCTTCAGAGATGTCTTATTATCCTAACAAAAGTGAGACAAACTGTAAGAAAATACATTGTTTTCTCTAGCAAAGGATTTACAATTACACAGGATAGACTCACATTTTGTTAATTTCCAAGGAACTGTTTGCTCCAGTAGGAGCACATTCAATGTAACTCTCAAACAATGTGACTTAATACCTTGTGAGACTTGAGAGTAATTAAAAGGAGTCAACCAACAAAGCCTTAATGCCATTCCCCCACCCAAGAGAACTTATTTGGGACGATTTGTCTGGGAAATGGGTTTGTCTGCCCCAGGGCTGGGTACAGATGTTGAAGCATTAAGTGCACAAAGAACAGATCTCCTTTTATAAGAAGCCATAAAGTGTCTTTTGAAGCCCCGCCCTTGTGTGTGTGTGTGTGTGTGTGTGTGTGTGTGTTCAGTACAGCAGAAGCTCGGTGACCTGGCAGAGCTGTGCCTCCTAGTCATGGAGAAGTGTGGCTCACTGGTTAGAGCAGGCAGACCCTGAAGCAGAGGTCAGACCCGGGAACAAGGTTCAATTCCCGACGCGGCAGGGTCTTGAGCTCAAATGTTCATGGACTCGATAATTCTCACTTCGGTGCCTGACCTAATCATGGGTTCACACTCTGCAACTCTGGGCATTAAGCTTGCTTAATCTCCACAACGGCCCCCCGCGGCGGGATGCCTGGCTTTCACCTTGGGGATGCCCTGTAGGGGCTATCTCACAGGGAAAAGCCAGGACGGGTTCCCAAGGCAAGCGCGGAGATACCCCTTCAGGGGTCGAATCTGGCGCTATATAAGAATATAATAATAATAATTGAAGGCCAGGTTTGCTGTGAGTCTCAGTGAGGTACTTCAGCAGAACAGTGTCTGTGTGCCCTAGTGCTCAGGTTACTGAGTGCTGTGGGCAACACGGAGGTGCACTGGCAGAGCTGTGTGTGAATGAACTTGTACTTGGAGAGCAGAGGTACCGAGTACTACTGAAGAGCACGGAGGTGCACTGGCGGAGCTGTGTGTGTCTACACTGTACTGGGAGAGCAGGGGGCGCTGCGGTGCTGCAGTGCTGGCAGTCACGTGTCTGCATCCTAGTTCCAGAAGGGCAGCGTGGATGCAAGTCGCCGGGAGGGTCACTGTTGGGATGTATGTATTTATTTGTATGTATTTAACCATTTACATAACCACATGCACTTTACTCTTCACAGTCAAACAGGAGGTGAGCGTTGGCCTAGACTAATTATTAATTAGTTTAGGCCAAACCACACCTCGTTTTTGACTGTGAAGAGTAAAGTGCATGTGTTCTCAAATTTACTTGAAAATGCACCATTTGGGGGCGTGGTCTGCAGCCGGAGAGTTCTAGAGCGGCTCCGCTGCCCTAGCTGATTTTTCGGACACTAATCCTCAGCCAGTGTACCTGAAACCCTCTACGCCAATGGGGTACTGCTTGCGCGACTGACCTGGACGCTGCTGCCTGCTTCCAGATCGCCTCCGGGCCCCGATGGTCGCGACTGGTCCACCAGACTCCGCTGCCCCTGGGCTTAAAATGGCGGCTGCGGTTGCTGAGTGCTGTGGAGCACGACTCTGGCTCTAATTCCGGAGCCTGGTTGCCGCTGTGACGAGGTCCCGCCCCCGTCAGAACTTGGTGGGGGTGATTGCAAACTCGCCCGAGGAGGCCCTGTTCTGCGGGCACTGGTGAGTGCCGAACTACACGGCCGACAGTGGGCCCCTCTGCGGCCCAGAGTGTAATCTACGCGAGTCCCCGGCTTGGGGCCTGCTCCCAGGGACCGCTGGGTGCTGCCTGCCACTGCCCTGCCTGCACCTGCTGAGTGTCACCTGCCGGCACACCTGCTAGATTTGCCTTCGATCCTCGTGGAGTGCGGCGGGGCCCGCACTGGCTGCGGGGGTGCTCCAGGGTGTCGTGCCACAGTGTGGGGCCAAGCTGATTATCGCCCGCCCGTGTCGGAGCCGGAGGAGGCGACTGAGAGCTCGCCCGAGAGGGTCCTGATCTGCGCACTGGGGAGGGTCAACCACTACTGCTGACGGTGGGCTCCCCTGATACCCGAGGTGCGATCGGCACGGGTCCCCGGCTTTGGGCCTGCCGCGGCGACCGCTTGGTGCTTCCTGCCTCTGCCCTGCCTGCACCTGCTGAGTGTCGCCCTCCGGGACGCCCACTGGACTTGCCCTCGGCCCCCGTGGGTCGCTAAGCGGCCAACACTTGATACAGGGGTGCTCCGTGGTGGCGCCCCGTTTGTATGGGGCAGTGCCGACTGTCTGTCGCCTGCTCTTGCAGGGGGGCTGCAGCGACAAGGTACCCCGAGCCCACGCGAACAACATCAGTGCCTCCTGACCGTGGTGCAGAGCGGGGGCAGGGGGGGAGTGCTTTGACGGAGGCCCGGCCTCACTGCCCTGAAGGTGGTTTCCCGTGAGTCTCGGCCTGAGTGACTGTGGACTGCGACCTCGACCTTGGCCTGGGCCCACACTGGGGAGCCACTTGGATGATCTGCCTAACACCCGGGCGGCTGGAGCCCGGCCCCCGCCTGCAGGTATCCGGCATATGACCGGCTCTTGGGGCGCTCCCTCCTCTCCTCCTGAACTGCCTTGCTGGTATTTACCTGGAGTGGGGTGCCATTACTTCACGACCTCTTACCTGCTGCGGGGTGCGGGGCGCTCTTACAATCCCCACACACCACTGCTGATCTGCTGCTGCTCCCCCGCTCCTGCTGGGGCCCTCGACTACTTGGGGCGCCGACCTGGGAGCGGTGGTGACTGGCTGGCCCGGGCTGGAGGAGTGGGGGCCTACATCCGTTGTGGTGTGCCCAGACCCGTCCCGTTGGCCTACATAGTGCATTTTGGCCTTCACGATGGCCTTCGGTAAGAACAACAGGCCGTCTAATCATTGGCAGATCAATAAATTATCTTGGGGATCGAAGGGAGAGACCAAGGAGGCAAACCTTGAATCTGCGCCTAAAACTGCGACCCCTCCTCCCGCATCTCAGACCCCCATGCTAGAAGATGTGATGGAGGCGATAGCCGGGGTCCGCACATCGCTGGAGACCCGTATAGACTTAGTGAACCAAGAGGTCACTCTGCTGCGCGCAGATCTCCGCAAAATGGACTCCAAGGTACGTGATATAGAAATAAAAACTGTAGCACTCGTAGAGGACACCTCCACCCTCCAGCGCCAAGAGACCCAATTGCAGAAACAACAGCTGCAAATGAGTGAGCTCCTCGACGACTATGAAGGACGCGCGAGACGCAACAACATCCGCATCATGGGGGTTCCGGAGAGAATGGAGGAGCCAGCTACAGACCTCTTCGTCAAAAATGTAATCCTCAAACACCTCCAACCAAAACAATTGTCTAACTACTTCTCCATTGAGAGGGCACATAGGGTCCCGGGGGATAGACCAAAAGCGAGCGCCCCCCCTAGCCCCATAATTGCCCGAGTATTTAACTTCCGGAACCAAGATGTCATCCTCAAGCAGCATGAGCGGTGCCTCCTCTGCGCCTGGAGAACGCTCAGATCATGTTATTTCCTGATTTCACAGTGAAAGTCCAGGATCGTCTGTGCAGTTTCCTAGAAGTCAAAAAAGCACCCTGTTCCAAGGGCATAAAGTACGCCATGTTGTTTCCCGCTAAACTGCGAGTGGAATCGGACGGCAAGACTTGGTTCTTCATGTCCCCTGAAGAAGTGTGGGACTGGATCGAGGGATGGCGACAAGCGGGGTCCGCTCCAACTCATGGACGAGGATCGAATGCACATGCTGGCCCGGGCTCATTCCCGGAAAGCCAGGACCTGTTTACCGACGGGACTCCAGGTGACCAGTGACTTTCTCAGCTGCCCGTTCCATTTCTGCTGCTCGACCCAATTGTTGTTCCGTGACCCACCTTGTACTGTGGACACCTTCCATCCTTGACCGGACGGATATTTGCTGGTTGGTGCCCACCTATGGTCTTCACGTATCCTTTTCTCTGGTCCAGACACCATTGATCGACCAGTTTGTTTTTTCGTTTATTGTACTATGTGAATGCCACGGCTGATGTAACCTGTATTAAGCTGCAGTAGGCTGTACAATCCTGTTGACTTTGAGCGAGGGCTCCCATGGCTCTCCACGCACCCCATATATGTTTGGGAGGGCGACAGGCACTCTGCCAAGTTGGGGAGTGGATAGTTCTCAGTCTGCGGGCAGGGGGGCAGGGAGGGGGGTTGGTTTGGGAGGGAGGGGTGTTTTAGGTTGTTCTGTTTTGTTTTTTTGTGGTTTGTATCAGAGTCTTTTCTAGTCGCACACCACTTCTCCTTCAGGGTCCACACTTGGCAGGTCAGCCCCACTGGAAATCACCTGATCCCTATGCGATTCAGAGACCTCTGATCCTCTGTCCCACCTCGGTGAGGCACTCCAGCGATTCACGCTATCTCTCCTACTACACCATCTCCGTAGATCCCACGTTAACCACCATCATGACACAACCCGTCTCTAGGACAATCACGATAATGTCGTGGAATGTAAATGGACTAGGGCACAAAATAAAACGCAGCATAGTCCTCCAATACCTACGACGCCACTCCCCTGACATAGTCCTTTTGCAGGAGACACACTTGGTAGGCAACACGTGTCAAGCCCTTCAGAGAGGTGGCTATAGACTTTTAGTTCACGCGGGGTTCACCTCTGGCTCACAGGGCACAGGAATTCTTGTTAAACGGAGCTTGGCACTCACTTACACAAAAACATGGGCTGACCCGTTGGGCCGCTTTGCAATAATTGAGGCCGCCTGGGACGGGCGTCCCCTAAACATTATATCTGCATACCTCCCGCCGACTCTAGGTCATGATTCCCTCAGGGAGCTGGGCACCCGGTTGTTGGGCCTTCCCACTGGCACACTCCTCCTCGGAGGTGACTTCAACATGACAATGTGTGACAAGCTGGACCGGCGGCCTAGGCGCAGCTCCCACAGGCAGGGCTCTGACCTGTTTGACTTTGTACAGGCTACGGGTCTTGAAGATATTTGGCACACCCGTCACCCTGACACACCTTATTTCACGCACTACTCTAACGTACATAACAGTATGTCCTGCATTGACTATTTATTTTGCCCCACGACTGACATTGGTTTTTTTCACTCGCCCTAAAGGTCTCCCATGGGGCATCTCAGATCACTCTCAGCGTTGACCTAACGTATCACTGCCGATTCACCAGAGGCCCCATAATTATTAACCCGTGGCTTCTGCAAATCCCAGACATCAAGGACAGCTTGATAGAACACACAGATTTTTATTTTGCCGAAAACGTCGGATCGGTGAGCTCAGCGGTCACGATTTGGGAGGCATACCTAGCGGTTGTTAAGGGCGAGGCATTAGCACTCAAGATGGGTTACCTGCGGAACCATAACGAACAGATCCAACAGGCTGAATCTGACCTCCTTGGTCTCGAAAGGTCCCTAAATGCTGCCCCCTCGGTAGAAACAGCTCGCCGTCTCCGAACCCAGCAACTAGCCTATAAGGCACTAGCGCAGGAAAAGGCACAGGCCCGACTACTTCATACTCACCACCGCGTATATGAATTTGGGGACAGTGCGGACAAGATGCTTGCTTGGTTGGAACGGCGTGACCAAGGTACTATATGGGTGTCATCCATAGTACAAATGGATGGATCCACGATTGTAGACCCGCAAGAAATAGCAGAGGCTTTTGCTGATCATTTAGAACGTATATATACTGCTGGAGCATGTTATACTCCGGAAGAACCCAGACAACTTCTGGACGAGATGCGCTTACCTACTATCTCAGACACTGATAAAGAGGCCTTGGACTCTGCTATCACGATAGAAGAGCTGACTACGGCACTTTTCGCCGTTAACTCTGGCAAGGCTATGGGCCCCAACGGGGTCCCTATCGAATTCTTGAAAAGCATGTCTCCGGGATTTGTCCACCATTTAAAAAACATGCTTGAAGACAGCTGTGAGGCTGGTATCCTTCCCTCGATCAACGATTAGCGTCCATTGCGGTCATCCTCAAGCCAAAAAACCACCCACAGACTGCGGATCCTATAGACCAATTTCTCTAATTAGCGCAGAGGCAAAGGTCCTGGCTAAACTTCTCGCTAACCGTCTCCTCCTTTAATACACGATGACCAATCCGCCTTCCTTCGTGGACGCAACACGGCCCTAAATCTACGAAGAGTAAACAATGTCTTAAGTCGGCAACCTATTATCCAGCAAGATGCCGCCATCCTGTCCCTTGATGCCACGATGGCGTTCGACTCGATTGAGTGGCCCTATCTTTTTGAGGTCCTGATTAGATTTGGCTTCGGACCAAACTTCATCCGTTGGGTGCGACTCCTCAACACAGACCTATTGGGCCAAGCCAGGGTCAACAACCACACGTCTTGACGGTTCCGACTTCACCGGGGAACCCGACAAGGCTGCCCCTTGTCACCACTATTATTTGCCCTCACCCTGGAACCCTTGGCCCACTGGGTCCGCACAGACGTCTCCATTAGAGGCCTCCAATGGAACGAGGAGATAACAGACAAAATCTCCCTCTACGCCAACAACATCCTTGTATATGTATCCTCCCTCAAATCCTTTATTAATAGTTTGTTTAATGTCCTAACTAACTTCGGGAAATATTCGGGCTATTCGATTAACTAACTAAATCAACCTTAATCATGCTACATGGACCCCCACTGATTCTGCCCCGGGGGTTCTCTATTGCTGTTGCCACAGATGGTTTCAAATACCTTGGTATCTATGTTACATCAGACCCCAGGATCTTCCATGATCGTAACCTGCTGACCCCGTTGCGAAGATTACTCACATACCAGAAATCTCTAATGATGAGCTGGCTAAACTCTGCAGGAAAATTAAATCGGGCTCTCCGGCAGACCCTATGAAGCCGGCACAATTCATGGAGTCCCTGACACTTTTCCAGCAGCCTTTAAGTCTCATACTTAACCTGTTCTTTTCTATGGCTAGTGTTCCTACTGCCTGGAAACAGGCATGGGTCTCCCCTATCATTAAAAAGCCCATCCTGGATCCTTCTATACCAGAGAACTTTAGACCAATTTCCCTTCTCCCTTGGGTGGCTAAGCTAGCTGAGGCCCATGTTAACAATGTGCTGTCGCAATTCATGCACCAGAACGGCATCCTGGACCCATCTCAAAATGGTTTCAGGCCGGGCCACAGCACCGAGTCTGCCCTACTGGCCACGACCGAACATCTCCGGACGATTCTCGATGCCGGTCAGAGTGCTGCGCTGAATCTTTTGGACCTCAGCGCGGCCTTTGACACGGTATCTCATGACATTCTGTTATATCGTCTGGAGGCAGTCGGGATCACTGGCCTCGCCCTGGAATGGTTTCATTCATTTTTAAAGGACAGATCCTTCAGGGTGTCAGCACCTCCGTATCTTTCTCAGTCCCATCATATCGGTCAGGGAGTCCCTCAGGGCTCTGCCCGTCCCTTTTTAATCTATATGTGCAACCGCTTGCGGTGGTAGCAAAGGAGTGGGGTCTCACGCTGGTATCATATGCAGATGATACTCAGCTGGTCATCACTCTTACTGAAGGACCATCTGCATCGGCCACGAGATTTAGGGACGGGATGGCTGCAGTTGCCTAATGGATGACTGACAACTGTTTGCAGCTAAATGCTGGCTAAACGGAGGTGCTGCTTGCAGGGAAGAACACCACCTATTGGAATCAGCATTGGTGGCCATCCTCTCTGGGCACCATGCCAGCACCCAAGTCATTAGTCAAAAACCTGGGAGTCTGGATGGACTCCTCGCTCAGCTTTCAGACCCACACCAAGAGAGTGGCAGCAACCTGTGTGGGTCTGTTGAGGGTAGGCGTGGGCGGAAAATCCGTTCCGCTCGCGGATTTTGCGGATTTTCGGGAAATCCGCAATCCGCGAGATTTGCGAATTTCCCGCAAAATCCGCAAATCCGCGAGCAGCGGATTTTGCTCGCACTGCTCGCACTGTTCGCGTGAGTTCGCGCCCCGCGAATAAGTGCAAAATTGCAGAAATACGATCTTAGCAAAACTGAAAGTAACTACTTACCAGGTTCAAAAGTTCAGGCTCATCATTAGTAGCCATTTCCTGGAGTGCTTCCTGAGGGGCCCCTCCAGAGTTCAGTTGCCAGTTGAAACTAGTATGTGACCCTGCTCTGAACCTCAGAATAGTTACACATATGCCACAAAGGTCCTGAATTACAGCTAAGGGAGACAAGCAGGAGCCAGGCTGGAAGTTAAAATCCATTAATCAGCCCCTAATTCATTATTGTCAGTTGGGGCAGGGCAGGTGTTGTAACTAATTTTGCAACAATGAAAGCACTTAGCAAGTGCAAAAGATCACTAATCAGGGCGCACTAAGGAAGCAGGTGCCAGCTAAAAAAATATTCTGTGACACATGAATCAGCCCCAAATTAATTCAGGTCACTTGAGGCAGGGAAGGTGTGCTTTGCTTTGGGAATTCGCGGGAATTCGCGGATTTTGCGGATTGCGAATCCGCAAATCCGCAAAATTCGCGAACGCGAGATCCGCAAAATTCGCTCATGCTTAGTTGAGGGGCCTTAATCCAATATTGAAATTCTTCAACTCGAGAGTACGTCAGCTTATTGTCCAGGCTACCATTCTCTCACGTCTGGACTACGCCAGCGTGCTGCTCCTGGGTATAAACAAAGCTGAGATAACACGTCTGCAGAAGGTTCAGAATTTGGCAGCAAGGATCTTGGTAGGTCTTCCCCGTAGATGTTCTGCCAGAGCCACTTTTAGAAAGCTACACTGGCTTCCAATGAACTGCCGAATCCAGTTCAAAGCTCTCTGCTTGGCGTTCAAGATTCTTAAATCCAGGTGCCCAGACCGCCTGTGTCCGCTTCTAACCCTATATGTGCCCCAGCGGAGTCTGCGCTCACTAGGTCAACACCAGGTGACTGTACCGCGTACCAAACTTTGCCGCATGGGTGGGCGCTGATTCCGGGTTCTAGGAGCCAAACTCTGGAACTGCTTGCCGCTGGGCATCCGTGGCATGGAGAACCTGGTTTCCTTCCGGAAAGCGGTCAAAACCGTGCTGTTTCCTCCTCTTTAGGGTTGCTCTCCCGACTTGGCCTGCCTCTTCGGTACTGCACTTGATCTACCAGCGCCGGGACGCCCCTTTGCTGGGGCAGCTGTCGCGCTTACACAAACTTTTAACATAACATAACATAACGTGGCCCACTGGCGATCCCTCCTGCTCTCCCTCCCTGGCAGAGCGGCCCTATTTAAAATGCTGGCGCTCCCGCGTTTCTTGTATGCCATGCAAAACTGTCTGTTCACCATCCCTGACTCCTATTTTAACGCGGTGGAGAGTGACATCCGTCTTTTGTTATGGGACGGGGATGGCCCGCATTGCCCTTCACAAACTCTTTCAAGGCTGGTACGACTGGGGAATTGCCTTGCCTAACCTGCGCCTTTATTATTGGGCGTCGCAACTGGTGGCGATTCATCACTGGATACATGGTCCACCCATGAATCCGGCCTTCCTCCTTGATAGATGCTAGACCGGGAGGGAGGGATATTTGGGAGCCCTCTACAGTAAGCCGGTTAGGAGTAGATACACGGGTCCCATGGCACACACGTGCGCAATATGGCACAGAGCCAACAAGTGTATGGGATGGTCAAATAAACTTACCAGGGCAACACCCCTCTGGTCGTCCCAGCGACTGGGCTCCCTTTGCTTTCTTCAGGGTTTCGACAAATGGGACATGATAGGGATTTCGACGGTGGGAGACCTAGTACATAAGGGCAAACCTGATATTTGCTGAGTTGCAGGCCAAACACTCCCTTGCGCCGACTGAATCCTTTCGTTACTTGCAAATCAGACACACCATTCTCACTGCAATCCCCGACCTAACATCTATACCTGAGACTTCCCCTCTGGAGGATAGACTACTGTCTGAACCTCTCCCTGTGAAGGCCATTTCCTACACTTACCGCAAGCTCTTTAACAATCTCCCTAACTCCTTCCAATCTCTGCAGAATAAATGCGAGGACGACTTGGCTCCTTTGGATGATGAGGAATGGCAGATGGCCCTGATGTCCCCAAGGGAGGCAGCTATTTGCCACCGCTTCCGACTGATCCAACTGAAGGTTTTACATTGAGCCTACATGTCGGCTTCAACACTGGTCAAAATTGGTAAACGCCCTGACGAGTCGTGTCTGAGAAGCTGCGGCTCAACTGGCGCCTTCTATCACATGGTGGAGAAGTGTGGCTCAATGATTAGAGCGGTAGACCCTGATGCAGAGGTCTAGCACAGGACCAGGGTTCAATTCCCTGCCTCGGCGGGTCTTGGGCTCAAAATTCCACGGACCTGATAATTCTCGCCTCGGTGCCTATTCCAATCATGGAGTCCCACTCTGCAACTCTGGGCAATAGCTTGCTTAATCTCCACAACAGCCCCCACAATACTAAGGATGCCTGGCCTCCACCTTTGGGGTGCCCAGGAGTGGACGCCTCACAGGGAAAGCCAGGATGGGTTCCACAGCGGTATTCGTACAAGAGCCTTGAGACTCTTGCGGGTGAGTAGTGCGCTATACAAGTATCAATTTACATTTACATCACATCCTATGTGACTGCCCGGTAATCCAACACTTTTGGGGTGGAACTATTCGTAAGATGGGCAGTTCCCTGGGTAAGACAGTTCCCCAATCCCCGAAGGAGTGTGTCCTTAATATGTGGGGACCTAATGACCTGAACGAACTGGAACTATAATGGGTTGCACTGGGTTTCCTCCTCGCCAAGCAGTCCATTGCTATGAAATGGGGCGCTCCGGAGAGGCCGCTGTTGGTGGGCTAGATGGCTGAGATGGACCGTTGCATTATTGCCGAAAAAACTGTGTACAAAGTCAGGGGCTGCCCCAAGAAGTGGGATAAGAAATGGGGACACTGGAACAAATATCGAGGTGAACTCTGTGAATCTCCGACAATCGAGCTGGCTACAACCCGAGCCGGACCCATAAGACGAACTGTATGCGATCTTAATTTTCTGCTTGTTCTGTAAATTGATGCAATTGTGTCGTTTTCATTGTGACTGACTCTGTTTTCTTTCCAATAAAATATTATTTAAAAAAAAAAAAAGAAAATGCACCATTTGCCCTCTCATTTTCAACATTTTCTTGGGGTCGAACCCCCACGAACCCTTCTTAGATCATTCTGTCATGCTCGCTACGCTCGCTCGCCACAGTGTGCTCCACCACAAAGTTTACGGCTCACCACTTTCAAATCTCACCAGCCGCCACTGAGCACTAGTGAAGCATTGTGTTAGGCCAGAAGTTGTCCTGTATTTTGTACTTCATAATATAGGGGATTTGTACTTCTGATGCCTCCTAAACCACTGTAAGTGGATTGCAATTCTGCCATGCAAGGAGGGTTGCTGTAGTGGACGGCATTGTAGGACAGGCAGCCAAGTTTTAACTGAATTCTTGAATTCTACCCATGACGTTAAGGCAGTAGACATTTTTTTTATATTTGTGATGGATAACTGTGAGGTACCTGCCAGTATAGCATTTCCAAAATTCAGGGACTGATTCACAGACTTTGCTTTGTAGTATGTTTTGAAGTACTACAGTAGTGTTACAAAGAGCTAGTCACAAACTGCATGTTTGTAGTACTGTACACTTTTGAGTAAGTTTACTACTTTTCAGTATTCACAAACTGCACTTTTTTAGCTCCATATACAGACTGTAACGGGCAAAGGCCAGAATCAAACCATGGAGCTCCTCACAAGGCATTGCTCCTTTGTCTGCGGTGGAGTTCTCAGTCCTCGCCGCTTGTTATTGGTTGTTGATGAATTAGGCAAGCCAACCTAGCACCTGACCTCAAAGAACCTGTGCTGGCTTCATTGTTCAAATTACCCTGCCATGGTTGGCTGTGTCGAAGACCAATGATAGATCTAGTAGGACAAACAGGGTCTTCTTTGTCCAAGATGGGAATCATTCCATACAGTATCTTCAGGAGTGCAGTTCTGACCCTGAAACCTGCACGCCTCTCTGAAAGGTTGCCACGAGCTGTTCTTTGGCAATTACACCATTCAATTGGTTGTTGACAGAGCTTTCTATGGCTGCTTAATGGCATTTCTAGATTTATGTTTCCAGGAACAAAGCTTGCCTTTTATCCAAATTGCAAGAAGCATTGCTCTTGATTTCTTCATGAATCATATGTTTTGGTAAATGTGTGACGTCCAAGTGGTCATAATAAAATGACACACAGATGAGAGAGCACTGAGTGAGACATTCTCTCTGTCTGTTTCTCTCTCTCTATTACTGCTGGGCTCAGGTGGCTCGTGGGGATTATAGGGCCATGGAGCTGGGCAGGAATCCAATCCCCCTAAACTGTACCTCAGACACCAGGCTGCCGCTGTCACTTGCTGACCTTGTGATCGCATCTTTTCCGCTGATTTTGTTGTACTGGAAATAAAGGGAAGTCAGGCAGGAGTGCATACCTCTTAAAATCTTTGATGGCTATTAAGAAAAAATTCTAAACAAAGCAATCAATGCTAAATGCAGGTAAACATCAAACTCAAACCCAGTGTTGCTGCCATTTGATTGTAACACTCTAAGGCACTGGCCTAACCTCACTTTACTGTGTAGACCCAGCCCTGCGTCGCCGCAGCAGTGTTGCTACAGGGGTATGAGCTCGCGTTGTTTGCCCAGGGCCCCAGCCTTTTCAGGGTCCCTTCTACGGGAAAACATGATTACAAATCTTAAGCAGGGCTTTCATGACGAGACAGTTAACAATGTCCAGGGCGCTGGATGGCTCCACCTGCTGGAGCTGCCAGTTACAGTTTTGCTGTCGTCCCCATAAGAACACCTTTCAGCCTATAGCAAGGCGCTTGTGTCGCCTTTCAAGGCCACTAGAAGGGGGTGGATGGCACAAAGGGCATTATGCTCTAAGTCTGCTCCTTCAGGGCCCCATCTTCTTTCAGCAAAATGTATCTATACATTTTTAATTTGAAGAAAATCCTATCGTCTTAATTGATAAAGAGGCAGCTTACAGCGCCACACCACTAGATGGCACCCGATGCCATGCTTTCTCTTTCATTGGGGTACATTTTCTTTTTAATATTCAGAAACAGGTGCCTATGGCACATGGCAAACTTGAATGAAGCGTCCGGAGGGCGCTACGTGAATATTTTGCTCCCAGAATTGCAAACACCTCTGACAAGCCTGTCAGGCTGTTACGTTTGGAAGAAGCACCCTGAAATCTTAGAGGGGGTTAAGAGAGACACCCGCAATGGGGATAAATATCCCTCCGACACTGGACGATCAAGCCGAATGAACCCTGTGAGTGTAAACTGACAGCAGCACAGCTGTCAGTCTGGCTTCATCCCTACCTGGGCTCTCCCACACCACGAACAGTTATGTCCACTTCCTGACCCCTGCAATCTCAGAGCGGAAAGGAAGGGCTGCTGCCTCCAGAAAACCCTCTGAGCACTTGTTAAGTATACATCAGGGCTAACTACAATGAAGAATAGTCGGAGAGAATGAGTGAGAAAGAGAGAGAGAGAGAGAGACTGGTGTGTCTGGTTGTCTGTCTACTCACTGCATACATGCCACAGACTCAATTCAGGTGGGAAACTACCGATCTTTGATGCCAAACAATGGCTTTAGTATGGGTGCCTCCCATCTGAAATTGTATATTTCAGACGGGAGGCACCTGTTCGACATTGAGGAAGCTGTATGATGTGAAATACACGTGTGTTCTGCTATTCGCCGAATTGAATTTGTTCTTTTCGAGAATTACAGTTGTCCTCGGCTAACAGCCAATACATTTGAAAAAACACCTTTTCGCTAATATTCCCGTAGGCTTCTCGTATGTACAAACCGTGATTCCAAACGGTTTCTAACAGGCCTCTCTGTTTCAAATATTTGAATAATGTTTCTATTAGAAGTCTTGCATTGCAAAACAATTGCTTTTTTCACCACCATGTGGCAGTGTTGTACTTTGGTTACACCACTGATGTATAGAAATGAGGCGGATACCTCACGTCTTTTTTAGCCCCTATTCCAGAGGGGATAACTCCTCTCAGGGTTAGCTGTCACTCAGAGGACAGATGTTTATTCCTCCAAGGTAACTGTATGTTATGGAGGAGAAAGTATTCGGTACCTTTTTCATCAGTTATCTTTCTCCTCAGAAACAACATTGCATTTCAACATGTACATTTTTTAGCTGCCTCCATCTTTCTTAATCCATGGAATCATAAGGGAGCTGATTCAAAAGGCAGTTCATCATGCGTGGGTGCACCTAAATCCGGATAAGTCAGGAATAAGTCATGCCTACTTCTTGAGAAATCTTTGTGAATCATTTTCAATGTTGAATGATGATCTGTTTTTAACATGATTCATATTCTCTTTCTCGCTCTGTTAAATTTGAAAGCATTGCCTTCGGCAGATTGCCTAAGAAGGAAGGCATAGTGGGCCATATTTATGACTTGGTTTGCATTCATTTTGTATTAGGCAACGAGGTGCAAGAGCGACACAAACTTTAAGTCATATTTGTGAAGCCACACACAGCCACTTTGAGTGGCTCCAAAATCTGGAGTAACACAACGCAGCACAAATGGCTGCGTTGTATTACTCTGCCCTGGATGGGCATTCCATGGGCATTGCGAGGGTGTTCCCACACAACTTCCATGGTTTTTGACGCATTCCCAGATTGACAAGACCTTGTAAACCTGAGAATGCGTCAAAAAGATACGTCTCCCCAGGCGAGGTAAAACAAGGAGAAATATCTTTATTTCTCCTCGTTACTTCCTCTTTCTTGCATTCTGCAGCACACATAGATAGAGGGAAATGCCTCCCAGGATAGTTTTTGTGCAGGAAGGGACCCCTTCCTGTAAAAAAAACAATCCTGCATGCAATGCAGGCACCCTTGCTCCATGGTGCAAAGGGTCCTGCATTGATGCGAGACTGTCAGAAGGGTGCCAGTGTAGGGGGAAAAGTCAGGAATGCACCGTATGCCTTAAATTGGGCAAAAACCATAAATATGCCCCTGTATCTTTAGTCTTGGAAGTATGGACGAGGTCTATACTTCTCCCCATGACATACAAACCCACACACACAAGGCTCGATTTATATAGCACAGCATGTATAATTAGGCTTATATCCCAAAACTCGGAAAGTGCAATGTAGTAAATGTTCACTGCTTTGATCCTTCCACAGCACATCCAGCAATGCTGATTCTAAACTCCAATACGGACTCAACATCTTGTGTGTCCCTTTGGAGTGAAATAAAGTGAGACCACAGTGGGACTATGGGCTTCATTTACAAGTTTTTGAGGCAGGGCAGCACAGTAAGTCACTTTGCTGCGCTGCCCTGCGTCAAAAAGTAAGGGCAATAATGCGTCGTATTTATGATATATGGCACATTCATGTCCTTTCCCACTGCCCTGGTGCCATTTTGGCTGCCTTGAGCCAATATAGGCAACTTTGTACCATGGTGCAAGGGAGTCTGCGTTGTAGGAAGGATTGTTTTTGTGCAGGAAGGTACACCCTCCTGCACACAAAACAATCAATGGAGGTGTTTCCCTCCTTCTATGTGTGCTGCAGAATACATCACACTTGGAAAGAGTTAAAAATGAGGAGAAATGAAAACATTTCTCCTTGTTACACCTGCTCTGCGGAAACGTAAGGTTTTGGCGCTGCCCCAGGTTTATGTGAGTTTGTCATTCTGGGTCAGCGTCAAAACCCATGGGTGTTGCACGGGAACCCCCACTGCCATGCCTATGGAATCCCTCTTTGACGCAGAGTAAGTCAGCGCAGTGCGTTGCGCTGCGTTGCCTTAGTCCATAATTATGAGGCCATGCAAAACCACGCAGGGTGGCGTTGCGTCGCCTCATAGATATGACTGACAGGCCTCCGTTACAGGAGCGTCACAAAAAGTGATGCTCCAGTGGCGCAGGCCTCTTGTAAATGAGGCCCAAGGTTTTAATATTTGTCAACCCTTACCACCATATTACCGTCATACATGGGCGTCCGCAGAAATGTTTTCAGGGGGAGGCAAAATTTTAACTTCCTCACTCGCCTTAAAGGCACGTTTAATGCAGACGGCCCATTGTCATTCTTTATGTGATGATCAGCAGCAGAGAGAATGACAATGGGCCTGTCCACAGTCCGCTCGAGGTCGGGGAGGGGCTGCTGCAGCCTCCAGAGTTCAAAGAGAAGTGCGAGAGGCCCCAAGTGAGAGAACATTTAAACTCCTGGGGTTTCCCGCAGGGGAACAGCCTGCTGTAATCTTGAACATTACGGACCAAAAGGAATGGGACCGGCGATCCAGGGGGGGGCAAGCGCACCCCCTTGCCTTCCCCTGCGGACGCCCATGCCGTCATAATCTTCTAAATCACATATAGATGCTTCTGTGAAGGGGAGAAGGAGCATGTTCCGCTATCATTGACATGCAAACACTTTTATGCTAAACAAAACAGAAATGAGTAAGTGAAGGGATGCAGGCAGACCCCCAACCCTCTACTGCGCTACAGCGGAGGGGACTATGCCTCCCCACACAGGCCACAGCCTCCCCTCGTTACAGATGCCTGCCCTGTACTCCTGGCATGCACTGCTTTACCCCCAGTGGCATATTTCAAGGGCTTCATGGTTATTCCCCATTCCAGGTACAAAAATGTATAATGACTGGATGTAGCTGCAAGGCTGTTGGACGGAATTGGCGATTCTGGGTCCACAGTATCTCAGCACCTACATCCGGCCAATTCATGTTAATGGCCTCGGTCTTTCCTAAGTCCTGAAATCTCGCTAAAATTGTGCCAGCCTTTATGGCTCCAATCCAAAATCCCCAATTTACTGGTGCAGTTCTTAATGCAGAGATCATACAAAACTCCTGGAAGGAGTAAATAGTGTTTCAAAGGACTCCCAAAATGTCTCTACTTTATCCACACCACTCACAGGTTGTTGGCCAAAAAAGGGGAAAATCTCACACACACACAGGACCTTTCAAATTTTCGCTCAAGTTTGTGAGATTTTTCTAGGTTTACTACTATGCTTGTAACACATCTGAGTCTCTGGCTATGTGTCGTCACACTTAGGACACAATCCTGCCAGTTAATTAAGAGCTAGAGAAAGCTGTGTTCCTTGTAATTTAACATTCAACAAAGAGAGAGAAAGGGTAAACTGGAAAATACTCCTGGTCCCTTGGGGATAAGTAAACAACAACAAAGAAGGAGTAATCCCTGCGAAGGATTATAGGAAACTGTGGACCAAATAAGGAAAGCAATTATTTTTTTAAGAAGAACCCTCACCCACTAACCTATTTGGCGGCATGCTTCATCATAGGGTTCCCACCCGAGGGGCTGAGTGCCTCTCGGGTATGCCTCTACGCCTGAATTACAGCAGAGCTGGTTTTTTCTTTTGAAGTGAGTGAAAAGTGCAAGTGAATTTAAAATTGCCTCTATAACTCCTCAAAAGAGTTTTACTAGTGGGGCAATAGGGCAAGGTTAAAAGTAGAAATGGTGGATGTCTACAGTGACTTTCTTGGTCACAGACATCCGTTATAAAAATGGTGGCAAGGTCTACATGTTTCAACCTTTGGATGCATGGTAGCAAGGCTAAGGTGCACTCATGAAGTGATATAGATCACCGCACAATTTACGGTTAATTCATCAACGATTTGTTCTGAAAAACAAAATGATATCAAGCATACTTCATTCAGGCAAATCATGTATTCCACAGTAGTAAACACATAGTTAAGGTTCATCAGATGCGGTAAAAAAGATCCACATGCCAGGATCTGCATTCATTTATTACACCCAGTAACCTAACGAGTGTTCTGGGCAAATGCAAGTCCGTCTATGACTGTGGTGAACAAACATAACCACACTCGTGACAATCAGTGTGTGGTTTGTAAAACCGGAGTGATAGTGCCAATAGCCCAATCCTCCTATTTTGAAAGAGAAGCTCATCGCGGCGGAAAATTACACCGCGTCCGTAGTTGCAGTGAAACTCTCTCTGAAAATGTCTACTTATTTGAGAACCTCATATCAGGTATATTGCTCAGGCCTTCAGGTTTCTGTGGGATATGCCCAACATTTGCCCTGCAGTCAGTTGGTGTGCGAGCGAACACGCGCAACGCCACGTCTCCCACGTTTTGCTCATCATATGACAGTGCAGGCTGATTGGCTTATAAAGCCTTCGCAGAAGACAGACTAAACTTCGCAGAGAGGACCGTCAATCAGGGAAATGAAAATCAAGTGGGCTGGCTGGAAAGCCTGAAGGGCAAGGCTCAATGCTGAATCTGTGCACTATACAGAGGCTGGGTGTAGGGTCAGCATTTGTTGACATGGTTACTGGGAGGGATGGAGGAAAATAACAAGGAGGGGAGAGAGAGAGAAACTGTGGATTCGTTCTCCCTAGTCAGGTATATATAAACAAATGGAATCCACTGGGGGGTTTGGGTGGTCCCTACAATGGTGGGGAGCACGAAGTGTTCTTTAAATACCCCTCACACACCAACAGGCCCCTTGGTGTCATGCTTCATCATTGGGGTCTTCGCACCCCTCTACGGGATGCGGCGTGCTACAACCTACGTCTACACTAGAGCACTATTTGTTCAGACTATGTGAGGTGTGTGTGAGGGTGTTTGTGATATTGAGTGAGTAGTGGGGTTTTAATATTTTGAGAATATGTAAGCAGTTACCTTCAACTTAAGACCATTACCACTTACTCTCTGGTCACTTGAACCACACAGGTTTACACAAATCGAGCGTGTGATTTATGTTTTTTGTTGTGTATGTCATGTCCCTGTCCCCCATTTTTTACAGGGCGCACCTTCACTATTAGGATGACAAAAATGTGTCTAGTAGCTGCTGCCCCACACTTTTTAGGTCTCGCTCGAGACCTATTGCTGCCGAGTTGCTTGTCAAGGGACATAGAGCTGGGCACGAGTGCCGATTGCACATCGTGGACGTGCATGCCCAGCCCCCAGGAGCCGTGTACATCTCCAGATTGCCAGCCATGCTTCTTAGTCACGCGCACACACACACACACACACAAACACACTGCATACACGCACGCACGTGCACACACCTCCCCAACCTACTCACACGCACACACACACAGGCACACACACACTGCATATACACACACGCTCACACACACACGCGCACACCCCCCCCAACCTGCTCACACGCACACAGTCACACACGCGCATACACACACTCAAAGTGCTCATCTCCTGTCTAGCTACCCTGATGCACCAAAAAACAGTCCCCCTACTCACCGGGCTGACTCAGGACTCTCCCGCTGCTCTCTAGGCCGGTCTTTCCTCTCCATGAGCACGGGAGCCACGACGTCCGATGTGCACGCTCACGGCACACGGAAACGCACGCAGCATGACTTTGTGTGTGCGCCCGTACAGCTGAGGTGCATGCTCGCACGCTCATGACCTTATCCTTCACTTGTTTAATCGTTTTTTAATTTTTTTAAATGGCCTTCGTTTTAACGTTTTTTTTTTGTTGCGGGAGACCGTTTCTTACTGCAGAATCCTCTTTATTGGCACAAGTGCGTCACTGAAATACAAATGAAGAAAAATATTTTCATTTTGCCGGACGGCGCGGGCTCCCGCCCGCCATGCCCCCTCCCGCGCTTGAGGCTACACAAGGAGGAAGCACGTGGGTAGCTGGTGTTAGGAGCTACAAAGGGGCAGGCGAGCCCGTTGGTGAGATTTATGTTCCTTTGTGGGGAGCCCTGGGCTGGGAATGTTGTCTGTGCGGCTGATTCCGTGGTCTTGTTTGTAGAGAGGCAGATGTAACACCCATGTATCGCTACTCCACGACACTGCTTCGAGAAGTATACACATGATTCACGACGACAATGAAACAGCCCACAGCTGCTGTCCACGCGTTTACATCTCAGAGCCTCCACTTGGAGTTAAACTACATTTTGTGGACATGTGACTTCGTTATTCATTCCATACCTAGGACGGAAAATACAGATTGCATCTCCCGCTCTGTATTCTTTCTGTAGTATTTTTCTCCGAACTGTAGCATTGTGTGGACCATAGTGTAACCCCCTCCATCCCTCTCACCCCCCGCCCTCCGCATTATTATGATAGTAGGTCTAGATTTCATTGAGACAAAGATTATGGCACACTTCTTTACCGTAAGCTCTAGCAGCAATAATTAATTGTAAAAATCTTTAAAAACAAAGCACATTGTCAGCGTGCAAACCCATACATTGAATCTCTTTTCGGCGCACTGGCATCGGATAGTGGTGTAGTTCCTACAGGACTTTGGTGCTCCCCGTTGGACCTGTCCCTCTTAATAAACAAACCAAAGAATGTACAGAAGGCACACCCGCCAATATGGGACCAAAACTGGACACTTCTTCAGAGTAAAGGGCTGCTTTATTAGGACAGGCAAGAGGTTGGCCTGTAACATTACATCAAATTGAATAATCTCCACCTCACTAATACATTGAATAAACTATCCTCCACCAACCTTAAACCTCCCCCCAACATGAAATAATCTCCCAACCGAAACAACTCATATTTCGGCAACACCCCTTTCTTCTCACTCATCATCCTTCAACACAAGCCCCAACTGCTCCCTGCTCCTAGGACGTCCCCCCCCCCCAACAAGTTTCCAAACCTTTAGCAGTTGTACCTCTGAGGCTGAGGCCCACCTGCACCCTAATAAAAGAGACCACACCTGTTTGTTTGGAAGAGTAAAGGCTGCAGTTGATTGGCTGCTTACACTTATAAGCGTTCCATTCAATTTGCTTTCCTTTGCATTTAAATAGAAGATAGGTTTGTAATATTTCCTTCCTATGAATGTTTATTGCCGGGCACTACTTTCTCTACCTGCTGACCACTGTACCAATACCAACCAATGATTCCTCCAGTCAGACGTACCAGGTGGCTGTGAAGTTGTTACAGTACAGTAACCATGCTTAATCATTCATGACAAACCAACAGACTGCGTTCATAGTCTAGACGGCGAGAAATTCATACACCTTCAGTTACTCTGGTAGTCGTACTTCATTCAGCCAGGCACACAAAGTGCCCCTTCACTTCCAGTGGCTGTGCTTCAATGGTCGCAATTGTACTCCCAACATGCTTTGTTACCTTCAGTCTATCAAGCTAGCCCATTGGCAGTTCACTTCCAAGAACCTTGCACCAGCAATACACGTGTACAGTGTGGGCCTTCACTTCAGGTGGTCGTTCTTCAACATTCACCCGCAAGCATACATCCTGTTTCATTTGGCTTTTTGCAATCAGGCATGCCGGATGGTTGTCCACTTACTGTAGCCTTGTGCCAGGCTGTCCAGCACTCGGAGTGGCTTTCCACTTCCAGTGGCCATGCTTCACTCACCTTCAGTTCGAATATGGCTACACTAGGACTGTGCCACTCTCTATCCAAACTTGCCCTTACAGCTGAACGTTCACTGCTGACATTAAATGCCTTGCCCCATCATTTCTGTCATTGTCTCCCTGGCCATGTCATAGTGACTCATTGTATAGGTTGCTGTCCATGGATAAAGAAAAAGGTGACACCTCTGTAGCAAAGTGCTCAGCATTATTATAGGTTAATTTTGCTAACCATACTGTTTCACTTTAATCATCTTCTTGCAACGCTGTTTGGTAGCTCAAATGTTGAGTTAACCGTCTGTCTGTCCATCCATTTGAGGGTGATAACTAGTAGACAGATGAGCTTGCTTGTTCAACAATTTATATAAGGCAACCCAGAATTTGAAATTAATTAAGAACCTTTATCTGTTATGAAAACTTGTGTCAGTCCATGTAACCAAATTATGATTTTTATTCACAGTTTAGAAGATGGCAACCAAGGAAATTCAATCGAATGTCCCAATTTTGTCAAATGATCAATGGTTACAAGAATGACAGTAGAGGCTCTTGAGTAACTCTACAGTAAAGTCCAAGTATGATGTGTTCCATGGTCCAGGAGGAACAGGTATTGATGTGAACTCTTAATTTGTGCACAAAGATCACATGTCTGCATAACTTCTGTAGATAATATTGGCCACCAAAAATGTCTTTTAACTGCTTGTATTGTTTTAGTCATTCCAAGAAGCCCAGCAGTCTTAAAGTAATAGAGCCAACCCATTAAATGTTGTTTAAACGGAGGTGCACTGAACACAATACAGGGAGTCCAATTGTATTTTATTTACTCTCTTCTTTTATTTCAAAATTAACAATATTTAATAAAAACAGCCAACCCGTTTCGTTCCCCAAAACCAGAGGTTTTTGGAATTTCATCAGGGCTTATGTGGATATTTTCAGATTATCAATAAGGTGATAATATAAGGAGATTCCTGGAGTGGAAGTATCGTCCCAAAATTGTTAATAAAAGCCTATTATATCAGGATGCAATTAAGCTTACAAGAGGTGGCATGTGAAAACATTAGTCCTTGAAAGAGAGATAAACTTCAGATTTTGAAATATCACCACCTTTTATAACGTAGTTCAATTAAGATTTCAAGTAGTTCCACACATGGCGGCAATTCTTTGTGAAGAAATTAAACTCCAATTAAGTGCAGTAAGGCCACCTTGATAATCGGTCTTTGCCTTCTAACCAGAACTTCAATTGTGGTTTATTATTCTTACACATATTAGAAGAGGGGAAAGCTTGCCTACGTGTCTATAACAAGTAACCCGTGTGCAATTAAAATGGCAGCTAAAACGCGGGAAATGGACTGCGCATGCTGTCATAACGCTTGGAGGGAAAGCTTTGCTCTGCGCATTAGCACCAAACATGGGCGCTTCAGAACTCTCATGCTAAGCATCTGCTCTGCTCAAAATTTAACTATGTTTGTACTAAGTGCTAATGCACAAATATTAATTTGTATTAAATGGGATTAGAGTAGAGATAAGTGGTATACAGTCAAACCATTTTAAAAAAATCTAAAATCTTGTCTTTTTGACTTCTCTTATAGTTAGTAAATGGGCCTTAATGAGAGATGAGGCTAATAACCACTTGATCTGTGTGCACAGGCGCATTGGAAAGAACTCAGGAGTTCTGATCTCAAGTGTTGGAACCCGATCAAGGACAACCCTTTCCCATGTCCTGAGAGACGACAGAACATTCTGAAGACTCAATGGACAAATATAGAAATGTTATACAATGTTATAAAGTCATTATGAAAACACGTGGGAAATAAAGCTTGGGAGAAACAAATTAATGGGCGGGAACATAAGACAATGCTCTTAAGAACAAGCATTTGCAATGCAATAGGTCGCGCATTACTTAAAGTTTGAGCTATTGGCATTGCATTATTATTTACAACTGCAATAGATCAAACTTTCAGTAATGCTAGACCTATTGCATTGCAAATGCTTGTTTATCACTGCAAGCAGGTGGTATCACGCAATTCAAAATAAATACATATGTAAAGTTAAGGGCAAGCTACGGTAGGTACCACACTATAAAGCATTATTTAATATTCGAGTTGCTCTTCAATCAGTAATATTAATACTAGGTAGAAAAACTCAATACCATTCTTGTGGGGAACTACAAAAGAGAGTTAAATATGTGTCAAAACATATAAGTTGTGTCTTTTTGGCTAAATATTGGTATAATCCTACTTAAAGTAGTTACTTGCCTCAGGTAATAATTGTGAACCACTGACTGAGGCCAAGTGAAGTATAGCCAGAGTCACTGGAATTATTCGACAGCAAAGGGACAATTTATGCAGCAGGGTTGAGTACATTAAGCTGCAAGATTAAGCAAATTATGCAGCATGTGGTACATTCTGTGATAGTATTTATTATTTTCAAATTTTTACACCTGTTAACAGTGTCTGGGCATAGGTTGCACATCATTAGTGTTGGTTTATCTCCCAAATATAGTAATAAGCAACAGAAAGGTAACCATTTAGCCTATGCAACAGGCCTTCCACTGTGCAGCAACATATGTGACTGCCTTTTAGTAACTTTTGGACCGTTTAAGCTAAACAATTTTCAGCTAAAATCTGCAAATTATACAGTAGATGATAGATTATGTGAAAAATACGGCACATTTTTAATCATGCGAAAAACTCTGCGACAGCACAAACGCATAATTCAAGTGGCTCGGAGTATATTTGTTTTATGGCACTGTAGGATAAACACCAGTTCTATGCACACCACCACTGAGTATTGTTATAAAAGTACCGGTGGCAACATAGGGAGGGGGTGGGGGTATGGGTATGTTGAGTAATGGAGTGAGGGAGGATGAATTATGTTTCTCAGTAGCTATGAAACTGCTGCTCCTTTGCATCATAGTGGAGTTAATCCCAGGGGCCGCCCACGGAGCCGCGCAGCGCACCAGGCTGTCTTCCAGCCCCCACTCTGTCGATTAAACACCCGAGGCGGGGCCTGCCCATAATCTGGATGTAACCTCACGCAGAACTGTGCTAGTGGCCCCATCACCACAGTCAACCCATGCGGCTCACCATCACGGGCGCCGGACGAGTGAGTAGTCTTGACTGAGAAGTAAGTTTTTACTGTCAGTTTTTCATACTTATTCAAGTTTCTGCCACTGCTAGGCAGGCGCTGCAGCTCTGCAATAGTAAGGGTGATCATATATATAGCACCTCCCAGCACGCCACAGTTTGTACCGCCCAACGCACGCTTAATGTTGTTCTATGGAAGCTGGTTGTCTGCTGCCCCCTGCTCCTCTTGGCCCCTTCCTTCCCGTCTGTGGGTCACTGCAGAAGACCGAGAGTGGTTATGGAAAATTGTGGCGACTCGTTCGCTGGCTGTTTAGGTCTCGCTGAACCAATGCGTAAGCATTGTTCGGCGAGATTATAGTAAGGCTTCCGAAAAGTCTCCCCAAACTGCAGATTAGGCACTGTTCATGTGAGCCAGGCGCATGCACAATACCAGCCACATCGCACATCGCACTCCATACACCATATGTCTGAGCCTCGGCATCAGAATTCAAAGGAATGCGCTTCCCCGCCCCGCCACAACAATGCTACTCCCCTAATGAAAGTCTTTACATAGTCCATTGTCCCCACGTTTTTTGTGCACATTTCAATACCGCTTTTCTGTGCCTCGTACATTAATTCATTTATTTTTATATTCAAAAGAGTGTCATTTGCTTTTCAGTCGTCGCTCATGTGCACCTCTCTCCCAATCTACTTTCCACTTTGCTCTGTCGCCAGCGTCCTTCTCCCCCACCCGCTCTGCAGTGCTCTTTTTTTACAAGCACCAACGGTGGATCACCTTTGTAAATTTCAAAATAAATAAAATACCGTGTTATCGAAAACATATTCTATGTATCTATTAAGAGCCTGGCAGTAGCAATATCTGTTCCAGATGTAGTTTTCTGACGACCTGCACTTAGTTCGTTTAGTTGTTTACCTTCTTACTGATCATAGTGCCCTGTATGTGGAATTTATATGGAGGATTTGCTTTGCATTTCAACCAAACCCTTCAAAGGACCCATGTCTCAGGTTCCAGCAGGCGCGGTTATTCAGAAGATGAGGAGGGTCGATTATTTTTCTTGAGTTTCAATTTCACAACATGCTTCTCTATTAACGATTTCTATTAAATTAAATTTTTGCCCCATGGCTGAATACATGTATATTGAAAATGCACGGGTGTGATTTCCATACATCAAATATGATTGAACGATGGAGGTGCGTGAGTTTGTTTCAATCTAAGCAGGTAGTGTGCATTGAAATGCAGGTACCGTGGCAAGCAGGGACTGCGTCAGTTGAGTGAGTTGGCCCCACTGAGACTTAAGAGGAACACATCTTCTCTATGTAGCTGGATCAGCAGCATCGTTGCATCTACCGCCCTCACTCTACCACTCTACCGCCCTCACTCTACCGCTCTACTGCCCTCACTCTACTGCTCTACCGCCCTCACTCTACCGCCCTCACTCTACCACTCTACCGCCCTCACTCTACCGCTCTACCGCCCTCACTCTACCGCCCTCACTCTACCACTCTACCGCCCTCACTCTACCGCCCTCAGTCTCCCACTCTACCGCCCTCACTCTACGACCCTCACTCTTCTACTCTACCGCCCTCAGTCTACCGCCCTCACTCTACCGCTCTCACTCTACCACTCTACCGCCCTCACTCTACCGCTCTACCGCTCTACTGCCCTCACTCTACCGCTCTACCACCCTCACTCAAACACTCTACTGCCCTCACTCTACCACCCTCACTCTACCGCCCTCACTCTACCGCCCTCACTCTACCACTCTACCGCCCTCACTCTACCACTCTACTGCCCTCACTCTACCACTCCACCGCCCTCACTCTACCACTCCACCGCCCTCACTCTACCACTCTACCGCCTTCACTCTACCACCCTCACTCTACCACTCTACCGCCCTCACTCTACCGCCCTCACTCTACCACTCTACCGCCCTCACTCTACTGCCCTTACTCTACCACTCTACCGCCCTCACTCTACCACTCTACTGCCCTCACTCTACCGCCTTCACTCTACCACTCTACCGCCCTCACTCTACCACCCTCATGCCCTCACTCTACCGCCTTCACTCTACCACTGTACCGCCCTCACGCCCTCATTCTACTGCCCTCACTCTACCACTCTACCGTCCTCACGCCCTCACTTTACCACTCTACCGCCCTCACGCCCTCACTCTACCGCTCTCACTCTACCACTCTACCGCCCTCATGCCCTCATTCTACCGCCCTCACTCTACCACTCTACCACTCTACCGCCCTCACTCTACCGCCCTCACACCCTCACTCTACCGCCCTCACTCTACCGCTCTACCGCCCTCACTCTACCACTCTCCCGCCCTCACATCCTCACTCTACCACCCTCACTCTACCACTCTACCGCCCTCACTCTACCGCCCTCACTCTACCAATCTACCGCCCTCACGCCCTCACTCTACCGCCCTCACTCTACCACTCTACTGCCCTCATGCCCTCACTCTACCACCCTCACGCCCTCACTCTACCGCCCTCACGGCCTCACTCTACCGCCCTCACTCTACCACTCTACCGCCCTCACGCCCTCACTCTACCGCCCTCCCTCGACCACTCTACCGCCCTCACTCTACCACTCTACTGCCCTCATGCCCTGACTCTACCGCCCTCACTCTACCACTCTACCGCCCTCACTCTACCACTCTACCGCCCTCACTCTGCCACTCTACTGCCCTCACTCTGCCACTCTACCACCCTCACACCCTCACTCTACCGTCATCACTCTACCACTATACCGCCCTCACTCTACCACTCTACCGCCCTCACTCTACCGCCCTCAATCTACCGCCCTCACTCTCTCTATCGGCCTCACTCACTCTATCGCCCTCACTCACTCTATCGCCCTCACTCTATCTATCTATCTATCTATCTATCTATCTATCTATCTATCTATCTATCTATCTATCTATCTATCTATCTATCTCTATCTATCTATCTATCTCCCTCCCTCACTCTATCTATCGCCCTCCCTCCCTCACTCTATCTATCTCCCTCCCTCACTCTATCTATTGCCCTCCCTCACTCTATCTATTGCCCTCCCTCACTCTATCACCCTCCCTCACTCCATCGCCCTCCCTCATTCTATCTATCGCCCTCCCTCTATCTAACGCCCTCACTCTATCGCCCTCCCTCGCTCTATCTGTCGCCCTCCCTCCCTCTATCGCCCTTCCTCTCTCCACTCAGGCGCACAACAACATCACTATGCGTTACCACAGCATCACTGAACGCCACAGCATCACTCGTCGCCACCACACCATCACTCAGCGCCACCACAGCATCAATCTGTGCAACCATTCAACAACAACTGGTTCAAATACGTTCTCTCAATGTTTCAAGCTTTATTACAAATGTCACAAAAAGATGTTAATATTTCACTTCTGTTCTTGGATTTTCGTCACAATAAAATACACGGAACATAATCTTCACAAAAGTTATTTACAAAAGTTTAAGCTATTGCCATTATAAATTACGAAAACTTTTATTTAAGTATTAATTATTAAAAAAAATTAAAAGCCATTGTTATTTGTAATATCAATACATCTAAGTCACGTAAATACAACACATATTGCATTACAAATGCTATAGGTGTCACATTTGCGAAAGTTAAAACTATTGGAATTGTAAATGACAAAGCTATTAATTTAGCTATTTTCAAAACCAACACATAAATACAAAATTTGTCATTTACAATACCAATAGCTCAAACTTTCCTAATGCGAGACCTATTGCATTGCAAATGCTTGTTTCTTAGGTCACTGTACCTGGAATAAGACAACTGACAACAGGAGTTATGAACGCATTATTTTATTCCTTTTCATGTTTTTGTTGTTCCCCTAGGTTTGCTAATCGCAGATACCTCCTAGAAAAATATTGATTTAGGTACACATTAGCCTTTATTTATTCAATCACTTTTCTGTAAACTACAGAGTTTGTTAAAAACACGTGAGAAAGGTGGGGATTTGTATATCCCGTCCTGAAGAAGGAGTGCCCCTCCGAAACATGTTAACGCACTCATGAGGTGATGTACATTATATTACATAAGAACCTCGCAACACATCATTTTAATACTGCCAGCCCGGAGGCCCATTAAAACAATTTTAGTCTACCCCACGAGCCAGGTACTTTTTAACCATCACTTTGAATCACTTCAAACCCCACTACTCACTCAATATCATAAACACCCTCGCACACACCTCACATAGTCTGAACAAATAGAGCTCCAGCGTAGACGTAGGTTGTAGCACACCGCATCCCGTAGAGGGGTGCGAAGACCCCAATGATGAAGCATGACACCAAGGGGCCTGTTGGTGTGTGAGAGGTATTTAAATAACACTTCGTGCTCCCCACCATTGTAGGGACCACCCATACCCCCAAGTGGATTCCATTTGTTCATATATACTGGGAGGGATGGCCTGAAGCAAAGACGCTGCCCTGCACATGCACCCCTAGGAACATGTCAATATTAAAATCTGTGTAACAAAGAAGAACATGAACACCTGCAGCTACGTGCCCCAAGACCAAAGGTTGCCATCTAGTTTTCATCATTCAAGGGTGTATTTTAAGTCTGATAATTATGAGCATCCTAATTGTAATCATAATATGAGAGCAAAGACAGAAAGTGTGACAACATAGTGTGCTATGGTGATGCATTAGTCGGGGACAATGGCAGTCCAGGTGCTTATTACCTGACAACTTGCCCTCCTCAAGCCATAATGAGACAATGATCATGTATGAATGAATACTGTGCTGGGGCATGTCCTGGGAACATGGTGCTCATCCCCTGCTCTTAACCCTTTGCAAAGGTGTCAAATAATGACAGTAGGGAGCCTAGTGGTGGTGGAGATGGCTGCCCAGGTTACTGACCACCTCCTCTACGACCTAGGACCCGAATGCCTCAACACACGACTGTCCTTCTACACACCCACCCGCCAACTACAATCATCCAATCAAGCCCTCACCGCAATTCCGCGCATCCATAGATCCACCATGGGAGGAAGATCCTTCTCCTACTTAGCGGCCAACACCTGGAATTCTCTCCCCACTCATCTCCGCCTTACACAGAACCACCTCTCCTTCAGAAAGCAGCTAAAAAAACCTGGCTTTTCGATAAGTAATGCACCCATCCTCCCTCAAGCGCCTTGAGACCCTCTGGGTGAGTAGTGCGCTATACAAATTCCTGAACTTGAACTTGACTCAAATGAGCCTGTTTCTAAGTACTCCCAATGTTTGTAAATAAGGAAACAAATACAGATGATTGTGGAGCTCTTTCTATGGGTCGTGTGACAGGAGGTGGTTACTGGGCATTATTTGTAATTGTTTCTATCATTTACCTTTGACAGAAGGTACCAAGGTACTATTTAATTTCTCTCAAAAACCAAGTTACTCTGTTTGTACACGTATGGGCAGAGTCAAGGGGCAGTCAAGGATACCTCCAGGATGTGTACAGACACAACTCAGATACAGTATCACCATCATCACGATCGATACACTCAATGCCAGGTCAGAGATACATCATTTAAAGAGCTGGGAGCATGATTTAGAGATGGACGTTATGGAATGAAACTCCAAAATACGGCCAGGGACTCCTCAAAACTAAAAAGATCTGTAAAAACACACATCCTAATCAATTGTGAATATGTGCATTTTTTTCAACACCTTGCCACCAGTAATATCGGCAGTTATTGCACTGCCAAATTGCAATGCAATGTTAATCACATATTCTCGTGTTCCCTGGGTCGTTCACCTGTCTGAATAAACAACACACGTGCACACGCGCCATGCTGCAAACTCTCAAGGGCCTGCCCACAGGAGGAGGTTACAAAATAGATTCCAGTAGTCCATTTTCTGAACCAGATCACCTCACCTGCACTCTCCACCCCGTGCATACATTGCGCTGTTGCAATATTTTCTATCCCTGGCCTATAAGCTGTCACAGCAGTTTGAATTCAGTCTTGCTTGAATATACCAAACCCTGCCGAACCTATTTCTCACACCGTTTCTTGTGAAAAGAGCAATGGAACCCCGGGTTAGCCATATGTGCCTGGAGAACGGACTATGTGCGGGTCCCTGCTCGGTAGAACTACAGAAAAAAAGAGAAAAGCTGCGAGAGAAAAAGTACACACATTTCCGCATGAGCTTTCTGCCGCAACCTACTTTTTGGCATTCGATGTTAGTCTTCTGGTCTTCACGCTCCTTCAGTCGTTGGCCAAACTTTCTATATCCTGGAATGTATTCATTTGGGTAGCCAGAGACCGCCAATCACCAGGAGCAAAACTACACACCGGTGGTTTTATGGCAAGTAAAAAATCTACCTCAGTGTGCTACTTGTGAAAGTGTAGTTTCATATCAGCATGTCCCAGGGTGATTTTATCTCCTCCTTTGGATTCTCTTATCCTTAAACCCAAAGCTTCTTTTCTGACCATCGCCCCCAATCATAAATCCCTGAATGCCTCACGGTTTTCTACCACTAGATGGCACTCCATTACCCTTTGATGAACCCATTCAAGGCATCAAGTATATATTTCCTTCTGTAAATCCAATAATTCTGCGTTGCATAATCATGCAGAAATACCTTGCAATATGTGGTGAAGAAAGCCAATGAGTCCATAAAGGGCTTTAAGTATTTATTCCAACACCCTGGAGCAGGTTGATCCTCTTCTTGCTAGTCGCACACGAACTGACTAAAGTAGAACCTTTCCCTTCACTTCAAACAGACACAACACAAGGTTTTAATACAATGCGCACATGAAAGATTCTAAAACTTTAAAGATACACATTACTAGACATTCCCTCCCTTTATACCCAACAAATAAATGAAGGTAAAACATCGTATAAGATCAAAATATATGCACAACTCAAGGTAATAAAAAAACGAACTTCCTGAGAAAACATGAAGATAACTTGAGTAATTCTCCAAGCACAATGGACTAGCATTAAGTGTTCAACAGTCTTCTAAATAACGAGGCGTCTGCAACATCTTTAATGGCGTACCTCATTAACACCCAAATGAGAGTGTTGTCGCAAACTCCCTCTTTCACTTCCCCACCGCCATTTTCAAAATGCCTTCTCATGTCACCTACAGATTGTCTTACCTACTCCTCATCATCTATCAACATGAAACTGCTGATACCTCCTTGGCTGGGTTCCTCCCTGTCATTGCCACAATCCCCTCTCTGGTAAAGTGCCACCTTGCGATGATTCCATTCGATTCTATTCCCCAATCAAATGTAGCCCTCTTGCACCTCCTTTACTTCGAAAGGACTCCAAAATGTAGACAATCTTACACTCATTCTGCCATGTTTCACCTTCATCTAATCCCCCGCTTTGATGACCCCTTTTAACACACCCTGCCTCTTTTCATTTTTTGCCTCACTGCAGTTGTTCATCAATGATATTGGTGTCATTTTTGTGCCTGGCTTCCTCCCCCTCTCATTCTTTCAGACAGTGATGTATTAGACACACTATTCTCTGTGATACAATGGGCCCATACCATGATATTCACCATTCCTTTCACATCACTCCCTCCTTGGCTCGCTATCAATATCGCACCTTTTACCAATCGGTTGGCCCTTTCCGCCCGTTGCCTTGGAAGTTGTACAGCGCCCTGCAATGGTGTTTTTATTGCACACCTTTCCAAGTATGATCTCAGCTCCTGTGAAGTGAATTAAGTCCATTTATCTGAGATCAATAGCTGGGGATAACCTTCCTCCAAAAACACTTACTCCAGAGTTTTCATAGTACATCTGGTGGTCACCTCTGTAAAAACATAACTATTATCCATTTGGAATGTACATCCACTATTACCAATGCATTCTTGACTTCAGCTCTCACACTATCCATGGGTCCTATAAAATCCAAACATGCTGTACTCTGTCATATAGCTAATTCTTTTCTATATACTGTGTTAAGTTAGCATGAGCTTATTAAATGTTTAAACGCCATTTTACCTTTCTGCCTCATTTTGCACATGACACATAATTGTTGTTTTAGCTTTCAACCCAGAAGAGCTTCATTATTCACTTGAGAAATAATATGTTATTGCTCTGATATCAGTTTTGCTCGGTACACTGTCTGCACAGTGAGTGCTGAAGGCTGCAAGGATAACTCGACACGATGTTGTTCTGAGGTCTGATCTTCGCACCTCCATAGACATAACACACATGCTGCTGTCAAAATCTGTCTCTAGGCGGGTTTTATATTGTTGTGCTGAACACACACGTAACACACTTGATGGTGCTTCGCATGGAGAGCTGGTGGAAGATGATGTGATCCTCTGCCACTGAGAATTTGAGGTATGGGCCCGCCCTGCTAAAACTCAAATGAGACCTTCATAGATATAAAATACTATGTTAAATAGGGAGGTTGTGAATTAGGCGTTGTTAATTCCTATTCATTTCAACATCTTAGTATGCTGTCACCATTCGCCTTTTATGGACTAATAACTATGCTGATAACTTTGTTGCTTATAATATGTTTGCTAGTATTGTACAAGATACTGCGTTTGAGAACCATGCATTAGTAAATAAATATTTCAAACATGTACGTGTCCTCATTTACTCCATGTTCTGGTTTGCAATGATTATATAACGAAAGAGTGTTCATGTGTTCCACGATACCTGAGGTAATCTAAGTTCATGTTCTGGTCTGTCTAAGCATTGGGAGTTTGTTATGACCAATGAGACACTGTAGCTAGCTCGGTAAGGGGATTTTGGGTACTGAGGTGAGTTTTGGGCCATCCTAATTCACCGAGGTTCCAGGTCTCTCTGCACATTGTAGGAGAACGGAATTCCCGCTACAACTCCACAGTTTGCCTGGGTCCTCAACAGGACCTTTAACAGCCTGGGCTCCTGTTTTACGTTTCTTTTCACTCTCTTTGCACCAGTCACACTTCTGCACACACAATGTGATTTGGTCATCAGTACCTGGCCACCTGAAATGTTCTCTTGCTCTTTTTTCAGTCATAGTGTGCGCTGAATGACTCTTATGTGCTATGTAAATGATCTTCTCCTTCAATCCCTTAGGTGGTACACATTCATCATTTATATGAGTGTCAAGTCATCCAACACCTTCACAAACGGCATCATAGAGGAGCAATCATACTCTCCCTCCATCCCCTTTCCACCACCATTTGTTTAACACCTTTAGGTACATAGTTATTTTCCATACATCTGTTTCATTCCTCCGCAGGGAACACTCCACACGCACATTCTTCCACGTCAGACAGCCACACCACAGCTTCTTCTTGCTCTTTGGCCAAGATAGATTTTTTATCGACCTCAGTCCAATCTAGAGACAAACAAGAGAGACAGTCCGCTTGGCTTTCTGCCAACCAAGAATGTGCTCGATCTTATATCTGTATTCTTGCAACCTAGGCGATAGTCTTGCCAATCAGGAAGAACCTTTACCAGCCCCTCCTGGAGTCACAACCTTGATAAAAAGGTTTTTGATCCTTGCAGATACAAACTCCAAACCCCACAAGAACATTTTGAAATATTCTACACTACATGCTGTGGCTAACTCTTCACACTCTATGACTGAGTAGTTCTGTTTTCTCTCAGTTAATGAGTGCAAAGCAAACACAACCACTATTTCACATCCTCCATGCATCTAGGACAATACAGCACCCACTCCATATGCACTAGCATCCACTGTTAAGATGGATTTCTGTGGAGTGTCAAACGGCACCAATATACCCACCTCACATACTTTCTTTCTCACCTTATAAAAAGTCTCTTATTGTTCTTTGCCCCACCTAAATGCGCACTCCTTTCTTAACAATGTTCTCAATCCTTCAGTTTTCTCTGCAAAATTGTTGACAAATTTCAAACAGTATTCGATAAGCTTCATAAAGGATTTCAGCTGATCTTTTTCACGAGTGATGGGTGTTGATCTGATCTGATCTTATCCTATCATCGAGATGGTATGGCCCAGGTATTCAATCTCTTCATCTAAGAACCTACACTTGTCTTTCCTCTAGGTGATTCCGGCCTCAGGTAATCTGCGCAAAACCAACTTCAAGTTGCAATTGTGTTCGTGTATAGACTACCCAAACACCAAGATGTCATCTTGGAAGTAAATTACATTCCTTATACATTTGAACACTTAGGTCATCATGTGTCTGAAGACACTTTGCACCGGAGGCCAACCCAAATGGCATCCTCGTAAACTGAAATGTGCCCTCCATTGCGATAAAGGCAGTCCAACTCTTTGAATCCTCATGTAAGCAAATTTGATGGTATGCACTTTTGAGGTCAAGCTTACAGAAAAACTCTCCCCCTATGAGCAGTAGAAGTAGCTCATTGATATTAGGTAACCAAAATGTGTCTGTAACAATGTGTTGATTTAAGCTACGCAGAACCACACAGAATCTTAATCTGCCATCACTTTATTTTAGTTATGACTACATGCGAGACCCAACTTGTGGCCTCTACAGTCTCTGTGAGACCCCTCTTTAATCATGTCTTTCAAAATGTTTTTAACTACTCCTCTCAAAACGACAGGTACCCTACTCAACCCGTGTTTCACTGGGATGGTACCTTGCTTCAGAACAATTCTGTGAATGTATCTCTTCAACTATCCCAATTTTTTATCAAACACATCACTCATATTCTTCAACACCTACTCAACACTAAACTCATTCACCACCATATCTTGGCAGGGAGCATTGGGATCAATCACAATATGTAAGTCATATTGATGCACCCATCCCAATATTGATGGGCAATCCCCTGCCACGTATACCTTCCCCTCAATATGTCTGGACATAAATTCGATCTGAGTTTAGAAGTAACCCAAAATATCTATTCTTTTGCCTTGATATCCACTTGGATTTATGTCTTTAGGCATCAATGTTACTTGCGGCCACTCTCTCACCCAAATCCTTTTTGGAATGATGGTGTATAAAAACCCAGAGTCTTCCAACATTTTAACCGTCTTGCTCTTAACTACAAAGGATACGTTTGGTCAGATTCTCCTTCCTTCATCCACTGTTTCCTTATGTCCGATTAGAACAAGATTACTATGTCTGTCTTCCTATGTTCCTTCTGTGACCGCTACTTGAGTTTTTTTGACTCGTTACATGTGTAGATGGAACCCGCGTTTCCAGCACTCCTCGGTAGCTCCATATCACCACTTACAGTCACTAGAATGGAATGTGCTTCCGGACCTATGGCACATTTTTGTTATGACCCCTTTCTGTACCTTATTGTTGTGTTTATTGTTACGACTGATTGCACCTATGTTCTCTCGAGAATCTCCCTTTTTTTTAACTGTAGAAACTTAACTTCCAGGACTTACAAAGTCTTTTTTGCACTTTCCTGCATACAAAGTTCTGATTCTTCCACATTTTTGCTATGCTAAGAGCTTCCTTTAATGAAGAGTTCCCATAAGTATTCATGTGTCTTCTTGCTCTTGCAGTGGATTATTAGCTGGTCCCTAGTAAGTTCCTCCATCATTCAACCAAACTTACACTTGACAGACAATTTGCACAGGCCAGATACAAAATTCTCCAATGACTCTCCTAAGGCCAAGTATAGAATTTGTATCTGGACATGACAATGTTTTCTTCTTTGGCAAACCTACATTCCAGATGCAAATGGCTTCTTTATACACATCTTGTAATGGTTCTTCAGCATTGTAACGTATCTCGGGAAGAAATTTTAAAATGTGATGCACTTCTTTGCCCCAGGGTACCTTCCTTTCTGGTCTAAACTCTTGACCATCTAAGGCAATAAAATAATTTTCAAAAGGTCAATCCACTCTTCATATTGAATAGCTGGTTAACCATCATGTGGCAAAAATAAAGGTGGAATGATAATTGAAGAAGATGCCTGACCGGGATTAGAGGCTGCAATGTTCCTTTCTTTTATGTTTGAGAGAGCGCAAATTTGAATAGAAATTATGTATAGGCCGTATTTACAAGCACATTGTATAATGTAGGAATGAAACGTATATCGTAATGTGAAGTGACACTTATAGCATATAGATAACCGATGTAATCAACGTAAATATAGGAAATGAAACTGTATTCACTTTAGAACATGTATTAGATTTAGAAGGCCGTATACGTAGTAGGCTGATGTAGAAATGGTGTAGAAATGCTTACGAAATGTAGAACGTGCAAAGTGGAATTCGTGTACGTGTGAAACTTTAAATGGAGAAACAGCGATAAATGAAACGTAAGGAAATGTGTAGATCATATATAACACGAGATAGCGAATGAGCATATAAAGTTATACTCTACGTAGTTATATTCTATGTAAAATGTATTCAAGTATAATCAAGACTTTTGCTAAATACGAACATATATAAATGTGTGTTAAAAGTTATACTGTGTAGACGGCTTTTGTGAAAATGTTAGAAGGGTTTAGGTCATTTGTGATTCTAACCTGACTGACCAAGGGTTAGCAGGAGCACAGTCCAATGTATATAATTTAGCGGACTTACAGGAGTCGTAAATAGCTTGATGTGGACATGAGAGCCAAGAAGTCTAGCACTTGTTAGATTTAAGGTGACAACGCTGGACGAGGTTTATGGCCTGAACGTGACGAGAAACGCTTGGAATTTGAGAGTTGTTTTGAGAAGTCCATTCACAGGACCTAGAAGGGTCAACATCATAGTCGTAGTTTAAAGTTCTGTTGACGATGTTGACTTGTGCTCTGAAATGTCAATTATAATATTGAATGAAGTCACCAATAAGAAGACGAAGATGACATCCCAAGAAGAAAGGTCAACTTAACGGACGGCGAAAGAGACGAAGCAATGGAAGAAGCCAGAAGCTGACATCATCGGGGAAAGTCCGTGGTGGGCGTCAAGGGGCGTTCCACCCACACTGTGATTGTGTATTTTAGGGACAGCACCCCGGGGATAAGATAGCGAAGGCGAGGGCGAACAGCTCAGAGCAGAAGTCATCATAGAGAGCAAGAGGGTAGATGACTTGAGCAGATGCGCTGAGAGAGATCAGAGCGCAAGAGAGCAGTAGGCCGAGGACCCTTAGAAGAGCGGATGGGTAGGCAGAGAGGGTACTGCTTCTTAAACTTAAGTTACCTTTAGAGGCTAAGAGAGTTTGATCTTCTTTGGAAGTCAAACTGCTGACACCTTTTTAGGTCAGGAACTAACGAAGTAGGGATGTCACATAGCATAGAGTAGGGACAGATTTAACGTGATACTTTTTCTCTTTCTGTAGATGACGCCAAGGAACCACTTCACATCGAAGCTTTAAATTGCTGAATGTGGAATTGATTTTGTATTCTTTTGTATACTTTGATCCCGAGAGGATTGTATTTGCATTTAACTTTGACTTTTATATAAAACTTTTAAACTTTATCAGTTGTAAGTGGTTCTTCTGAGTGGCGTCAGTTAATGGGGTTTTGTCTAACCTATACAGGGGTTGTCTTTTACTCAATGACAGATACTAGCGGTCCAAATTAGATGAATGAGATAAGTTATTAAATTGATCATAAATTGATATCAAAATCTCATTCCCCGCAGTTGGTAGCAGAGAAATGATGGTTATCTTCTTGAGGAAGACGACCTAGGCCAGGTTTAGTTTACCCCAAGGTCCCTAGTCATCGACGACCAGAAGAAGAATTGCAGCCGAAGACGGTGCTGACAGTGCGACGAGAGAAAAGCAGCAGAGTCGGTCGAGAGTGAGTATAAGGGTCATGCGTTGTAAGATTGCGGTGTTTTATGTTGTTCCTGTGTTGTAATGTCAAGCAGAGTTGAATGCCTGTAGTGGAATTGAGGGAAGGTTGTGAGCGCGCGCAACCGGATGAAATCTTAAGCTCCAGGGAAGGACTTAAGTGGTTCGGGTGTATCGAACACCCAGAGTAATTTGTCTACCATTGAAAGGGAGTCATGAGGTACCATTGATTTTCCCGACAGACCGATGATAGGGGGAGCGTATGAGTGAGTGAATGAGTAACGGACGCTGGTCGTACGTTTACTGTGTGTAAGTAACCTATCAGTTGAGGCGATCGTCTGACCGTAAGAGGGAAGACGTTTTCGTCAGTTGAGGTGACAATTACAGTTAGACTGTGGCCGTACAGTCAGAGAAAAGTGATCGCTTGGACGGAAGTAGTCATTTTTCAGTGTATGAATGAAAACGCATGTGAAATCGTGAGACGAGTTGAGAACGGAGGAGAACTGCTGCAGAGAGGGAACGAGTGACGTCAGCATAGAACCGCGCTGAGATTGGTTAGTTTGTCAGACGTCAGCGGAGAGTCGCACTGAGATAGGCCGATTAGCGAGAGCCGCGTAGGGATTGGTTGGTTGGTTGTCATCGGGACGTAAACAAGGAAGAGTAAAGGGAAAAGTTGTAGATTATCGAAAATGAAGTGTTTTAAGAGCTTAAGAGCACTCTTTAGGAGAAATAGAAGAAACTTATATGCCGGAGAGGAAGCTCCACCAGAAGGCACACCAGCTTATTATATGGCAGTGAATGTAGGCTTGCACTCGATATTATGGATTTCCGAGTGGAATAAGCTAACTGAAGGGAGTAAGGAAATGACGTTTCCGAGATTTGGAACATTTAAGCTAGATGTGTTGAACGAACTAAAAGCGGTAATGCTTGCAACAAGACCTCTACCGAGGCCAACACAGTTCGAAGCACTTAGTGTATGGTTTAGAACAGCACACGAAAAGAGCATAAAGAGGCGCCAAGAAAGAGTGAGACGATCAGTAAAGGCAGTACAGGATGCCAAATGGGATGAGGAAGCTAAGAAATGGAGGGTGCAGAAGATAGAAGCAGACAAACTGTTCACCATGATAGAAGCCACGGGAGAAAGGAAACCTCTAGAGGAAGAAGAGGAAAGCGAGACAGAAGAGGATTTGATAGAGAGGCTATTGACAGATAGACCACCTCTGTATAGCGGAGGGGCCGCAAGTCCTATATTACCACAAGAGGACGGAGCTAGATGGGGGGAATACAAATCGATCCCAGTAACAGAGTGGGATGCCAAGAAAGAGGAGGAAGTACCTCAATCTAGTTCCGAACAGAGAGTAGTGGGAAGATTCGTGGTCCAGAAAATGCCAGAAACGCAACATGCAAGGTCTTACCAAATGCCAGATGCTCTACAAGTACCGGTTACCATAGGCCCTATTGTGTCAATCTACAACCCAGAAGGGGTCCAGCAGGAGGAACAGGCACGATGGGACAGGGACAGGGCAGAGATGGAGAATAGGGATCAGAGGCAGATATTAGCACCGATGAGTCGGAGTACTCCATTAGATGCAGCAACAGGTCCCTGGGTAGAACAAGGGCGTCAAAGAGGGCCAATGGACTTAAGGGGACCAAAACCGAAAACCCATAAGGAATTAAGGGAATACCTGAAAGAATGGGATACTGCTGAAGAGGCTCGGAATAAAAGTTTAGAAACAGGAGCAGAGTGGAGAGACCAGGATAACAGGATCCTCTCTCATTGTGGAGCTGGGGAAAGCAGCCCAGAGTGGGAGAGAGGGAGTCAGGAAAGCAGAGGAAATAATTGTCCTACTATAAACGGCAATAGGCAAATGTGCGAAGACAGGAGTACAGGGTGTGGCGAAGTGCCTCGCGTCACCTTTAGTGAAGGAGAACGAAGGACGCAGGAGTACCGTAACACTTTCAGATGCACTCACCATACCCCGGGTGAAACAGTGCAACATTGGAATCACGGGAACATGGAGAGTCGTGAAGGGTCTCGCCATGCATCCGGTGAGCGCGAGCGAAGTCATGAGAATATAGGGAGTCGCGAAACGTCTCGCCATACTTCTGGTGATCAGGATCGAGATCGCGGGAGCATGGGGAGCCATGAAGGACCTTATCGGTTACTGAGCGACACCAGACAGCAAGCGAGTTACAGTGATTTAGAACAGAACGGTGGATCCTATCTCGTATCTGGAGAAACCGAGCCGAAACGACGAAGTGTAGGGATGGGGGATGGAGTAATGTTCCACCACACCCCACGGGAAGATGGAAAGGCTTGGGATCTAGAGAGGTGGGAACAAAGGGATGGAAAGAAAACTCCTCATAACTCACCTGTGCTCAGGCGTAGGGCGCACAGTGGAGGTGAGAGAGGTATGAGCGAACCACCTAGGACTGACATACTGAGAGCCGAAATAAAAGCCAGACGGATTGATGTAATGAGCTTAAAATCAGACTTGGATGAAATAATTGACGGCACAGTGGCAATAGAAAGATTAGAATTGTACGCACCAGATGAAATATTGTTCTTATCTAAAGATGTTACTCGGAGAGCGAGGTCAGCTCATGAAAATTTAACAAATTTGGCAAATAGATATATGATAGACCTGTCAAGGACCAAGGCTTTACAGCCCAATCATAGGCTAAATTGTACAGACCTAGATTTAGATGAACGTAGAACAATTGGACTAAGAGTACACATACGGGAACTAGTCATGTGTATCAGAATATGGAGAGATCTGGACAGATGGGAGGAAAAATGGTCTAAGAAGGGATCTGTTAGAAGGAGTACAATTGCGAAGTCCCAAGATACAGATCTAATGCGAATGGAAGCTTTCCCTTTGCGAGAAATCGCGAACGGAAATTACGTCCATGTACCCTGGAGTAGGGGGGATTTGGCGGCATTTACCAATTCCTTCCCAAAGCTTAGAGAAAATCCCGTTGAGTGGTACAAGCAGGTAGAGAGGTTCGTGAAGATCTCTAAGGTGCTGTGGATCGATTTGAACACGTTGTTCGATATCGTAGTACCCGGAGATTTGTGGACGGCATGCAAGCTTAGCGTTGAATGGCCTACTTGCGAGCCTCCGAGAGATATTCGGACAAATGGTCCATCAGACAGAGTCATGGAGAAATACGAAAGAGTAATAACATGGCTAAAGGAGAAAGTGCCAGTACAAGATATAGATTGGGTTAAGATAGATCGAACAACTCAGGAGCCTAAAGAGACAGTTCACGAGTTCTATGAAAGGCTGCTTAAAGCATTTAAACAATACAGTGGGTTAGACGTAATGGATCCTAAGGACATAGGACAGTTTGTGTCGAAGTTTGTTTTAGGATTAAGACCAGACATAAGCCTGATGATACAACAGCATCTGATTTGTTGGCAGAACAAACCTTTAGACGAAATTCTGAGGTATGCAAGGTACTGTAGCGATGAGATAGATTCGAAAGCAAAGAAACTCAAGGAAAAATTAATGCTGGTACAAATGCAAGCAGCTGGAAAGGGTGGACAGCGGCAACAGGGAACAGGAGCGCAAGCAAAGAAACAGAATAATCAGAGCAGAGATGAGGAAGAAAGACCGAGACCGAGAATGGATATCGCGACACTGAAAAAGACAACGAGGTGTCACCAGTGTAACGAAGTGGGACATTGGAGACGCGAGTGTCCTTACAATGTTGAGACAGGGGAATTAGAACAAGAGGAGAAAGAGGTACAGAATAACGTGGTTAAGGGAGCCGCAGCCCCGAAGGGAAAGTTTATCAAAGGGGGGACTCAGACTCCTCGAGCCCCGTTTCCTCAACCGCCTCGCATCACAAACGGAGGGAAAACCTATAGACAAATGCCATTGTTTGTAGGAGGAGAGGAATGCTATTACGTTGATCCTCTTACAGGGCAACGAGTAAACAGGGAGGAAGACTGTACTCTAGGAGCAGCCTTGGAAGTAGATCAGAGAGGACCATACGTAGAGGCTGAAGTAGCTGGATGTCCTACAACCTTCTTGGTAGATACGGGTGCTACTCGATCTACATTGAGATCAGCGGTAGTCCCAGGTCTGCCAATATCGGGAGAGACGATTCAGGTGGTAGGAGTCGCAAACAAGAGGATGACTAATCCTCTGACCGAACCAGTGTCAGTAAAGATAGGGAATTACAGTGACGAACATCAGTTTGTGATCTGTGATTCTAGCCCTGTGTGTTTGCTAGGAAGAGATCTATTGTGTAAACTGAATTGCACAATACATTGCACACCTGAAGGAGTAGAAGTGCAGACCAATGATGAGGATGCTGATTTTAAGGTTGTAAACTCGCAAGAGTGCGTGGAACTATATCCTACCTTAACAGTGGAGGAACTTCCACAGGATTTGAGAGAGAAAGTGTCAGCTGAGGTGTGGGATTTTACTGGAGAAGAAATAGGACTGATTAAAGGAGTAGAGCCAGTAAAAATCTTGGTAAGACCCAATGCGGAGTATCCAAGAACCCCACAATACAAGTTGACTCCAGAGACGATTGCAGGAATAAAGCCTGTGATCGAATCCATGATTAAACAGGGAATACTGAAGGAGATCGTGGGAAGTCCATGTAACTCCCCGATTATGGGTTTGCAGAAGCCTAGTGGAAAATACCGAATAGTGCAGGATCTTCGGAAGATTAATAACATTGTTGTCTCATGTTGTCCAGTGGTACCGAATCCATCAGTGATATTATTTCAGATACCGTTCCAAGCTGAATGGTTTACCGTGATAGATTTGTGCCAGGCTTTCTTTTCGATACCTTTAGATGAAGAGAGCCAGTATCTTTTCGCTTTTAAGCTGGAAGATCGCGTCTTAACATGGTGTCGTATCCCTCAGGGGTATACAGAAAGCCCATCGATCTTTAACCAGTTATTAAAACGAAATCTTGAAAGTCTAGTACTGCCCAAGAATTCGGTTCTAGTCCAGTACATAGACGACCTCCTAGTTGCGTCAGAAACTGAGGAAGCTTGCAGAGAAGACACCATAACCTTGTTAAATCACTTGGCCGAGAACGGACACAAGGTGTCTCCAAGTAAATTGCAATATTGTAAAACTGAAGTGCAATACTTGGGCCATAGGATTGAAAAGGGAAAGCGGAAGGTGTCTCCAGACAGAATAGAGGCGATCATGAAAATGAACGCGCCTACAACACAAAGAGAAGTCAGGATGTTTCTAGGCATGGTCGGTTATTGTCGGCAGTGGATAGCCAACTTCTCACTGAAGGCAAAACCGTTATTACAACTGACGCACAAAGGAGTAAGTGATCCGGTACCATGGGACAAAGATTGTTTGATGGCGTTTTTGCAGCTGAGGGAGGACTTATGTCGTGCCCCGGCCTTAGGAATGCCTGATTACACAAAACCATTTTTGCTTTACTGCTGCGAAAGAGAGGGATGCGCTTTAGCAGTTTTAGCTCAGATCCACGGAGATGCGCGTAGACCAGTGGCGTATTTCTCGGCTACATTAGATCCAGTAGCCGCAGCGTTGCCCGGATGTCTCAAATCCGTAGCTGCAACGGGTGTCAGCATTGAACGATCTGAGAGCGTAGTTATGGGTCATCAGTTAGAGGTGTATGTACCACATTCTGTAGAATTGTTAATGACCAGGACTAAGACTCAGCATCTGACAAATAGCAGGCTCACACGCTACGAGCAAGTCATACTGGCTGCCGAGAATGTGACCCTAAAAAGATGCTCCGTCTTGAATCCTGCAACTTTGATGCCACTTCCGAATGAGGTGGATGATGAAAACTGTACAGATCATGACTGCCTTGATGTGACTGAACTATGCACCAAGCCGAGACCCGATATTGTAGATGAGCCATTGACTGACCCAGATGAAATTTTCTTTGTTGATGGTTCATGTGTAAGAGACAATGTCGGTCAGCTGAGAGCAGCTTATGCAGTTTGCACAATTACGAGAGTAATAGAAGCCGCTTGCCTGGAAGGAGTACACTCCGCTCAGGTAGCTGAAATTGTTGCTTTGACTCGTGCTTGCTTAGCGGGCGACAAACTTCGAGTCACCATATACACCGATAGCCAGTATGGTTTCGGGGTAGCTCACGATTACGGGCAGTTATGGTCTCAAAGAGGTTACATGACCTCCTCGGGTTCTCCCATTAGGAATGGAGAATTCGTGAGACTTTTGTTAGAAGCATTGCAAGGTCCAACAGCTATAGCAGTGGTCAAATGTGCAGCTCATACAAAGAACATTGACTTTGTGTCACTAGGAAACCGCTATGCGGATGAAGTAGCGCGTTACTGCGCAGAACAGGGATATTCTCACACTGATGTAAAAGTGGGGGGAATCCAGGAAAGAACTGAATTGACAATGTTTTTTTTTTTTTTTTTTTTTTTTTTTTTAAAACCTTTATTAACAAATGCACAATACACAGCGTCTGCCTACAACCCCGCAGGGCCGGCCGCTATGACAAAAACTGGCTGAGCAAAAAGTGCAATACGAGGCAGTACGTTGCTGAAGCAATCTTTCACATCAACATTATCGGCAAGAGCGTAATACCATACAAATAGGATAAGAAAGGTTTAATTTTATGTTTTTGTCGAAATAAACACAAACAAACAAACACATGGTATCATAGTGGCAAGGGTTGCTGGAGGTGGGAGGGGGGGAATGGATGTAGGAGAAAAAACGAGGGTGAGGGGGGGGTGGCGCGCATAAGAGAGCAAAGCATGTGGTAAGTAGAGGAGAGGAACGTAAATCACGGAGAGGAGGGGAGAGGGACTTCGTAGTCAAGTGGAGGAGAACAGATGTCTCCACGGTAAGTATTCCAGGGAGCCCAAACTCTGGACCACTTCCCTGGGCGCCCCCGGGCTTCATATACCGTCTTCTCTCGAAACATGGACCAGTCCATGTTCTCTTTCCAGGCACTGAGCACTGGCGATCTCGGGGAGCCCCAGAGCTGTGCGATATCCCTCTTCGCAATCATATTGCCTAGGGTGACCCAAAGTGTCTGGGCAGCAGTGCAGTCAGTCGGTTCCCACACATTCAACAGACAACGACGCGCCTCAGGAAGCAATGGGACCCCCGTGACACGACTCATAACATCATGCACCCTCGACCAATACGCTACAATCACTGGACATTCCCACAAAACATGAAGAAAAGTACCATCCATCCCACACCCACGCTTACAGCGTCCGTCAGCAACCAGACCCATTCGCACCAGACGCGTTCCAGTAAGATACACGCGATGAAGGATTTTCAATTGAACAAAGCGAAGTCGTGCCGGAATAGCCACCTCCTTAGGGGAGGACACAGCGGACTGCCAGTCCTCGTCGTCCAATTCAAGTCCGTCAGCAGTCCAGGCAGCCCGGAGCTTCTCGAGCTGGTCAGCTCTGTTATGAATGAGCTTCTTATAAATTAAGGAGATGGTACTGTCTGGGACATGGCCATCTAGAACTCGATCCTCCAGAGGGGAGGACTGCGGAACGTCCGTACCGGAGGGGAAGACCGAAGACAAGGCATGTCTCACCTGCATATACCGGAAGTGCTCCCTATCATCGAGCCGGTATTCCAGCTTTAGTGATTCAAAGGACTTAACCGCGCCACGTGTCCAAAGGTCTCCCACAGTACTAATCCCGATCATGTCCCATTTCTCAAACCCTTTCGTCTTCCACAGGTTGCCCAGTCGCTCCGAGTCATACAGTGGCGTCATACGTGTCAGTCTACCACCCCAGCCCGTGGCCACCGTAGCATCTCGCCATGCCCGCACTGCACATTTCGTGGGGCCCGTAAGGAGTCGAAAGGGTGCCTTAGAGTATAGCGCCCTATTAAAGTTGCCGCCGGGCAACAACAGTTTATCTAAAGCAAAGGCAGGGGCTGGCTCCGGAGAATATGTCGCATGGTTGATGGCGCTCAGGTGTGAGGCCCAGTAGTACCGTCTAATATCCGGCAGCGCAATACCTCCGTCGTACCAGGAGAGCGTGAGCTTAGATAAGGCAATGCGGGCACGGCCATCCCAGATAAGTTGCCGCTGTAAACTCTCGACTTCATGGAAATAGCGGGCAGGAACGGGGTCAAAGAAATTTTGCAGGGCATAGAGGAAGCGGGGAAGCGACATCATCTTAAAGAGCGCCGCCCGGCCCAATGGAGATAAGGGCAGATCGCGCCATCGCCGAACATCCTGCTTCAGTCTGCGGAGCGGAGCATACAAGTTCCGCTCATAGCGGACCGAGGAGATCATGGATACATGGACCCCCAGATACTTAAAACCGTCAGTCGCTACCAGAATGGGAAACCTACGGGGGAGAGGCGGTAGAGTACCAGCTATGGCGTAGACACAGGACTTGGTCCAGTTAATGACCAGTCCCGAGTTCTTACCGAAGGACGTGAGGACGTCGAAGAGGACATTGAGTGACTTCTGAGGGGAAGTAAGATAAAGGAGGATGTCATCCGCATACAAGGAGACACGATCCTCGAGGTCAGGGGACCATCGGATCCCTTTGATCGAGGGTTCCCACCGGAGCCACGCGGCAAGAGGTTCGAGTGCCAAAGCGAACAAAAGCGGAGAAAGGGGACATCCTTGTCGCGTGCCGCGGCCCAAAGGAAAGGGGTCTGAGCACCTCCCATTCACAGCAACCTGAGCTAGCGGCTGTTCATAAAGAAGCTTGACCCATGCGATGAAGTTGGGGCCAAAGCCAAATTTGGCGAGGGCTGCCCATAGGTAGGGCCATTCAATGGTGTCAAATGCCATCGTGGCGTCAAGGGAGGCGATCACTGCTGGCTCGGCGAGAATAGAAGCTCTCGCGAGGACACTGTGGAGCCTACGCAAATTAAGAGCAGTGTTCCTGTGAGGGATGAAACCGGATTGATCCGGATGGATCAAATCACAAATGACCGCAAGCATCCGATTGGCCAGCACCTTAGCAAGGATTTTGGGTTCCGCATTAAGGAGGGAGATGGGGCGGTACGAGGCACAACGGTCACGAGGTTTGCCATCCTTATAAATGACCACTATGGTAGCAAGGCGCTGCTCAAGGGGGAGGCATCCAGCCTCAACCGCCTCGAGAAACATGTGACGCAGGTGGGCGGCCATCTTGTCGGGACAAAGTTTGTAGAGTTCAATGGGGAGTCCGTTAGGGCCCATTGCCTTACCCGAGCGAAGGGAACGGATTGCGAGGGCAATCTCGTCGACAGTAAAGGGGGCTTCCAGAGCGAGGCAGTCCGCCTCAGACACAGTAGGCAGAGCAATGTCACGCAGGAGGAACCTGGAGTCGGCCTCATCTCGATCACTAACAGGCGTATAAACCATACGAAAGTGGTCAACAAAGCACTCAACAACCTCACCCGGATCCGAGACAGTCACACCAGAATCACGAACAATGGAGGGAACAACACGACTCGCACGCTCAGTCTTGTCCAGCCACGCAAGAAGCTTGCTAGCCTTGTCACCCACATCATACAGTCGACCAAGTTGATTTGACCGCATCAATTTAGCAGCATCCGTGACACAGGCCTTATAATCTGCTTGTTTCAATTCCAATTCATGCAACAGTGCAGGCGTGTCATTCCCACCCAACTCACTTTCAAGCGCAGTGATTTCAGTTTCAAGAGCCACAACAGCCTCCCTCTTGACCCTACGCTCAGTGGCAATGAGTGACAGGGCGGAACCCCGAATAACCGTCTTGAAGGCCTCCCAGAGAACAGTGGGGGAAGTGACAGAGCCCAGATTCTCAGAAAAATAGTAATCTATTGCCTTAATCAGGTCTGAACGGAGCCGGGGGTTTTTAAGATGCCAGGGAGGGAGCGGGGGAACTCTGTTACCATGCAAAACACCCACAGAAATCGTGATCAGCAGGGGGGAGTGGTCCGAGATACCCCGGGGGAGATGTCGAATCTCACGAACAGTGGACAAAGTGGAGGCTAACATAAGAAAGTAATCAATACGGGAGAGGCTGCCGTGCGCGCCAGAGTGAAAAGTGTATTGTTGGAGCGCGGGATGTAGTGAGCGCCAGACATCTACTAAGCCAAAGGTGTCCGCCATTTCACTGAGCCACATCTGGGACTGTGGCAATACTCTAGGGGGTAGTCGGTCGCAGTCGCCGGACATGACAGAATTGAAGTCCCCGCCCAAGACCAACAAGCCGTCTGGCAGCCCAAGAAGAGTCCTGCCTAAATCAGCATAAGTGGTAGCCTGCAGTCCCGGGGGGATATAGACAACAACAAACACGACCTGTTTACCCTCCCACCTCCCCGAAACAGCAGCATACCGCCCACGCCCATCAAGGATAACATCATCAATAGCAAGAGCAAGGGAAGACTTTACCATAATACCCACACCCCGGGAACCCGAGGTGAAACCCGCATGTGCAACCAGTCGATAACCCCGGCGGTCTAGGGCCTTGCAAGCATTACCAATCAAGTGGGTCTCCTGAAGGAACACAACATCAGGGGCGTGGCGCCTCAAAAATTGCAGTACAATGCCCCGCTTAATCCTGTCACCCAAACCATTTACGTTCCAAGAAAGAATCCGCATTTCACCCCCCCCCATTACGGCAAAAACATTCCACACCCACCCCCCAGCAGAACCCACTATAAACAATCATTGCAAGATATGAAATACCATGAAACAAAGAACAGAACAAATTGAACGAGACACAAACCAGTCCCCAAACACCGACCCCAGAACCCAAACCCGTTACAACACCCCCCTCCCTGCACCCCTGCTGACTAAAAAGCCACCCCCAACTGCAGTGTGCCTGTCGCCCCATACTTCTACACAAAGAACCCCCCGAGGAGGAAGGGAGAAATCACCCGTTACCACACCGCCACGGGCAGAGTCATTAGGGAATAAGTCAATATGTACAGTACGTTGCATAGTCTCAATCGGAACCTCCAGGGCGTCCGTTACTCCTGGGTCGCTGCACCACCTTCCGCACCACCAGGGCCTCCGCTCCCAAAGTCATCTGCCGGCAACGAGTCCAACCAGTCGGCCGCACGTTCAGGTTGATCAAAGAAATAGGCTCGTTCCCGATATTCAATCCGGAGCCGGGCCGGAAACAGCATGGCATATTTCAGTCCCCGGTCCCTTAGGCGACGCTTCACTCCGAGGAAACCTGATCTTTGCCGCTGCACTTGAGGAGTGAAGTCGGGATATATGGAGACAGAGTTATTGTCATACTTCAGGGGACCATGTTTACGGGCGGCCTGGAGGATAGCATCCCTGTCCCGGTAATGAAAAAGCTTGGCGATGATAGGCCTCGGCGGGTTCCCCGGCTTCACTTGACCTCCGGGGAAACGATAGGCGCGCTCCACGGCAAAGAACTTACTAAGTCCTGCCGGAGCCAGTTGGGCGACTATTAGTTCCTCGACCAGAAGATCGGTCGCTACCGAACCATCGCCTTCCGGAACTCCGACAAGGCGTATGTTGTTCCGCCTGGCCCTGTTATCATAGTCCTCCATCCGCTTGAGCAGTAAGTCGTGCGATGCGCGCAGATTGCCAATTTCGGATTGCGCCTCAGCCATGTCGTTCACCAGGCTCGACGTTTTAAGATCCAGTGCCTTCACCCGCTCATTTGTTTTGGCCAGGTCGGCTCGAATTAGAGTTACATCCACCGCCACCGTGTCTATTTTGGTCACTACGGCCTCAAATTGTTGGCCCATGTCGGCCTTGAGTCCAGTGATGGCAGCCATTAGGTCTTGGAGCGACACTTCCGACGTAGACGATGTGTCCGTTTGAAGTCCTTCAGCACCCATGCATACGGCCCCGGGGGAGCCTCTCGGCTGGGTATAGCGTTCGATCATGTTCGTCTGGATCGATCCCCCCCGGGTCGCAGCCTTCCGGCGCCTTTCGGCCTCCACTTTCGTCGCCATCTCGCATTCAGAGTTGACCGGTTAGCCAGAGGAGGTGATGAGCAGGTAGAAAAGTCTCGAAACTCCGATGCGCCAGTGAGACAGAGGTGTAGCGGCCTCCTTGCCAGTCCAACGGAGGATCATGCAGATCAAGAGGGCAGCAGGCGAGGCAGAGTAGGAGGAGACAGGAACAAAGGGAAAGAAACCGAAAGTGAAAGCAATACACCTCCGGCGGGCCAGATGCCAGGCAGCCGTTGTTGTTCAATTACAGGTCGGCCACAGTGGGCAGCCAAGTCCCCGGTCGCGCCCGCGGGCAGGCCAGAAAGTTCCAAGTTGCAGAAAAATGGTCCCCAAGGTCCGATTTCGACCGGAAAAGGATCAGTAGCATCAGCGATGATAGCGCTGCAAAAGCCCGTCAAAACGACCAGGATAGGTAAAGGATAGATAAAGGAGGACGGCGCGGGTCTCGGGAGCTCTCTGCTCACGCGACCATCTTGGATGCCCGCGTAGCTCCTCCCTGAATTGACAATGTTGTTAGATACTGTAGATACGTGGGATGAATTAAGAAGTGTTCAGGAAAATGCACCAGATGATGAGAAAAAGAGTTGGGAAACAGCTGGTTGTTCTAGAAGTGAGATGAATTTCTGGATATCTGCAGATGGGAGAGCAGTTTTACCAAATGAACTTGTTAGTCCAATGGCAAGGAAATTGCATGGATCAGCACACATAGGAAGAGATGCTATGGTGAGAGTATTCAGACAAACGTGGTTTAACCCCAAATTTAGAGTAGCGGCAGAAGCTGTGTGTCAGCGATGTACGATCTGTCAGCAACTAAATGTGGGTAAGAGAACACCAGTTACATTGAGTCACATTGGGAGGTCTGGGGGGCCTTTCAATAGGATGCAGCTTGATTTTATTGAAATGCCTAAATGCAACAGACTCAGATACGTTTTAGTGATTGTTTGCATATTTTCTAGATGGGTTGAGGCTTACCCTACACGTAGGTGCGATACACTTACAGTAGCAAAATTGTTACTTAGAGAGTTAATACCGAGGTTTGGGGTGCCATCCTCTTTGGAATCGGACAGAGGAACTCATTTCAATAGCGAAATAGTGAAGATGCTGTGTTCAGCTTTGAGTATTGATCAGAAACTACATTGCAGCTATCGACCAGAAGCCTCAGGGATTGTGGAGCAAATCAACAGCACAATCAAGTCCAGACTTGCCAAAGTTTGTTCAGCAACATCCCTGAGTTGGCCAGACGCACTTCCAGTGGTTCTTATGAGCATACGTAGCACACCGGATAGGAAAACAGGTCTCTCTCCTCATGAAGTGCTAATGGGGAGAGCTATGAGATTGCCATCGGTTCCGACTGCAGCTCTAGTGAACATCACAGACGATTTGATCTTGGACTACTGTAAGGGACTATCTGACGCCGTTAATTCTGTGTCCCTCCAGGTCCAGGCTGCAGAGGTTCCATCAGCACAAGATTTGTGCCATGACCTGAGTCCGGGGGACTGGGTCCTGGTGAAGAAGCATGTCAGGAAGAACTGCTTAGACGTGCGCTGGAGAGGACCGTTTCAAGTTATACTTGTGACGAATACTGCAGTAAAGTGTGGAGGTCTGCCAAACTGGATACATGCCTCACACACCCGAAGAGTGCCAACACCTCTAGAAGAAACAGCTCCTCTCTCGGATAAGAATCCAGCGGAAAGCGGAGAAGCCATAGAGGGGGAAAGCCAAGCTGTGGAGGTGAGCGAAGAGGCTGAGATTGAGACGGAACAGGTCGACGAAGGTCAAGACACCAGTGGGACCGAAGTCGCCTCAGGAGAAGAAAGTAATTGGGAGTCCGATACAGATATCGAACAAACTGAGAGTGACCAAGAGACTGGTCCAAGAACAAGGAGCGGAAGGACAAGAGGTGACAAAGCCAGTTGGCCGGAGAGAAAGAAAAGGCCAAGCTCAGAAGAAAAGCAAGAAAGAACTCTTGTTCCGATCGAAGAAGAATCAGACCAGGAGGAGGAAACTACAGACTCAGGAACTGAAAGTCCAAGGAGATCGAGAAGGGTACGTGTGCCCTGCAGAAGGTACGCCACCCCAGAGTGGACTTATCTAGCAGATGTCTTGGGGACAGAAATCTGGGAGAGTGAAGAAAGTGAAAGTAATCGATCACGATCCATTTGTGGCAGTGGAGATATGGATGTTGACGCCTGGACTCGAGACTGAGGGATTATTGACTTTCACACTTCCCATACCCCCATATTTGAGTCAAATTCAAGATTTAGTGCTAAACAGATTACAATTTCCAACATTTGGTCAGCAAATGCCAGAAGAAGAAGAAAAAGTCATTCGTTTTGAATTATTGGAAATTGTTGTGAAAGCTGCAGGTGCGAGAATAATAGTGGATGCATAAAAGACTTTTGTGTATAAGCTATAAAGAAGAAGATAACCTAGCACCGAGTGGAAGGAAGAATAAAATTAGGGATTACCTTAGAGGACGGAGAAGGGTTAGGGTTGTCTGTTGCTAAAAGAGAAAAGACATTGTTGCGAAAAAGAGACTTTGTTAATAAAAAGCACTTTACAGACTGAGAAAGCAAATAAAGCAAACAAAGACTGCTAAAGGAAAACTTTTTCGCAAAAGAAGGAGCTACGCTGTTTTGATAACATGGAGAACGGCAACCCAAACCGAAAAGCTAGATGTATAATAGGTACACTAATAGCAGTAGTAATTTTTCTCATAATTACGGTAGTGACAATATCATACATAATAGGACATGAAAGTGATAAAGAAACAGCAAATGTACAGCCTATAACGACTTTGAGACCTGCTCTTGTGGGGAAAAAGGAGGAGAGCAATGTTATACGTGAAAAGGCGTTATTGGCAGATGAAGCTCGTAGATTACATATAGACGAGTCACAGGGAAACTTTAGGTCAAATGCATATGCCAAATTGTTATATGAGTATATCGATGCCATGGAGGCCAAAGATTGCTACGTTTGTATGCAATTGCCGGCTTCTGTAGATGAAGGCATTAGATATCATCATCTCCCATTGACTTATGGGATAACATGTAGTTTACTGCTTAGTATATTTTATGGTAGAGAAGGATTTGAGTACTACTTTTCAAATTATGATTCGGTACTGCCTGAAGTTCCGAATTATAAGCAAATGAATAAGTGGGACTATTACAAAAAGGAGGATAGACTAGCTAAATTCTTTCTTCCTTGGGATACACTAGATACATCATATGCACGCAGAAATAACCTAACTTTCAAAGTATCAGAGGTAGAGAAGAAGTTCATAGGACAAGTAGATGATAGATACAGAAGACAGAAGATTCTAAAAATGTCAGGACAGTGGAAAACGGATTGGACCGAAGAAGAGAAGGCACATAAAAAGAAAGGTAGCAATGGTCCAATAGCATTGGATAGAACGCAGAAAGGAAAGTTATGTTTAACTCGAAGCAAAACGTATTACGAGAATGTATTTGTAGGTGAAGTAAATTGCGAACATGCTTTTAGATTGGAGTACTATACGAAAGACTTTATGAAAGAGATGCAAGTTATTCCGAATGTATATTTTGTATGTGGAAGAAATGCCTATGTAAAACTACCTGACAATTGGTATGGTTCGTGTTACTTGGCAATTGTCTTCCCCAAAATATATCATGCAAAGGATGTAGTGATAATCGAAGGAAAGGCTTCGAGGAGAACGAAAAGGGAAGTAGGAGATGCAGAAGTAGTAGGAGATGTATTTGGAGCGATGTTTCCGATGTTAGGTTTAATACTTAACGATGTTAAGATCAGGAGACTGGCTACAGTTGTGGATAGATTATCTGCAAGTACTGCAAGGTCATTAATGTTGGTAGAAGGTGAGATGCAGTCGATTAGAGCAATGGTTCTTCAGAACCGACTTGCTTTAGATGTACTGCTAGCAAAAGAAGGCGGAGTTTGTAAGGCTTTGAAGGTCCAGGAATGTTGTACTTATATTCCTGATAATTCAAAACCACTTGAGAAAGTCATACGGAACATTACACAGATTCATCAAGAGATCGAAGATTTATCAAAAATAAATGTTTGGGAAAAAGTTGGTCATGGAGTAGGAAAGGTTGGGAGTTGGTTTGCCAACCTTGGGAAAAGCATAGTATGGTACATAATAAAGCCTGTATTGATAATATTAATTTGCATAATCACATTGTTAGGTTTAGTAAAATTGTATAAATGGTATAGGTCGAACCAGTTACAACGAACAATGAGAGAGCAAGAAAGGAGATTAGCTGCTTTACAAGATCAACAGTACAAAAGTTTAAGAGCTCTCGAAACGATGAAAAGAGGGAATATTGTAACTAGTTCGGTTTAGAGATGTTATTCAAATTGCGTTTAGTGATGACTCCTAAAAGTCATCAAAGGGGGGACTGAGAGAGCGCAAATTTGAATAGAAATTATGTATAGGCCGTATTTACAAGCACATTGTATAATGTAGGAATGAAACGTATATCGTAATGTGAAGTGACACTTATAGCATATAGATAACCGATGTAATCAACGTAAATATAGGAAATGAAACTGTATTCACTTTAGAACATGTATTAGATTTAGAAGGCCGTATACGTAGTAGGCTGATGTAGAAATGGTGTAGAAATGCTTACGAAATGTAGAACGTGCAAAGTGGAATTCGTGTACGTGTGAAACTTTAAATGGAGAAACAGCGATAAATGAAACGTAAGGAAATGTGTAGATCATATATAACACGAGATAGCGAATGAGCATATAAAGTTATACTCTACGTAGTTATATTCTATGTAAAATGTATTCAAGTATAATCAAGACTTTTGCTAAATACGAACATATATAAATGTGTGTTAAAAGTTATACTGTGTAGACGGCTTTTGTGAAAATGTTAGAAGGGTTTAGGTCATTTGTGATTCTAACCTGACTGACCAAGGGTTAGCAGGAGCACAGTCCAATGTATATAATTTAGCGGACTTACAGGAGTCGTAAATAGCTTGATGTGGACATGAGAGCCAAGAAGTCTAGCACTTGTTAGATTTAAGGTGACAACGCTGGACGAGGTTTATGGCCTGAACGTGACGAGAAACGCTTGGAATTTGAGAGTTGTTTTGAGAAGTCCATTCACAGGACCTAGAAGGGTCAACATCATAGTCGTAGTTTAAAGTTCTGTTGACGATGTTGACTTGTGCTCTGAAATGTCAATTATAATATTGAATGAAGTCACCAATAAGAAGACGAAGATGACATCCCAAGAAGAAAGGTCAACTTAACGGACGGCGAAAGAGACGAAGCAATGGAAGAAGCCAGAAGCTGACATCATCGGGGAAAGTCCGTGGTGGGCGTCAAGGGGCGTTCCACCCACACTGTGATTGTGTATTTTAGGGACAGCACCCCGGGGATAAGATAGCGAAGGCGAGGGCGAACAGCTCAGAGCAGAAGTCATCATAGAGAGCAAGAGGGTAGATGACTTGAGCAGATGCGCTGAGAGAGATCAGAGCGCAAGAGAGCAGTAGGCCGAGGACCCTTAGAAGAGCGGATGGGTAGGCAGAGAGGGTACTGCTTCTTAAACTTAAGTTACCTTTAGAGGCTAAGAGAGTTTGATCTTCTTTGGAAGTCAAACTGCTGACACCTTTTTAGGTCAGGAACTAACGAAGTAGGGATGTCACATAGCATAGAGTAGGGACAGATTTAACGTGATACTTTTTCTCTTTCTGTAGATGACGCCAAGGAACCACTTCACATCGAAGCTTTAAATTGCTGAATGTGGAATTGATTTTGTATTCTTTTGTATACTTTGATCCCGAGAGGATTGTATTTGCATTTAACTTTGACTTTTATATAAAACTTTTAAACTTTATCAGTTGTAAGTGGTTCTTCTGAGTGGCGTCAGTTAATGGGGTTTTGTCTAACCTATACAGGGGTTGTCTTTTACTCAATGACAGATACTAGCGGTCCAAATTAGATGAATGAGATAAGTTATTAAATTGATCATAAATTGATATCAAAATCTCATTCCCCGCATGTTCTTTTATATTATGTGTTAGATGCTTATAAATAGGTGAGATTATGTGAGGATGATGCTTTTGCAGATACTTTCCTTTATAAACACAGACATCCCTTTCCCTCACTCACAAAGTATTTTCCTCTAAAAGTCACGTGGTACGCTTACAGTGCCGTCCGACATGATTATTAGGCTTAGAGGAAGCTGGGCGAAGCCTGCAGGCTTAGCGGGTCCCGGGACGTGAGTTTTTTTTTAAAAATGGTAGGAAATGCTTTGATGTTGCAGTGTTAGACTATGTGTATGTGAGCCGTAGCTTAGGGCCATCAAGATGTGCTGTGCTGATAAGCGTCTCTGAGGATTTAAGCGCTTGTTTCTCTCCGCGCCTGTGATGAGATGATGCACTCGTCTGGTTGCTGTGCTTGTCACAAGACGATGCACTAGAGCGGTTACTGAGCTTCATGCCCGGCACAAACGTTTACTGTTTGGGGCAAAACTTTTTTAAGCCTTCTAAAAAGTCCTTGATCACGAGTATTTGGAAAAAAGAGGTATGTGAAGGACAGGAAGAGCTGCCAAGTGAAACTTTATGGGAGAGAATTGCAAGCCAGATTTTGCCAAATGAAGTAGGTAGGGAAGAATTACATCATCCTGGCAGGTTGTAGGGTCCCTGTTCTGGGTAGACTTGTGGCAGGTTCTAGAGTCCATGCTGCACTATGTTAGGAGCCATACTACCAAATTCAAGGAGGAGAGATTGGGGTCAACCATCTTGCCTCTGAATTTTATTAGCAGATCTGGTCTGCATGGCAGCTTGAGATGTGGATGAGGTAACGAAGGTCCGTGAACCACTACTGACGTGGCCACTTCAGAGAAATTAAGATCATTCTGGCTCTCAAGTAGGATCGACAGGATCAGGGAGATTGGCGTAAAGACATAGAGAAATCTGCTGGACCTGTCAATCCATCAGGCATTTGCCCAGTGTCCCTGGTTGGAAGTACCTTGAGGCGAAGCCTTTGCATTTTTTTGTTTTCTGCAGTGGTGAACAAGTCTATGTGTGGAGCACACCACAGCCTGAAGATGTTTTGCACTACGTTGTTGGAAAGAACACATTTGCGGATTTCTTGCATAACTCTGCTCAGGGCGTCTGCCTGAACATTTTGCACACTTGAGAGATGAGTCACCATGATCCGCAAGTCTCTGGATATCAGCCATCTCCAAATTGTCTGGGATAAAGGTCTGCACCACATTCCCTCCTGCTTGTTGAAGTAGAACACAGTGGTTGAATTGTATATCCGACCAAGCAGGGATTGGGTATTGAATGACGGGTGAAAGGCTTTTAGCGCTAGGTGAACTGGCCAGAGCTCGAGGAGATCGATGTGATAGGTCCATATGCCTTGAATTTGGAGATGATCCATGTGGGCTCCCCAACCTAACAACGATGCATCTGTCACTATGGTCTGGGAGGGAACCTCCTGATGAAATGGCATCCCTTGAAGCAGGTTGGTTGGAGAGCACCACCATTTCAGAGAATGTTTTGCATGGGGGAAGAATATAATCCTGTCTTCCCAGTTGCCCCTCAGTTTGTCTCACTGATCCACTGATCTTCAAGACATTACTGAAGGGGAGGCATGTGGAGCCGGCCATTTGGAGTAAGGAAGATACATGAGGCAATTAACCCGAGGAGAGAAGATACTGACCTCACCATGGGATGAGAGACTTAAATGAGAGAGTGACACTTCAGACGTATTGATAACAATCTCTACTCCGGAGAACACACTCCTGTCTGAATGATATTGATGGAAGCCCCCAAATAATACAGAGTCTAAACAGGAGTAGACGTTGACATGTGGTTAATATGTAGTCCTAACTGTTGAAGGACATTCCATGTCCACATCTAATCAAGCTGGGCTTCCTGAGAAGTCGATGCTTTGATTAGCTAATCGCCTAAGCAGGGGTAGACGAAGATTCAATGTTTCCTGAGATGGGCAGCTAACTCTGCCATGTATTTCGAGAAAGCTCTGGGTGCTAACAAGGTCCAATGGAAGTACTTAGTACTGATACTCATCCTGCCCCATGATGAACCTAAAGAACCTGCGATGTTACTTGGTGACTGGCACATGAAAATATGCATCTTGAAGGTCTATAGAGCCGAGCCAATTTCCCTGGTGTAACTGGGGATAGGTCTGATGTAATGCCAGCATCCAAAACGTTTCTTGCCTAATCCATTTGTTGGCCAATTTCTAGTTGAGAATGGGTCTAAATTCTTTCTTACCTTTATTCTTCACCAGAAAATAGCTGGAATTAATGCCTTTTCCTTGTGAGGAATGGCCTTCACCGCGTGCATCTGCAACAGGATATTGACTTCCGACTGTGGCATTCGAAGATGGTGATTGGATGGTTTTGATTATATAGTCGGTGGAGGACTTGTGAATCTGAGACAATACCAATTCTGAATAATATTTAATACCCAGGCATCTTTTGTGAATTTTTACCACTCTACCAGAAAATAATAAACTCTTTCCACTACTGGAGTGGGTAACAGAAGAGGGGGAAGAAAATAGGTATGGCTTGGAGCCTGCTGTGGGTTTACCCCCTTGAGCAGGCTATTGGGTGGATCTTCCTCTAGGCTACCTTCGCTGTTGCTGCTGTTTTTGGTAAGGTCATTGCTGTTGGGGTTGCTGGCGACTTTGATACCAATAAGTGGTTTGAACCCTCTAGAGGTAAAAATGGTGCCAGTAGGGCTTGAAAGACCTTCTTTGTTCTTTTGGCTTTTCTAGTCCAACAGCCATAAGAGTCTCCATCTCTGATGTCATCCAAGCCATCTCGTCGTTCGTGTAGTTCCCGAGGAGTGTGGATGCAGCGAATGGGAGATTAAGGATACTTTGTTGAGAGTCGTATTTGAGGATCGTGAGACAATGCCAAAAATGTCTACATAAGGCCATGGCATGACAATACTCGTGTGCCACCAACAAGGAGGAATCAGCTGCAGCACTGATTATCTGATTAGACACCATCAAACCCTAATTGACGATCTCTAAGAAGTCTTCCCATTTTTCTCTGGGAAAGTCATCTGCAAACTTCTGTATAGAGTCCCATAATTCTCTATCATACCTGCCCAGAACGGCAGATGCATTTGCCGCCTTCATGGTGGTTGCAGCTGTGCTATATACTTTGCAGCCAACAGAATCCAGCTTCTTGCTCTCTTTATCAGGTGGTACAGAAGAAGCAGGTGTAGTAGTATGGTGTTTCTTGACCGCTAATATGACCACACAGTCAGGAGATGGGTCGGAGTGGGGAAAAAGAGGATCTGACTCAGGATGTCTATATTTTTTCTGCAACCTCAATGTAGCTGATTTACCTGAGGTCGGAGTCAAAAACAATTCCAATGATGGCTCTAGTAGGCCTAGCACCAAAGGAAGGACTGGTCTTGCCACTGACTGGTAGTGAAACTTATTGAATATAACGGACGTTAAAGGTGCAGGCACCAACATCAGTATGTTGAGCTTCGCAGCTCCTCTTACTGGGACCTTTTGAAAGGTAGTGATGCCATCCACCGGAGACATCCGTGGTGGTGAGGAGTCTGATAGTGTCGGTAAGCGCCTTCCTGTGGAAGAGGAATAAGTATAAATGTACTAATATCTAGATCATGTGCATGATACGATCTTGATTGATATGTCTGACTACGATGGTGAGAGCGTACCATACATCAGCGATTTTTCAACTTATATTCATCACAAGTGGCAAGCACAATCGGCAGATGGGGTGGCACTACTAAAGATGTGAGAACTACAAATACCAGAGTGCTGACAAGTCACGCCCACTACGGCGATTCACTTCATAAACGCCGCAACTTCGGCGCGAAACTACCAATCCTTGCATTCTGACAATACCAGTGAACAAGGGCCGTTTGAGCCTGAAACGCGTTTGGACACACCTTGCTGCCAGGAGATGCCGGTTGTGCTTGCCACTTGTGATGAATAAAAGGTGAAAAGTCGCTGATGTGAGGTACCTCAATGTTCGGCAGTTTCATATGGATTATGTAAGCGGCCATGCCGGGGTCGCGAGGCACCCCGCTGCAAAGGTGCAGCTCCTTTACCCCGAGCAAGTGGTAAATTGACGTCAGGAGGAACAGCGATACCGTTTATCACACGCAAAATTAACAGCCAACACAGCGGTTTTTCTTTCAGCAAACCCACTATGGGATTAAACTATAAAGAAGACGGGGTGGCACTACTAAAGATGTGAGAACTACAAATACCAGAGTGCTGACAAGCCACGCCCACTACGTCGATTCACTTCGTAAACGCTGCACCTTCGGCGCGACACTACCAATCCTTGCCTTCTGACAATACCAGTGAACAAAGGCCGTTTAAGCCTGAAACGCGTTTGGACATACCTTGCTGCCAGGAGATGCCGGTTGTGCTTGCCACTTGTGTGAATAAAAGGTGAAAAGTCGCTGATGTGTGGTACCTCAATGTTCGGCAGTTTCATATGGTATATATATATACATATATATATATATATATATATATATATATATATATATATATATATATATATATATATATATTACCTACTGGCGGTCGCCAGTAGGTAGTTATAGTTAGGATTTTTTTCAATGTTAAATCTCAAAATTCTATTTGGAATAACTTTGACGCCGGTTGACGAATCTGACTGAAATTTTTCTCAAATTTGCCTCGCGGCGCTCCGCTCCTTCCCTGAAAGTTTGGGGGGGGGATTCGTCAAGCGGGGGCCGAGATAAAAGGGGGGTCCCAAAACGCGTTTTCCTCATGTTAATTTCCATAGGGCGGTCGATTTCACTTTTAGCCCGAACGGCTGAATGGATTTCAACCAAATTTGGCAAAATTGTAGGGACTGGTAGCCCGATGTGCCTTTGCTATGTCTCAAAATATGTACTCCAGTGGATTTTGAGTAATTTAGGTTAAAAAAAATATACATATCTGTAAGCGCGCCCCGGTACGCGCTCCGGGGAGCGCCCCGGGCGCGACACGCGAGGTACGCACGGAAATCTGATTGGCTCTTGGATGTCTGTAAACATTTGAAACAGTCCGGAGCGGCCGCCATCTTGTGTCTCGGTAGTATCGAGACACAAGAGGTGGCCAAACCAAAGGGGGAAATGACCATAAGGGGGCAGGGTAGATCCCCCCTGACCCCCTAGGTTTGATGTGGGGGCTTAAAAAGGGCCCCGCGGGGTAAACAATTATTTTTTTTTTGATTGCCGCGGGGTCGTGCCCGGTACGCGCACCGGGGAGCGTACCATGAGGAAAAATTAATGATAGAGTTTTTTAAAAATGTTGCCTTTTTTTAGAAATTGGAGGTCGTTCTAAAAAGAACTGTTTTTTTTCTTCTTTTTGTCGTTTTATATTTTCTATATTGTTTTTGAACATTTTTGTACTTTTTTTGGATTTTCTGAACAGTTTTAGATTTTTTTTGTATTTTTCATGGGGAAAAACGAAAAAACAGGGAATTGAAAATGGCTCAACTGGAGCAAAATCTAAAAGAAAAGAAAAAATTAGGGTTGATTGGGGCATTTATGGTTGTCCCCAGCAAGGACGTTGAGCTTTACGCTCTGTTCTCGGTAGGAGATGGTCTTCCCACAAAATTTACAGATAATTCTGAAATCTGCAAATCGGGGCTGAATGCACAGCATCGTCTCACTTTCCTCTGGTGCAGACGCAGTGGGTTGTTTCCTTTTTGAGCTGGTTCTTGTTGATCGGGGAAGGTTACTGGCCAGTTCCCTCATTTCTGCAGCAGAATAGTTTATAGGATGTTTGCGCTGCATGTGGCGTAACATTGTGTAGTTCCCAAATGAATATTTTTTATTTGGGTTTCCCCTGGAAAGTTCCATGCTACAAATTTTGCAACTGACCTTGGGTGCATTTACTTTTTTTTCCCCTCTGGGAGAGTAAAAAACTCCCAAATAATGTGTGGTCTTGGCTGGTATGGGGTATTGTGTTCTTCCAGCCATCTTGAAGTCCCCTCCTCCTCCTCCTCCTCTTCCTCTTCTTGAAGACCACCAATGATATCTTGAGGAGGTCCTTTTGGTGGTTGTGGTTGTGGTGGTGGTGGGGGTGCAGATGCACCAGCTGCTGCTACTACTGAAGCCATTATTTTGAGCAAAAAAGTAGAGAGAGCTACAAACAGGTCTTCCTAAGTCAAAGGACAAAGTCAGAATAAGGAAAAAAGGTGGGGTCTTTCATCCTTTTGAAAAAAAAAATGTATTGAACCAATGAAAAGTGTTATTTTCAGGTCACATGACCAGGGGCTTCATCATTATGAAACCAAAACTGTTATGAACCAATGAAAATTGTTATTCTTAGGTTACATGATCCGACGCGCTTACGCTACGCGCCCCGGGTCGCGTCGCGTAAGCTCGTCGGATGTTTACGTTGCGCGATCGTATACGCTCGAGTGCTTCCGGGTGCGCTTACGCCGTGCGTATCACGCGGACGCGGCTACGCGATACGTCACGATCATGTTTTCGTTCGCGATATTGGCGCTTACGGGACGCTCCCCGGAGCGCGCCCCGGGGCGCTTTATTAAAGTACGCTTTTCGGGGCGCTCCCCGGGGCGCGCACCGGGAGCGCTCCAAAGCAAAAAATAAAATAAAAAAATAAATAAAAAATTGGGAAAAATTGTAGGGACTGGTAGCCCTATTCTTAAGTGGTTTTTACGAAAATTAACTTTGAAAAAATATATATTGTGCTACATTGGGCTATATATATGTTAGAGCCAAAATGTAGCCCCAATGTAGCCCAATGTAGCCCAAAGATGGCCACCAGAGACAAAAAAAAAATAGCCCAAATATCAGCCAGATGTCGCCCAACTGTAGCCCAATGACAGAATGTACCAGAGTGTTCTAAACAACTAGAGCGCTAACAGTCTTACTTATAAAGTGAGACTTATAGTTAGGAATTAGCATTAAAAAAAACTATGAAATTCACTGAAAAAACCATAGGTTTCAGACCAGTTATAGTTAGGAATTAGCATTTAAAAAACCTATGAAATTCACTGAAAAAACCATAGGTTTCACACCAGTTATAGTTAGGAATTAGCATTTTAAAAACCTATTAAATTCACTGAAAAAACCATAGGTTTCAGGCCAGTTATAGTTAGCTGGAAATTTTACTGACATAAAACCATTGAAATTCCCACGTTATAGTTAGTTGGACTCATTATAACTTGCGCGCCTGCAATGCACTGCTGATGACGTCACATATTACATCACTCATGACATGGTCAGTGACATCACTCATGACATCACTGATGACACCATCCAGTGAATGTGTGTCTTTCTGTAAAATAAATATGTTTTACAAATGTATTTGTAAAGGTCGATGGAAGAATACATTTTTAAATAAGTGTCTAAATGGATGTTTTAAAAAAAAAATTTGATTGGTTAACTGGCTTATTAAGTGTATCTTAGTGAATACATATATTAGCGAGTAATTTTTAAATATTTAAATATATGTATCAGTGTTTCACTTTGTGTATAAGTGGCTGCATGGGTTGGTGAGTACCTACATGTGTGTGTATATGAGTTATTAGATTTTTTTTTAAATATCAGTATGAGTGACTGTATGGTTTGGTGGGGGTATTACTTAGCACATAGATGCATCAATGACTGACTCACTGTTTGTATGTGTTTTGAAGACAGCATATGTGTAGGATTGTAAGGGTGGATGAGTGTGTATATGTGTGTGTTAGTGAGTGAATGACTGTCTCACTAGTGTCTTTATCAGTAACGACATATGTTTTAATCTAGTATATGTGAGTATTGATGTTTATAAGTGAGTATATGTGAGAGTGAGAGATTGTAAGAGTTCCTGTTTAAATAAGTATGTTTTTCTATAAGTGTTTGTTTAAGAAAGTAAGTATGTGTAAGTTTCCTTAGAAGTAAGGTGGTAGTGTGTGTATAGTTGTATATGCAAATAAATGGATGTTCAATAGTTTATTTGCATGTGTGAGTATGTGTGTGAGTAACTTTTGGATGACTGTCGGTGTGTAACAGGATGTATAGGTGTATCACTACATATGATGAGTGAGTATATGTATGAGTGACTATATAGAACTGTTGGTGAATGAGTGGATGTGTATATAGATGGTGGAATTACTGAATTGGTTGCTGTTACTGGTATGGGTATCTCCATTTTTTTGAAAATGTTAGGTTCTATTTTTGAATATGTGTTTCAAGGGTTACATTACACTGAAAGGAGATCTGTCACTCTGTCACAAGGATGGTGTCATCAGTGATGTTACTGACCATGTCATGAGTGATGTAATATGTGACGTCATCAGCAGTGCATTGCAGGCGCGCAAGTTATAGTGAGTCCAACTAACTATAACATGGGAATTTCAATGGTTTTATGTCAGTAAAATTTCCAGCTAACTATAACTGGCCTGAAATCTATGGTTTTTTCAGTGAATTTAATAGGTTTTTTAAATGCTAATTCCTAACTATAACTGGTGTGAAACCTATGGTTTTTTCAGTGAATTTCATAGGTTTTTTAAATGCTAATTCCTAACTATAACTGGTGTGAAACCCATGGTTTTTTCAGTGAATTTCATAGGTTTTTTAAATGCTAATTCCTAACTATATATAGGGCCTCAAACCTATGTTTTTTTCAGTGAATTTCAAAGGTTCTTTAATAGCAAATTTCCATAGCTATGAAATGTAATATTTTTTATAATGAATCCTATATTGGATATTTATGTAAAACTATTTTTTTATGTATATTGTTCATGTTTTTTTTTGCCCTGGAGCGCTTCCAGTGCGCGTCCCGGTGAGCGCACCGGTAAGCGCAGTCTTGCGGCATGCCCCTGGGCGCGTACCGGTGAGCGTCCCATTAGCGCTTTTGCCGCGAACGAAAACATCATCGTAACGTATGGCGTAGCTGCGTCCGCGTGATACGCACGGCGTAAACGCACCCGGAAGCACTGGAGCGCATACGATCGCGCAACGTAAGCATCTGACGCGCTTACGCTACACGCCCCTGGGCGCGCCCCGGGGCGCGTAGCGTAAGTGCGTCGGGTCATGTGACCTAAAAATAACACTTTTTATTGGTTCAGGACAGTTTTGGTTTCCAAATGATGAAAGCCCTGGTCATGTAACCTGAAAATAACACTTTTCATTGGTTCAGGACAGTTTTGTTTTCCTAATGATGAAAGCCCCACCTTTTTTCCTCATTCTCACTTTGTACTTTGAGTGAAGAAGACCTGTTGAAAGACCTCTCTGTACCTTTTTGGACTGAAAAATGGCTTCAATAGCAGCAGCAGCAGGAGCATCTCAGCCACCACCACCACCACCACCACCACCACAAGGACCACCACAACACCACAGTGGTGGAGATGAAGAAGAGGAGGAGGAGGAGGAGGAGGAGAGGAGGAGGTTCCTGCCTGAAGACACTACCCCATATAAGCCAAAGGAGCACATTATCTGGGAGTTTTTTTCATTCCCAAAGGACCAGAAGAAAGTAAATGCGCCAAAGGTGAATTGTCTAATCTGTGGCATTCAACTTTCAAGGGGGAACCCTAACAAAAAATACTCTTTTGGCAACAACACCATGATTCGCCACATGCAACGCCGGCACCCTAACAACTATGCTGGGGCAGAGGTCCGAGAAATGACCAGGAACCCTCCCCAATCTTCTCCCAGCACCTCCCAAAGTAAGCAACTCACTCCATCGGGTCCAGAGGCAAGGGAGATGGTCCCAAACATACAAACACAGTTTGGACAATACAAAATCGTTTGTATATTTTGTGGTAAAACCATTACCTATGGTGAGCAAAGCATTAAGCTCATCAACTGTGCTGGTGACAACCACAATTGCCCAAAAAAACCTTAATTTTTTCCTGGTTTTTTTTTGCTCCAGTTGAGCCGTTGACAATTCCCTGTTTTTTGTTTTTCCCCATAAAAATAACAAAAAATATAAAATTGTTCATAAAAGCCAAAAAAAGTACAAAATGTTCCAAAAAACAATAAAAAAAATATAAAACAACAAAAAGAATAAGAAACAGTTCTTTTTAGAACTACCTCCAATTTATAAATAAATGCTACATTTTTAAAAAACTCTGTAATTATTTTTTCCCCATGGTACGCTCCGCGGTACGCTCCCCCGGTGCCCGCACCGGGCGCTCCCCCCACGCAATTCAAAAAAAATTTTTTTTTTTGCCCCGCGAGGCCCTTTTATGGCCCCCACATCAAACCTAGTGGGTCAGGGGGGGTCTACCCTGCCCCCTTTTGATCATTTCCCCCTTTGTTTTTGCCACCTCTTGTGTCTCGATCCAACCGAGACACAAGATGGCAACCGCTCCGGACTGTTTGGAATGTTGACAGACACCCGAGAGCCAATCAGCTTTCCACTCGCGTAGCGCACTGGTGAGCGCCCCGGTGCGCGTACCTGGGCGCGCTTATAGATATATATATTTTTTAACCTAAATGACTCAAAATCGACTGGAGCACATATCTTGAGACATAGCAAAGGCACATCGGCTACCAGTCCCTTCAATTTTGCCAAGTTTGGTGGAAACCATTCAGCCGTTCGGGCTAAAAGTGAGTTCAACCGCCCTATGGAAATTACCATGGGGAAAACACGTTTTGGGACCCCCCTTTTATCTCGGCCCCCGCTTGACGAATCCCCCCCCCCCCAAACTTTCAGGGAAGGAGCGGAGCGCCGCGAGGCAAATTTGAGAAAAATTTCAGGCAGATTCCTCAACCGGCGTCAAAGTTATTCCCAATAGAATGTTGCGAATTCCCTATACAGAATAATCCTAACTATAACTACCTACTGGCGACCGCCAGTAGGTAATATATATAATGGATCACAATTAATTTTAAGCTCCCCTTTCATTATGGATCAGTGTATGGAGTAATAATGTTGCTAGTTTTAATAGGGCAGTTTTCGAAGACTGTCTAAAGTTGGATAGGGGCTCTGCTATACCTTGGTTGAGACATATTTTAATAACTTTGGACGATATTGGCCTCCCCAAATTGTTTATGGCCCCTTTTCTAATCACTAAAACTGCAAAAAAATGGTTAAGAATAGATTTTTAGAGTATACTATTATGATGAGGATTCAGGAGGCTGCTAGTACCTTCTGCCATTACTATACCATATTTGCAACATGTGACACGGCCTTGTATTTAACATTAGAGCTAACCTATGGGAAAGGTCCCTTTTATTTAGATTTAGGTCAGGGATGGTTCTGGCGCCTAGCATGTTTTTATGGAACAGAAGGTACGTTGAGTACAGTACTCCCTCCACCCCCATCCCTCCAATGGCAAGTAAGAACAGTCTTTATTGCACCTTATATTCTTTTGTGTATTTTACCATATGTTCTACCAATCATGTCTTAAACCTATGTTAATTTAGCCTGCTTTTTCACAATGGAGGGTGGCATTAACATATCTTGAATTGTTAAATAGTCCTGAAATCTGTTTTAATGTATGTTGTTATCTTAAGATGCAAGAAACAACAAAGGAGTGTCTCAATAATATAAAGAGAGCAAGAATGTAACCATATTCACAGAAGCGTTAGACTAGTGAATGAAACCACTTTTAGTTTTTCTGAAGGCCCTCACTCACCAACCTGGTTGGTGACATGCTTCTTCATCGTGCCCCACCAGGAGTGGCCGAATGCCACCCTAGTGTGCTTCAATGCCAGTTTACTGCGGAGCTGGTTCAGTGAATAGTGAAACGTGATGAAAGTGAATTTAAAAATGCCCAATTGTGTCAAAAAAGGCTTCTTTATTAGTTTTGCCAATTGAACATGAGTAAAAACAAAAGTGTAGGATAAAGGACCAAATTATAAGTCAATATTTATCCTAAAAGTGTTGGTCAACATGTTTCTGCCATAAATGAAGGGTTTGTCAGGCTTTCGTCAGGGCCAGTGTAGTGTGAAGAGGACCCCGGCGGTATGGGCGTGCTAAGGCCCACCCTAACCTGCAGTTGCTAGTGTAAAAAATTGTCAAAAATACTAGAAAGATTCCCTCGAATTTGGAGAGAAACCGAGTTTATTCTAAACAACGGGGGACAGACAAACATATAAAAAGACAGAGAGAAAGAAAAAACCACATAGTTATTTCAATATGTCCAGATTGAATGTCCTTTAGAAAGTAGCATGCTCAAGTGCTCAGCGAGGTGCTCTGGAGGCCATAGCAAGAGATAGGAGTGTCGAAACAAGTGTACTCATTCTCCTATTTAGTTTACAAGGATCCCATAACATATTACAGGATCTCAAAACCTCATCAGTTAAAGTGGTGTGAGTGCTAAAGATAATGAATCCAAATCGTGGGCAAAGCGGTGATTATCAATGCCTGTTAAAAACGACTCGTTTAAAACTACTGACTAATGCGTGGTCTACATAAAATGCCGGTTCAAAATGGTGCTGTACCGGGCAAAATATTACTAGTGGGGAGCATACCGGTAGACCAAACAACTGTCTGAGGAAACTGTTCTCGTTTTTAGTAATGATCTTGAGAGGACGATGACTCCAGAGTTCGGCCCCATACAGGGCAGCACTCCTTAATTGAGTTTTATAGATCTCTATGACCGGGCCCACAGGCTTATGAAAAGAGTTTCTGTAAAGCTTGGCCAAACCACCAGCGGTCTGAGCCAGCTTGAGGCTTGAAGTGTCCTTTGAGGCCCCAGTCCATTTTTTCTATTTAGGTAAGACCTAGGTAGTCAAAAACAGATACCCACTTCAGTTGAATACCATTCATGTGCGGATTGTGGTGGGTAGAGCTAGCGGGGTTAAAGACCATGTATTTTGTCCTTTGAATGTTGATCTCCATCCCCCTGAGTCTACAAAACTCACATAACCCGCCAAGGATTCTCTGAATACCCATCGGAGATTTAAGAAAGCAGAAGGGTGTCATCTGCAAACATCATTACTGGAATAAACTTGTGTGCTAGCTTGGGGGCGTCTATGTCTTTCACTCCACTCAGCACACCTATCAGCCATTGATGTAAATACAGAACAAGGTAGGGGTGAGCACACAACCCTGTCTGACCCCCCTTTTTTTTTTTATAAGACCTTTATTGGATATTCAGAAGACAAAAGTAAACACAGCTTAAGGCCTACAATCCCTAGGGCCAGCCGCGTCATATGTACTCACTTTTCGCTGTTTGTCCAATTTTACACAGCCTCATAGCCGACAACCCTGGGGTCTGGCGGCGTAGCAATCAAACATGGATTTTCGACAGTCTGTGTCGAGGTTGACGACGGTTCAGGTCTAACTTTTGTATTTTTTAACTTGAACAAAACTGATAACTGGGCTCAAGATTTAGAACCACACTTAATGTCAATTGCCATGTCCGTGGGAGCATACAGTTTAGCATCATATGTTCGTAAAGAGGCACTAATGTGGTGTGTTATGTTTGTGTTGCATCTCTACCTCACCCTCCTAGGTCGCACACCCTCCCAACCCCTCTCTATTCCCCTTCCTCCTCCTCATCTGAGCCTATACTGTCTTCTTCTGGCAATGGGTCACATAGCTCCCCTCTGTATATATTCCATGCCGACCATGCTTTGTTTCATATACGGGGGCAGGCCCCAAGCACATACACCGCCTGCTCCGTGAACATCAGCAAGTCCATGTTCCTGCTCCACTGTGACACCGTGGGTAGTTCTGAAGCGCCCCACTTCTGCGCAATGTCTCTTTTAGCTACCATAATTGCTAGTGTGCCCCATATCTGGCCCCATATCTGGCCATATCTAGATAAGTCGGTCTTTCCAGCTATCAGACGCTATATTTGGCTCCAGAACCGCCTTTCCATTGCTGCTAGCAGTGGTTACTGTGTTCCAAAAGGATTTCATATCTTTGGCCGCTGGAGCAAGTTTCAGGGATGCCCGTAGGTCCATTTCCCACAATGTCTTTGCAAGTGCAATGGTTGTTTTTTAGAATGCCCTCACTGTTTTAATTTGAGTGCTACTTCTTGATTTTATGGACTCTATCAAGTCCTTCTTTGCCTCCCGTCAACTACCATTGAACCAGGTCTGCTTCATCTTTGACCCTCCCCTCTGGGTGCCAAATGGCCAGAATGTATCCACCAACTTTGCGGTCATGCTCTCATGAATCTTAGCAACATCTATTGTGGATACAATGGTACCGTCTTCCATGACACATTTTGCCAGTTCCACAAACATTGGTAAGATTGATTCAAATAAAAGGGCCATTTTTTGGGGCGATTGTTCTATCCACGTCCACCTTACTTTTTAACTGCCATTGGTGAGTGTTAGCCATTTCTCTATTGTTGAGGCTGGATCAGGTTTTCCCCCAATAGTTGGTATCAATTACTCAAGGATTACGGCGTTATGATTATTGTTCTGTCGTGACAGGACAGTGAAGTTAACAACTCTGGCCCACATCCAGTTTTCTATCATAATGTAGTCTATGATGGAAGAATGACCAACCCTGTTGAATGTGTGCTTCACAGGAGAGTCGGAACTGGTTCAGTCATTGCAGGCTCTAAGAGTGTGTTTCAGAATAAGAGATTGTATCTAACCACCAAAACATTGTTAGCAAATCTGGAGATTAGGCCATTGAGTTGATCTATGGTCCTGATTCTTGGCCAATCCTCACTGGCCTGGAATAGATATTGACTAGAGCTAGTTTAAAATTTGCTGAGAAGGTTAGCATGGTACACAGGATATCGACTGAGGGGTGCTCCACCGGGGTGGGTATACAGCCTAGATGGGAACCTACCCAGGTACATAGCCCTCCAGAGGGTCTGCCCTGTCCCTGTGATATGGCAGGGATTTGAAAGATGCAAACCCCACATGCAATTTCTCCTCCATTGCCTAAGTTTCCTGGAACATGCATATATCAAATTAATCCACAAAATCCTCCCAATCTGAACAGCTTAGTTTACTCTTGAGACCAGCTATATTCCAGGATAGAACCTTCATTTTGTTCATTACAATTTGAATGGTTGACCTACCATCCTGGGCTTCAGGCCCCAGTAAATCTTCTGACTCAAATGGCACATTGTGGCACTTGCTCATCATACCAGCAGTGGCTACTGATTTCGCCCTAGTGGCTGAAGCACCAGGGGTTTTCTGATACGCTTGGAGAGTGGGTTTGAGCATGTCAGTCCGTGGAGCTAGAGGGGGCTATTACCAGTGGCAACGTGTTAAGCTTGGGGCTTGATGTTACTGGTGAGCCTGGGGATAATGTCAGGGAGCCAATAGAACTAGAGTGCACAATCTCAGAGTTGACGTTGGGGCACTGTCTGATGGACCTAGACTCTACAGTTTTCATAACCATGGCCATGCCCAGTGAGGGTTCCCTTGTTTGTTCCATCTTGGCTCCCTACCTGCCCCATGCAAAACAGATGAGCCAGATCACAGGCTCTGCCACAAGCCCCACATCCTAGGGGTAAGTACCAGTCAATTGACTTCTTCCAAAACCCCATATCTATTTCCTAGAGGCAGATTAAATGTTTGGGGCCTCGAGTATTGGTACCTCAGTCCCAACAATGACTGCTTGTGATACCAGTCATCATGAGATCGATCATTTCCTGCCTACGGTTGGATCTTTGATCTTGAGTAAAAGTGGGTGAGCGGGAGCGGCCTGATTAGGGTGCCTGGATCCTGGGTATAGAGGTTCAGTTGCTGGAGGTTTTGTACAATATGTGGGTTTTTAAAATTGATTATGACACAATCCCCAAGTTGATCTTTGGGCATGTTACCCAACCAGCTGACCCTACGATTCATAAGGATTTCATTAGCGTGTGAGTAGACATACTGGCGATATCTGGCAAGCCAGTGTAAACAATTGTTCTTGAGCTCAAACTGTGTTTTCCTCTGACCCTCTTTAACTTTGGGGACTCCTGTGAGTACAACAACATATGGGTTGAAGCTGGGGGAAGGTTTATGGTTGGCAAATCAGACCCTACCCCACCCCCCGGTTCTGAGGCCCTGCTTCAGCCACACTATTAGTCAAAATATCTGTGTATGACAGTGCCTGCTCTCCCTTCCTAGATTCAGGGTCTGTGCGATTGGTGCCAGATCCATGGAAGAAGGGACCACGTCACAAGTAGTTTCAGGCATTTTCATAGCCTCTGCGATACCAGAAAGTCTGTTGCAACAGGGTCAGTTCTGCTCACTCTGACTGGTGCGGGTTTGCAAGAGTTTTTCGGTCACTATTAATACACAGGTTGGCCAGTTTATCAAGTCAATCTAATACTGCGGCAAGCTCCTCTCTCACAATGATCCATATCTGCCCTCGTGGAACCTCCATTAGGGCAGCCACCCATGGCGGGAGTGACGTGTCCGGTTGTGGGTTCTGACCATTGTCCACAACCAGGGTAGGGGGAGTTCACATGTTGACATGTGTTCCATTGTTGGTTTTTTTCCGCTTTACCCCGCCCTGGTAGATTGTTTGGTTTTACAAATTTTAGCTGTACCCTTCTGATTGCTCCCCCTCCATGCAGGTGCCTTGGTTATAGTTCCCATTTCGGTGTTGGGTGCTTGCAGGAACAATACCGGGGTTCTTTCCAGATCACTATTGGTTATGTGGGTATCCAGGTCTATGGGAGTGCATCCGAGATCAGGGGTCAGTGATAGTCGACATTCTGTTAGTTCTATTTCCGTGGCCACTACACCTATAGTCCTCTGGAAGTCTGCGGCAGGGGTGGGGGTATTAGCTGGGGCAGCGATTGTTTAATTATGTTGGTAGTGCGCTTCCCCAGTTTTCTATACAAATTACGTAAACACTCCTGTACTCGTGTTTGCCTACACAACCATGCAGAGGTAATCCTGTGATTTCTTAACTTATGACTTATATCTTCATTCTTAGTTCCCCTCAAGATACTCCACTCTTCCTTATAATGTCAATTAAGCTGTCTGCTTCTTCACCTGTCCAGAAATTGCACACCTGGTTGTCCCACATGACACGAAGCATCGCTAGGAATTTCAGTTGTGCTCTGGCTCCAAGTTTATTTAACTCCTCCATCCTTCTGACTAACTCCCACTGCTTTTGATCTGTTACGCAGCACACATCTGACCTGATAGAGAAAATAAAACTTTGTGCTGTATATTGTCTGTCCTTCAGAGCTGCTGTCAACATTGTTTCTATGATCGTATATGAGAGAAAGCTTACAAGAATTTTTCTTGGCTTTTGTCCCATATTACGCTTGAAAGTGTCCCGATGGACTCGCTATATCTCATAATCCAAATTGACATCTGCCCTGTCTTAAGATGGTCTCCTTTAACAGTTTAATTATAAAAGCCTTGATGTTGTTCCTTCTTCAGCTTCTGTAATATTTAAGACTCCCAAGTTAATTCTCCTGGAATGATTCTCAGTTCTTTCCAAAGTTTCAGAGTCCTATATTTTCCTTGACCAGTGCTCCCAGCCCCTCAGTATTTTTGGTGATGTCCTTCCTCATTAACGCTACTTCTTCCTCCAGTGCGCCTGTCTGCGCCGCTACATCATCCCGTTTCTGTGTTAAAGTTGCATAGGAGGCTTGTATATCTGCTTGGTTGGTTTCTGATGTTTTGAACGACTTCTGATCTCCTCTTTTCTTTTAAGTCTAAAAGAATGGAGGCCAACTGGGTTTCATGGTGCAGATCAGTCCCCCTGTCTCCAGTACAGGGTGGTCTTCGTGCCTTGGCCTTCCCTCACCATCTACCTCATCTCTTACTTCCAGAGCACTGAACCTATTCTGTTTTGATATCTGGAATGTGCCCCAGCCACTACACCACCTCCACCTCTTGCCTCAACACCCTCGTGACCTCCCGGGCTGTATTGACCTCTTCTGGGGCAGCATTAACCTCCCCATCCCAGACTCCTTTTGGGACATAGTTGCTGGTCTCCCACCCTCTGTCCCTGAAGTTGTTATATGGGTCACAACCTTATAGAATGATTTAAGGGAGGGGGAGACCATGACCTTGAGGAGGTGAGATTTTTCCCCCCTTCAACGAGGACTCTTCCCCAATTGGGTCGATGATTCCACTGCTCTCACCAGTTTTGTTGGGGCTAAGCCCCCTGTTTTATTAACACCTTTATCACTGGGGGCCTCTAAGGCTAGGGGTAATTATAGATCTAAAATTACCCCAACCGATTTTCAAGCAGCCCGGGTGCGCAAGATATACCTGGATATCTTATCAGGGACGGCACCTGCTTTCTCCAGGGGCGGTGCACTCTTCTCCATAGGAGCACTCTGCTGTGCTTGTAACCCTCCTTGGCCTCTTTTACTGTCCCAATGGCCTTTATTCACATGTTGTGAGGCTGCAACAAAGCTAACATCAAGCACTCCCTTAGCGCTGCCTTTTTCCCCTCTTTCATCCACAAAGCAGCTTGTTCTGCCTCTGTCGCTATGCGAGAGGGCTCTCGCCAGCCACCAGCTGCGCAGTTGCACCGCAGCCCTCTCCCACGTCAGAGCAGCTCTCCCTGCCTCCGGGCAGCTCCACAGACCTTTGCCATTCCCCAAGTGTAACCGCATTAATTCAATTTTGCTGATGTGCAGTGAGTTACTTTGTCACTATCTGATTAGGTATGGTGGGGGAGGGGAGGGGGGCGCACGCCTACGCACCCATCCTCCTCGTCTCTCTGGCGGTCCGCAACCGTTTACCTCACGGCCGCCATGTTCCCAGAAAATTTACAGGTCACAGAATGTAAATTGTGTCGTTAAGATATTTTTTTAATTAAATTTCAGGTGTGGGGTGTTGGGTTTGTAGGGGTACAGGGTGGAAAGCAAGTTAATTATAATTATTCATAATTATTTTAAATTTTCAGTTATTTCATTGACAATTAACTATTTGAACTGTGTAATTAAGATTTTTTTTAATTATATGTCAGTTGCTGGTAATTGTGTTCTTAGGATTAAGGGGTGGGAAGTTAACTAAGAAATACTTTATTGCTAATTATTACTTTGATATAAATTACTTAATTGATAACTATGTTAATTATAAACTTATCATATTTATTAAGTTATATTTTAGGTGTGTGTTTAGTTTGTAGAGGAATGGGAGAAAGTTACAAATAACTATTTAATGTGTTAATTGTGTTATACTTTATTTATTTCTACTCATTAGGTCTCGCGACCTATCGATGCGCGCAAGCGCATCGAGCGTAGCGAGAATTCATGTGGCGAAAACATCTTCAAACCAAAGGGCTTTCAGCCCCGCGGTTTTCATGCAGTGCCCGTGTACATGCACGCGCATCGCATCCAAGCCCAGCCCAGTCCTCCCCTAGCAGCACTCCTCCCACGCCAGCAACTCCCCCCTCCCACACCAGCACCTCCCCTCTCTCGCATTCGCGCCATCCGGCTTCTCCTCCCCTAGCAGCACTCCTCCCACACCAGCATCTCCCCCCTCCCACACCAGCACCTCCCCTCTCTCGCATTCACGCCCACCCACCAGGCTCTCCCGCCCCCATCAGGCTTCCCTCCCAATCCGCGCATTCACGCTCCCCCTCCAGGCTCTCCCGCCCCCATCCGGCTTCTCGCATCGCACTCTCTCCTCCCCCCTCCCTTCTCGTATTTTCTTGTTGTTTTACCCTGCCATGCGGTCTTTTGGAATCTCTGCCCTGTTTCCAGGGTTAGGGTGTTTGCTTTACTCCTTTCCATTTTATAATGTTGATTTCTCTTTAGGTCTTGCGCTCTCTGTAGGGAAAGGACTCCTGGCACTAAACTCACCTCGCACCAAACACCGCTCCCAAAGCCGTTGTGTGATCTACATTCATTCCGCCCCTCACTTCGAATTCCGAGGAACGAGGCCTGCTTGCATGTGAGACCCTGGCTGACATGCTTCAGGTTCTACACAGTAACCAGTCTGTACGCTGGGTGGGGGCAGGAGGGGTGGTTGGTCGGAAGCGTTCGCAGTATCGACAGGACTGCTGCAGCCTGCCGCATTCCCCAGACAGTCTATTGAACGTCACGGCAGGCCAGACGGCTTCTGCCTTGCATTTCTCGGAAGCATCGCGTCGTTGTGTTTATTCCTTCGCTGCCAGCTCGCCGTCTTGGCTGTACAGCCCGCGCCGGCTGAGGATTCCTTCTCGAGCCTCTTGCGACAGTGCCCGGGCCTGTGCTTGTTTGTCGAAGAGCTCGGAGCTGCCTCGTGCACTGCACGGGGCACTTGGAGAGGGTCAGGAAACTTGCTTGTCATATTTCTGTGCAAATAAAACGGATTACGTCTGTCCTTGGAAGTATTACAGGAATGTGGCATGGAAATGTGCTGTTCTGTACAAATCGCCTACTTCTTGCAGTAACTCATCAAAGGACGTCTCCGTGACACACAGACATCTCCTCCGAATGTTCAGCGCGTTGCAAAATAAGGGGAAGTTTCAGCCCCTAGTCATCTCTACACGCCTCTCGCCCCTTGACCTGACACCTGGTCCCTCTAGTTTGCTCACTTCCCGGTCTGCTTTTGACTCCCGTTTACAGGGTCTCCAGCTTTACATGTGATACAACTCTCTGCCTGTCCTTTTCTGCTGCTCTGCGTGGCGCCGTCCTGTGCGTTTACCGCCCCCCTCCTGTAAATTACCCTAAGCAGTGCTTTAAATGGGCCGGTGCTGCCCGGAACGGAGTATTTTAAGAGGGAGAGTACCGGCACTTCTCAAGAGATATAATACATTTAATTAGACAATACCGGCGGCACTTCTCAGAAACGAGTCCCTGCACTTCTATTTTTACATTTCAAGCACGGCTCCCAAGCTGCCATTGTGACGTTCGACGTTCGCCGGGTAAAACAAGCCGCCTATTTTTTTGTTGTCTGGCCTCCCACACCAGCACCTCCCCTCTCTCTCCAAACCTTGATCCAGCACCTCCCCTCTCTCACACCAGCACCTCCCCTCTCTCTCCACGCAATCACAGCCTTTCCCTAGCAGCACTCCTCCCACACCAGCACCTCCCCCCTCCCACACCAGCACCTCCCCTCTCTCTCCAAACCTTGATCCAATCTAGTAAATTCCCATGCTGTCCTCCTCCTGTCCGCTTCCCTGGGTTAATTAAAGTGCCCTCGTTAACTTCCTCTCCTCTTGACTCCTCGGTGCAGTTGGCTGCGCTTCAACTCCTCCCCTCAAAACTGCTGTTTTGACCACAGCGCCCACCTCAGCCCGCAGTAAACGGATCCCCGAAACAGAACGCACCTCGATCCAATCTAGTAAGTTCCCGTGCTGTCCTCCTCCTATCCGCTTCCCTGGGTTAATTGAAGTGCCCTTGTTTACTTCCTCTCCCCTTGTCTCCTCGTTGCAGTTGGACGCGCTTCGACGCCTCCCTTCAAAACTGCTGTTTTGACCACAGCATCTGCCCACTTGGACACACTTTATCCTAGGGGCTCCCTTCCGGTGTATATTGAGTAAGTTTCAAAATTGCCCAGCCACTCCTACAGTGCTTTCCACTGTCAGCACTACCCAAATCCTCACTCTGTTCCTTTTCCACACAGTTGGATCTCTACAGCCTTCCGCTTAAGACCACCTCGGCCGCGATTCGTTTGCTGCCAGTAACTTTTTCCGCCTCTCAGCGCCTCCAGACAGCTTTTGGTTTGAGGTCACCACAGGAGCCCACGGAGCTTCAAAGTGAGCGCTCTCACCTTCCGGATTGGTGTTGAGCCCTCCCCCACCCTCCGAGCACAAATGCAACGTTTCCCTCAACCCACCCTTCCCCGTGCATAGAGTGCGCAGCCATCCATGTCCTTACCAGAAGAGGGGAAACTTTTAAGCCCTTTCTGTGGCATCATTGACCAGCTTGCAACACGCACTCATTAAGCAGGACAGGACGCTTTGAAATCAAACTTTTTTAGATGAATATTTATTTCATTGATAAAGTACCCTGAGCAAAGTTGTATTTTCTATCTATCACTCTATTACTGCATTTGCAGCTTTTATCTCTCCTCCTCTGCGAGCTTTCCAATCGTTCCTGCCCCCCCTCCCCCATTTAATTTGTTTCCTGTCTCTTCATTGCTTGCCCGTCCCCCAAACCCTGTGCCTTGCTACGGTTTTCAGACTGCCGATTCTGCTGTGAAACCACTGTTTTGCCCTGCCTGTGTTTATGCTGCATGAGTTGTTTCTAACCCTGCAACAACCTTAATTGCTGGGGGTTATATACAAGGGTATGGTCGGTGCTTAGGGGCTACATGTCTGTGGCCAGCTCACCATGATTAAAAAAATAAATATTCATTAAAAGGGAAATCACCCACGCAAGCCCACTATCACCCACGCAACACCACACTCACCCACGCAACGCCACTCACCCAAGCAACCCCACTCATCCACGCAACCCCACTCATCCACGCAACCCCACTCATCCACGCAACCCCACTCATCCACGCAACCCCACTCATCCACGCAACCCCACTCACACACGCAACGCCACTCACCCACGCAACTACACTCACCCACGCAACGCCACTCACCCACGCAACGCCACTCACCCACGCAACGCCACTCACCCACGCAACGCCACTCACACACGCAACGCCACTCACACACGCAACGCCACTCACACACGCAACGCCACTCCCACACGCAACGCCACTCACACATGCAACACCACTCACGTTGCCAATAGGTCTCGCAGTAGGAAAGTTGGAACCATTACAATTGCTAATAACAATGCCTTTTATTTTTTTTCATTTTAAAAACATAAAGGGCTTTGTCATTTACTAAACCAATAGCTCCAACTTTCCTACTGCGAGACCTATTGGCAACGCCAGTGCTTGTTTTTAATTGTTGGGTGTTATGTTTGTGGGAATATAGTGAGGTATTTTATTTATATTAATAATATTTGTGTTAATTGATAACAATTATACCAATAATTAAAAATATATGTTTTTGTGAAATAAAGACATTTAACCCGCTCCATGCATCGAACGCGCAGGAGCCGTCAGATGCAAAAGTGCTCATGTGCGTTGGACGGCTCCTCGCGTCCGATGCCATGGCACTGGAAATCCCTCTGGTGCAGGCACCAGAGGGATTTCCTTTTCCCCCAACAGCCTTGGAGCTGGGGAACACCTTCCTCAGCTCCTGAGGCTGTTCCCCTGGTTTCTCTGAAATGACGATCAGCATGCACGTCGCGCTGACGTAATTTCAGAAAAACCGAAACTGAAATGAGCCCATGCTCATTTCAGTTTCACTTTCTACATGCTCATAGGGCTATCTCAGCTCAATGAGCACGTAGAAAGACCGGAAAGGTATCATTGGAAAGGGGAGAATCTCCCCTGTCCAATAGTACCATTCCCTAGGGGACCCCTGCTTGGGAGTCACCCAAGAAGGGCGATCCCCAAGCAGGTATCCACCCACTGAACACCAAGAAGGGGTGAGCGGCCCCTTGGGCAAGGGCCTTTGCGCTCCACAATTAATTTGTGGCATATTCTGTCTATCTGCCCCCCCCGAAAGATTAATAGGCACCAGGGATTTATTGTTAGGGTATATTTAGGGGTGGGGACTGCATGGCAATGCCCCACCACCCTGACAATTCCACAGTCTGCCTGCCTACCATAGTAGGCAGATGGGGGCAATAGCCCCCCATCTGACCCCTCCCGGTGGAGGCACACTAGGCACCATAGATTGTTTTTTTATATACGTAGGGGTGGGGGTTGCATTAAATGGTCTTGTAATGCCACCACACCCCAAAAAGAATTGCCTGGGAGGCAGCTGGGGGCAATAGCCCCAATCTGCCCCCAAGTGGGGGGGGGGGGCAGCAAAAAGAATTGCCACAGTCTTTCTGACCAAACCCAGACAATTCTGAAAACTAGACACCCGGGGGAGTCTGGGCAGGTATGGCTTACGTAGATCCTCCAACATTTTCCTATCCACAATCCCCAGCAAACCTCAAATTTGGCTGAATAAATCAGAATTGTCCTCACATTTCTGGGGGGAATCACATTGCTGGAACATATGTCTTGCCACTCAGCGTTCCCATCAGTCTCCTGAGTGAAATGATACCTCACATGTGTGGGTGGGCCATTGGCCTGCGACGAGGAAGGGCCTATAACATAGGGATTGAGGGGATAGCACAGCATACTCTCAGCGCTATATTTTTTATAAGATATGTTTTTAGGTGATTCTGCATTGGACACCCACACAAGTGAGGTATCATTTTTATCATGAGAATGAGTGGAACGCTGTGTGGTAGGACCTTTGTGCTGGCATAGTAATCCCAGAAAGAAATGTGAGGAAAATGTGATTTTTTTTCCAGCTAAATTAGAGGTTTGCAGGGGATTCTAGGTAGGAAAATGTTGAGGGATCCACACAAGCCACACCTCCCTGGACTTCCCCGGGTGTCTAGTTTTCAGAATTGTCTGGGTTTGGTAGGGTTCCCTAGATGGTTGCTGAGCCCGGGGGCAAAAACCCAGGTGACCCCCCTTGCAAAACCAGGTTGTTGTGATAAGGTAATTTTGATGTCCCCACAATACATTTTGGGCTGTTCTCTGCCGCAGGTACTAAGCCCACCCACACAAGTGAGGTACCATTTTTATCGGGAGACTTTAGGGAATGCTGGGTGGGTGGAAGTTTGTGGTTCCACGCAGATTCCAGAACTTTCCATCACGGAAATGGGAGGAAAATGTGATTTATCTAGCTAACTTTTAGGTTTGCAGGGGATTCTGGGTTGGAAAACATTGAGGGATCCACGCAAGCCATACCTCCCTAGACTGCCCCTGGTATCTAGTTTTCGGAAATGTCTGGTTTTGGTAGGTTTCCCTAGATGGCCATCAAACCCGGGGCCAAAACCCCGAATAACTCCCTTGCAAAACCAGGTTGTTTGTGATAGGTAATTTTGATGTCTCCACAATATGTTTTGGGCCCTTCCCTGCAGCTGGCACTTAGCCCATCCATACAAGTTAGGTACAATTTTTATAGAGAGACTTTGAGGAATGCTGGGTGGGTGGAAGTTTGTGGATCTAGACAAATTCTAGAACTTTCCATCACAGAAATGTGAGGAAAATGTATTATTTTTGACAAATGTTGAGGTTTGCAAGGGAGTCTGGGTAACAGAACCTGGTGAGAGTCACACAAGTCACCCCATCCTAGATTCCCCGAGGTGACTAGTTTTTAAAAATGTATAGGTTTGCAAGGTTTCCCAGGGTGCCAGCTGAGTTAGGGCTCAAAATCCACAGCTAGGCACATTGCAAAACAAGCATTTACAATGCAACGGTCTCGCCTTTGCAAAAGTTAGAGCTGTTGGCATTGTAAATGACAACATTTTTATTTATGTGTTGGTTTTGAAAACAGATAAATAAATGGCATCGTTATTTACAATGCCAATAGCTTAATCTTGCAAATGTGAGAATGTATTGTGCACTGAGAGGAACAGTAAGGAGGCATTTGCGCTGAGAGGGGCAGTGAGGAAGTATTGTGCGTTGAGGGGGGCAGTGAGGAGGTATTGTGCGTTGAGGGTTCAGTGAGGAGGTATTGTGCACTGAGGGGGGCAGTGAGGAGGTATTGTGCACTGAGGGGGGCACTGAGGGGAGGCAGTGATGGGGGAAGTGAGGGGGTGTGGTGCCAGCACCTTTAAATCACAAAACTCTAAAGAAAGTTATATTACTTGTGTTACCCAAAAGGTGCATCGCTGCTTGACCTGCAAACAATAACCAGCACTGGAATCCTCTTTCACCTTCCACTACTGCTGCGGATTCACATTACGTTCCTGCTTACCTAGTTTGTTGTCTCACCAGCTTAAGAAATGGGAAAGCGTCTCTCTGCAGGCCATGATCAGCGGTCCTCAGCTAGCCTCGCACAGGCCCCCCCTTGGTGAAGTCTTACTGGGGGAGCGGGGATATGTTGGTGCTGTGGGACTGGCAATGTTGTAGCGTGACTGGGGTGGGAGGGAGAAGGGGTGTGCAAGCGGGAGAGGTGGGGGGGCACTGGCTTGGTCGCCTAGGGAAGAGGCAGCGTTTTGTTTGGTGACGGGGTTAGAGGAGCTGCTAGACACCCTGGAAGGAAGGGGGCAGGGTGGGGGCACCAGCAGGAGGGGGCAGGAGTGTCATCGCTAGGCTGGAGGGCACCGGACCCCTGGTAGCAGAGAGCCCCTTGCAACATCTGCGCCGTTTGCATTGGAAGTGGCCGGTGCACAGTGATTAAGCCATGAGGTTCCGGAGTCACTCCAGGTATTTTCCACACCAGGTAAAAACCATTACCCTAGGATAACGATATTTACCGGTTATGGCAAACACATTTTTTTCTGGAGTTTTCTATATGGAAATGCAACATAATTTGAAGAACCAGTATTTAACGCATCAAATTCTACATGTTTAGATTTTCTTCTAGAACTTTCTCTTGATATGTTTCAGCAGGTTTGACCTTCTGTATCTATTACGCGAGAAATGCAAGGGTGTGATACCTATCACATAAGTGTAATGTGTGCTGAAACACTGGCAGAGTTTTTTTTTAAGAGCTTTGTACTTTAATTCATTATGCGTTCATCTTCAAAGACTTTCCTGTCCCTCTCAAGCCTCATCCATACAGCATCCATCTGTCTCTAACGCTTACGTCCTGTGATTTCATATTTTGAGTATTTTCTTATAAAGTTAGGTGAAACCACCCTCATAAAACAATAAAACTGGCACCCTTTTTTTCAGGGAACTTCAGAGGCACATATTTGTTAGACGAGATGGATTTCTTTGTAGGAGAAGGCAATCATGCAAAATCAGTTTCACTTGGGACTACTTCCAGAAGTAAAATCTATAAGCATCCGGTTTACTCCTAGCTTTCCTATATCATGCTAAATTGGGAGTTTAGTTTCATGAACTTTACCTTTATGCAACAAAAGAGAATTGAGGCAATAGTGGCTCGAATTGTGCTTACTTGAAATTGTCTAACGTGTTGGGATAGAATTATGAATATCCACTAATTACCAATTACAGGCCTCAATTCACAACCCTTTCTTTAAGTGTGGATCCTCCTGGAAACTTGCAAGTAAGTCACATTAACTTTAAAAGTTAGATAACTCCCCAAAGAAAGAATACATTTGAGAATCAGGTTTAAGGTAATGATAGACCATTTTCCAAAGGTTTTTTTTGAGAGAGAGTACAATCTGCACTTGGACGTTCCTGAGTAAGACACACCTTTGTGAGGAGCAAGGAACACCTACTCACCTCGTTACTTATTTTTAAATTATTATACCTCAGCCACGTACCTACCCTGGTGTAAGATGAAGGCATCACGCTGTAAAATAACCTAGGACAACTTGTAGGCCTTCAGACAAATGAAACACGGAATAGCTGAGTGGAAGTTTGCATCAAGAATAAGGACAGCTATGCTTGGATGTGTTCAGAGAAAATCTATTCTGCTTAGGGCATCAGAGAGCAGGAACCATTTCAGGAATGCTTAGGGACTGGCAGTGAACGACAGTTGGTACAGCAGGACAATAAGGGTACAACTAAGGGGGGGAAGAGCTGGGTGTGCACAGGGTTGTAAGGGGGTACAACCAAATGTGGCAGAGCGGAGGAGTGTGCATGGTGGTAAAGAGAGTACAACTAACCGTGGCAAAGCTGGGTGTCCGCAGGCGGTAAGGGTGTCACTGAAGGGCGGTTAGGTATGCAATGCACTAGGGGCTTTGTTGCCGAGAATCCCTTACCTGCTTTCTGCAGCTCTGTCCGCAGCCCCTCCGGTCTGCCCCAGTCGGGCTGCCTGTTCCGTCCCACAGAAGATCACCAGGAGCTCTCTTGCATGCTTCCCATGGCTTCGGCAGTGCTGTGACTGCAGAGGGATCTTCCCGGACCTGAGAGTCTCGGTCTTTGGCACACCAGCGATTCATCACTTGACCCTGGAGCGGCGAATTGGTGCTGCACCGGGTTGGCCACCATCGCAAACTAGCAGCCTACAGTCTGCAGGGTCGGCCGAAGAGCACCATTGCCCCACGACCACAACAACATCAAACCCGGCTTCGCCCGATGACATCACACGGGACCGAGTTCTTTTTTGGTAAACAACATTTTAAAGAAGACGCGTGGCATTGGTGAAGTGTGCGCGTAGGAGCAAATATATGGATATTAAAGAAGCCGTGTGGCATCATTGCAGCCGGTGCGGTGCTGTTGTGAATATGCAGCCACATGGTGGAAATGAAATATAAAAATTAAAGCAGACTGTGAAGCCGATCAGATGTGTGGCGCTGGGGAAGCAGGAGCGGGCACGGTGCTGTTTTTAAACAAGCCCGTCAGAGGTCTGTGAACTCTGCTGCTTCAGTCTTTTGGCTCTGCAATACCAGCGTGATCTGCGGCTCGCGCACTCGCTCACAAAGGTGTGGTACTGTGTGTAAAGAGATGCGCGCGTTCACAGCCCGTGTCTCCAAAAGTGCGCGAGCAGCCATTGTCTCCTATGTGTTTGGCAAGCTTGTGTACCTCTCTTGTCCCAGTTCGAAGTGCTTGGGAGCGCTCCATGTGCCTTGGCCGGTGCCCACCCGGCATTTGTCACCCCGTGTGGTGGCCGAGCGGCGCGGATGCCACCCCGCTCATTGCCGTCTTCAGTTGCCGCTGTTTGCCTCGGTTACGAATTCACTCGAGAGAGCCTACCCCTCGGTGAGTTCAACCCCCGCCTACAATGCCCAGCTGGCCGGCCGGCCAATTGCATCACGGCCCGGCCGGAAGTCCCGCCTCCTCGAGCACCCGAGAAAGGAGAGGAAAAGTCCTCCCACGGCCCAGGGCTCCCGTGAGTTGTGGAGAGCCCCGGAGCCGCCTGCGCAGAGGAGTAGCCTTTTGTCCCGCGGCCCCGGAGAAGAGCTGCAGAGCCGAGGAGTCACACCGGGAGCAAAGAGAAGTGCTGCGGAAAGAGCCCCGAGGAGCAGGAGCTCTCGTGTAGCCCCCGCCAGCAGAGCCCGGTGAGTGTTGTCAGGTGGGGGGGAGAGCTCCGGACCTTGCCACAGTGCCACCGAGCGGCCCCACCTGGTCAGCAGGGCCGCTCGAACGAGACCCCCAAGAAAACGCTGTATTGCCCTTGCAGGCCAGTCCTGGCCTGCAAGGCATTAAGGGCTGCGCCGCATATTAAATGAGCGGCTCTCCCGCTGCTCCGGGGAGAGCTGCGCTGGCGCTTTGCCGCTTCCTGGGCCCTAGGTGGGGGTCCGGTCCCACCCGGACCCTGCTGATTGACTGAATATAGAGACACGCCGCACGTTCTTTTTAATTGCATTACAAACTCATAGCTTTTCGTCAGCCCGTTGTATTCAAGGCTTCTCACTAATTTCCAGACGCGTTGACGCCAGCCCCTTTGAACAAAAAAAAAAGCGAAACTGACTAAGTAGCGCGCGCCCGGCACTGCACGTTCCACATGAATCAAACTGCAACTAATTCAAGGCTTCGAAAACGAAACTGACGATGTAGCGCGCGCACCGCCAAGCAGCCAAGGCGCCAAAACGTGCCAACGTGGTCAAATCTCCGGCAGGAGAAGCGCGTGTCAGTCTGCTGTCCACATTCCCCCAAAAGTGATAACATAAGTTGTCTCGCCCTAGACAGCAAAAGCTTCACTTTTGCTTTCGTCTAGGCGAGACCTAAAAAGGGTCAGTTTTCAATGGAAAAATGTGATGTGTCCATGTTGCTTTTTGGGCCATTTCCTGTTGCGGGCACTAGGCCTACCCACATAAGTGAGGCACCAATTGTATTGGGAGACTTTGGGAAATGCTCAGTGGGTGGAAGTTTGTGGATCCACGCCGATTCCAGAATTTTCCATCACAGAAATGTGAGGAAAATATGTTTCTTTTAACAAAGGTTGAGGTTTGCAAGGAGTACTGGGTAACAGGACCCGGTGAGAGCCACATAACTCACCGCATTCTGGATTTCCATGGGTATCTAGTTTTCAGATATGTACAGGTTTGCTTGTTTTCTCTACGTGCTGGCTGAGCAAGGGTTCAAAATCCACATCTGGGAACATTGCACAAAAAAGGATCAGTTTTCCCTGGAAAAATGTAATGTGTCCACGTTGAGTTTTGGGCATTTCATGTCACGGGCATTAGGACTACCCACCCAAGTGAGGTACCATTCTTACCGGGAGACGTTGGATAATGCTGGGCGCGTAGTAATTTGTGGTTCCACGCAGATTCCAGAATTTCCATCACAGATATGTGAGGAAAATGTTTTTTTTGCCAAAATGTGAGGTTTGCAAGAAATTCTGTGTAACATAACCTAGTGAAAGCCACACAAGTCTCCCCATCCTGGATTCCCCTGGTTATCTAGTTTTAAAACATGAATAGGTTTGATAGGTTTCCCTAGGTACCGGCTGAGCTAGGGTTAAAAATCCACAGCTAGGCACATTGCAAAAAAAAGGTACGTTTTCAGTTGACAAATGTGATTTGTCCATGTTCAGTTTGGGGCCGTTTCCTGTAAGAGGCACTAGGCTTACACACACAAGTGAGGTACCATTTTCATCGAAAGACTTAAGGGAATACAGAATTGTAGAACAACTGAAGTTGCTTTGAAAAATTTCCTATAATTAATATGCAAATTTCGGAGACTTGAAAATAACTTCGGCTTCTAAAATCTATATTTTGCTCCCATTTCGGAAATACATAGGTGTCCTTGATACCTATTTTTCACTCTTTATATTTTAGCAAACAAATTGAATATACCTGGTACACAATGAAAAACCAATGAAAGAGCCAGCTCAGTTATTGGCTCTGGGTTCCTCAGGTTCTTGGTGAATCTACAAGTTTAAAAATCCCAACAACTATAAGGGTCCAGTGGATGTAATTGTAAATTGCTTTCATAAATCTGTCAGACTCAGAAGAAGATATATGTGAAAAACGTTGGCACAAATGGCTGGTTTTTTTTCAACTCATTTTCAATATTTCTTATTTTCAATTGTTAATTTCTATTAAAAAACCTTGAAGAATTTACACAAATGACCCCTTGCTAAATTCAGATTTTTATTTTTTTATTTATTATTATGTTTATATTGATTTCAATGGCAAGTATACACTCATTATTCAACATCAGATTTTTAAGTTACTCACATCATTGCACTTTCTGAAACTTACATTGTCAGATACACATCAATCTGCCCCATCTCGGCCCGCATTTCTACGCATTTCTATTGCCAACATTGGGGACACACAGATATCTCCACGATACACATTCCATTTGGAGCATTTCCTATCCTATTTTCTGGGGCAACCCCTGGCTACAAACACCTCCATCTCCGCCACCATGCATCTGTCTAATTCTTTGGCCCAAACGATAGTAGAGGGCGGAGCGGCCCTTCCCCAACCTCTTGCCAGTTCCTGCTTAGCCAGTGTAAATCCTAGTGCCACTAATTGTTGTTCAATGTCGGTTAGGTCAGTTGCAGCCCAGATATTAAGAAGCCCTTGTTGTGGTGTCAGGACCAGTTCCTTCCTCACAGCTGTCTGCATGTGGTTCGTGGCTTTGTCCCAGAAGGTACGGATGAATGGGCAACTTCAGATAGTATGGTAGAATGTGGCCTGCTGTTGGCATCCTCTCAAGCAAAGATCGTCAGGTCTAGATCCTATTTTTGCCAATAGTGTCCCGGTCATGTATAATCGGTTTAGAATCCTAAGTTGTATCAGCTTGAATCTAAGTGTGATGGCCGCTTCCCAGGGGACATAGGAGCGAATTGCCAATGTTCGTCGTCAATTGGACCCAGGTCTCTCTGCCACTTCTCCCTAAGTTTGCTAAATGTATCTGGCAGATTATTGCTAAGCTTTTTATGTGTCAAGGATATGGCTTCCGAGTGTAGTGGCCCATCCAGCAAGCGGTCTTCCAGTGGTGACGATTCCAGTATGTCTGTAAAGTTCGAAAAGGCCGCTTGTAGTGCATGCCTTATTTGCAGGTACCTATATGCTTACCCTTTATTTAATCGGTATTGAGTCCAGGGATCTCTGAATGTAAGAATAGCACCCTTTTGAACCATGTTCTTTACAACTGATATACCACTTAGGTCCCATTTGTCAAACCCAGGCTGGTAGCACAACATGCCCAGCTTCTCTGCATACCACAATGGCGTCACTTTAGTGAGGGCACCCACCCACCCCAATCGAGAGTTCGCTTTGTGCCATATTTCCAGTGTGTGTAAAGTGGGCCCAATGTTACTCTTCCCCTTCTTCCTATCACGCGAATACAAGGCCCCCAAGTAACCCGAGCGGTTCGTTTGGTACCTGTCTAGGGCGTAGACCGGGTCAGCAGGGGCAGGATACAACCAGCGTTTAACAGCCACCAGCTGTGCTGCCCAATAATAGAGTTGTATATCGGCAATGCTATGCCTCCATCGTACCATCCTTTTGTTAGTTTTTGCAGCGTCACCCTAGGGGCCCTACCATCCCACAGTAGTGTTCAGACCTCACTCTCCACTGCTCTGAAATAGGAATCTGGGACCAGATATGGACAGTTATGTAGGATATATAAAAAGTGCGGAAGGGCCAGGATTTTAAAAAGGGAAGCCCGTCCCACAAGGGAAAGAGGAAGAGACCTCCAGTGTTTCACATCCGTTCTTAGCCTATTCAGCAGGGAACCAGGTGAGAAGTATAGAAAAAATCCTCGTCCGATGTAACGAAGACCCCCAAGTATCAGAAACCTTCCTTTGCCACCGTTATCGTAGAGTTTGCTGGAAGACGAGGCATCTGGCCTCAGAGCACAAATAGCACTGACTTACCCCAGTTTATCGCGTAGCCCGAGTCTTTCCAGAAGTTTGTGAATATATTAAGCACTGCGTGGATGGACTTATAGGGGGAGGTAAGGTACAATACTATGTCGTCCGCATACAAGGATATTCGATCTTCCACATCTGCAGCCCATTGAAGCCCTCTCACCATCACATCTCGACGCACCTACGCCGCTTCGGGTTCTAGGATGAGGGAGAACAGCAGCGGGGACAAAGGACACCCCTGTCTGGTACCCCGTTTCAACATGAACGCACGGGACGTGTAGTTGTTCACTCTTACTTGTCCCTGTATATTGGTATATAATAGTATTACCCAACCTATAATTATGGGGCACAATCCTACCTTTTCGAGGACTGCAAACAAATATGGTCATTCTATTGGATCAAATGCCATAGAGGCGTCCAACGACAACACCACTGTATCTTTCCCCATAAAGTCCCTTTGTGCCAGTACATTGTGCAGACAACGTATATTCAGGGCCGTATTTCTCTCTGGCATAAATCCCAATTGGTCTGCATAAACCAGCAAAGAAATGACTGCAACAAGCCGATTGGCAAGAATTTTCGCCAGGATTTCAGCTTCTGCGTTAAACAGCGACATAGGCCTGTACGAGCCTGAATTGTCTGCAGGTTTCCCAGGCTTTCTTCATACATGGTCCGTAAATGTAGCACTATCCGAGAGGCCATAACCTTTAAAAACTCGATGGGCGTTCCATTGGGCCCCATCGCTTTCCCAGATTTGATCTGACACATGGCCTTACTGATCTCCTCATCCGAGAGATCAACCTCAAGGGCATCTCTATCAGAGTCTGAAAGGACCGGCATATCCCTATCTAGGAGGAGCTGGCGCGAGTCGTCTGCTGTGTATAAGGTAGAAAAGGAGTATATCTCCTTTAGGTGGTCTGCGAATGCTTCCGCTATGTCCATAGGGTGGGTTATTGTCCCGCCTCCTGGCAGTGTCAGATTGGGCACCCATCTCGCCTCTCGATCTCTCCTTTCCAACTACGCCAATGTTCTTCCCGCCCTATCGCCCAACTCGAAGCTAGTCTTTTCTCACCGCCTGAAAACTTCGGCATTGGGCCTGAACCTCAGCTGTGAAGTTTGGAAAGGAAGCAACCTCACTGTTGTCGACCTTGCCGTCTGGAGTATAATATCTCTGTCTCGATAGTTAAAGACCCGGGCTTTGAGGGGTCATGGGGGGCTTCAGGTTTCGGCCTGCCACTGGGCACTCTCTGTGCCCTCTCAATTGAGAAGTATTTGGATAGAGTCTTAGGTTGAAGGTGTGTGGTTATAAGTTCCTTGACGTACAGGTCTGCCGCTGGCCCCTCTGCTCTTTCTGGGCCCCCAAAAATGCGTATATTATTGCGTCTTGTGCGGCCTTCATACTCATAAAGCTGTTGTGCCATTCGCTCCTGTCTTTTCTGCAAGTCAGCCACCTGTGTTTGGAGCTGGGAGATATCAGATTGTAGTGCCGTAGTAACAATTTTTAGTTCCTTAACCCTCTCATCCATCTTGCGAAAATACACCCTGATTAGGGAGACCTCCATCTTTACCGAGTCCAACGAGGTCCGCACTCCATGGATAGCCGCCATGACGGCGTGTAGTGTTGGCTCCGACCCCTGTTTAGGGCCAGTCTGCGTCTCCTCTGTTTCCATTTGACGCGGTGAGCTTGTATCTCCCGCCTTATTCTAAGCAAACTTGGCCAGTGTATTTTGTGCGTTGGCCTTAGGTCCCCTACCAGATGCCATGTGTGCAGTGAAACGTCTCAGGGGTCAGTGGAAGGTCTGGTATGGCACTGGGTAATGCCCGCCGTCTGCCCAGCAGATACAGTAATCCCACCGTCAGCCTGTCGGGTTTCCCTCAGGGCCGCCTCTCTGTTGCTTCCTATATGTGTCCCTTATTTCGCGGTAAGGTGCTCTTATGTGTATGCTGTCTTCGCACACCGATGGTCCTATGGCCGCACTATATCCACCCGCTCCCTTCACCTCCGTAGCATAATGGGCGACTTGTCTCTTTCACTGCACTCACCCCTTCAGAGTCGGCTGTCTTCTATTCCTGTGCAGGCTATTCAGACTATCAAGTAGGAGGTAATTGGCGCTTCTGATGAGGGTCTGGGGCACTGCGAATTACTGCCGTAGGTAGCCTCTAGCCCCCCTTTACGTGAAGCCGGTATATATCTTCTTTCCTCTCCACCCAGGGCCCGAGGGCCAACAATGTTCTTTGAGCAAATCCGGAGCCGCCTCATCCACTTGTAGCCGTAATGCAGACGATACCCCCGCTGTGTGCCTAATCAGCGATACCAGCCGTCAGATGCGGCAAGGACCAGAGTTCACCTTATCACCTAATGTGGTCCCCTTATTTGGAATAGGTGGGTACCTCTGGGCCCTTTGGTAGTTTCATCCTGTGTTCTGCTCTGAGGCAGCACGCAGTGGCACCCGTCCGTGCAGCTTCCGACGCTATATCCCCGTTAATGTCTCCCAATGGGGCCAGGCACTGTCCGGCTGCACTTTGGGCCCCTGTTGCTCTTCGCAGTCAATCAGGGCTACTCTGGGCCTAGCAGGCCTCTCCCAGCCGGGGACTCGGGTGATGGGGCTCCCCACTGCCCTCAGCACGCCTCACCACTGGACGTACGCTGCTGCACGCAGGACCACTCGCCACCAGGAGGAGCCTGCCACCGCTACTTGATGCATCCTCCCCCTGCTTTAGGTGAGCACCCTTACTTCCAGTCCGATTTACTGTCTGTAGGGTCTCTGATTCAACCAGTCCCGGCCCAGGACCGGAAGACCCGCCAAGCCGGGGCCTCAATTAAGGGAGCTTGCTCGTGAGGCACTCATCTCTCGTGCCCCGGACCGCCGCGCACTCCCCCATGGTCTCGCCAGAACATCTGCCTCACTCCGTACGGGTCCTCCGTCACTGCCAGGTTCTTTCGTGCTCGTCTGCTGGCTACTGCGGGGCACCGATTCCTCCAATTTGTCTGGGCTCCATTCTGTGACGCTGGCTATCAGGAGGCCTCCATTACGAAGCTGCCATCTCCTCCGTCAAGTCCGTACATCCACTTCCCGGGTCATAATTCAACCCGTCAGCCCACCGCCAGGTAAACACTACTTAGGGCTCAATTTTGTGTGATTTTGTGGCATGGATGGCTCAGGACTATGAAGAATATCTTGCGGGGACACGGTAGCTGACTCAGGCAGTGGCCATTCCCCCTCTAAATTCAGATTTTTGACTACTTCTCAGAAATGTATATCATTCCGGGATCCATTATTGATTTCACACCCATTTCTACCACTGCTGGAAGGAGGTTGAAAGCCCAAAAAGTAGCAAACATAGGCTATGTGCCAGTAAAATGCTAAAACTGTGTAGAAAAGTTTGTTTTTCTGACAAAAGTCTGCCTGTTCCGGAAAGCTGGGAAGATGGTGATTTCAGCACCACAAACCCTTTGTTGATACCACTTGCAGGTAAAAAGGCGCTTTCTTCTGCAGCACTTTTCCCAATTTTCTCCAAAACAACAAAATCTTGCTGTAATTTGGCAAATTTTGGGGGCCCCCAGGGGAATCTACAGACCCTGGGTACATTTAAAATCCCTATGATGTTGAAATAAAAGGACGTAAATTTGGCGTGGATACCTTATGTGGACAAAAAGTTACTGGGGCCTAAGCGCAAACTACTCCAAATAGCTAAAAAACGCTTAGCACAGGGAGGCCTAGCAGCGAACGGGTTCATTTTTATATTTAGCATTTTATATTTTTGGTTGTTTAATAGAGTTGTTAAAAATATATTATTAGTTTGAAGTGAAGAGTCTAATGCTTTCCCTAGTGTTGCACCGACTGCAGTGAGAATAGTACATTTTACTCCTCTTGAGTCCAACGCTTTCCTTACTGTTGCACACAGTGTAATAGTACATTTTACCCCTCCTGAGTTCAACACTTACCCTACTGTTGCCTCGACTGGTCTGGGTATAGTAAGTGTAACCCCTTCTGAGTCCAACACATTTCCTACTGTTACACTGACTGCAGTGGGAATAGTACATTTTACCCTTCCTGAGTCCAACACTTTCCCTACTGTTGTACAGAATGAAGTGGGACTAGGAAATGTAGAACCTCCTGAGTCCAATGCTTTCCCTGCAGTTGCACTGACTGGTGTGGAAATAGTTAATTTAACCTTTCCTGAGTCCAATGCTTTCTCTACTGTTGCACACAGTGGATTGGAAATAGTAAAGTTTACCCCTTCCAAGTTCTACGTTTTCCTTACTGTTGCACACACTGAAGTGGGAATAGTAAATTCTACCACTTCGGTGTCCGATGCTTTCCCTACTGTTTCACATACTGAAGTATTTATTATTCTTGGAGCTTATTAATACTTTTTTAGTATTGTTTACATATTTATTATTATGTGTTTATGTATTTAGGGCCTCATTAGGATCGCGGACGGACTTACGTCCGTCCGCGACCCCAGAGGATGAGGGAACGTCTGCATGGGCTGCGGCGTTCCCTCATGTGCGATTAGGATGTGACCGCCACCCTGGCGGTCACATCCTGGATATTTAACATTGCGGCGGGTGCTGCTTCAAGCAGCACCCGCCGCAATGTTAAAAGTGCATGTTTAACATTTACATGCACAAAGCGGCAGGCACCGCGCGGTGCCTGCCGATTTGTGCAAGTAAATGCTGGGGGGTACCATAGGTACCCCCCATGTGCACCCCCCACCCGCCAACACCCTGGGGGCCCGCAACGGGCCCCCAAATTCAAAAGTACACATGCTTTTACACGGCGGAAAAACCGCCGCGGAAAAGCATGTTTACAAATGCTTCCTAATTTGGCTGGCGGTGTCTGATAGACACTGCCAGCCAAATGAGAGCTTTTCCGCCGCGGTTGTAATCTGACCGCGGCGGAAAAGCAGCGGACAGTAACCAAGATCCACCAGCCATCGTAATGCGGCTGTGGGTCTTTGGTGAGTTTGCAGAGGATTTTCCGCCTTCTCCGGGCCGGAGGTGGCTTCCCCCGGCCCGGAGGAGGCGGAAAATCCTCCATCATAATGAGGCCCTAAATGTTATATTTTTATATACATATAGATGTATTTAATATTTAACACATTTTTAGTAAAAATGAATTTTTATATATTGTTTACTGTTTTATGTATAATTAAATTAGAAATATTGTAAATGTTTTGCACTTTGTTTGTTACATTGATTAATTATTTGTATATGTGTATCTAAAATATGTATATAGTTGTTCTATTGTTATATTTAAAAAAAATTAAAAAATAAAATATAGATTATAATTAATATTCTAAAAATGTGTATTATACTATATAGCTGCATATAAATATACACACATTTATATATATGTGTGTATGTTTGTTTAAACAATGTTGTCATTATGATGTCTGGGTGAAAGCTATCCGACAGCTCATCAGGGACTTTCCGCCCGACATCATAGGTTTCTGCCTGACTGCTGTTTAATGATACTGGCGGTCGGAGGGAAACCCACGGGGGAATTACGCTCCAATTCTGATGGCTGAATTGTAATCCCAAAATGGCAGCGGAGCCTGCCTTGGCTCCGTCGTCGGGATTACAATGTCGCTTTCTGCCTGACCTTTCATGGAGGTCCACCCACCATGAAAAGGCAATCGGAAATTGACTTTGGGGCCCCTTACTTGGTCCCCATGCACCCAGGCCTTCTGCTATGGGGCCTGAGGGACACCTGCTGTTCCCCCTTTAACATCTCAGCACCATGTGGCAGGCACGTTTAAATACATACATTTTTCTACTGCAGCTTGTGCTGTGGCCCTTTTCTGCCCACCGGGCAATCTGCAATAGAAAGATTTATGTTTCCGACCACCCATAGGGTGAGCGTATCCTAATACTGAGGGTGGAACCGCAGACTAATAGTTGGGCGGATTCCATTCCGCTACGGTGTCGATCAGAGCCTCGTCCGACTGACATCTTAATAGAGCCCAAAGTATTTATATATATGTTTAAATATTACTTAAACATATTTAATTTACATTATTTTAATGTAATATGTTGATATATTTAATATGTACATTTTTTTACTATATATATTTGTATATATATATTAAAAAATAATATTATTGTATATATTTTTTCGATATTAGTGTAAAACGATATTTTTTCAATATTTTTGTACTTACAATTATATGCATAAAAACAATATTTTTGTGATCGATATTCTTGACACAATATTTCTGTATCACAATATTTTTGGTTCGATATAGTGGCAGTGATCCACTAAGTTATGCTCACTGTTCCTGATGATGCATTTGGAGCTCCAATTTCTCTAAAGGCCCAGCCTGTGATATAGTATTAAGGTCACCACCTTCATTGATCTGTAAAAATTAAGTGACAGAGGTCCTAAGATTCTTAGGTAGCTGAAATTGACTGCCCTTGCTGACACTAACAACTTACATTACTGGCACTGCCCAAACCCTTCAGTGCTTGCATCGTCTTCACCTCTGCCTTTGTTGTGAACACGGTGGCTAACCCCTTTGAGACCTTTTCTATTTTTATCATGTTCTTGCTTGCAGATTCTTTTATCTCTTTCTGGTAGAAACTGTGAAGTTTTAGACACAAGCAAAAGTGTCAGTATTATATCTGCTTCCTACAAAGTCTGACATATTTTTGTTGTTTTCTTTATGGTCACTACTATAATAATATGGAAGCTTGCAGTGAAGACTACAGTGTTTTATTGTATTAGTTATAGTGGGAAATTATCTATAGGAGAAACTACAAACCACTTGGGGTTTGATACAGCCTCCAAGAGGGCCATACAGCACTATGATTGTAACCAAAATCCTGGCACTTGTTCAGAAAACTGATTTATCTTGATACAAAGTCCATTATAAATAATTATTTATTTAACCTGCTTTTCTAAGTTTGAAGCAGGGAGCTTCATTGTGCTGACCTAATCTAAACACTATTTCGTTTATGAAAGTTCATTATTATTGTCTATCATGTCTCTTTGTGGGCTTGTATCTGGCTAAAAGCTTATTTATCAGTCAGTTGCTCTATCTCATCCAAAGGGTGCCGAATAAAATTAATTACTTTTTAAACATTTTTAGTAGCTTCAAGTCACCGGAAGCAGACCCCATGTGATAACCTGTCTGATCACTTTCAAAACAAAATCATGGCTAACTAACAGACTCAAGTCAAACACAAAGAGATGATGGACAGAGCGCTGACACTTTTCAGACACTCACCCCCAGTCACAGATCTAGGTTGAATTCATCATCATTCTTTAGCTCACTTCGCTACCTCAGTTCAGACCTAGCTATATGCAAATCAGTCTTGACCCTGTGCCTCATGGGAACAGTCCAGCCCGAACTGCGAAGCCAGTTCTTCCCTGAACCGTAATCAAGCATCCTGGGACCGGTTTCTGAGTAATACCCTTCATCAGCCAGGCTAGCTTGAATCCAGTGGCAAAGTGAGCAAGGGACCCACGTCTGGGCATACCCTGCCAACTTAGGGCGTACAAAGCAAAAGCAAACATAAAGAGATGATGGACAGAGCACTGAAACTTTTCAGACACTCACCCCCAGTCACAGATCTGGGTTGAATCTATCATAATTCTTTAGCTCACTCCGCCACCTCAGTTCAGACCTAGATCTTCCCTGAACCGGAAACAAGCTGTTTCTATTGGGCACAGGGTCAAGACTGATTTGCATATGGCTGGGTCCAAACTGGAATGGCATGGTGAGCAAAAACACGATGGATTTAGGCCTGGATCTTTGTACTGGGGTGAATGTATGACATTGTTCTGCATTCTGTTCATTAATTGTTCTTTTACCCCCTTCGCTGCGGCGGCAATTCCGCCGCAGCGCGGGGGGGCAGTGCGGCGGCCGCATGCTCGTGACGGAGCCACTCCGTCACGAGCCGCAGTTGCGCTGTGCTCATGACGGAGCGGTTCCGTCATGGCCCCGCCCGCCCAATAGAACGCGCCGCGCCGGCGCGAAATCAGCGCCGCACAGGCGCGGCCGCAGGGCCATGACGGAACCGCTCCGTCATGAGCACAGCTCAGCCGATGCTCATGACGGAGCGGCTCCGTCATGAGCATGGGAGGGGTTAACTTACAGACTCTCAAAAACTGCCTCTTAGGCCCTCCCTTTAGGAGACCATCTTTCAGACAGTGACTCGCAACCTTTTGTGCTTCTTACCCACAGAAGGAATATTACGTACTTACAAATATCTTGTCACTAATTTTTGGATTGCCTCTTGAGTCTTGATCAGCAAAATATCCTAAGTTAAGGCCCCCTGTTACTGCTCCCCCCTGCTCTTTTATCAGTCTCTTGTCTCTAGACAAAATAAGAACTTAACCTATAAAAAGTCTTACACAGACTAAATTGTTAACTAAGTATAGGCCAATTTCCTTGCTCTCTTCTTCTTCAAAAACACTTGATTTTTATGTAAAGCAGCTCTCAGCTCTCGTACAATTCACCCAGTACTATGGTGATAATGAATCTGGCCTCTGCGAAGGGTTTAAAACAGAATCAGTGCTGGTGAGTATCCTCAATTAAATTAATATGTGTCTTGACTCAGTCATTCTGATCCTCCTGGATGCATCTGTCTCTTTAGACACGGGCTTCCACTCCATCCTAATTCAGCATTTTATTGCATCTGATTGACTCTGGTGTGGAATTCCCGTGCCCTTCACTGGCTTACCTAATTTTTAACTGTCTGCTCCCAGGCAGTGTTCCTTAGCCCATTTAATCCAGAATTACAAAAAATCAAATGTGGAGGATCTCAAACCTCAGCGAAGAGCCCCACTCTCTTCAACATTTATGAGACTCCTCTTGCTGCTTTTGTTCGCTCTTTTGGTTTTATCATTTTTTCCTATGTGGATGTTACCCCGTGAATACCAAGATTAGATGTGGATTTTTATATCTCGTCAATCAAGATTCCACCATGGCTTGTCTTCCATAGCAGACTGCATGAACTGCAACTCGCTCAGACTCCACTCCTCCAAAACTGAAATACTAGTCTTTGGAGATACCTCTATTTGGAAGGCCAATTGGTGGTGCCCATCGCGTCCTCTGACCTTCTTCGCAAAAAAACTAAGGATTATTTTCAACACTACCTCGTCTTTCCGCAAACGCATCTCAAAAACTATGTCTGCAAGCCAGACTAGAATTCTGCCATTTTGTTTTTCTAGAAGCAGACTCACTGCCTTCAGATCATTCAAACCTCCACAGCTTGCCTCCTCTTGGGGATTAATAAATAGGACCCCTTCTCCTCCCACGTTTGCATGTTTTAACTGGCTCACTTCAGTGAATAGGTACAATTTTAAAGCCCTGTTTACTGTCATTCTGCAGGTCATTATCAAAGCTTCACCTATCTCTGGGACATATTCAAATCGTATACCACTCCTACATACTTAGATATGCCACTGCTAATTTGACATCTATCCCCAGCACAACGAAAACTGTTATAGTGGGTGATCTGAAAACTAAAGCATGGAACATGGAACAAATTACATTCTACTCTCCGGACCACAATCTTCAGGAAACACATGACAAACTGACTTTTTACACAGGCTTAGCAACCACAAAATCCTTTAATACACCTGGCCTTCTCAGGTTTAGTCCTTAGAAAATAGGTGCAGTGTACAGAAGACACCAAATTACTAGACAAGCTCTAAACAAAACTGTATAGATCTGCATTGATTACAAAACTATTTCTCACAAGCTCAAATACGCCTTTAATTCAGCTTAACTATACAAGGTCTCGCAAGAAGAGAATCATTTCTGTAATTTTGTAGGAAATTATACAACATTCTCACTGGCACACTGAAAAATCTTTGTTGGCTGGAAATCCAGCATCCAAGTGCCATCACCTCATGGGGGAAGTACTTCACTACAGATCTGAAAAACCTCCATGCGGAATGCCCAAGTAAGAGGCTTGGGCAGTCCTCGTGTCACAAGACTCAGCCAATATTTCTGTAAAATCTTTAATTCCAACAAGACAAAAACTGATTGCCAACAATGCGCCATGCCTGATCAACTGATCGGTGATTGGATTATTCCTAAAACCATCCCCACAATACATCAGAAACGTACATACATATATTACAGAGGATCTCTACAAAGGATCACATACCAGGCTATAAACACACTTGGCCTACAATGACATTTTAAATGTGTGTTTAGAAGGCTGAGACCATTTTGCAGATTTTCAGTATTTGGTTCTTTTTGACCGACAAACAAAGGAAACTGTCAAGGTTAGAATTTCTAGTCTCACGTGTAAGAATTAGTCACTAAACACTGATTTTATGTCGTTTTGAAGAGAACATCCAACTGAGTTGTAAATTTGTAAAATATATGGCACATGCAACCAGTATGCTTTTAAAATCCATATATACAGGCTAAAGCGGATTTGATAATAATGCAAATCTGCTAATTTGATGGCCACAGTACCTAGTATGTCTTTGTAAGATTAAGCACTCCCAATCCTGTAGCAATCATGTACTCGTGTGCCAACTTCTCTTTCTCTCTTGCAGTTCATTAAAAAACAAATGTAATTAGTAGAATTACAGAACAATTATCCCCACTGCAATTCTAAAACCTGTAGTGCAATGTTCTTTATTGAAGTAGACAGCTTCTGCAATCAACATCTTTCCTTTCCTTTTCATCACCATCTATTTCACTATGTCAGTTAGCCCATTCAGGGCGTAATACTTAAAAGTTACCATAGGAGCCTGAATGATGAGCGACAAGTGGTGACCAACTGTATATACAGGACATGGTGTGTGTTAATACTGTAAATATTGTACGTAAGATTGTTTATCATGAATTGAAAATATAAATAATCAGGGCGATCATACTGTGTATGATGTAATACACGTAGACTATTTGTATATTCAACAATTAACTCTATAAACATCAAACACGTTCCAAGATGGAACCCACAGTAGCAAAATCACTGTTTTGTCCGTTTTCTAAGTCATGATGAATCACATGTTTAAATATTGCCATGACAACGGCTGCCGCCGACATTGACAAAGGCAGCATTGCCGAAACGCGTTTGTTTTCAAAGTTGTTCACCAATAAATCTATAAGAAGATCTAACTAACGTGAGTGCTGGTCTATTCTACTTGTTGTGGGGAGCTATGATATATATATATATATATATATACATATATATATATATATATATATATATATATATATATATATATATATATATATATATATATATATTTTAGCATTTTGTAACCCCGCTTGTTTGCTTTCTAAAGTTTTAATTAACTGAACAATATCATTGAAGTGTGTGCCTGCAAGAGTAGACAATCAGAATTGACAATTTTCTTCAAAATGTGTTATATGCTAAGACACACGGATGTACATTGCAAGAAAAAAACACAAGCTGTCAACCTCGTAAACCTTAACAGGTTTGGCTGTAACTCATACCATGTACAATACAGCTTTTCTTCAATTAATAACATTCGCCCTCCATTATGTTCCTTTAATATGAATGTCATTGTTCTTCACGGCTCTGGATCAGTTATGAAGGACCTTTCCATTAATGGTTAACCAGAAATACAAATTAGGCACTACCAATCCAGTAGCAATCATGTTCTCATGTGCCAACTTCTCTTTCTCTCTTGCAGTTAATTAAAAACAACATTAAAGACAGCTCCTGCAATCAACATCTTTCCTTTCCTTTTCATCAGCATCTATGTCACTATGTCAGTCTGGTCTTTCTGTCTTTTTCTTTCTACTCTTCTGCTGGAGACATAGGGGCAGATTACGAGTTTGGCAGTCCATCTGAACACCAAACTCGCGGTGGTGTGGCGGGAACTGCTTCACTGGCGGTCCAACCGCCTCAATAGGAGTGCATCAGTCCAGCCACCACAGGACCTCTGCAACTTCTGCGGATCCATGATCCCTCGGCTGTGTCGCATCGGTCTGGCCCAGCAATATGCTGGTGGTGCTGCCACACCGCCAAGCATATTTGGCGGTTCCTCACGACCACAGTTTTTATGGCAGTGAGCCCGCCATGAAAACTGTGACAGTGAGGAAACTAAGGGATCCCTACAGGGCCCCCTGGTGCCTCTGGGCCATGGGGAGGCATGCAGGGGGCACATTGTGTGCCCTCTGTAGCATGCACCCCCAGTTCCTGCACAGCATGGATTTAACAGTTTATGCCGTGCAGGAACTTGCTTTGGAGTTCCCATTGCAGTGCCTGTCTAAGGTTCACCGCATGGTACCGCCAAAGCACCACCTGCCAGACCAGGAGAGAACTCCTAATCTGGCAAGTGGTCTCAGGATGGCTTTGATGGTGTTGCAGCGGGGTGCTGGCATGGCGACCCACTGCCATATCACCAAAGTCGTAATCAGGCCCATCGTCTTTTTTTCTAACTCAATAGACATTTCCTAGTCATTTCTTGATTCCTATTCTTTGAATCTTCAACCTTCAAGGGAAAAATGCCGAACCACAACGTGGGTCATGCATTTCACGCAATCCTGACATCTTTTTTTTTAATCCAGCATATATTACACCATTTCAATTCCGTTCTTTAAATATCTAACATTAAAATTTTTTAATGATACCCTAATTTCATCAAGAACATTTCTCTCCTTTGGATTTCTTCCAATATATGGACTTCAATTCCTTATTAATTTCAACACATGAAACTTAAGTTGTGAAGCTGGTATTCTTTTTTCCAAAACATTATTTACCAACAGTGCCTTTCCATTTTTTTACCTTAAATGTTATGTTCATTTGAGATTAACTTTAACTTTAATTTCCATGTAGCACATCTGTATGAACATTTAATGCCAAAGATATTTTGATTGCTCTCACATGATGTATAATGTTGGAGTTTCATTTTTTTGCGTAGGTAAGGGTGCGCACTGGTCGCGCCTAAACACATATGTACAATGTGTATAATTTATGCAAGTATAAGTTACTTTTTTGAGGATTTACTAATCTTTGTTTTTCTTTATCATCCACTGATGCTTTAACAAATACCATTGCTAGATTTCTCCATTCGTCTATATATCCCAAACATTTTTCTCGTGTCATATTAATTTAGTATGATATCAATTTTGAGTCTAGTCAAACCATAAAAATGTTGTCTAAGTAGTTTTTTAGAGCATACCAACCCTTTTCAATTCCCCATTTTTAAGTTTGCTTTTTACTTCTAACCTTTTCATAAAGATTTTTGTTCCCAATGGAGTTAAAATAAATCCCACTGAGAATCCTGTCACTTGTTAAAAATATTTATCTTTCCCCGAAAAGAAACTGTATGTTGGCATTAATCCTAAAAAATTAATTACAGAATCTTTGGCATTACATTCTTTCACAATAAAGCGTGCTTTTGCAGACTTTCCATTGATTCTAAATGTATGGTATTCATGCGAAACACTGAATCATGTATGGTTCTGGCACTTCTGGGTATTCAAATATAAGGAACTCAATACATTCCTTACATTGGAATATCCAAACGCACCAGTACGACACATGATTTTGAAAATCCATGAAATCAAGATTATCATATGTTTGACTACTGCAGAATATATAGATTGAATATTTCACTATCCAACCACTACCAATATATATAAATTAATTACATCCAATAGTAAAAAAGGAGCTCTCATACATACATGATACTATGAACATTGTGAAAAAAATGGAAATAATAATATGTAAAGCACATTATTTTGTACATTGGTTGTAAAGAGCTTATACTTGAATATCATACATTTAGGCCCTCATTTTGATGTCTGTCGGAAAGCCTCAGACCGCTGGTCTCTCTTTCGTATTACAATGACGGGGTTGGAAGTGAAAGTGGCCAGTCATTCTGGCTGGCTTACGATGGGTATAATAAATTGAATCCAAATCAAAAGGTTAGTCCATTATTGATTTAATCTCATTAATAGTTTCAAAAGTTAATTCATGGATAGTAGATTAAATGTAACAAACAATGTCCAAAATGCTTGCATTGTAAATCCCTATGCATTTTGGGCTGTCCAGTGAGCCCCTCGTCAGGGGAAATCTAAAATGAAAAACAAATGAACGGTCTGATAAATCGAAAATATATCCTCATTTAGTATATCATGAACATAATACTGAATCAATCATAATTTCAAAAAACACAGTGGATAATCATCATCATTATGTGCCATGTGCTTCAAAGTTAAGTCAAACGGAATGATACAAATTGCATTAAATTACAAAACGGAATGTGTTAAAAAATGAGTATAAGTGAAAATTGTAAGTGCATGTGCGTGGAAAACGCGGTACTGACATTAAGCGTAAGAATAGTCTACGTCGGAAAAGCCCAAAGAGTATACGAAGTAGTGTCAGTAAGGTAACGAGTAGAAACATGGTCCACCAAGGGTGAATATGAGCGATATTGCAGAGTTAGTACCTACTTCAAGCATTCAAGTGGGACAGTCAAACTGCCATTCGGGTGCCATGCGGCTAGCGTTCTGGTGAATATGAAAAGCAAGTGTGCGAGTAACGTAGCAGGTTAATAAATATAGAAAGCAGACTGCGGATGTGAAAGTGTGGCGGACATCTTGAAGGGGTGAAAAAGTCAACAGTGGAAGATATAGAACAAAGATAGAAAATGTGTGGTAAATGTGCAGAGCGGGTGAAAGAGATATGAAGTACATATAGGAAAATTCAGTAAGCCATAACAAATCAAAAAATGAAAAGAACGATTGTAATGTTGATGGTACGGTTCATAGGTAGCAAAGAAATTCCATTCTATCATTGAGCCCAGTGGGCTGCATCGTGCACAGGTATCTAATCCAAAAGTTCTCTCTTTGGAGCAGTTTATCCTTCATGTTCATGGTAATTGTAGGTTGTACGTTTTCAAGTACAGTAAACTTAAGTTGTGCAACATTGTGTCTATTTTCAGTGAAATGTGATGCAACGGTGGATTTCATGTTGCTGGTTCTGATGTTGCTTTTATGTTCCCGAATTCTTGTCCGAATTTTGCGTTCAGTGTGCCCTACGTAGCAGAGGCCACAAGGGCATTTAACACCTTGGCTGCTAGAGGTTTTCCCCTCCTGTGCTGCATGACCTCTATTCCCATTGTTCATGACGAGCTCAGCTCGTCATAAGCCCAGCTCCACTGTGCCTCATGACGAGCTGAGCTCGTCATGAGCAGGGAAGGGGTTAAGCAAATAAATCACATTGTTGGTATTGCACGTGGCGTTCACCTTCAATTTGATAGGATTCCCTTTCATTGGATGGTTTAATGTGTTACCCTTGATTATATTGTTACAATTGCTACAGTTGTAGCACGGTTGTAATCCCAAACCATACAATCCCTACTCTGCTACTGACACCTCTTCTTCTGAAGGAGAGTCACGCACCCAGAAGACACAAACCCAACCAACAACTACTGCCTCAACCAGCAACACAACAGAGCCTGCGGTCTCTTTTTTAGGGGTGAGCACAGGCGATCAGGAAGACCCCGGCGGGGCAAAAATAGTAGAAAAAACAAAAGAACCCGAGAAAAAGGACAAAAAGGGAAAGAAGAAATAACAGAATTTAACAACCTCGTCATAAACATCTCTTCTTATGAACTTTCCAATCCGGAACTCAAAATCTTGCAAAAAGGTCAATCGTTTGTGCCAACTACCAAGTCAAACACTCTGGAGTTAGAGATCAGTTTTTTCAAACTCATGCGAAACATTCGATTAAGACATTACTTTGAAAACGTGACCAATGTCACTACACAACAAGATGAGATTCTCTTAGATTTACGACCCCGGAGCACATTTTTGGCTCCTGTGAGCCATAAGATTATCGATACCTTTGAGAATTTGGTCAAACAGGACATTACATCACTGAACTTCCAACCCAAACTGAAACATAGCAATCTTACCATGAAAGAGCGCAACATTCTTCAAAAACTAGCAGACAACCCTAACATCATATGCCAGAACGCCGACAAGGGCGGCGCACTGGTGATTATGGACAGAACATTCTATGATCTCCAAGTTCACAACCATGTCACGGATACCAACACTTACGCACCATTAACATACGATCCAACTGATGAATTTAAGGACCACCTATCGAACATTCTTCAAAAAGCTCTGGAACAAAACATCATCACAGATTAAAGCAAGAGATTCTTAACACAGAACAATCCCAGAACGCCATCATTGTACATGCTACCGAAGGTGCATAAGGACCTCAACAACCCACCATTCAGGCCCATTGTATCCACCGGGGGCAGTATCCACGAGCCTGTAGGTAAACTGTTAGACAAGCATCTACAACCTTTGGTTACCACCACTCCTACTTATCTACGTGATACCACTGACTTTTTGAATAAGTTAGACAACTCACTGTTGGACATCAACTCAGAATACTGGCTGTGCACTGTTGATGTCAAGGCATTATACACATCAGTTCCACACAATCTCGGCATTGAGGCCATTGAGTCCGCTATTCTAAATTCCAACATCAACACTGATCTACAACCTTTTTTGATTGAACTTCTCGGATTTACACTATATCAAAGCTACTTTAAATGGCAAGACACATGCTATCTCCAACTCAGCGGTACTTCCATGGGAAATTGTGCTGCACCAACCTACGCCAATCTCTTCATGCACCATTTCGAACAACACAATATCCTCAATCTACCCCAATGGAAGCAACATGGAAAACTATTTCTAAGATACATTGATGACATTTTCATTTTATGGTCTGGATCATTGCATTGCACTACTGGAATTCTTACAATTGTTAAACACCTTCAACGATCGCATTCAATTCACGTGGACATTCGATAAAAAAACCATCAACTTTTTGGACGTCAAAGTTCTACTGATCGATAATAAGTTTCAAACTTCTCTGTACCGAAAAACCACGGATCGCAACAGCACCCTACTCTATTCTAGTTTTCACCGACCCAGCCTGAAACACAATTTACCTCTGTCTCAACTCATGAGAGTAAAAAGAATTATATCGGATCCTTCAGACAGCACCTTACAAATTGAATCTATTGTTCAGAGATTCCAAGACCGGAGTTTTCCTGAGAACATTCTAAACATTGCCAAGATAAAATGTAACAACATGAACAGAGAGGAATTGCTCTCCACCAAAACTAAAACTGACAACAAACGCATGATCGTGGTTTCTAAATATTCCACATTAACCACTAAATATCGCAAAATCATCTTAAAACACTGGCAACTCCTCAGCAGAGAATCAGACTTTCAAGATCTGTTTGAACAACCTCCTATTTTCTCTTATACCCGTGGACCTAACCTCAAAGAAATACTAAGTCACCCCAAACACCTCAAACCTCATGACACATATAAAGGATTACAACCGTGCTACAACAGTAGCAATTGTAACAATATAATCAAGGGTAACACATTAAACCATCCAATGAAAGGGAATCCTATCAAATTGAAGGTAACCGCCACGTGCAATACCAGCAATGTGATTTATTTGCTTAAATGCCCATGTGGCCTCTGCTACGTAGGGCACACTGAACGCAAAATTCGGACAAGAATTCTGGAACATAAAAGCAACATCAGAACCAGCAACATGAAATCCACCGTTGCATCACATTTCGCTGAAAATAGACACAATGTTGCACAACTTAAGTTTACTGTACTTGAAAACGTACAACCTACAACTACCATGAACATGAAGGATAAACTGCTCCAAAGAGAGAACCTTTGGATTAGATACCTGTGCACGATGCAGCCCACTGGGCTCAATGATAGAATGGAATTTCTTTGCTACCTATGAACCGTACCATCAACATTACAATCGTTCTTTTCATTTTTGTATTTGTTATGGCTTACTGAATTATCCTATATGTACTTCATATCTCTTTCACCCGCTCTGCACATTTACCACACATTTTCTATCTCTGTTCTATATCTTCCACTGTTGACTTTTTCACCCCTTCAAGATGTCCGCCACACTTTCACATCCGCAGTCCGCTTTCTATATTTATTAACCTGCTACGTTACTCGCACACTTGCTTTTCATATTCACCAGAACGCTAGCCGCATGGCACCCGAATGGCAGTTTGACTGTCCCACTTGAATGCTTGAAGTAGGTACTAACTCTGCAATATCGCTCATATTCACCCTTGGTGGACCATGTTTCTACTCGTTACCTTACTGACACTACTTCGTATACTCTTTGGGCTTTTCCGACTTAGACTATTCTTACGCTTAATGTCAGTACCGCGTTTTCCACACACATGCACTTACAATTTTCACTTATACTCGTTTTTTAACACATTCTGTTTTGTAATTTAATGCAATTTGTATCATTCCGTTTGACTCAACTTTGAAGCACATGGCACATAATGATGATGATTATCCACTGTGTTTTTTGAAATTATGATTGATTCAGTATTATGTTCATGATATACTAAATGGGGATATATTTTCGATTTATTTATTATTTATTTATTTATTTTATGATTTCTAGAGCGCCTGGTGACCCGTAGGCATCCCCGCGCTATAAATCTGTGCAGACCAAAAGGGGGGAAGAGGGGAAGGATTATTTGGGAAACAGAAGGGTCTTGAGTTTCTTACGAAACAGGGTGTGCGAGGGTTCCAGACGAAGGCTGTGAGGGAGTGCGTTCCAGCCTCTGGAAGCTTGGACCGCAAAGCGACGGCCGCCGGTTCTAGCCTTCCTGAATTTAGGTACAGTGGACCGTTCATTTGTTTTTCATTTTAGATTTCCCCTGACGAAGGGCTCACTGGGCAGCCCGAAATGCATAGGGATTTACAATTCAAGCATTTTGGACATTGTTTGTTACATTTAATCTACTATCCATGAATGAACTTTTGAAACCATTAATGAGATTAAATCAATAATGGACTAACCTTTTGATTTGGATTCAATTTATTATACCCTTGGTGGGGTATTTTGAACGCTGTGCGTAGGGGGACAATTCCAACTCTTGATTTGCAATTTTGATGCTTCTCCCACACGCTCCAAGGATCAGAGAGCGAAGCCCCAGCAGCACGCGACAACTTTGCAATATCTTCAACTTTTGTTGGTGCGTGTCTAACCCTTCAATTCTTTTGGCTTACGATGGGCTCAAGGAGCCAGTTGGAACCGCCACGTAATCCCTTACGGATGCCGTCTCAGCAATAGGGATTATGATGTCGGTTTCCCACAGGCTTTTCATGTCTGGCTTTCTGCCATGAAAAGCCTGTTGGAAAGCAACTTTGAGGGCCCCTAGCAGCGGTGACCTCCGGTTAGGCGCCTGAGGGACACATATGGTGCCCTGCACCATGGTGCCTGCCACGTCATGCAGGGATTAACAAAAACTCTAATTTCTCTAAGGGAGCTTGTACTGCAGCCAGTTTCCGACTGCAGCACAAGCTCCCATAGAGAAATGGAAGTGTGCAACTGCACCATGTGCAGTCGCATCCTAATACTGCAGTCGGGATGCTTACTGGAGGTCGGTCGGTCCCGATTTAGCAACAGTGTTGGGCGGACGCAAGTCTGCCGGACATCGTAATAAGCCCCATTTTTCGTGGAAGCACAAACTGTGGATCTTGGAAGGAGGGTTGTATGTTGTGACCTTCTTTCTGTGATTGCTTATCACAAATGTTACCTATTTATGCATTTTGTTTCACGTCTTAATTGTATGCTTTGTAAATAAGTGTATGACGACTCAATCAATTATTCACTTATCAATAACTTTTTGAACATTATTGTGACACAATCAAATTCATTTTTAGAACCTATTAGAATAATATTGAGGGTTGTTAGTGAGAAATATATCAAATGTTCAGCAAAAAAAGAGACTTGGTTGAAAGTTCTACTCGGCCTCGTGTAGGGTAACAGTCATCTTATCTGAATGAGCTCCTCAAACCCGATATGGAATATACGTATACCTTTGGAACGTTTAGTTAATCACATTTGGTGTGGCACCATTTGAACTCTTTATATTGTGAACTACTTAAAATTGATACATAATCATCCGAGATATCAGAACTTTGTAAGATATTCACATGCCATGGGCACCTTGAGATCTGAGGCCTAAATGAGCTACTCAATCATAGCATGTGACAATTTGCGACCAGATGTATGGGCTGTTCACACTCAACATAATACAACTCAAGACATTTATATAAGCAGAGTCACTCACAACTTGCCTGCCACAACTTGACAGCTTGGGACACCTGATATGGAATAGCTTGAGATCTATTGGTGGAGTAAGGTTAAATTATTCACATCTAACACGCAGCATCTGGAAATTTCATGGGCCAACGCTTAAAGTTCATACACTCTCTTTAATAGAATCCAGTTGTTGACAGGCCCTTGCAGTTCTAACAGCAGAAGAGCCACATTTACGAAAACATATCTTACTCTCTTACCTGAACCATCTGGGGTGGAGCGTACGTAGGTGGGCAGCATTTTCACACTTGCTTCCTCATGCGTCTCAAGGCGGAGGCCTCTCTCCATCTCCTTCTGAATCCTTCTCATAAGCTTCTTCAGATCATCCTCTTGCAGTTGAAATTCAGAAAGGATCTGGTCCACCTGAGTTGGGTAGAATTATTAATGTGTATTTTTCGTTTTCTCACGTAAATGTCACATTCTTTAAAAAATGTATAATAAATTATTATACCCACATCAGTTCTTTTAAATCTATTCCATTAATGCAATTTATCCATCGCCATATCTATGGTATTTATCTTAAGAAAAACCCCCAAACTATGGCTCTAGCAGTGAGATTATTATCAGTCTTTTATAGTAAAAAAATCACCTTCCTCTATACTTGAAATATTTGTAATCCAATGACATTCTTTTACAAAATCTCACCATAAGATATAATTAGTAGTTTCATACAGTGGTATCCGGAGAATTCATGGCAGCAGTGGGGTGCTCAGAAATGGGGGGATGAGAAGAAAGGCAGCTCAAAGGAAGGCCAGCAGCCATCCCATGCTGAACAAACTGTCAATTTCTTAGTCTGCATATGCAAAGAGGATGTCCAAAAGTGGTAGCAGAGTACTAGGTGGCTCCACAATGTCAATCCAGTTTCACAGTGACCTGTGTTATTCCCATAAAGGACAGCTCACGGCAGCACCATTGGAGGGTGACGTTCGTAGAGGTGGCATCCCTTCCCTCCCTCCATGTAGAGGCACAATACACTACTAAGGTATCACACAGGAGTGTGGGGCAGAATGTGTGACAGGTACAAAAAACAAGGTATTAAAGGGCGCAGTTCTTAACACAATGACTTTTCTACACGGACTTTACCCCAAACCTTATATAAAACATGTCTGATAAATTCTGCATATTTTCCCAGAATTTTTCGTTTTGCTAAGTGAGTTTGGAACAGTCTTCATCAGACGTCTATGCTGAATTGTGCTTAAGAATGCTGTGTAGTCTTTAACATATGGGCTTTAGCTCTTTCCCTACCCCTTCTTCCAAAATATTAATGACTGTTTTCCCTAATTGTTCAGTATTATTATTGTCAGCTCCAATTTTAGTTACATTTTAATTTGCCAAAAGTCATTATAGCTCTTTTTCAAATCAACATAAACTGCACTTGCTGGTTTGAAGCTGTTCCCTTGCCTTACTGCCCTGGTAAACACAAATGCCTATGCTTCCTAGTCTATTGTAGTCAAGCAAAATGCCATACCCAAACAATGTGAGGAAAATTGCTACAACCAATTAAGAACAAATGAAATGCCAGTTTAAGGATATATAAATGCATCCCAGATAAATGTGAACTCTCTTAAAAATGAAGGTAGGTGAGGTTACCATATTATTACAGAAATAAGTTTGTGAGTCACATGGGGATGTAGCAGCATCTCAAATAGTCTCCAAAAGCTATCCAAGTGCAATTAGGGACTTTTGTATCTGTGGTCAATAGAGACAAGAGGGCTTGTAGCACCATTCAGTGTTCAGAAGCGATATCTTACATGGACAAAACAGGGAGCATATCCTAGTTGAAAGAGAGTGTTAGTTGAGTACAACCTGATTTTTTTTTATTCTTCTATCAAAAGAAGGGAGTTTAGGCCTACTTTTCGAGGTTGAGTTCAGATGTAGAGTTTCCATGAGAATAAATGTACTGTAGACACTAAAATACTGATTTTGTGACCAAGCTGTAATGCTGGATTCAGCACTTGACTACTAATTTCCCACTGCCTGGAGAACTTACAAACATGTGAAATCTATTGCAATCATATATATGTGAATTGGAATATCTGACAATTAGATGTACAACATGTTGTATCATCTCCCATCCCAATTAATGTGCATTGCTCTTTTACTTTCCAGTAAAGTTTTCTCTTTATCAATACAAACATGCATACATGCATCAACAATACAGGCCCAGATGTAGCTCCATTTCCATTTGCCCGGAGTTACAAGTAGCAGCCAGGAATAAACTCTATGACTGCTTCAAGACAGAATTTAAATCCGAGGCTAGGAGTCCACTGTGGTGGAAACAAAAGTGAATGGGTGTGTTTGAGAATTAGTAAGTCTGTTTTTTAACTTGCATATAAGAAACTGGACTCATTCAAAGAAGACAATTGATAACTTGTAGAAAATCCTACTTTCTGCTTGGTCACTCAGTTTTTTCTGCCTTTTGCTGGACCCTATATTTTTGCTGGTGTTAGACCTCTGTGTACTTTAACCATGCTAACCAGTGCTAAAGTGCTGGTGCTTCTCCTTTAAACATGGTTAAATCAGCATATTCCTATATTGTGGATTTAACTTACCTATCAGTACCTGGTATATCAGTACAAAATGTACACAGGGCCTGCAAGTTAAATGTCACTTGTGGACTGCAGCACCTATTGTGCCATTCTCTACAGTGAAAGTGTAAAACATGGCTTCAGGCCTTCTATTGTAATCTTAATGTGGCAGTTTGAACAATGCAATTTGGCCAATACAAATAAACTATTTTGACGGGTCTAAAACTCCCTTTTAAATATGAATAAATCAGACCTATGTAGACTTTGTTGCCTACAAGGTATTTAAGGCTTGGTATTTAACAGTGGGACACGTAGAAAACTATTGTTAACTTGTCCTTACCGTGACTAGCACCCAACAAGGTTTTTTCTCATTGTGGCAGGCCTAGCTGTCCTATGTAGGAAACCAGAGTACAGATTTAAAATCCTACTTCTGTATCTCTGGAACGGGGTCTGCCGGAAAAATAATTAAACAATTATGTGATTGTCATTAGAAATCGAATTAAATGGTAAAGTCGGATTTTTGATAAATATTAAGGAAAATTAACTTTTAAAAAGTTAGCTTTTCCCTGTCTGAAGTTCCTGGAGGATAAATTTGAAGTTGCTCTCCCACTTCTGCCAGCAAATAAATAGTATTTGAATAGGTGTAAACTGTTTCCCAGGAGCACACAATAGGATGACCTGAATGGACAGCGATAACTCCTCAGAACATAACAGAACATTACTGTATCAGATCCTGAGGAAAGCAAAGAGGTGCACCAAGAAAGCAGATCCAGGTCAATGTAATACATGAAGAAATCCTTTATTCAAAGTTTGTGCACATTAAATCAACAACTAGTCAACGCGGTCCATTCCCAAAATAAATAAATGGAACTTCATCAGGGCTCTATAATAGAAAAGGCTAGTACGCCATATACATTTATCATGAATCATTGGTCACCTTATGATGAAAGGGAAATCCCAGGCATATTGTCTGACACTTTGCTAAGTGTCGGGACACGTGTTCCACCATTCCATGGGTTTACACACAGAACTGCAGAACACAAGTCTTGAATTACATTTCACTGGTTCTGCTTTCTTGGTGCACCTCCTGGCTTTCATCAAGTTTGGAATCTGTTTTACAGTAGCACTAAAGGGTGCCAAGTGCTGGATGATTTGTGCACAGGTCTTAACACTTAATTTCGGAGACCAAATGAGGTGCAACCTGACTAGTCAGTCGCCTTGTTCAATCTTGGTTTTCTATTAAATATTGGACTTGGTTGCACTCATTACTGTTTTACATGACTATATTATGCCACGTTTCAATGATGGATGGGAAGAACTGGCACAGGACCTATTTGGAAGAAGTTCTACCGCCCCGCCTGTGGCACAAGATGTACAGGAAAGTTTGGGGTTGCGTGCCCTCTTTTTGAAGTTGGAACATTTGAAAAAACAAGAGTTAGCACGGTGGTTGGATGGGGTCACTCTACAGCACTATATTGATAATAAAAAAACTCCCAGAGGTTTGCGTAGACTAGTCTGTCGCCTTGTTCATACTTGGGTTTCTATACAGTATCAAATCCTGCTTGAATATCAAATCCTGTCAGGGATCTAGCAAAGTTTGGGACAATCTGTAAGGGACACTAGCAGAGTTTAGGACAATGTGCAGTAAAAAAAGCAGTGTGTGCTCTATGCACAGACAAATGCTTACCAGAGAAGGGGCTAAATAATCAAGAGAGTACCTGAAGGCTGGGAGTAAAGCAATACAGAAGCTGAGGAGTGAAGCAGTTTTAAACAGGCAGTAAAGAGGGAACTGGGAAGTCTCCAGTGGAACATGTAAAGTTAACATGAGAACAACTGATGGGAAGGTGCAAGAGGGGAATAATAGACGTTATCATTTATGATAGTTTGTCAATCGTTCCCTTCAGAAACGATGCATGGAAGTGATCTCTCTGTGGGGTGAAAAAGATCTCACAAGCAGGCAAGGAGCAGAATCATCTCACAGATTTCATGTAGAGACCCAGCAGCCCATTTGGAGAAGAAGCGCTGGGTGGTTCTGTGACAAAGGCACAAACCTTGGTGACTAACTGGCTCCCTTGGAAAATATTAAAATAATATTAATAGCACAACACACAAGAAGACTAGGAGAACAGTGGAAGGTACACGGAAGCAGAAAGTGGGCTCAGGGAAAAGCTGGACTGAAATTAGGGTCACGGTCAGGACTGGAATAGACAGAATTAAGAATACTGGAAATCAGCATACTAACTAGGATAGGACAGGAATATGCAATCAGAACAGGAACATGGACTACATGACTAGGAATCTGCATATGCAAGGCAGGTCTGGATGTGTGCAGCCAGAATTAGAAACAAGGCAAACACTGGAACCAAGAGGCAGGATAAACAAGAGACATGCAACCTACTTAAATAACTAATCAGAACAGGAACATAGTATCAAACAACTATGAAAACAGAAATTAAAAGGCAAGCCTGGAATATAGTAGCATGATCAAACAGAGCTCAAGGAGACTCAGCAGAAAGGTCAGTTGCGAGCCACTGCACACTGAGTTCTCAGGGCGGATACAGGTGAAAGCTCAGGGGAGGTGCAAGGTGCAGAGAGAAAGACCAACTGCAAGGAATGAACCAGTTGCAATGAATCAGGGAGCCATCAATAAATGGGAGGCTGAACTGGTAGATGGAAAGGGGAAGGCCAGGGAAGCCAGCAGACACAAGACAGGACACAGGAAAGCCAGGAAAGCTAGTAAAGGAGTGTGGGTTGGAGCCAAAAGAGTGAAAAGTCCTGAAGGCAAGTATAATAGGGCCAGAAAGACATTGGGATCCAGGAATAAAGATAAGGATCACTACCATTAGAGCATGACAAGGGCAGGGTTTGGCGACAGAAAGGACAACAGGGACCATGATGTATCAGGAAGATGGTTTGGAAGCCTGGACTGGGTCTGCAAATCCTAGGTGTTCGAAAGAATTCTGTCATATTTTGGTGTAACATCTGAACTCCACAGGACTCTTGTGAGCTCCACCTGATGGCGGGATGGAATAACCCTGACACATCTTGCTTATCAGGTCTTCTGGGTTTACATATAACAGTGGGTGTGCACCTGAAAGGAGGGGAAACAGGATGCCAAATACATTTTTTGTATGTACTGCCTGGTTGCTGGAAACTCCTACTTTTGTTCTACAAGATGTCTTTCTCTGAGCTTATTGGGGATACTGTGGCTGACTAAACTGGATTTTTTAGTTAGCTGTGGGCGGACATTAGGATTACCATGTACATTTCCCGCACGTAGATCCAATCCTTAGAGATCGAATTTGGTGTGGTTGAAGACTTCGGCCATCTTGAAAATGACCAAGCTGGTTGGGGTTGGCCCTTTGAACTTTTACCCCATTGGTTATACTGTGTTCAGGGGTCATTCCCACCCACTATCTCATTCCAGGCATAATAGTGGCATTTCCAGGCACCCAAATCAGAACACACCTAGACTTGAAGGAAGATCAGAAGAGGACTGAAACTGCTGTTTGTGAACTGAGAACATCCCCAAAGGACTGAACCTACTCTCTCTTGCACTCAGGACAAAGAAGTGGACTTCAAGGGTGATAAGGCTAACCTCCTGTCAAAGCTACAGGGGCATACCAAGCAACAGGAGACCTTTTCCTGAAACTACCCAGCCGATCGGTGGCAACTGGGCCTGGATTGGACACTGCAGTTTAAGTGCCTCCAGTGAGGTCCTGGTGGGGGGCATTATAAGTGTACTCCTACAGTGAATTGAGATTTAAAGCACTAACGTCAGAAGGTATAATCTTTGACCAGGATGAACCTGGTGGTGTATAAGACCTGTGCTTAATCACGGTCAGTGTCAAATTGTGCCTAGGTTCTAGTTTATTGTGACCATTGACTATCATTGGCACTTAATGCTTCCTGGCACTATTTCTACCTAAAACTATATCTCTGGTTCCCTTATTTGATTTTTGTAATGTTGGTGTTATTTTGTTTATTACAATTTGCTATATGCTTCTAATTTAGTGTGGGAGTTTTATTGTTTTGCATTTTGACTTTATTAATGTTTTGTAACTTCATAAATACTTTATACACATTGCCTGTAAATTAAGCCTGGCTACTCTGTGCCATTGCCACCAGGGGGGTTGAGCTCAGGTTTGTTTGGCAACTTTAGTGATTTATCTGGCACAGGTTGTTAATATTCCTTAACATCAGTAGTCATCCACCCCAATTATCAATTACATTTCTTACCCTCCTTAACTCTTTCAACTAGTGATGACAGTGGCTTAAAACCTGAGCGCATTTTATACTTTTTTTTTGCATTAATTATTTTGTATTTACCACTACACCTACAGCAATTAGCATAATTTCTACAAAGTCCAAGATAGGTTATTGTGGATGATTTCCCTTATACCGATAACGTATTGATTTTCGAACAGACACTTACAGCATTTTAACGTCACTCAGCAGTATCCCACGTGTATGCACGAGCGCCAAATCCACCCATACATGTAGGATAGCCAGTAACTAAGTAAATGATTTACATTTAGAATCATTATATCTACATTTATTTTATGTAACTATCATCGAGATCTGGAATGGATCCTACCCTCCAGTATCTACCATTAATTAGATGCTTTGCCAGAGTTTAAGTATAAAAAACTCCTAGAAATGGATTGCAATAAAATAACAAATGATGGTACTTGGAAGCAACCTAACCATTCTGACTTGGTGGTACACATCAATGAGGACAGAGGTTTAAAACCTTTAGGGGCCTCTATACAGTGTGGGGAAAATATGTTGGGAGTTTAATGATCAGTGCATGTTGTGTCAAAGGTTAAGGTTTGTAGTATATGTTTTAATTGGAGCTCCACTGACCACTAAGAAAGTACACAGACACAGACCTGCTTGAAAAGCAAGAACCTGTTCTTCCTAGTATAGTAGAGGAATAGGCAGGTGGAAAGCATTGAAAGGCAGCATTGGTGTGTCCTGATAAACAGCATGTTGATGTGATGTGAGGTGGGCTGACTGAATGACGCTATGTGACATAGCCTGTCTGACACAGAGACTGAGATTTTCTAGGAGCCTGGAGTGTGCAGACATATAGGGAGCATCTCCTTGTGGATACAGAATTTCATTCTACTCTGGAAGTATTACCTTGAGACAACTCTTGTTTGGGCCTTCCATAATTTAAATAGATAGGAGAGAAAGATATAGGGTGCTTTAAGTATACCCTACACCTCTGTCAGTAAGCATCCTGGGCTTCACTAAGCCCTGTCTCTTCTCTTGAAAAGAAGACCTGAAAGAACCAAGAATGAGCAGCTGTGTAATGAAGGACAGGAGCTACCTTTGAAGATTGGAAAATGAAGTGAACAGGTGTTTTAGCACCAAGGGTCTATCAAACTGGTGGTCACTGCAGGTCAGGGGTTGGTAGACAGTCAGAATTCCCTTGGCAAGTACCTGAACCTTCTGTGTAATCAGGAGTACTCTGTCCCATCACCAGAACTTAGGTCTTCCGCTCCATACAGACCATTTTGTAAAATTACCAAAAGGTATCAGGAAGTGCTGTTTCCAACACAGTCTTCAAACATGTTTTCACTTAGCTGGACTTGGTCTACTAGCTATGAATGGAGAATGCGGCACGTTTAACTTCAATAACCCTTAACTCCTTATGTAGCAATGAGGATCAGTGGTGTGGATGTATACAGAAACAAATGCATGGAAGTGGCCATTCGTCTAGTGAACACGAACCATAAGCAGGTGTAAATGTGTAGGAAGAAATATTTGCTCAGAATATGATATAATTCCACCTGAACAATTGTGACAAAGCTTTATCATCCCAATGACTGAATACATTATGTGGCTATTTACTTTCATGTCACGTATTGTTGAATACACTTCTATTCTTTAAACATTGGGGAATGCGTTAGCTCAGTAACCGTTTACTTTTATATCATAGCAGCGGTACTGCAGTAAGGAGTTAGAAGGTGTAATGCGAGGGACTAGCAAAGCATCCAGGTGTAATTTATGTATAGAAACATACCCTTGAGTCGGCAAACTGTATGTAGATTGTGCCATTCCTGAGGTTCTTGGAAGGAAGTGGGCTACTAGTTAGTGACAATAGTTGCAAGTGGTGCGCACCAGTACTCATGTTTGGTGCCCAAAAAATCTCAGGGGGTAGCTTAGTCAGTAAGAGTGGTGGTGGTGGGTGGAGGTGAGCGAGCTTCATATTTTCCAACAATCATGCTGGCATGCAATGTCAAAATACATTATATGACAAGCAGGGCACATGAGAGGGGATAAAGGGGAAGTGGAACACCCCAAACAAACTCCCATGAAGCTACTCCGCTAAGACTTATATTCCGCCTTTCCCCGAGCCACACATCCCAGGTAAGTATAAAAGATTTTAGTGCTAGTGCCTGCATCACTGCATTAAAATGTGATAGAGAGGAAATTAAATATAAAAAAGTTGCGCTACTGCAGACATCAGTAGAGAGCGTTGAACGTGGTGCAAGAGCAGTACAGGCCTAAGACTCACAATGATACAAGACGGGTGAAGAATTCACTAGGAGAATTGAAGACAGTGTTTTTTTTAAACAAATATGTGACTATTGAGTACCCTATTGTTTGACCTTTTTGTAAGACACATTGTTCAGGTGATTATTTGAGTTGCAGCCTGCGAGCAGCCATTTGGGGCCAGCAGTTCACCCGTGTGGAGATAGATACTCTCCCTGCCATGACAGTAAATCTGCTTTTGTCTTGACAGGAGGAGTCTTGTCCTTTTAATTACAATTTCCTTTAGCAAGTTTGGTGAACACAAGCCAGTGCTTACTTTGAGCTTTTTCTTCCAGGTGGGGCCCAAGGCCGGCTCTAGGGCAGTGCGATCGGTGCCACCACACCGGCGCTGACTTGGGGTGGGGGGCGCCATTTTTGCAAGTATATTAACATTTTAGAAGCACCTGCGGCCATGTTCCTGGCCTCCAGCAATTTTCAGGCATCAATTAAAATGTCAAGATAACTCCAGTGAATAATTGTCTTCTTGAAAAGTGATGGAGGTTTGTCTAGTGGAAGTTTTGACTCATCCAAAGGTAGTACAGTGGGTTGAAATACTTGCTGCTCAGAACGTGTACCATGCCGATAAGGAAATGCATATAATGTAAGTAGGTCAGAAGGTTACTGCTTCTGTAAGAGAGCTCTATTTGTTACTTGTCATTTGTAAGTCACAATCCTAATATAGAACATTGAGCTATTTACTGTCATCAAAGAACGGCATGCAAACTGCAAGGTATATGTTAGAGATAGTTCAATTTCAAGTTCCAAAATTTGTATAGTGCACTACTCACCCAGAGGGTCTCAAGGCGCTTGAGGGAGGGAGGTGCTTTACTTATCGAATATCCATGTTTTTAGTTGCTTTCTGAAGGAGAGGTGGTTCTGTGTAAGGCGGAGGTGGGTGGGGAGGGAATTCCAGGTTTTGGCCGCTAAGTAGGAGAAGGATCTTCCCCCCATGGTGGATTTGTGGATGCGCGGAATTGCGGCGAGGGCTTGATTGGACGATCGTAGTTGGCGGGAGGGGGTGTAGAAGGAAAGTCCCGTGTTGAGGCATTCGGGTCCTAGGTCGTAGAGGGCTTTGTGTGCGTGGGTGAGGAGACGGAACGTTATTCTCTTGTTGACAGGGAGCCAATGGAGGTCTTTCAGGTGGTCGGAAATGTGAGCTTGCCGGGGGATGTCCAAAATGAGTCTGGCTGAGGCATTTTGGATGCGTTGGAGTTTTTTCTGTAGTTTGGTTGTGGTTCCGGCGTAAAGGGTGTTTCCGTAATCCAGTCGGCTTGTGACCAGTGCGTGGGTGACCGTCTTTCTTGTTTCGGTGGGGATCCAGCGGAATTTTTTTTTGAGCATGCGTAGGATGTTGAAGCATGATGATGAGACTGCGTTAACTTGTCTGGTCATCGACAGGGAGGAGTCCAGGATGAAGCCAGGTTACGTGCGTTGTCTGTTGGTATGGGTGCGGTTCCCAGGGCAGGTGGCCACCATGAGTCGTCCCAGGCAGAGGGGGATGACCCTAAAATGAGGACTTCCGTTTTGTCTGAGTTTAGTTTTAAACGGCTGTTCTTCATCCACTCGGCTACTTCTTTCATTCCTTCGTGTAAATTGGTTTTGGCGGTGTTTGGGTCTTTGGTGAGGGAGAGGATCAGCTGGGTGTCGTCTGCGTAGGAGATGATGTTGAGGTTGTGTTGGCGCGCGATGGATGCGAGGGGACTCATGTATACGTTGAAGAGGGTGGGACTGAGTGATGATCCTTGTGGTACGCCGCAGATGACTTTGGTGGCCTCTGATCTAAAAGGGGGGAGGCGGACTCTCTGGGTTCTTCCGGCGAGGAACGAGATGATCCAGTCCAATGCTTTTCCTTGTATTCCGACGTTGCTGAGGCGTTGTATGAGGGTGCTATGGCAGACTTTGTCGAAGGCTGCGGAGAGGTCAAGTAGGATGAGGGCAACTGTTTCTCCGTTGTCCAGTAGTGTACGGATGTCGTCTGTTGCTGCGATGAGGGCGGTTTCGGTGCTGTGTTTGGCTCGGAAGCCGGACTGTGAGGGGTCGAGGGATTTGTTGGATTCAAGGAAGGCGGCGAGCTGACTATTGACTGCTTTCTCAATGACTTTGGCGGGGAATGGGAGGAGCGAGATGGGGCGGTAGTTCTTAAGTTCGGTAGGGTCTGCAGTGGGTTTCTTCAGAAGGGCGCTGAGTTCGGCATGTTTCCAGTTTTCCGGGAAGGTAGAGGAGTTGAAGGAAGAGTTGATGACATCGCGGAGGTGGGGAGCGATGATGGAGCCTGCTTTGTTGAAAATGTAGTGGGGACATGGGTCGGTTGGCGATCCTGAGTGGATGGAGTTCATCAGGCGGATGCTGTCTTCGGTGGTGATTGGGTTCCAGGCGCAAAGGTTGTTAGAGTGCGGTTTTGGTTCGGGGGTGGGTGGGGTGGACTGGTCTTCGGACTGGTTTTCAAAGCTGTTATGTATTTCGGCGATTTTGTTGTGGAAGAATGAGGATAGAGAGTCGCAGAGGTCTTGGGAGGGAGTGATGTTGTTGGTGCCGGCGGTGGGGTTGGTAAATTCTTTGACGATGTTGAATAGTTCCTTGCTGTTTTGGGCATTGTTGTCTAGTCGATCCTTGATCGCTGATTTCTTGGTGGATCGGATTAGTTGATGATGTTTGCGGGTGGCGTTCTTGAAGGTGGCCCGGTTGTCGGTGGTTGGGTTTTTTCTCCAGGTTTTCTCAAGAGTACGACAGAGCTTCTTGGATTTCTTAAGGTCATCGTTGAACCAGGGGGCTTTTTTGTTACCTTGTTTGATTAGATGGTTTTTCAGGGGTGCTAGTTCGTCGGCGCTGTGGGTGATCCATTGTGTGAGGTTGGTGGCTGCTTGGTTTGGGTCCGATGATTTGTCAGGGGGGTTTTGTTGAAGCGATGTGAAGAGCTGGTCGGTGGTGGTTTTGTTCAAGTTTCTTCGAGGAATAGGTTGTGGTGGGTTGTCTGTGGTCCGTCCAATGGAGAGCTGTGGTGTGATCGAAGGAGATGTGCTTGCTGGAGGTGAAGATAGGGTCGAGGGTGTATCCGGCAAGGTGGGTGGGGGTGTCAACAAGTTGTTTGAGTCCAAGATTGGCCAGGTTGTCTAGGAGGGTGGTGGTTTTGCTGTCGTTTTTCTTTTCCAGGTGGAAGTTGAGGTCTCCCAGTAGAATGTAGTTCTTGGAGGGGAGGGCATGTGGGCTGATGAAGTCAGTGATGTCTTCGGTGAATTGTGTGCGGGGTCCTGGTGGTCTGTAGATGAGGGTGCCTCTGAGTGTCGTTTTGGGGTCGGTGTGAATCTGGAAGTGAAGGTGTTCGGCGGAAGCGAGGTTATCGTCGGAACTGGTCGTGATGCGGATGGTGTTCTTATGGACGATGGCGATGCCTCCTCCTGTTTGGTTGGTGCGATCTTTTCGGATGATCTTGTAGGCGCACGGGATGGCTATGGCGATGTCGGGTGCTGATGAGGAGTTCATCCATGTTTCTGTAAGGAAGGCGACGTCCGGCGATGTGGTGTCGAGTAGGTTCCAGAGTTCAATGCAGTGTCTGTGGACTGAGCGGGTGTTGAGCAGGATGCATTTTAGATGGTTAGTGCCGGAGCTCTGTTTGCAGTTTGTGGATTTGGTGTGGGTCCTGATGCAGTCGAACTTGCAGGAGTGGCAGGCGAAGGGTCCATGGGTGTGTCCTGGCGCGGCTTGGTAGCAGTTTGGGAGTCGGCCGGGGTTAAGGGCTGAGAGGGTCGCGGCATCGTATGTAATGCGGGTGGAGTGGGTATTGCGGGGGCAGGGGGTCTGGCGCTGGGCGCGGTCCAGGAGCGGACGGGCGTAGACGGGCTTACCTTTGGCGCACCTTCGGCGCACATGGGGCGCAACCGCTGCGCGTGAACGCTGTGCGCAAAAGCATCTGTCATAAGAGAGTAGTGGAGGGGGGAGGGGCGAGGGGGGACCAGCTGGGAGGCGGGAGCGGGGCGGAGATCCGGGCAGGGAGGCACAACAACAACAACAAAATGGCAGGCAGCCTAAAGCGAAACAGGATGTAAATGCGATGCAAATGGCGGTGGCACCGGCACAATCAGGCACACATCAAAATCTACAGGAAGCGCAGATGAAACTGTAGTAACAGCGCACTTTGGCAATCTAGCGCTACCAACTAAAAATGAATACAATAACAATCAAGGCAATCTAGCGCTACGATGTAAACATGAATTAATTAACAATCAATGCAATCTGGCGCTACGATCTAAAGATGAATTAATGAACAGTCAATGCAAACTGGCGCTGCTAGGAGAATGTGCAAAATTAATTTGGCAATGACAGCAGTCTGGCGGTGATGCGCTACGATACCAGGCTGCAGGCAGGCAGGGCGGGGAGCAGCGTTTGCCCAGTCTTTCCTCGTCCTAATCTAGTCAAAAGGATTCATTTGGTTAAAAATCTATTATTATTAATAAAGAGAACCCCTAAAAATTATGTTACATTTTAAATTCTGAATTTGTGCTTTTCCAGAATAAGGACTCTTAAACTATATTGCCTACCAGTATCGATAGCACGTTACTCCTATACAAGTCAAGTCAAGTCAAGAAGGCTTTATTTCGATAAAAATTATCATAAAAGCTTATAAAATACACAATTTAAATTTAAAAAGGGCAGAATAAGCAAAACACAGAAAATTAAGTATACAGTTAATTTAAGAATTTCCGGAGTTCATAGGGAAAAAAGATATTTCATAAAATGATTTAAAAAGCAAATTAAACAATTGATTTAAGCCTCTTGGATCTAATGGACCAAGCCCATGATAAAAATTTTGCAAGCATATAAAGTGCGACAGTCGGACCTAAGTATGCGTATTGCCTCCGCATGGCGCCTAGTGCTTAGCTGGCGACATAAATGTTTAAGCCATTTCTTCCGTGGCAAGGTGTACTCTCCGCATTCAAACAAGAAGTGCGCCACTGTCTCTGGTCTGCCTATGCACATTGGGCAGTACTCTCTGGTTTGCGCGGGCGGTTTCCAACGTGATGAAAAGGCATACAAAGGAAGTGTACCTACTCTAAATCTAAAATAGAGGGCCCTATCAAAAGGTTTCTCGATTATATCTAAGTACAGTTCACGCGCTGGCAAGTCCTTAAAATTCAGGAAATCTTCCGTGAGTCTGCCCGAACAGTCATTGCTGTCCCTTTTTGACGCAATCCAATTCCAGTACAGGATTTTTAAAGTTTCTTTAGGTGGTGAGGATCTATTTAGCCATGCTTCTTTTAGACCCACATTGATTACAAGGTTTTCATATCTCTCAACCATTTAATTTTCTGCCATCCTGGAAGAGACATAATTTCTGAAAGGCCTTTTGCATATTTGCCAAGTTCCTCTACTCGCCACAGGCGGGCCCATAACAATAGTGGCCGAAGTTTTGCTTTGTCGTCAATTGGGCGACAACTTAAATCCAGCATTAGTGGGACCATAGGCGTACCTTGTAGGAGGGACATAATTGCTCTACAAAATTTCCTCTCGTATCTTGGCAGTTCGTTTGTAATAGATGAGCCCCATAACTCAGCCCCATAAAGAGCAGAGCTAACCCCTTTGGATAAGTTGATACTGTTTGAAATCATTGCACCAGTATTGTGTTTTTTATATATTGTCACCAAATCTTTTCTTTCCTTCTTCTTAATCACATGCGCCAATTCTTGAGCACTATCTCTATGCACGTTCTTACGAGCACTCTCAATTTTGTACCTAAATATTGAAAACAAAAAACTGTATTTGAACCTTTGAATTTTTAAAAGGAATATACATGTCTGGTAGAATTAAAATGAACTAATTCTCCTAGTGATTGTGTTGGGTCTTGCAATCTTATAAAGAATTTTGGATTACATACCAGGAGCAATTGAATGAAGGCTCAAACTGAGTAATTGATGACTACAAGTGTGATTAAATCTCTAAATTATTTCGGTCAAGGACCATTGTTTTTGATAACGTACTGTACCCAGGTCCAGGACTAATTTGGGTTACCCCATTGTTGATAATGGATGATGCAGACTGGGGCATGCAAGTACTGCATGTTCATTCAGTCTCCCTCAATAAAATATCGAAAATAAAAGCTTAAAACGTTTTCCTGGAAGAACATTAAGTGTAATTGAATGCAGGAGAATATTGTCTGTTGATATCACTGTCTTCCCTTTACTTAACAGTAAAGAGGAAGAGAGTCATCAACTCATGATGGCAATTACATTGATTAGCAATCAAAATAAAGGGGGCTCGAACTTCCCAGCAAGTCTTCCATGAGAGAGACACAAATCTGAATTGCAGCTCAGCTGGCCTTGACACATGAAGCAACAAATCACCAGTTCTGTGCGCCTCGGGACCTCCAATGAATTTGGGTTTGGCCCGGGGCACCGACGGAAAGGTAAGAAGTGTGTTTAGGGGCGGATGCATGTTGGCTTTGAGAAGCACTCTAATAGACCTCCTGCGGCAGCCGTGCACGAGAGAAAGACTTTCAGTTGGGTCTTACAGGAATGCTTGTACAGGTAAACGTTAGTATACATGCAGGGTGCCTGGCAACAAGTACAGAGGGATCATAAGCGATATTAGTTTAGGCTAGCCTATAATGAAGTGTTCACGATTAGATTAATTGAGAATGTGAAACGATACTCCAGCTGTCTTTAACAGCCGAGCTAGCTAATCGTCAGGTCCCTATTGAATATCGACCTATTAAACAAACAGTATTTGCCTACTGCGAGATCATTCTCATTGCAGGGACAGTTTGAGTTTTAATCTTGTGGATGCAGCTAACCTGCCTATGAGTTTCTGCTTCAGTATTATGAACATAGAAGTAACGGATGAAAGAGGCTCTATTTGCATAATCTATTGACAAGAACCAGCACAGGACAGTGAGGTTCTTGAGCCTGTTTTGTTTCTCACCAATTAAATTAATTATAATGGTGGACTGTTTTTCAGACAACAGTCCACCTAAGTTTGGCTATTTGTTAGTACCCCCCGGTTTTTAAGTTTTTTTACAACATTTGTTTATAGGGCGGGGTCTCATTTACCTGAGTCGTTACCGGGTGAGGTGAGGCCAAGACCTAGTTCAGGACAGGTGAGTGGACTTGTTCTTGTTAAATACATGATGCTACTGAGTTGGGCATAGAAAAGGGCAACTAAGATGAGCATGTTCTGACTGGTACAATTCATTACAACAATGTTTTGTGTTTGTGTTGTCATTATCTTTTCCAGGTGTGAAAATCACTCTGCCTAAGCTGAGCTAATATGACTATGTACAATTGTATGTTTCACGGATGCAGTAGCTTTTTAAGCGTAGGTCCTGAAGAAAGCCTGGGCAAGTAGCCTGTTTGGCTGCAACTAGTTGGCCATTTTGTGATCAGCGGCATATTTGTTACACACCGCGTCTGCACCTTTTTATCAGGTTTGGTAAGAATATTAAAATAAAAAGTTTTATCCTACCATATCCTTTTTAAACTTCACTCACTTGCACTGCACTCATATATATCTTTTTCCATCACTATGGATATCTATTGCCTACACTTTGGAGAGTGTTGACTTAAATAATCATCAATCCTAGATGGTTCTAGGGAGGTCACAGTGACTATTACGAAACTAGAACCACACGATCTCTCTCTTTGTTTAAGAGATTAAGTGGCAGTGAGTAATGATATCCAAATATTGACACTGGCCACTCTTGGCAGTTGATGGAAATCAGACTGTTTCGTAAAGGGTCTATGCCTCAGGTGTTAGTTGCTCTTAATGAGCCTTCTTTGGTTTTGGATGCTACACAATGGTAGTGAGGTGTTTAACCAGTCTTGGTGCTCAGTTTTCTCTCTTTTTCTTCGTTTCTCTTGACCGCCAGATTGTTTTTTGTATTCAATCTTAGTGGTATTTGGGAATTGAATCTGGTAATTGGTCACTAAATTATCCCTTAGACCCTTGTCCCTTTGCGGATGTGTATGTAGACTTTGCAGAAACAAGCAGGTACTCTGGTACAGAGTACCTGCACTTTTATTTTTCCATTTCAAGCACTGGTGAAAATCCAAAAACATAGTCACAGTATTTTAAGGTTTTGGTAAGTCTAAAGGCCTAATTTAGAGTTTGGAGAACAGGGTACTCTGCCTGCCAAACAGACTGTCCACCTCGCTACGTATGTTTCCTTGCCATTACTACACAATTAACAGTAGCCTGATTTCAATTGCGTGTCCTCTGCCACAATTCCTGGATTTGTTAATCATTTATGAAGATGGCTGCTAAGCAATAAAGTATGTCCCTCCTCCCCATGTACTCAATACTAGCTTATCTTTGGGTCTGTTTTGAGCCAAGCGGCTTGTCATGTTTCTGATGGTGGTGCACTCTCTGGCTCTGCTGTCAGAAACCCTACACTGACCGTCCAACAGAGTCCGGCCAGTGGTGTAGGTGCATCAGACCATTTGCCCTATTATAGCAGACGGTCTGAAAAATGATTCCCACGCTCTGGGAGAGAACTCCCACGGTGTCTGGGTCCTTTTGGAAAACAAAAAAGTTTGATAAGCAGCCGAACGAAACATGAAGAGCATGCATCAAATTTTGAGTGCATCCAGAGGAGCCGATGTGATGGCGCCGTCTCTGAGGGTATAGAGACATCGCCGGGCTGGTGGGGATCTCAAAATATGGCAAGTGGTTGTCCAGCGAAAATTACATCTGCCACCATGGCGAATAGTGGACTATTCGCCAAAGTCTAAATCAGGCCAACAAATCTTTTTTGTTTCAACAAAATAAGGCAGGATCCAATCACCAATAACAACATACCTGCTGAAGTGATCACATCATTGAGATTCTACTTTACAAAGAAAACCTCTAAACTACATTGCAAATTCTGAACTCATTGCACACTAAATATATAGATAACATGGAATCATATCTGCAGAAGGATTCCAGTGCCCTGTTGTCTCCATACAAAGAAAGTTACTGAAGATAAATACCTAATGCTAAACACTAATTTATTTATTTATGGTGTTTGTAAAGCACACCGATGTCCATAGGCTAAATCTGCAGAAAAAAAGAGGAGACACTTCATTGAAACTAGATTAGCAGAGTTTCACGGATTTCCTAAACCACAAGGCTCCTAGGTCAATCGACAAGGAGTTCCAGAGGAATGGCAACTTATAAGAGATGACAAGTCCACCTTGACAAGAATATTTGATCTTAGGAAAGCAGAGAGAGGCATGGGCAGAAGGCAGAGGTCACAAAGGGATGTAACAAAAGAAGAGTTTTTGTTAGAGGAAGGGGATATTGCAGTACAAAGTGTTTAGACAAATAAAGAGGCTTTTGAACAAGAGACATTTGGGAACTGGAAGTCAGTGAAGTACTTTAAGGTGGGTGGAATCCTAAGTGGGATGGAGGAGTTTAAGCAGAAACCACATTTAAAGCCACCTGTAAATAATGGACAGTGGAAGCAGGAATCATAAATTCCAAGTGGGCGCCAACTATGGTGCACATCATATGCGCAGACCAGACCAGACAAGTCCTCAAAGTAGGAATGGGAGAAAGAAGAGTGACAAAGCACGAGGAAACGAATAACAATCCTAACCAAAATCAATTCCTTTACTCCATAATCCCCTCCAAGAGGAGAGCAATGGTATCATAAACCAATGATCTTGCTTCCCTGTTATCTCCATTGCATCCCGGTATGGAGCACCGATACCCACTCGTGACATCATCAGTGTCAGCAGGTAAAGTGATAAGAACGTTTTTTGTCTGAGTCCACTTGTGTTTTTAAATTGAATCCCTAATCATGCTCCACATACACTCAAAACCACTCAAGAAAACTGTATTTGTGAATGTAAAATGAAACATATACCCTATAGATATGCATATATTTATATATATATATATCAGCGCTCCTAAAAAGAATTACCAGCACTCGTGGGTGTATAATCCTCCTTCAGATTTATTGGCACACAGTAAACAACAAGCGCATTTCAGCGGTAAACCTTCCTCAGTGTTCGCGGCCGCCACGTTCATGCCTCATTTTATTACCACAATCATCACAATCAATTGAAAGTCGGGCAAAGTTGTGAGTCAGGCAATAAATGGATCGTGCCACATTGGAGCAGTAAATTTCACACCAGCAAAAAATACCTATATATCACGGAGCCTGCTAGGAAGACAATTACACTTCTCAGCACCACAGTTATCACATTCTTAGCGGGGTTATGTTACATTGTTACATGCATTTTATGACATTTCATGCTTAAAGTTTGTTAACAGTCATAATAGCGCCATGTATGAGCTTGCAGAGCCAACTGCTCATAACGAACTATACTGCGGTCCTCCTCAATGTAGCATTTCAACGAGTAATGCACAGTGCTGTACCATCCTTAATTACGCCCTGTATGGGCCTACCATGCTGGGTTCATAGACTTACAGCTCGCTTGCTATACAAACCACACCTGCGCTTAAACCAGAATTGAACCCTGTATGGGGCTTGTCATTCTGTGCTAATTTAACCACTCTCAATACTTTCATAATACAAGATCATAACAGTCGGCTGATAGCTCTGCCTGCTTCCCCTTACCATATCTACAGGTTCACCCAACGTTCCTCTCCCATATTCAGACCTGTTGGTGACTTAGTCACCATACCTAAAATATAACGCAATTCTAGTCTTCGCAACTGCTTCTCTCTGTCATCCCCCTTGATTGTCACATGAAACATTGGTCAATGCAAAAATATTTAATTAGATGCCTGTTGCTGTTGTGGTATGCCTGAAAGTGCCTTTGCACAGGTTAACTTGGGTCCTTCTTTTGAATTGCCCGCTGATGTTCTAAAATGAAGATTTTAGGTGGGTGGATTGTGCTGCCCGCATACTTCAGGCCGTACGGGCATGTTAGGCAGTATACCATGAAGGGTGGATTACAGTTAATAAATTTGGTAATACGGACCAGATCTTTGAGACCCACAAATTTATATGCGGTCACCTTTTTACTATTGGCACATGCCGTGCATCTGCCACACAGGAAAAAGCCAGTTATACCCTGTATGCCTCTCTGCACTCTAGGTGGTGGCAGGTAACTCTCAACCAACTGGTCTCTAATGGAACGTGTTTTTCTGAATGTCAATGAGGGGTAAGTTGGTAAGTCCTGTCCTAATACTGTGTCGGACAATATACGCCAGTTGGTCTGCATTATTTTCCTCACCTTGCTTCCCACACTGGAAAAGTTTGTTATCAGCCTAAAATTGTTATTCACATGAGACTTCACCTTTTTTGGTACCTCTTTCAGTAAGTCAGCCCTGGACTTACCTACAACTCTCTTGATAGCTCTTTTCAAGATTCCCGGTACCCTCTCACTTCAAATCGTCTAATGCTCTCAGATGCATCTCTATGGAAATCCTCATCCTTATTACTGTATCTTTTAATCTGCAAAAGTTCCCTATATGGGTTGCTATTCTTTGGATTAATAGAATGACTGCTCTTGACATGCAGTTCAGGGTTACCTGCCGTCGATTTTCTGAATAGTGCTGTATGAATTTTATCCACTGCGACAAATACCATTAGGTCCAAAAAAGTAAGCTCAATCAAGCTCATCTTACTCATAAATTTGAGGTTAAGATCATTGGAGTTGAGGTACTCAATGTATTGTCTTGCTGACTCTTTCGCGCCACGCCAGATCAGAAAGTGATCGTCAATATAACGTCGACAGCTGACTGTGCTTTCCACCCATCTGTCACAACTATCGGACCAGGCCACCTGCTTCTACCACCAGCCTACAAACAAGTTTGCATAGCTGGGCCCTCATGGCCGTACCTTTCATCTGCTCATATACCTGGTCCTGAAAGATAAACATGTCATTGAGCAAGCAGAAATGCAAGTACTCAATCAGCATCTCGCTATGTTCCAGGTATTTTAAGGGGCGATCCTTTAAAAAGTATTTCATGGCCTTAATTCCATTCTCTTGTGTTATGCTTGTATACAAGCTAGCTACATCTAGCGTTATCATTAGGAAATCTGGTTCCCACACAATTCCTTGAATATGTTTCAGGAAATCTTTTGTGTCTCTTGTATACAAAGATAATTCAGATACAAATGGAAATAAAAATAGTCAACAAAACTAGACATATTCTCTAACAGGCTGCCATTGGAGGAGATTATTGGTTGTCCCGGAGGGTTCCATTTGTTCTTATGAATCCTTTGGCAGGTGATAAAATGTCGGTAGGTGAGGATGTGGCGTTGATAGGAAAGTAACTTCCACTGATGAGAGCATCCCCCTTGTTTGCCATTTGGAGATCAATTGTTCATATTCTCTTATGCTCTCCATATATTCATTGATCATAATCGGTGAGTAGTCCTCTGGGTTATTCAGTTGATGCTGTGCCTCCTTACAGTAATTCTCTTGGGTCTGCAGCACAACATTTCTGCCCTTATCTGAGGGCTTGATCACAATTGATTTGTCTGCCTCTAAAATCTTTAGTGCCTGTCTTTGTGCATATGTAATGTTCCATGACTTTTTGATTTATCTCTGTCTTCCTTTAACTTCAGAAGATCTTGATTTACTCTATCCGAAAAAATATCAATTGCATCAACCGGTGTTTGAGGAAAGAATTTAGAGATTGGCCAAAAGGACTCGATGGTCTGGATTGTATGATCCCTAGATGGACAATGCATCCGTGTCAACCAGACGTGTGTCAGTAAACTGGGACCGCTGCTTCCAAGTTCTTCCAAGACTGTTAACAAGTCTAAATCATTCCCACTCAGGATATCTAATCCTGTTGGTATAGCTTCCGTGGGCCCAGGTCTAGAGTCCAAGCCTTTCAATTTGAAGAATTTAAATAACTTGAGCTTCCTTACTAGTTTATAAACGTCAATCCTTGTTTGTGCGTATTCAAAGTTTCTGGTTGGGCAGAACAAACGTCCTAGTATCAGGACTGTTTCCTCCTCTGGCGTCAGCTCTCTGGGTGTCAAGTTAATGATGGTTAGATTCTCACTTTCGACTACGGTGCTCATTGTCTGAATTTGGTGTTTCGTTTGGTGCGGGTGGTCCTGCCCGTGTTGCTGCTTCTTTGGTTGCCACCCTCTTCTTCTCGTGTTTCTGCAGTTTGTTATTCCGGTGGTCTGCCTTTGCCTCTCTCGAAGCCACGTTTGGAGGATGAGGCTGAATTCCTCATGAAAATTGTGGGGTACTGTTCCACTGGCTCTTGCACCTCCCGATTCCTCCTCGGATTGTTCGGCATCTGTCACCTTAGACTCTGATGTATCTCTTTGCTCCACCACCTTTTGATTTCTATTGTTCCTTTAGTCACACCTATGTGCGTTGTATTTTATAGCAAACGTGAGGATCCTGCCTTGTTCATACTCTTTCGTGTCGCAGTCGATCTTCTGTTGTTTTCTCTGTTTAATCCTTTGTTCATAGGTATCCAAGCGTTTCTTCATCAATGCCCTTAGTTCTTCATGCTCGGCTTTGTCACCCTCAACGTGAATATTCTTTTCCAGTTCCTCAATTTCTTTTGATGCCCTTTCCCGATCACTCCAGGCATATTTCACAAGTATCGCTAACATTCCTTTCGAGGAGCCACTGTGCATTCTGCCCACTCATCCAAAAGCTTCGGGTCAGGATTTTCATATGCCCGGACCATATAGATCCTGAGTCCTCTAGGCACTCTGCTTACATCGATGTAGTGTTGTAGTGAAGTGGCCTCCCACCACTTCCTGATTTCCCTCTCATACAGCTACTCAAGCTGCTGGTATTTACATTTCAGGTCCATTAGAGGCTGGCTTGGGGCGCCTCCATCTCCCAAAGAGCATGCACTTGGTCGCACTCTAAAAATATCAGAGGCCACGTCGCTGAACATTAGTTATTAAAACTTCAATAATCCTGGAAGTGCACTCCCCCTCGCTATGCTTCGCTGTTAAAAAGTTGAAGAGATGTTGCCAAAAATGTTTCAGTCCTTACCGCTTCTTTCTGCGGGTACTTCCCAACAATCCACCCCGGTAAAATCGCATTTTGGAACATCAGCAGGCAATTCAAAAGAGGGACCCAAGTTACCCTGTTGCAAGGCACTTTTAGGCATAGCACCACAGCAACAGGCATCTAATGAAATATTTTTGCATTGACCATGTAACACGTGACATACGAGGGGGTGACAGAGAGAGGTAGTTGCAAAGACTAGAATTGCGTTATATTTTAGATATGGTGACTAAGTAACCAACAGATCTGAATATGGGAGAGGAACTTGGGGTGCACTTGTAAATATGGTAATGGGAAGCAGGCAGAGCTATCAGCCGACTGTTATGATCTTGTAATATGAGACTACTAGGAGTGGTTAAATTAGCGCAGAATAACACGGCCCATATGGCCTCACTTATGGTTTAAGCGCAGGCGTGGTTTGTATAGCAAGCAAGCTGTAAGTCTATGTACCCAGGATGGTAGGGCCATACAGGGCGTAATTAATGGGTGGTACCGCGATGTGCATTACTCGTTGAAATGTTACATTGAAGAGGACCGCAGTATAGTTTGTTATGAGCAATTGGCTCAGCAAGGCCATACAGGGCGCAATTATGACTTTTAACAAACTTTAAGCGTGATATGTCACAAAATGCATGTAACAATGTAACACAACCCTGCTAAGAATGTGATAAATGTGGTGCTGAGAAGTGTAATTCTCTTCATAGCGGGTGCTGTGATATATAGGTATTTTTTGCCGGTGTGAAATTTACCACTCCAATATGGCGTGATCCATTTACTGCCTGACTTTCAACTTTGCCTGACTTCCAATTAACTTTCAATTAATTGGGATGATTGTGGTAATAAAATGAGGCACGAACGCGGCTGCTGCCAACACTGAGGAAGGCGTACCGCTGAAACGCGTTTGTTGTTTACTGTGTGCCAATAAATCTGAAGGAGGATTATACCCCCGCGAGTGCTGGTGATTCGCTTTAGGAGCGCTGATACTGACCACGAGACTGCCCTCATGTACCAGGCACCGGCTAGCGAGTGAGGGAGTACTGGCAGACTTGGAGCTGGATTTATATATATATATTTATATTCATCAACAAACGACCACTCCGAGTAGGAAGAGATCAGAGGACACAGCGGGGCCTTTGAAAGATTCTTTTAATGATGGATGCAGGCCATAATGCATTTCGGCATAGGTGTGCCTTCGTCAAACGCCTTTCGCAAAACTAAAACTCCACCTCCCCTTCCTTTATGGTGCTGCAGTTCTCCCCTGTACAGGAAGTCAGCTTACTCCTCCCAATTGCCTGCAGCTGTAGTGAATTGTGTGAAACTACAGCCCCCATCATGCAACATTTCGGTGAGTACCAATGGTGGAGTAGGGGTTAGGTAGTCCTTGGTGAGTCCTGTATATTACCCATAAGAGTCTTTCTCGGGTCCCGAAACGTTCTGCCACAGTCACCAGGGTCAAGCCGGGCCATACAGCGAGAATGCAGTGACCCTGCTGTCACGTGAAGTCACGAACCGCTTCTTGTCGGTGGTCCCTTGCCCAGCCTGGATACTTGCGGCGGGGCTGCGTATCCGATACCTCGGAGAGAGAAAAGCCCAGCATTGCCACTGGAACCAGCAAAGCCGCAGTCCACTTGTAGAACGGGTCCTCCAAACGCGGTTGCCAGCTACCGCGTAAAACATCAACAAACGACCACTCTGAGTAGGAAGAGATCAGAGGACACAGCGGGGCCTTTGAAAGATTTTTTTAATGATGGATGCAGGGCATAATGCATTTCGGCATAGGTGTGCCTTCGTCAGACGCCCTTTGCAAAACTAAAACTCCACCTCCCCTTCCTTTATGGTGCTGCAGTTCTCCCCTGTACAGGAAGTCAGCTTACTCCTCCCAATTGCCTGCAGCTGTAGTGAATTGTGTGAAACTACAGCCCCCATCATGCAACATTTCGGTAAGTACCAATGGTGGAGTAGGGGTTAGGTAGTCCATGGTGAGTCTTGTATATTACCCATAAGAGTCTTTCTCGGGTCCCCAAACGTTCTGCCACAGTCACCAGGGTCAAGCCGGGCCATACAGCGAGAATGCAGTGACCCTGCTGTCACGTGAAGTCACGAGCCGCTTCTTGTCGGTGGTCCCTTACTCAGCCTGGATACTTGCGGCCGGGCTGCGTATCCGATACCTCGGAGAGAGAAAAGCCCAGCGTTGCCACTGGAACCAGCAAAGCCGCAGTCCACTTGTAGAACGGGTCCTCCAAACGCGGTTGCCAGCTACCGCGTAAAACATCAACAAAGCACCACTCCGAGTAGGAAGAGATCAGAGGACACAGCGGGGCCTTTGAAAGATTATTTTAATGATGGATGCAGGGCATAATGCAATTCGGCATAGGTGTGCCTTCGTCAGACGCCCTTCGCAAAACTAAAACTCCACCTCCCTTTCCTTTATGGTGCTGCAGTTCTCCCCTGTACAGGAAGTCAGATTACTCCTCCCAATTACCTGCAGCTGTAGTGAATTGTGTGAAACTACAGCCCCCATCATGCAACATTTCGGTAAGTACCAATGGTGGAGTAGGGGTTAGGTAGTCCTTGGTGAGTCCTGTATAGGGGGTGCATTTGCAGAATGATGGGGAAAGGGGGCATGTTCTTTGTCCACCTCTCAGCAATCCCACCCACTGTGTTGGGCTTACTGGAGGTAAGAGGTAGGCTACTTGGCTCCTAAAGGACCCCCAGCAGCAAAGAGGACTTCAGTCCCCATCCAAGAGCGCACCAGACAGCTTGTTTGCAGAGTGGTGGGCAATGGGGACTTGCCTGGGGTAATAGGAGGGCTAGTTAGCCCCCAAGGTTGTCCTTGGGGGCCACCTACCCCTCTTATTACCTCCAGTAAGTCCCACACAGTGGGATTGCTAAGACATTTTCGGAGGACCTGCCCCCCTTTCACCGACACTCTGCAAACGCAACTCCTGGCAGAATACTGGATGGGGGATGAAGTCCAATCTACTCCTGAGGGACTTTGGGTGCCAATAAGCCCTTCTAGTACCTCCTCTAAGTCCTATGCAGCAGAATTCCTGAGTGCTGGTAGTAGGCTTAGCACCCTTTCTCCACCACTCTGCAAATGTGCCTATTACTTAAAGAAGCATCTTTCTGCAACTCTGACTTAGAGATCGTTTTAATCCCCCTGCCCTAATATGTATAGGGCCTTACAGAGGAGGTCATATCAATCACAGGGATACCCCAACGCATAGTGTTCCCCAGTGTATGTAGGTGTTTTCACTGTATTCCAAGTGTCTTTTAGCAATGCACTGGCTTTAGGCCTGGTTAGTCAGAGTCAGTTACCACCAGTACCCGTCAGCAAAATGTTGGGAGCACAGGATGACTTTGCAACAAGGCCACTTTCTGCTCCTCTATTGGTGCTTTGTGCACATCTTTTGCTTCGTTCTGCACCTTTCTTTGTCTTTCTGGAATTCTGTTGCCTCTTTCGGCATTTCTCTTGCTTCTTTCTGCACCTTTCTTCCTCTTTCTTCACATGTCCTACCTCTGTAGGCATAGTTAGAAATTTGAATTTAAAAAACCTTTGAAATTCACTGACAAAAACACAGGCTTCTAGGACATTATAGTTAGAAATTAGCATTTAAAAATTCTTTGAAATTCACTGAAAAAACCATAGGTTTCAGGGACATTATAGTTAGAAATTAGCAATTAAAAAAACCCTAGAAATTCACTGAAAAACCACAGGTTTCAGGATCGTTATAGTTAGTTGGACAATTCACTTGTACAAAACCAGAGAAATTTGGCCGTTATAGTTACTTCAGCTAACTATAACTCACGCCTTTGCATTGCACTGCTGATGTCACATATTACATCATTCATGACATGGCCAGTGACATCACTGATGACATCACTGATGACATCTTCCACATGATAATCTGATGCACCTCTTCATACCCTAATATAACCTTTGATACACCCACTCTAAAAGACAGACTACCAATTTCGAAACCATAGACAGACCAATACTAGTTACTAAATACCCACTCACTGATTCCTAGGTCTACACTCATTCACTCATACAGTCACTCATACATGCAGTCAACCATCAATACAGCACTATCATATGCACTCATATACCTATACAGACACTCACACACCGCCACTCATCCATAGAGTTACTCACACACCTAGTCAGTCATGCAAATAATCCATCACACTACAATTTACTCACCTGTATAGTTATGCACACACCACCTCACTTATTCAAACATATACTAACACATACTTACACTCTTATACAATAAGTAATACAAGCAGCCACTCATTCATACAGCCACTCTCGCAATCACTCACATATAGTCAATTATATATTCCAATACTCATATATACTCCCTTTCACATATGTAGTTACTCACACATGTACCACTGAGACATCTACTCACCAACACACCCATACTTACACTCACCCACCCATACAGCCCTTCACAGATGTACTCTTGAACCCATACATCCAGTGAATAATCCACTCGCACTTCTAAACACAAAATAACAACACCCCCACCCACACAGACACTCAGGCACCAATACAGATACTCAGACCACCAATCACTAACTCATTTAGACACTCATGTAGCTACTCACCAACCCATGCAGCCGCTTACACACCAATTGACAGACTAATAAAGACATTCACAAAGTTTAGTCACTAACCCATGCATTCAGTAAGACACGATTAATCACTCACTTATACAGTCAGTCACGCACCTACTAAATCATCCATTCAGACACTTATACACCCACTCATTCTTCAATACACCTTGGCATATATATATAAAACATTTTTAAACTTTACAGAAACACATAGTCACTGGATGATGTCATCAGTGATGTCATTTGAGATGTCATCAGTAATGTCATCAGTGATGTCACTGAATATGTCATGAACTAAGTTATATGTGACATCATCAGCAGTGCATTGCGGGGGCGCAAGTTATATTTAGCTGAACTAACTATAACGGCCGAATTTCTCTAGTTTTGTACAAGTCAAATGTCCAACTAACTACAACGTCCCTGAAACCTGTGTTTTTTTCAGTATATATATATATATATATATATATATATATATATATATATATATATATATATATACATGTATATATGTGTATATATATATATATATATATATATATATATATATATATATATACACATATATATATATATATATATATATATATCCTGCAAGAACTCGTCTCAGTCTCTCAAGCGAAACCGACAGCCAGAACACGCAAAAAGACGAGGTAGACCCAATTCGGTGCTTCTTTTTTTATTTTGCTTTAAAGTGCAACCACATCAGCCACGACGCGTTTCGGCAGATCCCTGCCTTGATCACATGACAACAGTGTCGTGGGATGCACCTCCTTTCAAAGTGCCAGTGCGTGAATGGACATAGAAAGTTTACTATTAACAGTTTTCTTTCTTTCTCGTGTGATACGTAAAATACAGGTTCGCTGAATAATAATTGTAAAATACAGTATTGTAAAAATAATGCATAAAAGTTGAGCTAAAGAAATTTCATGTATAATACATTGTGCTTGTTGTCAACTACATTGCATTTTGATAACCTTCAATTCATAACATATCAACTGTTGTTATTTCAAATATCCATTCACTAAATACTAAAGTGCATCACCGTGAATCCAAAAAGAATTGAGACTAAAATATAAATACTAATGTGATAAAAAAACCACTTTTTTCCAATAAACAAAATTGCTACCCTCTGTGAAAAACAATTATAATAACCTTGAATTGTACCCTACCAAAAAACAATTCCATTTTCTTTGAAAAGATAAATACAAGGAAAGACATATATCTAAATGGTTCTTCCAATTAACTGCAACCAAATATAATTGTCTAATGAGTGATTCCCACAATTGACAACATCAAAAATTCATTATTTGTGTTGTTCAATCCACTCATAGTTCATTTAAAATTGCATAAATAATTAAAACCCTTTTAATATCAAATATATATATATGTTCATCTTTCATTTTGTAAAATCCACTATTTACAGTATAAACAAGCTATCAAAGTATTTACATCTAAGAGGTTACGGATATTTCAAACATTATATTACATTACATTGATGAAGACCACATGAGATCAGAGTGCAAAATACAAAGCCATCATCTTAATAGTCATTCTAAAAATGTATATAAGTCTTCAGTCATATTAAGACCATTTGGCTGCTTGGTATCTAAGGTAAGAATGTAATGTGTTTCAAGCCTGCGAAGCATACCTTCCCTATCCCCTCCTCTTCTCTGTATATATATATATATCAGTTGCCAGTAGTAGTTAAGTTATAGTTAGGGCTTCATTTCTATTAAAGAGCAGTTTTTCAGTTCCCTATATCTTTGGCGCCGGTTGCCTGAATCTTCACAAAATGTTCCAGAAAACATTGACTCTCACTTCAGCTTGGCTCAGCAAATTTCCGGAGTGGCATATCTAGCTGGGCCAAGAAAAAGAGGGGTCTCAAGATGCATATTCCCCATGTTACACAACTACAGCTCCAACCACTGGACAGAATTAGACTAAATTTGGCAGAAAGCTAGATTTTGTTCCGCAGATCACGCTTTTGTGATTTGGTGGACATCCATTCAGTAGTTTTAGAGATATTAACTGGAAAACCAATTTTTATATATAGGGATGCAGATCCACTTACTGGGAATCCACTGATTCACGTGCCACAGCAAAGTCCTGATTGGCTGGCCGCCTCGTCACAGAAAAGTTGTGGCCACCATTTTGTTTGACTGGAAATGGTCCCCGGGGCTGAAAAATTATGTGCAAAGTGAATAAAGGGGTCAGGGTAGAGGTACCCTGACCCCATGGGTGTGTTAGAGAAGTCCCTGAGGGACCAATACTTTGCTTTCTAAAATTGTTTTCTCAACATGCAAGAATCCACGGACCCCCGCGGTGTTCAGCGCAACCTTCGTCCCCTGTGGAATCGTGATTCAAGATGCAGCTCATCAGAGGTCCCACCTCCTTTGCCCACCACTCTGCAAATGTGCCTCCTGTCACACTACTAATTGTGGGTGAAGTCCCCTTGAAAGCTGTGGGTCCTTGGGGGCCAACAACCTCTCCTGCTACCTCCAGTAAGTCCCACACAGCGGAATTGCTAAGAGGTCATCGGAGGCCAGGCCCCCTTTCTCCAGCATTCTGAAAATGAGCCTCCTGGCGCAGTACTGGTTTGTGGATGAAGTCTCCTTGAATGCTGAGGGTTCTTTTGGCGGCCAACAACCCCTCCTGTTACCTTCAGTAAGTCCCACACAGCGAGATTTCTGAAAGGTCAGTGGAGGCCACACAGCCTTTCTTCACCACTATGCAAACGCGCCTCTTGACACACTACTCGTTGGGGGATGAAGTCACCTTGAATGCTGAGGGACCTTTGGGGTCAAGAACCCCTCCTGTTACCTCCAGCATGGCCTCCGATGACCTCTCAGCAATCCTGCTGTGTGCGACTTACTGGAGGTAGCAGGAGTGGTTGTTGCCCCCCCCCCCCCCCTCGCCCCCGCCAAGGAAAAAGGAGTGCTTTGGAGCTGGGCACAGCTTAAGGTATTTGCAAGTGGTGAAACATGGATAAAGCAGACATTCATTTTATTTTTAAAGGTTGCACGGACTGCAAATAAGAACTGCCAGTAAGATAAAGGATTGTCAGTTTTTATTATTGAATATTTTTTGCATAGTGTGTTGAAATCTTACCTGTCCCGAACTGTGAACTATAAATGACGCTTGTCAAGACACTGCAATATTTAAATTGGGAACAGTGTGTGAACATTTCCACAGGGTTTAATTGAGCACACGTGCTAGTATATACAGTTAAAACACCACGCTCCTTTCAGTTGAGAAAGGCTAACTGACTACCCAAAACGCGTCCTGTGTGCTAGCCTGAAAAGGCAAATAAAAACAAATGAAGTAACTCCATTAAAGAGTGCAGACCTTTCTCTAAATTTGTGAGGATTCAGTGGCAAAATATATATATATATATATATATATATATATATATATATATATATATATATATATATATATATATATATATATATATATCTGCAGGTACTGGATCCCACCAAATAGAAGGAAACAGAGACGGCACACCAGGAATTCTTGCACAAACCCTTTATTGTGCACTCGTTAACCAAAGACGCGTTTCGGCGAAAGCCTTTATCAAGTAACCACCATTTTGTGTTTTGCCAAACTTATAGTCCCACAATTGTTTCCATACACAATAGACATAAAGAAAATACTCAGTAACATACATAGTTAATGAAGAACTTATATCGCTTCAAAAATTCTGTAGCACTATGTCCGTATTTTGACATTCAATATATACAGTGCTTCTCAATTTGGTGAGTGCGTGTGGTATAAGAAGTTGGCTTTATTAGGTAACCTCGCTGGCAATAATTGTCAATGATCGTCATATATAATTGGCAGAGGACCGCCCCAGAAAAGAGATTCCCGGTAGGAATTCTCATGCAATAAATGCCCTGCATCAATCAAATTAGCCCGTCAATGTAAATATTAATACCATCGTGACGTGGTGCCGGCAGTAGCCAATCACCAACCGAGGAATGACGGGCGGCCGCTAGGTATCTCTTGGGAGTTGTAGTTTGGATAGATACTGCGGAACGGGACTGTGGTCCCGAAATTATTTTACGGGAGCTCCCTGATTTTGATGCGGGATAGGGCCACGGGACTGGACTATGTCTTTATATATATATATATTCATATATATATGTATGTATATATATATATATGTATATATGGGTATTTTTTTTTTACATTCACAAATACAGTTTGATGCTGACTAAAAAGTATAAAAATAAAAATGAAGCAATGACAAAATGACATGTCTGGGTTCATCGCATTGGGGATGCAGTGCATGCAACGAAATTCATTTTATTTATTTATATGTTTACTTACCTGTAAATCTCCCTAATCCATAGATCACTACCCTCCACCCCCCCCCCTCTCCCTCCCCACGTCACCGCCCGGCAGGTACTCCCACTACCGACCGCGGCTGCTCTCCTGGTTAGCACACCGGAATGTCACACTCAAAAGGGAGCACCGTGACCCGACAGAGAGGGTTTTAGTTTTAGTCTCTAATGCAGTTTAATGTAAGCACTTGAGTGGGGGTGGAAATAAACACCCAAAAAGCAAATAGCATTAGGTGAGAGAAGGTGAGAGATGAATACTCCACTGGGCTGAGCTAAAACGTGATTGACAAAGTGCCAGGTCAATGGATGACAGAGACAGAGAAAGAAAAACAATGGGTTTAAAGGTTGGACTGAAAGTCCACTCTATGTATATTGTGAACTATAGGTCAGCTTGACAGCTGTGCTGTGAAAACCCTGTTCAAATGATGGGCAAACACCACGGAAAACTCAAAGTGCTTCACTTATTGTTTTGCGGATGCAGTAGAACTGCTGTAAAACATCAGCTGTCCTACATCCACTAAAACTACACTTCCCCCATGTCATTTAGAACCACCTGGTGTCTGTCCCACAGTAGGCTGTCAGCTGGCTCCCATGTGAAACCCCCCCAGCTGCCCACCAGCCATTGGACTGCTAGCATTGTAATACTGGAAGGCCCACCCTACCTAAGAATTCAGATTTAGTTTTGGTCAAGAACGTATGGCATACGATTGAAAAAGAGAGCGAGCTGTGAAAAGAGGGAAGTAAAATTGGCCTTGAAATTGGGTGGGAGGACCACAGTTCAGTCTTGTAGCGATGTATTCTCAGGGCTAGTTTTAGGAAAGAGAGATAAGTCAAAACCGGTTGGCTCTAATGTAATTTCAGACAATTTGTGAAACCACCCAGCAATAAATTGTGCTGAACATTATTTAACATGCCTAAGGTAAACATAAAGTGGCCTATTCACAAAAGCATTCTTGACAACGTACAGTAGTACTCCGTTAGTACTACTGTATGCACTCACTAATGCAATGTACTAACTTCAAGGTAGAGATCTCTGCATACACCTGCCCATCTAATCTGTGAAGTTCTCCACCAGGGATGCAGAGAAATCACCACACAGATGTATACAATTTAGGTTTAAATGTAGGTGAGGCAAGGGGGTGATAGGAAAACAGGGGTTATTTACTACTATATAGGTGGAGTACAGGGGAACTCAAGACAGGATTACGACAGGCATGTGCAAATATTAAAACATACACACAAAACAGTGGCGTAACAAAACATGAGGGGGCCCCCCTGCAAACTACATGGAGGGGGCCCCCCTCCCATTCTCCGTGCCAGTCTAGAGCTCTCAGGCCAGCGACCCGCCATACTGCAGGGGATGCGGGGCGATTGTTATGCCACTGTCACCAATACAGCCGTTATAAGTAACACTTACCTTGCATCCTTCTCCTCTCTGCCTTGCAAGCTTCTCCCCCTCCACCTTGCACCCTTCTCCCCCGCCGCCTTGCACCCTTCTCTACCCTGCATCCTTCTCCCCTCTGCCTTGCACCCTTTTCCCCTCTGCCTTGCACCCATCTCCCCTTTGCCTTGTACCCTTCTCCCCTTTGCCTTGCACCCTTCTCCCCTCTGCCTTGCACCCTTCTCCCCTCTGCCTTGCACCCTTCTCCTCTCTGCCTTGCACCCTTCTCACCTCTGCCTTGCACCCTTCTCCCCCTCCGCCTTGCACACTTCTCTACATTGCACCCTTCTCCTCTCTTCCTTGCACCCTTCTCCCCTCTGCCTTTCACCCTTCTCCCATCTGCCATGCACCCTTCTCCCCCTCCGCCTTACAAAAGTGTACGACGATTCCTACTAAACAAAGTTATATCTACATCTGCTACAACAGAACTAATGACATCAAAAGCTCAAATTTACTCTAGCCAAGCTTTGGAATAAGTTAAGCACCACACCAAGGTAATTACTAAAGCTCCAAAACATTTTCATAGAAATTAATGCAGGCAAATAATAACTTTAACAACAGAAAGGGAAAAAGAGGAAAACAAAAGGATTTTTTATCTTTAAGAAAGTCAATTTTTTTATATAAAACAGTTTTGCATACCAATAATTATTGCTTTATGTAATACCACATATAGTAAATGGTTATGATCACATTCAACCCACTAGCTACTGCAATTTGGGGGAGGGATGAACAGTCAGAACACCACACCCGTCACCAGATGAAGCTCATTACAATAACAACCATTCACACACAAAAAAAATTCTCGCCAAATTGGTGATCACCTTTGTTGTCTTGCCCCGCATAATTGCTATTTGAGGAGGAAAGACAGGATTTACAGTCAGAGGATCTATATCTTTGGTATGTTCAGGGAAGCAGTCATTGCAAGATACCACTTCTCACCTGATATCATTCTTTATATGCTTGAAGATTGGGACAGTAGCTCCCTTCACCTACAGCTTGCACCCAGGCTAAACCTGCCCATAGCAAAATAATATAGGCTGCGCTTAATTTGCTAGCCACTGGATCTTTCCAGCGTGTCGGTGGGACACTGAGGGCATCTCACTGGAAGGCCAATCATGCTCCTTGCAAGAGATAATGAGATGCATCATCAGATCAGCACACCAGCTTATTGCCCTACCAGAGAGGATATTACTTCTGTTCCTGCTAAAGCTACTACTGCACTTGAAATTAGATCTACAAAGGGGATTAAACTGTGTTTGAGGGGGAAGTTTGAGTTGTGTGCCTATCTGTGGGGCGGGGGAAGTGTGACGTGTGGAGTTCAAATCTAGTAATCAAACAGTGATATAATCTATTACTTGGGGCCAGATGTATCAAGATACCCTTTTGCGATTCTCAAATAGCGATTTTTTGAGAATCGCTATTTGAGAATTGCAAAATGGTGTGTATGTAGAAATTCGCTATTTTTTAGCGATTTCTTAAAATTCCTTAATTGCGATTAGCAAATTGCTAATCGCAATTAAGGAATAATTTCCCATTCATTTCTATGAGCCAGGAGGCCCATAGGAATGAATGTGAACTTATTCCCAATTTGTGATTCACAATTTGCTAATCGCAAATCGAGAATAATTTCAGGGGTGCAAGGGTGTCTTAAGGACACCCTGCTGCACCCCTGAAATTGACATGTGTGCGCATATGGAGCACATACATGCCCTAAGGGCATGTATGAGCGTCACATGGCACCTTTACAAATTGCAAAAAGTGCATTTGTAAAAGAATTCGCAAATTACCACCAACCACAAGTTGGTGGTAATTTGCGATTACTTAGCCTGAATTCGCAAAACTTAAATGCTTCATACATAGCATTTAAGGAATCGCAATTTGCGATTCCTTAAATGCTTACGCAATATTAAGGAATCGCAAAATTTGTGATTCCTTAATATTGCGAGGCTTTTTACTTGATACATTCCATTTTCCTATTTTTTTGTCGCAAACACTGCTTTTTAGCGATTGGCAGCGTTTGCGACAAAAAATTGGTTTGATACATCTGCCCCTTAGTCTTATATTGGGATTACCCTGAACAGGCAAGCCTAATAGCACATCAGAGTTTGTAGTGTAGAGAATACATTCATCGGGGGTAACATCCATCTTTGGGAAGAGCCTTTGCCACTTGAATGCTGGAGAAATTCTCCTTGGCCCACTTTGTTTTGGCCTTTTTTTTCAGGTTCCCTGCGGAACGTGTCTCCAATGCATTGACTGACAGTCTTTCACCTCCTGCCACATAGCTGCTTTCCCTGCTCCAATAAGAGTGTATGGAGGCACGCCATGTCGTTCCGTTTAGTTTTCTACAACAAAGCCTACTATAAGATATGTCTCCTGCTTAGTGAAGTTCCTCTTCTTGAGTGTGGAGTTCTTCACCTGGGAGGCTGATTCAGAGTCAGTCTTGTAATCAAAGCAGAAGAGGAAGAACTCAGTATGTGGGATGAATGTATGTATGTGTTTGCATTGTTAAAGTGAGTCGTGTGTGTGTTAAAAACGCTCAGGTGAATGCTATTCCTACTGCTCTCCAAGAGATCTACGCCTGTAAATGTAGATGAGCAATCCACTTGTATATCTACTACTAGAAACCCCCCTCCCTCAAAGGTGGGGGAACTGATTTTCCTGGTAGTGGAGCCACCTTTAACTCTACCAAACCTTTGAGGTCTACTCAACACCAGTCGTACTGGCATTGACGGGCCACCCTCTGCAGGTGGCCGATCCAATGCTGCACCCACCAGTGCCCATTCGTCCATTTCAACAACGGTGGTCTTAAACAGAAAAACCTGAAAATGTACCCATAGCTGGGATAAACTAGGTACATTATTTCCAATAAAAAGTCTTACTTTGCTCTTTATCTTAAGAAATATTGGCATGGTGGAGCGACCATCACATTTTCCCCTATCACGCCTCAAGTCATAGACACAGGAACCGCCATGGGGCAAAGATGGTTGTGCCTCTGCCACATCAGATGCATGGCAGTTGGCCTGCTAGACCTTAAATGGGGCACTAAACTCTTATCTTGTTAACTAATTTTAGTTTGGACCTGTACTTTATTTTTAACTGTATTTTGTTTTTTTCAGTTGTTGTACATGGAGAACACACTTTTCTGTCATTTACTCTGCTTGACCCAGCTACCAAGGGTGAGCCAGGCTTTCTTACACGTACTTTTTCACAGCTCTAATAAAAAATGTGACCTCCTAATTGCCCCCTCACCTCCTCCCCAGCTTAACAACCCAGTTTCTTACAAGAAGCATGGCACACACAATGGGTCACATTTCTTATTACCATTAATATTCAGTGTTGAAAATGTAACATCGCCACCCACTTAAAAATGTGCAATCACATGTCATTGCAAATTTGCAATAAACATTTTAATAAGATTTGGCCCTGGTTTTGAAGTTTCCAGGTTTTTAGGTCTCATCTGAGGATGCACAAGCACACTTGCAAAACATTAGATTTACTTCCAAGATGCTTAGAGCGCGCCTATTGATTACCACTATTTGGCTTCAACGTCACTCTCATTTCCTTGCTTCTCGTTGGTCAGTGCTTTCCCGCTCCACTCACTCTTTGTGTGTTTGTCCCTCCCCTCGAGCATGGCCGAAATACTGCTTCCTTGGCCAGTTTGTGTTTCCACTTCTGGCGCTTTTGGAGATATGTTTTATTATTTGGACCCCACCCAAGCCTTCTGTGTTGCACCACCCCCATATGTGTTGCTTTCACCCACACCTGTTTACTCCCAATTACACTGGCCTCCATGTTACTTGGTGACTCTGCCTGCCTTTCCTTTTTCTTGCCCGCCTCTTCCTCACCCCTCAGCGTTTTGCTTTGTTCACCCTTCCCACCAATCTTATTTTCCACGTTGACCTCCTCCAGCTCAGCTTAGAAAGTCATTCCTAGAGTACAACTAGCGCCACGATGCTGTGCCAGTAGAAGTTTACTCGCTATCCAAAAGGCAATTTCTTAGTAGATATTTCTTAAAATATACATTTTTTGTTAACATGAACCATGTAAAATTCTATTTTCTTCCTATTTTATTTAAAGGTCTAGTTCTTGCTTAGCGCAGAGCCAAATAGGCATGTGGCACATTCCAACATTTTCGAATATTTGTAACAACCTGTATTTGTAATAACCAAATTCCAATTTTACATATTTGGCAACATTTTTCTTGTAAAATGCAGCCTTTGTTCCTGGTTTAGTGGGAGGGATATCTGCCTGCTTAAAATACACTCTCTGATTTTGGAGCAAAACCGGCTGCCCAGACCAGGAGTGAAGAGAACTTTCTGACACCCACTCCGGTGTTGCCAAATACCGTGGCACCAGTATAATAGAGTTGGCAGTGCCGTACACACACTTTGATCCTGGGTATGGTGTCAGTATGCATCTAACTCTGTAAGTCTCTCTGCTATCGACACCCAGTGGCAGGACTGGATACTGGTGATATCGTGCAGACCAATGGGTGACACATTTTTCTAATTTATATTCCAATGGTACTGGTGACATTTGTCAGCACGATTTGGGAATGCAGCCTCTGAATTTCCACCCCATAGACATTGATTTTATGGTGAAGGAAGATATAGAGGCAATCAATGCAAGCAAGGGAAGGAAAGCTCCTGGGCCAGATAGTGCTCCCATGGATTTATATGCATCAAATCCATTCCTATGGGGTACACTCTTAACGTCTGTATTAAAAGCCTGTTGTAATCATGGAAGTACCCCCACTTGGTCTGAGTCAATCCTTGAACCATTTTTAGGTCTTGGTTAGCGTAGGCTGCGCTTGCGCTGTCTCACTGGCGAGATTTTATGTTTCTTAGTATGGAGGGTTAACCCCGCCCCTCTTCTCCATTGGCTGGCCTCCTAAATGCTGGCCAGCCATTGGAGAAGAGGTCCCAGTGACAATTTAAGCCCCGTCTTTTTCGGATTGGTGGGGGCGTGTTTTCGGTTCTTTCTCTCAGTGACGTCCTCAGTCCAAAAAACACCCCCAGTCTGAAAAGGACGGGGTAGAGCTCCATATGTCCTCTCTGCAGTTTTTCTTACCTCTGTTCCCTGGTTGTGCTCGCTTTTCTTGTTTGCTGGCCGAGCAGCTCTTTTGTGCACGGCGGACCGCTGCCCGTCTCGCTGATTGGGTCGCGCCCATGTCCACGCTGGTCACGAGGTCCGTCATGCACGTCCCCTGGTCTGGCGCCTCGTGTGTGCCCGTTCGCTTGGGTGAGTGCGCCTGTCCCCCGTGCCCACACATTCCATTTTGGGAGCACTCTGCTGGCTGGGCAAAGGCCTGCACCTCCCTGACTGGCTGCAGAGTTCCATCATGGATGGCGGGGTTGCCTTGGACGGGGGAACAGTTGAGCGATGGGGGTAGTTTGCGGCCCCCGGCTGAATGAAGCCGCCATTCGGTCCCGGTGGCAGTCTGTGTGCGGGACGACATGCCGAACACTGGAGGGGCTTTGTGTGCGGGAAAGTGGGGATTTGGGAGCCCTCCATAGTTGGTGGCGCCGGGTGGGCTCCTGCCTCGGACGTTAAGCTGCGCCTGCGCATATCTCTGGTGCATCCCGTGGCCGGCCCATGGTTCGAGACTCACCTCTTCCCCTTTCACCGATTCACTCCTGCGCACACTCCTGGTTTCTCAGGCGAGAACTCCATGCCCACACCCCTGGGTAGTGCCAAATTTGCACTGGGCCTCATAGGGATGACCCGGTGCCCGTCTTTGCGGATGATCGTCCCCTGTAACACACAGCGCTAGGCCTCTCGCGGTCTATTGTTACATTTTGTGCCCGGGCACACACTTCCCTGGCTTGCTGTTGTCCTTTTCCCCCTGGATCTTTCTGACCCTGCTGCGGGGGGGGGGTCAGCTGAGCGTTGCATATTAAACAATTTAGGGAGGCTCTAACATAGTGGCTCGTTTTTGGGGTTGTTCCCACCCACTATGTGGCGACAGTAGTAGCACATCAGGCTGCACATGCTGTCTAAGTGCTATTATCAGAATTCAGCACGTAGGAGGTGAAGTTGCTCCCCCGATCACACTCCATTTTTTGGGCGCTTTTGTTTCACAGTGGTGCCCGAGTATATGTGCTGAGCTGCTACAGTAACTTCTCGGGGAAAGGATGTGGTCCGTTGGCTAGAGTGCCGTCTAGGGTGCTGGAAACCAGAGTTTGAGCCTCTGGGTCGCGTCCACATCGGGTGATTCTGGGTAAATCACTTAATCTCCCTGTGCCTGAATGTGTGAGTGACCAGTGCTCATTTTAAGCTACCTTCGGGTCAAGTTTGCGCTATATAAGTCTGCAATTTGCTTTCTTTGCAGGAGCTGGGCATAGTGATCACCCGGTAGCATCTAGGGGCATTGACTAGGGGATGAGCGCCACGATGTCGATGCTTGTGGTCATGGATTTAGTTTGCCACCTTTTCGCGTACAGCCAATCCCATGCGTAGTGCATATGTTAGGAGTGAGTCGCATTGTCTGAGGGTCGACCAGTATTGGAGGATCTTTTGTTCCTCAGCCTTCGAACTTTTTCCCGATGTACCCAGTGACTGTGGTGTCTGCACGTGGTTCTTCCGTTCCAGGCAGCATCTGCAATACCGGTCAGCAGCAGTTGCCCAGCGCTGGATGCAGCACGCAGAACGGGAGGTGAGACAGTCTTTGACCTAGGAGTATAGTCCAGTCGGGTGGGGGCAGTTGGTCACAGCTTTAAACTTGGAATAGTTCGGGAGGTGCATTGCAGCTAAGAAGGCCACAAGGTGGTGTGATTACTGTAGTGTTATGGCACCACAATTACGGGAGCGGTCTTCTCCCATGTTGCGCTGCGTCGTGACAGCAATGACCTCGTCGTGCTATTGGCTCATCCAGGGCGCTGCATGGTGTGTGGAAGGCGCCAAACACCTTGTTTCTGGCCCCGCTTGCACGGGCGCTGCATTGTGAGGCTAGGGCGGGACCACAGCGTAGTTTTCGTTCACGCCCTCTTCGCTGCTGCGGGAGCACGTACTGTGGGGCAATTTGCCAGTTGCATGTTGGGCATTGCGCGGTCGGTCTAGCTGGTCGGCCCCTTGGTGCGTGGGGGTTTCCCATAAGGTGTATGCAGCCCGGAACGCTTTGTTGTCTTATCAGGTTTACACTGGAGTTGTGGGTGCAGTTGTGATGACGAGGGGCGTGACCCTACCACACCCTGCTGATATCTTCACTTTTGCTCCGGGTTTTCTCTGCTCATCCAGCTTGCCACGACGGAGGACTGAACGGGATGCTGGTCTCAGGGTCAGCTTCTGGGGGTACCTGCTCGTATTCCGGCCCTCGTATGTGCTGGCTGGAGTCTGGATTGCGGCCCAGCTCCAGTGCTGCCTATTTGTAGTGCAACTATTTTCATCGCGAAGCCATCCTTCCTGACTTGCGCAGGTATGATGTCTCGGGTTTTAGCATATTCGGGAGGCCATTAGGGAACAGCCTAGACCAGTCAGGCGGCACCCTAGTTCAAACAACTTTTCTGTGCGTGTTTTCGACACGCCCGTACCCGCATTGACCACGTTCCTCCGAGACCCCACAATTTTCAGCCTAATGATGTGGTACACCAGCCAGAGCTGCTGTCTTTGCTCATGTTTCGGCAGCAGCTCGCAGACCTGTAATGCTGGGTAGATACCTTATTCCCCCGGGTCGACGATAATTGACCGTGACCAGGTAGTGGATGTTATAAGGTTGCTCCTTTCTTTACACCTGCTCTTCGTGTATCTCCTGACTGCGCATTACCCCTGTAGCTTCCAGGCAGTGCGGTATCGTTCCAGCTGGCCTAGTGCGGAGACTCTACCCAGGGTCTGTTAAGAGTATTAAAACTAGGTAAAGAAGATCAGCACTTCACTTCAATTACTTTAGAGCTAGCGTGTGTGTGTGTGTGTGTGGCTCTGTGTGTGTGAGGCTCTGTGTGTGTGGGGCTCTATGTGTGTGTGTGGGGGGCTCTGTGTGTGTGTGTGGCTCTGTGTGTGTGTGTGCTGTGTGTGTGTGTGGGCTCTGTGTGTGTGTGTGTGTGTGTGTGGCTCTGTGTGTGGGGTTCTGTGTGTGTGTGTGTGTGTGTGTGTGTGTGTGTGTGTGTGTGTGTGTGTGTGTGTGTGGATGCGTGTGTGTGTGTGTGTGTGTGTGTGGGTGCAAATGCAATAGGTCTCGCATTTGCGAGAAATTAAGCTATTACTCTCTACTACTCTCTAATGCTTACCTTTTGCCATTGTAAATGACAATACCATATATTTATCAGTTTTAAAAAACAATCAATAAATGAAAAAAATGACATTTGCAATGCCAATAGCTCTAACTTTAACAAAGACGAGCCCATTGCATTGTAAATGCTTGTTAAAAAAGGAGACCGCAATGATCTAGCATGTTACAGGCCAATTTCACTTTTGGATGCATTTGTGAAAGTAGCCAGCCATATTATTTTAAATAGATTGCAGACATGTGCAGAGGAGATGGGCATAATTACGGAACTGCAATATGGTTTCCGACAAGGTCTAGGTACTCTTGAACAAGGCTTACATTTTAAATCTAATTTGGGGCAAATTTATACAGTCCAAACATTGGAATCTTTTTCTGGCCTTTGTTGTCTTGAGTTTGGCATTTGATTGCGTTAGCCACCCCAGGCTTTGGTGCATCCTAGAGGGCATGGGCATGGACTTGCAACTTATTCATTTTTTAGGGCAATTGTACCATGATGCGCAGGCCAGTGTTTGATATGGTAGAGGGGGAGCGCAGTCAGAATTTCCCTGTTAGAAAGGGAGTAAGGCAGGGGTGCATGCGTTTTACTTCGTATATAAACGGCTTTGGCGCAGCATTAACCAAGGAATGTCAGGATACCCCTCGAATTGACGCCCATCCAATTGTAGCTTTATTAAATGCATACGATGCCGTCTTAATATCTCGTCCACAAATAGGTTACAAATGGTTGTTACTAGCTTTGCTTCTTTCATGTCAAATCTGGATCTCCAGGTTAATGTTACTAAAACATATGTAATGAAATGCGGCAAGAACAGCGTAAAGTGTTGAGGTGTTTTTATTAACAACAAAAAAATGAAATGTTCGAACTATTTCTCATACCTGGGAATAGTTTTTGAAAAAAATTGGCTCGTAGGTAAATGCTGTAAAAAGCGAGGAAATTATTATTCGCAAACTCTACTGCAGCTTTGGTGAATTTTGCCAGAAAGCTGGGTAAACAACCTATTGTTGAACTGATAAAAATGTATATTGCCAAATGTATTGCAACAGCCATTTATGGAGCCGGTATTTGGGGCGTTGCAGACGTACAACCTTTACAATTAGTGGAGAATGTATTTATAAGATATCTCCTAGTGGTTCCCAATAGTATGGCTACTTACATCTACCATGCAGAACTAGGAATTACTTATTTGTCAGATATAATCAAAATACAGCCGGTTGTATTTTGGCACAAGATCTGGTCTAGTCCCGCCACTGGCCTTAATCGTGATGTGATTAATTATGTGTCTTAAATTGGAAGGGGAGTCACGTATACCATGGCTTAATTATGTTAAAGATTTGTGATTAATGTCCAGAATACTTTTTTTAACCCGTCCAGCATTGCTATTGTTCCAAGGAAAGTACTAAAGACTACTTACATGGAATTTCTGGGGAATTACAGACTATCTCAAGAAATGGTCAAATCATCTGTTAGAGAGAACCAACTGTTATTATCAGAGCCAGGGATTCAACCCTATCTTGCAAGTGTGAAGGGGAGTTATGACAGGATGTTGTTAACTTGTTTCCGTTTTGGCAGTTTTTATAGAATGATTGCGTTTCCTAATATGAACGACTGGTCCCGACTTCTAGACCTGTGTCCTTGTGACGACATTTCCTCTCAGAATACTATACATGTTTTGTTCTCCTCAAATCAAATTGTATGATTTCTTGCGCAGAAGATGGATTTTGCCAATATTGAAGAGGTTGGGTCTGAGACAATGTCAGCCTGCTTTTTTTAAATTACAACTTTTGGATGTATATTTTTTTATTAAAAGTTTAGCAAAATACTTGAAGGGTGTTATGAGAACCCGAAAAACTATGTTATCCCCTTAGTTTTAATAACTACATGAATTTTATTAATCCTTGTGTATGTATGGCTTCTTAATAGAATCTATTTTGATGTTATGAAATTAATAATCTATCAACGTGTTGGATATTTGACATTCTCAATCCTGCAAACCAATGGACATACAACACATGACTTGTATTCTTTTATGTATTATGCTTTTATGATTTAAGTGTTTAAATCGAATAAAGCTTGTTTTGATTGATTGATTGATATCTGCATGCACCTTGGAGGGAGATATAGAAGGTGAGAGTTGTAAATCAGAATCTCACTGGACAATACTGACTAGATACCCCACATGACCCTCCACCCCCAGAAGACCAGCTGACATTAGATGGATTTTTTTTAAATTAAATTGCCATAAATATAAAGCCCATCACAAACTTTTTTTTTAGACCGTAACACATAAAATTGCTTTTTATCCACAAACATTTGCAAAAACATGTGAGAGTAAATACTCATTTTATTTTGGTATGTGTGTGTGTGTGTGCAGGAGAGTAGCTTAGTCAGTTTTGTTGAGGATTTGAGTCTAAGATTTCCCATAAAGCATTGAGGTGTTCCCAACTAAAAAGGATAGGATGGGTTGGCACCCCTTGGCGGTGGTAGGGAAAGTAAGTTCAGTCAGTGTATGGCTTCTGCGGTACAGCCTGGACCATTCTAGATGTCGACCACTCTACTTCTGTTCCTCCTCAGAGCAATGAAGGAGGTCAAGGAAAGCAGGCTAGCATGAATCCATACCTAACATCAGCACAGCAGGCTTAGGATAGGCAGCAAGAGCAGACCTTGTAGTATCCAAGAATACACTTTCATGAAATCTGAACGCCTTTATGTCACACAGATAGGCACCGTGAGAAATTCACGCAATCTTAAGACTCATCTAAGGAGCTCTCGCTTGTGTCCTCTCATGAACACTTACTCACAATTGTAACTCTCCCAGGTGCCTAGTAGCAACTCTGTTTACACAAAAGAGCCATATGCTACTTGAAACAGCTACAGAAATGCAACACCTGAAAAAAACAAATCCTCTCAGGAAATTCAAGATAAAGTTAAAATGGAATGATCAGAAGAGCTTCATCACTGTTATGGATTGCCTCAATGTTTTCTACAGTCCTTGGGAATTTTAGCATTGTTTTTTACCTGTAACTTATATGCATTTAGGACTTGATAAGGACACATTTCAAAGTTCCTAATTATTGCCATATCGGAGATGGGGCAGGACCCGACCAACTTAAAACCTGTAAGTGGTGCGCTCATGTAGAGTTTGTGAGGAGCAGGGGCCCAATCAGATCAATATTCTCGATCTTGTCTGCGCATCACACACATCTTTGTAGGTTACTCTGCAACTCGAGGCTAAATCCTAAAGGTGGGTAAACAACTGAAATCTCAAGCCAGACGATTGGCTCTTCTTGAGACCTTGAACTCTTGTGCCAAAAATAAGATAAGCTGCCGTGTGGCATCTACCTGCCCTCACGTTCTAACCTTATGCAGCATGAGTTGATGACAAAGCATTACCCTTTGATGAAAAATGGGCAAGAGAAAGAGATACCCATCTAGTAGCTGAATTGCACAATGTAAATTTTTAAAAATGTAGGTCAATCCCAGCTTCCCTGCCTGAACAAATTGCTTCCCTGCCTGAACAAATTGGGTGATCATAGGCAAATACTTAATTTTATCAAGCCTTCTGGGTTTTTTTATTAGCCCAACTGAGAGGACCTTCAAAAGCATGAATTCAGGAAGAGCACTGTATTAAAACCTCTTGTGTTTAACATTGTATAATATTGCTCCATCTATAAGAATCTAGGCCACATATGGGGCAATGTTCCCTCTAATTTTTTTCCTCTGTGGGTGGCAGTGTAGGGTCTATGTGCGCTGCAGGGAAGGCTATGTGCGCCAGGAACCAGATTGCATGTGCGGGTGCAGCGCGAAATATCACTCCAAATCTTTGCTTAAAAAAGTTGAAAAACTGTGCATTTCCACACATACAGTGCACGTTAAGGGTCTTAAGGCAGGTTTGCAATTTGGATACACACGCCATGACAAGAATTGGTTACACAGGCAAGTACACTTTGGGTTTAGAAAAGCACAATACTCCAACGTTGGTACCATCATAAGATTTTACTGCTGAAGAGAACTGCCTGTGGTTTTCCATGCGCTCTGACACATCTTTAAATTGCAGCTATAGACTTTCTCCCTTCCTCCCCGGCTGAAGCACTAAAACAAGCTGCTCTCAGGCACTGGTGGAAAGTAGCAGTCAGGTAACTCACCCTAGATAAAAATTTGACATTAATTGTTATTCAAAGAGTCTGCAAAGGTGGACCTGACACTAACAAGGACTGAAAAACGAAATTGTATTCATTTGTAACGTGCCATTTCTTTATATGTTACTTTATATGTTTACCTTAAGTGTTAGTCGCTCATAGAACACCCCCAGAACACTTTTAAACCGGTTTTCTATTCATATTTGTTCTTTGTAGTATGTACAGATAAAATGTAAAAATTCCAGCTATACGTGATTTTGCCTATTGTTGTACTGTCCGCAATATCAAAGTATCCGCCCTGTGTTCATTTGATTTCAGCAAGATGTGCTTAGCTGTATTAAGGTGCAATAAAGTACAGATGCATGGGAGGTATGAGATGTATTAGGATGATTTCTTTATTTTTATATCTTGTGGGCACACAAATCATATCAGTATCTTAACTTTCCATTTCAGGGGTTTTGAAGCAGTTTCAAGATATTGTAGGTCTTATTTTTCGAGAGGGTGTAATTTCCATTATTTATCTGTTTCCATGCACTTCATCGCTTGGTTTCACTCTCGGGAAAATGCCACACTAGCTGTCAAACATCTGGCACTTGTGTCACTATTAAGTAGACAGAAAGCATGGAAATGTGAAATATAATATCTAAAAAAATATTGGCAGCTAATAGAGAATGTGTTCTTTTTGATGGTTTTTGGTTGTGGCCTCTGCTGGAGGTGAGATATAAACGCTCTTGCAGCCCACACCTTCACCACTTGCGTTTCCCCACTAACGGAATGCCATGCAATTTCCTGTGTTTTATAGTGGTTTTAAGATTTCTTAGAGTTTCTCGTAGCTTAAATGGGCACAATTTCTGAAATTGCTATGTTTCCCTTGTCTTCACTGCTTGATTTTATTCGCGAGAAAGTGTCCCTCCTAGCCGTTGAATGCAGCTCTGCAAGTGCCATGCATTGCACGTTATACAAACGCATTTAAAGAAAAGTTTCCACATTACCGCAATGCCTGAGATTGTTGCACAATGAATGGCACTTGGCTGGGCTGTCACAGCATATTCACAGTGTGTTAATTAAAGCAGAGTGTTGAGCTGCGTCTTGCTCTGTCTCGAATAAGTGGTTACACTGTCATGGTTGCATGTGGTGGCAATATGTTTGAAAGGAGCAATCCGGGTTCAAGGGGGCTCAGTGGAGAATAGCCTGATGTAGCAGCTGCTTAGAGCATATTAAGAAAGTAAGTGAGTCTGTAGGGTGACTGGCACATTCAAACAAGCATTGGCATAGCCAATCCCTTATAAGTATTTGGGTCGCCTTTGGGACCTTATAAGCATGTACGTTAGCCTGGGGGCTACATCATCTACTGGTCTTAAATTCTTTGATACATTTCACCTTCGGACGGATGGTACTGAAACTAACTGCATGTGAGGAGGTAAAGATAACTAATTTTTTAATACGCTGTGAAGTGTACATCTTGCTCACACAGCCCCCAGATACATATGCAGACCACTGATGTGGGGGTCATGTGCAGTAACGGACGCTGTAGAAATAAAGGCATATCATTTAAAAAAAAAACTAAACTATATTATCTGAGACGGTGGAAGGAGCGGCCAGGCATGGGACATAAACGACACAGCTGCAAAAACCACCTACAGGCACTGAGAGGGGACAATGGAGGAAGAACGGATGAAGAAAATAGAGGAGAGGACAGGAGAGTAGTGAGGGGTGAGATAGCAAAGAGGGAAAGATCTAGAGAAGAAGAGAACTAATAGAGGCGAGAGTAGGAATGAAAATAACAGAAGAGTGAGAGGCAGTGGTAAATGAAGGAGGGGTACGAATGGAATGACTGAGTGAAAGGAGGAGGGGAAAGGACGGGGGATAAATGGTGAATGGAAGAGAGCGAAGGCTGGGGATGGGGTGGGGCGAGACATAATAAAGTAGGGAGAGGAAGATAGGGAGACAGTTAAGGTGCAGGATTGCGCGAGGATGGGTGTGTCAGACAGTGAAGTGAAAAGAAGATACGTGGAATAGCGGAGAATGGGAGGAGAGAGGAGGCAGTAAATGGCAAAGGAAAGACGAATCGGGGACTGTGATTAGGTGTGAGAATTGAGTGGGAGTAGAAGCGGCGAGCCAAAAGAGGAATGCACATGCTGCCCTGCTGAGACTGGTCAGTGAATTTAAATACTATTTGCTGTTGGTAAAGAGTGCGTGTTCTTCTGTGTGCGTTATAAATTTGCACCTCACTTGCATATTGAAGGAGCCGTTTCAAACACGCAGGAACTTTTACACTGACATTAACACACAAGTGCGTGAAAGAAACCGTCAGGAAGACATGAACTTCGGGGTTTACGATGCACATGGAAATGTTTTTGTTGAGTTTGCTGCTTAATATTACAACAAGGCAGGCAACCCATTGCAAACTTATCTCTAAACATGTTAAAGCAGTACATAACTAGCTGGACTTTTACATTCACATTTGACTAACGTTGACATTTAACGAAGTGGTGGTGATGAAAGCTATGAGGTGACAACATGGAGTTCCCCACAAGAAAATGTGTTGTCACTTCAAAGAGCTGCCTGTCCGGAGTTTCATTGGGACATACATGCTAGTGGCAGGAGTTATGCAAATCACGTCCCTCTGGCGATGGCCTCCAACAACTGCATCTTTACACTTTCACTCCCTCCGACAGCCTGCAGCTTTTTCATCCTTGCGATATCGAGGTACCTTGCTAGTCGGTGGTTAATAGAAACCAGGGACTGTCTGCAGTTACTGTTCTAGGGTGCAGGAAGTTGGTGAGAGCCAAGGACGTATGTATCTTCTGTGCGCCATGAAGAAAGCTAGCGCTGTGAGAACGACGCGCAAACACTTCAATGCGCCTCATTCAGGGGTCAAATCAATATTTTATTAAATAAAACATGTATGTTCAGTTTCAGCAAAGACTTGGCGGTGGTCTCCGCATGCAGGGCCCCCGTGCGCCCCTTCAGACCCTTTCTCAACTTCGAGACATTTTTCTGTACATTTAAATGCATTCGGTTGGGCCAAATTGTGACCAGACCTGTACATAAATTTTTCCAAGCGTCGCACGCATCAGTAGGACAAGTGAAATAAGTGAAAAGTAAGTATTCCTGTTAATCACAGTGCCCATTATGCGCTGCAATTAACAGGGATACTTTCACTAATTCCCACAATCAGCCCGCAGCCTCTCGCTATTGAGAAAAGACACGCATCAAGTCAAAAAGCATGACGTGTGCTTTTACACGTCATGCTTTTAGACTTGCTGCATCTTTAATGGATTCTGGCTGCGGGCTGATTCTGGGCCTTTGTGAAAGGATTTCTGTTAATTGCAGCACTGTTATGCGCTGCAATCAACATAAATAGTTTCATAATGGCCCACAATCAGCACCCAGCCGCGCTCTATTTAGAAAAGAAATGTCGCAAGTCGGAAAGCATGACGTGTAAAAGCACACGTCATGCTATTGGACGTGATGCGTGTCTTTTATGAATAGTGAGAGGCTGCGGGCTGATTGTGGGGAATTTGTGAAAGTATTCTTGTTAATTGCAGCGCATAATGGGCGCTGTGATTAACATGAATACTTTCACAAAGGCCCTAGGCAACAGGGAAATTGCCGTTTTTCACCGCTTGCGCTTTAAAAGCGGGCGGCGGTGAGAACGTGTGCGCGCTTCACGGGAGACACTGCGCGCTCGGTGCCCTATAGATGCGCGGGCGCGCACCCGCGCGGCTTACTGGGAACACTGATATGGGGTACACATGACAACTGACATGCCTCTGATTTCACTAACCATTGTCGTCAGAGTGGGGGGGGCATGAATATTTCTAGATTTATATTTTAAAACTATCAGTTTTAATAAACACCTCTCAATGCAGTGATATAATCTGAAGTACTAAGGTGAAACACATCTGCATGATAAAGGAATGCACTTTTTTTTAAAGCATCTTTATTGTATTTTTGCATAATTTTTGTTGGATGATTTCCATGCCAAATATTTTCAAGTCTCGGCTCCTGCACTGGCTTTTAGAGCCAAGCCTGACTGACCTTTGCCTTAGTTCTGGCTCGCCGCTTCCTGCTAATATATTGTCTCGCCCAGTGAAGTAGTGTGGCTCACTGGTTAGAGGCGGCAGACCCGAGAGCAGAGGACGGCCCGGGACCAGGGTTCGATTCCCGGTGCGGCAGGTTTCTGGACCAGGGTCAGCGGACTCGATAATTCTCTCGCCTCGGTGCCCACTCTGATCAGCGTTCACACTCGGCAACTCTGGGCATTAGCTTGCCTCATCTTCACTAACGGCACCACCAGACTGCCGGGGATGCCTGGTCTCACCCTGGAGATACCCATTAAGGGACCATCTCTCAGGGAAGCCAGGAAGGGTTTCGCAGCGGTCGAAGCGCCTTGGGACCCTCCGGGTAAGTAGTGCGCTATATAAATGCCTATACATACATACATACATACATCTACCAAGTCTGCAGCAACAGTTACTTATTGTCACTGTTGTTGCAGACAGCTGATACGACTAATACTGTCAGGCCAAGACCGACAATGTGACTATTAAGGGGATGTCCCAGCCCATTCACCCCACTCATGAAACTATCACCCTGATTCATGAAGCAAAATTGCGCCCGCAATAGCTGCGAAAAAGCTATCGCGGGCGCAATTTCCAAAATCGGAATTCACCATCAAAAATGCGAAATCGCAAACACAGATTTGCGAAATCGCTAAAATATTTGCAGAATTCCGGCAGGATACCAATAGCGAATCGGAAATTGTGAGAATGCACGGAATCAGCGAAAATAATAGCGAATTCGCACTTTACTCGCAATCGGTATTCATGAAAAATCCCTATTAGCGAAAAAGCCAAAAATCGCATTTTGCGACGCGCAATTTAAGGAGAACCCAAAGCAGGTGGTAACCATCAAACCCATTGGAATTTTTTTTTTGAAAAACCGTTGGCCAATCAGTAACTGGTGCAGGCCTGACCAAACACACTTAAGGGGAAGCAGCAACAGCAGAAGGAGTCTCACAATGCCAGGAATGTACACGGTGGTCAGGCGGAGAAGGCTACAGCGAGCAGCAAGGAGGAGACGCAGAATCCAGGAGAGGATATTCCGCCAGCGGGTCACCCTGCTGGGCCAGACCAGAGAGCAAATATACGCAAAGTACCGGCTGAATGGGGCTATGATCATCAAGCTTATACAGGACCTTGACCCCCTGATGCAGCACCCAACAAGGCGGACCAATGCCGTCCCAACACATGTCCAGGTATTGTGTAGCCTGCACCTCCTGGCCTCTGGGAGCTTCCAGGGGATAGTTGCGGTAGCTGGGGGGATATCCCAGCCCACCATGTCCCGCTGCCTACGTAGTTTCCTTGACGCAATGCTGACCCAGCTACACCAGCACATCAAATTTCCCACCAGCCAACAGGAATTGGATGAGACCAAGCTACAATTCTACAATGTTGCCCGTTTCCCACACGTGATAGGATGCATTGACTGTACCCACGTCCACATTTGCCCACCTGCTGGAACGGAGTACATGTACCGCAATCGCAAGTCCTACCACTCCCTCAACATCCAGATGGTCTGCAATGCAAAGACATACATCACTGACATAGTGGCATAGTACCCGGGGAGTAAACATGACTCATTCATATTCCACCACAGCGGCCTCCACACACGACTGGTCAGGGGAGACTTCGGGGAAGAACACCTACTTGGTAAGTACACTTTGCCCACAATGTCACATTGCAAATGACTAGCTGCGCTGCACAGGCACTCACCCTCTGCTCCTCTCATTCAGGTGACAGTGGCTACGCCCTGCGTGAATACCTCCTCACCCCATACCTCAACCCTGCTACACCACAGCAACGGCGTTACAACGTATCACACATGCGCACAAGGAATTGCATAGAGAGAACATTTGGGCTACTGAAGAGCAGATTCCGCATACTTCACAAGGCAGGTGGGGCCATGTACTACAGTCCTGAAGTGTGCTGCCGCATTGTGGCTGTGTGTGCGATCCTACACAACATTGCTACCTAGCGCCGGATACCTGTCGACATCTCTGGCAGTGAATCGGAAGGGGACGACCGGCCACCTGCACATGCACGCCATGCACGCAGGGAGAACCCAGCTGAAGGCCACAAACGCCGCAACCACATCACAATGAACAGTTTCTAGTGCACCCTCTACCCTCACTCAACAAATCACAAATGCATGCAAAATGTAATAATGACACAACGCCAATGTGTGCTGCAAAATGAATTATTATTGTTTCATTCACAATAATGCTACCACTATAAATGTTGTCATTGGTAACAGTATTTCGGCATACTGCTGTGTGAAAGGACAGGGCAGGCTTATACTCAGCCTGTGCCAGAAATAGTCAATTGCGCCTCCTGCGCGTACCACCCAAGCGCCTCTGAGGCTCATCCTCTTCCAAGGCACGTGTACCTGCCGTGGGCCTGGTGCTGCGCCTGAATGCCCCGACTTGTGAGGCAGAGTGGCTGCTCATGCTCGATGTCCCCTCACTGACATCATCACCCCCAACAGTGGCAGGTAGAGCAGGAGGGTGTAGTGCTGTCACGGCAGTGGTCAGGTGCTCAAGGACCCTGGCCACATCCTCGCAGCACTGGATGAGCTGCTGCGGCGCAAGGGACCGCCGCGACAACTGTGATGTTGCATTGCCTACAACACAATTGGACCTGGTGTAGGCCGTCAGCCGGGTCAATAGCTGACTGTGGCGCCGGCGTGCTGCGTTGCGCTGAGATGTTATAGCTGCAGTGTTGGCCTCCATGGCTGCAGTCATGCGGGCCATTCCCTCCCCCACACCTGCCGTGGCCGCCGTCATGCGGTCCCCCACTCCGGCCACATTGCGCCCAATGTTGTACAGCTGTAGCTGTATGGCACCTTGGCGGCGTGCCTGCAGCTGATGTATACGCAGCATGCGTCTTTCCACGCTCATTCGCGCCAGCCGCTGTCCATTCCCCCTCCTGCTGATTGCTGCATTGGTCTGCTGGCGAGACCTGCCACGCCTGCTCTGCTGGCCTGACACAGTGGCTGGCCGCTGTGTTGCCGCTGTCGCGGACCCTGATGTAGTAGCACCAGCTGCTGGTGGTGTCACAGCAGGCGTTGCTGGTGCGGCGGGGCTGGAGGCACACTGGTAGTGGGCCTGGCTGCGGCTGTAGTTTTTGCGGCTGAGGCTGGGGGCACGCTAGTTGTGGGCCTGGCTGCGGCTGTAGTTGTTGCGGCTGAGGCTGGGGGCACGCTAGTTGTGGGCCTGGCTGCGGCTGTAGTTGTTGCGGCTGAGGCTGGGGGCACACTAGTTGTGGGCCTGGCTGCAGCAGTGGTTGCTGCGCCAGACGCAGGAGGCACACTGCTGGTGGACCTGGCTGCTGGTGTTGTTGCTGCGGCAGGGGCTGGTGCCTGTGTATGTGGCGGCACCTCCTCCTCATCCTGGGCCTCCTCATCTATTAGCAGCCTCTCACTGTCGCTGCTGTCTGCGCCACCTGTGAGGGTAAGTGGACGTTCATTAGTTGCATGTATCTGTAACACGTGCAGTTGCTACATGCATGCTGGGTGACATTCCCTGACTGGCTATAGCTTTGCGTACTTTGGAACCTGTCTGGCTGCATTGTGGTACTACTACATTGTGGCCACACTACATGTCCCACAATGCTTCAGGGCATTACCTGATGTGCAACAATGGCATGACTATGGAACATTATGGGAGGCTATATGGTCATGGGCATTCATAGGGGACAGGGTCGCAGTCGCATGCCACTTACCTTGGATGTCTTGGGTGGGGCGGGATGAGTCCAGACGCGTTACTCCAATGCACGCCTCCCTCTCAAGCGTGTCTTCAACTTGGTCCTCCAAGGCTGTGTTTGGAGGGACTGTAGGTCCTCCCCCTCCAGTGCCCGATGCCTCTCCAAGGCGCTCTGCCACCTTCTCTTTGGCACGACCTCGGAGGTCGTACCAGCGTTTTTTTAGTTCGTCCAATGACCTATCAGCCACACCCACAGAGTTCACCGTGGACGCTATTCCCTGCCAGATCCTCCTTTTTTCCTGCTACGGCACCCTCCTAGAGTCCTTGACAAACAGTTTGGAGTGGTTGGCCACCACCCCTTCTATCAAATGCTCCAGCTCCTGTTTGGAAAATTTTAACTTCCTCTTCCGCCCTGTGGTGTTGCTGGGCCCAGGAACAGCTTCCTCAGACATTGCAGCACTGTTGTTTCAGAGTTGGAATCCAACAAGAATAGCAGGAGCTCTCCCAGTTGCTGACTCGAGGTCTGCCTCACTGTGGTGAATGGGGGTGGGAACTGGCTGCTTCCTGGTTGTGATGTCATCACTGTGCTCGAAATGCGACTTCCCGTTTTCCCGATCTCGCGATTTTGCGATCTCGCAATTAGCGATATCGCTATTTGCGATATCGCAATCCCGACACGGATGTAGCTGGAAATAGCGATTTTTCTGCGATTATCCATAATCGCAAACGGATTTTGCGGCCGCGTGAGAATCGCATTTTATTATCGCAAAACGTCATGAATTCCGATCTGCGATTTCTCAATAGCGATTCGCAATTTTTCACTATTTGAGAATCGCAGATTCCGGTTTTCATGAATCAGGCTGTAAGTTCCTGTGTGTTTAGGGTGCCGGGGTGATTGCTCACCATTGGCTGATGCTAAACAGAACCTTTATTTGAATCCCTTTATCCAACTGATCCTAAAAAAGGACGGTGCATGTACTCCTAGTAAGACACAGAAACAGGGGAAGGATGGCTAGGGGCTTAAAGTACAGCCAAAGAAGCATTGGCAAAACCAATATGTCTTACCCATGGGTCTAAAGTGCTATGACAAGTTTAGCACCGACTGCAGGACATCTCTTTTTAGGTCTCCCCTGCGCTAACACATGCACTGCAAGAGATATTGTGTACAACAAGGGGCTGTCACCCTGCCCATTGCTTACCATTCGTTGACTTCATTGCTACTCTTATTTACTGCTTTCTAACAAGCCAGTGCATGCTGGCTTCCCTGCCTCTTATTTCAACTGGAGCATAGGCCAAGTACTGGTTGCTTGAGCTTTTTTACTGTCCTTCCGCTGATAGCACTGTGATTGAGGTACTCTTTTTATTATTTTTGTTTCTTCCCCTGTCGTCCTTGTCCGTGTTGCTTTTACCCTGCCACCCACCTGTTTTCCTTGTTATTTCTTCCCCTCCCACCCCCATGTTTGTCTTGCTTCTTTCCCTTCCCACACCTGTGTCTCTGTTGGTTCTTTCCCTCCCACCACCTGTTGTTTGTGTTGCTTCTTCCCCTTCCACCCCTGTTGTCCATTGTGCTTCTTCCCCTTCCACCTACTGATGTTTAATTTGCTTCTTCCCTGTTGCTTCTTGCTTCTTCCCCTTGTCTGTGCTGCTACTACCCTCCAGTTGTCTGTTTTATCCACCTCCCACAAGAAATCAATGCAGTATGATGCAGCCTGCACCAGGCACGTCAAAGCAGGGTTTTAGTCACATTCCTCTTTACATTCCATCATTCCTTTAGTTGTCAGTGTTGCCTGTTCCTTCCCACTGTCGCTCCCGTTGTCTGTATTGCCCATCCCCACCCACTATAATATTAATGTTAATGTTACTTGTACTTATAGAGCACAAACTGATACCCAAAGGTGTCCTAGCACTATGAGAAGACCTACTGCAAGCTGGAAAGCAGAGACATCCAATTAAATAGAGAAAAGCCATGTTTTTAATGCATTTCTAAAAGGCAAGACGTTTGGTATGTTTCTAAGGGTTAACAGTAGACCTTTCCATGGCTTAGCCGCATTGACCGTGAAACTCCTACCACCCCAGATAGCTTTTTTTACCTGAGGCATGATGATGGGTTTTTGGTCGGCTGACTGAAATGCTCTCTTAGGCAGATAACAGTTAAAACGACCTTTTCGAAATACTGCTCCAATACCATGAAGGGCTTCAAATACTAGACACAGGGACTTAAATTGAGTATGTTTACTGACTATGAGCCAGTGAAGTTGTTTTATTTTAGCTGAGATAGACTTGTATTTTGATGTAGCTGTAATAAGTCTGGCTGCAGCTTTCTACAACATCTGCAGTTTGTTCATCGATACTTTGTGAATCGTAAGATATAGACTTTTACGATATTCTAGTCTAGACATTTCAAGGGCCAAGACTACAGTTTGTTGTGCTTCCTTCGGCAGAAGAGGCATTATTTTTTTGCAAGATTCAAGGATGTATGAGGTAGTAGAGGCAATATGGTTAATTTGATCCCTAAAACTCAATTTGTCACTAATCAGGACTCCTAGGTTATTGACCTTTTTAATTGGCGTGGGTAAGGATCCTATCTCGTCTGGCCAGCAACTAGGGGTCCAGAAAGTGGGGTTGTTTCCAAAAAGGACTACCTCCATTTTACCGGAATTAAGCTTCAAACAGTTCTGGGATATCCAGACTCCCACATCTTTCATACAATCCTGCAGCCTTGTTGCAGTTTCCTGTATGTCCTCTGGTAATAATGTCACCACAATTTGGGTGTCATCAGCGTAGGATGTTAGGGTAAACCCAAAGCTCTGAATTAGGGGAGCTAATGATGACACGTAAACATTAAACAATGTTGGGCTCAACGACGAACCCTGCGGTACCCCACAGGGCAGGGAGAAAGATTTGGCTTCAAATTCATCTAATTTCACTGTTGGACTTCTATCAGTGAGAAACGATTTAAGGAGCTTCCACGCCGTGTCTTTGATCCCTAACTCGTCCAGTCGGTCCATCAACAAAGCGTAATGGACCGTGTCGAAAGCCGCAGACAGGTCCAACATAATTAGTACGGCTTTTCCCCATTGATCCAGAACGGTTCTAATTTCTTCTGTAGACTTTAGGAGCGCTGTTTCTGTGCTATGGGCCTCTCTAAACCCGTACTGAGTTGGATCAAGGGCCTGTGAGTCCTGCAAATATGTGTTAAGTTGGGAGTTCAAATTACTTTCTATGCGTTTGGCAGGAAGGGGTAGCCTAGAAATAGGTCTAAAGTTATTGGGATCACTAGGTTAGGTTTTTTAAGAAGAGTCAAAATGGAAGCATGTTTCCATTCTTTGGGAAAGTATCCTTCTAGATATAAGTTGTTAATAATATAGGTCAATTGTTTTGCGACAGGCCCTACTGCCAGTTTTAAAATTGAGCATGGACAAGGGTCAGTTGGGGAGCCTGATTTAACTTTCTCCAATAGTTTGTAAGTATCAGCTCCATCTAAACCGGTAAAAAGATTGAAGGTCAGCGTATCAAGTTTAGTAACTTGCTGATATTCAATCGAACTGATAGTAGAGGAGGAAGAGGAGTCTGAAAATGTCAAAAAATACTATTAACCTTTTCAAAGAAAAATTGATCAATTTTATTACAAAGCTCTTGACTGGCTAAAATATGAGGAGTGCGAGGATGAGCTAAAGAGTTTACTATTTGAAAAAGCTTTTTAGTGGAGTTTTTAGCTGATCTAATTTTGTTGCTGAAAAACTCTTGTTTTGAGTTTTTAAGTAGTTGTTTATATAGTGCTAGACCAGCTTTGTATTCCTTTTGAATAATTTCCCTTGTAAACCCCCCTCCTTATTCTTTCCAGGCGTTTGCAGGCCAGCATTTGGTCCTTCAGCTCCTTCGAATACCATGGTGAGGAGGGATGTTGTCTGGTATGGCTAAGGCATTTTAAAGGGGCTAGCTTGTCCCCTGCAGTTTCTAGCCATTTAGTGTACTATCTGGTTGCCTCATCCAGATTGCTAGGAATAGGAGTGATAGTCCCAGTTAGTGTTTGATATAGATCCTCTGCTTTTATCTTGTTCCAGGCTCTATTCTTAGAGTGACTTATAGATACATTCTGTACTTTGCGGTCCGGTATCGAGAGCTCAAAGAAAACTGCTGAGTGGTCAGACCAAACTAGCGGCAGGATTCTAGTTACATAGAGCTGCAAATTATTAGAGAAAATGGCGTCTAATGTATGGCCGGCTTGATGAGTGGCACCCCTAACCAATTGCTCCAAGTTTCCACCTTTCATCAAGTCTAGTAGAAATAAAAGCACTGTGATGTAACAGCGTCAGAGAGCTTTTTTAATGACTTTTAGCCATGCTGCTCGGCAGCCGCGTTGCTCTAAAACATGACTAAAACACACTGACAAAGCCAATAGCTCTTGCTTAGGTGAAACCTGATGGCTTTGCCAATCCTTGTTATTTCTGTACTTTCAGCCATGCTTAACAGCAGCTGCACTGCTGAACAACATGACTAAACAAAACATTGACAAAGCTAATAGCTCTTCCATCGGCTTGTTGCACTAGCTGCAGTTTTTGGGAGACGCTTTCAAACAAAAAATAAACTGAGGGCTATACACAGACTTCGCATGCAACAGTGCGCTAGAGCCCAAATACCTCTATCAAACACAATACCACGACATTAACCAAAGATTATAAAGCACACAGTTTTCTAAAGAAACACATTTGTAAAATGGGTCTGACAAGAAGCTTGTGGATACCTAATGCAATCCAGATAAACATTACAATGTGCAAAACAAATCCAGTTTTACTTTAGATGAAAAGACTTTCTTCTGACTCGAGAAAAAATCAAAATACAAAAGACTCCTTTAAGATGTGGCATAGACATCTGGGAAACTCTTGTTTAATGTACAAATTAATATTTCTATAGCACTAAATGCTGCTGCAAGTAGCTGCCGCTTACAGGTTCATATTTTTCAGAAAATGCCCCCATAATTTGAGGAAGCAAAGATCCTTAACTATGCCGACATCTCGTTCGGGTAATTTTTTGTGAGAGAGTTCCTTCACCAGTACGTCAAAACTTCCACGGAAAGCTGTGTTTACAACATTAAATCCAGTTGTGAAGTCCCAGCCTTATTTTTAACCTGTTTGGTGCCCATTATCTTTTACTGCCTGCAAACCTCAGGCGCTATCGCCACTCCATTCATTGTGCAAAAATCGGGAATCCTGCAAATGAACTGGCTTTCCGTTTTATTCTCAGTCTTGCCAAATTGAAAGCAAAGGAAGCCGGTTTGCTGATTCATGTACCGGTAAGTACTGACTTACTTTTATGTTTAAAGTCAGGCAATATGTTCCTTTTCAGAATTCAAAGCTTAGAGAAGTACTTAGATTTTCTGGAAAGAAAAGTATATGAATACCAAATTTTCAGCCATGAAAAAAAATGACTTCCTTTAGCTGTATTGGGAAAGGGGCAAAGGTAGGTTATCTTTTTAAGGCCCCTAAACTCTGAAGTGACTTTATTTTATTTTTACATATAACGTAGTGAATTTTATTCCGTAGTAGATTACATTATATATAGCTATGCCAGATTGGAGGTCTCCTTTAACATGCATCAACCCATAAATTGGAATTATTCCAAAACGTGCAGAATAAATGTGTTAAAGTCAAATAAAAATGCCTTACCAGGTCCATGCTGTCCTACTCGTGTTAGATTGTTTGTCCTCGACCTCCAAAGTGCATAGTAGGTGCTGGGTAGGTTCCTATTCAAATCTAAATGGCGGCCTCGGTAGCTCTGAAGAGTGGACAGAAGCTCCTGCCTTGCGGCTTCTCTGTTTCTGCGTGCCCTCTCACTCGCCCACCCTCTCAGAGCGTTGTAGTTTGTTCAAGGCCAGGAGCCGGCGATAGCCTGCCCTGGCCTAGCGTTCACAGCTGACCCTGATAAAGGTTCATGCAATGTTGAAACAGTGACGAAGGCCTGCCTGCTTCAATGGCCGAATACAGGAAGGGGCCTCTCGTCGGTCCAATGTACACACCTTTTTTTAGCTTCACTAAAGGTTAGGTACTGAGTGCTGCGGATAGTATGCTGAAAAAATTGTTAAAAGAATAGAAAATGTATCATCGGCCAAACTTATGTACAATTTGGGCCGGGGCAAAACAAAAATAGTAACCCCCTCTCCTTTACACAACTTGGTGAGAGGCCTCTAAATTTTCACTCACGCTGGCTGCCTCACATATGCCATGCATGTCAATAGACCCACTCAGACAGGAGCCTCGCAATTTTTTAAAAGCCTAAATTTACTTTATTTTGGCTGTCTCCCACCTGAGATTGCCTCTGCTTCAATAGAAGTCAATAGGGGAAATACATTCTGGCAATAATTTTTTTTAATCTCCCACTTTGTTCTTCTAAAATGTTGGCATGTATGCATATACTAAGGACTTGGGCCAAGTGGCGGGTCGCCATCAGGGGCGCAGCTCCTCTGTGAGCCACAGGGGCCTGTATTCCACCCCTGAATTCAGGGTCCTCTCCCTTTGGAACTCCCGGCCCTGACTGGGGCAGGCTCGCCTGTGAGTAAATGGAACGTTTTTGGGCGACAAGTACCTCAGAAAGTATCTCTTATGGACCAGTAGAAGCAATGGCCTGTGGGGAAACCTCTCATATCCCCATTTGCCAGATTGCATCTTCTACAGGTTGCTCAAATACAATTATATAAATCTTTCTAGCATGTGTAAGCTGCTCCAAAAGATGGTGGTAGGTGAAGTGTTATCTCGATATAAAACAACAAAATAAATTACTAAATAGAGTCCTTCGCCAATAAAGTGGATGGAATATGGGCCCTTGACTGAGTTGTCAACGGTGGACTCGACAGACTTGGGGCTACATTAACAGTATGACCAAACCCTCGGTTCACCTATTAGAGACATGCAGATTCGGGCTGGACTGTTCCCATGAGGCACAGGGTCAGACTGATTTGCATATGGCCATGTCTGAACTGGGGTGGCAGAGTGGGCTAAAGAACGGTGATGGATTAAACCCAGATCTTTTGACTGGGTGTGAGTGTTTGATTGGTTCAGATGCTCCGTCCATTACCACCCCCTTTTGTACCGCTTTTGGCCGCCATAAGTGTGGCAGGGTATGCTCAGACGTGAGTCCCTTGCTCACTTTGCCACTGGATTCAAGCAAGCTGGGCTGAAGACGGCTGTAATGCCAGAAACCAGTCCTCGGAAGCTTGTTTCCGGTCCAGGGAAGGCATGGCTTGGCAGTTCGGACTGGACTGTTCCCATGAGGCACAGGGTCAGACTGCTTTGCATATAGCCATGTCTGAACTGGGGTGGCAGAGTGGGCTAAAGAACGGTGATGGATTAAACCCAGATCTTTTGACTGGGTGTGAGTGTTTGATTGGTTCAGATGCTCCGTCCATTACCACCCCCTTTTGTACCGATGCTGGCAGCAGAGCAGCCCTGGTTTTTCTAGACCTCTCTGCCGCATTTGACACCGTCCCACACCGCCAACTTTTGGCACGGTTATCTTATGTTGGCATTTCTGGACAGGCGTAGGAATGGATTAAATATTTTTTGACCAATAGAATGCAGCAAGTCTGGCTGCCACCCTTCGCCTCATCCTTGCGAAGTTTGGCTACAAGGGTTCCTCAGGGCTCTACATTGAGCCCTCTTCTGTTCAATTTTTATATGACACCCCTTGTCTATTTGGCGGAGGAGCTGGGGGCCAAGATCATAGCTTATGCTGAAGACACCCAGCTCCTCTTTACGTGGAAGAAAACAGATCTTTCCCCAGTAATGGCCAAAAATTGTTTGGCAGGAGTTTTTCATTAGTTAGCCCAGGCCCAATTAAAAAAAATCAGAGGTGCTTCTTTACGGATCCTCCCCCCCATTTTAGAGAAGACATCTGGCCGGCAGGCTACCCCTCGCCTAAATTTATGGGGAGCCCGGCAAAAAATGTGGGGGTATGGTTTAGCAAGGAATTGAGACTTTTGCCCCAGATCAACAGGTTGGCTGGCGTGTGCTTTGGCACACTGAAGTGCCTAGAATGGCTAAAGAAATGGTGACCCGGGCTCTCATTCTCTCACTCCTGGACTATGCTAATGCCTTATATATTGGTCTTCCGGCATATCAGTTAAGAAAGCTACAGATTGTCAAGAATGCGGTGACTACAGCTTTACTGGGTAAGCCGGGAAGGTCCAGTGCGAGGCAGCTTCTTCGGGATTTGCACTGGCTTCCAGTTGACCAATGCATACTGTTTTAGGCCCTCACGTTGGTCCATGGAGCACTTTACAAGTCTGGCCCTCAGTATCTTAGAAGTCAGTTCACGTTCAACGTGCTGCTGCGACAGCTTCGCGCCGGTACACTTACGAGTAGCCGTGCGTGCTATAAATGGAGGATAACATAACATAACATAACATAACAGAAGATATCTCTTGTCTCTTCTATCGATCTATCCATTCATCCTTACATCCTACCATTCACCTGCTGATGCCCACCATTTAACCTTTACATTCTGTCATCTAATCAGTCTTTAATCCATCATTCAGTTTTTCACCATTCCGTCTGTCCTCCCTTCATACCCAAACCTATCCATCCATCCATCTCCAAACCTATCCATTCATCCTTTCACTCATCCATCTCTTTATCCACCCTTTGGCTCATCCATCAATCCTTTGGCTCATCTATCCATCAACCCTTTCACTCCTTTATTCCATCCACCCTTTCATTCCATCCTCCCTTTCACTCAATCCCTCCTTTCACTCATCCATCATCCACCCTTTAATCCATCCTTCCTCCCTTTCATTCATCCATCCAATCTTTCACTTATCCACCCATCATCCGTCCTTTTATCCAATCATCCACCCTCTTTCACCCATCCATCCATGCTTTCACTCATCCATCCATCTATTCATACATACATGTAAAGTAATGTAATTTGTACTTGTAAAGCGCACTAATACCTCAACTGGGGTGTCCTGGCGCTGTAACGCATACAGCTATACATCTATGCATCCACCTTTGCTCACTCATCCATCCACTCACTCACTTACTCACCCACCCACCAACCCTCCCTTTTACGTTATTTATGAATCTTTGTCGCCGAGCAGACATGTACACACAAAGTGCCACCCATTTACTTTAAAATACCTCCTGAGAGTGTCTTGATTGAATCTCTCCTTCTCTCACTTTTTTCTTACAAAAAACAGGCATACAAATGCAGGCAAACACACAAACATAAGCAGACACACAAAAGACTTGGGTATGATAAAAGCCATGTTATACTCTTCACATACCATGGCTTTTTTAACTGCCACCAGGGCCGGACTAGCCGTAGCCTGATTGCCACTGCCAGGGGACTGCCACGATGCCTGTGTTAGCACAAATGTACAGGATAGTGTGAATGTGATTGACAGCACAGGGCCTGAACGGATCCTGCTCTGTCAAACACAGCGTGATGGTGAGCACCCAGACATTATTCAAATGAGCCCTGCTGAATAGCTTAGCTGGGGTCAGATCAGGGCTACAGAAGCAGCGCCTTGGCTGCTAGAGGCACGTTCCACACCTGCTCACCAGCACTCACAGCCAATGAGCCTACCTTTTCATGAGTACTGGTACTCTCCTCAGCAGTAGAGAAGTGCAGGTCCTCAGAGTGATAAATCTAAGAAGTGCCGGCCCTTTTAAAGCACTGCCTGCAACACAATCCACAAAAGAATACAATATCAAAGTCAGCTGCGGCCTGTGCAGGTAAGAGAGGTGGGTCCGGGTGGTGGGGGCAGGGGGTTATTTCGACAGACTTCGACAAGGGAAAATGAATTATTTATTTAATTTCCCCTCATGGTCGGATTCCACCCAACCTGGCCCCACGCTCTTACCTGCACGGGCCGCTCCTGATCACGGTAATCAATAAGGCAATAATTACCGTAGTATAGATACTAGCATAATAGCATAGAACAATTGGATTGCACATAATAGTAAGCACTGTAGTCAGACTAAAAAAGTAAGAAGAAACAGATCACCATGCATAGTTTTAGTCTCGGTAGGCAAGAAATTAGGTTTCTACTTACAAGACCAGTCCTCGACTGTAGGTAGTTTAGAGGATCCTCATCTCGCAATCACAACACCCTAATCTTTATATCACTGGGCTCTATGATTCTTAATGCTGTTATGATAACCTGTTGGTGTATACCTACCTCTAGTATTATCTCATAGCACGGTGGACTTTCTGGGATGTGTGCTTCAGACTGGTATGAGGTCTTCCTCACAGACTGCGGTTTAATTGGTTGTTTACTGATGGACTTTGGGTATTATGTTCTGCTCTATCACTAGAACAGTATTGTGACTGGTGAAACCGGGGGGCATATAGCCATAGACACTCATGTTAGATGGTTATGATAGTAGTGCGAAGGTTAGCTGATTAAGTAAACGTGTAATTGAATTATGGGCCTAGGTGAGTATGGTAAATTTATAGTCGGGTGAATGGTAATGTCGTATTAATTCAGGTGTCAAACTATGATTTTAGTATGGCAGGGGTGCAGGCGCAAAGCAATGCCATATCTCTTTGGAGGTTATGTATCTATTTCCACAACAGTAAGAGCAGTTAGAAGTGTTGAGATGTTCAGATTCTAGGGATATCAGTACTATGTTGGATGTATGTGGGATGCTTTATCTAGAGGGTTTTGCAACAGGAAAACAGTGCAAAGTATATCTTTGTTGCGTTTCATTGTGGAGCTGCTTGGCGTCTACTGCTTTTGGAAGCAACATGATGGGTGACAATATGCTGTATCTGTACTGTTTTGGATGTAAATGACATATTCTGTCCACTGTGTTCTGTTGCATGTGTTTTGGTGGTTTTTGCTGTTGGGTGCAACAAGATAGTCATGGTGTTCCCAGTACCACATTAATATGTAGTGCTGTTTCCTGGTTTAAAAGAAAAACCTGGTAAAAATTGAAGTGTGAGTATGTGTATAAGTGCTGCTTGCTTTACTATTCATTAATAATGGGGTATGAATTGTTTGGGCTCTCACATGACTCTAATGTATGAAGACATGCCCCAGTCTCTAAGGCTCACTCACCTTCATCGTTTTGCAGTTGAATGGCCTCTGCAGGCCCCAAAACATTGACCCTAGATCATCCATTTTTGAGCCACGATCATACAGCCGAGTACAAGGTAACACATCAGTGGCTCAGGAATACAGAGTGTTGAGCAAAAAATAGACATTTTGCTGCCAAGTCTGTATTTGTCAACTCAACAAATTCGTGATGAGGAACTGATGATACAACTTGGTTTATCGTGTCAAATGCCAATGGCAGAGTGAATATTTTGCAAAAGTTACAGCAACAATCGGGCAATTAATCTACTAATAATTAGGGTGGAACCCCGGAAATGAAGGCCCTTTCTTGATATGTGTGACCCAGGGGTGGGCAACTTCTGCCTCAAAATAACATACCATAATGCAATGTACCTGGGGAAACATGACATTGGGGCTCAACACGTGCCGGTATGCACATCCAAAGGTAGGTGAAACTCACTAACTTCTGATGAAAGGACGGTCAATGAACCAAGGACGCAGGGGTATACAGCACAGGGCTTACCTTTTTGTTCTGCCTTTTGTTTATCGCCTACTGTTAGCATGGAAAGTTAAACATGACTCCCTTTCATGGTGGGCCTGGGCACTGGGGCAGAATGGTGCTGGCATAAACTTTAGCTATTAACTGTGTCTGCCATGACATTTGAAAGCCACGAATGAACACAACTGACAACATCAGGGCAAAATAGCTTGAAGGTACTTGCATACTTATTAGCTGAGAGCCTTTTGTGATGGATTATGATACCAAGAAAGGAGCTAAAACTCTGACAAACCAGACTTATAATTAATGATCTCTTCTGCTGTGCTTCCTCACTTCCTTCCCACTGTAGAGGTGTCCCCTTTTTCCATGGTGATGACGTGTTTATGCGTCTAAATCAAAACGTGCATTATTATTCTACGCTTGAATTTGAATGTGTATACTGACATGAGGATAACGCAGTTAAAATGAATTTGCTACAACATTTCAGTGTGTTTTCCTGGCTTATGCTAACTAGGACTCAATTAGGTCCCAACTTCATCTTCTCTAAGAAGGATGTCACAATACCATGTTCAATCTCTATTTACTTCTGCTGCACATAATCAAGCAAGATGTGATTTTGTTAATTTCTGAATGGCACTGCTCTTGAAGAAAGCTCTAGCCTACTGTAATATTTTCTTAAAGTCCTTCCGCTTTGCATGCAGCATTGCATTCATTCACGATGGTTCACTGTTGTTTATGGAACTAGTTTGTTCTGACATTTCCGGATGACGTTATTTTAACCCCACTGAATCAATATACATTTAGTGGGTTAGTCCTAAGGTGGCAGGGTTATGAGATGCTTTATATTTCTGTATTCTGATTTGTTGAAAATGTAATTCTTTGCTCACATCACCATTACTTTGTAGTCCTAATAATTGTATATGAAGAAAACTGCTATATAAACCCTTCAATTTGGGGGTTAACCAGAACTCTTAGGAGATCTTTTTGGGTGACTACTAGGGATGCTGTTGTGACCAACAAGGTATGTAGTTCCGAATGAGACATGCAGGTGGAAGTCAGTGTACCCTAGTGTGTGGGTAAACGCAAGTCCAGGAGAAGTGATTCCTCCTTATCGGAAAAAGACCCTCACACACCCAGCAAACAGGTGTCTTGCTTCATTATTGGGCCTGCTCCTACTCGGGTTGGTGCTGCAATACCCAATCAAGCGCCTGTGTTGGGGCCTACTTAGCGTAGATCTTTATTGCTTAAGCCGTTGGGTGCAGTGCGTGTGAGAGCTCTTATGTGTAATACGAGTGTAGGTGATAATATGGTGTATGTGTGAGTTAAAACAGGGAATAGTGGTCCACTCAGAACAATTTTAATATGATGTGGTCACTACCCTGGTTAAAAATGAAAGATGCACCCTCCCATGCTAAGGTGTGCGGGAATGTGTGCTAGTATAATAGGTCAACATGTTTCTTGCCTGTTATCTAATGATGGCAATTCTTCAGGACCAAACAAAAGGGATCTACCTACACTTTTTGGTGGTGGTCAGGACCTCATTGAGGTGTAAGTATGACCACCCGTACAGCACCCTAAAAAGTGGTACTGGTAGATCTAACCCCAACCCTAGTCGAGTCAAGAGTGTATGGCATCCAGTTCTGGTAGAGACAGACACTAGATTGTAGTGTCGGTTGACGGCAACGAGGACCTTCCGTATCCTAGGGATGCTGCTCAATCTCTTACTGATTTTGCTGCACATTTGACTTAGCCTGTTACTGATTTTTCCTATTATTCTGCATTTGTTCCTAATACAGAGAGTCTTCAGCACAACAAGACTACTGCTGCATGTCTGTATTGTATCACTTTTGAATTTTGCAATAAGCCTCCAAGGTTTTCTAAATTCTGCCCTAGAACTGACTTTTTAGGTAGTCTTTCTTATTTGATTTTTTTTTAAAATATTATTTTTTACCTTTCTCTCTGGGCCATACTGCCTCATGCAACTGAAGTTAACACAGTCCCTGAGCCACCCTACTCCTGGGCCCATAATTCTGAAGCAGATTATTTTCTAGATCCCCTCCGCACCCACAATTATTTGGTAGCAGAGGATGGTTTGGAAGATAAGGGGTGGAGTAGAAACTAACTCTGTCTGCATCCCCACACAAATTATTAGTCTGCCTTCCTGACTCTTTCTTTGGATTAATTGTTGACCCCGCTGATGTTCCAGTGCTGTTCCTGTGCAGAATGATTAGGAGGATAAGTAGAGCAGAATGATTGTTGCGATTGAGAATGTACAGTGTGCTAGTAATGCATTGTGGGGTGTGCACTTGAGAATGAGATTTGTTTTGAGTCATGAATTGTTACTGTATGTGAGTTCTTTGGATTTATGCTGTTAATTCTTGTGTTGGGAATGCATAAAGGTCCAGCACTCGCCAACCTGTTGAAGAATATCCAATTGTGGGGGTAGTCCACTCTTAAGGTTTGGATATACTTAACCTCATTACAGCCAAATGAGAGAGAAGATTGATTGTGCCTACCCATTAAATTGACGAGAACAAATTAGTAGTTGTCTTGTTTTTACTCTTTACATTTTTCCTTTCTGATGATAAATTCCATTGTATGCTAATCTTCATATACCTCTACAGAGAAGTCCTAATCGTATAAGTGATTTATACTGTTGATATATTGTGAACAGCTGACACGTGTTTCACCATCTGCGTATCAGTATTGTCTGGAGCTTTTTCAAGGCTGCAAAGTTGAAGAAAGCTCGGATGTAATTAATAACATTTGTTTTAAATATTCAGACAAGAGTGTTCACCACCATACATAAGGTGATTTCAAATCTAAATGGCCTATCACTAAGCATGAGGTCGTGCAAGGCCCACCACTATAGGTAGAAAGTCAGCAGTTTATGTTGCCCACATGCATGTTTCCAAACACATGTACACAAAAATGTCTTTTGAGACTGAAAAAGTAGTGGGAGAATCTGTGTTCACCAAAGGTGCCTATGTTAGTTCAAAATTAAAGGTTAGTAAGATTTAGTTACATTTATAATCCTTTCTTGTAGGTACTGGCAAACAACACTATTATAGACAATTAAATGGTCCTGTGTTGGTATAATACTACCAATTTAAAAGGAAACATGATGAAAATCAAATGTTTAAAATCATCAGTTCAGGAGGTGGCTACTTTAAAAAGTGAGTAGTGCCAAAATAAAATATATATATTTCTGCTAAGAAAATTCATGCAAGGGTTATGCATACTAGGTCTCAAGTTTAATGTGAGCCCCAAAAAAAGTCTCCCTTGCGCAGAGAGGTGTGTGTGGCCATGTGGCCGATGATACCTCCTGAAATATTCTTCAGTTCCTTCAAGTTTTTTGTTCTTTAAACTTCAAATAACAGAAATCAAGCATGTCTTTTCAATATCCTGGCAAAGTTCTCTGTGTAGAAAGAAGTTTGACTTTACATTTGGCGGACTGGGTTATGTTGCATTGTATGTTTTGCAAACGCTAATGATGTGACATTTTATACATCAATATGAAACAAAAATGTCTAAAGCTAATACTAGTTGTGGCCAGCAAATTACATAACATGTTTATGCTATTAGCGCAAGGTAGTTTTAGCACATTAACAATTTCTCCATTGCGAAATGCATGCTTGGAATTATGTTTGCAAGTTACGGCAAGCCTATTCAAAATGCTCAGTGAATACATTGATAGTTGGCTGCTACCTGCTTATGGCTGAGAGTGACAGCAGGAACAACGTAATAGCATAATTGCATGAAAACCATGTGGCGCTGACATCAGGAGAACATTGGTTGCATAGATAATAACAGCGCTTGTAGCACAAAAAGGAGTCAGCACACTAACGAGGCCCAATTCATACAAACACTATTATGAATGAATCCAACACTACAACTCTGATATGACTATAATCACTTTGGCTATAAGTTTTAAGCGAGGAGACATACATCTAATCAGACCTGACCATGCCCAGAAAGGGCCAATTAGTCCACACATTATGCTAGAGCTAGCAATGCCTAGGTCTAGACCTACCCAATTTGAAGTATTAAATAAATGGGATTAAATGGCAATACAGAAGGCAAGAAATATAATAAGATAGATTGAAGGTGCAATGAGTCCGAAAATGGAATCGAAGTGGGCCAATCAGAAAAGGGCATAGAGAGAGGGCATGGTAGAAGGAATGAGATTGTTCCCTGCAATAGTCAATGAGTCAGACAAGAACAAATTGAGAATTCTGAAAGGGACAGACGAAACAAGAATAACACAACTGATGCAGAAGAGTAGAATCATTTTTCAAATGACCTATTGGATTTTAGACATTCTCCTTACAGAGACAGTACACAGGCACATGGACCATTGGCACCTGCTATAGGTGTGAGTGGGGAGCCGAGTATAAAAATGCAGGGAGCAATCATTTTTGCAGTGCCAGTTTCAAAGGCTATCACAACTGCCAGTGCTTCACCTGAGTGTACACTGCAAGTTTTACCTGACCCTAGTTGGATTACAACTGCTTTGAATACAGAAACAGTAGTTTCCAATACTATCTCTCTTGTAAAATCGATAGCAACTACGTTATCTTAGAAGAGAAAAATGAACATTGCTGATCTGAAAATCGGATTTAGAGAAATTTTATAGGGTACAATTGGTATTAACAGAATAATGATCTATAATTCAGATGAAATGAGATACTAGGTCAGAGATGCAGCAGGGTGTGCAAATGAGGCAGCCTATAATATTGAAGGTTTAAACGGATGAATTTCAAGTTGAGAAAAGTAAAACAGAAATAACGGAGATAAGCTATGAGAGGCTCATAAACGCAGTGGGGCGGAAGGGAAAGTGTTAGGAGATTCGTTTAGGGTTTGAACAAGAGCTTAGCACTCATATTCAGCAGAGGGTGATGTGTTGGCAGACTAAGAGTATCAATGAGATATTGAAGTATGCCAAGTACTACAGTAACTGTTTTGATGCGAAGCAGCAAAATGTCAAAGAGAAGTTGATAATTGCGCAGACGAATAACCACAGAAATCAGATGAAACGTTCACATTCAGATTTTGTGCTGCCTGGACATTCTGGAAATTTTAGTATGAATGAGACGCAAGAAATACAAGGAGTGGTACAAGGAGTGATGTGGTGCAAATGCAAGGTCGAGCCCCTCTGAAGACCCCGCCTAGCAGACCCGGTAGCAAGAAAGCCCCATGGTTCACTGACGAACTCAAGAGCTCCAAGAAGAACTGCCGAGCCCTCGAGAGAACCTGGCGCAGAGACCCAACACCAGACAACATGACTGCCCTCAAGCTCGCCACCCGAAAACACCACCAACTCATCCACGCCACCAAGAAAACCGCATTCAAGGAACGACTGGACAACAACGCACACAACAGCAAGGAACTCTTCAACATCGTCAAAGAGCTCCCCAACCCCAACGCCGGAAACAACGACATCACCCCTTCGCAAGACCTCTGCAACTCCCTCGCCTCCTACTTCCACAACAAGATCGCGGACATACACAACAGCTTCAGCACTCAACCTACGCACGCCACGACCGAACCACCGCCCCCCACCACCACCCTCCGCGCCTGGACCCCGATCAGCACCGAAGACACCGTCCGCACAATGAACTCCATCCACTCCGGATCTCCTACCGACCCCTGCCCTCACCACGTCTTCAACAAGGCCGACGCTGTCATCGCACCCCACCTGCGGGACATCATCAACACCTCCTTCGACACCGCTACCTTCCCGGAGAGCTGGAAGCACGCCGAACTCAGCGCTCTACTAAAGAAGCCATCAGCCGACCCCACCGACCTCAAGAACTACCGCCCCATCTCGCTGCTCCCGTTTCCTGCAAAAGTCATCGAGAAGACCGTCAACAAGCAGCTGGCCGCCTTCCTCGAGACGAACGGATCCCTCGACCTCTCGCAGTCTGGCTTCCGGGCCAACCACAGCACCAAGACCGCCCTGATCGCAGCCACCGATGACATCCGAGCTCTGCTTGACAACGGAGAAACAGCGGCCCTCATCCTCCTAGACCTCTCCGCGGCCTTCGACACGGTCTGCCACCGTACACTAGTGCAGCGACTCAGCAACGTCGGAATCCAGGAGAAGGCACTGGAGTGGATCATCTCCTTCCTCGCCGGTAGGACACGGAGAGTCCGCCTCCCCCCGTTCAGATCTGAAGCCACCGAAGTCATCTGCGGCGTTCCTCAAGGTTCCTCGCTCAGCCCAACCCTCTTCAACGTGTACATGAGCCCCCTCGCAGACATCGCACGCCAGCACAACCTCAACATCATCTCCTACGCCTACGACACCCAGCTGATTGTCTCCCTCACCAACGACCCCGCCACCGCCAGAGCCAACCCCCACAAAGGGATGAAAGAGGTAGCCGAATGGATGAAGAACAGCCGCCTGAAACTGAACTCGGACAAGACGGAAGTCCTCATCCTGGGATCCTCACCCTCCGCCTGGGACGACTCCTGGTGGCCCCCCGCCCTAGGCAGCGCACCCAAACCAACAGACCACGCACGCAACCTGGGCTTCATCCTGGACTCCACCCTCTCCATGACCAGACAAGTCAACGCCGTCTCCTCGTCGTGCTTCAACATCCTGCGCATGCTACGAAAGATCTTCCGGTGGATCCCCACCGAGACCAGGAAGACGGTCACCCAGGCCCTCGTCACCAGCCGTCTGGACTACGGCAACTCCCTCTACGCCGGCACCACCGCCAAACTCCAGAAAAGACTTCAGCGGATCCAGAACGCCTCAGCACGACTCATCCTGGACATCCCCCGCCGCAGCCACATCTCAGGACACCTGAGAGACCTGCACTGGCTCCCGGTCACCAAAAGAATCACCTTCCGACTCCTCACCCACGCACACAAAGCCCTACACAACCAAGGACCAGGATACCTTAACAGCCGCCTCAACTTCTACGCTCCCAAACGCCAGCTTCGATCGACCGGCCATGCCCTCGCCACCGTCCCCCGCATCCGAAGAGCCACCACAGGGGGACGGTCCTTCTCCTACCTCGGCGCCAAGACATGGAACTCCCTCCCGACCCACCTCCGCCTGACCCAGGACCACCTCGCCTTCAGGAAGCAACTTAAGACCTGGCTGTTCGAGCAGTAGCGGACCCCCCTCCCCTAGCGCCTTGAGACCCTCTGGGTGAGTAGTGCGCTATATAAATGCTTTGATTGATTGATTGATTGATTGAGGGTCTATGAACAATCCAGGAATTAATGCAAATGTAAATTTGCTTATTACATCTGTGGTAAATTTGTTCACTGGAAGCGCAAGTGTCGACAGCACCCACATCGAATTTAGAATGATTTCCCCAGATGCAGCAAAATGCAAATAAGATACAGTGCCATTTATTTACCCCAGTTACAGTGCCGTTTTTTACCCCAACCCAACAGACACTCCTATGCAGAATGTGCAAAATCAGGGACAATTCCAAATGACTAACAGGCACATGCATCAATATTGCTTTTTGCGATTCCTTAATTGCGAAAAATAAGAAATCGCAATTAAGGAATCTCAAAATGCAATGCATCAAGAAATCGCTGAAAAAATTGCGATTTCTTAATATTCCTTAATTGCGACTCGCAAATTGCGAATTGCAATCAGGAATACCTCCCCATTCATTCCTATGGGCCTAGAGGCCCATAGGAATGAATGGGACAACATTCTCAATTTTCGATTAGCAATTAGGGAATCGCAAATTGAGAATGCGATTTCAAGGGTGCAGGGGTGTCCAAAGGACACCCTGTTGCACCCCTGAAATCAATCTGTGCACAACATGAAACTTTGAAAATGCCCAAAAGTGCATTTTTAAACGTTTTCGCAAATTACCATGAGGTTCAACCTCATGGTAGTTTGCTCCCCCTAATTGCGAAATCGCCGTTTTTTTAAGTTTCATGCATTGCATTTAAGGAATCGCAAAATGCGATTCCTTAAATGCAATCGCGATTTGAGAATTCGCAAATATTTGCGAATTCTCAAATTGCGAGGGCCTTCACCCTTCATGCATTCCAAAAGCAGATTTTGCGATCGCAAACGGCCGATTTTTGCGATTCGCACCGTTTGCGATCGCAAAATCCTTTGATGCATGTGCCTGTATGCCTATAGCTCCAGTGTTGCAGCAAAACATGCGAAACAAGATGCCAGACAGTCCAGGGCACCAACGAATCCATTGATTCAGAGCAAGCGTTTTACTCAGTTTTTACCGGATGCAACAAATTTGCAATGACAATGCTTGAGTGGGGAGGAGGATTGCATGCTTGGTGCCAGCCTTTAGGTAGACCATAGGGGGCCATATGGAGCTGGTGAAGTGAATGGCCACCGTATCATTTCTAATAGATACTGGCACTACCTGCTCAGTGGTTCGTTCCATGGAGGCTCAAACCCTTCCCCTCTCAGGAAGAGAAGTACAAGTTGTTGGAATCACTAATAAACTGATTACAAATCAGGTGGTGGCAAATGTCTTAGTTGAAATAGGGTCAATTGTGAATAGCTACCAATTCATATTGAGTGATTTGAATCTTTTTAATTCACGTGCCAAAGACTTGCTTTGTGAAATGAATTGTGTGATTTACTGTACACCGAATGGTGTTGTAATTGAAACCCGAGATGAAGCTCCTGTGTTTAAAATAAAATCCCCAAAATTGAGAGATCAGTTGTTTCCAGTTCTTACAAAAAATGACATGACTTGATTTAAAGCATACTATCAAAGAAGAGGTATGGGATTTCACAGAAAGAGATAGGGTGGATAAAAAGTGCAAAACCATTAGGAATACAGGTCAAAACTAATGCAATCTAAACCCATAATTCAACATTATAAACTTTAACGAGAAGCAAAGGGAGGGAATGAAGCCCAGCAAGAAAAAAAGGTTAGAGCAGAGCATCATACTAGAGGTGGTCCTTAGAATTCTCCTGGGATGAACATTAAAAAAACAAGCAGTAAGTGAAGATAGTGCCGGACCTTAGGAAAACCAGTCAAAATGTAGCCCCATGATGTCTGGTAGTACCAAATACTGCTGTAATTATGTTCCAAATTTCAAGGAATGTAGAATGGTATGTAGTCATTGACTTGTGCCAAGCGTTTTTCTTTATTCCTCTCTCTTTTAGCATTTATGTTCCAAAATAAAGTTTTCCTATGGTGTCCAATACCACAGAAATTCCTTCAATCTCTAGTCAGACCTTCAGAAAGATTTGGAAAGTGTACATCTATCTTGTAACTCAGTGTTAGTGAAATGTATAGATGACCCACCAGTGGCATCTAAGACATAAGATTGTAAATTAGAAACAACTGCACTCTTGAATCATATTGCTGACAATGGTCACAAGGTTTCTCCCACAAAGATGGAGCATCCAAGAACACATTTATCAACCCTGAAGACAAATCCCCTGACTACTACAGGGAAGCAAGAATGTTAAACACACAAGGTGATGGGCGGAATGTTGCACATTGGCAAAATATTCACCCCCAGTCACAGATCTGGGTCTAATCCATTGTTATTTTGCTCACCACGCCACCCCAGTTCAGATATATGCAAATCAGTCTTGACCCTGTGCCTCATGGGAACAGTCCAGCCCAAACTGCCAAGCCATGTCTTCCCTGGACCGGAATCAAGCATCCTAGAACATGTTTCTGGCTAGGAAAGTTGGCTACTATTGTGAGTGGTTTCCAAACTTTTCTCTAACTGCAAAACCTTTACTTACTCAAGGATCCAGTACCATTTGATGGTAAATGCATGAAGGCCTTTGAGAACTTAGAGAAAATCTTAGTAGTGGACCCACCCTTGGAATGCCTGACTTTTTAGAAGGTGTGTTTTCAGTTCTGCCATTGAAAATAGCAGGTGTGCACTGCCATACTCGTTCAAAGGCATGATGAGTTAATGTGGCCTGTTGCTCACTTCTCTGCTACATTAAATCCAGTAGCCACAGCGCTTCCAGGTTGTCTAAAGCGGTCATTGGTATTTGCCTTGTCACAGAGCAGAGTGAAGAAATGGCCATGGGTAATACACTCATTGTGTTTGTCCCTCATTCAGTTGAGATTTTGCTGACTTGTACTAAAACATAGGATATGACAAACAGCCGCTACACAAAGTATTAGCAAACAATACTAGCAGCTGAAAACATGAAGGCGGTGCAATATCTAAAATCCTGCAACGCTGCTGCTGATTCCAGACAATGATGAAGTTGACGATGAAGACCCCAACCACAATTGTGTAAATGTGACAGAATTATGAACAACGCCAAGATCAGATATCAAAAATGTTTCCCTTAAAATGGCTGATCTGACTTTGTTTATAATGGTTCTTGTTTGAGAGACCATCAAGGAGTACTGACAGCAGCTTCGGCAATCTGTTCCATTTCTATAACACTTGAAGCATCATACTTGTCTGATGTAACTTCTGCACAAGTGGCAGAGTTGAATGGTCTGACAAGAACTTTCTGCTTAGCAAATTAATTGAGTGTGATGATTTACACAAATAACCAGTATGGATTTGGAGTGATACATTGGGCAGCTATGGGCAAAAGGGGGTTAATGGCATTCTCTGGTACTCTCATTAGGAATAGTTCATGCATTTTAGAAGTATTAGAAGCGATCCAGCAACGTTGAGAAATTTCAGTTGTCAAGTGTATAGCCCATAAATCTGGTAATAGCATAGCCACAATGGGTAACAGATATGCAGATGAGGTTGCAAAACACCGCACCCTAAAAGTCCACTTGTAACATCAAATGAGTAGAAACAAATACAAGAATAAGAACAATGTGAAATACTGATGATGATGTATACAATATCAATTGTTTATTGGTAAATCCAATACAGGCAACATTGAGTGAGTTGTAAGATCTACAGGAGGAGGTACCAGAGGATGAGAGAAAAAGATCGGAATTAACCGGTTGTTGGAAAAAGTAGAATGATTTGCAGGTGACCTCAGATCACCAATATGTCTTCCCAGACACAGTGGTATTTATATTCCGTGACCCCGTTATCTGTATGGCTGTAGTCATGTGAGGAGGGATGCAACGATTGACTTTCAGGAAGTACTGCACAATGCAAAATTCAGAAACGTAACAGAAAATTTGTGCCAGAGAGAAATAATCGGGGGAAGTGAACACAGGCCATCATAACCCAAATAGGCAGATCAGAACACCCATTTACTAGACTTCAGGCAGACTTCATATAGATGTCCATTTACGATGGTCTTAAATTTGTTCTTGTGATTGTCTGCTTTGTTTTGTACCTGGTTCAGGCCTATGCGACCAGGAGAATCGACAGCATGGCTGTGGATACACTCTTGTTGAGAGAGTTAGCACCGAGGTTTGGCTTGCCTACTTGCAGGGGCGTAACACAGGCCCCTGCAGCCTCCGCGTTGCGGGGGGGGGGCCTCACCCTCCAGGGAGCCCCGTCAGCACTGCACTTCTGCTGGGGAGTTCTAGATTGAGTCCGAAGGGGGCCCATTCACGTACCCTGCAGGGGGACCCCCTCAAGGTTTGTTACGCCACTGCCTACTTGTACTAAGATGGATTGTGGAACTCATTGTGAAAATGAGGTCCTAAACTTGTTATGTACTGTTCTTCAAATTGAAAGAAATGCCACTTTAGTTACCGGACACAAGCATCAGGAATTGTGATGTAGATGTACTGAAATCCAAGTGTGGATCCATGCAACTCACATGAGAGGAGTGAAGATCAATCAATCAATCAAGACATTTATAGAGCGCACTACTTACCCGTAGGGTCTCAAGGCGCTGGGGGGAGGGGGGTGCCGTTACTGCTCGAACAGCCAGGTCTTCAGCTTCTTCCTGAAGGAGAGGTGGTCTTGGGTCAGGCGCAGGTCGGTCGGGAGGGAGTTCCAGGTCTTGGCGGCCAGGTAGGAGAAGGACCTTCCTCCTGTTGTCGCTCTTCGGATGCGGGGGATGGCGGCGAGGGCGTGGTTGGCTGATCGGAGGTGGCGTTTGGGAGCGTAGAAGTTGATGTATGAAGAAGTGGCAACAACAACTACTAATTCACAGAGTCAAGCTCAAATTCGTTGCATGGATCCAGAGGGGGGAGGAGAAGTACATTCTGAGACTGGTGAAGAGGAAGGTGAACAAGATTGTGGTGAAGGTATCAATAGTCAGTTTTTGTTTGAGAATCAGAGTGAAGAACTATTGCAAGCTCACAAGAAACAGGATGAAACAGTTCAGGAAAAAGTCAAGCTGAAAATTAGAGTCTCGAGAACCCACCAGGAAAAACAATTCACAGTGAGTCAAGCTGTTAATGCTGATCAAAGCACGTGTTTAATTGTGAGTGGAGAAGTCTCAGCAGTAGTCACAAGTGAAGACAAAGGATTTGAGTATATGCATCAATGAGCTAAGTAGTCTAATGCAGTGAAAATAATCTGTAAAAAGAGACAGTGGAAGAATTAAAGAACATAATCAATCAAAGAAGAACTAGAGATAATTGAAATAAATTCCTAGCGTGACTGTGAACTGCCTTTTGCCAAGAGAACAATAAGAAGAACAATCCCGAATTTACAGTATCCATCACCTGAGTAGAAGTATCTAGCATCTATGTCAGAAGAAGAATCAGATGAATAAATCTACAATCCAATAATCTGTTGCAAATTCTTTTTCAAAGGCAAACCAGTAGAAGAAGAGCCGCCTATATATTTGTGTTAAACCCTGATGATTTTGAAACTAAGAGTTTGAACTTTACAAGAAACCTGCTGATTTTGTTGTTTCTGATTCCAAGTATAAAGACTAAGAAAAAGAGAAGATCCTGAAAGTCTGATTTTATTTTTTGATTATTATTTACAAAAAAGAAGATTGATTATTGTTTTGAAAAAAAAATTGAAGTCTGATTTATTAGTCTGATTTTGAATTGTTGTGTTCGGTATTTGATCTCAGTAGAAGATGAGCTACAGCAAATGTTTGTACAATTTGTGGTAGATTCACTAATGATACATAGCGTTAATTGGTCTAATGTTATGCATGATTTTTCTGGTTGGATATGGCTCTAACATGTTGAATCAACTACATTACATAAATTAGAATACATGACATTAACATGAGCTGACAGGTTAGTGAGTACTTATGAGGTGAATGTTTATGCTAATTTGTTAGAAGAGTATGTCAGAATCATAGCTTTTGGAAATTTCTTTGTTTGCACTTTTCTCTCTCCTTCTGCAGGTGAAGGAGCAACCTATTATCAACTACCAGTATTGTGCAGTCTAGCCTGCAATGTTTTTGTTAGTATATTTGGTAAGTAAGAGTTTTTGTAACCGTATATTATGGACTTCAATCGTTCACTGGAATATCTTCTTGTTTCTGAAGATTCTGAGAATCCTATTACCTATATTACATTTTTTAAAGGGTTTGTACAATCTAACTTGGATATTAAAATAATTAAAAGGGGATATGGTTGTAGTTCAGTAAAGAGGAGCATGTATATACTGAGAGAAAAGTGAACATTCTGAGAAACTGAAAGGATGAGACCAAGATTAGAGAGCAGTTTGAGGTTGAGGAGACATTTAAATAATCAAATTTGCATCCAAGATTGAGAATGGTGCAAGGGAGAAAGGGTAAATAGTGTGTGGTGTGTCATGAACCTACAGGAGTTAGGTCAATAGAGTTTGCTGGAAAGAGTGAGTGGGAAAGGAGATATGATTTTATTGATGAATTACTGGATAGTGAAGAGCCAATACTTAGAGGAATATATTATGTGTTCGGAATGTTATGTTAAAAAAACCTACCCCATAATAGGATAGACATCTGCTACCTCGCTTTGGTATTCTCTAGGGTTTACCATGTGAATGAGATAAGTGATGCCATTGGTTTGAAGAGAGGATTTGAACAGTTTGTGCTGTATGAGGAAGGAGGTATGATTCCATTTACTGGAGTAGCTAAGAAAAATGTTAACAGTTGAAGATTGAATATGCTTGTGGATCACTTGGCTTCTAACATTGCTTGTGGATTATCGCACATAAATAATGAATTAATTGATACGTGCGAAACCGCTTTGCGCTAGACATCCTTCTATAGAAAGATAGTGGAGTCTGTAGGGTTTAAAAAGTGACAGAGAATGCTGGACTTTCCTCCAGGATAACAATAGTTTTATTAATGTCTATGTTGCTAATGTAAATTGCATTTCTTGTGACGTCAAAGCTTTTGAAAAGCATGGCTTATGGGAATAAGTGGGTTTCTGGTTTGATGAGGTAGGAAAGGGCTTTAGGAAGGTTGGTGAGTTGTTTGATAATATTGGAGGGGTCATGCTAAATGTTACACTAACCCCTAAAATCATGGTGTTAATTTATGCAATCATTCTATTTGTCTTGTTGGAATTCTCTGAATGAATCATTAATAAAATGGGTCCAAATTGAGGGTTTAAAAGAATGGAGATAACATCTAAAAGAAATAGGTGAAGATAGAGATGAAAGAAGATTTCAGAGACTGAGTCTAATCGGCTTAAGATGTTGGAAGAATCGAGATGCAAAGACGCAAGTGACCGAGAGTAATGCAGACTGTATTGTAAATAGTTCGCGGTTTCAGTGGGGATAAAATCATTAAAGGCGGAGTAGATTACATGTTTATACGTCTCAATCAAAATGTGCATGATAATCTACACTCAAAATCATATGTGTATATTGACATGAGGCTAATGCAGTTAAAATAAATTTGTTATGACATGTTAAAGTGTGTTTTCCTCGCACATGTGAACTAGGCCTCAATTTAATCTCAACGCCATCTTGTCTAAAATGGATGCCACAGCCTCAAGTGCAACAAAGCAGGTGTTTGCTCTGCACAAAGGAATCATGATACAAGCAAAGTTATTTTGTTACTACCTCTATTAAATATAAGTTGGAGTTCCCTCCAATGAAGCGCAATGTATTGTAGCCCATGACCTCAGCTATATCCCTTCGAAAAATTTTATAATACTCTGTGTGGCCCAAGCATGCCATGAATCACCAACACCTCCCACCACACTTTGCCCATCCGCCCTCCAAACTCCACTCTCCCCGTAACTTCACTTCCATAATCCAGCTCCTGGAAGACCAGCTACATCTCCTTAACTTGAAAGTTTCCCAATCAATGAAAGTATATTCCAGCTGTGCTCCAAACTATCTTCTCTCTTAGACTCCCTTACCTCCCAGCTGAAGACACACTATCCTTGGCACAGAATACCAAAGAGTAGTTTGCACCTGGTCAAATTGCTGTACATGGAACCAGTGGCCAGGGTAAAAAAACGGTCAATTAATATTGGGCCAATTCCCAGTGGGTCGGGAAAGGCGTCAGGGCTGCCCATTGTTACTGCTGCTTTTCACCCTGGCAATGGAGCCACTAGCACAGCAACTGTGCTACTCTGGAAGGGATTGGGGTATTCCTTTGAGAGGGGAAGCCCACACGGCATCACTGTATGCTGGTGATGTTCTCATCAATGTCCAGGATGTGCGAGGCAGTGAGGCTGATATAGCACATGAACTGCACGACGTCCGGAATACCTCAGACATGGCGGACTAACTGGTCGAAAACCTACCTGTTTCCATTACATTGGGAATGCCCTGCTTACCCTATTTTGGTAGACAACCACCAGATGAAGTGGGAGCCCCACACATTTCGATACTTAGTTATTCATATATATCCCTCCACTCCTGATCTCCTTGAGGGCAGCGTATTGAGTGCAATCTCTGCTCTTTGGCCCCAAATCAATCTTTTTGGAAGTTGCTCCGTCTCACTGTTTAGGGCTGGGTCACATTATCTAAAATGGGGATGCTAACGAGATTACTCTGCTACTTTACAAACTTCCCCTTTCTCCATTCCCTATAAGGTGTTTCACATGTTGGATGGAATGCTAACCAACTTGATTTGGGATACCGGCAGGCGCAGAGTCACCCCTTCCAAATTACAGTGACACGCAGATGGCAACGGTCTGAGGGCTCTGATTTTTTAGCACTACTATCTTGGAGCTCAGCTTTAATGGCAGGCTCAATAATTAGCAGGGCACAAGCTGACAGAGATGTCATCCAACAGCGGTCGAGGTACGTTGAATAAAATAAAGAGAGCTGTTCGATCCTAAAGTATCCCTGCCTACATTACCAAATGCATTACTTCAAGAGCATCATACTAGCTATCAGCGAGCCCTGCATGTCAAGCTGTGGGGGGCCTTATGTGCCGAAAATCCCTCCGCAGTCTTTGGCAGCCCTCTGGGTGGAACGGGCAGGGAGAGAGGAGATGCAGGACTCACTGGGTCTGGGCAACTTGATCCCTTTTGATCTCTTGTCAGAGTAGACCGGCCTCCCGGCGGGGTACTTCCTGACACACAGGCGCTTGGTCCTGGAGCTAGAACTCCTCTGGAGTGTTCCAGCAACTGGACACCCCACACATCCACCATCCACCATCCCAAACACTCTTCTCATTTGGCACTGGTGAGGTTCCGTGACGATCGTAAGTGGTGTTTTTGACTCGCACGAATATGGTCGAGTCTGGTATCTATGAACCGCAAATGACGAGTTTAGTGGGTGTACGCAGTTTCGCTGTACTAACTTAAACCGTTCGTTTGTTTCGTGAGTTTATCTATCTGTACCCACGGGTTCCATTTTAGATACGGCATCCATTTTGTCTCTTGCCCTCAAGTAGCCAGCGAACGGACTCTGTCCGCTTCGCGACCCTGGGATTCCCAAGACTCTTGCGGAAGACACGTTTCCTTTGAAAGTGTCTTTATGATGAGGGGGATGATACTGTAAGGCAGATGGCCCCGCTTGAGGCTTATCTTGCCGTGCCGGTCTATTGTCTTAGCCGTGCATCTCATTAGGCACGTCCCTTTGATGCCTGTAGCTCGTGTTTCCCGATACCACACCTTTTACACCCTTTCCGATCTCCCCACTGTTTCTGCCTTACTCTGCACCTGTCCTTGTTCCTTTTCGATCTGTTTATTGCCGATTGGAATGTACTAATGGTGAGAAGATGGGTTTTTACAGTTGGGAACCACCAAATGTTTCTGTACTTATGTTCCGGACCTTGAATACATCAAAGCGACCCCTCTCGGGGATTATGATGGGAACCAAGTTGTAGACCTTTGTGTACCATGTTAACCTATGAGAGAAAACTGTATAAAAAGGAGCGATTCACAGTAGCAAATTGAATCAGACTCCGCGAACTTGCATACTATGTACTTCACGTGACTTCTGTGTTCCCTGCAGTAAATAAACCTCGAATCTTTGACGCCGAAGGAAGTGTCCCGTGTCTCTGTCATTTGTACGCCGGAACAGGTTACCCACGAAGGTTTCAGGTGTTGTCCCCTGGCACCGCTGGGTCTTAAATTACCCAGTCCTTCACTGGTAGAAGGCTAATTTCATGGATTTCAAGAGCCATTTCAGATAGGACCACTGCCCTTCCTCGCTGCCCTATGATCCTCAAGGGCACTCATTTACCTGTGCAAGGTCTCCCGCAATGCCCAATTCCAATATATACAGCACATCATTCTTCAAAGGGCTTATTTGACACCATCCAGGATCCACAGAATATACCCCATGGCATCCCTTGCTTGACCTTGCTGTCAAGCTCCTCAAGCTATCCTTCCACACATGTTCTAGGACTGTCCCCTCACGGGACTCCTTTTGCCCGACACTCCTGTGAATAATGGGTCGAAAAGACTTGAACAGCACAACAGCTGTGTCTTGGGCATTTATAGATGGTGACGAGCAGGGGAAGCCACCACCAGCTTTATTGATTTAGTGCAGTTACTGACTAGACGTGTATCTCGGATGAGGTGGAAGGCGTCAATGATCTAGTGGCCAGAGGCAGAATCTGTGATGCTGCGACAAGTGGAAGACTGTGGTCCATGTAAAAGTACCATTGCTACAGCATGGGGCTAATTCACGTTTTCACTTCAGACTGATCCTAACGACGATGCCTGACCACCGTAGCTATAAGTGAGACCCCCTTTGTGGTGAATAATAGAGCAAGGTACAGAACTAAGCTACTCCCCAGGCGCAATCCTAACACATTAATTGTGGGTGCAGCGTGCCAACCCAGGCTACCAAAGACCGCTATACATGCAACTTTGCGATAACCTCTATCAGGGACGAAGGCTTTAAGCTTTAATTATTGATCTTTTCTTTTCCTGTTATTGTTCTTCAAATATTTGTGTCATCCTGAGTCTACCCTTTGAACCAAAATGTAAATAAACTTTTTGATGAGTGCATGATGTAATTTAATTAAACTTATATGACCGTTGTGTATTCCATGCTGTGTACTGCTATAAAACTCAATAAAGATGGATAAAAAAAACAATTAGCCGTTTACTTCGCCTCACCAGATTCACACCCATTTTCACCCAAGCTGACATTATAGACCTACCTGCAAGTTACAGCACCCCGCTACCCCCAACTCCTCTATTCCTCCTACCACCTCCACCCTAGACAACTCCAACCAGCACAGAACACCGGCTATCTCTTCGATTTGTTCCAAACACCAATCCTGCCCAAAGCAGACTCTTACTAACAGGAACAATATTATTATCATAATCAAAACACATAGCACCCCTCAAAGCAAATCAGTTACCTCAGCTCTAAGCTGCAAGCTTCACAATTGTAGATCTGCTTTGAAGCACAAACTGGAAATTTCTGACATTATCACTCAATACAACCATGACCTCTTAACCCCTTCGATGCTCATGATGCACGGTTGAGCTGTGCTGATGACGAACTCAGCTCGTCATGAACAATGGGATTTACAGATAGCTCAGCACAGGAGGGGAATACCATCAGCAGCGATGGTGTTAATCCTTACAGAGACCTCGTTTAATGGCACATCCCACAGCACTTTTGATTGTTTACGTCCTCCAAATTACTCTATCGTCAGAAAGGAAAGAGTAAACAGGGTTGGGAGAGGTATAACCACCATTTAAAGAGATTCACTGAAATTCAAGGAGATACCAGATGGCTCTTTCTACACCTTCCAATGCCTCACTCTGCCCCTGCATGCTTAACACAATTCTGCTTTCAGAATAAATGCAAACTGCCACCCACCAGGTGGTAAAATGGCCTTTGTTGAGGAATGCAAGGACCTCATAATTGACCACACCACACTAAGCAACAAAGTGAGCTTTCTGGAAGACAATGCAGTGAAGCGCTTTGCCTCAACTTTCTTTAACTAGGATCTAATCCAACACAACCTTAAACCAACACATACAAAAGGCTCCATAATAGACATAATAATCTCCAAAGAAAATGTCCCCAGTGAAATATCCCATCTCCCTTCTCAGTAGATTGGTCTGATCACTCTCTTATTTCCTTCACCCTCTGACATTTTCATGCCGAGATAATGGGCTAACAACAAAGAGCAACTACTTGGTATCGGGACATCAGGAACGTTGGGCCCGATTCACAGAACTAACTTAAGACAAAATCCTAAACTTACTACTTTGTTATTCACAGAATGCACTTACTACTTTTGGTATTCACAGAATGCACTTACTACTTTTGGTAGTCCAATGGTGACCCCCCATCAGCCCCATCCCCGATGTGAATAACTTGACCTCCCACAGCTTTGAATGCCTTTCTGATTGATGATGTAGCTTCACTTCAAATCATTAACAACCAACCTACACCATCAGCACCATGGTTCAACAAGGCCCTATATGAGGAAAGGAAAGCTTTAAGAGCCTTAGGGAAGAAATGGACACTGTCACCCTCGACCAATAACCTCACTTGTGTCAGAAATGGTAGGTCCCTTTACAAAACAAACCTATCCTTTGGAATGCCCTCCCCCTTGCTCTTCGATCCACACCCGACCTCCTCTCATTCCGTAAGAAATTGAAAACAACACTATTCGTTAAGCCCCTCTAGTCCTCCCTTCTGCTCCGTCACATCTCTGTCTAAACTCAGCGCTTGGACGCCCCTGGGCAGCAACTGCGCTTAACAAATCGATAAATAAATAAATAAATAAATCCTTTGGGAGAAATCCAACCACTTCAGATCCCTCCTAGACTCAGTCAGGAAATGACCAAATCAACTCTTCAATCTGGTCAAAACCACCAAAATCCTTGCTAGGTCCACATCCATCAAATTTGAAGATCCACCATCAAAAGCAGAGGAGTTTTGACAGTTATTTTACATCAAAGTTAAACCACTTCTACATTATACCATCCATCCTACCCCCTCCCGTGGTCTGCAAATCCAATAAAACATGGCAACTATTTAATCACATTACAGAGGAAGACTTATTCAAGATTATCATGAAAGCAAACCCTGAAACTACTTTGTAAACCCAATCCCCAACGACATTGCAAAAGACCTTTAGTCTCACATGCTTTCCTACTGGACAAAACTGGTGAATCTTTCTCTCAGCCAAGGAACATTATCTGACTGCTTCAAAACTTGACAAGTCACCCCTTTCCTCAAAAAACCCTCTATAGATACTAAGTATACTCCACTAGAAAGATCCAATAACATGGAAGAGGCTGATGCACTCTACCAAAGGTGGATTACCCAAGCACTGAACTCCTGCATTCCCCTCAACCCCTTCACTGCGGCGGCTATTCCACCGCAGTGCTAAGGGGGTGGGGCGGCCGCGCGGCGGGCGCATGCTGGTGACGGAACCGCTCCATCACCAGCCGCGGTTGTGCTGTGCTCATGACGGAGCGGTTTCGTCACGGCCCGCCCACTCAATAGAACGTTCAGCTCAGGTGCGGAATCCGCGCCGCGCAGGCGTTCCGAGCGGGCCGTGACGGAACCGCTCCGTCATCAGCGCAGCGCGACCGCGGCTGATGACGGAGTGGTTCCGTCACCAGCAGGGGAGGGGTTAAACTAACTCACTCTAAAAGCTCCCAAGCTAACGCCTGATTCAACAAAGATCTGACCCTAGCCAGGAAGAACTGTAAGATCCTGGAAAGAAGATGGGGGCATTCATACGACTCCCAGGCTAAAACACAGTATAGAACAGCCATCAAATCCTATCATAAATTAGTACGCAAGCCCACTACTCTAGCTTGATCACCACAAGTACCAATCACAGTAAAACTATATTCTCTCTTCTGAAGGATTTGGTCACCTCCCCTTCGAGATCCGGCAGTATTATATCCTCGAGCTAACACTGCGAAAAGCTGGCATTTTTTTTATGGAGAAGGTCGAAGGCATCTACCACAATTTCGACCTTGGCACAACCCCTAGTGCCATCGGGAAGAATACATATACTGGCCCTGAGATTGTTCCTATTACATCACTTCCCACTATCCACCTAAATGACTTGGAGAGATTAGTGGTCAAAATTAAATCAGGATTCCCAGACGACCCCCTTAAACAGGACGCTTTCAGGAAAATTCAACAGGGCCTACTACCTGACTGTCTGGAGCTGCTCAATCTATCCCTCTCCTCAGCAGTGATGCCAAAATCGTGGAAGCATGCAAAAGTGGTTTCCCTACTTAAAAAACCCACACTAGACCCTTCCAAGCCAGAAAACTATCGTCCATTTCTTTCCAAAATTCTGGAAGCACACGTGATTTCAACGCTAACTCACTTTCTAGAAGTCAATCATATACTTGATAGCTCCCAGAACGGTTTCCGACCACGATACAGTACTGAGTCGGCATTGTTGGCTGTTGCAGAACAACTCAAAGTTGCCTTGGATGCCGGCAGAACCTCAGCCTTGGTGCTGTTGGATCTGAGCGCAGCATTCCATACTGTCTCCCATAAAATCCTGCGCCACCGTCTGGAGGTTTCATCCTTTTTGACCGACCGGACATTTCAAGTGACAGCTCCACCTTTTGCCTCTCATGCTCACCCACTCCGCTGCAGGGTTCCTCAGGGCTCAGCACTGAGCCCTACGCTCTTTAATTTATATATGAGCCCTTTGGCACAGATGGCCAAAGCATGAGGAATTTCCCCAGAGTCATATGCTGACGACACCCAATTGCTAATCACCCTATCTAACAATCTTAGCCAAGATAGAGCAACATTTAAGGCCGATATCTTAGCTATCACACAGTGGATGACAGCCAACTTCCTGCAAATGAACTCTGCCAAATCTGAGATCCTTCTAATTGGCAAAGACTCCCACCTTTGGAAAAATGAATGGTGGCCCTTGGCCCTTGGAGCCCCTCCAGCTCCTAAACCCGCTGTGAAAAATCTGGGTGTTATGCTTGATAAAGATCTTAATTTTGAGACTCATGCCAAGTCAGTGGCCGGGAAGTGTTTTGGACTCCTACGTGGCCTCAAACCAATTCTTGGCCCAAACGCGCCAGTTGATCATTCAAGCTTCCGTACTGGCCCGATTGGACTACTGTAATGTGCTCCTTTTGGGCTCAAATAAATCTGTTCTGAACCGACTACAGCGGATCCAAAACGCGGTAGCATGCGCCATCTTTCCCCTCCCCAAGTACAGCCATGCTTCAAATCTCCTCCACCGCTTGCATTTGCTGCCCCTCGAACACCGTGTTCGCTTCAAGGCACTCTGTATCACGCACAAGGTATTGACAGAGATTCCTCCATCCAGACATTCTGGGAAGAAGTACAAAAAACAATGGAGAGCATACTGGGAGTGACAATCGTAATCGACTTAAAATTAATAATCTTTGGCTTACATACTCAAATACTAGCCAGGCTCTTTTTATTTTACTCAATTCTACTGGCAAGAAGACAAATGTGCAAATACTGGGTTAATTCTGACCCCCCCGCTCACCCGGGCTGGTTGACTTCCTTGCATGAAACATCTAAAACGGATATGGCCAGAGAATGTAGCAGGAAAAAGATCGCATACTGGGACTTGTTGTTGCAGTGGAGATGAGTTTTGTTTTTTTATTTTTTTGGTGTGGTCCTATGATTATGCCAACTGGACACTCCCTGGACCAAAATGGTTATGCACATGGCTTATGGGGCATTGAGAGGGTCCATAGGATCTTTCGATCAATCTGGAGTGATACCTAACCTCCCCAAATGGGAAGTGCCTTTTTGTCTGGGAACAGACCCCTCCGGGCTCTGGGCTGATGGCATCCAGAGAATCCGAGGGAAGATCCCACGTCATCCTAGCCCATTGGTAAAGGGTAATGTACAGACGGTCAGCACGTTAAAGGTATTGGCGAATGAGGACAAAAAAAAAGATACTGATAGGGATGACCCAGACATTCTTGGCGATCTATGCACCCTATACTCTCCACCGCGAGCACTGCGCTCAGCCAATCTGCTTTCTGCACAAATTCCTTGCATAAGTATGTTCAGATCTGGCGGCCACTCTTTTAGACATCTGGCCCCGCCTTATGGAACTCCCTTCCCCTACACATTCGCACCAGGCCTTCAGACGACTTTTGAAGACCTGGCTCTTTCCTAAGCTCTAACCCTTGGTTTGCTCCCTGCTTAGTCCTGCTCCAGCGCTAAGAAGCCTCGTTGCCGAGGCAGCCATGCGCTTTATAAGTATTTTAATCTAATCTACTTACCTCAACAACTACTGCCCGATCTCCAACCTGCCTTTCCTAGCAAAAATCATTGAAAGATTTGTAGCAGAGCAACTCACCCAACGCACCAAAAAGAACTACTTCGTAGAGGAATTCAATCTGCTTTCAATCAGGGCTACAGCACAGAAACTGCATGTTGGACATGGCCCTTTCTGCTCGGGCAACTTTTTTGCTGAATTCATTTTTGTTGGCTTTAGGACTCTGGGACTTTACCACTACTAACCACTAACCATGAACGAAAGTACTGTTTCAGCGGGCCAAGGCTGATCCCTGTATCCAACCTGCACTCCATCGCGGTCTGCCTGAACTTTCACATTTGACCCGGTCCACCGTGACCAGATAGCCCCGGTTGGTGCTTTATGCTTTTAAACACTATATGTTCAGGATAGCCTTTAAAATTCTGCAATCATGGATGGACATGGACTACATCCTTATCAGTAAACCCACTATTGTTGACAGTGCCAAATCTTTGTGAGTCATCCTAGACAAAGGGTTCAACCTACCCTCTCAAATCAGCACCATGAGCACCTGCCATTAATTCCAGAACAAGATCTGAAATCTCTTGCTCGTACACTGTTGATCTCCAGAATAGACTATTGTAACTATTTCTTGACTGTTTGACCCAAAACCCATTTCATCCAGCTGAAATCAATCCTACACTCTGCAGCACAGTTCGTCTACAGGGCCAAAAGGAATGAGCATTTTACACTCTCCGATGGTTGCCAACTGTAGCCAGGACTATTCGAAAGACTGCTTGCGTCACCCATAAAGTTCTGCAGACATCCACTCCCCATTACCTGGCAGACCTTCAAGCTATCAGGTGGCTCAAGATTGAAATACTGAAGTAATGCTGATAGAACCCCCCGTCCTTTAAAAAGAAACAGCTCATGTAACTATTTTGGTAGTGTCTGATAATTTGAGAGCATCTGTAACTTCCGTGTAACAAAACATTTCTATTGTCAAGCGATAGCACCATTGGGTAATGTCCCCAATATAGAAATATGCTTAAATAAATCGAATTCCCTCTTATTTTCCATGTAGAGAATTTAGCACTACCTGTGTATAAGATTAGATCACCATCTACTGGGGAAGTATGAATGATGGTTGACGGAAGAACATTTGGAAATAATGCGAAGAAACTGATATTAGAGTTTTGCACCATGCAAAAAATGTAGAAACTCACTGTGCACCATTTTTCAACTTGCAAATGCAGAAATGTGTTTAAATATCAATGTTGTTGGCCACATGGCATAAAGGTTTGCAGCATGCACAGAAAGAGATCACTTTCACAGTGCTATGTTTGTGACTTGTGTAGTATGATGGGTTCCATAATTATTTTGTTCCACTTTTCCAGTTTGGCTGATAGGATTAATACAAATCTGCTTTCCCAATTTATTAATATATCAGCAGCAAACACGAGATCTAGACAGGACATATGTTGGTTCAGGCAGCTATTTTTATACCGAACTGGGTGGCAGCTGTAGTTAATAGTCCTTTGGCTCCAACTGAGTTCCAACCGATTTCCAACTCAGTATGCTAGCTCTAGGACAATGGTTTGGTTGCAATCAGAGCATTCCCACCAAATGGGGGAAAGGATGTGGCGTTATGGTCGAAGCTGCAGACTTTGAAACTGGGGAACCAGTTCAAGTCTTCGAGTCGGCTCAACTTTCTGCGATTGTGGCCCAATAACTTAATCTGCACATGCCTACAAAATGAATATCACCCTGTGAAATGACCTTGTGAAATATAACTAGTTCTCCTTTAAAGTGCTCCAATACCTTTGGTCGAGCACGTACTATAAGGGGGGGAAACAAGCATTGGCAAAGCCAATGGGTCACTCATACGCAAGAGCTATTAGCTTTACCAATGTGTTTTAGCCATGTTGTACTTCAGCGTGGCTGCTGTGAAGCTAGGCTAAAGGTTAGAGGCACACAGGAGAGTAGCAAAAAATGGAGTGGAGTGTCATGGAGCAGAGTAGATGGACATAGAGTGGTGGGGCATAGAGTGGAATAAAGTGTCGTAGAGTAGAGTACAGTCGTATAGTGAAGTGGTATGGTGTAAAGCTGAGTGTCCTAGAGTGGTGTATAGCGGCATAAAGTGCTGTAGAGTAAAGTTAAGTGTTGTAAGGTGAAGTAGAGTTTCACTGAGAAGAGTGTCATACAGTGGGGTGGAGTACAGTGGGGTGTCATAGGGTGGATTGGAGTTTAGTAAAGTGGCATGAGTAGTGTAGAGTGGAGTTCATAGAGTGAATTGGTTTGGAGTATCCATAGAGTGTCGTGCTGTAGAGTGCCTAGAGTGAAGTGTCATAGAGTGACACAGAGTACAATGTGGTAGAGGGGAGTGGAGTGGAGTGTTGTGTTGTGTTGCGGAGTAGAGTGTCATAGAGTGGAGCGGCTTAGAGTGGAGGGGCATACAACATGGTAGAGTGGAGTGGTGTAGAGTAGAGTGGCATAGTGTGGAGTATGCAAGGTGTGGTAGTGCACTGCCATTACAGACAACACATGTTCATTTGAAATGACCCTTAAATTTGCACATACCGTTTTACTGATAAAACTACACAGTGTGCAAAGGATAATGTGTGGAAACTGCATTGCCTAGTGTACTGATTTGTTGTGATTGTATTAAAATACTTGTTTTCACCACACTTCAGAATTACAAAAAATATGCACTTCATTCGTATTTTTCTAATTCTGATATAGTGTAAAATATTTGCACAGTTCATTTACAGACATTTAATTTTTCTTGTGTGCTACAAAAAAACTTTTCTTTCCAAGTACCCAGCAAGTTTGTCACATAAATCCTCCTACGTTGAAGTCAGATAAAGAAAAGTAAACACCAAGCTCCCTTGGAACACAAAGCCTGACATTTCACCTCGGCCTTTGAACTTAAAGCAAATTTGACAAGATAAGAACAAAATTTAAAGGCCTGCTTACAGAAAGTGAGGACTTGTGGAAGAATACAAGGAGCAATGGTGAACAAGCTGTGCTTCGCGGGACGGACGAAGAGATGCTTGAGCAGCTTAAAACAAATAGAGCCAGCACATAGAAAGACAAAAATGTGAGTTATAAACCGCAAAGCCAATGGTAAACAATGGACGGTATGCTTTCCAGGGAAGTTTCAGAATGCCCATATGAAGTCTTTTTGCAACCAGACAGCTGTGCTGTCAGATAGCCTTCGACCTAAAAAATACCCGAGTGTGTGCAGGCTGTACTGAGCAACATGATGCACCCTAGAGGAGAGGTTTGGGGACAAGAAGCTCTTTTGTCCTTACACTGGACCGTGCTCCAAATGCCACACTTCCAGGACAATCACAATTTTTTTCTGAGTGTATTGGCTGAGAACAGGTGTCAGAAGTCAAAGTGAATGCGCTGGACAGAGGCACACATTGCTTCCAGACTCAAAAGCCCATTGGTCAAGATATGAACGCATTTTACTTTCTCACGTTTTCTTAGAAAGACAAATGTACTGTACTGCAATAGTACTAATAATGACCACATATATAGAACACAATACATAATGAATTATATTTGGTATTTAACAATAGCTATTACTACCAAACTTATTGGTGTACAGTTTATCAACCATAGACCAATCAAAGACAAAATATAAGAAACAAATTTGGATTGATAAAAAAACTAAAGAAAACAACTTTTGGACAAAATTATTATATAATGCAAAGAAATCTGACGCTAGAGCATTCTGGGAGCATGTGAATTTTATGAACAGAACCTCCAAAATTATAAACATGACCTGCGTCGCTGAGCATGCATGGGTACAGCACTTCATTTCCCCATTTTTTATAAATAATTTGGATCTGCTGCCCTCGGTTGCAACCACAACACATGAAAAGCAAAAAGAAGATACACCTTAATCAACTCTCGCCATTCTGAAGTAGAAATCTTGCAAATCATAAGAAAAAGTCGGCTTGATAGTGCGCCAGGACCGAATAGTGTGCCACAGGCAATCTACAAACAAGATCCCAACTACTGGGCAAGTAAGATCTGTAGTCTGTTCCAGATGATCAGCACCCAATTGAAAATAAAATTCCCGGGTAATTTTGAACATGCGTACTATGGGAAATGAGTTCAAGGAGTAACACAAGTTAAAAAACAATGAGTTTTAATTATTTAAGCAAATACATTTATACTTTAAAATCATCACCAATAACTTTTTGGGTACATATCATAAATTCTTGGTTAAAAAATACAAAATAAACGATTAGAAGTGGTAGAGATGGTGTCTTCTATGCGTGTTTCGGCACTAGGAGGTGCCTTCGTCAGGTAATTACCACCAATTAATTTGTATATAAATCTGTGAGGGTAGAGATGAGCGGTCACACTTGAGTAGTTAAAAGCACTGACTGATCAATAATATTTTAATAGTGTAATGATTCAGCGATCTACCAAGCTAGGATGGGTGTCTATCAGCTTGTGTGATAGCGAAGTCTCTTCACATGTAAATTTTGGGGCGGTGTCGCCTTCAAAAACTAGGTGAGCTCGATGAATAAGTTCCACTCTTACGATTTTGTATGTAGTTCTCTGTCAAAGTCAAAACGGAGAACTGTTCTTAATTAATTAAGATGTCCGTCTGTGGGGCGTGGTTGCCTTCAATTGCAGTGAGCGCGCGGTCAAACTTTGATGATAGTTACGACTTTGTATGTGGTGATCTGTATGAATGAGTAACTGCATGCGGGAAGGCTTATCGCTGCTTACTTAATTTTGCATGTGATCTGTGGGGCGAAGAAAGCCTCCAAAATACAGGTGATGAGAAGCTGGTTGTGGCCTTGATACCGCTGAGAGAGGGTGTGACAGAGGTAACGGGGAAGTTTAGATAGGATTAATGCAGAAGGGCAGATGAAGGAGACTCAATAAAACATGTAGTGAAACATAGTGGGGGGTTGAATTACGACGCTCGTGGAATGATGATAGGAGTGAACATAAAACTTGGAAAAGCACAGGGTGAAAAAAAGCATATGAGGACACAGAGAATACAGATGAAGTATTGATTGTGATTACATGGGGTTTTTCACATGGGGGTACACGGGGTTTATTGCTTACAATGTTGTGCGAAACCAAAGGACTGAGAACTGTATATGTTTGATCCAGGACACGATAAAATTAATGATTTTGTTGTAATGATTTAATTGCAGTTCCCCTGACGAAGGGCTATGAATAGCCCGAAATGCATTGGGTATTAATAAAGAAATGCTGGCTCGACGAAATCTTGAGTTTTGGTCATATTCCTGATGAGGCCTGTGGCACGCTGTGAATATATGAAGCATTCAAGACGCATGATTGCATATGCCTGTGGAACATAAAAGTGAAAAGTATAAAATAGACTGGACAAAAATTGTTAAAATGGATAAAAATGATTTTTCGAGATCTTTGGAAACTGAGTTAGGATGGAATATCCTTTTCAGCAGTGCGACTGGGAGCGGAGCATCTTTATGCTCCCCACTGTCAACTTGATACCGCTGAAACATATGATCAGCACCACCAGTCGTATCCCAGAAAGCTGGAGAGGCGTGATTATCAATCCTATATATGAAGGCGGGGAGCGCACAGATCCAGCAAACTATCGCCTGATCACGTTGATAGATGCTGAGGCCAAATATTATGTATCTCTGATCTTAACCGATTTGATAAAATGGTCCGATGAGAATAAAAAAATCCCTATAAATCAGTCTGGCTTTCGTCGTGGCACAGGCACAATTGCAAATGCACTAGCTATAGGGCTAATTGCCGATAAAAGTCTAGGACAGTGACAGGCACTCCATCTATGCTTCGTGGACTTTAAGGCAGCCTTTGACCGTATCAGCCCAAACACATTATGGGCCAAACTGAGGCATCAGGGTCTACCAGACACAATTTTAAACCCAATCATGGATCTTTACACCAACACCTGGATGCAGGTTAAGATCTCTGATGGCCAGAGGCTCACAAGGAAGATCCCCACCAATGAAGGGCTAAAACAAGCCTGTATTTTGGCCCCGCACTTGTTTAATTTATTTATGGCAGATTTAACACCAAGGCTAGACGGGGTTAATTCACACCCGGCAAGGCTCAGTACACTGCCTTTAAAACATCTGTCATATGCAGATGATGTTGTACTTCTAAGCCAGACGAGAATCGGTCTGCAACGATCAATCCATGAGTTAGCTGATTTCACTAAAACAAACCTGATGGAAATAAATATTAAAAAAACAAAGGTCATAATTATAACACACTTTTGGCCCAAACAGCCAAAATTTACAATTGACAACAATGAGTTGGAAGTAGCTGATAGCTACAAATACTTGGGGATATACTTGGACCAAAGGTTTTCATTCGTCACGCATTATGAAACAATCCAAAAAAAGGGAACCGCTTTACTGTTTACATTTTGCAGCATATCAAAACAGTTAAAAAGCCCATCGTTCATTCCACTGTTGGCAGTTATCAAAGCAAAACTACTTCCAACTATTGCCTATGGAAGTGTGGTCCATCATGGAAACATTGCACCAATTTTAGACAAAATACAAACTCGAGTGTACAAAAGAGTATTTCGTTTGCCATGTGATGCCTCACCAGTCCAGGTACGTCTAGAGTTCGGTCTACAGCATCAACCACTCCATAAAAGGTACGAGACAATGAAATTTTGGTACAAAATGTGTCTTAATCGTGACCTAGAAATCAACTTGGCACTCTGGGAAGCCTTGCAAAACGATCCAAAATCACATTACGCAATGTACCTACAAGCTTCTTTGAAAATAACCAAGATGGCAGCTCTCTGGCAACGGAAACTACCCTGGACATCATTCCAGTTGATTATAAAAAAAGCAGCAAAATCACATTCACTAATCGAAGACAAAGTAACTTTAAGTCGACCTGAGCACGCATGGATGGTTTTACAATCATACACAAGGTCTGAGCCAGCGGCATACCTGGGCCTCACCTTTCCGTCTCATCTAAAAACCAAGTACTTAGAGTTGCGAATGGGGAAACTGCTTTCCAACGCCGATCAACCAATTTGGAGGACCCCCGGCTCAAAAGATTGTAACCTATGCGGGGCATTTGTACAGGACTTCACACATTTGATATGCATTTGCCCGGTGTTAGGGGGCTGCCGCCGGGATTTGCTTAGGAGGAAGTTTAATGAAAGAGGTATCCGCACCAGCGGATCGGCAATACTAAAAATCCTGGACTCAAAGGACCCACAATTAATTTGCCAATTATTACATTTTTAACCTATTTTGCGAATTTAACAAAATAATAATACAGGTTATAACCATAATCCAGCAATTCTTGCCGTTTTTTTTTTTAAACATATTTTATCGTAAATTGAAATCAAATTTTTAATGGGGTATCAATTGTTTTATGCTTTGGAATATTGTAATGGTTTTAATTAACTACACAATAAATAATTTTCTTCTTCTTCTTCTTCTTCTTCTTCTTCTTCTTCTTCTTCTTCTTCTTCTTCTTCTTCAATGAAAGATTGAGCTGAAAATTGCAAGGATTCAAACTTACACTTTGCCGGTTACATCCATACATCTGCGGCAAACTCAGACAAACCTCTGCTATTTGACTAGGACTAGAATTTGGACATTGACCTATAGGTTACACAAGCATGTTTACTACAAACGCATCAATGAAAGGCGCTCTCAAATGCTGGACATTGCTTGCAATGTTTTACACTCAGCCCTTTAGCCTCTAACTCACTGGTATTCAAAGATTAGTTTAGAAGACCACTGAATGAGAGGCTAAAGGGCCCTTGACTGAAAGACAGGAATCTGTCGACTACTGCCACCCCCGTAAAAAGTTTAACATAAAGACTGAAATATTCCGGCTTGGTCTTAGAAGTTAAATAATTTTTAGTAGGTAATAAATGGAGAGAAAGCAAAGCAAACATGGCAATCGGTGGTGAATGCCCACACTCCACCCTTATGTGTGCCGAACAGCGTAAACACACACCAACCACCCCATCAACCCCATTCACTATTAGCTGTAGGCTCCCCACGCATGTTAACAAAAGACAGTGCACAGATTGCACATGTGCTATGTTCCCTTGAACACAAAGCAATGAAGCAATGACAGCACAAGCAACAACAGTGCAAGTGTTCCCCACACTCAGCAAAGGCACAGGCAGCAACAATGGAAACCTACATCACACATTGCGTATAGGACTGGTTGTCGCGGTCTGTGCAGTCCAGTGTGGGGTGGCTGAGTCCTCCTACACAACATGATTGACCGTGCAAGTGTGCACTGAAGAGACAATGAGAGACAAGGCTTACCAGGGGGTTCTTTTTCTGCTAAAACACTGTGTGCCTGAGGGAGGGGTGGGATGTGTGTTTGCTTTGGGCATTGGGTTAAGGGCCTTCTACTAATGCCTCTGTTATCCTACAGAACTTATCTATCATCCTTCAGTGATCTGCAGGTATATATACAGCCTGACACTCTTTCGATCACCCTATTTGACACGTTGCCACACACGCTGCCCATTACCCAGTCACAGTTTCCTATACACTCATTTCGTCTCACACACAGCTGCACCCTGCTTCACACTGTAACACCCACAGCCTTACATTGCCACCCACACTGATCCTCACTGTCACACTCTTGTTGCATGTCATGTACAATCACATAAATCCCCTAATTCAATCACACGTATCCCCTCATTCGCCAATTGAACATTGCTCCAACCTTATTCTTTGTAATGGCTAGACGTGCAGCCGATGAGTTTAGCATTGCAGCCCACAGGCCAACCAATACAGCTGCAGGAGCTAGTCATGCAAGCTTCTTTGTGCTCTCTTCGGGGCTTGGCCAACACATGTGTGGAACTGAATAATCACTCATTAAATATCATTTTTTAAATGCTGGTTGGATTACTGAACTAATAATTGCATATAATAAGACCAGTTTACAATGTTTGGGTCTGAAATTATATGTTAAAGATGGCAGTTTTCCAAGTCACTCATTTAAGATGCAAATCTGCTAGTAATTGCATTTTCTACTATAGTTCCGGACATCCTGAGGTACTGAAAAGAAACATTCCATATGGAGAAATGTTAAGAAATGAGATAAATTCCACTAAATTAGAAGAATATCAAAAGGAAGAACAAGCTGTAGTTAAGCGACTGCTCAATACAGGGTATTCGATGAAAACTCTTCAGAGATCCATAGATAAGGTTAAACATATTAATAGATGAGACCCCCAGTAGATAGGAAAAAATCATGTAAGAAAAAAAAGGGACAAGATCAAATTAAATTTGTAACAAAAAATTGTGCAGAAAAAGGTAAGATCTTCAGTGCTCTCAATAAGTACTGGAAGTGTTGAAAACGGGTAAGGATTTATTGGAGGTAATACCGCCAAGACCCTAAGGCGTTCAGAAGGGCAGATGCACTGAGAACAATTTTGAGTCCACTTGATACAATATGGAATCAAAGTGAGAAATCATCAAATTGGTTAGCAGTAAAACCATCAAGGTGCCACAAATGTGGCAACTGTGTATGTTGCAGATATGTCAGAGACGAAACAAAATCATTTCAGAGAGGAGATGGACAGAAAAAAATCAGCATCAGACAGTTCATTAATTGTAATACAACATATTTTGTATACCTGACTACATGTATTCATGGGAAACAATATGTTGGTTCTACGAAAAATGGCAACAGAAAGAATGATGGAAGGAGCATTTTAATTCTATTAAACATTTTGACAGCAAATATCTAATAGCTCAACATTTTTGAGTAAGCATAAAAAGAGAAGAAATTGGTAAAAAAACTTTAATAGATATTGAACATGTGCAGAGTAGTCAAAGGGGAGGGGCATGTGAAAATAAATTAAGACTTAGGGAAACCTGATAGACACAAACCATCCAGACTATAAAACAGGTCTTAATATTTATACGAAATGTTATACAACTATAAAATAATGTACTAAATGTGTAGGATATTGGGTAGTAAATCTTGAATATCATTTCTATTCCTTTTGAACTTAAACATTGAACCTACGTTTTTGCTTTCTTTCTGTATATTGTTTATTTATTTGGAATACCATTAATATGATATAGCTTTGTTCATAGGGATGGTTGCTGTATTATTGTAACATATTGGAAACCGTGTTTGTTGATGAGGTGATACTTGAGGGTTCGAGTATGGAGGATGCAATATAATGGATGGATCTGCAGAATCCAAACTAAAATATTGTGTACTGTCTGTAAGCACCTGTTTCTCTTGAAATATGATATTGTTATCTATTGACAAGTGTACATAGGGAAGTTGGTATTTTTTAATATTGGGAAGCAAGGTGTTTATGAGATGTAGATTGACAGAACAATTTGAAACAACCTCTCTCTTCACATCAGAGCCTTCTCCTCTTGTCTTGAATTCCGCAAGAAGTTGAAGCTCTGCCTCATTCAATGAACCAGCCTAGCATAGGTAAGGCTAGGCATACACACCACCTGCTCAGGGCCAGGATACCCTTGCTGGTGGGACTGTGCTTTACTATTAAAACATAACATTGAATTCCAAACAACCAGCATTTAGTAGGGCCATAAAAGGTGTACATTTAATTGTGGATGGTAGATGGATCTAAACTGGTTATTACTTGAAATCAAACCTATGGTCTTTAACATAAAAAATAATTTATGAACATATTATTGCTGATATCATTATTAATTAGGTTTTCGTCTAAAATGGTTCTCTACTAGATGCTTTGATACGGTCATCACATGGAAATAGATGTATGCTCCTGATAGATAAATAACTTTATGGAGATATGGCTCTCAAGGTCTTATCTAATTTGCATGTTTATTAAAAAGTTTCTTTAGCTTCGTTTCCCTTTTAAGTAAAGCTATGATACAAGGTTTTGTAATTGGTTGAATAAGATAGAAAGGAATATGTGCGATATCTTCAGGTAAACTCATAATGACCAGAACTCGGAGTGCTGTTGACAGACACAACTTTAATGTGAGAGTTAGGTGGTTTGAGACCAATTATCACCTAGGAATTTGATTGATGTCTCCAAATATTTATAGATGTTGTTTGATAGAAGTTATCAGTTTATTTGTAACAATGTTAACTGGGTAATTTGGACATTTAAGGTTCTTTTCAAGTTGCAACAGGCTACAAAGTTCTCCAGTTTTTTCTTCATTCTCTTTCCTTGATGTAGTTCACAGTATGATATGAGATTTTTATAAATTGTAGAACAACAAAACAAGATTTATATGAAATATTTGTGACTGATCCTGTAATGGCCAGGACATAGGGTAATGACATAAGATGCTATCTCTAATGTGGTAGGTTGGGGTCCGAGACGATGCACTCTTGAAAATAGATCTATGCTTTAAAATATGTAAATTAATTCTTTGATGCAGGATACCCAAGATTTTATTTTTATTTAGTTTTTATGGTCTGAATAAAGCTTGTTTAGCTGTAATTCTCACATTATCATGAAGAGTGCCTACTTGAAGTTGTAATTTTGAAATGGGAGAGCAATAGCAGTGTGTTGGATAGGCAGAAAGGACAGTTGAAATTTGAATTGAGTGGGAACGTTAGATGAAGTGATGTCAGGTGCCAAATTCAAGTTCGAGAGCAACTTAAGGTTGATAGGTGGTAAAGCTGTGTTTTGCTCACTGAGAAGAGATGCTGGACTCTGAAGGAAGGTATGAGCTAAGACTCTATTAAATTGTGACTCTAACTGTTTACAACAGTTTGAAAAAATGAAATGTGATATAAGCCTAGTATTGGATTGACATTTTTTAAAGATATGTCTATCATTATAGTCTTTTATTTGTGAAGTACCAATTATCACCCAGGAATTTGATTGATGTCTCCAAAATATGTATAGATGTTGTTTGATAGAAGTGATCAATTTATTTTTAACATTGTTAACTGGGTAATTTGGACATTTAAGGTTCTTTTCAAGTTGCAACAGGCTACAATGTTCTCCAGTTTTGTCTTCATTCTCTTTCCTTGGTGTAGTTCACAGTATGATATGAGATTTTTTTTAATTGCAGAACAACAAAACAAGATTTATATGAAATATTTGTAACTGATCCTGTAATGGCCAGGACATAGAGTAATGACATAAGATGCTACCTCTAATGTGGTATGTTGGGGTCCGAGACCGATGCACTCTTGAAAATAGATCTATGCTTTAAAATATGTTAATTAATTATTTGATGCAGGATACCCAAGATTTTATTTTTATTTAGTTTTTATAGTCTGAATAAAGCTTGTTTAGTTGTAATTCTCACATCATCATGAAGAGTGCCTTCTTGAAGTTGTAATTTTGAAATGGGAGAGCAATAGCAGTGTGTTGTGTGGGCAGAAAGGACAGTTGAAATTTGAATTGAGTGGGAACGTTAGATGAAGTGATGTCAGGTGCCAAATTCAAGTTCAACAGCTACTTAAGGTTGACTGTGAAGGAAGGTATGAGCTATGACTCTATTAAATTGTGACTCTAACTGTTTACAACAGTTTGAAAATAATGAATTGTGATATAAGCCTAGTATTGGATTGACATTTTTTAAAGATATGTCTATCATTATAGTCATTTATTTGTGAAGTACCACTGAGAAAAGAATGCATATATGAACATCATATCCTTTTTGCAGAGCAGTGGTGTATAAATGGATTTGGTGTGCTTTGGGAAATAGGGACTTTTCTATTCATCTTTTTTTATTTGTGCTTTTAACGTTGAGGGATAGCTAGATTTGGGGCCATGTGAAGGTGAAGATGTCCAAAAAGCTCATGTGTGAAAATTTTGTAATTATAGCCTGGATCTGAAATTATATATCTCTTGGTATGTGTTTGTGGCTTCTTGAATTATTATGAAAGTTTATACTGTAGCCAAGGATATATGATTGAGGAGTGTTTGTTACTTTTCTCTTTTTTCTATTTTCTTTGCTTTTTCCTTTTACTATAAAGAATGATGTTGTTGATTGAGATAAGTACAATTTGAGTAGTGTAGAACTGTGGTTACTCTGTAATGAAATCATATTAAATAACAAGGGTAGATAAAATGATAAAGATCGGAGGAGGAGCTTCGCGGGCAACCAAGATGGCCGCGTAAGCTCGGAGCTTCGTGAACCGTCCGACCCGCCTCATATATCCTGCCTGAAATCCTGATCCACGGTGGTGGTACCTTATTGCTGGTGGTCCGCTGAAGCGGGAGCTGCATTCCGCCTTCAAATCGGTGGTTCCAGTGCTGAGCTACGTCGAGCTGAACTCCGTACCGGGACTGCGCCATTGTCCCTCCGGACTTCGCCACTTCGCATGATTGGAATGCGTAGTGGCTGCCTGCCGTCCCCACTGGCGAAGTGATAGTGTCTCCAGCTCACGCTTTCTTCAACCTGGTCTTGTTTATTCGGCCCTACCTCCCCGTCTCGCTGCGGACCCGGGCTTGGGTGGCGCTCCGCCTTTGTTCTCATCGGACCCATTATGGCGGGCAGAGGCGATCCCGACAGGGCATCGAATGGAAAGGGGCGACCACTCGGTCCCCCCGAACGTATGGTGGAGTACCCCGATCCCCCCGGGAAGCCATTTTGGGCGGGAGGCGAGTCTCGGCTAGTATGCCCGAAGCGGCGTAGCCGGGGCGCGCCTTTTCCCGCCCAAGAGAGGGTTGTCCTAGACACCTACACCGCTGGCCACGCCCCGGAGGCGGATCGGAGGAGGGTCCACGCCCGCCCGAAGAAGGATAAAAGGAGCAACAAGCCAAGGAAGCATCCTCTTGTTCCTGTGCTCTGAAGCTGCACCTCCCCGTTGCACGTGAGCTTGAGACAGAACGAAGAGCCAATTTTGAGAATTTAATTTTGTGTTTCTTCTTTCAGCGTGTTCAGAGTTTCCTGACTTAGGACCTTGAGGATTATCCGAGGACGATGCCTAGCAAGAAGGTCGGAAAGAGGGTCGGGACCGATCAGATGCTTCGAATGCTGGTAAAGGACATGGCGGACATGAAGAAGCAGATGGCGGCAATGAATGGTGCGGGGGGACCAAAGAAAGTCATCGGACCAGCATTGCCGGGAGTGGTCCCGAACGGGAGAGGTAGAAGGGCCAAGAGGGGAGCGTCGGGTGGGGATGCCCCGGTTCCCGAATCACCTCCAACGCACCCAGTCGCCCCGGTCGAGGCCCCGACTCCGGTCCCGAACGCGGGGCAACCGATCCCCGTGGTGGTCACTTCTGTGAACGGGGAGGATATGCCTCCTGAGCTGGCTGCCCAGTTGGCGGCTTGGTTGGGCAGAGAGAATGAGGGGGCCACGGCTGAAGAAGCCAGGTCGATAATGAAGCAGTTGCGGCAATCGAAAGATGCTGCGAAGGCACCGTGTCCTTTTGTTTCCCCGCAGGCTCCCGTGGAACACCCGGTCTCGGGCGTTGGTTCGGCAGCGACAACGGTCACAGCTACCGGTTCAGGTAAGCAGCCACTGCCGATGGCGGGGGAGGGATCGGTACCTTCAAGGAGGAAAAAAGTTGTTCAGCATATCCCGATTGAGGTAAAAGAAAGGATATGGGCGGATAAATATGTGAACATGTTTTCCTTGTTGACCGATCACTATGAGATTGAGCATGTAAAAAATCAGAAAGAGTTTTTGCATCCTAGTGTATGGCGCGCAAAGATGGCCGGTTTCAGAGTAGATGAATCGATAGCCAATTGGGCCAGAGCGTTTGGAATGTTCACTGCTATTATGGGGGAACGTAGGCCCGACTTATTGGTGGAATTAGCCGTGTATCAGACACGTATCATGGAATTTTATGAAACATATGGGGGTAATCAATGGTTTTGTTATGATAGCATATTTCGTAAGTCCAAGGAGCACGACTCATCCCTGACGTGGGATTGTTTCGACTCCATTTCCTGGCAAAAAATTGAGAAGTCGAGCACGGCGAAGTCGCCATCTTTAGGGGGAAACGGGGTTGAGTCTTCCCGCCATTCGTCGGGGGCGCCCTTTCGGGCAGGAACAAGCAATGATCAGAACACAAGGAACAATGGCAACTCAGGTAAAAAAGGGGTCTGCTGGAGCTTTAACAGAGGCAAATGTTCTAGGCCACAGGGGTCTTGCAGGTTCAGGCATGAGTGTGCAGGGTGTGGGCAGTCCTCGCACCCCGAGAGTACGTGCAGAGCCAAGACTGGTGATACGGGAAGTAGAGGAGGCGCCAAACAGGTCTGAAATAGTCCGAGGGGCACCTTTACCTACCCCGGTTGATATCATGGCACTGATCCCTTGGCTGAACGAATACCCGGATCATATCTCCGCTGGGGTGTTGCGAGATGGTTTTTCACATGGTTTCCGCATCCCGGCGGGGGATTTTCGGGGGGAATGCACAATGTAGGAACCAACTATCGGTTCAGCAGAATACGGCGGTGGTACAGGCAAAGATTGGGAAAGAGGTGGCCCGAGGTCGGGTTGCGGGACCATACGACATGCCACCTGTTGCTAATTTTGTTTGTTCACCGCTGGGAGTGGTCCCCAAAAAGGATCCAGGGGAATTCAGGTTGATACATAATTTGTCAGCACCAAGGGGTCTTTCGGTGAACGATGCGATTGACCCGGGAGTTTGTTCGGTGCGGTACGCATCTTTTGATGAGGCCGTCGCCATTTTGAATCGCCTGGGGCCCGGAGCGCTGATGGCTAAATCAGACATCGAGTCGGCGTTCCGGTTGCTCCCGGTACACCCAGATGATCAGCGTCTCCTTGGTTTTATGTTTCAGGGGCGCTATTACATGGATAAATGTATGCCAATGGGTTACTCCATTTCTTGTGAGTAGTTTTCTGCAATGGGCGTTCACAAGAACCACAGGGTTTACACATGTCATGCATTATCTTGACGATTTTCTGTTTCTGGGGGCAGCCGGGGACACAGAATGTGCACAGGCTTTGAATGAATTTTGTGATCTCATGAGACGCTTTGGTGTGCCATTGGCACCAGGTAAGACAGTGGGGCCGTCTACTTCACTCGAGTTTCTTGGAATAGAGCTCGATTCCGAAGAGGGGTGCTTCCGTTTGCCCAAGGAAAAGGTACTGAAATTTAAGGCCTCGCTTGAAACATGTATTAGCGAGATGAAAGTAACTTTGCATCAGTTGCAGCAGGCTGTGGGTCAGCTGAATTTTGCCCTGAGAGTGATACCAATGGCTCGCCCCTTTTCCCGCTCTATTGCTCAAGCCATGGTTGGCCTTAGGGAAGAGCACCACCGCACAAGGCTCTCGGCAGAGGTTCGCCAGGACATGCGCATATGGTTGGCATTTCTGGCGGATTTCAACGGTCGTGTCGTGTGGAACAAACCAGCGGTTTCCTCCGAGGAGCTGGGGTTGTGGACAGACTCGGCAGGGAGTGTGGGTTTTGGCGCCATTTTTGTTAATCATTGGTCAGCACGAACATGGCCGGCATGGTGGCACGGGAGTGGGCTCACAGGTAACATTGGGTTTCTTGAACTGTTCCCTATTCTGGTGGCTTTAAAGACATGGCCTGAGGGGTTTCGTGATCGCTCTGTGGTGTTCTGGTCTGATAATATGACCGTGGTTGAGTGTATCAATAGTCAGGCAGCCCGCTGCAAATGGATCTTGAGATTGCTGAAGGAAATTGTCCTGCTGTGTATGAGACTAAACGTCCACTTTAGGCAAGACATGTGCCAGGGGTGTTAAACCAGGCAGCTGATGCGCTTTCTCGTTCCCGTATGCAGGCCTTCTGGGGTTTTCTGCCCTCAGCGGACCCGGTGGCGGCACCATTTCCCGAAGCTCTCTGGTCTCTCGGTGCCCCGGACTACAAGACCTCGTGGGAGAGAGTCTAGCACCCAGGACAAGGAAGGCAAGGCATATGAAGGGGCGTTCCGTTCCTATTGGTCCTTTTTGGGTTCAGCTAGGGGGTAGCTTTGGGGCCACGAGGAGTATGTCCTGAAATTTCTGTTATCATTACATCAGGCAGGCAAATCAGTGGCTACGGCCAATAGGCACCGGGCCGCCATTTCTTTCATGGCACGGGCCCATGGCATCGAGGACCCCACAGCGTCTTTTCTGGTACAAAAGGCGCTGCGCGGGTGGCAACGACTTGAGGGTCGCAGAGTAGACGAGAGGCACCCGATAGGTCTGGAAAGGTTGGCCCTGTTACTGGCCGTACTCCCTGCGACATGTTCGTCTCCATCAGAGACAGTGCTATTCCGGGCCGCTTTTGCATTAGCATTCCATGGGGCTATGCGGGTAAGCGAACTGGTAGCAAGGAACAAGCAGGATACGGGTGGGGGTCTGTGCCGTGAGCACGTCCAAATCAAGGGGGAGACAATGGTGGTCTCATTTGCCAGGTCCAAGACCGATCAGGGTGCGATCGGGGACAGTGTAGTAGTCCAGCGGATTCCGGGATCTCCCATGTGCCCGGTGACATGCGTTGAGGAGTATTTAGCGCAGAGGGCGGCATCATGGGGGGGAATCTTGCTGAGGCACGCCGACGCCACCCCACTGACTAGGTTTCAGTTCCAGCGGGGGCTAACAATGGCAATCGCAGCTGCGGGCTTGAACCCGTGCGATTTTGGGACCCATTCCTTCCGGATAGGGGCTGCTACAGAGGCTACAGTCAGGGGTCTGAGTGTGGAAAAAGTGAAACGGTTGGGGCGTTGGTCCTCGAATTGTTATAAAAGGTATGTGCGGTTGCACATGTTGTGAAGCTAATGTCATGCACTCACGCTTCTTGTTTTTGTTTGGTTTACAGTTTCGCGAGCTTACGAGGCGGGGCGGACTGTGCAGTCGACCCGACACCTGGGAACCAGCGGTCAAAGATCACCGGCTGAGGAGAGAGTGGTGTGGGTCGTGGGCCACTCATACGTGAGGCGTGCCGCAGACGTATTCAAAGCAGGTGACATGGTTCACATGGCTGGGGAATACGGGTACAGGGTGACCTTCCACGGAAGGGGCGGGCTCTGTATTGACCAGTTTCAAACTTTTATGGAGGGTTTGTTAGGGCGGACAAGGTCACCGCCATCTGTAATCATAGTGCACCTTGGGGGCAATGATTTGGTGACCACTGGTCGACGGGTGCTTCTCGAACTGATACTATCCACAGTAAGTTGGTTGGCGAGAAGGGTTCCGGGGTGCACGATTGCATGGTCCCATATGATTCCGCGGAAGGTATGGCGGGGGGCTAATTCTGTGTCAGCTTTAAACCATTCGGTGAAGAAAGTGAATAACAAACTTGGTAGGTTGTTCCATACAAGTACATTGCATTCTATTCCTCATGGGTGTATCAGGGGGGACCATATGTATCTGGAGGATGGGGTCCATTTGTCCCGGGTGGGGAATACTTTACTCATAGGAGACTTCGTAGCTTGGTTAAAGAGTTTGTGCAGCCATGACCTTTAAGTAGGAGTTTTTGTGGGGGGTCCGGATAGCCGGTCAACTATTCGGCCTGTGGCGGTAAGGTCATGATCGGTGAGCAGTAATTGGAAGATCCCTAGAGGTGGGGCGTCACCCATTATGGATGGGAGCGCCCGGGGGGAGGCGGCCATTGGCCCCTCAAACGGGGAGGCGGTCCCCTCTAAGGATGGGGACGCCGAAAGGGAAGGCGGTCATAGGCCCCTCCCTGGGGAGGAGGGGCGGAGGGCCCCTCCTGGGAATTTCCCGGGGCCAGGACATCTGCGACGGCAGATGTGGTAAGTTGTGTGGGGCGGGAGGGGGGTCTACGCTACCTTCTAGACACCTCACACGAGTCCTCGGACGACCACTAAGATGGCGTCGAGTTAACAGGGGCCCCCGCTAAGACAAGGGAAATTGGAAGTGGGCACAGAGGTACAGTCCTCTGTGCGCCCGCCCCTCACAAGTGAGGGGGGAGTTCTGGTATTAGGGATCTGACACCGGTTACGACCTTGCCGTTGGCCCGTAATGCTAGGATGTACAATTTCAATTTTGAGAAATGCATTTACAGGATGTTTAGTATCGGCTAGGAGAACCTTTGTATTAGAGATGTGTTAAGGTCAGCCAAGAACATCGTAATGTGTAAATTAAATTGTACATGATATGAAACTGTTATTTTAATGTTTTAATTTTGTTTCATATTTTAATAAATACGGCCGGGAGGGTAACTCCCTCCCGCCTTCCAAAAGTTCAGAACCGTCTTCGTCTTCCCATTCTTGGGGATTGTGTTGAGAGGGGGTGGCGGGTATCTCAGCCATATGGAAAGGGGCGACCACTCGGTCCCCCCGAACGTATGGTGGAGTACCCCGATCCCCCCGGGAAGCCATTTTGGGCGGGAGGCGAGTCTCGGCTGGTATGCCCGAAGCGGCGTAGCCGGGGCGCGCCTTTTCCCGCCCAAGAGAGGGTTGTCCTAGACACCTACACCGCTGGCCACGCCCCGGAGGCGGATCGGAGGAGGGTCCACGCCCGCCCGAAGAAGGATAAAAGGAGCAACAAGCCAAGGAAGCATCCTCTTGTTCCTGTGCTCTGAAGCTGCACCTCCCCGTTGCACGTGAGCTCGAGACGGAACGAAGAGCCAATTTTGACCCACCCACCAGCCCCTGATGACAGCGATTTGTTTGAATAAAGTTGAGTGACGTGATATTGTTTCTTTTACAGGTTGTTGTGAATAAAAGTTGGTAATTTGGTATGTAATAAAGTTGTTAATTTTTTAGCATGTTTTTTCGGCAAAGTAGTTGCACCAGAGTTGAACAGTGATGCTTAGTAGAAGTTATACTTTGAATTGCTTAGTATAATTGCCTTTTTCTCCTCTTTAGCTTAAATTGTCGTATTTATTTTGGTCGGGCGGTAAGGTCATGATCGGTGAGCAGTAATTGGAAGATCCCTAGAGGTGGGGCGTCACCCATTATGGATGGGAGCGCCCGGGGGAGGCGGCCATTGGCCCCTCAAACGGGGAGGCGGTCCCCTCTAAGGATGGGGATGCCGAAAGGGAAGGCGGTCATAGGCCCCTCCCTGGGGAGGAGGGGCTACGGGCCCCTCCTGGGAATTTCCCGGGGCCAGGACATCTGCGACGGCAGATGTGGTAAGTTGTGTGGGGTGGGAGGGGGGTCTACGCTACCTTCTAGACACCTCACACGAGTCCTCGGACGACCACTAAGATGGCGTTGAGTTAACAGGGGCCCTCGCTAAGACAAGGGAAATTGGAAGTGGGCACAGAGGTACAGTCCTCTGTGCGCCCGCCCCTCACAAGTGAGGGGGGAGTTCTGGTATTAGGGATCTGACACCGGTTACGACCTTGCCGTTGGCCCGTAATGTTAGGATGTACAATTTCAATTTTGAGAAATGCATTTACAGGATGTTTAGTATCGGCTAGGAGAACCTTTGTATTAGAGATGTGTTAAGGTCAGCCAAGAACATCGTAATGTGTAAATGAAATTGTACATGATATGAAACTGTTATTTTAATGTTTTAATTTTGTTTCATATTTTAATAAATACAGCCGGGAGGGTAACTCCCTCCCGCCTTCCAAAAGTTCAGAACCGTCTTCGTCTTCCCATTCTTGGGGATTGTGTTGAGAGGGGGTGGCGGGTATCTCAGCCATACAAAGGTGGTCGAGGCAAGTCACAAACGCAACTGAACCGCATAGAGCGCTATGTTCAGCCAAAGACACCGCCCGCAACGGGGGCCACGGCTAAGGGCCCTCCATCGACGAGCTCGCCTGATGGGTCGGAGCCTACCCTTAGCGACATCATGGGTGCCATCACGAGCTTCCGGGCCGATATGCAGCAGCAACATGAAACTCTGACTCATAAGGTTGACTCAATGGCTGTTGATATCACTCTTATAAGGGCCGATTTGGGAAAGACCAATGATCGTGTGAAGACACTAGACATTAAAACCTCCAGCCTAACCTCCGACGTCTCGGAGCTACAGACCGAGGTCCGTAACCTGCGGATGACCACGGACCTATTCTCGAGGAGACTGGAGGACTTTGAGGGGCGAGCCAGGCGGCAAAACGTCTGCAGAGTTGGTGTACCGGAGGGCTCCGAGGAAGCAGCGACTGACCTATTTGTGGAGGAATTGATCCAAACCCATTTAGCACCCACTGGACTGAGTAACTTTTTCTCGGTGGAGCGTGCCCACCGGGTACCGGGCGGCCCGCCGAAGTCGGGCGTGGCGCCTCGGCCGATTGTGGCGCGCCTCCTCAACTTCAGGGATCGGGACGCGGTCTTGCAAGCGTCCAGGACGCATGGACCACTTCACTACCAGAATGCGGAGGTGCACTTTTATCCTGACTTCACGAGGACAGTGCAGCGTCAACGCCAGAGCTATGCGGGAGTAAAGCGGCGACTCAGGGAAATGGGCTATAAATACTCTATGATGTTCCCAGCCAAACTCCGTGTTGAACATAAGGGACGGGCCCTGTTCTTTGACTTCCCCGACAACGTGAGTGAATGGTTGGACACTGTATCTCCTCGGCGGGACGAGCAAGAAGACCAAGATGGAGGTGCTTCTGGTGGTCCGGATGAGTGAGACTGTAAGGTTCGGCTTACGGCACCCCCGTTTCAAGTGACTGCCGGTGCTGGTATTCGTAATCTAACTTGATTCTCCTGGCGCTTACATGGTGGGCGGCGGGATGTGTTCATGGAGATTCCTTACTCCTCTGGGGACTTTTCGTAGACTAGTTAATGGGGCGACAGGCACACTGCTGGTTGGGGGGGCTTTTTAGTCTGATGCAGGGGTGCAGGGTGGGGGGTATGTTCGAGCGTGTTTTCTTGTTTGCTGGTTTTTTCCTTTTTCTTTCTTTCTGGCAATGGGTCGTGTACGCTGTTGAACTTTACTTGATGTCGGTGTCTGCTGGGACTGGGTGGGGCGGGCTGCGGGGTGATGGGGGTAAGAAACTAAGAGTTCTCAGTTGGAACGTTAATGGGTTGGGAGACCGGGTCAAAAGAGGGGTGGTAATTCAATTGATTAAACGACACATGCCTGATATTGTCCTCCTTCAAGAGACACATTTGGTGGGTAACTCTTGTAAAGCTCTTAATCGCAAAGGCTACAAGATGGTGGCCGACTCCGGGTTCTCTTCCGGATCTCGGGGCGGGTATCCTGGTGCGTGCGTCCCTTCCACTAGAGATAGACGTCACTGTGATTGATGAGAGGGGACGCTACGCAGCAGTGGCGGGGAGATGGGAGGGGCGTTCCCTTTCGTTACTCTCGGTGTACGTCCCCCCAGGATTGCAGTCCAGTACCTTTCAGGACCTTGGTGGTGCCATTTTGTCTTTGCCGGTTGGTCTGTTGATAGTGGGGGTGATTTTAACTCAGTCTGTTCTGGTTCCCTTGACCGTCAACCGCCTCGAGACCTCCGTAGCTCCCAACAGTGGCTGCCCTCCTTTCTCGAGTCAATGGGCCTGGTGGATGGCTGGCGTCTTCTCCATCCGACGCTCCGCCAATTTTCCTTCCTCTCGGGTGCACACTGCAGTCTCTCCCGTATCGATTATGTTCTCACACTGGCGGCGCACGCGCCGGCCGTGTCCGAGGCCCGATTTCTGGCACGGGACATCTCTGATCATTCCCCCTTCTGGGTCTCCTTCGATTTTGACGTGGTCCTGTCGGGACGGCCAGCGGCGATTAAACCCGTGGTACTTCCGCAATTTTAAGACTCGCTCCCTCCTGGCCACAGCCATAGACCTCTACTTTGCGGAAAATGTAGGTTCGGTTGGCTCGGCCGTCACCCTATGGGAGGCCTTTAAAACTGTACTTAGAGGCGAGGCTTTTGCGCTCATCGCAGAGGCCCGAAGGGCTAGGGATGCCGATTTGCTGAGCATCGAGGAAGAGGTCTTGTGTCTTGAGTCCCAACTGGGACCCGAGCCTGACCCTTCGGTTCTACATGCCCTTTCACTGAAGCAAGCGGAATATCATGACCTGGCGACGAATGTCGCATTGACTCTGGCTAAGGAACAGCAGGGCCGTATTTACGATGTAGGCGATAAAGCCGGGAAGCTGCTGGCCTGATTGGATAGGAAAGAGATGGCCAGCCGCGTGGTGCCTGAAATTCTGGGTGATGACGGGGTTGTCCTCACGGACCCGAGTGCCATTGTCGAATCCTTTGCTGGTTACTTCCGGGGGGTCTATGCGTCCAGTTCGGACCTTTCCAAGGCTGATTCGACGACTTTCCTTTCGGCAATTGATCTTCCCTGCCTCTCTGAGGAGGACTGTGCCGACTTGGATAGAGAGATAACTGCTGATGAAATCGCCTTGGCGATCCGCTCATTACGTACCGGTAAGGCCTCTGGTCCTAATGGCATCCCGGTCGAGCTATATAAAATTCGCCCGGATGCGGTATCCCCGCACCTGCGAACAATGTTCTTAGAAGCATTTGAGGCGGGTCATCTTCCCCTGGATCAAAGACTGGCCACTATCGTGGTCATCCATAAGGAGGGTAAACCGCGGGACGTTTGCCGGTCGTATCGTCCTATTTCTCTCCTTAATGTGGAGCCCAAGATTCTTGCCAAACTTCTTGCCAATCGACTGATTGGAGTCATTGGCGACTTAGTGCATCCCGACCAGTCGGGCTTCATCCCCCATCGCAATACTGCCCTTAACCTGCGCCGACTTCACGGCGTTATGGCTAGGGCCCACACTCTCGCAGAGCCGGCGATACTTGCGTCCCTCGATGCCACAATGGCCTTTGACTCCCTCGAGTGGACCTACCTCTGGGCAGTGCTGTCGAAGCTCGGCTTTGGGCCGGTTTTTGTGAGCTGGGTGAAGCTACTATACGCCGAGCCGCTGGCCAATGTCACGGTCAATGGCCGCTTATCGGCATCGTTTCCCCTTCATCGGGGTACCAGACAGGGTTGTCCCCTGTCGCCTCTTCTGTTCGCCTTGGTCCTTGAGCCGCTCGCGGCCATACTGCGTACGCACCCGGATTTACGTGGTATCACCTGGGCCCCTGGCTTTGAAGACAGGATCACCCTGTATGCGGATGATATCCTGCTTTACTTGACTTCCCCATGTAGGTCCCTCATTGTGGCCTGTGACGTGCTCAAACTTTTCGGACGTTTCTCCGGCCTGATTATAAACTGGGCCAAGTCTTCTCTGTACGTCCTCAAGGGGGATACTCCACGCCTCCCCAGAGGCTGTAATATTCAGATTGCCAGCCATGGCTTCAGGTACCTGGGCATTTACATCTCCGGGAACTCAAAGATGCGGTACAACCACAATTTACTCCCTCTTCTCCAGCGTCTACGGCGTGACGTGGATAGCTGGCCTAAACTCCCGCTTTCCCTCCTCGGCCGTGCGGCATTGTTTAAGATGATGTCCCTGCCCAGGTTCTTATACGCCTTGCAGAACGCCCAGGACCCGGTTCCGGCCCGCTACTTCCGGGAACTTGAGAGTCTCCAGCGGACCCTTCTTTGGGACGGCCGACCCCGCGTCGCAATCCATAAGCTCACGCTTCCATGGTACGACGGCGGCATCGCTCTTCCGGATGTGCGTCGGTACTATTGGTCCTCCCAGCTTGCGGCCCTCAATCATGGGTTCTACGGCCCTGGGGATAGTCCCGGATATGCCATGGACAGATGGCTCCTGGGTGGCGGCAACTACTACCGGGCCCTGTACTCGAGATCCTTAGATCGGCGGATGTCGGGTCCGACAAGGACGGCGGTCCATATTTGGCGGGCGATTACCAAGGCACAGGGCTGGCAGGGTAGACTGACCAGATTTACTCCTCTATTTGATTCAGACATTCTGGGTAAACTGTGGCACACCAAGGGCTTTGATAAATGGGACCTTATCGGCATAACCAGGGTGGAGGACATGCTTTCCAGGGGCGTCGTTAAGACCTTCCCTCAGCTGCAAACCGAATACCAGTTGGGTGACACGGAGTTTTTCCGCTACGCCCAGCTGAAACATGCACTGCTCTCGGCCATGCCAACAGACGGTGATATCCCGAGAGCTCCCCATTGGAGGACAGAATACTAGATGGGCACATGCCAGATAGCGCAATCTCCCTTTCCTATAAAAAACTGATTAACGCTCGTACAGACCTTCTCCTTGGCTTGCGTGATCAGTGGGTGGCGGATGGTCTGGAAATTGACGACGAGGACTGGCAGAGTGCGGTTTCCTCCCCTAAGGAGGTTGCAATCTCCTCTCGCCTCCGTCTAGTGCAGTTCAAGATCTTGCACCGGGTGTATGTGACAGGTCCCCGACTGGTGCGCATGGGGTATTCGCCAGACGGACTCTGCCGCCGGGGTTGCGGTGCCCTCGCCACCTTCCTCCACATTCTGTGGGAATGCCCCGTGATAGCCTCCTACTGGAGGAGGGTGCACCGGATCATGGGTGAGGTTACTGGAGTGGTCGTTAACGCAGAGGCTCGGCGGTGTCTCCTTAACGTATGGGAACCGTCTGACCACAATACAGCGCAGACTAGGTGGGTGACCCTGGGAAACATGGTGGCCAAGCGGGATATTGCTCAGAAGTGGGGAGCGGCCACGGCCCCCCTGGTGGTGCAATGGAAAGCCAATATGGATTGGTGTATGTTCCGGGAAAAGACGGTTTATGTGGCAAGAGGGAGACCCCAGACATGGAACAAAGTATGGGGGGCTTGGAATGCATATAGAGGGGACGTTTGTCTACCACCGGAACCTGTTTCTTTAGGTGAACATGGGTCGCCCTGACCTGTGACGCCAACTGTGATGTGATGTATTGTCTCCTCCTGATTTTCTTCCTCCCCCCCCCCTCTTATCCTGAATGCCTCTCCTATCTTGTTGCTTCCCTGCTTATCCTCCCCTACCCGTCCCTGACACCCTGACTACCATTGGACTCCATTGCCATCATTTCGCGCCCTAGGGCGTTCTTTTTGGTTTAGTTCTTCTTATAAAACATAAAATTAACCTTCAATGATTATGTGTTGATACTTTTGCACTAATGCTCTCCTGTATTTCATGCTGCCTTGCCTCCGGGATGTCAGGCTGAATAGCTGTGTGCTCTGTTTTAATAAAGGTTTTCAAAAATTAAAAAAAAAAAAAAAAAAATGATAAAGATCTATGATTCTAGAAATCACTTATGTTTCTGAAAGGGTAGGTTACAGTATGGCCTTTAAAGGGAAGTTCAAGAATATCAACATCTTATCAAATAAATACTGAACTTTTTTTTCATTAAGTAAGGTTTTGCTGCTAATGCAGTCAAGCTTTGTCTGCTTCCTGATACAATTGTAAATGTATATACTTTAGTTAAATTATTTCTCTTGAATGTTTCGTTACTAATGAGAATTGACAATAAATAGATTGAAATATAAAGTACACACTATTATCATATACAAGCTGTAAGGCTATCAACCATTAGCATCTTATGTCACTACCCTGTTGAGTCTAATTGAGAAATATATTTCAACCTACAATATTACTTTCTATCAGGGCATTTACATATATACATATTGGCGTGTTTGGATTAAATATATATATATGGATTAAATATATATATATATATATATATATATATATATATATATATATATATATATATATGAACAAAAGGTTCCTCCCCAGCCTGCTCTGCGTTCGCAGACACCGCCTCCACGCCAACAAGGAAGAGGACCGGACCAGCCAATTCAGCAAGATGGTATTTATTAAAAGATTTAAAACAGAACCAGCGACGCGTTTCGGGCGAAAAGCCCTTGATCACTATATATATATATATCATTATGAATAATTTGAATCTGCCAACTATTCATAAAGAAACACATATACTTGTTTGAAGGTTGATCTAATGAAGAATAGCCATGAGTTATAATATGTGATTATTCTGGAAGAAGAGAACCTTATGGTGTGTTGTTATTAGGTATTTTAGAGAATGTTAAAATGACTGAATATTGTTATTTGAAGTGACAGAGATAAGTTGTGGTTTTAATTCAATTAATGAGTGCTTTGTTTTTTCTTGTTCCTATTTGTATTTACATTTTCTTCTCTTGTTTTTCTTTCAAATATATGGGTTATCGAACTTATATCATGTGTTAGAGCCTGAGAAAGTGGCTGAGGCTTGGCTCAACAATAACAAATGTGGCTTAAAATCATACTTGGCTCATCCATAAACTGTATATGAAAAAACGTAAAGGATTTCAGCTTTACCAATGATGACTTTGAACTTTAATAAGGTAACAATAAGAACAAATTAAATGTAGTTTCATTTACACTTGATTTTCAAATCTCAATTTGGAATGTAGCACTTCTTCAAATGTATAAAGGTGTATCATAAAGTATGCTTTTGTATCTATATATTTTTGTATAATAAAATAATTGATTAATGATATGTTATTCCTTTCTTTGGGATTTATCTTCTTCTAGAAACGAATGAGTATATAGAATATTGAGAACTGAGAATTTTCTCCCCTTTTGTTAAGAATCTATTGATGTGTAGGTCAGAAAGGTTACTGGCCATAAACGGTTTGGAGATGGGAGCAACATCTATGGCCTGTCCCAGCAAATCGTGGCCTGAACCTGTAATCCTCTCACCAAATAGCCTCACAGACTAGACATGCTTTTCTAGTGGCTGGCCCTATAGCCTCCAATACCTGTTGTTTCGGGTCCCCTGTGACAGTCACACATCTTCTACAAGACAGCTGTCTCACCTCTTTGGCTATAGAGTATAGCCATGAAGCCTCCTTGTGACAGCAGTTGAGGGGATTAGCTATTGATCTGTTCTCCATGATTGCTTTGCAAACTCCATTTGTTTGTGGAACAGCCCCTATCGTTTAATCGGGCTACATTCAGTGAATGGGTATAGACATCCTATCATATGGAGTGGGTATACAGCTTTAATGGGGTACCTACATAGCACTCTGGCATTCAACTGAACCCAATTACTGGCAGGTGATATAATTTGTTCTCTCATTGAGTGGGGAGGGGGACGTAGGAGTAACCATCTGTGAAATAACTACTTCTTGGTACCACATGCTTTTTGACTGATATGTAGTCCCACAGTAGATTAGGTGTTCACTATCATCAGCAACAGAGCTAAACCAGAGAATATGCACTTTTCATCTTCTCAGCTTTAAGTACCTGTTCAACACAACTTCCTGCTGCTTACCATTTCACATAGCCTGGGTTTCTCTCTGGCCTTACTATTTATGTATGGGTTCTCTACAGTTAGCGATTCCAAATGCTATATGCCATGTGTGCCATGGACTGCTGATGTACACGTTACACACAGTCACCCACCTGGCAGGCACATTAGGTACCTGGGGCCTTTTAACTAAAAGACGTGTGCATATGCACATGACGTTTGTGAAATTCTTTGCTGCACCGTTTGCTTACGATGAAATCATGGAAAGGCTTCATTGAACAGATCCTAAAAAGAAGTATTCTCATGATTGAAAAAGGCACAAAAAGTTCTGCAAATGAATGTGCATGAGTCTTCTGCACATGTGCACCCTTCTGTGAGTCATCCCCTAGAATCTCCATGCATTACGAATTAAATGGCCATCTCAGACACCAGTACACTGAGCAAGGAGTGTACTTGAATCACAGGCCTGGTATATGTATATCATGTGCTCAGCATTCTGAAGCTCTACCACGTGTATGTCAAACACCCAGACCACACAAGCATGGCCACGGCTATGCCATATGCTAAACTTCGGCATAGGTATCTCGTGCCCAACCCAGAGAAGTCTTATACAGCTATGTCATATGCCCAGGGTATTGTAGTACTGTCTTCATGTACTATGTCCCAACAATGAAATTCCTACCATGGGCATCTATTGTGATCAGACCACTGATACACTGGCCTGCCATAGGTATCGAACGCAGTGAGTCCTATGGAACCCTGCCGGAGGCCCACTGCAGACCACCAAGGATTTTAACATGCCAGCTGATCTGAGCACAGACAGGGTCATATCATGTGTGCAGTTTGCTGGAGCCCTGTTCTGAGTATTCAACCTAACAAACACATTAGAACCCAGTCATGGTCTTCTCGGAAGCCCAGCCTAGCAAAACTCTGTCATGAGCAGTCTATGTGCCAGGCAATCAGTACCTCATCCCAGCCCATTAGAGCCATGTCAGTCTCCTGTATGGTGTGCACAATGTTGCAGTCTACAAGTGCTGATAATTTGCAGTAGTAAATCCCAAGTAAGGGGAGGGAATTGGATGCTACACACCAAATGGAGAACTCCTGGGATTGAACCTGTAAGAATCTAAAAAGAACAATATACTATTTGAACTATGATTGTGAAGAAACTGAGTCTCACGTTGGAGAATCTAAATAATTGCAAAAGCCTTGAGAAAGCCCCAGGCTATCGAGCCATGTAGGGGGCGAAACACATGTCTGCTGCTTACTGTACTATCACACAGGACATGTGTAATACAATATTGGATTGAAATGAAGTTAGAATAAAGAACCTGTTATCGAGTAAAATAATTAGGAATTCCTATAAGGACATGGAAGGATTTTGAATATTCTTCATTTACTATTTGGGTAGGCACCCAATTAATCTCTATCAACAGGGTACAATGTGTGTTTTGACTTGTAAGGTTGTGAACGCCCACAAACATGTATGTTTGTAGGTATTAGGAAACTTATATCCAACTTCTTTTGACCCTGAAAATGGTCGGAAAGTTGGAACAGATTACTGCAAAATTTAGAGGGGATGTAGGGGAAGAGCGTTCTCCACAGGGAAAATGTGTTCCCAAGGAGAAAAAAAATCTGCATTTACACAGCGAGGTTCATCCCCCTGCGCTGAACTGTATGCTGTGCAATATTTCCAAAAAGGAGGAATAGTAGCTTACAGGAGATGACACAAGACATTCCAAGCAGTGTGCCTGGAAATATTTGTCTGGCGCCGCTTTCAAGAAGTATCTCTGGATATGTTTGTGAATTAATAAAAACCACATAAAATCACCTTCAGGCAGAGATGTAAAAAAAATCTCTGCTTGTATTTTCCGTTTTTTTCTTGAATAAGGCTCAATAGCAGATAGTTGCTCCCACACAAATTAAATGTGTATATTGATGCAGTGCTTAATTTGAGCCAGTGGGGTCCAGTGCTCTGCACTGACACTTGGGGACCGATTCCGATCTGGGTTGAAAAGCACTCCCACCGATCTGGATCCCGGGTGTTTTCTGACCGATAGGGACTCCTGCAGTCCGACCGAGCGAGTACGATGCGGCCGTATACCGTCGGACTCGGTTCGTCGGACTCCCATAGAAGTCAATGGGAGCCAGTCGTACGACGCGTACATGGGCTCCCATTGACTGAATGGGTACGTCGTGGACGAGTGCGCCCCCTACAGTGGGTACGCGTCGGTGCCATCCGCACCGTACTTGCCTGTGTTGGGGAGACCCATGGGTCTCCTCCTGTGTCCGAGTCGGAAGGCTGCGGGTAACAGGGGGTACGACGCGGACCCCCGAAGTCCGACTCCGGGAGCTATTGCGAGCCGAACGCTCCGACTCGATCCAGCTGTCCGAGTCGAGCATCGTACTAGCTCGGTCGTGAAACATCTCCATTGCGCGCCACGGTTTGCTTGTGACTGAGTCGTACAGAGCGGTTCGGATCCGGAATCGATTCAAATGGAGATTCGCGCTTTTTTGCATCGTACTTCGATGTTCAGACCTGTGCACAACTTGGAGGGAAATCCAGCCTCCGATACGGATCTGCTAATGCCAAACCCGATTCGGTGCCCTTCCGACCGAGATCGGACTCGGCCCCTAAATTGTCAACACCGGCGCTTGTGGTAGTCTGCCACAATGTGGCACTGTCTGGCTAATATAGAGATGACCACAGCAACAGTTTATTTGTAATTCAATACCCATTCAAAATTACTATTACCTGCTGCCCAAGCCATTCTTATAGCTTTGGGCCCGAAAAAAGTCCGAAATGTTACACTTGTATGAATGAGTGTGATGGTTAGTAGTTTTTTTGTTACTATCATTGGCAGCATAGGAAAATGTGTGATGCAAGCCGAAGGCCTCCCAATGAGAGCCCTGGCACTTTTGTATTTTTTACAAACTAAGCACTGTATTGATGTTAGAAAGAACAATTGTATCATGAGCAAACTGATGGGCTAGACTCAGTGTCAGAGGTAGAGTGCTGGACTCTGCGTGGTCTGCAGGACATTTGATTTACCTGAAATATTAGTCCTGATATGGACTAGGTCAGACTGGGAGGAAAAAAATACTGTGGTGCCAAATTAAAAGTAGTTTCCATTAGCGAGTCAGATAACAAAAACAAAGTGGCCTACATTTACAAAGCGTGGCAGTTTTAAACTTGTATAACTGTTTTGTGAGGTATGGTAGACTGCATGCATTTGTGCTAGGTGCAGACAATGTTTATGGTAACATCAGCAAAATCAACAGTAGAAACTGTCCCACCACACCATATAACAGGATCACAAACAGCCATAACAAGCATTGGCAAAGCCAATAGCTCTTGCCTATGTAAGAACTACTGGTTTTGACAAAATGCTTTAGCCATGTTGCACACCAGCGTGGCTGCTGTTCAACATGGCTGAAAGTTAGTGGGGTAAATAAGAGTAGTGCAGAGTAAAATGTTGTAAAGTGGAGTAGAGTGGAGTGTTATGGAGTAGTGTAGTGTTGAGTTGAGTGTCGTGGAGTGGTGTAGAGTGTTGTGGTGGAAGTAGAGTGTGGTAGAGTGGAGGGGTGCACAGTGGAGTAGAGTAGAGTGCAGTACAGTTTCGTAGAGTAGAGTGGCACAGCGTGTCATGGAGTGGTGTAAAGCAGAGTGGAGTTGATGGAGCAAGGATTCGCACATAAAGAGCCTTGCTCACGTTCAAGAACCTCGTTTAACCTGTAATATCGTTAATCAACCTGTTTGTCATTAATATTGCACTTTTACACTGCACGCGGGTGTCCCAGAGATGCTTGCCTATGTGTCTATTAATCGTAATGAGGCTTGCATACTACAGAATCGCTGCTTCGCAGAAATCTAGTCTGCGCATGCGTCGGTCATACCCATGTGATGTGACGCACTCGCAGTTCTGGAGGATTTTTCGCTCATGCGCAGTATTGCTAATATGGCCGCTTTGTCTTTAACATGCTCTCTGCTTGCTACTGCCGCTTTTGCTCATCTGTCTATTTCTGCCTAAAACCCTAATGCTATAGATATTATAAAGTAAGGGGTGAAGTGTAGCTCATCATGGTGTACAGTGTATTCATTTTTTCTGGGTTTCTAATTTGTTTTCGCTTACTTTTCATGTACCGCGTATCTGTGGGCCTGGGAGTGGGGAGCCGCTCCATCTTTGAAACCCATGTCACCCCAAACACGTGATGAGGGAAAACCCACACCGCGCAGAAGCAAAACCAAGCCAGCTGGCTTCTGAAGCTGGGATGCGCCTGGGAAAATCTTCCATGCACCGAGAGAAGATTTTGGCTGTACCTAAATATGTTACATTTGTATACACTTTATGTGTGTTCTATTGTTTTACACCTTTCTCAAGCCCTGGGAACTGGAATGTAAGGGGTGGGTACGAAATTTGAATATTAACTATGGGAACCCAGAATTTTAATGACCTAACCACCTCTCCTGACCAATCCTAAGTTGGGATCCTGTCACTTGCAACAATTGTGGGTGGTCTAGGGACCTGAAAAGAGTATAACTAGTCTAGTTTTAGCTAGAGAAATTGTCCGACTTGTCCGAATAGCTGACCTGTCACCGACCCTACGAACTCTATAGGTGATTGATACAGAGAGCTGCGGAGCACTCTGTCCGTAATTTCCACGAACTCCAAGGGGTTGAATAGTCTTAAGTGCTGGCGAAGCACTTTGCTGGGAGATTCGAGAACCCAATCGGGTTACTGGCGGATTCCGTGCAGAGAGGGAGTAGCGCAGGCATTGCATCCGAAGCTGCAGGTGTTGGTCGTGCCCTTTGGTGAGCCCAGTCCTGACCCAAATCCTGAGGGGTATCCTGTCCTGATTGTCCGTGAGCTGTACCTGCTCGCCTACTGGCATCCTAAATCCTTGAGGGTCCTTGTCCTCGCCTTTCCCAAGCTGACCCGTGGCCAGTGTTAGTCCTCATTCCTGTCTTAGGTAAATATAAATTTGTGGGTGTTCGTCAATCTATTCTCCTTCCTTCTTTTCCTTTTAATAAAGCATCCTTGCCCATGGTATTCTGTCTGTCATCTCCAAAAGACTTACATGTAAACTGTTTATTAGCTATGTTCCATTTTTCCCCCTACCTGTAGGGCATAGTGAAACTGTTTTACTTAATTAGTGTGATCTAATTTTACTTGTGTTTAGAATCTAGGTTTGAATTAGCAGTTAGACTAAGATCAGTTTGAATCACTTGTAAGACTTTAGCAAATTCACTGACTAATATGTTTTAAACTCACCTACCTTAGTATAAGCCTGAAACTGAATAGCATGTTCCCTGTTACCCTTACCCAGTAGTATTTTTCACTCGCACTCAATGGTGCTTGCCCTCATTCACAGTTACATTGTAGTTATAATCCTGATTATTGATATTCTAATCTGTATTAGTCTTATTCTTATGCCATTCTGATTTAAACTTACTATATGAAATCTTTAAAACCCTTCAGGTGTCTGTGGTCATTATAAAGGTATAAAAGTGTTATTAAATGTATAAAGTATTAAGTATCTTCTTATCTCTTGTCCACTGCTAGCTCCTGATCCATCAGGAAAGTAAGTGCCTGTGGTAAGTCAGGTATCTTGGTAATAGTGTTAAGGAAAACACATAGAATTACTGATGGTGTCATGTAAACTCGCCCGATTCACAAAAATACTGTCATAAACACGTCATGGGCCCAAGTGCATGAAATCTGGTAAGATAAAGAGTCGGGAGACCTGCGCGCTCAATCAGTAATTTTCTGGTAGCAGATAGATGGTTAGGACTAGTTAAGATAGGTAGATAAGATAGTTTTAGGAACTGTGAAAAATAAAAATATGCTGCTAAAATGTATTGCTGCTAAAATAAGTTTTGTTATTGCATTTAAATGTTATAAAAGGTTTCAAATTATATTTTATGAAATGCTGCTATATTATTGCATGTAATTAACATAATTGTTCGTGATTGTTTCTTGTTGTGGGAATCCCCTGGGAAATAAAATAGCAAGTGGTGAGTAGAATCCACTTGGCTGTGAGGTCACTGGCTAGGAGGGAGATTAGTGCATGGTTAGGCAGAACTGGAAGCGCTAATTAGGAATTTCCTGAATGAATTATTGAATAAATGATAGCTACAAGTACCCTGTTGAAACTCCCGTTGTGATATCACCTAGTAAGGGCCACATGCGGAAGGAGTAATAGGTTCTTCGGAGCTTGAGTGACAGCAGAGGAGTCCGCTGGTGAAAGTTTGGCTTAGTATATATCCCGGAAAGAAGTGGATGAGTCAAAGGAGTAGCAGGTTCTCTAATGCTTGTGAGAGAGGATAGGCAGAAGAGATCTATCCGTAGTGAATGAAAAGTAGACAGAAGTAGTTTACTTGCAGTAAGAGAAAAACCCTTTTCCTTTTTAAAACCCTCAAGCACAATGGCGAATGTTATACGTTGTTAACTAAACTGAGCACTTGCACTTTAAGAAAAATTCAAAGTTTCTGTTACCTTGTGAAGGAGGGAGTCGGTCGCAAGGCTGCACTGACGTCACTCCGTGCCGCGCTGGTATTGGTCGAGCCAGCGGGTGGTAGCGAAGCTAAGAATTGTAAGGGAGGGGTGAGCGCCGAAGAGTGAGACCGCGTCTCACGAAGGGGCCGCGCACCCATTGGTCGAGAGTGTTTGCAACCTCTGTGCTGATTGGTTGCTGTGAATTAAAAGACGCGCTAGCATTGGAAGCACCTTAGTAAACAAAATTAATCAATCCGAGCTTGAAGATAGTTTGGAGAGGTGTATGTGGTATCCTGAATTTTTACCTGATCCGAAAAATCTAGGTTTTCATAAGGAGCAGATGCTAAGAGGTAGACCTTACAATATGTACGGAGGAAAGAGAAAATTGACCATTGCTGAAAAGATCAAGAATTATTTCAAGAAAGACAAGCCCATTAGAATTAGGGAGGGTGTGATTATTCCACCACCTAATACTCCCGCATCATTTATGATGTTTGATAAAGGGTATCATACCTGTGTATGGTTAGAAAATTGGGTAAAGTATACTGAAGATGACGGAGTCCTAGCATTTCCCCTCGATGGTACCTTTAATGGTAGAATCCTGTTTAACTTGAGGACCCGAATGAATGAATTACACCCCTGACCCAGATTAACGCAATATGAAGCTTTAGAGGAATGGGAGATTGAGGCTCTAGAGCGAGACAGACCCCGAATGGATAAGGGAGTGAGCAAATGGTATCCAAAATTGCAGCGGGAAACAAAAGAGAAAAAGACGAAGCAGTGAAGACAGAATATGATGGTTGAGGGACTATTTCCGCTGTTCGGGGTAACTGAACAAGAGGGAGGAAAAAGGGCAGAGAAAACTCGACATCTAATGGCCATGGGGGATTCGGAGGATGAATACTTGGAGGATTTGTTAATGAAAAATCCACCTCCTTATGCTGAAGAGTCTGGGCCCCTAAGCTCGAAGAATCCGTTTTTCCGACATCCTAGAAGTAGGAGGGCCAGTGAGACAGATGTAGTTGGTACTGGTAGCAAACCCAGTGATAGTGACGGATTTTGCAGACCTGGCACAGCGGTCCCAAATTACCCACCTTTTGGGGAGGACAGACCAGGGTTAGCAATCCCAACTGCCCCGAGTATATACCCTCCTTTAGTACCCCAAGTAATGCATGACAACTCTATGGAAAGGGTTTTGCATGAACGAGAAAGAGAAGCACTGATTAAACAGCGAGATGAACTAATTCAGACCATAGCTCAGATAAATCCCAGTCCTGACGCCCTAACAATCCCAGTGACTATTGGTCCTGTTGTTCCTCTTTATGGAGATAGACAGGCTTGTCCAAGTACTCCAGTTATTACACCAATTGTAGCCCCACCAAGAAAAGAACTGCTCATAGTTGATGATCAGGTAAGTGAATGTGAGTCTGTGATTTCTCTAATGGATCTGCCTATAAGGGAACCCGGAACCAGTGTACCGCGGTCAGGACATCAGACCAAGGCAAAGGAAGTCCTAATTGAAACAGCTTCAGGGACTCGGAGTGCCACAGTAGTGACTCCGGAGGAACTGAATCGATGGACCCGAGAAATAGAAAAAGAAACTCCCCAGCCCAAACCTTTAGATATCTACAAACTAAGGATAGAAATGGAGGAACTAATGGCTGGAAATGTGGGATTAGACAGATTGAATACTTTTAGTGAGGAGGAGTTGCTGTTTATCAGCAAAAGCCTTACCCGGAGCACCAGAGTGTTCCATGAAAAATTAATGGACACAGCCACGGATATGGGAATAGATGTTAGTCGATCCAAGGTATTACAGAAACCCTACAGAGCCAAATTTTCCGACAAAGATTTAGAAAACATGAATGTGTCAGGGAAGAAGATACAGATAAAAGAATTGCTGAACATACTGCAGAAATGGGGAGATCTAGACAAATGGAACGCCAGGTGGGCAAAGAAAAAGGAAGACAGTAAGGCCAAACCAAAGACTTCAGAATATGTTCTAAAAGAAGTGGGCAAGGCAGAAAACCTGTATCCTATGAGAAAAGTACCCAGTGGGAAATATGTACATGTCCCATGGTCCCGACAGGATATTGTGTCTTTTACCAATGACTTCCCAAAATTACGAGAGAAACCCGTAGTGTGGTATCGGCAGGTTGAAAGATTCGTGAAGGTTCAAAAATGTCTCCTGAAGGACCTGGATGGGTTCTTTGACATTGTAGTTCCTGTAGACTTGTGGACAGAATGCAAGATTGTAGTTGATTGGCCCAATGAAGAATATGAGAGAGACTCCAGAACCAGAGCTCCTACACCAGATGTAATGAGAAAGTATGATAAAGTCATACAATACCTAAAAGAGAAAGTGCCAGCAAAGGAAACCGATTGGACCCGAATAGATAGGACTACCCAAAATTGTGATGAAACAGTGCACTCCTATTATGAACGATTACTACAGGTATTCAAAACCTACAGTGGAATCGATAATATTGAAATGAAGGATATGACCCATTTCATTTATCGATCCGTGTTGGGTTTGAGACCTGAAATATCCCAGTGGATCAGAGATAATAAAATCTGTTGGCAGGGCAAACCCATAGATAAGGTCCTTAAGTACGCCAAGTACTGTGAGGATGAATTGGAGAACAAAAGAAAAGCCCTGAAGGAGAAGGTTATGTGGGCACAAGTAAAATTGGCTGAACAACAAGAGAAACAGTTAAGTAAAATGAATAATACTACTCAAAACACTAATTCTGGGGGAGGAGGGAAGCCCCGAGTAAAAATGAGTAAAGAAGAGGCCAAAAAGAAATTCCCCTGCCACGGGTGCGGTCAGATAGGGCACTGGAGAGACGAGTGTCCACATTTGCAGGCTGGTAATGCCCCTATAAATGGTTTAAATCCACAGGTGCAGAAAGAGGGGCCACGAAAGAACCAGCAGCAGGTAAAACAGCATCCATTGCCTCGAGCTCCTAGACCTAATTATAAGAATCAGACTCAGCAGAATGAGGGGGTCGAGGTATGGGAAGGAGGGGATGAGAGAAATGCAGCAACTTCGCAATTCCTGTTAAATGATACATTCCTCTGTGATGAACCATACTGACGGGGCCTGAGGGGGGAGGACGAGGAGTGCGTGCTTGGCGCCTCCTTAACGGTAGACCAGACAGGGCCATACATTGAAGGAAAGGTTGAAGGAAATGATGTCACCTTTCTGTTGGACACTGGTGCTACCCGTTCTACTGTGAGAACAGTGGACGTTCCAAACCTACCCCTCTCGGGAGAAGCTATCCAAGTAGTGGGCGTGTCAAATCAGATAATCAGTACTCCAGTAACTGAACCAATGGAGATTTCTATAGGGAACTTCAAAGAAATGCACAGATTTGTTGTCTGTGACTCTAGTCCAGTGAATCTACAGGGACGTGATTTGTTGTGCAAAATGAACTGTACCATCTTTTGCACACCAAAAGGCGTCGAAATTCAGACCCCAGATGAAGGTGGCCCATACAAATTGATGTTACTGAGGCCTGACACAGAAATTAAGACACTGACAATACAGGACTTACCTGAAGAGCTCCAACAAAAGGTGATACCAGATGTGTGGGATTTTACCGGGATAGATGTGGGATTAATGGCAAATGTGGACCCAGTTAAAATAGCCATTAAGACAAATGCTGTTTACCCGAAAACTAGACAGTATAGAATGAGTGCAGAAGTGAAAGCTGGAGTTGCAATTGAAGTAAAAAGGTTGCTAGAGTCAAACATAATACAGGAAGTAATGAGTCCTTGTAATTCACCCATAATTGGAATTAAAAAGCCTAGCGGAAAATACAGGGTAGTACAGGACCTGCGAAAGGTAAACCAGATTGTTGTACCTGGCTGTCTTATTGTGCCGAACCCTGCAGTGATTTTGTACCAGATTCCATGGAATGCGGAATGGTTTACCGTTATTGATTTGTGTCACGCATTCTTCTCCATCCCATTGCATCCAGACAGCAAATTTCTTTTCTCTTTTGAGTTCGACAGTCATGTCTACGTCTGGAATCGGGTCCCTCAAGGGTACACCGAAAGTCCTTCGATTTTCAATCAGATTTTAAAAAGATGTCTTGAATCATTAATCCTGCCTAAAGAATCAGTTTTGGTACAGTACATAGATGACCTTCTGGTGGCGTCTAAAAGTTGAAACGACTGTGTTACTGATACCATTGCCTTATTGAATCATCTAGGCAAGGGAGGACATAAAGTATCACCTGACAAATTGCAGTTCTGTAAAAACTCAGTGAAATATCTGGGGCATCAGATAGAAAAAGGTATCCGAAGGGTCACTTCAGAAAAAATTAGAATAATTCGAGATATGGAGTTACCTAGAACTCAGAAGGAAGTTAGAATGTTCCTAGGAGTTGTAGGATACTGCAGACAATGGATTGTGGGATTTGCTGTTTTAGCCAAACCACTGATAAAAATGACCAAGAAAGGAGTACAAGATCCAGTTACTTGGGATGACGAAAGTATGACAGCCTGGATAAAATTGCGGAACTGTCTGTGTTCAGCTCCTGCATTGGGAATGCCAGACTATTCTAAGAATTTTGAGTTGTTTTGTGATACACGAGTCAATTGTGCCCTCTCAGTCCTAACTCAAGAGCATGGTTTGACCAGACGTCCAGTGGCCTACTTTTCGGCTACTCTAGATCCAGTGGCTGCTGGATTGCCTGGATGTCTGAAAGCAGTAGCTGCCACTTGCACTAGTCTAGAACAAAGTGAAAACATTGTCATGGGACATCTTGTATCAGTATATGTTCCACATTCAGTTGTGATTCTGCTGACCCGAACAAAGACCCAGTATCTCACACCTAGTCGGCTGACTAAGTATGAGAGAATTCCTATAGGTGCAGAAAATGTGATAATTTCCCGATGTAATATTCTAAATCCTGCAACCTTGTTACCCATCACCCAAAATGCAGAAGTGGAGGGTGAAATTGAACATAACTGCATTGACTTAACTGAGTTTAGCACCAAACCACGTCCTGATATAAAAGAAACAGCCTTACCTGTAGAAGACCTTGTGATGTTTGTGGATGGCTCCTGCTTGAGACATGAGGATGGAGGGTTGAGTGCTGCCTATGCCGTAGTCACACTGGAAACGACCCTAGAGGCATCCTACTTAAGTGAAATAAAATCTGCCCAAGTAGCTGAATTAATTGCATTGGCAAGAGCTTGCAAACAAGGGAAAAATAAGAGAGTAACCATATACACTGACAGTCAATATGGTTACGGGGTTGTGCATGACTTCAGCCAGCTATGGTTGCAAAGAGAATTCATGACTTCCTCAGGTACCCCTATCAGAAATGGAAAAGTGGTACAGAACCTACTGGAAGCAATCCAGTTGCCCAAAGAATTGGCGGTGGTCAAGTGTGCTGCTCACAAATCTGGCAACGACGATGTGACAGCTGGAAATCGATATGCTGACCAAATTGCCCAATATTGTGCCCGATACAAAATGTCCCTAAAAATCAAATTATGGGGAGGCGGAAACAGCTGCCAACTTATGGTGTTTGAGAATGTATCTACTTGGAGGGAACCGAAAGAGTTGCAGCAAGCAGCAGAGGAGGAGGAAAAGGAGAGATGGGAGACAGATGGATGTCAACCCAGGGACAGGGATGGTGTTATGGTTAATGAGAAGGGTATGCCTGTATTACCAGACAGTATGGTTGCTCCAATGGCCAGATTGATACATGGAGACACACACATAGGGAGGGATGTGATGTGCCGTATGTTCCAAGAAGTGTTTTACAATTCGAAGTTCAGAAACATTGCAGAGACACTTTGCCAGAGGTGCTTGGTTTGTCAGCAATTTAACCCAGGGAAAAGAACAGTAATGGACCAGAGTACGATTGGAAAAGCAGAAGATCCCTTCATCGGACTACAGGCTGACTTTATTCAGTTGCCCATGTGCAAAGGATATAGGTATGTCCTAGTTATAGTCTGCCTGTTCTCAAGGTGGGTGGAGGCCTACCCAGCAAAGAAAAATGCTGCTATTACTGTAGCCAAATTGTTACTTAGGGAGCTAATACCTAGGTATGGTTTTCCAGAAACAATTGAAACAGACAGAGGTGGGCATTTTGCCAACGAAATCTTATCAGAACTCTATAAGGCATTCAAGATTGAGCCAAAACTGCACTGTGCATATCATCCAGAGGCTTCTGGAGTAGTCGAACAGGTGAATGGCACTATAAAAGCAAGATTGGCAAAAATGTGTAACTCTACAAGATTGAACAGTATAGAAGCCTTGCTCCTTGTCCTGATGGGATTGAGAAGCATTCCAAACCGAAAGACAGGCCTGAGTCCCCATGAGATACTAATGGGAAGAGTGATGCGACAGGCATGGGTACCTGAACACAAACTGCTAAGTATTTCTGATGATTTGGTACTAGAATACTGCAGGCAGCTGGGTGACCAAGTGCGTTCTATCTCTCACCAGATTGGGGAGGACGCCGTCGCCTGGCCTACAACTCCAGCCCATAAACTGAAACCTGGTGATTGGGTTGTGTTGAAGAAACACACCCGGAAGAGTTGCCTTGCACCAAAGTGGGGAAAACCGAGACAAGTGATCCTTGTGACTACAACTGCAGTGAAGTGCGCAGGCGTGCCAAAGTGGATCCATGCCAGCCATACCAAGAGGGTAACCGGAGAAGAAGCGGCTGAAGGTGGTGCAGCTGAGGAGACTCCAGATGAGGGTCCGGATCTAGCTGATGTCATACTACCGAGCACCAGTCAAGACGAATGGTTCCCAGCAGACGATCTGATTCTTGATCCAATAAGAACCAGAAAGTATTCCTACCTAGACAGAGAGTGGGATAGTGAGGATGAGACAGGACTAGAAGGAGACGATCAGGTTATCGAGATTCACATCAGACCTGATCAGGAAATAGGTCAAGTAGGGACAGACCAAGTCATCGACACTCCTCCAAAGACTCCAGAAACTGAAAAGGGACAGATAGTAATTAGGGCTGAAGTTCATGCGGAAGAAAATCAAGGGTTCGAAGTGCATGAACAGGAACAGATAGAAATAGACGAACGTGTTCAGGAGGCAGAGCCTGAAACAGTTGAGACTCAAAGACAAATCCAAAATATCCCTGAACAAGGCCAGCTTAGAAACCAGGCGGAAGAAACTGAAGAAAGACCTGGGACTAGTCAGACAGGAAGGGAAAAAGATATCATCGAAGTAACAGTGCCACAACTAAACAAAAATAAAAGGGCTCGTGAGGAGGGCCAAACTACAGTGACAGCTAAAAGGCTCAAGAAGAAAAGTGAACCCAGATACATAAAAAGACTGAAACTAAGATTAAAGACAGTAGAAGAGAAATTAGAAGACCGAAAGAGGGCTGCCAGTAAAAGGCAGAAAGCAGGAACTCAGCCAAACAGACGCAGTACCAGAATAAAAAGACAAAACAAAAATTATCGGAGTCCTGAATGGGCCTACTTGGTGTTGGAAGAAATTGATGATCTCGAAATAAGTGACAAAAGCGACAAAGAATCAATTACTGATCAGGGTTCCGAAGAAGAAGACCCAACCTGAAAGTGAAACTGCGTAAGCCTCTTGTGTAAAGAAACAAAGATGAGTTGGAAAGCTACTTTTGAGCCAAAATGTCTGATTCAAATGTGAATGGAAGACCTAGAGGAAATTGTTGTAAAACATGCTGTAAAATATGCTTATGTAGTGTAGCAATAGTACTGGTAGTATGGATAGAACTAACAGTCTTTATACCATTTATGATAAGTAAAGATACTGACTTGTACCCTACTAAATCAATGACGCCAGACACAGAAGTTGTACAAACCGAAGAAACACCACGAAGTGTAGAAAGACGTGAAAATACCGTTAGCATGAAACAAACTAGACCTGACTTAGATGCATCAGGTGAGGAAGGACTACATTATCACAGAATCAGAAACAGAACCCATTTAAATGTCTTTGCAAATCTTTTAGTGCATTATGTAGAAGCCATGGAAATAGAAGATTGCTATGTCTGCATGAAGCTACCTACTTCTGTAGCTGAACGTGTGACCTATCACCATCTACCCCTGACCTATGGAATTTAATGTAGTATATTAGCAAGCTTATTTTACAGAAGTACCTTACAGTATTACTACTCAAACACTGACGTAATCTTTTCTGAACTTCCTATTCGGGGAAACCTGAACATTGTACATGTTAGAAGCAAAGTGACTTGTTACATGGGAGAATACTTCCTGACTATAGGTGACATAGATTAAAATGAAGCACGCAGAGATAATTTGACTTGTTCATTACATGAGCAAGAGAAAAGTTTTTGAAAATGGCAGAAAAGAGAATGGAGAGTTTCCAGAGAAAGGCAAATGATAAGAGACAGAAAACTCCTAAATGGGCTGAAAACATGGAAAGCACCTCAAATGGTGAAGCTAATCCTGCACTGTTGCTGGACTTCGAACGAAAGGGGAAACTCTGTCTTCATAGAGAAAAGACTAGTTATTATAAAAATGTATTCATCGGTTCCAGTGAATGCGAACACAATTACAAGGTAATTGGAGGTTGGGGTTTCAAAAATGGGTCAGAACCTGTGTTTCCCGGAATTTATTATATATGTGGAAACAAGGCTTATTTCAAATTGCCAGATCACTGGTATGGAAGCTGCTATTTTGGCATTGTCTTCCCGAAAATATACCATGTGAACAACGCCGCTGGAAGCAATGAAAATACTAATGGTTTAGTACGTAGTAGACGAGAAAGTGTAGGAGAAATTATAGGTGATATATTTAGTGCACTGATACCTGGAGTGGGAGTGGTTCTGAATACTCACCGAATTTGCAAATTTTCTACAGTAGTGGATCGGTTATCAATTGACACTGCTGCTGGATTCCTACTGGTCAATACTGAAATGGTTGCGATCAGATCAATGGTTTTACAGAATCGACTTGCTCTTGATACCTTATTGGCAAAAGAGGGCGGAGTATGCAGGATGCTGAAGGCGCAACATTGTTGCACTTACATTCCTGATAAGAGCGTAGAAATTAAGAAATATGTGCGAAACATAACTAATTTGGAAAAAGAACTCAAACCACTGGCGGTTGATAGTGCCTGGAAGAGACTAACAGATGGTCTCTTCTCTGTAGGTAGTTGGTTTTCTAACATAGGTCGAAGTATTGTGGGAAAAATACTGATGCCAATAGCTGGAATAAGTCTGATTGTGCTGATTATAATAATTTGCTGCAGATGTCAAAAATGCAGAAAGAAGTATACTGTGAATAAAAGAGGAGTGAAGAGGATTATAGATGAACTTGAATTGGAGGAGCTGAGAAACCAGATTTATAAGAAAGCTAAGAGTTTCCATCCTAATAAGGATGCTGAGAAGAGGCTCAACAACAAATTCGTAGAGATTGAGATGAGTGAGATGTGAGAAAGGAAGTTGGCATCTGTTTCCATTAATAGTGATGATAGTAAATATCATCAAAGAGGGGATAGATGGAGCAAGGATTCGCAAGTTAAGCACCTTGCTCACATTCAAGAACCTCGTTTAACCTGTAATATCGTTAATCAACCTGTTTGTCATTAATATTGCACTTTTACACTACACGCGGGTGTCCCAGAGATGCTTGCCTATGTGTCTATTAATCGTAATGAGGCTTGCATACTACAGAATCGCTGCTTCGGAGAAATCTAGTCTGCGCATGCGTCGGTCATACCCATGTGATGTGACGCACTCGCAGTTCTGGAGGGATTTTTTGCTCATGCGCAGTATTGCTAATATGGCCGCTTTGTCTTTAACATGCTCTCCGCTTGCTACTGCCGCTTTTGCTCATCTGTCTATTTCTGCCTAAAACCCTAATGCTATAGATATTATAAAGTAAGGGTGCAGTGTAGCTCATCATGGTGTACAGTGTATTCATTTTTTCTGTGTTTCTAATTTGTTTTCGCTTACTTTTCATGTACCGCGTATCTGTGGCCCTGGGAGTGGGGAGCCGCTCCATCTTTGAAACCCATGTCACCCCAAACACGTGATGAGAGAAAACCCACACCGCGCAGAAGCAAAACCAAGCCAGCTGGCTTCTGAAGCTGGGATGCGCCTGGGAAAATCTTCCATGCACCGAGAGAAGATTTTGGCTGTACCTAAATATGTTACATTTGTATACACTTTATGTGTGTTCTATTGTTTTACACCTTTCTCAAGCCCTGGGAACTGGAATGTAAGGGGTGGGTACGAAATTTGAATATTAACTATGGGAACCCAGAATTTTAGGTGGTGACAATGACCTAACCACCTCTCCTGACCAATCCTAAGTTGGGATCCAGTCACTTGCAACAATTGTGGGTGGTCTAGGGACCCGAAAAGAGTATAACTAGTCTAGTTTTAGCTAGAGAAATTGTCCGACTTGTCCAAATAGCTGACCTGTCACCGACCCTACGAACTCTATAGGTGATTGATACAGAGAGCTGCGGAGCACTCTGTCCGTAATTTCCACAAACTCCAAGGGGGGGAATTGTCTTAAGTGCTGGTGAAGCACTTTGCTGGGAGATTCGAGAACCCAATCGGGTTACTGGCGGATTCCGTGCAGAGAGGGAGTAGCGCAGGCGTTGCATCCGAAGCTGCAGGTGTTGGTCGTGCCCTTTGGTGAGCCCAGTCCTGACCCAAATCCTGAGGGGTATCCTGTCCTGATTGTCCGTGAGCTGTACCTGCTCGCCTACTGGCATCCTAAATCCTTGAGGGTCCTTGTCCTCGCCTTTCCCAAGCTGACCCGTGGCCAGTGTTAGTCCTCATTCCTGTCTTAGGTAAATATAAATTTGTGGGTGTTCGTCAATCTATTCTCCTTCCTTCTTTTCCTTTTAATAAAGCATCCTTGCCCATGGTATTCTGTCTGTCATCTCCAAAAGACTTACATGTAAACTGTTTATTAGCTATGTTCCATTTTTCCCCCTACCTGTAGGGCATAGTGAAACTGTTTTACTTAATTAGTGTGATCTAATTTTACTTGTGTTTAGAATCTAGGTTTGAATTAGCAGTTAGACTAAGATCAGTTTGAATCACTTGTAAGACTTTAGCAAATTCACTGACTAATATGTTTTAAACTCACCTACCTTAGTATAAGCCTGAAACTGAATAGCATGTTCCCTGTTACCCTTACCCAGTAGTATTTTTCACACGCACTCAATGGTGCTTGCCTTCATTCACAGTTGCATTGTAGTTATAATCCTGATTATTGATATTCTAATCTGTATTAGTCTTATTCTTATGTCATTCTGATTTAAATTTACTATATAAAATCTTTAAAACCCTTCAGGTGCCTGTGGTCATTATAAAGGTATAAAAGTGTTATTAAATGTATAAAGTATTAAGTATCTTCTTATCTCTTGTCCACTGCTAGCTCCTGATCCATCAGGAAAGTAAGTGCCTGTGGTAAGTCAGGTATCTTGGTAATAGTGTTAATGAAAACACATAGAATTACTGATGGTGTTGTGTAGACTCGCCCGATTCACAAAAATACTGTCATAAACACGTGATGGGCCCAAGTGTGCGAAATCTGCTAAGATAAAGAGTCGGGCGACCTGCGCGCTCTATCAGAGTGGCGCAGAGTGTGTTGGTTTCAGTAGTGTAGAGCAGAGTAGAATGTCATAGAGTGGAGTAGTGTAGGAGAGTGGAATGGCATAGAGTGTTGTAAAGTGGATTAGCATAGAGCAGAGAGGAGTGGCATGGAGTGTCATAGAGTGGAGTGGAGCAGAGTGGAGTAGTTGAGTGGAGTAGTGTGTCATAAAATGGACACGAGTAAAGTGGCAATGAGTGGCATAGTTCTTCATAGAGCAGAGTAACAAAGAGTGGAGTAAAGTGGCTAGAGTGAAACATTGTAAAGTAAAGTGGTGCAGAGTATATTGACGCAGAGTGCAGCGGTGTAGAGAAGAGTGGTGCAGAGTAGACTACAATGGTATACAGTGCAGTGGCGTACAGTAGATTGTTTCAGAGTAGAGTGAAGTGGCGCAGACTGGAGTGATGCAGATAATACAGGAGTGGTGAAGGGTAGAGTGCAGGGGCGTAGAATAGAGTAGTGTAGAATGCAGTGGCATGAGAACGGTAGTTCAGAATAGATTAGAAAGGCAGGAAGTGGTGTAGGGTGTGGGGTGTAGTGGCGTAGAGCATAGTGGCATGGAGTGCATTTGCGTAGAGCTCAGTAGAGTGGCGTAGATTTGAGTGGTGCAGGATAGCATAGCATACAGTGGCAGAGAGTGCAGTCTTGTAGAGTGTGCTAGAATGCAGTGGCGTGGAGTGACACAGAGTAGATTGACGCAGAGCAGAGTGGTGTAGAGTACAGTGGTGCAGAGTAGAAAAGAGTGCCGTAGAGTGCAGTGACATTAAGCACAATGGTGTAGAAAGGTGTAGAGTGCAGTAGCATAGAGTGCAGTGGCATATAGTAGTTGGCATAGAGTGCAGTAGAATAGAGTGCTCTGGGTTTGAGTAAAGTGGTGTTAAGTGCATTGGCACAGAGTGCAGTGATTTAGAATAGAGTGGAAAGGAGCGCAGTGGCTTAGAGTAGAGTGGCGTAGAGTGCAGGGGCATAGCATGCAGTAATGTAGAGTGTTGCAGAGTGGAGTAGAATAGCATAGAGTGCAGTGGTGCAGAGTAGTTGGCGTGTGTTAAGACCCCCCTTGTAAGCGCAAGCCTTGGCTTTAAAAAGGCTCAAAGAGGACTGGATGTTTGGAAATACCCCTATTGGCGAAGGCTGAGTCCTAGTTGGAAGGCTGAATTGTGGTCCGTTTTGCAGAAGGTACAAATTCCGTAGGCACCACACTGCAAGAGAAAGTTCACTTCCTGTTTGGGTTCTCGGTCTAGTTGTTGAGACTCGAGGTTCCCAAACAGGAATAATGCGCCTGCGCGAGCTATGCACTGCGCACTTCAACTGAATTCAGTCAGGAGCAACAGCTATTTTCCCGTGTTCTGGCTGTTACCTCATAGCAATTTTTGTACTAGTTTGTGTGCTCCGTCCTAGCCTCCGCGACGCTCTTTTAGCCTTGAGTAGCATCTGGAGGGAATTTTGGGAATAAAAAAAAACGTTATTGTTTTCTCTCAGCAATAGTTGAAGCGACAAGAGCCTCCATTCGACATTCGCCAGAGATTCAAGTCAGCATTGGGAGACACGAGTGTGGGAGAGTAACTTCAGTGAAGAGAAGTACTCTCCAGTTATCAAGTAAGGTTTCCCTGTCTTTTTAGGTTTCGCCTGGCGTCCGCTGCGCAGCAGCGTTCGCGCAGGCGAAATCTTTTGAGAACAGTATGTGGCTTTGTCCCACCTCTCTCTTCCATTGGCTAGCTCCATAAATGGAGGCTAGCCATTGGAAGGGAGAGGCGTCCGTCATTGTCCGAGGCGATTCGTGGGTGTTCCGGCGATTTTTTTCTCTCTCCGCCCCTTTGTGAACATCATTGCGGCAGTGGGCGTTTTTTTTTCTTTTTTGCCAAGGTTTGCTTTGTTTCATTCCTCCGAAGATGGCGCCGGGGCCCGTCGACTTCTCGCATCTACTGGTACGTTGCAGAGCATTCTGTCCGTCAGAGCGGCTTGTTGTCTTTGCGTGTATCTGTCTGTATCTTTCTCTGTACTTTTCTGTTACCCCGTCTCTGCCTGCGTGTTTGTGTTTTGTGAATGCATAGCTGTTTGTTTCTGCGCATGTATCTGTCTGTATCTTTCTCTGTCCGTTTCTGTTACTCCGCCTGCCAGTGTGTGTCTGTATTTTTGGAGTGCATAGCTGTTATCCTGCCTGCCAGTGTGTCTTGTGAGTGCATAGCTGTTTGTTTCTGTGCGTGTGTCTGTCTGTATCTTTTTCTATACGTTTCTGTTACCCCGTGCCTGCCCGCCTCTATGTTTGTTTTTATTGCATGGCTGTTTGTTTCTTGCGTGTATCTGTATCTCTCACTGTACGTTTCTGTTATCCCGCCTGCCTGTGTGTGTCTGTGTTTGTGTTTTTGAGTGCATAGCTGTTTGTTTCTCTGCGTGTATCTGTCTGTATCGTTCTCTGTACGTTTCTGTTATCCCGCCTGCCTATGTGTGTCTGTGTTTATGTTTTGTGAGTGCGTAGCTGTTTGTTTCTGTGCGTGTATCTGTCTGTCTGTATCTTTTTCTGTACGTTTCTGTTACCCCGTGCCTGCCCGCCTCTGTGTTTGTTTTTATTGCATAGCTGTTTGTTTCTTGCGTGTATCTGTCTGTTTCTCTCTCTGTACGTTTCTGTTATCCCACCTGCCTGTGTGTGTCTGTGTTTTGTGATTGCATATCTGTCTGTCTGTATCTCTCTTGGTACGTTTCTGTTACTTCGTGCGTGCCTGCCTGTGTGTTTCGGTGTTTGTGTATTGTGAGTGCATAGCTGCTTGTTTTTTGTGTGTTTATTTGTCTGTAGCTTTCCCCGTACTTTTATGTTGCCCCATGCCTGCCTGCTAGTGAGTCTGTGTGTTGTGCCCTTTCTTTCTTTGCTTTTCTGTCTGGTCCGTGAGCATGCGTTTTGTTTCTGTTTGTGTGTGTCGGGATCTCTCCATGTACGTTTTTGTCTCTGTGTGTTTGACTTTATGTTCGTGCGTGGCTGTATATGTCAGTGTATGTGAATGTAATTTTGTGTGTGCTTGTGTATGTTTCTGAGTGTGTCTCTGTGCATATGTGTGGTTTCCGTCTACGTAGTGGGGGGCGTGGAGGGGGGGGGTTGCGAGGTGTCACTATGCTTATGAGCCAGAGAGGGAATGTGTGCGTTCTCTGTCAGACTGTTGAAATTTAATTTGAGGATCTTTCTTATTTGCTGCTGGTCCCCTGTACTTCCCTTAGAAGATGCCACATATCTGTTTTTTAGGTCCCAGATTATTTTTGTGCGGTGTTCTTGGTGACACGTTATTAGCGTTTATATATATTTATATATATATATATATATATATATAGTCAAATGAGTTCCAATTTAAAAGGGCCAACTTTATAAAACTATATAAATTATGAAAGTGATATGTAAAGTTGGCACATCACTTTAGCTTGTAAAATGTGATATATATATATATATACATCGCTCACATAACAGGGATACGAGGGCACTCCTTAGTGAGTTTTAAATACTTATTGACACGAGTAAAAAACTGTCAAGGCATTATGATTGCTCAAGGCACATACATATATATATTTGATTTGGTGGGGGTGTTACTTAGCACATAGATGCATCAATGGCTGACTCACTGTTTGTATGTGTTTTGAAGACAGCATATGTGCCGGACTGTATGGGTGAATGAATGTGTATATGTATGTGTTAGTAAGTGAATGACTGTCTCACTAGTGTCTTTATCAGTAACTACATATGTTTTAATCTAGTATATGTGAGTATTGATGTATATAAGCGAGTATATGTGAGAGTGAGAGATTGAAAGAGTTCTTGTTTTAATAAGTATGTGTTTCTATAAGTGATTGTTTAAGAGAGTAAGTATGTTTAAGTTTCCTTAGAAGTAAGGTGGTAGTTTGTGTATAGCTGTATATGCAAAAAAATGGATGTTCAATCGTTTATTTGCATGTGTGAGTATGTGTGTGAGCAAGTTTTGGAAGACTGTTGGTGTGTTAACGGATGTAAAGGTGTCTCACTACATATGATAAGTGAGTATATGTATGAATGACTATATAGAACTGTTGGTGAATGAGTGGATGTGTATATAGATGGTGGAATTATTGAATTGGTTGTTGTAACTGGTATAGGTATCTCCATTTTTTTTTAAATGTTAGTTTCTATTTTTGAATATGTGTTTCAAGGGTTACCTTACAGTGAAAGGAGGTCAGGCACTCTGTCACAAGGATGGTGTCATCAGTGATGTCATGAGTGATGTCACTGACCATGTCATGAGTGATGTAATATGTGATGTCATCAGCAGTGCATTACACGCGCAAGTTATAGTGAGTCCAACTAACTATAACGTGGAATTTCAATGGTTTTATGTCAGTAAAATTTCCAGGTAACTGTAACTGGTGTGAAACCTATGGCTTTTTCAGTGAATTTAATAGGTTTTTTAAATGCTAATTTCTAATTATAACTGGTGTGAAACCTATGGTTTTTTCAGTGAATTTCATAGGTTATTTAAATGCTAATTCCTAACTATAAGTCTCACTTTATAAGTAAGACTGTTAACGCTCTAATTGTTCTTTAGAACACTCTGGTACATTCTATCACTGGGCTATAGTTGGGCCACATATGGCTGATATTTGGGCTACATTTGTTTTTTTTGTCTCTGGTGGCCATCTTTGGGCTACATTGGGCTACATTTGGGCTTTAACATATATATAGCCCAATGTAGCACAATATATATTTTTTTCAAAGTTAATTTTTGTAAAAACCACTTGAGTATAGCAAAGGCACATCGGGCTACCAGTCCCTACAATTTTTCCAATTTTTTTTAAAATTATTTTATTATTTTTTTTCCTTGGAGCGCTCCCGGTGCGCGCCCCGCCCGGTGAGCGCCCCGGAGAGCGTACTCGTTTTAAGCGCCCCGGTGCGCGAACCGGGAAGCGTCCCGTTAGCGTCAATGTCGCGAACGAAAACATGATCGTGACGAATCGCGTCCGCATGATACGCACGGCGTAAACGCACCCGGAAGCATTCAACGCGCTTACGTGACGCGCCCCTGGGCGCTCCCCGGGGCGCGTAGCGTAAGCGCGTCGGGTCATGTGACCTAAAAATAACACTTTTGATTGGTTCACAACAGTTTTGTTTTCCAAATGATGAAAGACCCCACCTTTTTTCCTCATTTTCACTTTGTTGTTTGAGTGAAGAAGACTGTGAAAAATGGCTTCAGTAGTAGCAGCTGCAGGTGCATATGGACCACCACCACCTCCACCACCACCACAAAGACCACCACAAGACCACATTGGTGGTCATGAAGAAGAGAAGGACGAAGAGGAGCAGGAGGAGAGGCAATATCTGCCTGAGGACACTCCCCCATACAAACCCAAAGAACATTTTATTTGGGAGTTTTTCAAAATGCCAAGGGGTGCCAAAAAAGTTAATGCAGCAAAGGTCACTTGCCTCATCTGTGACCAAGAACTGTCAAGAGGGAACCCAAACAGGAAATATTCGTTTGGGAACCACACGATGATAAGGCACATGCATAGGAAGCACCCAAACAATTATTCAAGAGCTGAAGTCAGGCAACTGAGCAAGAACCCTCCCCATCCTTCAACTTCTGGCAACCCACTCCATCGGGTGCAGAGGCTAGGGAGATGGTCCCTAATGTTCAAACAAAGTTTTCCAAATTTAAATTTGTTTGCATATATTGCAACAAAACTATATCTTATGGTGAGCAGAGCATCACTTTACTTAATCGAGCTGCAGACAACCATCACTGCAGCAAGCAACCTTAATTTTTTTTCATTTTTTTGCTCCAGTTGAGCTGTTTGCAATTCCGTCTTTTGTTTCACCCCAGAAAAACTACAAAAAATATATAAAATTGTTCTGAAAATCCCCCCCCAAAAAATGTTCAGAAAATCAAAAAAAATATATAAAACAACAAAAAGAAAAAAAAACTGTTCTTTTCAGAACTACCTCCAATTTATATAAAATGACTTACATTTTTAAACTCTGCTATTCTTTTTTTTCCCTGGTGCGCTCCCCGGTGCGCTCCCCGGTGCGCGTACCGGGCGCTCCCCCCGCGCAAATCGAAAATTTTTTTTTCAAAAATTTGCCCAGCGGGACCCTTTTATAGCCCCCACATCAAACCTAGGGGGTCAGGGGGGGTCTACCCTGCCCCCTTATGGTCAATTCCCCCTTTGTTTTGGCCACCTCTTGTGTCTCGATCCTACCGAGACACAAGATGGTGGCCGCTCCGGACTGTTTCGAATGTTTACAGACACCCAAGAACCAATCAGCTTTCTACGCGCAAGTCACGTGTCGCGCCCGGAGCGCTCCCCGGAGCGCGTACCGGGGCGCGCTTATAGATATATATATTTTTTTGAACCTAAATTACTCAAAATCCACTGTAGCACATATCTTGAGACATAGCAAAGGCACATCGGGCTACCAGTCCCTACAATTTTGCCAAATTTGGTGTAAATCCATTCAGCCGTTCGGGCTAAAAGTGAGGTTGAGTGCCCTATGGAAATTAACATGGGGAAAACACGTTTTGGGACCCCCTTTTATCTCGGCCCCGGCTTGACGCATCCCGCCCAAACTTTCAGGGAAGGACCGGAGCTCAACGAGGCCATTTTGAGGAAATTTTCAGGCAGATTCGTCAACCGGTGCTAAAGTTATTCCAAATAGAATTTTGAGATTTAACATTGAAAAAAATCCTAACTATAACTACCTACTGGCCACCGCCAGTAGGTAATATATATGAGACAACCAAGGAAGGCAGCATGACAGCAGACACGATAAAAGCGAGGGAATTGGCAGCCCTGAATGCGTTTGATGATTCCCCGGCTGGGGAGCCATCTGGGTCCGCAGTACAAGATGCACCTGTAAGCGAAATGATGAGCACCCGAGAGAAGTTTAAAAAGCTGGAAAAACTTATGAGGCGGGAACTTTCGAAGTGGTGGGAGCACCGCTCCCTGAGCCGCTATCTAGAGGTCAACAGAATACCGCGGGGGCTGCGAGTGATGCTAGCCCCCAGCTATGAAGATCCTGACCCAGATATGCTCAGGGAATGGGCAGAGTGTAATCTCGATTCCTCACGCAGGCTAGTACAGATACTGGTACGATATGCTGAGAGTGATCGTCTGAAAACACAGGCTAAAATAGATGAGCTTAATATGGAGATAGAATCATCATGCAGCGAGCTAACGACAGAATGTACAAAACTGCGAGGTGAAATGATGGCAAGACTCCAAAAGGAAGAGGAAGCAATCAGTAAGAGGAAAGCTTTTAAATTTCAAAGAGACAAAGCGGACTATGCTGAGGGGCGAATTTTTACATTTGCCAAAAAATACGAAGCTATTAAAGCCAGCAGGAGATTCAAGTCTGCATCCATTCCTGGTCGTTCCACTCAGAAACCTGTGCCAGGAGTGGCACTACCGGATAACACCTCGGAATCGAATTTAAGCTCCAGCATGAATAGTGATTCTGACTCCAATACCTCAGAGGCAGATTCCCAGTTGGGGTTTACCAAGCTCACGTTGGCAGAAGAGCTGGAATGCCTACGGAAAGACAGACGCGAGACCTTACGTCCAAGAATCCAAGCATCTTCAGAAACAAAATCCGCAATGCCACACGCTACCAACGCCGAAGAGCCAACACAAGGAAAAAATCAGCAAAAAAAGAAGAAAAGCACTAGGAAATGGAACAGGAAGTGAGTGACTCATCGGCAAGATCAGGTACTGCCCTCTCTGTTATTAACCTCACTGACACTGTGTTCACTCAGTCTGAATTACGCATTTTATCAATGGGTCTCATGTTCTGCCCTCCCAGTGACTTCAACTATGTTGACATCAGGATAGACTTATATAAATTTATCCGAAAGTTGAAACTACAAAAACATTTTTCAGGGAGCAAAACACGCACAACATCAGTGCGGGCAGAATTGGATAACCAGGGGCTCCTGGCTCGTGATGCCCCATGTCTTCAGGTCATGGAATCACTCAGACTGGAACAGTCGGTGTCCCAGGATACACCGGCGCAGACTGTCAATAACTTAGGGGGCCTAACATCGTTCAAACCTCGTTCAACTTACACTCCTGTAATGATATATGACAACATTGACATTTTCCATGATGCGGCTTCTAAGGAAATCAAAGTGCTGTACTCTAAAATGCTTGGTACTAAACGAAAGAAATATTCACAGAATTATCAATATCTGAAACTTATCAAGAAGATTCAGCAGAATGAGAACATCATTGTCAGGCAATCCGATAAGGGGGGCAATATAGTTTTATGGCCGAGACAACTATATTTGGAGGAAGCCCTCTCTCAACTTAAGAACTCTGATTGCTACAGACATTGTGACATCAGTTTGGTCAGGAAAGCCCAGGCGGACTTCTACTCACTATTGATGGGGTGGAGGTCCTATGGCTTGATAAGCATGGATGAACTAAAATATCTGAAAAACGACAATCCGATCATGCCGGTCCTGTACCTGATCCCAATGGTTCATAAGAACCCAGACAATCCCCCGGGAAGACCAATCATTGCAGCATGCGGGGGATTGCTGGAAAAGACAACTATTTATGTGGATTCATTCTTGCAAGAACAGGTACAAAGTTTGCCGTCATTTGTCCAGGATTCCAATGATTTTTTGCGCAAAATCGAGGACATAGTTTGGGATCTTGAGTGGTTATTGGTAACATTAGACGTTACATCTTTGTACACCAGCATAATCCACCAAGATGGTCTACGGGCCATTGAGTTCTATTTGGGTCAGAGATCGGTAATGATGGTAGAACACAATCGTGTGTTGTTATCCATGATTTCATTCTGTTTAAATCATAATTTCTTTATGTTTAATAACAGATACTATCAGCAGGTCAGAGGTGTCGCCATGGGGGCCTGTGTCTCTCCCAGTTATGCCTGTTTGCATATGGGTTACTGGGAGAGACAGGTCCTGTGTGGCGAACACTCTGACACAGCAACACGGTCTATTGTGCGCTGGTATCGTTATATAGACGATGTGTTTTTTATTTGGAGAGGCACACGTCTGGAAGCTGAGCATTTTATTGAGACACTGAACTGTAACAATTTCAATCTTTCGTTTACCTCAGACATTAGTCAGGAGCAGGTACATTTTCTCGACATGACTATCAAAAACTGTCTGGACAAACTTGAGACCAGGCTATATAGGAAGCCCACAGCCGGAAATACAGTACTCCATGCCAGTAGCCATCATCCTTCCCACCTCATACGCAGCATCCCCTATGGGGAGATGCTGCGTATCAGACGTTTGAGCAGCACTAATGCTCAATGCCATCTGGCACAGGAGGCTAGCAAAATTAGATTCCCTGCGAGAGGGTACAAGCCTGGTCAAATTGACAAAGCTATGGCGAAAGCTAATGCTTTGTCACGTAGCCAGACCCTTCAGCGTAAAGACAAATCAGGACCTGCAACCTCCCAAGACCAGTCTGCAAGACTGATTTGGGCCTACAACAGGCAACATGGCGCGCTTAGATAGATCATCACCAAGCACTGGGACTTAATCAAATGCGACCCAATTATAGGTGATAAAATCCCAGCTAAACCATCTATCACCTATAGAAAGGCATATTCTATGCAGGATGCCCTTGTTAGATCCAGCCCTGAGTTTGTATCACACAAGAACTGTTTAGACAAGAGCAAGGGCTTTAGGAAATGTTCTTCCTGCAAGGCGTGCCAGCATGGGCTCAATAAGTCAGAATATGTGGTTCCTTTCACTACCAGTGCTCGCAAGATCAAAAAACAACTGACTTGCAAAAGTGAATTTGTGGTATATGTGCTGGAGTGTCCGTGTGCCCTGCGGTATGTGGGTAGTACCAAGCTGCAGGTGCACAAGAGGATACTCCAGCACATAAGGGCCATTAACACCAGTGACCCGGCATACCCAGTAGCGCGCCATTTCAAAGAGTGCCACAACAACGATAGCACTCTATTGAAATATTATGCCATAGACAGTATAGGCCCATCAAGAAGAGGAGGTGACAGGGAGGGAGCACTGAGAAGGTTAGAGATGAGGTACATATTAGAAATGGATAGTAGAGCCCCGGGAGGGTTAAATTCCACTGAAGATTTCTATACCTGTCTCTGAGTAACAAACCCTTTCTCGGCCCCTCCTTGTACATAATGGGTTACCTGGAGTATAATCATTTGACTGATCTTGATTGTCTGGAGCTTTGTTGAGCATGTGTGTCCTGTGAATCAACCGGGCTGTTTAAGATCCCCTAAAAAATTCAAAGTCCCGAGAGTGTCTAGTACTGCGACCAACCAAGTTGTGCAACATAGCCTAGGCTTAGGCTATGTGCTTGTATAATATACAGGATTGTCTAATCTATCTTTTTGAGTAATACAAAAAATGAAAAAACAATTTGATTCACATATCACTGTTCACTATCACCAGTGCTGTTGTATAATCATATGCTTTAGGATGCAGTACTTAGGTATATCCTACCATAAGTATATATGGGGGAGGCTGTGATATTGTATTTGAAACAAACAAAGATTATCTCCTCCCCACATATACTTAATGACATAGACAGATTGCTTGCATAGTGCAATACATTTATTTATTTATTTAAGGTTGCCATGATTTTATGGGTCCGTAAATTGCATTTATGCGGTTACGCGCAACATCAATCAATAATTTTATCCAGTGCATATATCATGATATGTAGTCATTGTAAATATATTTATTATTGTTGATATATTATATATATATTCCTTTTGTACTCGGATTTTAATACCGTTATTTGTACAAAGTATTTACTGTTATTTGTTGACTGCTTAAATTGTCTGGATGGTATTATTAGCACCTTGTATTTTGCACAATGCTCTCAGTATTAGGGGGATTACCCCGAGATGCTTGACATTGCTCAACAAATCTGTTGTCTATGTCTACTGTTAGATACCGCTACATGTGATTAGATTCAACCAATCACGTAACAAACTTAATGGCACTAGCACTTTAAATTTTGCCTTTCCCTTGCATGCGTCATGTGACCAAGGCCTCTGTGAAGGCCAAAACGTTATGCTGAGGTGCGCCTTCAACACGACTGAATAAATCACTGCTCACCTGCACTTGGGTCTCCTCTCTTCTTCTGCGCCGTCGGTATCCGTAATTTGGGCTCCAGGCGAGAGAAAGCTGAGATTGTTTATATCTATATATATATCTATATATATATATATATATATATATATATATATATATATATATATATATATATATATATATCAAACCAAAAGTTCCTCGATCGTAAGGACGCCACTCCGCACAATGAGGTTAACAAACCCTTTTATTTCGGCAGATAAACATCAAAGCTGGTATTTTTCAGTTCCCAACGCGTTTCAAGGCAAACATGCCTCTTCTTCATGGGGCAGGTAACAAGTGACGAAGAGAACAGCAACCGTCATTTACCCAATTTGTATGCTACTCTCCAGTGAGGCATACTGGTAGTTGTAGTTCAGATTATCCCCCTCCCTTGGGGTCCGTGCACTTGCCACTATTAAATTTCTGCTTTAGAACAAATTTTACAGCCCTCCAGTGGGCCCCAGGTCTTTCAATGTCACTGCCATAATTCAAGAAATTCCTCGTGCGCTGTTCACGAGCTGCAAGTGAGCAACCATGCAGACCCATTTCCGTTACACCGGGCGGTGCATCCTCCGCGGCTGAGGCTGCCGCGTGACATGACAAACCAAAAGTTCCTCGATCGTAAGGACGCCACTCCGCACAAGAAGGTTAACAAACCCTTTTGTTTCGGCAGATAAACATCAAAGCTGGTATTTTTCAGTTCCCAACGCGTTTCAAGGCAAACATGCCTCTTCTTCATGGGGCAGGTAACAAGTGACGAAGAGAACAGCAACCGTCATTTACCCAATTTGTATGCTACTCTCCAGTGAGGCATACTGGTAGTTGTAGTTCAGATTATCCCCCTCCCTTGGGGTCCGTGCACTTGCCACTATTAAATTTCTGCTTGAGAACAAATTTTGAAGGCCGAAACGTTATGCTGAGGTGCGCCTTCAACACGACTGAATAAATCACTGCTCACCTGCACTTGGGTCTCCTCTCTTCTTCTGCGCCGTCGGTATCCGTAATTTGGGCTCCAGGAGAGAGAAAGCTGAGATTGTTCATATATATATATATATATAATATATATATATATATATATATATATATATATATATATATATATATATATATATATATATATGTATATATATATATATATATCTCTGCAATACCTCGCAGTACTTTCACCGTTCCTAGGCGAAAAAAACAAGGCAAGGACCACTTCCTGTAGTTTTCTGCAGTGTTTATTAACCCCAACAGCTAGTCATGACGCGTTTCGGCCGTCCCTGCGGCCTTGGTCACATGACGATGCCATAAATTCAACCTCCTTTTAAAGTGCAAGTGCTCACATGTACAAATGGACATAGAGAAAATGCTATCCGTTTAAATACATTGAAATTAATGGAGCATTTATAACTGTTTAAATACGTTTGCATATACACATTCTCATTCTCATTATGCAAATAATTTGTACCATATTCAGAAAAAACTCCATTCCTTCAACAATTAAAGTTTTTTTAGAAAAAAGAAGATAACTGCATAAATGCTTAAGAGTTTCCGTACTTATTTTCAACTCTATTTATCCATTTGCAAAACTTTCTAATTTTAATCAGTGCTCACCCTATCGTGCTCAAACTATAATAAATGAAACAAATTCTCCATTAACATATTCATAATACTTATTTACAATTAACCACATGAGTAGCGACAAAATGTTTTAACCTCTATACAACTACACTAGTTCATTAAGGGCTCACTAAATCATATAGATAGTGAAATTTCCCATTGCTGTTTATGAGTATTTATCATTTTCCAACACCTTACTCCTCCATAGGATATCTGTGGCACTTATTGCAACCCCTAGTGCTTATTTCATAAATATTTCACTTAATTTTACAGTGGGATCCCCCATTATATATCCTTAAAAGTGAACTCGTGCAAAGGCGCATAATAGATAAAGTGACTCATGCTTACATCATTTAGTGAAATTATTGTATAGATATTTTACATTTCGCATTTCAATTTGGTTAAAAGTAAAATTCATTATAGCGCATAGTTGTTAGGAACATCTTAGAGGACAATTCATAAATAAAAAGTTCATATAAGGGACATATTCATATTAATTCATACAGTACTTCATGTTAATTAGCAGTTCATTACTTGATAACTGCAAAGATCTAAGACACTATAGTAAATGAGAGCACCATCAGCTAAAAATACTATACACATTACAATTTCATAATTATAAAAGGAGGAAGTCGGTGACACAATTAAAACCAGCTAAAAAAGAAAGACACCCGGATAAAAACGACCCCGATATCTAAAATCAGCCAGAGATAATTGATCATTATTTTCACTCAATTAATACTTATAATCTGTCCAAAAACAAAAAATGGTTTTAAAAGACAGGTTTAATATGAGTACAAAATATGTGCAAATCTAGCAATTGTATATTCCTAAATTCCTCCTTAATTGTAAGATGGGTATTTTGTTGCCGTATCTTGTTGTTGATTACACAAATACCTATGGGGGACCTCACATATATTACTGATAACATCTCATAAATATGTATGGAGGTCCTCCGTGGTATTTAATCCCCCGGGCCATTTGGCGTCAAATTCCAGAATGTATTTCGTTTCGGTTTTACGCATAAGGGCCTCCCTATCTCCCCCTCTTTTTGTGGCAGGGATTGACTCAATAGCAAAATATTTTAAACACTGAGGTTTGCTATTGTGGAAGGCCTCAAAATGCCTGGCAACTGGATAACTTTGATCTTTGTTAGTTATCGCACGCAAGTGCTGCAGGATACGTTTGTGGATAGGTAGTTTTGAACTCCCTACATATTTTAGCCCACATTCACATTCCAAGATGTATATACAGAATTCCGTTTTACAAGTCAGATGTTGTTTGATTTCCCTCGTGATTTTTGGGATAACCGTGGTGTATTTTTTGGTGTTAACACCATGCTGGCATGCCTTACACGCAAAGCATTTATAGAACCCTTTGCTTATAGGGCGCCAGGGTTCCTTACCAAAACATTCCTTGCTTTTCTTTGTTAGGATAGAGCCCAAACTCATACCCTTTCGGTAGGTTATTGAGGGATTGGTGGACATCAAGCTCCCTATAACTGGGTCATCCTGCACAAAGTGCCAGTTGCGCCTTATTATACTCCTAAGTTCTTTTTCTTGTCTGGAGTATGTCAAAACTAGTCTGACTGAATTGCCTTCTGTACTCTGAGCCTGGCTCGCTTTTTCACTGGACTTTAGTAGATCACCTCTAGCTTTAAGTCGTGACTTCCTGATGGCGGTTTCTACTGTTCCGGGCCCATATCCTCTTTCCACAAATCTACAAAGACTTTCTTGTTGTTTAACCTGCATATCCTCTTCATTACTGCATATACGGCGGATGCGTAGCATCTCACCGTACGGGATTGATTTTATCAGGTGTTTTGGGTGGGCACTTGTAGCATGTAAAAGAGTGTTCCCCGCCGTAGGTTTTCTAAAAAGGGTAGTACTAAGAACATTATTATCTAGAAAAACACGCACATCTAAAAATGTCACCGACTCCTTGCTGATACTAGAAGTAAAATTCAGATTAAGATCATTAACATTGATGTCCTGTACAAAATTAAAAACACTTTCTTCAGTTCCATGCCAAACAATAAAAAGGTCATCGATAAACCTCAGCCATGATATTATATTGGTGGTGCACTGGTGTGTATATTTCCGCCTTAGGACCAGCTCCTCCCACCACCCCATAAAGAGGCAGGCATAGCTTGGGGAGAAGCTGGCCCCCATGGCTACACCCTGGGTTTGCTGGTATAGTTGGCCATTAAACATAAAGTAGTTATTTTCTAAACAAAAAGATAACATTTCAAGAAGCATCTTTGTATGATTGGTCAGTTCCATTGGCCTACTGCTTAAATAGTATTCACATGCCCGTAGGCCATCCATATGTTTAATACAAGTATACAATGAACTGACGTCCAGTGTCACCAGGAGGAAATCAGATTTCCATTCAATTTGTTCAATTTTCCGCAGGAAATCTCCGGTGTCCTGTACGTATGAGTTCAAGGATTTCATATGTGCCTGTAGAAAGTAGTCCACATATTTTGACAAGTTTTCCAGGGGCCCACCACATGCTGATATTATAGGACGTCCCGGTGGGGTGGTCAGATTTTTATGCACCTTCGGTATGAAGTATATATATGGTGTTAGTGGGTGGTCATTTTTGATGTATTTGAATTCATCCCCACTCAACATACCTAGCCCCTTCCAGGCTACCAACTTTTTACGTAGACTCTCCTGCATCAGTCTATAATGGTGTGGATTACTCTTTCTATAGCACCGGATGTCATCCAACTGACTGTATGCTTCTTTAAGGTAATCTTCGTTTGGCCACAACACAATGTTTCCACCCTTATCAGAATTGCGGATCACCAATTCTGCATTCTGTAGCTTATTTACCAATTGATTTAATCTTCTTTCTTGGCTTGTGTATTTTTTGTCCCCCTTGTTGTTTGCACGGGCCAATTTTTTAATTTGCATCACCACTGATTCACTGAATGCATCTAATCCATCGCGGGCCGATAGTGGGATATATTTGGACTTAGGCTTAAATGGGGTGCGTGGTTTCAATTGCCCACTGAGTGCAACTCTTTCTTGTGTCCCCAGACTATCCTCACTTTCCAATTGACACAAGTTGTGAAAAAGGCCAATATCCTGCACCGTTAATCCTTCATTGCCTGATCTCGTTTGTGGTGGATTAGTGCTTTCATTGGATGATTTATGCAGAAATTGTTTTTTCAACTTTAATTTCCGTATATATTTGTACACGTCTGCCCTTGTTCTGGTGTAACAAAAGTTTGATTCCGGACAAAAATTCAGACCCAACATCAGAAGTTGTTCTTCTGCCTTGTTTAATACTGTGGAGCTCAGGTTGATTATTGATTTTGATGTGTTGATATTAGTTACATCCTTCTCCTGAGCATTATCCATGATTGGTGGCTCTGCAACGGGAGTTATTGTCGTGGTTTCCGAGTTGCTCCCCGGCCCCGACCTCGCCTGCTTGGCTCTCCTTTGTTTTGCTGCGTTGCGCCTGCCCCTTCTGCGTTGAGTTTTTGTTGCACAGTTTTGTTCTTGAATCGTGACCTCAGGGTGTCTTTTCTGCTGTCTGTTAAAATTTCCAACTCTTCCCCCAAAGTCAGTGTAACATTGTTTTTGTCTCTCGGTCCCTCATTGTCCGAGCCACTTTCTACGGCCGAACTATAGACCACTGAATCATCCTCTGTTACTTTGGCTGCTTCCGTATGTTTTATTCCACGGTTCTTAGCTGTGGCAGCTCTTAAAGTATCATAGCGATGTATATATATATATATGTATATATATATATATGTATATTCGCTCCGTTGCACCAAAATCCGGGTCACTCGCAGGCGGGTGCCTCTCGTGGCGGCGCCCCACGTGATAAATCACTGCTCAAGTTTCTTTCGAGTCCAAAGAAAGAAATTACGGCACTCACAGGGAAAGTGTTCAGTATGTTTTTACTCGCTCAGCAGACAAACGCGTTTCGGTATTCCTTCGTCAGTGTCTACCATTGACACGGAAGGAAGCGTGTTTAAAAGGTTTACATCACGTTTGTGCATGCACATAGAAAGAGGACTGACGTTATACCTCCGTGAGAAACGCTTTTTGCATAGTAAATTACTTTTTACATCAACATTTCAGAATTCACAATTATAAAGGCATATAAATTACTTATCAAATATTCAGGCACTTTATATTTTGTAATTTACCAACATTTTAGCATACAAGTGTGAAGTATATTTGCCTTTGTTGTGTGGTGTGGGTTATTAAGCCGATCCACGGCTTAATAACCCACACCACACAACAAAGGCAAATATACTTCACACTTGTATGCTAAAATGTTGGTAAATTACAAAATATAAAGTGCCTGAATATTTGATAAGTAATTTATATGCCTTTATAATTGTGAATTCTGAAATGTTGATGTAAAAAGTAATTTACTATGCAAAAAGCGTTTCTCACGGAGGTATAACGTCAGTCCTCTTTCTATGTGCATGCACAAACGTGATGTAAACCTTTTAAACACGCTTCCTTCCGCGTCAATGGTAGACACTGACGAAGGAATACCGAAACGCGTTTGTCTGCTGAGCGAGTAAAAACATACTAAACACTTTCCCTGTGAGTGCCGTAATTTCTTTCTTTGGACTCGAAAGAAACTTGAGCAGTGATATATATGTATATATATATATATATATATATATATATGTATATATATATATATATATGTATATATATATATATATGTATATATATATGTGTATATATATATATATATATATGTATATATATATATATATATATATATATATATGTATATATATATATATATGTATATATATACACACACACACATATTCACCTGAATGCAGTGTATCTACTCAGAGTATAAAGTGATGGGTGTGTTCTGTGGATGCGATGCTCTGAATATAATGACACAGGTACTCACGCACACGAGAATGATGGACTTACCAGCAACAGATAAATATGGTTTAATGTCAGCAGAGCCCAGTCACGTTAAATAATAATATTAATGCGGGTGGATGAAGTGTGTGTGTGTGGCTGTGTGTGTGTCTGTAGCTGTGTGTGTGTCTGTGTATGTGGCTCTGTGTATGTGTGTGTGTGGCTCTGTATGTGTGTGTGGCTCTGCGTGTGGCTCTGTAGGTATGTATGTGTGTGGGTCTGTGTGTTTGTGTGTGGCATTTGTGAGAGATAAAGAGATTAAGCTATTGGCATTGTAAATGACAGTACCATTTATGTATCTGTTTTCAAAACCAACACATAAATAAAAATGTTGTCATTTACAATGCCAATAGCTCTAACTTTTTCAAAGGCGAAACCGTTGCATTGTAAATGCTTGTTTATTTTAGGGCACAATGGCTGTTCTTCGAGTCTCCATGGAAGTGAGCAGTGTCCAGTCAGCAGCAATTGCGCACAAGTGACTTGCCAGCAGTAGTGAGCGCACCTAATTCGTGACAGGAGATCTGAAGAGTACTAAAGACAATTTTGAGTGCAGCGCTTAGAGACTTGAGTTGTGTAAGCGCTCAGCGACTTGGCAGAATTGAGAGCGCTTAGAATTCACCAACAGAAAGAAGCGTATCAGAGACATTAGTCTTTTATTTCTTGTGGGATCTTTCATTCTCAATTTTTGATCCTCAAGTGTTACTAGAGACTTTCAATGACTATGGAGTAATGTTTTGAGACAACAGTTGTGTAATACAAGTGCAACAGTTCATATAACACAAATTGTAAGCTCTATTTATCAGCTATTGGCGCACAGTGAGTTGATCAAGTATTCTTCCAGTCAATCAAGATATACATTACAACTCACCAAGAGAGAAGCTAATTCCTCAGAGTAAATAGATAACTAAGAAAGTTAGCTTATTAGTGTAATAAATGAGAGTTAGGGACAACAATAATTGTTTGTGCTTACTTGCAGGTGCCAGACAGCATAGCAGAAGAAGGCCACCAACTGAGGCAGTCTCTCTTGTTTATTTTCCCATTCCCCTTTCCCCCGAGCTGAGCTTAGTAGCAGTGTTACCTATACTGTTGCTGGTCCCGGTAAAGGGAATTGGTGGAACAGTCATCAGCTCGTGAGGAGATTGCAAAATCAGATCTGACAGCGTGGGATGCAGTGGCATAGAAGGCACTGGTTTTGATTAAAGTGGTGTTGAGTGCACTGGTGTAGAGTCCAGTGGTTTAAAGTAGAGTGGCATACAGCGCAGTGACATAGAGTGGATTAGTTTTGAGTAAAGTGGTGTAGACTATTGGTGTCCAGTGGTGCAGAACAGACTGGAGTGGTACAGAGTGGAGTGGCACAGAGTGGAGCGGCGCAGAATGGAGTAGCACCAACTGCAGTGGCGTAGAGTACATTTTTTCAGAGTAGAGTGGAGTGGTGCACGGTAGAGTACAGTAGATTAGAGTGAAGTAGATTTGAGTGGATTGGCATACAGTGGAGTGGTACAGAGTAGAGTGCACCGGCATACAGTGCAGTAGATTAGATTGCAGTGTTGCAGAGTAGAGTGACATAGAGTGAAGTGGTGTAGAGTGCAGTGGCAAAGAGTGCAATGGTGCATAGTAGAGTAATGTAGGTTAGAGTGTATTGGCATAGAGTAGAGTGGTGCAGAGTAGATAGGTGTGGAGTGAAGTGGCTTAGAGTGGAGTTGTGCAGATTAGAGTGCAGTGACACAGTGTGAAGTGGCTTAGTGTGGATTGGTTCAGAGTAAGAGTGGATTGGCATAGAATGGAATATGCATGGTGTGGTGGCATACTTCCATTATAAGAACTCCAAGGTCCCCTGCACACACTAGTGGTACATAGAATTAAGTTAGTACAGTAATGAGTGTAGGAAAGAAAAACACTGTTCATCCACTGTTCTGTGTGGTTCCTGGATTTATTGTCCTTGTTGTGCATTCCTTGGTACAGAGTCTTAGCGTAGCCAACACGTGTTTCGTCACTACCATGATGTACACAGCGACTTCTTCAGGGCTAAGAAATATATAAGATACACAATTGTATCAAAGTGGGTATAAGACAATTAATGCCATTGGCAGACACCCATTGTGACGTAAAATAAGAGAAAAGCAGCACGGCACACATGATTTCTTAACACATGTGGAAACCCAACCTGTTATAAATATAATGTCTAACGCATCAAAGCTTTTTTATATAAAAAGATTCTTAATCAAATGAGGAACAAAACTGTGTTTGAAAAGCACTAGTGAAATTGTGTGACAGCATTAATGTGGTTGTATGGTATTGTGGCAAACTAAACAGTCATAATGCCCTGCGGCATGGTAACTTTCATTACTTAAAATGGCGACTTGTACATGGTGCAAGTGTGAATTTGGGGCCTATTGACCCCTTCAAGTCGCCAGTCCAAACTGCATGCAAGTACTTCCATTATAGACAACACATCTTCAATTGAAATCACCATTACATTTTCACAGACATACAATTTCACTGATAAAAACATACAGTGCACAAATGTTAACCCCTTCCATGCTGATGACGGAATCGCTCCGTCATCAGCTACAGTTGAGCTGTGCTGATGACGGAGCGGTTCCGTCATGGCCCGGCCGCCGCGCCTGCGCGGCGCTGATTTCGCGCCTGCGCGGGCGTTCTAAAGAGCGGGGCGGGTCATGACGGAACCGCTCCGTCACCAGCACAGCTCAACTGTAGCTGGTGACGGAGCGGTTCTGTCACCAGCATGCGGCGGCCGCGCGGCCGCCCCGCCCCTTTAGCGCTGCGGCGGAATAGCCGCCGCAGCGAAGGGGTTAATGTGATCACCAAGTGTATTGATTTGTTGTTATCGCTTTAAAATATTTATTTCCACCATGCTTCAGAATTTCCAAAATATGTGCTGTATTTGGGCTTTTTTTGATTGTTGTTTGCTAGAAAACATATGCCTTCCTCAAGCACTCCCCCAGAGCCCGCATGATTGTCAGATAAATCCTCTCTTTGAAGTCAGAGAAAGAAAAGTAAACACCAAGCCCCCTGGAAGACCGAGATTGAAATTTGACCTCTGTCTGAATGCACAGCAACTGTGACAAGATACGTACATTATTTATAGGCCCGTTTACCGCAATCAAGTACTGGTGGGTGGATACAGTAAATAGGATTTGGGCAAGGAAAGGGATAATCTAAAGCTGGTCAGCCTAAAACAAATAGAGCCAGCGAATAGAAAGCAAGCAAATGTGAGTTACAAACCACAAAAGCAATGGTAAACAATCGGCAGAATGCATTCCCAGTGAAGCTTTCCGAATTTCCCCAAGATATCGTTAGTCAACCAGACAGCTTCAACTTAAAGAGCGCATATACGGACCAGTGAGACCAGCCCTTAGGATGCTGCCAGATTGACCTGCAGGCCAGTCCAGCCCCCCTGTGCATGAAGAACTGAATTCTTCACAATTCCTTGGCCTCTAAAGTAGTTTCCAGGTGGGGTGCAGAATTGATAAAAACCTTCCACTAAATGAGGAATCTGGCTGGACAAATTAAAGCAGGCCTATTCAGGGAGTGGGTGGATTATGCTTTTCTGAGAGAGAAGTGATTTATAGTAGGCCTCCCGCTACTGGCTAGCTATTGTCAGTGCCGGAAGCAGAGAAGGAGATGGAATGACCAGAAGCTGACAGCAGGGTGGGACATTTTTTAGGGCATCTGCCACCTGTCCACAGTGCCCTACTGTCCTCCACAGCCACCTGCCATGCCTTCCTGCCCAGGCCATTTTCATTCCCGGTATTTACCAATTATGAAATTGACCCGGATATGAAAAAAAGGGTGTCCTTAATTTAATATGCTACTATTAGCTGTGTTTTATGACAACAGGACTGATCTGTACTGGAGAAAGCATTTAATGAACTTTGTATGGTTTGTCTATTTGATTATATAATCGAAATATAATCGATATATATCTGTCCATATTTATTAATGGCTTTATGTATTTGTTGTGAGGGAATATGGATTAATTTTGTGGCTTTGTAATAAGAGAATGTTTATGATATCATTTCTGCCGGTGCGGTTTGTAGAAAATGATGTCTTTTTAATTGCAGATTGTTTGGGATGGTAAAATATTTTCCTGAAGAAGGTGGCTATATGTTAGATGTCACCGAAACGCGTCACTTTAAAGAAAGGAGAAACACGCTATATTTTGAGAGACAGCAATACTGACGAAAAGCTTTATTGTTCTCATCAATTTCTGTGTCTCCTTCTCCCTTAATAGGAACTAACCTTTTCCTTTTTTAATTCTGTCCCTGTATAATTTACACTGTATATTTTTATTGCATATGATTTTAATGTATTGACAAATGTTTTTATATTGACCATATTGGTCCCTACTGCACTTGTTTTAATAAATCTGTGAAGTATATTTACTTAATTTAGGATTGTTGCATTGCCTCTTTGGTTATTACATATGTGCCCTGTGTATTGTTTTGTGGTGTATGTATATTTGTGAATATTTTTTACTCAAATTAATGTGCCCAATGGGAACTTTAATTACTGTCTTTTTCATATGGGGCCAGCAGAGGGAAACGGACAAGAGACAAATTGTGCTAAGTTTAGAGGATGGGCAAGGGGCGCTTGAACTTGCAGAGGTGTCGCTGGGCGGCCAGTGTTGTTGCTGTGGCATCGTTACCTTGGCCCCTGTGGGGCTGGCCCCCACCCTAGAAGCAGTGTACTTCCTCCACCAGTCCTCAACCAGCTGTTACATTGAGGCAATGGTGAGACGGAGGAGTGTGAAGATGGTAAGGGCCAGGTGATGTTGCAGGCTTTGCTCCATGTCTTCCACTCCCCTTTCTTCCCCTCCTCCACCCCAGTCGGCTCAGAAGAGGCTGTGTCCTTTACATGCTCCTGACCCCACTGCAGCTTCACGTTCAGCCCAAGGTGGGTGGAGGAAGGGGGCAGTGTGCCTAGGTTTCACGGAGAGGCAAGTTGCTGCTGTACTCCTGCTACGCCTTTCTCACCCCGGCGCCCATGGGCCAGCCTCCCAACAACTAAAGCAATGTCTTTCATCTGGCCCACTCCTCCACCAGGCTTTCACATTTAGGTCAAAGTGGACAAGAGTGGGGGATCACGCTAGAAGGCCAAGTCAGGTGGTTATTTTCAACTAGAGCTGGCTGGCCTAAATGTCCTTATTTTATTTACTAGCACATGTCCAGATTTCAGAGAGTAATATGTACTTGCTGGAGAGATCGGTATTCTGTCTAGTCACAGTTTTGACTCATCATTAGTTAGCACATAGGGGTAGCCTGTCTACTGCAAAGCACAACGTTTAGCTTGCAGATCGCAGTTATATTTTATGAAGATGGGTCAATGAGTTACTTCTTTTGTCATGGAGGTCCTTTTGTTACATGCAGCGCATAGGTTATAATCAGAGCCATTTGAGTTATGAGGCAGGGGAGGACCAAATTATGTGGCAAGACAATACAACTGATGCCGGCTAACGCGGCGCATTTTGGGACAGTACAGCTTCATTGTTTTCTTATTTTTAAACACTGTAAGCCTGTCTGGGAAAATGTTTCATCTCATTAGTATCAGTTTAATAACCAAATACAGCAATAAACAATTAAAAGATGACCAGTCAAACTTTGCGAAGAGCCTTCTAGTGTGCAGGAACATGTGTTGCTACGTTTTTTAGTAACTATTGAACTGACTCAGTTAGAAACAAAATGTATTGGTAAAATCTACAGATTATGCAGTGGACGATGATTATGTGTCAGATACGGCAAATCCATAGTTATGAGGAAAATGCAGCGACAACCGAATCGCATAATTCTAGTGATCCTAGTTATAAATGATATCTTATAATCCTTCCACCTAAGTACAGTGAGCTATGAGCCAGCATTAAGGAGCTGCATGCAAAGTGCAAAGCTCGGATTTAGGAAGTATTGCTTGTTTTTTAGCAATCTTTCTTCATTCTGAGATTGCTAAAAAAATAGGGTTCTTTGGGTAGTAATAATGTCTCATTTGTGCAGGCAATCCCAACCACTGCATGATGTTTAAAGTTGGCTGTGTTTCTCCAGACCAAGCACTCTTAACACATAGCGCCAACCAATATGAGAACATCTGATTCCTACATCTTGTAGCCCAGGACATGCACTGTGCTCCACCCAACACCACAACCATACAATACCCTTTCTCTACCTCCCACCCTCTCTTTTTCCTTTCTTGCCGCGGGGGGGATGGACAGTCAGGGCTGCACACAAGATCAACCATCGGCCACACGAACTGACACACAGCCCAACCAAACCAGCATAGCGGGAGGACGGGAGGGAAGCCGAGACGCAATGAACCAAAGACTATGCGAACTTGATGCTTGAAGTAATGATATAACTATGTAACCTTTTCGGAATACCATTACCATTCTTGCTATGTTTCTCCCGCATTTTTTTTAACTACTTTATTTAAAAAGCAGTCACAGACATGGTGGTCTGCTGGCCCCAGTAGGCCACCATCCCTGGGAGTGCTGTCATTCCCAATGGGCTTGCAAATTGCACCCGCTTCATGAATATTAATGAGGCAGGCAATTTGCGACCCCATTAGGAATTGCAAACAGTGTCTGAGACACTGCTGTAAATTCCTATTTGCGAGTCGTACTTACCTGGCCCGGCCATTGCCTCAGTGACCTGCTAGAGGCTGGAGCCCACGTCTGCCTACTACCCAGTGCCTTGACACCTTGCCTGCGGGCTGATTTTCATACACTGCCAGCTCATACTTTGTTGCTGAGCTGGCACCACCCCAAGTCTTTCCTCCTTACACTTACCTAGCTCTACCTGCCCTGCCCAGCTCCCGAGCTGCCATCTTCACCAGCTAAGCCGGACTGGAGATAGTGAAGAAATGTATGTCTAATGGTTATAGGTATTAAACTAGAAGAGTGGGATGATGTGAGGGATGGGGAGTGGTTGGTGAACTCTTAACAGATGGTGGCTGTAAGAAATGGTTAAAGTGCACATGTGGAAGCAGAAAAATCCTCCAGCACCAAATCTTTGGTATATTAAAGTATGAGACACAATGGAGATGAAATACCTACCCACACACTCACTTACAAATAGAGATGGTTTACAAACTGCCTGCTACCTGTGCTGGAGCACATTGACATTATGCAGGACTATAACATGTCCAACAAGACTGGGATTACTACGCCTGTCTGACTGGAGGTGTGTGCCTCTAAAACCTACCACTGATGGCTAACATGGACACTGATCCACAGGTTGGAAAGTGGTGAGTGGTGAAGAAGAGCAAGGGATCCACTGAAAAAGTGTCTGTTTTTTGATGGAACTATACTGTTGAACCCCCTTTAGGTTGCTTGTTTTGTTTTATGGACCAAAAAAGCAAAAAACAAAAAAAGTATTTCCACTCATCCACCGTAAAGCATGTAAGTAACTATACGACTTTCTCATCATTTTGTTGAATGTGGTTCAATAATATGCAAGCTGATCACAGCAATATCTGAATAATAACGACTCTACTTGCACCCTGCTGTACCCCTGAACCCCGATCTACCTGCTAGCACCACACAAGGCAGGTTGACTCTTCTCCTCTCTTTCCTCGCTTTACCGAGAGATTCCGCCAAATTGTCAGAGGCATATCTAGACCTTAGGCCGCTCGGGGCGGTCCCTACATTTGCCTCCCTGCGACGGGTGCACTGAAGAGCGTGGGGAGGTGCTGCCGAATGCAAGTAAGAGCCAAAAGTCATGCCCCTCGGGGTGGACCTGCCCCCCCACCCCCCGCCTCCTGCTACGCCACTGCAAACTGTTTTCTTTTCTAAGGTCAATGCTTGGCAGAACTAGTCTCTGGATTTCAGTCAGGTCATGGCGCAAGCTGAAGCCACCCTCAGGGTGGGGCTCCTGCTTTGCTCGTCTTTGGTGTAGGGTTGTCTTTCCGATTCAGTAGGGTTGCCTTTCCGATTGAGTATATGTGTGACTGCGGAGTGTTGATTGACAACAGCATGTGCAATGTTTTGTAGAGCAATTGGATGAGCCAAAGTTTACGAACCCAACAGCGAACTCCACACTTTGGGGGCATATTTGCAAGCCCCTTGCGCCATCTGATAAGCACTATTTTTGACGCTCCAGTGGTGCAGTGTGCTGACCCATATTAACAAGGCCACGCAAAAAGACACACTGTGTGAATTTTCATGGCCTTGTTCATATCTCCCACTTTCATGCATTACACTGCATGAAAGGGGCATTCCATGGGTGTTGTTGTTGGTGGGCCCACGCAACACCCATGGATTCTGATGCATTCACAGATTTACATGGTTTCTTACACCTGGGAATGAGTCCGATTCTAACGCCTATCCAGGGGAGGCGTAAAAATGGCGCAACGAGGAGAAATACCTTTATTTTTCCTTGTTTTTTTCTCCTTCTATGTGTGCTGCATTGTGTACCAAACATAGGCGGAAAACGCAATCGATTATTGTGTTTGTGCAGGAAAGTGTCCCTTCGTGCACAAAAACAATCATTCCTGCAACAAAGGCATATTTGCACCATAGTTACCACTGTTGTTGAGTTTAGCAGTGGTTCCTCCTTGGATCATGCCACGGAGTCCGTCTCCTCTGAGTTCTTTCTTTCCTCGCCTGCTGGTCCCTCTCACCTTAGCGGTCAGGAGTTTGAGCTGCAGACGTTAGGTGGGCAGGGTTTGCCGGACCCCATTATATCTGTGGTGCAGGGTTCTCAGAGGTTGTCAACTCTGTCTTCTTATTCTAAGCATTGGTCTACTTTCGAGAAATGCTGTTCTCTTCATGCTCCGTCTTCTGCTTCTTGCTCTATCTCTGCCGTTCTGCATTCATTTTTGGATTGTTTCAGTAAGGGTTGTGTAGTCTCTACTTTAAAAGCCAGTAGGCGGCTATCAGGGCCTTCAGGGATCAGGCTCCCTTGGCCTCGGCGAATGGGATTTTGGTTTCCTGGTTGTTCCAGAGTTTCTCTCCCTTTCTCTGCTGTCCGATCTTCTGTGCCTGCATGGGGTATTTATCTGGTCCTATGTGCTCTTCAGTCCTCTCTTTTTGAGCCTCTGTTGACAGTGGATAAGAAGTTTTTGTCTTTTAAGGTGGCATCACATCGGTCAGGAAGTTGCGTGAACTTCCTGCTTTGTGATGTTCCCCTCCTTCTTTGAGGTTCATGGAGGATGCTGTGGACGTTTGGGTGCTGGATTTCTTCCTAAGATTCATTCTAAATTTCATACTTCTCAGGAATTGGTGTTGCCTTCTTCCTGCCCTACTCCTTCTTCTCCTGAGGAACACTTATTGCACACTCTGGACGTGAATCGTGCTTTATCTGGGTATGTGGACCGGACTGCTGCTGTTTGTGCTATTGACATTCTGTTAGAGACTTTTGGTATTGCGTGCCATGGGAAGGCTGCCTCTCACCTGACCGTGGGTCCTTAGATTAAGAACACAATTTCTTTGGCATATCGGGGCTCTGGTTTGCCTTCTTCTTGGGGTGTCCTGGCCTGGTCCACTCACTGGGTCTTGGCATCCTGGGCCTCCTTTAATGGGGTGGTGTTGGATGAAATCTGTCTTCCTAGGACTTTTGGCTTCTGACTCTATCTGTATTAGACATTACCATTTGAATTGCACTCTGAATGACCGTTTGACTTTTGGGTATGGTGTGTTGCGTGCTGTGGAGCCTGCTGCGCCTCTTTGATTTGTAGCTCATGCCATTAAATCTATTGTAGTGCACATCTCTCCTGTGTGGTGTCTGGTTTGTTTCTACTGGTAATCCAAAAGGCCTTCACTTTTGGGGGTCTGCTTTGGTATGCCTCACGAGTTATGACTGAGTCGAGGATGACGGACATAGACTTAATACCCTGATTACTTACTGGTAATCCTCATTACTCTTAGTCCTACTCGTCCTCGCTCCAGTCATACTTCTCACCCACCCTCCTGGTATCAGGCCTTTTTTGTGCAGGGTATGTCAGGAATTGTGTGTTATGGCTATTGTATTATAGCCAATGGCAGGAGGTTGGGTGGGTGGGGTTAGCAAGCGCTTCCTGTTTGGTTTCCTGTCTGTGACCCATGGACACCCTTCAGAGACAACAGGCTCTCCAAGGACAGAGCCAGAAGCGGGAACCGCACAACGAGTGAAGGTACCACAGCAACAACCGAAGGCGTAACCTGGCCCACTGCACCATGAAAACAGAAGCCACCACGTAACCCCACACCTCCGACCAACGAGCCAAAGTAGCTGACGTCTGAGAGGACAGAGACAGCACCAATCGTCTTTTTGAAGGAGTGGAAGGATCAAATACGCACCCTGATGCCTCGCTTCATGTCTAAACTGAATCCATTGCGGGACATGGAGGACACTATTCCGGAGACGGTCGATGTGGACTCTATTGTGGCCAGTCTAGTGGGGCGTCCGTCCATGGCCGAGGATAATGTCCTGAAGGATGGTGCAGATAAGAAGATTGACTCCTCTTTTAAGAAGGCTTATACTGGGTCTCATCTTGCCAGTCGTTTCTGGAGTTTATGGAGCATATGTTGTGCAGTTCTTACTGTCTTACTTCAAGACTGTGTTCTCTACGATGCAGGAGGGAGAAGCAGTGTCCTGAGTTGTTGGAGTCCATGGATGTCAGACTGAGTTTCTTTGTGGCATTGCGTTCGATTCAGTCAGAGCTTCGGCCTTATCCTGTGGTGCTTCCATTGCGGCCAGGCGCAATTTGTTGCTGAATGGCAGGAATACAGATGCTGCTCAATGTTTGATGGCTTTGCGGTTGCAGTTTACAAGGCCTCAACTTTTTGAGAAGGACCTTGAGGAGAAGTTGCATTAGGAGTTCAAGGAGAGGAAGCATTATTTTCTTTCCAGAAGCATCAGCGGCGTAAACAGGCTTTCTTGGCGAAGTCTTTTCAAAAACCTTCTCGGCAGCAGAGAAATACCTCCAGGAGCCAGAAGGCCCAGGGTAAAGGTTCCCTAGGAAAATTTCAACTGAAGTTTAATGCAGATACCGGACCTGGTGGTCATCGTTTTGGCTATGCCACCATTCTGGGACACAGTGTTGCAATCAGATGCATAATATTGGTTTAAGATAACTGAATCAACTTTTTAAGAATCTGTCACTTTCCTGTGTCTACTCTACCAAACTAGCATGTACGTAATTTTCCTGAAAGAGACAAACAATTATATAAATGTGTGTCTTCTGCCTTTCCAATAAGTGTGTAATTTTTGCCTTTTCCATGGTAAACATGCCCCTCGAGTATTGATAATTATCATAGTTTGTAATGGTGATGCCCATTTGTCCAACACTAAAATAAGACACCATCCTCACTGTCCACCGGCACCGCTATTCTGCCCATCACCTTGTTGCTCATGTAACCCAGTGTCGACTGCTCTTCACACATCAGATGAAGCTAGCCAAAGCACCTCGCGTTGGAGATGCTCCTACTGCAAGTAAATGCTCTCTGCAAAGTGCTGACCAATTGTTGGCACTAGATCGGCAATATATCAAATACCGAGTACCAAATAAATAAAACCTGGGGATTACAGACTAGAGTCATGTTTGTAAGAAAATCTCTCCATCTCCCGGCTTCTAATCAAGCATTGGCAGGGAATATGTTCATTCAGTCAGATCACCTCGATATGATAGGGATCGTTCAGACTCCTTTGAACGTAGTGTTCCCATATGCAAACAAGGAAACACTTTGAGAGCCTCTTGCTGAATGTTTACAGAAGGAAACATTTTGCCTCTGCGCCCGTGGCATATTACAGATGTGGGTACAGAGGGAAAGAAGCTGCCAGAGAGGTGGACTGACTGCGCACCACGCTGAAGTGGAGGACTGTCAGGGCACACCGTGCAGTGCCCCTGGACAGTTGAGAAAGGGGTAAATGAACGCCAGCATCCCCCTGCAGAGGCGTGCAGTCACTTACTGCACCTGCCTGCAAGGAGATGACTGCTTCCTTTCAAATGCAGGCCGCATTGAAACGTGCAGTGAAAAGTGGGCTGGCGGCTTCAAACGGACAGTGCATCTTTTATTAATGCACTGCTCCCAGGGCAGGCCCAAGTCTGCGGCTGCACTGCAGCTCATACTGTGATACAGCGCACTGTTGCACTCTGCGCGCGCTGCACAGACTTCAGTGTGTGCCATGGCACAGAGTGGGATAATGCAGCCCCTGGTACGTGGTTTTGCTTTCTCCTTTATGTGTGTAAGGTCCCAAGTTACAACATCAACGCACAATGGGCAAATCAGCAAGGGCTGGATTAAGGAACTCGATCTGACATGACGTCGTTGCTTGTGCTCCTCTCTGAAGGGGACCTGGCCTGGCAGCTCGTGCTGAACTGTTTATATTGTAACACCACCAAGACTGATATGAAAATACCTCATCGCTCTCTAGAGGGGGCGGTGGGCGAAAAACGACGGACAGGAAGGCTTTGCTAAGCGAATTCTGTGTCTAAGATTAGGTAGAGCATTCATTTAATCACTTTGTTATTTTTTTTTTAAGATACGACATGAAGCCACGTGAGAGAAAACACATAAGCGACATCAATCACTAAAAGTGCATAGCGACGCATAACTCATGTGAGAGAACATCGTGCATCAAAACAGAAATCACTCAACGCCTATTAACGTATAGTCCACGTGACGCGTCATCTTATAGTTTGGGCGGGCGCGCGCGCGCACTTACACGCTGAGGTTCTGGAGACGGTTTTAGGACTTTGCTCCAATTAACAGAAAAACAACGACAGGCCTCGGTGTGAGGCGCACGGGCCCTGCCCGGCTGCCGCGAAGTGCTGAGCCATCGCAACGCGGATTCCGGCCCCCGGTAATGTGTTTACCCAGAGTGTCCCCTGCACGGCCCCGCCATTAACGGGAAGCGCACGATGTTTTGGAAGGGGCGCAACGCGGAAGATCTGCCAGAGATGCTGCTGTGTTTGCTCCTCACCGTGCCTCACACCATAGCCATCTTGGGACCATTTTAGGACAAAGCACACAACCCGATCCCTTTATTATAGTCGACAGTGAGAGCTGCCCTACAGCAGACTCCACTACCGGGCTAGGAAAGGAGCGCGATTTCATTATTTATTTTGCAGGTTCATTTAAGGCACCTGGCTAGGAAAGGTGCATGGTTTATTCATTTAATTATTTTGTAGGGTTTTTTTTATATGGCGCAAACTTCGACTAAGGGCAACAGCTCCAGATTACATCACACAGGGTCAAACATCGCATGGAAGTAGAAAGTAGAAAAGCCTTTAAATTTATCACAACACAACGGTAAAGGAAGGGTACCCCACGCGTTGGCTGTCTGATGTGAAGCGTGCAAAAACAACAGTTGATGGACAGAATGCAGAACAATGTCATACATTCACCCCAGTACAGAGATCTGGGCCTAAATCCATCGTTTTTTAGCTCACCATGCCTTTCCAGTTTTAACCCAGACATATGCAAATCAGTCTTGACCCTGTGCCCCATGGGAACAGTCCAGCCCGAACTGCCAAGCCAGGTCCTCCCTGGACTGGAAACAAGCATCCTAGGACCGGTTTGGGGCTTTCCGCCCTCATCAGCCAGGAGAGCTTGAATGAATGAATGAACCGGGTCTTCTCGTGCGCAAACTTAGCCCGAAACGGGCGTCAAGGCGCCTAAATCAAATACAGCAGCAATGTCCCCCCTTCTACAACCTTCTCTCATTGGTATGCCCTCCTGAAAAGGTAGGTTTTAAGAGCCTTTTTAAATGTCTCCATTGAGGGAAGGGTTTTTATTTGGATAGGGATAGAGTTCCAAAGCTTCGGAGCAACCACAGAGAAAGCTCTGGCTCCCCATCTGGCTAACTTAGTCCGAGGAACAACCAGTTGACAAAGTCCCGAAGAGGGAAGGTCTCGTGTAGGGACGTAGCGTGTCAGAAGGGAACCAATGGCGCTCGAGGGGCCTTCTGCCAAAGCTCTGTAAGCCAGACACAGAATTTTAAAAGAAATTCTGTGGTGGACAGGAAGCCAATGGAGTTCTTTCCTGGCTGCAGTGGCGGAGGAGGATTTAGGGAGAGCCAGAACAAACCGAGCTGCCGCGTTCTGCACTATCTGCAGTCGGTGCACAAGACTTTTATTGACTTCCGCATAAAGAGAATTGCAATAATCTAGCCTTGATCCTACCAAGGCAACTGCAACCTGTTTACGAGCTTGGGGGGAAAGATACCCTCGGATTTTATTGAGTATTCTAATCACTCCCCAGCAAGTAGCCACGGTTCTGTTGGCTTGAAGGGTCATAGAGAGCGAGATGTCAAATATTACACCCAGATTTCTGGCAGATTGGGAGGGGGTGGGGCAGATGCCAAGCGAGGATGGCCACCACTCATCAGACCAAGCATCTTGGTCCTTCCCAAAAATCAGCACCTCCGTCTTTTCGCCGTTAAGCTTCAGGGAGTTTATGGTCATCCAGTCTGCCACATACTGCATGCATACCCTGAAGCTGGCAGCTGATGACCTGACGGAGGAGTGAGCCAGTGACACCATTATCTGGGTGTCATCTGCGTAGGACACCACCTCCATTCCCTGCGATCTTACTAGTCTAGCAAGGGGGGCCACGTAGATGTTAAACAGGGTCAGGCTCAATGCCGACCCTTGTGGCACCCCACATTGCAAAGACTTAGCAGGGGAGAGGTGGTTCCCAAGCATCACTCTCTGTTCTCTTTCCAGCAGGAAGGAGTTGAGTAAACTCAGGGCCGACCCCGTGACACCAGCTTCCCTAAGCCGAGATGTAAGAATGGCCGGGGATAGGGTGTCAAACGCGGCCGTGAGGTCCAACAGAACCAGAACCGTGGTAAGGCCGGAGTCCACTTTGCGTCGGATATTATCGACTACATAGATGAGGGCGGACTCGGTACTATGGTGTTTTCTAAAGCCATGTTGCGTGTTGTCAAGGTATCCGGATGACTCAAGGAAAGAAGATAAATGCAGATTAAGATGCGCCTCAAACATCTTGGCGGGGGAAGGCAGGAGGGAGATTGGCCTGAAGTTTTTCAGAAGGGCCGGATCGAGGGACGGCTTCTTGAGGAGAGGCTTAACAGTAGCCTTCTTCCATACCGGTGGAAAAGAGCCCTGGATAATAGCCTTATTTATTACCTCAAGCATGGGAGGAAGAAGGCAGTTTCTACATTCTTTAAGTTTTGTCAAAGGTATAGGATCCAGGGGGGAAGCAGATTTAGTCTTGTCTAGCAACAGGTTTAGTCCCTCTAGAGATAAAGAGGGAAACTGTGCAAAGGAGCAGGAGGAATCTGTAGCTACGGAGTCCAGGCTGGAAATAACAGATGGAACAGTTTGATCCAGCGCCTGGCACTGAGCTTCCAAGGAGGTATGAATATCAAGAATTTTATTGTGGAAGAAATCGGAGATGTTATTACAGAGTTCTTGCGAGCTAACTACGGGATCTGGTAGTTGCAGGGAGCATAGGGTGTCTGCGATTTTAAAGAGCTCCCTAGAGGAGGAGAGGGAGCTTGTGAGGTTAGAGAAGTACTCCTGCTTCTCTGTCACCACTCTCCGTTTGTATTCCCGCAGTGCAGACTTGTGGGCCTCACGGTCTTTTGGGTCCCACGATTTCCTACAGTTTCTCTCACTGCTCCTACAGCCCCGCCTCAAGAGTCGCAGCTGGTCAGAAAACCAAGGTGCCGTAGGTTTCCGGCGCGCGACGTAGGACAAAGATGATGGGGCAAGTTGTTCCACTGCATTAGCAATAGAGTCTGTCAGGTCTTGAGCTGCAGCAGCTGCATCTTTGAGAGATAGCGATTCGGAAGAAGGGACAAAAGGAGCAAGGGCCTCATCCGAGATTTTCCTAAAATTTCGCCTGGGAATGAATGGAGAGGTTTCAATGTTGATAGGGCAGGTAACGAGAAGAGAGAGTTCCATTGGGACGGCAAAATGGTCAGTCCATACCAAAGGAAGAGGGGGGCCAGTAGAAAGCCTGGGATCGTTAGAAAATACCCCATCAAGTATATGCCCGGCCTTGTGTGTAGGACTATTGACAAGCTGGGCAAGATCACATGCACCTAATGAATCGACGAGAGATATAGTGTCCTTTGAATTAGCCTCATCCAGATGAAAATTAAAATCACCCAGGATGGTAAAGGCAGATTTTCCGAAATAGAGTTCCAAGAGTGTCAGTAGTTTTAAAGGGAAACTGGCTCTGAGACCAGGGGGCCTGTATACCAAGATCCCCGAAAAAGAGACCGAAGGAGAGAGGGTAATACAAAAATATAGGGCTTCGTACCCAGCATTGAAATAGATTTTATCAAACAGGGAAAGGAGGATTTACTAAGAATGGCAATACCTCCTCTTCGTAGAGATCTATCCTGCCTGTAAAGAGAATATCCATCAGGGATGGCCAAGATCAGGTCATGTCCTGAGGTGTCTGAGGCCCAGGTCTCTGTAATGAAGACCCAGTCTGGCTGTCGCTCATCAACAAAATCGTGAAAGGCGATGTTGTGTTTGATGAGCGAACGAGCGTTAACCAAGAAGCCCGATCTCCCGAGCACATCGGGAAGTAAGGGCGAAGGATAAGGAGTTACAGTGCTGATGCGGGAGAAATCCAGAGAGGCCGAACAAGCCCTACACTTGTAGGCGTGCAGAATCCCCTCAGGAGCATAGCGATGAAAACAGGGCAAAGAGGCCGGTCTAAGTGCAAGAAAATCTGAATTTGAATACCTTGTAACAGGCGAGCGGAAGGGAGGTAGCACAGAGTCCAGCCCAGCCCGCAGCCCGTCCTCAGCGCGGACGGGCGCAGACGGGCTGAACTCTGGCGTAACTCCGGCGTCAGTCTGGCGTCCCCTCTGCACGTGGCCGCTGCGCGTCAGCATGGCTACCTTTAAGTCCGCCTAGAGAAATAGAGGAAGGACTACAGCACGCGAAATGACCCCACTCAATATGGCCGCCACGAGTCAGGGGCAGGGACCCACAAAATGCGGTGCGTTTTTATCATTTATATGCGTGTAAGGGTGACAGCAGTGCAAGTATGCGAGGCCACAGGATTAAAAGCAGGGAATACGTGTCCAACTAAAAATTTAACCAAACAGGTAAAACGGGTAATTAAAATGCAGAGCTTCAACAGACAAGCGCTGCAGAAAGGCGGGAGCGCTGCAATAGAGCGAGCTGCCCAAATTTGCCTACCTTTAAGTCCGCCTAGAGAAATAGAGGAAGGACTACAGCACGCGAAATGACCCCACTCAATATGGCCGCCACGATTTAGGGGCAGGGACCCACAAAATGCGGTGCGTTTTTATCATTTATATACGTGTAAGGGTGACAGCAGTGCAAGTATGCGAGGCCACAGGATTAAAAGCAGGGAATACGTGTCCAACTAAAAATTTAACCAAACAGGTAAAACGGGTTTGACTCCAGTGGCATGGAGAGCATGGGACTCACGTCTGAGCATACCCGTCCCACTCGGGGTGACAAATGCAAAAACAACAGTTGATGGGCAGAATGCAGAACATTGTCATACATTCACCCCAGTGCAGAGATCTGGGCTTGTCTGATGTGAAGCGTCATCGACTGATCTCAAATGCGGGAATACCTCTCCCACACCTAAAGGGCGAGAGAGGAGAGTGTCCCTGAAAAAGGTACCAAAGACATGGCCAGGACGAAGAGGAACATGCTTTCAAAACTCACCCATTTGTTAAGGGATAGCCGGTAAAGACGGCACACATGGGAACAAATAGGTTCTCCGTGAGTTGGATTTGAAAGTAAAAGGGCCACAGATTCTGTACGGCTTGAAGCGTAGAAAGGTATTACTTATCTGAGCAGATAGTGTTACCATAGGTCGGACTGGGGCAGAAAAAAGGCCTGGTCACCGAAATAAAAGTGACCCCCATTAGCGAATTAGATAGATACATTTTTAAAAAGTGGCCCGCATTTGCAAATCAGGGCAATTTTAAATTTGTAAAGACATGCTGGATGGGTATTTTGCAAGGTATATGACACCGCGTGTATTTGTGCATGCTGCTGGCTGTGTTTGTGGAAATATCAGAGAAATCAACAGGAAAAAATGGTCCCACTAGCTGTTCTTAATTTGTAAAAACAATAAGTACCAGGGCCTGCATCAAGAGCCCAGTCTACCATAGAGCCCCTTCCATCGCTGGCAATGACAGCACCAACACAACTACAAACCGTCACACTCATACGAGTGAGACAATTCAGACCGTTCCAAGCCCCCAAAGCTATAAGAATAGCTTGGGTAGCAGGTATTTTTAATGAATATGGAATTAATAAACAACTGTTGTTGCTCTCATTTGTAAATTAGACAAACATCGCCACCATGTGCAAACTGTCATAAGTGCTGGTGTGTTGCCCATTAAGTGCAGGTGCAGAGCACCGGAAACCACTGGCTCAAATTTACCACTATCCACCAACCCATAAACAGCCCCATAAACAACCCAACAAAACAGCCCATGCATTGACTGTCAGCCCATCCATTCGGGCACTGCCAGAATGTCCCATAGGCAAGTCCGACCCTGAGTTCAGGCAAGCTGAAATGACTCCCCACACTATGGCTTTGCGACAGGTCAGTGGCAGAAAATGTCATACTTTGCAAAGGATCCTGAAAATCAGAAACAAAACTGATTCTAGTTCAGCCTGTTGTGCCTTAAAATGTAACTGATAATTACAAATGATGCATAAGATTTGTGTTTAAGAGGAGAGGGGTGCTGTGGGAGTACCTATTCTACAAGGTCTCAGACCAGATGATGTAATTGACAGCAAAATGACAATCTCAGTTTTGTCTGCGGTGAGTGTAAGAGTGTTGGAGTGCATCCAACTGGCATTATCAACCAGATAGCTACGGAGTTTGGTTAGTAAATTGGTGACACTTAACTGGGAACTAAAGCACATATTGAGCTGTATATCATCTGTGTAGCAGTAAAACAGCAAAGTGCTATGATGTGTCGCACAGAGGGGCCATGTAAACAAGACACAAAGTGGACTCGGAGAGGACATCCTGAGGAACTTACATGGTCCTGATCGAGATGAGAGGTAAGAAGGTGAAGGCCCTTTTGTGTCTCATGGTAAGCAAGTATCCTACCCACCTAGGGCAGGCGAACAAGAATGATGTGAGACTTTGTCAAACTCCATGGAAGGGTAAAAAGGATTGATGCAACAGGTTCTTCAGAATCTATTATAAGAGGAAGATTTTCAATGCAGACTCAGTTCCATGTGCAGGGCAGACTCATGCTTGAGTGGACATGTGAAAAAAGCTTTATTCAAGGTGTGCGGAGAGTTGATTGAGTGCAGATTCAGCAATCTTAGACATGAACGAAGGAGTCAATGACGACTTGTGGGGACCCCGGGCAAAAAATATTTTGGGGGCCCATGTTTTGAACAACTTTAAATTTCATTACCCATTTTCTACTAATTGAAGTTCTATGTTACATAACGATATTGCTTTATACATTAAAGGTTAAGACAGAGAAATAAACATAAGTGAGCTAGAGAGAGAGTTTAATATCCAGGAGTGACCCTTGGAAGTTGGAGGCCCTGGGCAATTGCCCATTTTGTCAATGCCGTCAAACATTTCTTTTACATAGTTCATTTCAATTGAATTTCCTCATTGGCGCCCAGCCTCAGCCCTGATGAAAAGATGCTTTAGGTCACATCAGGGGTGTAACACGTGCCCTTGCAGCCCTAGTCAGAGGGGCCCCATTCAGCCAATGAATATCAGTCAAATACGGGAGGATCTGGCCCCTCTTCTTATTCTGCAAGGGGGGGTATCTTTTTACATTACGCCACTTGGTCAAACAGTTCTTCATTAAACCACCAAGTGTTGCTGCTCTGAGGACAGGATTTAATTTGTGGACCGGGTGCAATTAAATTTGGTGCATTAGTTAACCAGTGATAGAAAGAATGCAAAGCTCCAGTAACATTACTCCAATGAAAAATGTCATTGAGTATAGCCTGACACTCCACCAGTTGCTTCTCTCCTTTAAAACAACCTAGGAAACTCCTGGGAACCGCCTTATCTTATCTTATCTGATCTTATCTTATCTTATCTTATCTTATCTTATCTTAGAAGCACTTATAGAGCACATGGCTACCCATAGACGTCCCAGCTCTAAGTACATATCTACTGACCAAATCATTAGAGGTAAAAACAGTCAAACAACCATGTTTTCAGTACTCTGAGAAAATGGAGTTCGAGGTTAATTGTCCGAAGGGTGAAAGGCAAAGAATTCCATAACTTTGCAACATTGTATTGAAATGTCTGACCTCCACTTGTGGCTTTTTTTGGAGGGGACCGCTGCAAGTCGGGAGTTAGTAGTCCGCAGATTTCTATTATGGGTATAGGGAGAAATCAGAATTTGAACATTCAAAAGGCCTTTGCCCAACAAAGCCATGTGGGCTATACGAAGGGATTTGAATTTGACACTTTGGCCACCAGGAGCTGATGAAAAGACAGAAGAGCTTGCTGGGCTGACTCGTGTCTGGGAAAATTATAGAGCTGCCGAGCCGCTGAATTCTGTACCACCTGAAGTATACTAACAACATATTTAGGGTCTCCCGGATACAGGGAATTTCCATAGTCGATGCGCGTTAAAATCAGTGCCTGCACTATTATTCTTTTAGAGGAAGGGGGAGCAGATGAAGAATTTTCCTGAGAGTCCTAAGGATGCCATAACATGTTGCAGATAGTTTTGTGGCTTGGGTATCCATGGTCAATGATTGGTCTTACAAAAAACCTAGACTTTTTATGGCCAACTTGGGATAAGGGAATGTGCCCAGAAGGCTTCACCATCCCAGGTCCAGCTGAGAGTTCGGGGAGTTCTCAAGAATCATGAGTTCTGTCTTGTCTCCGTTCAATTTCAGGGTGGAGTTGTTCATACACTTGGTCACAGCTTCTAAACATGGGCCTAAGGCTGGGGAGCAGGGATTCTGTTTGCGAAAGAGGCTAAAAACCAATTGCGTATTGTCTGCATATGAGATGAAGAAAATCCCAAATGACAGAATGATATCCGCCAAAGGACGCATATATAAATTGAACAGCGTAGGACTTATTGAGAAGCCCTGGGGAACGCTGCTGTTCAATGAAAAGGTGTCTGAGGTACAACATCCTTCATGGACTTGAAAGGTCCTATCCGTTAGAAAAGATTGAAGCCAGGAGAGGGCACGCCCAGTAACTCCCATGTTACGTATTCTCTCAATAAGAGTGGCATGACTGACGGTATCAGTCAGTAATAACTTTATTTCAGCAACCAAATGCCATCAACAGTCTTTACAATCACATAAATACAGATACATACATGGATAAAAACATAAAATAGATTAAAAAACTTAGAAGCAGCCTATAAAATAGAGCTAAAAAGCCACTTAAAATGGTCGGCATTTACCTCATATAGGGACAATATTCAATTAAAAGTCTGGCTGTCTTTTGAGAGGTTAAGAACATTGAATTATATGAAGGCTCCTCCTAATGCTCCACAGGTGCTCCAGAAACTTCATCACAGCACAAGCAAGCATGCATGGTGGATGAATCAGATCTCAAAATCCTTAGGGCAATTATATGGTTCCTTGTGTCCAGTCCTCTACATACTGGTTTCAGCCATTTGTCCTGAGGAGTCCTGTTGGCTGGGCATACAAACATTATATGGGCTATAGTCTCTATCATATCCAGAAAACAGGGACAACATTTGGATGTAGGGGTGGGGCAGGACCACTCACTCGTAAACACATTAAGAGGAAGAGTACCCAACCTGAACTGTATATACAATTTTCTTTTATTTGGGACCAGATGGTGTAAAGTTAGTCCTCAAATGCACAATTAGATTTGAAATCCCAAAACTTGTTCATCAAGTGACCACCTGTTGTCAATGTGTGCTCACGATGCCGAGAGGGGAGTATGGAGAAGGAGCACACCTAGTCTATACATTTTATGAATATTGAATGCTGGGTATTTTTAAGTTTTATTTTACAAACGTATTCATATGCGTGCAACGGTGGTAGCGCGTTTGTCCTCACGTGCCTGATACTGAACCTTCCTACCTCGAGTGAAATCACACCCGACCATTGTGCACTGTTGCAAAACTATTTTAGTTTTATTCTTCAATTCTAATTAAACTTTCTGTTTCCAAAATCAAATGTGACATATACAAATTTGTTTTCAACAAATCAATACATTGTATTCATCATTCTGAATAATTGACTGTTTACATGTTTAAATTCATTTTAACAGCAGAACTAATGTTGTGAGCAAATTAACAAAAGGAAAGCATAACAGATTTTGCAGAAATATATATTCTAATGCGCTTTTTCAATAGAATGCCCGATGCATTTCGAGCCAGAAGAGGCTCTTCTTCCAGGGCCTGGAATCTAAACAAATGAGACATGTAAAACAGTCCGGCAGATGAGGGGCCAGAAGTTATGTGGTTAAATATGTTTGCGTGCTGGTGCTCAAACTAAAGGGTTGTGTGTTAAGAGTGATTATGAAACCTCCACCTGTTTACCCGTGGTCCATGAAACTGACAATAACGCTTACCCTCCTCGTGGCGCTACTGGATCTGGCTCTAAAACGAGGGAAATGTACGATGTTGACAAACATCAAAACCTATGAAACAAACAAATTTGCACCAAACAACTGGAACTTCTAAAAACTACACTCACCCTCGGTGAATACACTGGTCTGTTTGTTTTCCTGACTGCAACTGTGAAAAACAAAGACGCGAACTGAGTGAGTCTATTCTGAAACTCAACCAATCTACAAACCGCTGAGCCCCCGGGTTTATCGCGTACCTTGGATGCTCCTTCAACAAGCTCCTCTGCCGCCTCAAATCGCGCTGTGTACAACAAGCTGCTGAATGCACGAACGTGACTTCCATCTTTACGCCTCGTGTGCCGAATTTTTACCCAACTATAATCCAAAAATCTCCAGCAGTCCTACATCAGCCAGTAATGAGTTTACATTCCAAAGCCATGCACGTTTCTTGGATTTATCATAGGTTACAACCTCTTGGAGTGCCAAAGCATAGAAAGATAATTCAGGCATAGCCCAAATTCGTCTCAAATACAGCAAGGGGTGCAATCTCGCCATGTCTCCAATTGATCTTATGCCCATATCCAACTTCAAGGGAAGTACCGGGGTGCTGGGAGGGATATGCAGCAAGGTTCTCCCAAATGTATGTTTTATATTTCCAAGTTCATTACATTTCTCTACACTCAATAATTCCACCCCATGAAGTGCACAACCCAATGCTTTCAAATCATAAATTTGGAGGGCTGGGGCAACAAGTTTGCTCTTTGAAGATTGATGTTCTTTAAAAAAGTACCCTAACTGTGTGTCCAAGTTTAAGGGACATCTTTGTTATATGAGGGTTCTAGCACATCCTTTCTGACATCGTGATAACCAGATACTGAAATGTATCAACCTTCTCAAGGGGGACCACATCCAAGGTAGGCCTCCCCCTATATGCTTTAGGTGGCTTGATTGCCATATATTTAGTTTTGGATGTATTTATATCAAGGCCACACGAGTTACATAAAACTTCGAACTGATTCAATAGTGATTGCAAGCCATCCAGTGTTTTTGATACCAAAAGAGTGTCATCAGCAAATAGGAGTGTATTAATTTTGCAATGGGGCATCTGCAGGTTTTGTAGCAAGAAAGTGGACAACATCATTCAAATAGAGAGAAAAATGGTGGAGGCCAAGATGCCTCCTTGGCGAACACCCTTGGACACACTAAAAGGTTCTGTAAGCTGACCCTGATTTCCCCACCTTACTCTAGCAGTTGTCTTTGTTAAGACGTATCATGTGCTGCACTGAGATCGAGGAGGACAATGGCAACTGATCCTCCCAGATCCAGGAGCATTTTAGCCTCCTCAACAACAGCCAGGAGTGCAGTCTCTGTACCGTGTTTCATTCTAAACCCAGGCTGGTTAGGGTGGAGAATGTTGTGGGCTTCTAGATACTCTGAGAGGTGCTTGTTAACATGACTCTAGAGGACTTTCCTTGGGCCAGACGGTGGAGAGATGGACATATAATTCCATGGGCCAAAGGGGTCAAGATTAGTTTTTTTGAGGAGGGCCTTCACCATGGCATGTTTCCATGATGTTGGGGCCGTTCCTTTGGCTAAAGAGATATTTAAAATGCAGAGTAGGAGAGGCAGGATTTGATCCAAAACTTTTGCCAAGATGACCGTGGGGGGCATTGGCAGGATCCAGCGGAGAACATGACTTGAGACCTTATTAAAAATCATTGAAAGATTCTCTGGTGTCATATCAGGAAAGGTACTAAGGGTAGCATTAAGGACTGATTATTCATCCATTGTCCATTACTATTAACCACTGGTTTAGAATCTGATTTAGATGGAGAAAAGGTAAGATAGATATCGGGAAGCTGATGATACATGGATTGGGAGGTTATTGAGTAGGTATAGGAGGGTTTTGACAATCCGAAATATTTATCTAGGTGCTGCATTTGAGGCTGAATTAAATTTTTCATCATAGTATATTGTCTTAGACAATTTAATGTCACAGTGATAGGTTCTAGTGAGCTCCTTATATTTAGCTTGACCTATTTCTGAGTAATCTTTCCTTCATAATCTCTTTGCTCTATGCTTTCTTACACAATTATCTTACAGTCCTAAAATGAGGAGTATACCAAGGGGCTGATTTCGATTTACTATATCTGGTTGAGTTTCTATAGTTATTACTTGATCCAGGAATTTGTTGATTAAGTGCGAGAACTCGCTGCAGGCTCGATTAGGATCTTGATAAAGTTCCGGCCTAGTCTTATAAGGAATCTGTTTCCAAGAGTCAACATTAAAGTTTAGACCAGCAACCATCTTTCCATGTGATACAGCTGGAAGCACAGTGAGGATGAAGGATGTCAATAGTGAAAGGAATCATAAAATGTTCGGACCAGATGATCGGAAAATGGATCTGAACTTTCAGGAGAGCATCATTAGAGAAAACCAGGTCAAGCAGATGACCTTTTCCATGCGTAGGGTCAGGGACAAGTTGAGTAATTGCTGAGAGGTCCAGCAGGAGTCTGCCTGCGTGGGTTCCAACTGGATCCTCTAAGTGCATATTAAAATCTCCCAGAAGTGTTAAGGTAGGTTTTAAATTGGCCAAATTTGCGACAACCTTGTGGAGTGTTTCTAAAAAATTAGTATTTGACAGATTGTACTCTGTCCATCAGGGTGGTGGAGGGAAATACCTCTTCCATTCTGATGGACTACCATTGGTCAAATATATATATATGACTGCCGGCCCAACAGTCATCTCTGTACATTAAAAGGAATCACAGTCACAACAGTTCCCCTTTCAATGTGCAAAATGTTTGGTGAGTGGCTGCTGTTGGTGTTGATGGACATTCACCAAAGTTAACAAAATGTTTTGTTTTTATGAAACAAAAACTCCCATAGTGGGAGTTTTTTCCCGAAAATATCAATGACCCCCATTATAGACAATTAGTGACGGGGGAGGCTAAGACACAAGCGTTGGCTACCCTACACCGCATCTATGATGTAGGTGATGAATCTGGAAAGCTTCTGGCGTGGCTTAGCAGGAAAGAGAGGGATGACAGATGGGTGGAAAGAATAAGGGTTGGCCATGACGTCTGGGTCAGCGCGGACGATAAGATAGCCGACGCATTTGACGACTGTTATGAAACCTTATACGAGGCCCATGATCTACGGTCCAAGGAGGAGGCGCTGCAATATATGGCGAACATTACCCTCCCGAAACTTGAGGAGGCTGACCGAATGGACCTGGAGTCTGACGTCACTGAGGAGGAAGTTAGGGTGGCCCTGACTAAACTCTGTGCAGTAAAAGTTCTGGGCTCAAATGGTTTCCCCGCGGAGTTCTTCAAGAAGATGGCTGATCTTCTGACTCGGCACCTACTGGGCCTCTTCCGGGGCGCTGAGGAGGAGGGACAGTTCCCACTGGACATTAGACAGGCCACGATTGTTCCTATTCACAAGTCCGGGAAGCCGGCAGAGGACTGCGCGTCTTACCATCTCATCTCCCTACTGAATGTGGAGGCGAAGATATATGCCACAATATTGGCTCTTCGCATGAGAAAGGTCATTCTGGAACTGATCCATAAGGACCAGACGGGGTTCATCCCGGAGAGGGCGACTAGGTATAATCTCCGAAGAACGCATAATTGGCTCCGTGAGGTGGAAGGCAGAACAGAGCCACATTGGTTCCTGTCCTTGGACGCAGAAAAGGCATTTGATGCTGTCCATTGGCCCTTTTTGGAGGGAGTATTAGAACACATGGGCTTTGGACCCAAATACAGGCGCAAAATGAGTTTACTCTATACTGGCCCTAGTGCTCGAGTCAGGGTTAATGGGGCAATGTCGAGGACCTTTCCTATACAACGAGGAACCCGACAAAGTTGCCCCCTGTCGCCCCTGCTGTTTGCCCTATCCATCGAGGTGATGGCCTGCGCGGTTAGACAAAGCGAAAATATTAGGGGGTTTCGGGTAGGGCAGGCAGAGATACAGGAAGAGAAATTATCCTTATATGCTGACGACGTTTTGCTTTATATCACACAACCGGAAAGCATGATAATGGCGCTGTTCGATGAACTGGCCCGCTACAGCACTAAGTCAGGGTACCAGATCAACTGGCACAAGTCGGCACTCTATGACCCCCGAGGACGGAAAGAATGGCCCCGGCTGCCAGAGAGTTTACAGACGACCGGAGAGGGATTTCAGTATTTAGGGGTATTTATCACAACAGACGGTGACGCCTCGTACGAACGCAATGTTAACCGGGTTATACGTGAGTTTAAAACCGACGCTTGTAGATGGCAATCGCTCCCCCTGACGATTCTCGAATCGGGGTTCATCCCGGAGAGGGCGACTAGGTACAATCTCCGAAGAACGCATAATTGGCTCTGTGAGGTGGAAGGCAGAACAAAGCCACATTGGTTCCTGTCCTTGGACGCAGAAAAGGCGTTTGATGCTGTCCATTGGCCCTTTTTGGAGGGAGTATTAGAACACACGGGCTTTGGACCCAAATACAGGCACAAAATTAGTTTACTCTATACTGGCCCTAGTGCTCGAGTCAGGGTTAACGGGGCAATGTCGAGGACCTTTCCTATGCAACGGGGAACCCGATAGGGTTGCCCCCTGTCGCCCCTGCTGTTTGCCCTATCCATCGAGGTGATGGCCTGCACGGTTAGACAAAGCGAAAAGATTAGGGGGTTTCGGGTAGGGCAGGCAGAGATACAGGAAGAGAAATTATCCCTATATGCTGACGACGTTTTGCTTTATATCACACAACCGGAAAGCACGATACCGGCGCTGTTCGATGAACTGGCCCGCCACGGATGTACGGCATTACAACGCGGGCTTTTACACCGCGTGCCGTTACAACGCTGTTTTTACAACGCAAGTCATTACAACGACTTGCGCTGTAAGGGCTGGATAGTGGAATAGTTTAATTTTCTATTCCAACTCCAGTCCACGTTACAGTAGGGAAGGTGTTGGAATAGAAAATTAACTATTCCCTATCCAATAGCGCCCTCCAGCGCAAGTCGTCGTAACGACTTGCGTTGTAAAGGCAGCGTCGTAATAGCAGCGCGGTGTAATGCCCGCGTTGTTAAGGATGTTTCCCGCCCGCCACGGCACTAAGTCAGGGTACCAGATCAACTGGCACAAGTCGACACTCTATGACCCCCGAGGACGGAAAGAATGGCCCCAGCTGCCAGAGAGTTTACAGACGACCGGAGAGGGATTTCAGTATTTAGGGGTATTTATCACAACAGACGGTGACGCCTCGTACGAACGCAATGTTAACCGGGTTATACGTGAGTTTAAAACCAACGCTTGTAGATGGCAATTGATCCCCCTGACGATTCTCGGAAGGGCTGCTTTGTTCAAAATGGTCTCGCTCCCGAGATTCCTATACCCTTTTCAAAATGAATACTTCCCGGTGCCCACCAAGACCTTTCGAGACGTTCATGCGGAGCTGAGGTCGTACTTATGGCTGGGAAAGCACCCCAGAGTGGCGCTGCCGACTCTACAGAGACACCAATATGATGGAAGGATTTCACTCCCGGACCTAGAAGCCTACTACTGGGCGGAACATCTGACCCCTATTAATGACTGGCTACATGCACCTGCCGCACACCCCACGTATGCACTAGAAAGACACACCGTGGGCGCACATTCATGTTTCCACTACATATACGGAGGGAAGGGACAGGCCAGACTATTGCCAGCTACTAAAATCACACTGGGGGCGTGGAAGACAGCTACGAAAACCACTGGGTGGGCCCACAGACCTACGAAGCAGACGCCGCTATGGGATTGTTCCTGGCTGAGGGAACTCGACAAGCTGAGAGGGTTTCGGGGTTGGGACGCCATTGGCATCTCTACCCTGGGTGATGTAGTCAAAAACGGGACGCTAAAGTCGTTTCCTTCCCTGCAGGCAGATTTTGGGCTACACCGCTCCCAGTTTTTTAAATACATACAACTGAGGCATGCATGGAGGGCGGTGGGGGCATTACAAGAGACACTTCCCTAATACGCGCCACTGGAGGGTCGACTGCTACAGGAGAGGATCCCTGAAAAGGCCGTATCCCTGACATACAAAACTATTATGAGTAATATACCAAATAGACTGGAGGGCCTTAGGGCCACATGGGAACAAGAAGTAGGGGAGATGGATGATGTAGACTGGGGTGTTGTACTGATGCACCCTAGGGAAGTAGCAATTAAATCACGTCTCCGCCTAATACAGTTTAAGATCCTACACAGGGCGTACCTTGATAGAGTGCGGCTCTATAAAATGGGGAGAGTGCCAGACCCTAGCTGCCTGCTCTGTGGGCACAACAGTGGAGGTTTCTTACACATACTATGGCTATGCCCGCACATTCAGACCTATTGGGGCGAGGTCACCGCTGAGTTGGGTGAGATACTGGAGATAGACATTCCATTAGACCCGAAACTCATCCTCCTGGGAATGACCAATGACGTGGACCTAGCTCGTCCACTGCTCTTCTTTTTAGTGTTAGCTCTGGTAGTGGCCAAAAGGGACATAGCTAGGAAATGGGGGGCGCCAGATACACCTCAGATAGGGGAATGGATGAGGGGTATGGACATTTACATGGCGACCGAAAGGGTCACATACAAAGTGAGAGGGTGCCCGAAGAAGTTCCGTAGAGTGTGGGGTAAATGGAGATAATACCATGGCCTAGATGGAGGTCTCTAAGGAGACTCGACCATGTATACGCTGGATTGGCATGAGGGGGAATGTTGTTCGGAATCGAGGGCATGGGACTAAAAGATTTGGTGAACTGCCATGGATGAACATCTGAACTATGACACTGTGATATTGAACCTTGAAGGAAATGGAAGGGATATGGGGTGGGGGGCGCGGGGACACTGCATGATAGTGACATGCTTGTTATGTGTTCTTTCCTTGTTGCAAAACAATAAAAATGTTTAAAAATATATATATATATATATATCAATGACCACCACAGCTTGGGAAATATCTCCCAGGATATGGTGGTCATTCTTTTTTTTTCTGACCCTCAACACCAGATTTTCCCCAGCGGTGACATACAAGAGAAAAACAGACACTATATGATGCATTCTTAATAGGGTGGGCACTGCATTGTACTTCCTCCCATGGCTCCTACTCCATCAGGCCAATGGTGGAAGCTTTCTGTTGACACAGCCAACTGGGGTTTCTTCAACAAAAGTCTCAATGTCTGTCTTTCTCTAAATGATGGAGGGCGATCGAATGTATGGTGAAAAGTGTACTCCATTGCATTTGCATAACAGTATACCCTGTCCTTCAAACTCTAAATTGGGACCATAGTCATTAACTACTTTGGGATCTTAAGGCATATGCAATAGCCCCATGAACATAATTCTGGAGTAACCCATTCAAAAAGAGTATTGAACTGGGAGTGGCCCAAAGAAATGCTTAACCCTGAAGTGGGTCACAAATTCCTGCTCGTCATTTGAGATAATTTGCACTCCATTATTGGAAACTATGTGCATAGGAAAACTTCTCTTTTGAAAACCCCATGGCTGATCTCAATTCAACTGTGATCAGAGTTGGCCCCGCTGCACCATCAGAAGCCCGTATGCAAACCCTTGGTCAAATTATGCATATGCCAGTTGAGTTGTTCTCCCCACCTATAAACACTAGGCTCCCAACCATCTCTTAACTCCCCATTATCTTAAAATGAAGATATTTTAACTATTGTCAACAAGTGTGTTCTATCAGAGTTGATTCGTTTGAGCCACACTGGGCCCCTGAAGTTTCCCATAGCTGACGTGTCCTGCACAGGTCCAAAGTCATTGTGGGCAGTCGTGGGCTAATTCCCTGTACACGTTCCTCCTGCACTCAGCTCCACTCAGATGCGATGTGCATGCTGGGAGAAGTACACATTGGGCCCCAGAGCAGTAATTCACTCCTAGTTGCCTCCAATACAACTCTCTATGGGTCACCATGCTGAAGTCAGAGCACATGTCCACAGTAAAAGCCCTGCGGGGTTCCACCTTTAAATAATCACTCTTTTCATCTGCCAGAGGGCTAGTTCCACTCCCCCACTCCTTCTAACAGGCACGAGCTGTACTACGTGTTGCTTCACTTTTTATAAGGAGGAAAGTCAACAGAAATGCCAGATACAAATAGAGAGCGACGTGAGGCACACCTACGAATGCCGCAACAATGTCAACACATATAATAACCCCCTTTTAACCAATAATTTAAATATTCAGTTATCATGCCAAAGCCTTGTAATATTTTGCATAAAACTCACAGAAACCTAGAAACAATATTATGCCCAGGATTAGTGGAAAAGAGCGCGTAATGAATGGCAAAAATCAAACTTGGGTTAGAAATGTTCCACTCGCTCAATATAACATGACACTTCATCTTGCAAACATATAAGTTTGTCCCCACTTTAAGGTCATGCCCAGTGACATACGGATGCTGAACAAAGGCTAAAAATCTTATGCTATCTTAAACGTCAGCAACATTTCAGATAACACCTTGAAACACTAGAACCTACTCCAAATCACCAAACAGTTAATTCACGAGACAGTGAAAATAGAGTGGACTAAGGCAAACTCAAGAGCACGCTCAAGAACTGGGATTTGTCCTCCAGACTGACAAATGCAGTCACTGTAACAAAGAATGTGTTCCAGCTAATGTGGAGCTATCCTCCTAGAGTAGGAACATAGCCAACAGTCAACAGACAGTAGTTAATTGATCTTTGGCAAAAATAACATTATTTAAAAACACTATTTTATAACTTTACTCAAAAACAGTTAATACAATTCCAGTTTCTCATAGGCTTCACAGTGAGAGTCTATAATCACTTTAATGACTTCACCTTCTCTTTTTGCATGTCCTTCCAAAGCATCTGTCCCATGCATTCATCTTTACATACAAAACAGTAAACAACGTATAGGGGTATGCAACATCTCATATATACATCTATTCTCATTTACTTATTGAGCTCTGGTTCATATCCTCAATTATACTTATACACTCAGTGAATTATTAAGGTATTCAGGCCATATCAGAATTAATGAGCTGACTTCTTGCATAGAACAAATCGGTGCTGACATGTTTCCTTCCTCTTTATATATCAAGGCTTTTGGAATTTATCTATTTACAGCTCCGGTTCATCATTGAGCTACTCATTAGGGTCTCAAGTATACCCATGCTTTTGTAGTAATCCGGTTTCATTTGCAAGGCACATACATGGTGTAGTGGGGAAATACAACATAGCCATCTAAGATGGGCAGCTGAGGCAAAAAAGAAGACAATTTGTTGCCTAGATGTGGGTACGACCCAAAACCCCTTAGAAGCAGTCTTTACAAAAGTGACACTAAGACAAAAAGGAAGGGAGTACTCGAGGTCACAGGACCTAGGTTATTTAAGAAACAAAAAATCGGTAAAAAACATGATAGAAGTGTGGGAAACCGATATAGGATATCCATACCTAGAAGCATTCCCGAATTATGGATTTAGGTGGGATATTTTAAAAATGAGAATTGGCATTATCCCTTGGAGAGTGGAGGAGAAAGTCACGGCAGAAATGATGTACCCAGATGGTTTTTGCAAGTGCGGTATGGGGTCTAAGTGTGAGATAATGCACATTCTTCTTGACTGTCTCAGGTATGTTGAAGTGAGAAAACGGATTCTGCGACCTATATTCATAAAATATAACACAAGAGTGAGAGCCCAAGCAATCAATTTAGTGCTAAGAATGGAATATCTAGAAATAGCTATAGCTTTGGGTTATTACCTGAAAGAAATTAATCAAATGGTCAGGAGAAAGCTCAAAGAAGTGTAGTGAGAAACCCCAGTTACCCTGTATACAATAAATGAAGAAGAGTAACTCAGGCAGGATAAGTCCAATGGGTATTAATACCTTTTAATCTCCTTATAGCAATGATGGACTGATGAAGATAACGAACAGCCCTGACTTTAAAAAGTCTAAGATAATTCGGATTTTAAGTAGAATGTTTTGTATGTTTTATACTTTTTAAAGATTTTAACAAAAGTTGTACGCTGTTTTATTAATAACTAATTATGTACATTATCCTGAATTTTATTCGATTTGGTTTTAAAGACTAAGGTCTAAATAAAACAGAGTTTTTCTCTCTCTCAATTATACTTATACACTCAGTGAATTATTAAGGTATTCAGGCCATATCAGAATTAATGAGCTGACTTCTTGCATAGAACAAATCGGTGCTGACATGTTTCCTTCCTCTTTATATATGAAGGCTTTTGGAATTTATCTATTTACAGCTCCGGTTCATCATTGAGCTACTCATTAGGGTCTCAAGTATACCCATGCTTTTGTAGTAATCCGGTTTCATTTGCAAGGCACATACTCTTGAATTGCCTTTGGAGGTAGTTTCTTCCTTTTAATTGTAATATATACTCTTCACACTTCTGTATAGTTCTCTTGTCTACTCCCCCTTTCTCCAGGAACACATTTAATACCTTGTTCTCAGTTTCCGCCTATTTCAAAACATTTGTCAATTATTGTTCAACTATGTAAACTCTATCAAACTGTGAGTGTATGGTGGAAGACCTTTTGGCCAGTAGTAGTGCCAAGTCTATAAATTTGCATCTGTTTTATTGTTTTCTTCCTTCTATTCATTTTTCCTGATAGACAAGTATCTTCATCATTAGGCCCACTTGTTCCGCCAGTTCCCTTTTGTACATCCAATCACTCCCAAATTGTTAAGTGGTGAAAACATCCTAAGGTTTCACAGCAATTAGTGGGAAGGAAAGCATTCCTTCCACCACAGTGGAACCCAAACCATCAAAAGCCACCAAATCATTATTACACATTTTCAACCATGCATTCCATATCTAGGTTGGCTCCCTCACAACAGGTAAAAACAGAAGAGTGTGACTTTGTATAGTACAAATTGATCAGGTATTAAACAGATACCTATGTGCAAAGCTAATGACATACCCACATATGGCTTCCACAGTCCAACACAAATTCCTGAAGTGTAGTGTAAGGCAATTACAAACACTCAACCCAAAACAACAGGGAGAAATATGAGGAACAGAAACCCAGCCATGCCATAAGCTAGCACCCCGGCCATGGATTTATAAGGCCCTCATACCTCTTGCATCTCAGACGTTGACTGCCCTGAGGGGCAATTGGAAGCTGATACAGGAAGAATATTTCACAACAAGGAACAACCGTCCTCTAGAATTCCCTCGCACAACCACCAGAAAGCAAAGTTCAAATTAGTACAATACTATTTGCTGCATAGAGCCTACCTCTCTTCCGTTGCTCTTTATAAATACTTTCCCTGAGCATCACCGACTTGCCCTCTTTACTTTGTAGAAATGTCTTACTTCACACACAAGCTCTGTCCTAGCCACACTCTCTTCAATCTTGGCCAAGCCAATTCCAGCAGACTTCCCTCTAATAGCCCTGGGGATTTACATGTGCTCTAAAAAAGATTGAGCAGTCACACGCTTCAGTAACCTGGCTCTAATCCTAGAAAAGAGAGCTATCACTTACCATTAAAAATACAAAGCCCTCCCTGTTTGGCTGCCTGGTCTCAAACTCTCCTCAAATTGGGGTACTGAGAAGGGATGAGTACTGCGGAGGGAAATGGACAGAGGAATTAGATAACTCCCCTTGGCGGCGACATGGGAATCCCTCATTGAGCACTTAACATATATCATGACCAAGAGGGCTCCACCTTCTAGCTTCACTGCAGCCAAGCTCAGTAAGGTGACAATATCCACCTTCCATAAGTGAAACGTCGCCTTGTGATGGTATCCATGCAGACTTAGCAATGCAACACTTTCCCCTTACAGCTAATTCGATCAAGTGGTGGAACTACTACTACTTGTTAACCTAGCAGTGAACGCCAGCGTTAGACTCCATCCAAGCACGGGCCATAACTTCCCCACCCCATGTTCTGCCATTGTCTTCCTTTGCAAGTTTAATTATGTTTCTTTCTATTCAACTTGTCTTGGCAAAACAGACACATCCTACAGTGCAAACCTTGCTAACTGCCAAACTCTTGAATGCAGTGCTGTTTGTATTGATTTGCCAGGAACCCAGCACATTATAAAGTTTGAAGTGTTGCTCATTGAACATTAACATTAGTAATGTGTTTGCTAATATATTAAAATCACAAAATGGCAATGACATACGCTAGCATAATTACAAACAATACCTGGAAATAATAAATATATTTTATATTTACAACCGTGTTTATACTTCAGAATGCATAGTCTGTGCTACAGAGTCATTACACTAATAATCAATGTATGCAAATATGACTTAAGATACTCTTTCGGACAGTTCTCAACTATAGTATTAGATTTCGGTATCTAAACTGATCGCAAGGATACAAGAAAAATCCATTTGATTAAGTTCATTTTTATAGTTCATATTGTATCTTTAACAGTGTGTTTTTGTATTTATTTCTGCCTTGAGAAAGCAATTTTTTTTTGCAAAACGTGTTGGCTTAAAACCGAGTAATAGCATTTGTAAAAACTAGGCCATATGCATGAACACGTTTTCCGTTGGACACAGAATGGGCAAACCCCTTTGATGCATCTGGCCCATATATGTAAACAAGAAACAATTAACTTAAATCTGAATTTTAACGGGACTAGAGACTTTCATAATTATCTGAACAAAATAAACACTAATGTATTTTTCTGATCACAAGGATTGTGTGGGTAAATCTGACACTGCTTAGATACAAGTTTTATAAAGTATTATTTTCCATTGTCTTTAGCAGACATCTGAACTATGCTATTCCTACGTAGTTCAAGTGGAATCCCTTTAATGCAGTCTTCAAAGGCCCAAATACGCTGTATATGGTGCAGGAAGAAATAAAGACGTATTGCAACTGCACTGGTTTGGACAAGATTTACAAAGAACAGCTGGAAACTGCTTTGTGGAAAGAGCTTAGGTCGACCTAGCCTCTGACAGCTCAAGGTATTCTACCACAATATTATCCAAACACTCCACGTATTCATTTACAGAAAAGGTTTAATCATTGTCACAGATAATTAGGCCCTTGTCAGCATCTGTGGAGCAAAAAGCCAAGCAGCCAACCTGCATTAAGTGGAGAGGCCTGAACCTGAAGTTCTAAATCATAACATCTCAGTATTTATTGTATAGTTACTTAAAAGCCTTTGCAAGGAAAAAATAGGTTTTCAACCATATGCGCCACAGACAACAGGCATCGAAGTCGTTACAAAAAGTTTAAAAACACAGTTCTCTATCTAAAAATATTTAAAAACCGATGCAACTCAGAAGACAAACTTATCAGCCTCGAGCCAAAGTCAACATTTAAAAGCATTTAAATTGTCCTGATCTTCAACTTGTTAAAAAAGTTGCCTTCGACATTTAGTCTGACTCTTCCGTGCTTTAGGATGTCAAAAGTAAATGTAAAAGTCCATACTGATATGCATATATGTAAATATAACCAACTATGGCTAGCATTCTGTACTTTCAATGTCAAACAAATCACTTTTAAATCAGATATATTCTTAAATCTGGGCTGGGAATATTCTTTAAATAGTTTTGAGTTTCACATGTCCTCTTATCAGTATGAAGGCACTTAATTGACTGCCTGGTAAAAATGTACTGTTGATCCTTATTAAAAAAATAATTTCTTTGTCACTAAGCTTAGATGTCTTTTGACAGCAGTATCCTATTCTGGATTCAACTAATCAGGTGCTGGCGTGTGGCCAGATAATAATACTTTATTCGATTTAAAAAAAAATCATAAAAGGGTGGACTTACCACCATGCAAGCGGTATTTACATCATAAAAACAACACAGAATAAACTTTGAGTCGAGTTAAAAATTAATAACATGCTCTGCAAAAGTGGCAGAAAAAAAGGTCTAAGAGAAGAAGAAAAAAGTATAAAAAAATAATGGTTATTCAAACAAGAGGCTCGTTATTATTAACTCATGATGCACAAAAACAACCATTGGAAAAAAGGGAGGGAAAGTCTGTGGTCTGCCAAAGCCTGTCCTATTGTCCAGGGACCTCTTTGGATGGTACCCTTTTTTCCACCTGTATGGCGGCAAGGTTCAACAAGCATTTACAATGCAACGGTTTCGCCTTTGCAAAAGTTAGAGCTATTGGCATTGTGAATGACAAAATGTTTATTTATGTGTTGGTTTTGAAAACAGATAAATAAATGACATTGTCATTTACATTGCCAATAGCTTAATCTCTCGCAAATGTGAGACCTATTGTACCCTACTGGACGAGCTCAGCAGACAGCAATTACTTGCAGACGAGTTCTATAACACAACAGTGTTCTGCTCCAATGTCCACTTATCCAGAATGTTCCGCTCTGCCCCAATGGAAAAGCACTGCGATGCAAGGCTGCTGTGTCTCAGAAGAGAGGCGCTGTGGGTGAAGGGGTGGGCGTCCCCTTCACACTTGCACCCCTGCCCCCAGTGCAGAAGTCTATGGTTGAAAAGGGAGCAGCCCTTCTCACTGTCTGCTTTGCCCCTGCAGAGAGGCCCTGTGAATGAAGGGGACCCGGGTCCCTTCACCCGGCCCTGTACCTCGACGGAGTTAGTCACACAGAAGGGGTGCGGGCCTGAATGCAATTTGCATGCTGCCGGCCGGACCTCCCGAAGCTGCGGCCCTCCTCCTCGCGAGGCGCGCACGGTTCCTTTTGTGTGGATTTACGGGCTGAGGCTTCAATGATCCCCCGCACATTTGCATTTAAATAGCGACATCAAGCGATTCGCGTGCCGCACACCAGTGAGCCCCCAGATGTCAGACCCGACCGAGTCAGTCAGATGGCCGCAGCCCAGCTGTCCCGGCCCCACATCATACCGAAGCATTCAGTGACCTTAAAGGGGCAGTACTCGCACTACAGTTGGGGTCGGGCTTCCCTTCACTTTCGACAAATAAGCAGAGTACAATACATGTATGTTTTTATATCTGTTTTTCTGGCAGCTCTGATTAGCTTTACGTGTCCCTTTTTGTGTTGGTATGAGTTGTGTTGCTATGCTGGTTGTGGCAAGTTTTCCACTCTGATTTTATAGCGATCTACAGAGGTAACAGTGAGGGGTGAGCAGCAATCTGCCAAACTGGACTGGATTACAATCCACATTCATGATTGCCACCAGGGCTATCAATTTAAGAGTACGTGGATCTCTGCAGCAGGTGCATTCACGCGTAATATATTTTTAAATGCGCTATGCACCCAATAAAGTAAGCCAAAACAAATGTACTCATTTCTTTTTAAACAGGGTTTTTACAAAACATAAATGTAAATTGACTATCAGACTCTGCACCTTGTGACTCCATCCCTTTTCTGCTGCTATCCCTAGGCGAAAAGTGGAGGCAGACACAGAAGCTGTGTTTTTCATTTGTATTTATTTATTTAATGCATTTTTATACAGCGCGGACTTTACCAACAGGTGTCAGAGTGCTTCACAATAGAACCAAGTACGTTACATGAGAATTTCTACGTATTCACACATTACAGATACAAACGATAAAGAAGAAAAAGATAAATAAAACAATTGATGTTCTACGTTTCGTAAGTATGTTTTGAAATTAATATTACTTTGGGCGCGCCTTTCTCAAAATACGTGTCACAAAACATGTTATGCAAAAAACGACACCCGTTATGTTATTTTTTACATCCAGAGCACGGCACGCGGACAAAAGGCCGGTTCGTGAACAATGGTTTAACTGAAAAAAAGAAAAAACTGAACCGTAATTAAAGCTTGTTTACCAAGAAGGGCGCAGCTCAGGTACCACAGCTACAGCCCTGTCAGCGCCATCCTATCCATAGCATGTGCCCATCCCTGACTGGAACATTCCGCTCGGAGCGCCTTCCAATGGCACTCTGGGAAACATAGGCCTCCTCCCGCAAAGAGTAATGTGCTGCCTTCCGTTATGCTTGAGCACCGACACTACAATTCCCGTCGTGAACTGCAGGCGTCGAGACGTGCGGGTCACAACTGGAGATGTAGTTATCATTTGCTCCCTAGATCCAGACTTAACATTGGAAAGAGGAGCTATGAACTACGAATCCCAACGGCCAAAAGAGGACATCGAAACCCCACCCGCACTGTTTGAACGGTGCCTCCAGGACACAGCTGGAAGGGGTGTGTCTGTGAGGATTTCTGGTGTTTGTGTAGAGCGGACTGGGTGACCAGTAGTTGTGGGAAATAGTGCTCGTGCAGCGGTATCGGAGGGCGGCAGCTGAGGTTTAGTTTTCCCGCCGTCCACGGCGCAGCACCTCCGTCACAGAGTTTTTCGCCCTTTATGACGGGACAATGATGGTGAAGGAGGACGAGGTGTTGCGCATCGCCAAGAAACTGGACAAGATGGTGTCCAAAAGGAAGACGGTGAGTCCTGGCCGGATTCCCAGCATCCCCGGTGCACAAGGGTCCGGCCTGGACCCGTTGTCTGGGGATGGAGGGGAAACCGGCATGAAAGAGCCGACATGATTGATATTGCTAGGTGAAGCGCGCCAAACCCCGGCAGTGTTGTTGTCCGGGAGGGAAACACTCAAAACGGTCAGCAGTTTAGGAGATAACATGCCAACTGCCAATCCAAACTATATAATACGACACCACAGATATCCTCGCGTTAATTTAGACGGGTAGAGAACTTACTAGAACCCAACATTGGTTTACTTGCATCATGGGTGTTAAATGGGGCCCATATTGCCGCCGGGGGCAGGACTGTTTAGTATATTGTGTATGTAGGGTACAGTTAAAAAAAAAAAAGTCAGCTCCCCGGCCGGCAGCTAATCACAGCGCGGTCCGGGGAATGACATCACGGAGGTGTCCCGGGCCTGCAGCCAATCACAGCGCTGCCCGGGACAAAGGGGCGGGACTTAAAAAAAGCCAGAGAAACGCCCCCGAATCGCGTTTTCCCCGAGAAAGCGTGATTGACAGCCTCTGTCTGCCAATGGCTAGCGTCCATTTATGGAGCTAGCCAATGGGAAACAGAGGCAGTCCGAACATCCCTACTGAAGACAAAAGTTTTCCTTCTGGGAGGGGCACTGCGTGCCCCTCGCCAGGTCGAAACCTAAAAATGTTATGGTTTTACATGATAGTTCTATCCAAGAACCGCTTAGGCATCTTATCACCGCCGCCCTGCAAGTTCTCACCTGGGCTTCTCTTAAGAGAGATCGAAGAAGCGTCTTTCTTAGATTTTGGAGTGCCGGGCATATACATATGAGGTGCAGTAAAGACGGCAATCGGGAGTTGCCCACTGCCGTAGCCATTTGGGAGTGAGGTCTTTGGACGAGAAGCAACCCAACCTTAGAAGGCTTAGTTTCCTTTTATAGTGGTCCCTGAAGCATTCTTTCAAATAATCCTGTGGTTTTAGGTGGGTATATGACGGCAAAACGATCCAGGCATGGCTTTTGCCAGCCACTGCTGCTTTGTCCATGAATAGTGATGATTGCTTGACTGCTTTCTTGATTATCAGTTTGAAGGCAGAATATGTCATGGGCAGACGCCAAGATTCATCTAGTTTTAATGCCTCCAACGCTTGCCTCAAGATCTTGTATATTGAGTCTGGCTGCCCGGCCTGTTTTTCGACTTCTAACCAGCATAGGTGGGCCAGGGATTCGTCTTCTGCCTCCCTCATACGCCAATAATATTTAACAAGTGCTCCTTGTCTTGCTGGGAGCTGGTTAGTGAGACCGAACTCCAAACGGATTTGGGCTTGCGAAATGTGTCTCGGGATTGAGAAAAGAGTTTTGAACAGCCTAGATTGGGCGAGATTTAACGCTGTAGCGTCCCGGATTGCCAGTAGTTCGGAACCGTATGTCAATGATGGCTAAAATTTGGCAGCTACGATGTTGAGAATGTGGCCGGTGGAATGACCTTTTAATTGATCAGTCAATCAAATTCTTTATTCAGCTCTAGCAAGCCATAAACGTCATATCATAAAATACATGGTACAAAGGGGTTCACGCATGGTTAAAAAATCAGAGGGAAAAAAACACCATAAAAACTTCAGATAAGGTCCATTAAATAGTGTGATAGCAGCAAGATAACAAAAGGTTTTATACTCAAAACGATTTTCCAATGCTAATCCTGCAGCACCATTTGTAATCCTAGGAAGAAGATTTTGTTTATAAGTGCGAATCAAAGGAACAACAGATAGGGCCCCTTCTTATGTGCTAAATTGAATCAATTTGCCCATTATCTTTGGAGTACTGGCTTGCAACCCTAGAAGATAGTCACCATCACCTTTCCAAGATATTTGTATGCTATTCACCTTTGTACTTTAATCCCATTTATATTGCAAAGAAATTTGAGGGACATAAGAAATTGAGGTTTTTGCTTAAGTAGTGAAAACCCATCTCAAGCAACAACCACAATACTTGTTAAGATGAACCACCAGACTCACCAAATAACCTGTGCTTAACCCTCTGTTAGCTTAGCACAAAAGCAGGCAGATTTAACTTAGATGCACTGTATTTATGCAGCCCACAAACAGCGATAAAGTGAAAACCCAACACAAGAAAAATCCCTCACCAATGTAGAAAAATAGATAAGAGTTAGTAAACAGTTTGAGATGAAAATGACAAAAATCCAATATGTGGAACTGGAAATGAACAATTTTAAAGGTTTTGGTAAAAATAGTACCAAGAAGCAGAAAGCGCTAACTGTGGGTATGTGGTTGTGCTCGACCGGGGCAAAGTCACAGGTTCAGGCACACTGCGATGGAGTGAGTACTGGATTCAGGGATCAGGTTATTTCCGCTGAAAAAAATATCTTCCCAAAGTCCGGCAAGAAGAGATCAAAACTTCAAGATTTCACAACAGGAGCACTTCTTGAGGATCAGGAACGTACTCCAGCAGATACCAGCAGGGCTCAGGCAGGCCCAGGTGCAGGTCCAGGTGCAGGACCAGGTAGGACAAGTTGCAGAAAGTCAGCTGAACAGTTGCAGGAAGGCCTCTGGAGTGTGTGGTGTCCCTGTATGTCAACTGAACAGGAAGTCATCCAACTGACCTTTGGAGTCTCTCTTATGGTCCTGGGTTCAAAGAGATGCCCTCTCTCCTTCAATGAACAAGGCAGGCCTATAGTTGCAGGCAGTCCACTGAAGTACAAGGCATGCCTCAAACAACAGGGTAGTAGTCTGAAGTACATGGAAGTCCTCAAACAGCGGGAAAAATTCTGAAGGACAAGCCAGCAGGCCAGTCCTCTGACAAACACGGTAGACCTCAAGCAGGAGGGTAGTCTCCTGGAATACAAGGTAGTCCTTCTGCAGTTTTACCGCAGGGCCAGGAGTGCACTGAAGAGTAGACCTGAGGGTCCACTATTTATACCTGGTGCCACCTTTGAAGTGGAAGAAACTTATGGAGTTTCTCCCTACCCTCCCCCTCCCCAAAGATGGTTCTGGAATTTCCTTCCTCCCTGCCCAGGTCCCAAAATGCCTTGGGTGACAAAAGTCTGGTATCTGCCTCCTTCTCATTCTGACAGGATGGCCCTGTCCCAGCTAAACCTAGACCCTATTGTTTACTTCCTGAGCCAATACACATTCCTAATGGAGGAGCAATTAACCGACCTAGGAAACTGGAAACTCCTAGATGGCCTCAGAAGGTTTTGGGGTAGGAAAATGCAGACTTTCTAAAAATGTCATTTTCAAAATTGTTATCTAAAATCTAACTTTACCCTTAAAGAGGGTTTTAAATTGCAATTCTTTTGAGACCAAACATGACGTTTCTACCTGTTCCCAATCATTAGCACTTTTTAAATGTAATAAGGTAACCCTATGGGAGAGATAAGCCTCACAGTAGTGGAAAACTAATTTAGACTTTGTTGCACTATCAGGACATATAAAACTTAAAAGTATGTGTCCAGGTTATTTAAAACAATACACCCTGTCCTATGAACTGTTTAGGACCTACCCTAGGGGTGCTCTATATGTATTAAAAATGGAGGTGGTGGCCTGGGAAAAGGTTTATTTTGTCAGATTAGCAGTTTATAACTGCACACAGGCTGCAGTGGCAGGCCTGTGACATGTTTTAAATGGCTACTTTTAGTGGGTGGCACAATGAGTGCTGCTGCCCACTAGTAGCATTTAATTTACAGGCCCTGAGTACCCAAGGTACCATATACTAGGGTGACCAGGCAACACAGAGTTCCTCAGTATTGATTTTCAGTGGACTGTCCCAGCATCTGACGCTTTCCTTCATTTTCAATACATGTCCCATTTTTTGGGACAAAGGTTAAGTCAGGGTTAAGGGTTAAGTCATTCTACAAAGCAGAAATAAAACTATGCTTTCAACAGGAGTCTCTAAATTCTGAAGTGATTTAAGCTATACTCTGTTTATTTCAGGAAGCACAGGAGGAGGTCGGCTGCTGCTTGCGGGGAGGGAAGAGAGAGTGGGGAGGAAGGCTCGGGGCACAAATAATGTTATATATATGTAGCCTTGTAAATGTGTGTGTGTGTGTGTGTGTGTGTGTGTGTGTGTGTGTGTGTGTGTGTGTGTATATATATATATATATATATATATATATATATATATATATATATATATATATATATATATATATATGTATATATATTCCACCAATCCTTTGGTATATGCACAAACCAAAAAGAACGGAGCCCAACTCCTTGATACGTGGAAAGATTGTTTAATTTTCAATTCACCGGCAAATCCTTGCCTGACGCGTTTCGGAACCGAGCTCCTTTGTCACGGGTTAATTTCATTTATGTTTGTTAAAGTATCACAGCAACATAAACATCAAAATAGGACTACTACACCACATCTTAGGCTTAGTGAAAGTGGCAGCCATTTTAAAGTGTTGCTTAAATTCATAATAATATTGCTTTTTTTACACATTTCAAGGATGAGAACTTTGTCTTTCTATTCAATATAATTCCTTAAGGTGTATTTCCTCATTTTCAATCTCAATTCGATTGATGTGACTCGTTATGATTTAAATGACAAAAATTCATAAACAATTCTGCCCCAGTGGGCATTAATAACAGTATATTCAAAGTTCCAAAACCATACTCCATGTGTCTCTTTCATATTGCAATATATACATTATTTACATTATATATATATCTTACCTTATTATAGTTAGGAACTAGTTTCCATAGGAGAATCGGTTTTTGACTTGTCTATATTTTTGGTGCCGGTTGACGAATCTTCACAAACATTTCCCCAGAAATTATGCCAGTGGGTCTAATTGTGCATGGAAAATTTGGGTTCATCATCAAGCGGGGGCTGAGAAAAAGATGGGGGTCAAAAAAGTGTGTTTCCCATGTTAATTACCATAAGGATTTTAGACACGACTATCGCATGGACACCAAATGTGGCAGAAAGTAGGTCTTGGTCCAGAAATTGTGCTTTTTATGATCTGGTGTAAATCCATACAGTAGTTTTACCAATATTAAAGAAAATTCAAGTTTGTAAATCTAGAGGCGCGAATCCTTGGTGAATAGTTTGCGGCGGTTAGCAAATCCCCTCGCCAACAGCAAAGATGTGATCGGCTTGTCACAACCTGTATAGAAAGTTGCATCCGTCATTATATACAACGGGACACGGTCCCGGGGACGCAAAATAAATACTGCAAGTTATATAAGGGATCAGGGTAGAGGTACTCTGACCCCATGTATGTGAGAAAGGGGTTTTCCAGGCATCCCTTATGTGCACAACACATTGAAAAAAATAATTTTCACAAGTGATATTCGTGAATTCTGCGCAAAGCTTAGTGCGTCCCGTGTAACGTGACGTATTTGCGTATATCCTAGTGGAAAAAAAAATACATTCAGATACTCACTCAGACACTAATGCAGTCACCCAGAGACCCACTCACACTGTTACACCCACTCGCACATCCACTCAGAGACCCAAGCACCCACTCGCTGACCCACTCATACACCCACTCACAGAACCACTGAGACATGCACCCACTCACAGACCCACTCTAGACACTCATGCACCCACTCACAGACAAACTCAGATACTCATACACCCACTGACAAACCCACTCAGACACTCATCCATCCTCTCACAGACCCACTGAGAGACTCACACACCCACTCACAGGCCCATGCAGTACTCACAGACCGACTCAGAGACTCACACACCCACTGAGAGACCCACAAGGAGACTTCTGCACCCACTCACAGACCCACTGAGACTTATGCACCCACTCAGATACCTATACAGCCACTCACACGCCCACTCACTAACCTTTACAGGCACTCTCACACCCACCCTCAAATGTTATAGGTTTCAGATTGGAAATACAATTTTATATGCACCTTTAAACCCCTCAATCCAGTGTGGGTAGTGCCTGCTAACAGACAAGACAAGGTAGGATTGATTAACTGCCGCTCTCTCGGTGGTCACAGTCTTCAAATCTACCATCTACTCGAAGACGAGAAATTTGACATACTGTTCTGTACCGAGACGTGGCTGGGTGAACTCTCTGATCCAGACATCATAGAGGCTTTGCCCCCTGGCTATTCCCTTGCTAGACTTGACAGGAAGGATGGCAGGGGGGGGTGGGGGGGGCATTGCTATTGCTACTAGAGCTGCAATACAATGTACCCTACTGCCTCTGAATATTGATCATTGTGAAGCGGGTGTTTTCACGATAAATATGGGACCTCAAACCTCCCTTTCTGGCATCCTTGTATACAGACCTCCGGGCAGGATGCATGATTTTATTGCCAACCTGTTGGAGGCCACTGCTCACCATGCGATCAGGAAAAAGAGCTTCCTTGTGCTTGGCGATCTAAATGCCCACTTTGATGACCCTTTAGACAGGGAGGCGAGCGACATTAGGTCTGCACTTCATTCTCTACAGCTTGATCTTATAAATCATGACCCCACTCACAGACTAGGGCATCTCCTGGATCCCATCTTTGGTAACCCTTCTAGAGTACAATCCTCTACTCCGATCCCGGTCCCTTGGTCTGATAATTTTGTCATTCCTTTTGCCATTCAGTCTTCCGAGGATGTCTCTAAGAAAGACTCTGTACAGCGTTACCCGCGGCGTAAATGGAAATCCTTCTCTCAGGCTACCTTCAATGAACATCTCACAATGGGTGGTCCGTTAGGAGGGACGGACTGTGATACTGCATACAGTCACCTTCAATCCCGCATTTTAGGCGCCCTTGATAAAACCGCCCCCATTCGTAATGGCAGCAATCCAAAAAACATGAGGAAAACCTCTTCATGGTATACTCCTGAACTCCAAACGCTCAAATCCTCCTGTAAAAAACTGGAGCGTGCATGGCGTGTTAACTTTTGCCCTATGTTTAAAACAAAATATAAAAAAATGCAGAAGGAATACTATAGAGAAGTTCGTATCTCTAAAGCCGCCCACTATAAACATCGGATTGATGCGGCAGAGAACTCCTCGAAGGAGCTTTTTAAAATCTTTAAGGAGATTTCTGTACTCTCGACTGATAATAGGTCCTCCAATGACTCAGTAGACACATGCAATCGGATTGCGAGATACTTCTCGGGAAAGATCTCGGATATCTATGCAAGCTTCTCGGGAAACCTCACCGCCACCTATGATCCCTTGGAAAACAGTGAGGCCGGACCCACGGAGTTATTTTTCCACAGCTTCCTGGTTCCTCCACCTGATATACTGGTAAAGGTTTGCCAAAGTGTCAAATCGGGCTCTCCTCGAGATCCTGCTCCTCCTAAAGTTCTGACTGCTAGTTTGGAAGTACTCGAGCCCCACTTTAGGCACATCATTCAACTCTCGTTCTCGTCTGCCTCTCTCCCGAGTGACTGGAAGAAGGCTATAGTGCTGCCTATAAAAAAGAAACCGAATGTTAGTCAGGACACTCTAGAGAACCTAAGACCCATTTCCCTCCTGCCCTTCCTTGCAAAAGTGACTGAAAAACTAGCTAATATACAGCTTATGGAGCACCTAGAGGCAATAAAAGCTCTTCACAGCTCCCAATCGGGATTTCGGAAGAACTACTCGACCGAGACGGCCCTCCTGCGAGCGACCGAAACTCTGCGGATGGGTGCAGATGAAGGGCACACTATGGCTCTCATTATGCTGGACCTCAGCGCTGCGTTTGACACTGTGGCTCATCCCATCTTGCTACAGTGTCTGAGCAGGGCTGGGGTCACCAAGGCGGCATTGGGCTGGCTCAGGGCCTTCCTCTCTGACCGCAGTTTTCAGGTCCAGAGTGGCTTGTTTCTTTCTGACAGCAAAGCCTTAGAACAGGGGGTGCCTCAGGGCTCTGCCCTGAGCCCCACCCTGTTCAACCTTTATATGGCTCCATTAGCAGAGGTGGTCCAATCATACGGCATAGATTTGGTATCCTATGCCGATGATACTCAACTGCTCATTTCCCTCTCATAGGCACCCACTTTGGCAGCGGCCAACTTTAAAACCTGCATGCAGGCGCTTGCTGGCTGGATGGACCAACACTGCCTGAAGCTTAACGGCTCCAAAACTGAGGTCCTAGTGATCGGGGGAAAGGATACCAGCTGGACTCAGGATTGGTGGCCTCCTTGCCTTGGCCCAACACCTATCCCTGGCAGGGAGGCAAAAAATCTGAGAGTATGGGTGCACCCGAAACTGTCTTTTGACAGCCATGTCAACAAAGTAGCAGGGAAGTGCTTTGGAATAATGAAGACCCTAAACCGCACTTTGGACCTTCTGCCCTTGGAGGCTAGAAAGACCATGACCCAAGCTCTAGTCACCTCCCGCATAGATTATGCGAATGTACTGCTACTGGGGACCACTGAGAAAAACATGAGGCGGCTCCAGGTGCTACAAAATACTGCAGCCCGGCTAGTTCTCAGACTCCCCAAAAGAACGGCATCAAAACCCACTCTGTCTGCCCTTCACTGGCTACCTATAAAAAAAAGGATCCTATTTAAGGCACTCTTAATCTGCTACAGGATTACCGCTTCAAAAGCCCCTGAATATTTGAAGGACTTAGCTATCCCCTATCAACCCAACAGAGCACTTCGCTCCATGGGCATGGGCCTTCTAAAAGTTCCCCGCATTAAAAAGGCCAGAATGGGTGGTCGCTCCTTCCGAGTGCTGGCAGCCAACCAGTGGAATACTCTGCCCTATGAAATTAGGCAGGCCAAGACTGAAACTGTATTTAGGAAGCTGCTAAAAACTCACTTGTTCATCCAGTAGCCTCGCTTACTGCCTGCTCCGTCACTCTCTCCACAGCGCGGGGACACGCCGGGATGGCGTCACCAGTGCGCTTTATAAGCCCCTTTATTATTATTATTTATAGTTAGGAAATGATGTTAAAAAACCATAGAAATTCACAAGAAAAAACAAAGGTTTCAGGGACGTTCTAGCTAGGAAATAACATTAAAAACCATAGGAATTCAAATAAAACAAAGGGTACAAAAACATTTTAGTTAGGCTCAAATTTCACTTGTACAAAACCAGTGAAATTTATCAGTTATAGTTAACTGACAAAACTATAACTTATGTCCCTGCAATGCAATGCTTATGGCCTCACATATTACATCACTTATGACATGGTCAGCCGGCAGTCATTGTGCTTCGCGTTACCGTGTGCAGATGTACAGGAAACTACAAGAACTCGGCGCAGGCTGAGGGGAGTAACCCAACCCTCCAACACATTGAGTGCACCCCAAGGGGGAATGCTGAAGAGTAACCCTTTCCTCAACACAAACTCAAAAGTGGGCAGATGAAGCGGCGAATATCTAATTGTGATATGCCCAACATGATGTGTTGCCTGTCAGGTTTATCTGCATACAAACATGCACTATGATCAAGTGCAGTGTCATTTTTTTTTACCCAATTATAAATCCTCTGTGGGCCTGGGGTAGTTATTACGCTATGCAATGACAAAGGTTGAAAGTCAGTGGGATTCCCTCACATATTCCTTAAGATCAATACTATTGTTTCACTGTGCAGTAGCAAAGGTTGGCGATTAGAGGGTTTAACCCACATCTTTCACAAGATCTGGAATCCTAATCTCAGAAAGTGGTTTCTATGTAACTTTAAAAGTCAGATATTGTGTTCTGTGCTGCCAATCAGTATAAAGTGTGATGGGTGATAAAAAATTCTGAATGCTTATTAGGGAGCCAGACTTTCTCTGTGTGACATAGTAGGGGGGACAGCCTCATATTGTGTACATCAGAGTGTGGTTCCTAATGTGGAATCTCTTTGCACCTGAATGGCATTCCACAGTACATTATCATTTAATCCAGTTCTATGTGTGGACAAGTGGTAAATCCACAGTTGTTCCTTCTCGAATAGGAGGTTCTGCAAATAGTTGAGACCTTCTTACAAATGTTCAATGTCAACCCATTGCATATTGTTTGGTGTGTGGCCTTCCCTGAGGAAGTGGCCCATCATCCATGTCGTGTTGCACTTGCATCTGACATTACTCCGATGTTTGCAGATTAGTTTCTTGATTTTCCTGATGGTCATTCCCCCATAGCTAAGCTCACAGGGGCATGTGATCATATAGAAGACGTTGGTGTAGTTACAGTCAGTGTGCTTTTTAATTAAACACAACAAGATGATGGACGGAGTGCTGAAACTTTTCAACCACTCACTCCCAGTCAAGAGATATGGGTTTAATTCATTGTTCTTTTGCTCACTATGCAACCCCAGTTTGGACCCAGCCATATGCAAATCAGTCTTCACCCTGCTCCTCATGGGATCAATCCCAACCGAACTGACAGGCCAGGTCCTCCCTGGACCAGAAATAAGCATCTTGGACCCGGTTTTGGCATATCACCCCCTCACCAGCCAGGCTACCTTGAATCCAGTGGCACAGTGAGCAAAGGACCCACGTCTGAGCATACCCTTGGCCACTGCCGGGCCAACTCCTCCTTGGCCTGGAAACAATCACCTATTATAAGAAAAAAACTGGATGAGGTCAATAAAGAGATGACTGAATATAAAGACAGCCTGACACAGTCAAAAATACAAACATTTCACAAAGACATGAAACGCTTTTCCTATCTATGCATTCGCCGCATTTGCACGGCTCTATCGGCCGTTTTGGGGCTTTTGAAGGGCTAGGAAGTTACTTTTTCACGGCAGCCATCTTTGTGAGGGCAAGAGCGGTGGGAGCGCTCTAGTGTCCCCATAAAAGGAGCCCTCTGACCGTGCTTGCGAGATTCTTGGCGAGTAGCATTCTAAAACGCGACCTGCAATGCACTGATGTGTACTAGTGTGTTGTGTGTTATTTACGAGTCACTTTGCTCGTTTTTACAGTGTTTTTAAAAATTGTATTTTCCATACTGTGTTGCAGACAGCATTCTCTCAGCCTACCTTCACTCATTTTCGCCGCATTTGCACGGCTCTATCGGCCGTTTTGGGGCTTTTGAAGGGCTAGGAAGTTACTTTTTCACGGCAGCCATCTTTGTGAGGGCAAGAGCGGTGGGAGCGCTCTAGTGTCCCCATAAAAGGAAACAGCAGTCTCCCGCGCTAGCGGTCGCGTTTGCGGGAGCGCCGACCCCAGCGCCGGAGTCACGCCAGAGTCCAGCCCGTCTGTGCCCGTCCACGCCCAGACGGGCCCAGGGCTTGATACTCTGCCGAAATCTACTACCATGAGGCGCGCTTATGAGCGCGATGAACTCATGGCTCTTCGGCATGCATTGCCTCAGAGAGCTGATCCGCCTATGCAATGCCCTTCCCCCCTCCCAGCTGAGGGAGCCGAGAGGAATCACTCCGCTATTAAAGGGAAGAATGACCTGGTTGTAGGGCTACTGAATTGTAGATCCCTCCCACGTCATGCTATAGAAGTCAACCTACTCATCCAGGATCTGGCACTAGATATCTTGTTTCTAACGGAAACATGGCTAACTCCCAGTTCCGATGCGGATATCGTGGAAGCTCTTCCACCGGGCTACCTTATCTGTCAGGTGGACAGACCAGAGGGACGAGGGGGTGGCCTCGCTATTGTATATAGGAGCCTGTTTGTTTGCAGGACGCATAGTGGCCAACTCTCGGATTGTGAGAGCTGTCACTTCGCCCTCAGGATATCCCCGACAGTGTCAATATCGGGTCTGCTGATTTACCGGCCTCCGGGCGCACTGGGTAATTTTGTGAGCTCCCTGGCAGGATCAGTGACGGCCCTGGCCGCAGCGACGGCCAACTTCATGGTGCTGGGTGATCTCAATCTTCACTTCAACAAGCCCACTGACCAAACGGCGCTGGATCTCCAGAGCGACTTACAGGAGCGCGAGTTGGTCTTAATTAACTCCGGCCCCACCCACGAAAAGGGACACCTACTCGACCCGATATTTTCGAACATTCCCCGCTTCACAGCTAGGCCGGCCCTTCCCCTTCCATGGTCAGACCATTTTCTGGTATCAGCTTTGTGGCAAATCGACCTACGACCTACAAGGACCAAACAGGCCTTCCTAGTGGACAGAGCCTGGGCCAGACTATCGGTTGACAACTGGTCCTCTATACTGAAAGATTCGCCTCCCCCTCCTGAGTCGGATCCCGTTAAGGCCGATGCCAATATCAACAGCTGGTTTTCCGCCTCTTTGGACGCTCTGATCCCTAAAAAGAGAGTTCCTAAGAGGGACAAACGAGTTGGCTCGGCTCCGTGGTACTCCGGAGAACTTCGCACCCTCAGGAAGGGATGCAAAAGGCTGGAGAGGTTATGGAGGACGAACTGGGAAGTCTCTAGGAGAGAAGAATATCGGGCTGCAATTAGGGGCTATAAGTCCGCCCTGCGACGCGCGAAAGCCCTATTCTTTGATGACCGCATCAAATCTGCTTCGAGCTCTTCTAGGGAGAGTTTCAAAGTGGTCAAAGAACTGCTCAAAGTTCCGGAGCCGGATGTGGTGCATGACAAACAAAAAAGCACACAACTGGCTGAGTTCTTCCACACAAAAATTGAGAAGATCTTAATCTCTCTGCCCCAGCCGAACCTATCTCAGGACATTGGCAAGCAGGTCGTGGGATTTCGGGCCAGAGAGAACGTTTTCCACATTGACACCTTTGGCCCAGTATCAGTGAGCGACGTCGCCAAAACTCTATCGTCGATTAAAAGTGGTTCTCCCATGGACCCGGTCCCCATGAAGTTTCTCAAGCAGGTAACAGCATCCATTGCAGCTCCCGTAACAGACCTTATGAACGCCTCTTTTGTCCAGGGTGTGGTGCCACCCACTTGGAAAATGGCTGTTGTTAAGGCTCTTTTAAAAAAGACCAATTTGGACCCTAATGATCTGGCGAACTTTAGACCTATCTCGCTCTTGCCAGGTCTCGGCAAAGTTGCTGAACGGTTGGTCAACAGGCAGCTGTCAGCCTTTTTGGAGTCGAATGGACTCCTTCGACCATCACAAACTGGATTCCGCCCAGGTCAGGGCACAGACACGGCCCTCTTGGCAGTTGTCGAGGAAGCAAGATGCATCCTGGACTCAGGAGGGTCAGTGGCGGTGATCCTCCTGGACCTCAGCGCCGCGTTTGACACCGTGAACCATCAGGTGTTGATCCGACGGCTGGCTGAGGTAGGGGTCTCCGGGGTGGCCCTGCAGTGGCTGAGATCTTTTCTCTCGAATCGTTCCAACCAGGTGTGGAATGGCCCTGAGAGATCCAAATCCATTCCCCTCCAGTGTGGAGCTCCACAGGGCTCGTCATTGAGCCCCACATTATTTAATGTATATATGGCCCCCCTGGAGGACGTAGTATCCCCATATGACATTAAAATCGTCAGCTACGCTGACGATACGCAGCTAGTGGTTTCCTTATCACATCTGGCCGACAATCCTGACATCTTGAACTCCTGCCTGGCAGATGTTCACACTTGGATGGGAGATTCCTCCCTCAAGTTAAACGGCTCAAAGACGGAAATAATGCTGCTGGGGAGTAAAACTACCCTTCTCCCGCCGCTCAGCTGGCCGGGATGTATGGGCGATCCCCCGGCCCCCAAAGATGCGATCAAAAGCCTTGGAGTCTGGCTAGAACCAGACTTGTCTTTCCGCACCCAAGCCAAGAAAACAGCAGGAGTATGTTATGCCCTGCTCAGGTCGGCTCGGAAAATCTTCCCTCTACTACCGGTAACATCGAGGAAGCTGCTGATTCAGGGTCTTATAACATCTAGACTCGATTATAGTAACGCCATCTTTTTGGGCACCCCTGAATCAACCTTTAAGACCCTTCAACAGGTCCAAAATGCAGCGGCAAGGCTGCTTATGGACATTCCGAGGACGCAATCAGCGAAACCGGCATTGAAGGCATTGCATTGGCTCCCCGTGCGGGAGAGAGTGACCTTTAAGGCACTTTGCACCGCGCATAAAATTCTCGCAGGTAAAGGCCCCCTTATTTTAAAAAATCTAGTGACTCCCTACAAAGCTGGCAGAATGCTGCGATCAGACACGAAACATCTCTTGATGGTGCCTAGAGTCAAAAAGGCCCGCACTGGTGGGAGAAGATTCTCATTTAATACGGCAAAGCTTTGGAACTCGCTCCCCCTAAAACTTCGAGCTGAACCCTGTACACTGCGTTTCCGCAAAGGTCTTAAAACCTTTCTGTTTCCGGCATAACGCCTCGATGCTGTCCCCTCTACCATCTGATGTTGTCTGGAAGCGCCGGGATGCCCAAGGGTAGCTGCGCGCTATATAAGATTTTAAATAATAATTTTAAATAATAATAAAGACATATCCACACTCAAACCCTGATTACACCCACGTAGATACACAACATGGCTTAACAGATCAAACCCTGATTACACCCACATCGATGAACAGCATGATTCAACAGATAACAACATGTGCGATGAAGCCTCATCAGACACAGGGAATTGGTCAAGTGGGGATAGCTTTTAAGAATAAACAACATGAAAAGAATAGATCAAAACAATGGCCGCAGGATTGGCAAAATACACTCCCCTCTAAAATCCAATTGGGTTACCACAACAGTTTTACCCTCCACCACAACCCCACCCATTATTTGGTTGGGAAAACCCTTTTCACCAGGACCAGCCCCCATGCTTCCCTCTCAATCAGAGGTTTCCTTTTATAGAGCGGGGAAGGAGAGGCAGAAGAATAAGAAACAAACAGATACACTGGCAATAGAACCCAACAGGAATGAACACCAGGAGCAAGTCGAGGGACACAAAACCAGGGACCAACACACACTCTGCATTGTGACCAACCTATCCTCAATAACACTCACAAATACTCATGTGAGGCTCCTGAATAAGGGTGGGTTTGAGCCCAAAGCACACCTCAACAAATTTCGCCTCCATTGAGAACTATAAGAATTTATCAGAAAACTAAAATTGAAAGCATTGTTTGAAAAACTGAACAAACTGGGGAAACATAACCCCCTGGGGACACAGGACTGAAGATTAAGTCGACTTTCTGTCCACAGTCTTTGACTATCCCCATTGAGATTCTCACATTTGAGCAGCCTGTATTTAATAAGGTGAAACAAATACAGGAGGGATAGAGTAACATTTACCACAACATAAGTAAGGAAGAGACCTCAGCACTTAGAGAACTGAAAACTAATCAATTATCACAAAAGAGGTTGACAAAGGTGGTGGTATTGTAATACAGAATAAAGAGGATTACAAGACCGAGTGCAACCGTATCCTGGGAGACAGGAAGAACTACAAAATCCTCCCTTTAGATCTTTCAACGCAGAAACAAGATTAAAAATCGAATGGAGAATGCCCAATCCTATGGGGCTATTCAAAAGCCACTATCGCGCTTCTGACATTTCTTTCTCAAACCGATAGTGCAGGGCACCCCTACATACCGGAAGGACACTAAGATCATCTGAACTTACTCACAGACATATAATACAATCCAATCAATAATTTATTGGTAAGCCTTGATATTATGAGCTTGTACCCAAGCCTACCTTAGACGGAAACAATGACAGATATCAGAGCTGAACTTGAGCAGGAGGAATGGGAATACAATACCCCGAACGTTTCTTACTAGATTGTGCTTGCTTAACCCTGTGAAGACCTTTTTTGAGTTTGAACGGACCATATCACTTGCACCGTTGGAACAAATTACATGTTCATGAACCTTGACAGCCTGTTCATGTCATTTCGACACCATAAAATGTAAAGAACATATGGATTTATCCTTAAATACAGACCTTTATTGATTTAATTTTGGTGTGTTTTTGTTTTTGCTCTTGTTTTTTTGATTCATGGTATTTGCCTTTTTCTTCCCTTTGCTTTTCATTGAGTATTACTGAAAGGTTTGAGTATTGGTATTCAGTTAACCTAGAATCAATTCTGTACCCGACAGAACCAACATATTCCACATTCTCGTACACCCAGGTTCTGAAGGGCACTGGGTCACCCCATTATACTTGATGCACATGCAGAAGCAGACACACAGTGGTTTCTTGACAGGGTGTGGTGTCAAGGATGACATGAGAAGAGGGGACACCACAAGCGGCACACCATGACACAAAGCTATGATTGAAGCAGGTCCCAACACACAGACAGACTTATATAATTTTAAGACATGGGTAACCCATTCAGTTAAATTTTCGATTCAATGATTTTCCCATTACAGACATGTGGTATCCTTCTATGTGCTATGTATGTGTAGTAGTTTCTGATTATAGAATGTTATTTATAGAATGTCATCATGTAGTCTTGTGATGATTCTAAGGGTGGCCAGGACCCTGTCAGTTGCTGCTGCTGCCTGCCTGTGCCTCCTGTGGATGAGATCCTTTCCTTCTTTGAAATGAATAAAGAAACCTTTAATTCGACTTATATCTGAGATGTACTTCTTCACATTGGCGACGAGGACGGGATGAGGATTTCATTTCAAATTTAAATATTCTTTTGGAAAAGAAGAACAATTTTTTTTCTCTTCCCTCTTTTAAAGAAAATTTCTCAAAGGATCTCAACACCAAGAAGAAAGAAAAATCTTCATTTTAAGGTACTTTATGCTAATTTTCGTTTTGCTATTCAGCTTGGGAAATTAAAAAAAAGAAGACTTTTTACCAATTTATGACTCTCTTCCTTTTACCTTACTGAAATTATATTCCTAGTAAGGAATAATAATTTTTCTACTTACTCATTTTTTTTTAAACTGGCAGATTTCCCTTTCCAACTGGAAACAAAAACGTTATTTTAACTTCTTTAAAAGAACCTGCTAATTAACTTCAATAGCTGCCTGCCTCAATAGCTGCCTACTGTTTTGCCTATCGACTTTCTGTGACTATCTACTGTGTTGCCTATCGACTTTCTGTGACTATCTACTGTGTTGCCTATCGACTTTCTGTGATTATATACGGAGTAAATTTTACTTGCCGAGTGAATTTTGCGTGCCGAGTCTCTTGTTTAACAATTAATAATTATTGACTTTCATTACCGTATGTTTTTATGACCGCAAGACCACCAACGAAAGGCTTTCATATATAAACAGCCTTAATCTTCAGCCGCGCTCTCACCCGCGCTCCAGGCTCATTGGTTGCGCATACGTGTGACCCTCCTGACTCTGACGCTGCGTTTCAAGCTAACAGGCTGACGCTGCGTTTCAAACACGCATAACGCGTCACACGGAAACAGTGACGGACATTACCTTGGCAACGCTTTTCCTGGCAACGCTCGCACATCCAGATGCTGCGTTTCGAGCACGCATAACGCGTCACACTCAAAGAGTGACGGACATTCCTTGGCAACGCTTTTGCTCTTGTCAACGCTCAGCTTCCTTGGCAACGCTGCAGCTGAATTTCGAGTCACACCGGCGCTTCATTTTTCTCTCGGCTGGAAACTTAAATACAAGCTTTTCTTAAATTGATACCGACTTTTCTTCATGGATCTTATTGTTTTGAAGACTTTTCTGTGATAACAACGATCTGAGCTTCGTGGGAAAGTCTCTACGCTGACACACTCAGCTCCAACAGTGTGTATGCTTTTATATACCTTTTCTGCACTGACACACTCAGCTTTGTTAGAAGTGCTTCAGTAGTGTGCAGTACCTTATTTACACTGACACACTCAGCTTTGTTAGAGTATATTGTTTTACTCTTGCTATATACCTTTTCTGCGCTGACACACTCAGCTTTGTTAGAAGTGCTTCAGTAGTGTGCAGTACCTTATTTACGCTGACAAACTCAGCCTTGTTAGAGTATATTGTTTTACTCTTGCTATACTTTCTTTAAATTATTTATTTATTTATTTATTTTAACAGGTATTGTTAGTATTCTTGTGTATTATAACTTAATTTTACTTCCCTACAGGTTCATTGACATTCTATTTTCATCTTTTGTGCTTATTGTACTAATCACTCATGCAGAACGTTACAGCTGCTCCTTTTTTCCTTTCTAAACCAGGTGATCCACCGATTCGCTGGTCTAAATGGAAAAAGGTGTTCCTAAATTATGCAAGGGTGTGCGGTACTTCTCTTTCTGCAGAAAGGAAGTCTGCACTTTTAATGCGCTGCCTAGGCTCTGAGGGGCAAGAAGTTTTTGAGCATTTACCTGAATTGTCTACTGAAGAAGCTAACAACTTAAATGAATTTGAGGTCAACATTAAAAAACTGGATAAACATTACTTGCCAAAAGTGAGTACCATTTTAGAAAGGTACCACTTTGGCAGGCGTATGCAGAAAGATGAGGAGTCTATAGAAACCTATATCACAGCTTTACGCAAATTGGCTGCCACTTGTAAATTTGAGGGTACTTTAGAAGAAAGGATACGTGATCAATTCATGTTAGGATGTTGTCTAGAAAAAGTTAAAGATGAACAGTGGCAAAAAGATGATCCTAATTTAGATGAGGTTATCACTATAGCCAAAAGATTAGAACATTCTGATGCATGTGTAAAGGTTTTTAAAAAAGAGAAAGAGGCATCTGAAGAAAAAGTCTTAGTTGTTAAAAAGAAATCCCTGGAAAAAACTGATCTGAGAGCTGCATCAAATACTGCTAACTCTGCTTCTTCTTCTTACAATTATTCCAGATCCTCCTCTAATTCCAAACTAAAATGCTTTCGTTGTAATGCCTCTGATCATCTTGCTAATGATAAGTCATGTCCTGCTTTATCTTCTAAGTGTAACAACTGCGGTAAGGTAGGACATTACTCGAAGGCCTGCAGGTCTCAAACTAATAAAAAAAAGAAACAAGTGAAGGAAGTGATAATTGATGAAGACTCTGATTCAGATTCAGATGAGTTACATTGTGGTGAGATTTCCATATTTGATGAAACTGTTAATTCTGATTCAGATGAATTGCATTGTGCTGAAATTTCCTTATCTGATGGAAAAAATGTAAAGGTGCTATTGATATTGTGCACATTGATAATTGTGAGGTCAAAATACTATTTGACTCTGGAGCAAAAATTACTTTAATTCCTGAAACTTTCTTTAACCAGAAACTTTTTGGAAAGGTAAAAGTTCTCAAACCAGATATAAGGCCTTTGGCCTATGGGAGAAAACCTATTAAACTTGTAGGTTATTTCAATGGACAGATTGATTACAAGGGACGACTTACTGCTGGGAAAATGTACATCTCTTGCAGGGGAGATAGCATCATAAGTTGGTTTCACCAGGCGGACTTACATCTCGCCTTACTTCCTGGTGAGAATCCCTGCATAGTTCTAAGAGACATAGTATCTCACTCAGGGAAAAATGATCTTGTCTCAAATGATCTGTCTTCATTCACATCTGGCTGTAATGTGATAGGTGTACAAGAAGTCTCTGATCTTAGTAAAAATGAGGTGTCTTATCCTGATTGGCGAGGAATGTTTGAAAATGTCTTTAGTAATAAACTAGGTTGTCTTTCTGGTTATGTTCACAATATTATCCTGAAGACAGATGCTGTTCCTGTGGCATGTAAAGTCCGCAGTGTTCCTTTAGCTATGCAGGAACCTATGCGCTTAGAATTAGAGAAACTCATGAGTGATGGAATCATTGTGAAATCTGAAGCAAGTGAATGGGTTTCGCCTGTTGTCTTAGCGCGTAAACCCTCAGGCGAGATTCGTTTTTGTGTCGACCTTAGGGGTCTTAATAGGGAGGTTGTAGCTGATAGATACCCTCTTCCCAATATTAATACCATGTTAACTCAGCTTGGGGATGCTTGCATGTTCTCCACTCTGGACTTGAGGGCTGCATACCACCAAGTGAGAATTGATGAGACGTCCATGGGTTTTACTACCTTCATCACATCCTTTGGCACATACATGTTTACTCGTTTACCTTTTGGTTTAGTCTCTGCAGCTTCCGTTTTTCAGAGGGTGATGGAGGATGTATTGAAGGGTATCACTGGCGTTAAAATTTATCAGGATGACGTACTTGTTTTTGGTTCATCACAAAGTGAACATGATCTTAGAGTTAGAATTCAACTGGGAGGGTTTGGGGTAATTCCAGAAATGACCAGGCGCACACCTGAGTAACCGCAAGGTATATGCTACTACAGAGTACAGCAGTCCAGGCAAAGAAGGGCGGGCGGTAATCCCTCGTAACCGCTCAAGGTGGGACCCCGAGGATCCACACTAATTGCACAGTAACAACAAAGCCCCTGCACTGGAGAAAAAGAGTTCAATGGTTGTAAAGTTCTTGGTGTATAACACCGGTTTAATGTTCCTCTGTACGGACCGTCTTTCGAAACACGGCGCCGGGAACTACAGGAGGGGGAATGCAGATAGTCAGGTGTATCCGCCTGTCTTTGATTTCGAGCGCTACTGCGCTAAATCTTCTCCTCCCGGTTTTTGGCCTCCATTGAACACTAATGAGAGACAGCCAACTACGCGAGCAACGCTTATTCTCTACACATCTTTTCCCATCCGGGTGGCCAAATTACCATTATCGTTTCATAGCTTATGAGGCCCTGAAGATTCGCAGTCTGTTCCCTGCGATGAAACACGTGTTGGCCAGTACAGAGGAACATTAAACCGGTGTTATACACCAAGAACTTTACAACCATTGAACTCTTTTATTGCATCAATTGGTCGACTCACTTAAGTCTTGATGTGCTCATTTTACTTTTCTCATTGAAAATGTAAATCACCAAGAAATTACTGTTTGTCTCCAGTGCAGGGGCTTTGTTGTTACTATGATCTTAGAGTTAGATCTGTTTTGGAGCGTTTTGAGGACAGAGGTCTGACTTTGAGAGAAAATAAATGCAGATTTAATCTGTCGGAGATTGACTACTTAGGTCATTGCTTAACTCCCAATGGTTTAAAACCAAAGGATAAACTGGTGAAGACCATACAAAACTTGCCTATGCCTAAATCTAGGAAAGAATTGGTTACCTTTTTAGGTATGGCAGAATATTATAACAAATTTGTGCCTCATTTTGCCAATAAAACTTCTAACATGAGAGCTTTGTTAAAAAAAGGAACTACGTTTTCTTGGTCTGAGATGTGCCAAAAGGAGTATGAGCTTGTTAAACATGATTTAAGCTCAGCTCCTTCTTTACAGAGTTTTGATGTGAATAATGATTCAATTTTGATCACAGATGCTAGCTCTCGAGGTTTAGGGGCTGTGCTCAAACAAATGAGAGATGGGAAAGAGATTACCATCTTGTTTCTGTCTAGGTCTTTAGTTGGCCCAGAGTTGTCATATTCTGTGATTGAAAAGGAGGCTCTTTGTATTTATTGGGCAATTAGGAAACTAAAAAAAATTCTGTGGGGCAATTCGTTTGTGGTTCACACAGATCATAAACCATTGAAGGAGGTCTTTTATAAAAAGGGTTTGGATGCCATTTCTTCACGTATTTGCAAATGGGTTATCGCTCTCCAAGAATTTAAATTTGGTGTGTGATATTTACCTGGGGTGAATAATAAAGTTGCGGATTGTCTCTCTAGGCTAGTTGTGGAACAAACTGACCAGAATTCTTTACCATTTGATGATTCTTGGGAAGTAGATGAGTTCAAGGTCTGCGAGGTGGTTGAAGGAGTTGTACAAGAAAGTGATTGGAGAGATGCTATGTGTACAGACTCTGAGTTACAAGAAGTTTGCGATTTGGTAAGTAAAGGTTGGCCATGTCTTAAGAATTTGAGTGTTCCGGCTAAGAGGTATTGGATGTCAAGGATGAGCTATCCTTAAAGGATGGTTTGTTGTGGAGAGGCACTAGACTTATTCCACCTTCTCTCATTAGGGAAAAAATTCTTCTCTTAGCTCACGAAGGACACCAAGGCATATCCAAGACTAAGGAGAGAATACGGTTACATTTCTGGTGGCCAGGCATTGATCTTCTAGTTGAGCGAATGATTCGTGATTGCGTTGAATGTAACTCTTCTGACAAAGTGTGTAAAACAAGGACGCAACCAATGGTTATTAGGGATATGCTGGTACGTTGTTGGCAGGATGTAGCTTTGGACATTCTAGGTCCCATTTCCTCTGGGAATGGTCAGAGATATGTTCTAGTCATGATGGATATGTTCTCACGATGGCCGGAGATAAAAATAACCCAAAATATTGAGACCAAAGATGTAGTTACATTTTTGCGAGACATTTTTGGTAGGGAAGGTTTCCCTGAAACTATCCTTACAGATAATGGTGTGCAACTAGTGTCAAAGGAAATGGAGGATTTATTGGCAAGTAAAGGTATTAAACACAAGCGTTGTTCACTTTACCATCCGGAATGTAACGGAATGGTGGAGAGGTTCAATCGCGTACTTAAGGAGTCTATTCAGATCTCTAAAGACCAGGGCTCGGATTGGAAAAATAATCTGATGGACAGAGTAATGATTTATAGAGTTACACCACATTCCACCACAGGTGATATTCCTTTTGTGCTTTTCCGAGGTCGCATTCCAAACACTTCTATATTTCAGAGTTGGATGAGAAATGTAGGGGTGGAAACAGGGAATCACAGCAAGTGAATGAAGTCCAATATGAGGAAAGAAAACTTTGATAAAAGACATGCTGTTGCTCATACCAAGGTGTGTGTTGGGGATCGGGTAAGAGTTTGTCTTCCACTTAGATCTTCTGGGGCTAAGTTTTCTTCCCCCTTTTATGTCACAAAACTCTTCCATAATGCTGTTAAACTAAATGATGGAAGGATTTGGAATTTGAATCGTATTGCTTCATTTTCAGGTTCTTCTGGTAAGACCTTACCGAATAGCAGTTTGATTAACAAGGAGGTTCATGTCAAGTCTGATGTTCCTGTCAGAAGAAGTTCACGTTTGACCCGTGCTCCTGCAATTCTCAAAGATTATATTTTGAAATAGTTTTTTTTGTGTTTCAGGGGAAGGTGTGTGGTGTCCTTCTATGTGCTATGTATGTGTAGTAGTTTCTGATTATAGAATGTTATTTATAGAATGTCATGATGTAGTCTTGTGATGATTCTAAGGGTGGCCAGGACCCTGTCAGTTGCTGCTGCTGCCTGCCTGTGCCTCCTGTGGATGAGATCCTTTCCTTCTTTGAAATGAATAAAGAAACCTTTTATTCAACTTATATCTGAGATGTACTTCTTCACAAGACACCTTCCATGTTGATTAAAGAGATGTGGTACAGAATCCATATATTTTCCACCTCTTTCTCAAGTATGAGCAATTGCTTAGATTAGACTCCTGGAGGAAAGTAAACATTAACTATTATGATGCAATCTGTATTGCTTTTCAATTATATTAAAATGGCAAATATAAAATCTGCATTATTTTGAGCAAGGAGCTCATTAGTCTAAAATTAACAAAAATAGCAAGGAGCTCCCTTTGTCTTCTCTTTCGGGATGAGATTGCCGGTCAGGGAAAAATTAATAAAAATAAGTGGCGGAGATTTTAACATCCCACTTTCTTGAACTAAAATTACGGAGGAGTCATAAAAGTTGACCAGCTCTCTTTTGTCCAGAGATTAAACCCAAAGATGATCCAAGAGACAAATTCATAATAAATATCTTCCCTGGAGAGTCATACCTGCTTTTTTTCACACAGCTTATTTTTTGTCCAAAGTTTCGACTTTTAGAATGGCATTAAACTTTTAGAGGCAAGAAGAAACTGGTTAGCTGTAAAGAGGTTGCCTATTGATACTTGTATAGTCACTCCTGGTAAAGGATCTGATATCAATATTCTTCCGCACATAGTCTCCCTAATTAATGAGGTCAGTTTCTTGTGTATTTGAGCCTTAGGGCTTTATTGTGAGTTTGGCAGTGCGGGAGCAGGACCGCCAAACTCCTGCACCTCCAATCCCGTGTAGGAATCGCCCGCCAAATCAGAAGTTTTCTCCTGGTCTTGTGGGCAGTTCTTTGGCGTTCCCAGGGCACAGCCTATGAAATAGGCACCGTATTGGTAACGTCAAAGGCAATACCTGCATATCATGGACTGCTGCAGTCCACGCCGTAAAGGTACTGGGGTGCATGCACACAGAGGACACATGTTTTGCCCCCCTGTGTCCATCCACATGGCATGAGGCACCAGGGGGCCCTGTAGGGCCCCTTTGTTTACTCTCCACCACGGTTTTCATAGCAAGCTCACCGTTATGAAAACCATGGCGGAGAGGAAACTTGTGATATGCTTGATCGGACTGCGGCAGACCCGTCAAGCATATTGTGGCACCAGGACCATCACGCGACTGCCAGGGAACAGCGGTTCCCTGTCGGGTCCGATGGAATGCTTGGTTTCAGTGGGGCCCGACTGCCATAGGTGTAATAGGGCGGTCAGAGGACCGCCACTGTGAGTCTGGAGATCCGTGGATTGCCAGACTCATAATAAGGGCCTACCTCATTGCTAAAAGAGTTTGCTCTTTAAAAAATGATCACAAAAAATATCCGCTGTAAGGCTGTTCTTTCTGCTTACTGCTGGAGTCATTGCTCAGTGCCAATACATATTCCAACATGTCTTATTGTTCTTCTGCGTCAGAGACCAGTTTTTTATCATCATGGCGTAAAGATCCACATGCATGCATTCAATATTGTTAGCACTGGTCACAAATAAGATTCTTTTGATGTTTTTAGATGTTATATCTTTTCATTTAAGAATGTGTGAAAACATTTGTGAGTAGAGCACTCATTTTTAAATCTTAATTTGCTACAATAAATCTCTTTAGGTTTGTAAGCCATGCAGAACATCATCTCATCAGATCACCTCATTGCTATTCACTTGAACAGAGGGAGCGGCCATACAAGACACTTCTTGCGCAGTCCTGTTGCACTGCTAAAAACCTGCTTTGTTGGCACCAGCTTTGAAATGTTTTATCTGAATGGTGTTGCCCCTTTGAATATGCAAAAATGAATGATGCTTCTTTTTCAATTCTTTATTATGATGATCCATAAAAGATAAAAAAATCCAAATTTACAAGTTCATTTTTCCTTTTAGCCAACGTGTTTCGTCTCAGGAATGAGACTTCTTCAGGGCTTATAGAGCTGTCTTTATTAAACTACTGCAAGATAGGATGGTTCCTATATCAAAGCAGATTATTAAGCAATCTGTCAATCTCATTCTTTATCTCGAGATAACGAGAAAGGCATGGTAGCCAGGAAAATGACGAGCGTAGAGCAGCACCAGGTGCTCGATGCTCGTCATTTTCCTGGCTACCACGGCTGGATAACAGGCAGAGGTAAAAGCCGTACGCAGACATGCCTGGCAAGAAGAGCGGAAAGAGCTTCGAGATGGAACGAATGCTACGGACATTGGTGAACCAAGTATCGCGATGGATAAAAAATTTGGTAAAGTAGACCAGCTGGGTCGAGGGTTAGCGGCCCTCCGGAAACAAGTAGAGGCCCAAGCGGGCCCCTCAGGGCGACCTAAGAGGATTGTGGGGCCTGCTTTACCAAACATTACCCCAGGGGGGAATAAGGGGAAAAGAGGAAGGGGAAAACGGTTCCTAGCGAGGCCCCAGTCCCGATGGAGGTCCCACTGGTCCCAGTAACTCCAGCGTCCAGCCCGGTACCCACACCGGATGGGGGATTGCCAATCCTTGTGGTTATCACACCGCTGGATATCAACAAAATGCCTCCCGAACTAGCGCTTCAGTTGGCGGTTGTGTTAACCTGGTTGAAGATGGGAGCGGGGGGATCCGCGGCTGTGGAAGACCCGGCCTAAGAAGCTAGGCTGATTATAGAGCAGCTAAGGCAGACAAGGGGTGCTGGGACAGCGAACGTGCCATCTATTTCTCCACAGGTGGTGAAGGTGGTCGTTGTCGAAAACCAGAATAAGTTGACGAACATGGCTGGAGGTGCGGCGGAAGCCAGTAAGAAATCACTCCCAATGATGGGGGAGGGCGCGGTACCCTCAAGGCGGGAAAGCTTGGCTCAACATATTCCCATAGCCACTAAGGAACTGGTGTGGGCTAATAAATATATAAACATGTTTTCATTGTTGACTGAACATCGTGAGTTAGAATATGCCAAGACTCAGAAGGATTCATGGCACCCCAGTGTATGGCGGGCAAAATTGGCAGAATTCAGGGTCGAGGAGTCCATGATGAATTGGATCAGGGCATTTTCTATTTTTGTAGCGATTATCGCTGAACGAACACCGGAACTGTTGAGTGACCTGGCTTGCTACCAAAGCAGGATCACGAGCTTCCATGAGAAGTATGGAGGAGAAGAATGGAAAGGGTATGACATGGCTTTTAGAAAAGCGAAAAAGTTTAATGAAACACTGACTTGGGATTGTTTGAATACTGTATCGTGGCATGCGCAGCTCCTGCCGGGATCAGCGGGTGGTTCAGGGTCGAGCACAAATGGCTCCAGGGCCTTTACACAAAAACAGCCTCAGCCCTTTCGACCAAACTACGGGGGGATCTCAGCCCAGGTTGGGCGGGAACGGAAATAAGCAAGGAGTGTGTTGGGGTTTCAATAAGGGAACGTGTAGCAGGCGGCAAGGAACGTGTAGGTTCAGGCATGCGTGCTCTAGTTGTGGTAACACCTCACACCCCAAAACTAGCTGCCGATCCAGAGCCAATGGTGCCGGAGGTAAAGGGGGTACCAAGCAGGATTGATACGGCGCTGCGGAAGTCAACACCATCGCCCATAGATATCCTGGCTTTGACCCCGTGGCTCAACAAATACCCTGATCATGCGTCCGCCGGGATCCTGCGAGATGGCTTCTCATATGGCTTCAGGATCCCGGCGGGTGATTTTCGGGGGGCCCCCTCTTGTAAAAACCAACTGTCAGTTCAGCGCAACCCGGCGGTTGCCGCCAAAAAGATCGCCAAGGAGGTTGGTTTGGGGCGGGTTGCAGGACCTTTTGGTGAGAAACGATGTGATGCGCTCCGTGCGCATCATTTAAGAGTTGCACAGCCTTATACACGTTTGTGATTCACATTATTCACGTACTCAAAAAGTAATCAAAAGTAATCAAAAGTTTCAATCCATTTATTTATATTCTTTTCTGTTTTTGTCTCTCACATCAAAGGTACGAGATTCCATAATTTCATGTATCTTATTTGCTTTAGAATTGCCAATCCAGGCTTAATCACAAGCACGTTTAAGAAACTCGAATCCTACATTGACATTCAAATTCACCCAATGCATTTCGATCATATTTGATCTTCGTCAGGGGTATCTGTAATAGTTAATAAATATATGTCAACCAACCAAGATCGTCCATGTGCAGCAACAATAAATTAACAATTCTTTCTTGTTATATCCCCCTAACCTTCAAATAAAACATTGCAGTGCTACCAGAACAAATTTCATCGTCCATTGGTGTCCCCGTGTCTATCATCCCCAACCTCCGTTTCTCGACCCCACCCTGTTGCGCAATACCCCATAACCTAAAGTGTAAACACAATAATCTAATCCAACCTTGTCATCATTACATTGCTAACAACTAAACATAAATTACAAATGCTACCTCTGTGATTACCTCCCTTGGTTACAACTGGCTGAATCTGCTATTTAGGAACATTATATCCCTGGTTCTCACCTACCGTGATCCTATCACGTTATACACAGCATATCCTCCTCTTCTCTGTTCGAACACAATTAAAGTAAACTTGTCTCTCGTACTTATAACGTCACGTGTACCATTCCCAGCTGTAGTCAATTCATCTTACCTGATCCTGTGCTCCACCCCCAAAAAACTCTCCCATCAACCTACTACACTAACCAGAATCCCCTTTTCCCTGCTGATGTGCCTAATCTTACACCCTGTGTCTAAGTATACTCATAAACAACGAAACATCACAATAAAATGAATTAATCTGAGAAAATAAAACCAAAAATAAAATTAAAACATGTCCCCAAATGTCCAACTTGTAAGAGCTGCCCAAAATGCTTTGTTGACATGCTGGTGCTCTTTGACCTCCTTCACACCAGAAACATATTTCAACGGCCTTTGACGTGAGAAGATGTTCTTTTTCATGTACATACTTTTGTATTCCAATTGGGTGCTTACAGGGTCCGGAACGCGTCGGGGTAAACAAATCTCTGTAAATGTCCTGAAGCACACCCCTGCGTTTTACTATTGTACTCCACCATTGTTTTTGACTTTGTTTTTTATCAAGTTTGGCGTGCATGCACTCTGTTGCGCGCCATCCCGAATGCACCTGTATGAATACTGAGAAACGATGTGATGCGCTCCGTGCGCATCATTTAAGAGTTGCACAGCCTTATACACGTTTGTGATTCACATTATTCACGTACTCAAAAAGTAATCAAAAGTAATCAAAAGTTTCAATCCATTTATTTATATTGTTTTCTGTTTTTGTCTCTCACATCAAAGGTACGAGATTCCATAATTTCATGTATTTTATTTGCTTTAGAATTGCCAATCCAGTCTTAATCACAAGCAAGTTTAAGAAACACAATAATCTAAGGCCGTTGAAATATGTTTCTGGTGTGAAGGAGGTCAAAGAGCACCAGCATGTCAACAAAGCATTTTGGGCAGCACTTACAAGTTGGACATTTGGGGACATGTTTTAATTTTATTTTTGGTTTTATTTTCTCAGATTAATTCATTTTATTGTGATGTTTCGTTGTTTATGAGTATACTTAGACACAGGGTGTAAGATTAGGCACATCAGCAGGGAAAAGGGGATTCTGGTTAGTGTAGTAGGTTGACGGGAGAGTTTTTTGGGGGTGGAGCACAGGATCGGGTAAGATGAATTGACTACAGCTGGGAATGGTACACGTGACGTTATAAGCAGTTACGAGAGACAAGTTTACTTTAATCGTGTTCGAACAGAGAAGAGGAGGATTTGCTGTGTATAACGTGATAGGATCACCGTAGGTGAGAACCAGGGATATAATGTTCCTAAATAGCAGATTCAGCCAGTTGTAACCAAGGGAGGTAATCACAGAGGTAGCATTTGTAATTTATGTTTAGTTGTTAGCAATGTAATGATGACAAGGTTGGATTAGATTATTGTGTTTACACTTTAGGTTATGGGGTATTGCGCAACAGGGTGGGGTCGAGAAACAGAGGTTGGGGATGATAGACACGGGGACACCAATGGACGATGAAATTTGTTTTGGTAGCACTGCAATGTTTTATTTGAAGGTTAGGGGGATATAACAAGAAAGAATTGTTAATTTATTGTTGCTGCACATGGACGATCTTGGTTGGTTGACATATATTTATTAACTATTACAGATACCCCTGACGAAGACCAAATATGATCGAAATGCATTGGGTGAATTTGAATGTCAATGGAGGATTCGAGTTTCTTAAACGTGCTTGTGATTAAGCCTGGATTGGCAATTCTAAAGCAAATAAGATACATGAAATTATGGAATCTTGTACCTTTGATGTGAGAGACAAAAACAGAAAAGAATATAAATAAATGGATTGAAACTTTTGATTACTTTTGATTACTTTTTGAGTACGTGAATAATGTGAATCACAAACGTGTATAAGGCTGTGCAACTCTTAAATGATGCGCACGGAGCGCATCACATCGTTTCTCAGTATTCGTACAGGTGCATTCGGGATGGTGCACAACAGAGTGCATGCACGCCAAACTTGATAAAAAACGAAGTGAAAAACAATGGTGGAGTACAATAGTAAAATGCAGGGGTGTGCTTCAGGACATTTACAGAGGACCTTTTGGTGACCCACCAACGGCCGATTATGTGTGTTCCCCTTTAGGGGTAGTGCCTAAAAAGGACCCGGGGGAGTACAGGCTCATCCATAATTTGTCGGCACCAAAGGGGGCTTCCGTTAAGGAGGCAATTGATCCTGACATTTGCAGTGTAAAGTATGCATCTTTCGATGACGCAGTAGTAATGTTGAATCGCTTAGGCCCTGGTGCATTGTTAGCAAAATCGGATATTGAATCTGCATTTAGTTTGCTTCCGGTGCATCCCCAAGATCAGCACTTGCTGGGTTTTACGTTTCAGAGGAGATACTACATGGATATGTGCATGCCAATGGGTTGTTCAATTTCGTGTGCCTATTTTGAAATGTTTAGCTCGTTTCTGGAGTGGGTGTTCTCGAAGGCCACAGGGCACCAACATGTGATGCATTATCTTGATGACTTCTTGTTTCTCGGCCCAGCGGGCTCTTGGGACTGTGCACGGGCATTGCAGGATTTCTGCGTGCTCATGCGGGGTTTCGGGGTACCGTTGGTGCCAGGTAAGACGGTGGGGCCGACTACCTCACTGGAGTTTCTGGGCATCGAGCTAGACTCCGTGGAGGGGTGCTTCTACTTGCCGGAGGAGAAGATCGCCAAATTCAGGGCTTCCCTGTTGCAGTGTCTTTGGAACGAGAAAGTGACACTGCACCAATTACAGCAAACAGTGTTTCAGCTTAACTTTGTATTAAGGGTGATACCGATGGCTCGTCCTTTCTCACGATCCATTGCCCAGGCCATGGTGGGCCTCAAGGAAGGGCACCATCGCACAAGACTGTCGGCAGAGGTTCGCCAGGACATGCTCATTTGGCTGGCATTCCTGTCGGACTTCAACGGCCGAGTGGTCTGGAGCAAAGCCCCGGCCTCGTCGGCGGAAATAGGCTTATGGACCGACTCGGCGGGCAGCGCGGGGTTTGGCGCAATCCTCGGAAACCGTTGGTCGGCCCAAAGATGGCCAGCATGGTGGGAAACAAGCGGTTTGACGAGTAACATTGGCTTTCTAGCGCTCTTCCCCATCTGGGTGGCTCTATCGGCATGGCCGGAGGAATTCAGAGACCGCTCTGTGGTATTTTGGTCCGATAACATGACTGTGTTTGAGTGCATTAATCAGCAGGCAGCACGCTGCAAATGGATCTTGCGATTGTTGAAAGAAATTGTGTTGAAATGCTTGAGATTAAACGTACAATTCAGGGCTAAACATGTGCCGGGTGTACTGAATAATGCAGCTGATGCGCTCTCTCGTTTCAAAATGCAGGCTTCCAGGGATTGTTTACCCTCAGCCGAGCTAGTGGCAGCGCCATTTCCGGAAGCACTATGGCAAATCGGCGCCCCGGACTACAAAACCTCGTGGCAGCCAGTTTAGCGACCAGGACGAGGAAAGCTTATGAAGGGGCGTTCCGCTCGTACTGCACCTTTTTGGGCCCGGCCTGGGAGCATAGATGGGGGCAGGAGGGGTCCTTTACCCAATTTTTAGTGGCACTTCATGAGGAAGGCCGGTCGGCGGCAACCGCAAGACGGTATAAGGCCGCCATATCATTTATGGCTCAGCTCCATGGGTTTAGGGACCCGACGGACTCCTTTCTAGTCAGGAAGGCGCTGCGTGGCTGGAGGCGCTTAGAAGGGTGCAAAAAGGATAACAGGCACCCAATAGGTTTTGACAAGTTGACCTCCTTGCTGGCTAAACTGGAGGAGACATGCTCCTCACCTAGCGAGGTTGTACTATTCCGGGCAGCGTTTGCGTTGGCGTTCTATGGGGCCCTGCGGGTGAGCGAACTAGTGGCTGCCAACAAAAGAGATACGGAAGGGGGTCTGCGCAGGGATCACATGCAAGTAAGGAGGGATTCTCTGCTGATCACGATAGCCAGGTCAAAGACGGACCAGGAGGCCCAGGGGAATAGCATTGTGTTGCAGCGCGCTCCAGGTAGTCCCTGTTGTCCAGTGAGGCATGTTGAGGCCTACCTAAAACAAAGGTTGACAACATGGGGGGGGGCCTTGCTGCCACATACGGACGGCACCCCGTTGACAAAGTTTCAGTTTCAGAGGGTGCTGGCAATCACGATTGCAGCGCCGGCCTTGAACCCAAGTGAATTTGGGACACATTCATTCAGGATAGGGGCCGCTACAGAAGCTACGGCTCAAGGTCTGCAGGCAGACAATATTAAACAGTTAGGCCGCGGGTCTTCGAATTGTTTCAAGAGGTACGTGCGACAGCACATGTTGTAAGTTACTAAAGAAGTGCACTCTCGCTTGTTGTCTTTTGTTTGGATTACAGTTTCACGAGCCTGTGACGCAGGGCGGAAATTGGGACCGGCCCAGTGTCAGCTAACCACCACTTCAGGAACAAGGAATGGAAGATGTGTGGTCTGGGTCGTGGGCCACTCATACGTGAGGCGTGCCGGGGACATATTCAAGACAGGTGATGCGATCCACACATGTGAGGAATATGGGTTCAGGGTGTCCTTCCATGGGAAGGGCGGCCTGTGTATTGACCGACTGCAAAGTTTTGTGGAAGAATTACAGGGCGGCACAGGTCACCGCCCTCTGTAGTCATAGTGCACATTGGGGGCAATGACGTGGTAAGACTGGGCAGACGAGCTTTAGTTGAGCGCATACTTTCTGCAGTTAGTTGGTTAGCAAAGACGCTCCCGGGATGTACAATAGCTTGGTCCCACATGATCCCGAGGAGGGTATGGCGGGGTGGGTTGTCCACAACAGCGTTGAACCATTCGGTAAAGAGGGTCAACAATAAAATGGAGCAATTGTTTCGCTATGCTCATCTTCAAAGCATATCTCATGGGTGCATCTGGGGCGATCACTGTTATTCAGATGATGGGGTACAGCTGTCCAGGACGGGGAATGACTTGTTGATAGGAGACTTGATAGCTTGGTTAGTGGGATTGAGGAGACATGACCTACAGGAGGTTTGGGGGGGCCAGATAGTCGGTCAACTATCTGGCCTGTGGCGGTAAGGTCATGATCGGTGAGCAGTGATTTCAAGGTCCCTAGGGGGGGCGCCACCCATTATGAATGGGAGCGCCTGGGGGGAGGCGGCCATTGGCCCCTCCTACGGGGGGCGGCACCCATTACGGATGGGTCGCCCAGGGGGAGACGGCCATAGGCCCCTCCCAGGGGGAGACGGCTATATGCCCCTCCCCAGAATTTCCCGGGGGCCGGATATCCGCTACGGCGGAAGAGAGTGCGGGGAAAGGGGGGGAGTCCACGCTGTCCTTCTTACGGATACCCCGCACGGGAACTCGGACAACCGTAAGATGGCGTGAAAGGGGGCCCCCACGACAAGGGAAGTTACAGTTGGCTGCGAGGGCAAAGTCCTCGGCGCATGCGCCACTCACACGTGAGGGCGGGAATTTGGTGATAGGGATCTGACACCGGTTAAGACCTTGCCGTTGGCCCCTAACGTTAGGATGTACAAATTCGTACGCAATGCATTTGTCATGATGTTAGACTCGGTTAGGAAATCTTTGTATTAGAGATTTGTTAAGGTTAGCCTGAATACCTGTCTTCATCAAATGTAATGGAAGTTGAATTTGTACATGATACATAAAACGTTTTTTAATTTAAAGTTTTAAATTTTGTTTCATATTTTAGTAAATACGGCCGGGGTCGTGAGGCCCCCCTGCCTTCCAAATGTTCAAACTGTGTCTGTCTCCTCCCATTGGGATTGGTGGTGGAAGGGGTGGCGGGCATCCCGGCCCATATAACCAACTTCCTGTGTTGTTCGTTAGAACCTGAGAGAGCACCAAGTCGCGCCTCCCAATACATTAGGGAAAACTATAGCCAACCCATTGAAAACAAAATAAGAAGTAGCTCCGTCCGATGTCATGAGTCGCTAATCAGAATCACACAAAGTGTGATGGGGTAATGCTTGGAAATAGTCTACACCACTGGCAATCGCTCTGTGTAGCTTTCCAAAACATTGCTTTTCTCCCAATGTGCCACTCTAGACAGAGCCCTTCTTTGTGCAGAAAAGTACTGACCCTGCTCCTCAGAGGAACAGTCCATCCCAAACTACCAAGCGTTCCCCCCTCCACTCCCCCCAACAGGCATCACAAGCAACCAGACTGCTTTCAGCCTGATTGGATTTTACTGGCTGGATGCGTGTATAGCTCTTGTGTAGCACAAGGCTGTTTCAAAGCAGTGATGAAGGAAGAGGCAGTAGGAGATGGTAGGATGAGTCAGGAGAGGGAAGAGAAGCAAGAAACAGAAAAAACACATGATACTGCGAAGGAAGTAACAAGTGAAAGGTGAAAGGGTAGCAGGAGATATGTAAGGGAGAAGATAGGAAGAGGTGGCTCAGGATAGGCAAAGAGCAGGGGAGATGGAAAGAGCACATGAGAGACGGAAAAGGGAATAGGAGAGAGGTAACGGGACATGACTAAGGAGCTGGAGGAAAGAAGGCTAGAATAAGAGGAATTAATGGCAAAAGGTGAGATGCAAATATGGTGATGGGGTAGTGTGATGCCAGACAAAGAAAGTTCTTTGAAGTAGTTCTTTGTATTCTCCCCCCACCCCCACACACTCACTTTCTGCATACCAGTGCATCTTGCTCCCTTTCGCTCTCTATCTCACTAATAAATTCATTTTTTTCCTGGGGCTTCAATAGTAAGAGAGAGAGAAGAGAGGGTGGGAAATAAAGAAAGTTAGTGAACGAGTGAAAGGGAATATGAGCGAGGAAAAGAGAAAGAGAGACAAAAAAGAGAGAGAGTGGAGAAAGAAAGGGTAGAAGGGAAAGAGAGAGGACAGAGAAATGAGAGAGAGAGAGAAGAGGGAGAGATGGAGACAAGCGAGAAAGAAAAGAGAGAGGAAGAAAAGAGAGAGGGGAGGAGAGAAACTACGCATTTGTCCTTGGGACTTCTGTGGGCTTGCATGCTTCAGGGTTCAGAGCAGAGGCGCTCCCCATGGTGCTGAAGTTCACGGCGCCCTTCCAGTCTGAGATCGCCTGGTCTTCCAGAGCTGTGCTCCTGACCTTGGACCGCTTGAATGGTTGCTCTTGTGAAGTCCCGGTGCTCTTAACCGACAGGGTCAGGGTTGGTTATTGGCCCTTGTTGACTTTGCTCCTTTTATGAAACCGGACAGCTGACCAGTGCTGCCTCCACATTGCAGAGGTCGAAGGTCGGGTTAATGGGTTGTTAGTTTCTGAGTGATGCTACTCAGGCATGGCGCGAGTCATCAAAACTAGACTGATGGCCTTCCTTTACCTCGGCGAGCTTACCACGTGTCGTTCTCAGCACCAGCAGCATTACACAAGATGCCCCTGCCCAGTGACCTACACTGCCTTACCAACCTCACAGACACACCAGCAAAATGTGACTGCCTTTAACCCAGCCCTACCAATCTTTCAAAGTCATTGGCCTGCCACATCTCTGACTCTGCACTGTAACTACTGGCCTTCCAGAGGTGAGAATAAGATACAGTCCTTTTAGTGCTCTACTGGACATTCAGAGTTAAATATGACTTCATTTTTAGAGGTAAGCACAATAGACGGACTCGGTCCCAGCTCTACCAGACGTGTAGAGGCATGTAACTAACTAGTCACTTACTGTGCACCTGCCTTATTGGCAAAGCTTCACTTTCAGTCTGAACACCGCAGTGGAATGAAAACCGAGCAGCTGCCACACCATGAGAAACAGGGAGGTGTGCACACCAGTGTGTGCTTTCTAGGATTATATGACACATGCCAGCATCAGGGACAGGTACATGAGCTAGGACCTGAACAGGGTGCCTCCTCCCGTAGGGTCCTGCCTCCCGTAGGGTCCTGCCTCCCGTTCCCAGTAAAGTATAGATTGTACAGGTGTTCCAGAGTGTGCATCGAGTGGTGTAACTAGAGTACCATAACTGCATCAAAGTCAACACACAGGGACCAAAGAGTACAAAGGGTGCAGAGAGTGAAACAAGGGAGAAGAAATACATCCACTGTCAGGGCCGGTCCTAGGCATGGGCGGTACAGCTGCCCAGGGCCTCGCGCTCAGGGGGCCCCGCCGCCGGCCCCACGGAGTTGCCCGCAGAGCAGGCGGCCCGTCGGCCCGACATGAAATGCAAATGCGGTAAAAGCGCTGCGTGCACTCGCGCTCGCGCAGGCAGTAAGGCAGTTAGTGTCCAGTGGCGTAGCTAGGGGGGTGCGGGGGGCGGTCTGCCCCGGGCGGCACAATTTTTTAGGCGGCCGCGGGTGTGCTTCTGGCTGGCGCCGCAGAGGGACGTCACATCCTGTTGCTAGAGCGGGTCTAAGAAGTAGTTGTGGAGAAAAGCTAAAGTGGCAGGTGGCTAGTGGTTTGTGGGCACCGTTTGCGGGCGCCGCCGCAAATTTATTTAGTTATGGCACTTGCTTGCAGTCAGTGTTGCACTACCTGCTGCAGGCAGCTTGCACCAACCCTGCCCGTGCTGGCGCATGCTGTCACCGTTTTGTGTACCCCCAATTAATACCGGAGCCCAGCCGAGGGAGTCGAAGAGGGCAGGAGTTTGTAATCCAGTTGCAGCAGCTGTCAGGACTGTGCCCACTTGTATGCAAGACGGAGGTCTGGTCTCACGGGGCCCTGTTTTCCGGAGGTATGTAGGACAGCAATAATATCATGTCTTTTGGGCCTGGTTGAAACACGATATTTTCAGTGGTGCTTGTGCTAACAGCGTCGCTCATATCAAACTCTTTCTGCCGCGCATTAATTATGCCGTCTGAGATTCCTGTATTTTACTGAATATCCACGCGTTCACTTCTCGCGTATCCATGAGTCGTCATGTCTTGGTGGAGCTTGAGCTTCTGAAGGGGCAGAGGTCTTAGGTATATTCATTCATGCTATGGTGTTGATTGTATTAGACAAGGTTTCAGATTGCTATGTGTGGCAGTTTCACTTTCAGAATTTCATTGTGATTATGAGTGACATCATAGCTGCCAAGGTTACAGATTGCTATGTGTGACATTTTTATAATGTCAGTGTAATTATGAGTGACTTTCCAACTACTATGAGTGACACTTTCTCCCGAACAAAATCAAGCAATGTAAACGAGGGAAACATTAATATTAGGAAATTACACCCATTATAGCAACAAGAAACTCTAAGAATATGTTAAAATATCCAGAAAGCACCAGAAATGGAATGGCACACACATAGCTAGGGATCACAATTAGGCCGCAAAGTGTAATTTTTTATCAAAAAAGACACATTGAGCCATTTAATAAAAATCAATTTGCTGATTACAGTAAGGCGCCACCAGCTATTATTAACCTGTGGCTGAGAGTAAGTTGCGTGGCTATTTTAAGCACATAACATTACAGTACAATGAGGCATGATTGGGAGGGGGTTAGGACAAGCCTCAGGAGAAGATGCTGACTGAGCTGCACATAGCTCACTTTAGTAGGCAACAAAAATTATGTTTGTTGTGGTAGAAGAGATCCCTTCGATTATTTTTGGGACTTAATTTCCATGCAGTAACACTGCCCTTATGTTAGTGGATTCTGTGCAATATGTTACATTATATATATTTGTTTTTAGTTCATTGGCACTAGCGGTCCCGTTGCTTCCAGTGTACGAACAGTCACCTTGCTTTTGCCGTAAGTTTTTGGACTCTCAACTTGGCATCCTTGTTACAAGACATGATGCAACCCTGATTGTTTATTGGGTACCGGTACCACTATAGGCACTGCCAAGTCTGTCTGTAAATTCTTGGTTGCAAGCAGTTCTCTCACATTTACTTCGAGTTGATGAACTGTACATTCTTTTTTTACTGTGTAAATTTGAGGTCCAAGCTGACTCTAAATATGCTTCTCAAGTGGTAGAAGACGTTGTCTAGATTTAGGTTCCTAGGCTTTGCTATCTCTATTATTTAAGAGCAGCTGTCTTGGCTTTGCTTTCAGTTGATGGGTTCTGCACTTGATGTATTTATTGTACATGAAATGTCATTCCATGATGAATGGAAAGGGGCGACCAATCGGTCCCCCCGAACGTATGGTGGAGTACCCCGATCCCCCCGGGAAGCCAGTTTGGGCGGGAGGCGCGTCTCGGCTGGTATGCCCGAAGCGGCGTAGCCGGGGCGCGCTTTTTCCCGCCCAAGAGTGGGTTGTCCTAGACACCGAAGCCGTCCGCCACGCCCAGGGAGGCGGGAGGAGGCGGGTTCACGCCCGCCCAGAGAAGAATAAAAGGAGCCACAAGCCAAGGAAGCAGCCTCTTGTTCCTGTGCTCTGAAGCTGCACCTCCTCGCTGCACGTGAGCTCGAGACGGAACGAAGAGCCATTTTTGAACTTTGTAATTTCTCTCTTTTCTCTTCTAGCACTGCAAATCGTGTTCAAGATCTTTCACCTACGAGAAAATGCCGGGCAAGAGAGTCGCAAAGAAGGTCAGCACCGACCAGATGCTCCGGATGTTGGTGAAGGACATGGCGGAGATGAAGAGAAAAATGGCGGCCAGGGACGGTGCGGGAGGGCCAAATAGACCCAACCCGACGGAGGCCCCGGCCGGAAGAAGGAAGAGGGCCAGGAATGGGTCAAACGAGGACGAGGTCCCAGTTCCGGAGGCTCCCCCGGTGAGCCCTCCTAGACCAGCGGAGATCCCCGCGCCGGCTCCTGCCGAGGGCCAGGGGATCCCCGTTGTGGTTACCCCAGTGGACGAAGGGGACATGCCTCCGGAGTTGGCCGCCCAGTTGGCGGCATGGCTGGGTAATAGCAGCGGGCGTTCCGTGGCTCCAGGGGACACGGCTGAGGAGGCCAAGCAATTAATGAGGCAGTTGCGGCAGTCTCGAGAGGCCGCGAAACCTCCTTGTCCGTTTGTTTCCCCGCAGGCTCCAGTAGAGCAACCCGCAGCTGGCACGAGTTCGGCAGCAACGGAGGTTACAGCTTCTAGCCCAGGTAAGCAGCTAATACCGATTGCGGGGAAGGGGTCTGTACCCTCGAGAAGGGAGAAATTGGCTCAGCATATCCCGATGGAGGTCAAAGAACGGATATGGGCTGAGAAATACGTAAACATGTTCTCCTTACTAACTGACCATTATGAGATTGAGCATGTGAAAGTTCAGAATGAACTCATGCATCCGAGTGTTTGGCGCGCAAAAATGGCCGCCTTTAGAGTCGATGAGACGATAGGTAACTGGGGTAGAGCATTTGGCATATTCACTTCGATTATGGGGGAACGGAGACCTGATTTGTTGACCGAGTTACCTGTGTACCAGGCACGTATTATGGAATATTCTCGGACATATGTTGGCAATGAGTGGTTTTGTTATGACAATATTTTTCGTAAGGCTAAAGAGTTCGATACATGCCTGACGTGGGATTGTTACGACTCCATTTCTTGGCAAAAAATGGAAAAATCAGGCATGTTAAAGGCGCCATTGTTGGGGGGGGGCGGGGGTGAACTTTCCCGCCAACCATCCGGGGCGCCCTTTCGGACAGGGGCAAGTAATGAGCATCACCCAAGGCCGAACGGCACTACAGGTAAAAAAGGGGTATGCTGGAACTTTAACAGGGGAAAGTGTACGAGGCCCCAGGGGTCATGCAAGTTTAGACATGAATGTGGGGGGTGTGGACAGTCTTCGCATCCCGAGACCATGTGCAGAGCCAAAACGGGTGATAACGGTAGTAGGGCAAGCGCCAAACAGGTCTGACATAGTCCGAGGGGCGGCTTTACCCACACCGGTTGATACCATGGCAATGATTCCTTGGCTCGGCAAATACCCTGATCATGTCTCCGCTGGGGTGCTGCGAGACGGGTTTTCTTACGGTTTCCGCATCCCGGTGGGGAATTTTCAGGGTAAAGCACAGTGTAGGAACCAACTTTCGGTCCTGCATAATACGGCAGTGGTGCAAGCAAAGATTGGGAAAGAAGTAGCCCGGGGTCGGGTGGCAGGACCATTCAACACGCCACCAGTCCCTAATTTTGTTTGTTCGCCATTGGGAGTGGTCCCCAAGAAGGACCCGGGTGAGTTTAGACTGATACATAATTTGTCAGGCCCGAGGGATTTGTCAGTTAATGATGCAATAGACCCAGGGCTTTGTTCGGTGCGGTACGCATCCTTCGATGATGCAGTCGCCATGTTGAATCGCCTGGGGCCCGGAGCGCTGATGGCCAAATCTGACATTGAGTCCGCTTTCCGGTTGCTCCCGGTACACCCGGACGATCAGCGTCTCCTGGGCTTTATGTTTCAGGGGCGCTATTACATGGATAAATGTATGCCAATGGGCTGTTCCATATCGTGTGCTTATTTTGAAAAATTCAGTTGTTTTCTGCAATGGGCATTCACAAGGATTACGTGTTTTCAGCATGTCATGCATTATCTAGACGATTTCCTGTTTCTGGGGGCAGCCGGGGACACAGAATGTGCACAGGCTCTGAATGCATTTTGTGATTTGATGGGACAGTTTGGTGTGCCATTGGCGCCAGGTAAGACTGTGGGGCCCTCAACTTCGCTCGAGTTTCTTGGAATAGAGCTCGATTCCGAAGAAGGTTGCTTCCGCTTGCCAGAAGAAAAAGTGCGGAAATTCAGGGCTTCGCTTGAAGCATGTATTAGAGAAACTAAGGTGAACTTGCATCAATTGCAGCAGACTGTGGGACAGTTGAATTTTGCCCTTAGAATAATGCCAATGGCCCGCCCCTTTTCCCACTCGATTGCACAAGCCATGGTCGGTCTTAAAGAGGGGCATCACCGCACGAGGCTCTCGGCCGAGATTCGCCAGGACATGCGCATTTGGTTGGCATTCCTGGCGGACTTCAATGGTCGGGTTGTCTGGACGAAGCCGGCGGTGTCCTCCGAAGAGTTGGGGCTGTGGACAGATTCGGCGGGGAGTATAGGCTTTGGCGCCATCTTTGGCAATCACTGGTCGGCTCAAACGTGGCCGTCATGGTGGCACGAGTGTGGACTTACAAGTAATATTGCTTTTCTCGAACTGTTCCCTATTATAGTGGCTTTGAAAACATGGCCTGAGGGGTTTAGGGATCACTCTGTGGTGTTCTGGTCTGATAACATGACCGTGGTTGAGTGTATCAATAGTCAGGCAGCACGATGCAAGTGGATCCTGAGGTTGCTCAAGGAAATTGTTTTACTATGTATGCAATTGAACGTGCTCTTTAGAGCGAGGCATGTGCCAGGGGTACTGAATCAGGCTGCTGATGCGCTTTCTCGTTTCCGTATGCAGGCCTTCTGGGGTTTTCTGCCCACAGCGGACCCGGTGGCGGCACCATTTCCCGAAGCTCTCTGGTCTCTCGGTGCCCCGAACTACAAAACCTCGTGGGAGAGAGTTTAGCACCCAGGACAAGGAAGGCATATGAAGGGGCGTTCCGTTCCTATTGGTCCTTTTTGGGTTCTGCTAGGGGAGAGCTTTGGGGTCAGGAAGAATTTGTCATAAAGTTTTTACTGTCTCTATGCAGGGCAGGCAAATCGGTGGCCACGGCCCAGAGGCATCGGGCCGCCATTTCCTTCATGGCGCGGGCTCATGGTATCCAGGACCCTACAGCGTCTTTCGTGGTACAGAAAGCGCTGCGTGGGTGGCAACGCCTTGAGGGTCGCAGAGTAGACGAAAGGCACCCGATAGGTCTGGATAGGTTGGCCCTGTTACTGTCCGTACTCCCTGCTACATGTTCATCCCAGTCGGAGACAGTGTTATTCCGGGCCGCTTTTGCATTTGCATTTTATGGGGCTATGCGGGTAAGCGAACTGGTGGCAAAAAATAAGCAGGATACGGGGGGTGGACTGTGCCGAGAGCACATTCAAGTAAAGGGGGAGACGATGATTGTCTCGTTTGTCAGGTCCAAGACCGATCAAGGCGCGATCGGGGATAGTGTAGTAGTCCAGCGGATTCCCGGATCTCCCATGTGCCCGGTTGCATGCGTTGAGGAGTATTTGGCGCAGAGGGCGGCATCATGGGGAGGGACCTTGCTGAGGTATGCGGATGCCACCCCACTGACGAAGTTTCAGTTCCAGCGGGTGCTTGCAATGGCAATTTCGGCCGCGGGCCTGAACCCGGGCGAGTTTGGGACTCATTCCTTCCGGATAGGGGCTGCTACAGAGGCTACAGCCAGGGGTCTGAGTGTTGAAAAAGTGAAACGGTTGGGGCGTTGGTCCTCGAATTGTTACAAAAGGTATGTGCGGTTGCACATGTTGTGAAGCAGATATCATGTACTCACGCTTCTTGTTTTTGTTTGGTTACAGTTTCGCAAACCTACGAGGCGGGGCGGACTGTGCAGTCGGCCCGACACCTGGGAACCAGCGGTCAGAGATCACCGGCTGAGGAAAGAGTGGTGTGGGTCGTGGGCCACTCATACGTGAGGCGTGCCGGGGACGTATTCAAAGCAGGTGACATGATTCACACAGCTGGGGAATACGGGTACAGGGTGACCTTCTACGGAAGGGGCGGGCTCTGTATTGACCAGTTTCAACCTTTTCTTGAGGGTTTGTTAGGGCGGACAAGGTCACCGCCAGCTATAATCATAGTACATCTTGGGGGCAATGATTTGGTGACCACTGGTAGACGACTACTTCTCGAGGCGATACTATCCACAGTAAGTTGGTTGGCGAGGAGGGTTCCAGGGTGCACGATTGCATGGTCCCATATGATTCCACGAAAGGTGTGGCGGGGGGCTAATTCAGTGTCTGCTATAAATCATTCTGTGAAAAAGATTAATAACAAGCTTGGTAGACTGTTCCGTACCAGTACATTGCATTCGATTCCTCATGGTTGTATCAGGGGGGACAATATGTATCTAGAGGATGGGGTCCATTTGTCCCGGGTGGGGAATTCTTTACTCATAGGAGACCTCGTAACCTGGTTAAGGAGTTTGCAACATGACCTTTAGGTAGGAGTTTTGTGGGGGGTCCGGATAGCCGGTCAACTATCCAGCCTGTGGCGGTAAGGTCATGATCGGTGAGCAGTCATTGGAAGATCCCTAGGGGGGGGCGTCACCCATTACGGATGGGAGCGCCCGGGGGGAGGTGGCCATTGGCCCCTCAACGGGGAGGCGGTCCCTTCTAAAGGACGGGACGCCTAAAGGAAAGGGAAGGCGGTCAAGGCCCCTCCCTGGATAGGAGGGGCTACGGGCCCCTCCTGGGAATTTCCCGGGGCCAGGACATCTGCGACGGCAGATGTGGTAAGTTGTGTAGGGTGGGGAGGGGGGTCTTTGCTACCTTCTAGACACCTCACACGAGTCCTCGGACGACCACGTACATGGCGTTGAGTTAACAGGGGCCCCCGTCAAGACAAGGGAAATTGGTATGGCACACGAGGTGCAGTCCTCTGTGCGGCCGCCCCTCACAAGTGAGGGGGGAGTTCTGGTTTAGGGATCTGACACCGGTTACGACCTTGCCGTTGGCCCTTAACGTTAGGATGTACAATTTCAATTTGAAATGCATTTTTGTAAGGATGTTAGTATCGGCTAGGAGAACCTTTGTATTAGATATATGTTAAGGTTAGCCAAACATCGTAATGTGGATATGAAATTGTACATGATATGAAACTGTTATTTTAATGTTTTGATTTTGTTTCATATTTTAATAAATACGGCCGGGAAGGGTAACTCCCTTCCCGCCTTCCAAAAGTTCAAGAACTGTTTCCGGTTTCGCAATTCTTGGGGATTGTGTTGAGAGGGGGTGGCGGGTATCTCAGCCATATGGAAAGGGGCGACCAATCGGTCCCCCCGAACGTATGGTGGAGTACCCCGATCCCCCCGGGAAGCCAGTTTGGGCGGGAGGCGCGTCTCGGCTGGTATGCCCGAAGCGGCGTAGCCGGGGCGCGCTTTTTCCCGCCCAAGAGTGGGTTGTCCTAGACACCGAAGCCGTCCGCCACGCCCAGGGAGGCGGGAGGAGGCGGGTTCACGCCCGCCCAGAGAAGAATAAAAGGAGCCACAAGCCAAGGAAGCAGCCTCTTGTTCCTGTGCTCTGAAGCTGCACCTCCTCGCTGCACGTGAGCTCGAGACGGAACGAAGAGCCATTTTTGAACCCACCCACCATCCCCTGAAGACAGCAAGTTGTTGTGGTATAAAGTTCGTTTTTACGTAGTAGTTTTTCTTGCAGGTTGTTTCTGAATAAAGTTTATGATTCGGTTGCAATAAAGTGGATAACTCTGTGCGGTATGCTTTATTAAAGACTTTCATCAGAGTGATTAGTAATGTTTTAGATGTTTTAGGTTGAGACATGATCTGTTTTAAGTAGGAATGTCTCTTGCTTTTCAGTCATTAATCTTGTCGTATTTATGGTTTGGTCGGGCGGTAAGGTCATGATCGGTGAGCAGTCATTGGAAGATCCCTAGGGGGGGGCGTCACCCATTACGGATGGGAGCGCCCGGGGGGAGGTGGCCATTGGCCCCTCAACGGGGAGGCGGTCCCTTCTAAAGGACGGGACGCCTAAAGGAAAGGGAAGGCGGTCAAGGCCCCTCCCTGGATAGGAGGGGCTACGGGCCCCTCCTGGGAATTTCCCGGGGCCAGGACATCTGCGACGGCAGATGTGGTAAGTTGTGTAGGGTGGGGAGGGGGGTCTACGCTACCTTCTAGACACCTCACACGAGTCCTCGGACGACCACGTACATGGCGTCGAGTTAACATGGGCCCCCGTCAAGACAAGGGAAATTGGTATGGCACACGAGGTGCAGTCCTATGTGCGGCCGCCCCTCACAAGTGAGGGGGGAGTTCTGGTTTAGGGATCTGACACCGGTTACGACCTTGCCGTTGGCCCTTAACGTTAGGATGTACAATTTCAATTTGAAATGCATTTTTGTAAGGATGTTAGTATCGGCTAGGAGAACCTTTGTATTAGATATATGTTAAGGTTAGCCAAACATCGTAATGTGGATATGAAATTGTACATGATATGAAACTGTTATTTTAATGTTTTGATTTTGTTTCATATTTTAATAAATACGGCCGGGAAGGGTAACTCCCTTCCCGCCTTCCAAAAGTTCAAGAACTGTTTCCGGTTTCGCAATTCTTGGGGATTGTGTTGAGAGGGGGTGGCGGGTATCTCAGCCATATTTATTATGGCTTGCTGCAAGTGATGTGTCTGATGATGTACAGTGTCATTTCACGTTGGCGCTGAGTTAAAGGGCACCGCGGAAGAAGTCTCTTAGGGGAGCAGATGCCACCCCGCACAGGAGAGTGTGGGAGAAGCTATGAAGTCAGTTTACTATCTGGAAGTTGGAACTGTCACTGTCACTGAACTACTTGAAAGTGCCTCATGTATATTTGCTCACCTGTTTTCCATCCCCTCTACTTTTTGTCCATATTCACATTAGTTTGCTTCAGTGATGCCAAATAACTAAGATCAAAAGTCCTGCGAAGTCACTTTCTGTGATGTCACTTCTTGCGACGCAATATGCAATTAGAGGGGCCTCACATCTTTCCTTTCGCCCGGGGCCTCAAAAGGCCTAGGACCGGCACTGTCCACTGTAAAAGTGCAGCAGAAAATGTACACAACACACAACCCACCTACATGCCTATCTGGAGGAAGAACCCCGCGCTGGGGATGAAAGCACAGGCCAGGCAGAACCTGGGAATATACAATTTCTCAAGGTTGAACGGATCTCGGGAAAGAGATTTAGCAAAATGCTCTGAAAAAAAGTCAAATTCTAAATTCGGTGTAAGCGGCACATTTTCTGCCTCCACGATCGGTGCGTCTTTTGCTGTGTGTAATGCATGTTGGTTGGTGTGTGCATGGCAAGCTGGACCACCTACACATTGCCTCTTCGTGCTGTACATCCTTCACCCAAATATACAGCTCAACACATGTCGCTTCCTCCCATGATTCGCACAGGCCACTAACTTACAGTGGACGCAAGAGAAGGAAGGAGTACTTCACTTTCATCCGCTCCTTCCTCGAAGCATGTTACTTCATCTACTTCACTAGTCAGGCAACTTCCTAGACCCTCCACCTACCTAATCACCTTCAAACCCCACACTTACTGCATCTTTTCCCTACCTCGCAACCAACAGTCTGAATCGTACATCTACACTACATCTGCGTCTTACATCCTCACCGCAGCTGCATTCTAAACCACCACCTTACACCTACACCAGTCTACACCAAATATGCCCTTAACCACCATTTACCGCCCTCTTCACACCAACTACACGACATACACGATCCTCACTCCACTCCTACCAACTACAACCAGCCACAGAACACCACCCCACCACATACATCCTATATTACTGAAAACCCCAACATATTATCTATAGTCTACACCAGCGTTTCCCAAAGTGTGGTCCGCGGACCCCCAGGGGTCCGTGACACATTCCCAGGGGGTCCGCAGGACTTGAGTGCCTAATGTCGGTAAAAAAACAAAAGGCTTATGAGGTGTGAATGTACTTGGCGCCGGGCAGCATGACTACAATACAATCTGGCCCCCAGGCGCACAGTGCAGAAGAGAGGTGTGAATGTTGCTGGCGCCTGGGGCCTGGGCGGCAAGACAGCAGTGAAATCTGGCCAATCACCCTTCAGCTATAGGTGCAAGCTGAAGGGTGATTGCCCTTATATTGTGTTATTATTTACTTCTGCCCATCACCTGACGTCGAGCTCGCACAGGAGTGCGTGCGTTTCCTGTTCTGTTTGTGACCAGGCCCAGGGCATTTTGCTATCTGTCCCCATTTGCCCTGAAAGCAGCTGCGTGGCGAGATAGAAGAGCATTGGAGGCTGGAACTGCATGTAAGTGTTTAATTTGTGTGTGCGTGTTTGTGTGGGTATATTTGAAAGCAGTCCAAACTCTGTGACACATCTACTCAGGACTACAGCATACCAGATAAGTAATTATATTTGTAAATAAGTGCACTTGTTACAACTGCCCCGAAGTTAAAATGATTCGTGCATTTTAATCTTTTCCTTTCCTTTTGCTGACTGCAAAAGCTTCTTAAACCATACCCAGTAGTGACTGTATATTTCCAGGTACAATCTTCTTTACTGATGACCCATCCCCTTTACTTCTTGTCTTTTCATCTGCTGCACACTTGACTATGAATTAATATATTGAAGGCCTAGGATGTCATGGCTTCAGGATTGATGCGCTGTAGCAGTTTCCAAAGACAACCACTTTCTTAACATTCCTCAGTTTGATTCAGCTGAGAGTCAGAGTCAGAGGTTAAGAATAGCACTTTCGTAAACGTTGTGCTGGGGACTTCCCTGTGCCCTAATTTAATTTTAAAAGTGTTCTATATCGCGAGCGCCTTACATACCTGCTCTCTCTTTAAAAAGTGCAACAGTCAGTAATAGGACTGAGAGCAAGCCTGTGGAACAAGATGCTCACACCACACGTGGGAAAGCGTGACATCTCCCAAGTGTCCCCGGTGCAGTACCCGGGAGCGACACTAAACGTGCCCACAGAATATGAGTTAATGTTCATTATTGCATATTTACACGTGGGTGTATCATGAAGAAAAAACACGAGCGCGGTGAGAAGCATCAAGTCTGTAATAAGAGTGACATTCAACAACTATGAACACCGTTCTGTCTCACTATCTGCGGGTTTCCCTACAGGCCAGTCTGACACACGCAGCATAAGAATCATTTAAACAAGCATTTACAATGCAATAGGTCTCGCATTAGGAAATTGTGAGCTATTGGTATTGTAAATGACACATTTTTTTAATATGTGTTGGCTTTGAAAATATATAAATTAATAGCATTGTTATTCAGAAGGCCAATAGCTTACACTTTCCTAATGAGAGTCCTATTGGCTATGGCAATGCTTGTTGGTAGCAAGCAAGGACAGTGCTGTTGTGGTGCTGAGTGATGATGTGGTTGGGCTGAGTGATGTGGTGGTGTATTAAAGTGATGTGGTGGTGTCCCTGAGTGATGTGGTGGTGTCCCCGAGTGGTGTGGCGGTGTCCCCGAGTGGTGTGGCGGTGTCCCCGAGTGGTGTGGCGGTGTCCCCGAGTGATGTGGCGGTGTCCCCGAGTGGTGTGGCGGTGTCCCCGAGTGATGTGGCGGTGTCCCCGAGTGATGTGGTGGTGTCCCCGAGTGATGTGGTGGTGTCCCCGAGTGATGTGGTGGTGTCCCCGAGTGATGTGGTGGTGTCCCCGAGTGATGTGGTGGTGTGCCTGAGTGATGTGGTGGTGTCCCCGAGTGATGTGGTGGTGTCCCCGAGTGATGTGGTGTTGTCCCCGAGTGATGTGGTGGTGTCCCCGAGTGATGTGGTGGTGTCCCCGAGTGCGACCCATTTTTTTTAAAACAAATACATTGGCAGTCAGTTTATATGCATGAACTTGCGGATTATCTTGCCCAAAGAGCACTGAAGAGAGTGCAAAACCAATGTGGCGACGGTCAGATCTTCGCATTACCAAATTAACACACACTGTAAATAATAAAAGCTTTAGTAATGCAAGTATTTGTTTGGTGTGTACTTGTTTGTGTATTTTTTGCAAATTACTGTTTTTTTTTTTTTTATTGAAATTGTACAAACTGCTTGGGGGTCCCCGGCTTCCAGTAGTGATTCAGTGGGGGTCCTCAGGAGTCAAAAGTTTGGGAACCACTGGTCTACACCAACCAACTCTATACCAGTTACATCCTGCACCAGGTTTTACATCACCTGTACCACTAAATCACCATCACCTATATTTGTGTCACATCACAGTGTTTTCCCCATACCACGACCTATACTCTAACCGCCTATACATATTCATGTTCATATACATGTGGTTTCTTCCGTTTCAACCCCTGTGTCGGATGTATGACGTTACAACGCGAACTTTTACAACGCAGACCGTTACAACGCAATTTTTACAACGCAGATACATTTACAACGCATACCTTTACAACGCAAGACATTACATAGCAGATGCTATTACAATGCATGGCATTACAACGTAAGTATAGGTAAGTATATTATTTTATTTAAAAATGTAATTTAATAAAATTTAATTAATTAAATAAATTAAATTATTTTAAAATAATTAATTTGTACTTATATATATATTTTTTTAAAAGTTTATTTTTAAAAGAACTATTATTATTAAAGACCTATAATTAATAAATAAAATTAATCAAAATAATTTTTTTTAATAATTTTAAATTATTTATTTAAAAACTGAACCCTAAAAATACCCCTGTACCCCAAAACCCAAACCCAACCCTAAAACCTAAAAATACCCCTGTACCCCAAAACCCAAACCCAGAACTGAACCCTAAAAATACCCCTGAACCCCAAAACCCAACCCCAACCCTGAACCCTAATACCCCTATACCCCAAAATCCAAACCCAACCCTGAACCCTAAAAATACCCCTGTACCCCAAAACACAAAACCCAACCCTGAACCCTAAAAATACCCCTGTACCCCAAAACACAAAACCCAACCCTGAACCCTAAAAATACCCCTGTACCCCAAAACCCAAACCCAGCCCTAAAACCTAAAAATACCCCTGTACCCCAAAACCCAAACCCAGCCCTAAAACCTAAAAATACCCCTGTACCCCAAAACCTAAACCCAGCCCTAAAACCTAAAAATACCCCTGTACCCCAAAACCCAAACCCAGCCCTGAACCCTAAAAATACCCCTGTACCCCAAAAACCAAACTATATATATAAAATTACTTTAATTAAATTATTTTATTAATTTTAAATATTTTAGTAATTTAAAAAAGGTAAAATAAAATAAATTACTTACCTATACTTACGTTGTAATGGCATGCGTTGTAATAGCATCTGCTATGTAATGTCATGCGTTGTAAAGCCATGCGTTGTAAAGGAACCTGTGTTGTAATGGTGTGCGTTGTAACGGTGTGCGTTGTAAAAGTTGTGTTGTAACAGTGGTTTCTCCCTGTGTCACCACCACACCTATGCCACCACCTACAGCCTACACAACCACTTACACCTCTTTCAACCGCACCTACACCCAAACCTCCACCTTACATACCTACCTATCTACACCATGCATAACCACATACATCATCACCATCATCTTACACCGACAGGGCACCTCTATGCTCTAACCCTAACTTTCTAATCTACAGTACACACAACCGATAAGCCCCGTACCACTATACCTTACACTGTTACCTACACTATCCCACACTACCTACTCCGCCTACTTGAACCTTAACCCTACATCCAAAACATTACCCCGTCATCTGCACCCTACATCATCTATATTTGCCGTTTACACTAATGACGGACACATCAACATGGGAAAAGCGCATATAGGGCAATTCTTCCTATTTAAGAGTCCCAATTTGTGCCCTAGGTGCACAAGAAGAGCTGTGCCTGTCTTCCATCCCATAATGCCAAGCGCTACAGGGCAGTATTGACATGCACTGGATGTCCTTTATGTTGGTAGGCGTAAGAAAAAAGCAGTAGCAAGCCTTGTGAGTGGTACACTGGCAGAGCTGTGCCTTACTTCCTCTGATGGTAAAACAGGGGTTGGTCCAGGACAGCAGTAAATTACATTGGCAGACATGTTTGTGGGATTAGTCCCCAAGTGCTTCATTTGTGCCGGTGGTTGGAAGTGATGGGCACCGGAGTTCATGTTTGTGAAAGAGGAGTTGTTTCATCATCAGATTTTGAACCAAAGAAAGATAAAGAGAAAAGAAGGGGGAAGAAAAAGATAGGGAAACATTGACAAAGTGAGACAACCAGGATGAAGAGAACAACCTGCAGGTGTAAGATAAAGTCAGACTGTAGGTGTTAAGTTATTGAATCACACTTGAACGTAGATTCAAATTGGATTTATTCTTATATAAGCAAGCAGGTACTCAGCCTGACTGGTAGCTGGCTTCTCATCAAATGCCTCACAAAGAACACAAACCTTGCGTTCCATATTCTATGGAACGTGTGCAAGCAATCCATATTAAACACATCCCCTTCGGAACATAATTAAAAAAAAATTAACTATACATGTCATCCCCATCCCCCTTTTTTTTATAACTGTATATGAGAAACACGAAAAAAATAAACCTGTAAAAGAAGATGAATACATCACACAGAATCATATTACAATGGAAAACTTTCAGAAATATAATCTGCCAATCATACTGGAGGTCTTTTCTCATGTTTAGAGTTTCTAAAAAGAATATTCGAATCATCTTGAGTGGTAACTCCTGGTGTTCCAGGAACAGCGATACTGGAATTATCCAAAACAACCTCTTGAGAATTGAGTGACGTCAGGATTAACATTAGAAGAATTATTGCACAACAAATCATCAAAATCATATAAATACGAAGATTTGTTAGGGGATTCTGAAGGTGCTGAACATTTTGCAACTCTTTTAAGGTTCCACGCCCTTCCATCACTGAGACGTACAGCATTGTTCAAAATTTCCACAACCTGTATGTACCTACAGAAATGCAATGTCCAACAGAAAATCCCTCCGTGCCAAAAAAAACAAAACTATGAGGTGTCCAGATCCTATCCTCCTCGCCATTTGTTAAGTTAATGAATCACACTTGAACGTAGATTCAAATTGGATTTGTTCTTATATAAGCAAGCAGGTATGCAGCCTGACTGGTAGCTGGCTACTCATCAAATGCCCCACAAAGAACACAATTCTCGCGTTCCATATGGAACGCGTGCAAGCAATGCATATTAAAAGTACAAATACACAACGCTTTCCCCGTGAGATGTTCCCTCCTGGGTATCTCCAAGGCATCCCCGGCGTTTGTGGGGGGCGGCCTGTTGTGGAGATGAGGCAAGCTAACTAATGCCCAGAGTTGCCAGTGTGATCCCTGGTTAGAGTAGGCACCGAGGCGAGAATTATCGAGTCCGCTGACCCTGGTTCACGACCCTGCCGTGTCGGGGATTGAACCCTGGTCCCAGGCCGTTCTCTGCTTCCGGGTCTGCCGCCTCTAACCAGTGAGCCACACCACTCCACATGCAGGAATCGCCAAGTCCTAAGAAAACTTTAGGCCCTGTACTTTTTTTCCCCAACTGGGCCTTTCTTTCCACGGCACTTCTTACCTTCTGCATCCTGGACACCACTCCACATGCAGGAATCGCCAAGTCCTAAGAAAACTTTAGGCCCTGTACTTTTTTTCCCCAACTGGGCCTTTCTTTCCACGGCACTTCTTACCTTCTGCATCCTGGAGGCGTCCATCCTGCTTCTGTTATCCAGCATGAGGGCAGCCTGGGTTCCTTGGAAAGAGCCGTCAAATGTAACCGGCAAAAAAAGACAGCGGGGCGAGCTGCTGGGCTTGCCTTCCTGGCTCCCGGGTGTGGGCACCTGCCGTCCGCTGGGATGGAGCTCCTGCCCCCTCGGTCTCCACCTCTTTTCAGTGAAAAGGCTGCTGGCAGGTGATACGGGCGCGCTCCTTTTCTTGCCCGCTCCAGACGCCCGCTTAGGAGTTACGGGAAGATAGGAACTGCCCACCAGCTCGGCCTGCTGCTCCCCGGTCTCTGGAAGCTTCTGCACTCCTGCTCTCCACAAGTGTCTACAGCGAGGCCCTTGACCCGGTCGGTTAAGCATTAGCTGTCAGTTGACTTGTCCACTTACTGCTCGCTGTTCTACAGCCCCGGTTGCTGACACGGCTGGCCTCCAAGGGGCTGAATGTTCAAGCTCAGGTGGGCCTTCCTGGTAAGACTGAAACGGGTGTCACCAGCTTATTCCTGCAATCCCTGCACCGTCCTGTCAGCCCTCGCCCCTCGGTGTCTCCTAAGGCCCCTCCGGCAATGACGCCGGCTCCTTCCCGCCATTAGTGCCCTCATGCGGAAGGGCAGGGCCATAACAGCCGCGATCTCCTGGCGAGCTCGGCAACCGCTCCTAACTCTACGCTGTATTTGCACCGGGTCCACCTTGTCGTCGAGGCAACCCCATCGGCCCTCGACGTCATAAAAAGCCGTGTCCAATCTGTTGCGGTCGAGCGAACGAGAAAACAGGTGCCCTGTCGGGCAAAGGTAAGCACGGGTGTCTGTGGGAGGGCATTCACAAGAAGTGAGTGGGCCTGCAAGGTGGCCGCGCGTTCTGCTTTCCACTCCAAGGGCCCTTAGAGTCCCAAAAAACTGGTTACCATTGGTCCGCAGAGACTCCAGCATACCTGTCAACTGACACTCTTTTTGGGACTTCACCTCATTGTTTTGACGTTTTCACACGAAAAATAGCCAGACGTCTCCATAGACTTTAACAGGCCTATACAATTTGCAAACTTCCATCACCCTTCCAAAATAGCTTTTTCTCCATTCACTTAAACAGGCTCATCTCCAGCATTTACAATTTTTAGAAGTATTTTATTAATATTAACAACTGTTTTTAAGTTCAACCTGATTGAAAAGGAAATACGCAGTTACGGATTAGGTAGTGATGGCACACTGCAGGGTACATTCTATAACATAGGTAAACATGGGGATGCACAATGGTGCAAAAAACATCTGTTGGTATATCATTTGTCAGGGATGGTGATAGATCCACATGGAGAAGTACACTGAGAGCATAACGTAGGGAGTTAGGTACGGAATCTCCGTGAAAGATGACAATTGAAGACCCTGATGTGCACAATATGTGTGAGCAGAAAATAAAAGGAAAAGAACGAATAGAAAAGGAAAGGAAAGAGAGAGAGCGAGGCGCGAATAGCGCACTAGAGGGGAAGTGACGAGTGAAAGAAAAGAGGGGGAGGGAGATTGAAGGAAAGGGGGAGAGGGCACTCGGTCAACAGAGATTGCATTGAGGGTCGGTCTACTAAATGTGTGTTTGAGGTTTCTTTCTGTATCAGTGAATTGCGGAATTGTGTGAGCGGGAGGCGTGTCGGGGCTACGGCTGATCCAGTTTTTGTAGGTACAAGTCAAGTGCATTCCATAGGCAGGGCGTGTGTGATGTGTGATGTGTTATGTCATTTCTTGTACATTGTCCACACTCCTGGTGGCACACAGGGTGTTCCACCATTTGTTGAAGTACATTTCTGTGGTGGACTTCCTCTCTAACAGGACTGTTTTGGAGCCCAGTGCTAGCATAAGATCTAATAGCAAAGAGTCACATGAAGGGAGATCAGTGTTTTAAGGGGTGTGCCTCAAGATCTAAAGTAGAGGTTTAGAAAGATGGTGTGAGCTGAATGTTAAATATGTTATCAATGGGCTGGTGTATCTTGGTCCAGAGGGGCTGAACCATTTTACATGTGAAAAACATATGCTCAAGTGAGCCGGGCGATTCTGCACATCACCAGCAATTATCTGATTGTAGGATCCCTAGTTTATGCAATCTGGTGGAATCTAGTATGTTTTGTGTATCACCCAAAATCTGGACGGTTCGATTGCAGGTGTAATTTTAGCCAGAGAAGGAGAATGCCAGCTTCTATCCCAGGTAGCGTCCAAAAAATGTGATTTGATACTTCTGCGCTGTATGGGGACCATTTCTTTTTCAAGTTGTTGAGGCGGTGTGCTTATGCAGGTCCAGTAACTTATATGCGGACTGGCCTAGCCTTTTAAGATTTCCCAGTAGTCCAGACAGTTCTGGGGTATGTGGTTTCAGCAGTGATCTCATCACTTTTTAGGTCGAGACTGCGTAGGCTGCGCTTGCGCAGTCTCGATTTTTTGAGATCTTATGTTGACAGTGTGGGGGCTCGAACCTGCCCCTGTTCTCCAGTAGCTGGCTTCCAAAACGGAGGCCAGCCTTTGGAGGAGAGGGGCTTCACTCCGTTCAAGCCCCGTCTTTTTGGGATTCGGGGATGTGTTTTTTACTTTCTTTCTCTTTTCTTTCTCTCCTCTTCACATTGGCTGGAATTTTACCTTCCAGCCAATGGGAAGAGGAGAGAAAGAAAAACATGCCCGAATCCCAAAATGAGGCTGCGTTTCTCCGAGGCATTTCTGTATGGCCTCGGAGAAAGATGGTGGTGTCATGGCGTGGTCCGAGTAATGCATGTTTAAATGTGTATTGCTTTTTTCTTTTGCTTTGAAACAAGCTCGTTTCAGTTTTGCCCGTGGCAATTTCTTCCCGTCCCTTCCACCCCCCTCCCAGTCCAATGCCTTCTAGCTCGTTCGCTGCCCCCCCACAGACCCCTCCTCCTGCCCCCCAGCCCCCTCCCGTCTTCAAATGCTCCTTTCTTCAAAGCTCACCCGCCGCCCGATGCCCCCGCTTTGAAATGCTTGTCTTGTTTGAACTCTCCCAACACTTTTCTTTCAGCGAGAAGGCATTTGAAAGAGACTGTCGCGCGCCCCACGGCGTAGCAGTTTGGCGGACGAGGAACCCCCTGCGAAGGGCGCGAGACCATTATCTAGCTGACTAATTTGTACACCTGCCCCCTACCAGCATTTCTTTCCCTCGGCACGAATATAGTTTTCGATCCTGCGTTTAATTGGCCTTTTCCCAGGTTCTGGCTGCGTACCAAGACTAGCTTTTCTTGCCAGGTAATTTTCCAGGTCTGCTTCTACCTGAACCAACTCGGAAAGCCGTTGCGCCCCTTGGAAGGCTTCTTGATTATCATGTTCGCGCCTCAGCCAATTATCGAGAACCCCTGTCGCAGTCACAAGAACGGAAGCCTGTAAGCAGCCAATCGGTAGACCGCTGGCTTCCGGTGGTAAAATCTACGGCGAGCCGCGCAAAGGGCCCATGTTAAGGGAATCAATGGTGGATGAAAAGGGGTCTCTGTGGGCTCTAGTTTTTAAGAAAACGATAGCGAGGAGGTTATAGAGAGCAAATACTGGTGTTACCAATTGGAGGGGAAGTGAGAGGTTTCGGTCACAGACCGAGTTTATGAGGGCAGTGGGTGGCCTAGGGATTGAATTTTCTATTTAGCTCAAGAGTAGCTGTTTCTAAGATAGAATTTCAGGATAACCACTGACTATGCGGCCCCATCGGAGGAGGAGAAAGTGCCGCCCGACCGCAGACCCACCGCCCCGGTCATCACTCCCTTGGCCCACTGGTGAAGCCGGCACGGCAGAGGGTCCCCTCCGGCTCTTGCGCATCACTCTGTGAGCTTGGGCTGTCTGGGAAGTTTCTGTCCGCCTCCTCCTCCTTGCACGGTCGGCGGAGCCCTGGATGCACCCTGTGCCATCTCCCGGGGGTAGGCGACTCCCCTTAGGGTGCGGCAAAGCCGCAAGTAGAGAAGCTGCAGAGTCCACTTCTCAAGCCGATGAGTGCTCGCTTTTATTACCCTTTCCTGCCTCCTCGCTGTGCTTGCTCTCCTGCCCCCTCGCTGTGCTTGCTCTCCTGCCCCTTCGTGCTTGCTCTCCTGCCCCCTGGCTGTGCTTGCTCTCCTGCCCCCTGGCTGTGCTTGCTCTCCTGCCCCCTGGCGGTGCTTGCTCTCCTGCCCCTGCCTGTGCTTGCTCTCCTGCCCCCTGGCTGTGCTTGCTCTCCTGCCCCCTCGCTGTGCTTGCTCTCCTGCCACCTGGCTGTGCTTGCTCTCTTGGCCCCTGGCTGTGCTTGCTCTCCTGGCCCCTGGCTGTGCTTGCTCTCCTGCCCCCTGGCTGTGCTTGCTCTCCTGCCCCCTGGCTGTGCTTGCTCCCCTGCCCCCTGGCTGTGCTAGCTCTCCTGCCCCCTGGCTGTGCTTGTTTGATATTTCTGGCTCATCGTTCGCAGGGTGTTTCTTTTCCTCGTTTTTGCGCAGGTTTTTTAAGAATATGATATATGAATACATTAGGGTGGTTTGAGAGTCGAGGCATTCTTCCATTGATAGGGCTGAGGAAATGCGAAGGGTCGTTGTTTGGTTGATTATCTGTGAATACTTGTGTACATCTGATACTATGAGTGTTACACTTCTGCGGTAATTGGGAGAAATGCCATCTGGACAACCTGGAAAATGTGGATTAGGGCGTGAATGTATGTTCCAGAAAAGCCCGTACTTAAAAGATCTATTCAGATAATTAACTGCCCTCTGCTGCAATTTGGACATGGAATCCCAGAAGCCTGTATTCCTGTCAGTCAACGTCACAAAGGAGATCTCTTTTATGGTGAACAAAAAAAAATGGTGCTGAATATTTTTTTCCCCTAGTGATTTGAGTAATCTTGCTATTTCTGGCCAGATGCAATTCGAGGTCAAAAATATGTGTCCCGAATGGATGCCAGGAATAATGTTGGTTCACAGGTGTAGCCCCCTTACCCATATCATTCAAGGGTCTCTTTCTGTAGTGTGGACAAGGGGATCTTGGAGTACATTGCCCCCAGTAGGAGTCCACAATCAAATAGTTCAAGAATTAAAATATGAGAAAGTTGGAACCGTTTTTAGACCTCATCAGAATACCAAGAGACAGATCGGTCTTCTTAAAGATGAGGTATGGGACACTACCCCTCAATAAATTCACTGAAAGATGGAAAGGATCAAGGGTCTCAAACGGTACTTGCCCATGTTGCCCTTGCAAATCAGAATCCCTATCACATTTTCTGTTTGGCTGTAAAGCTTACAAAAGGGCAACACTGAGATGGTTGAAACCAGTTTGTATTGAGTTGGGGGTCAGAGATTTCCGGGTTTCCCTACGTACCCTTACAACTGATACAACATCCCTTCTTACTGTATGTGGAGTGGCAAAATATCTATCATGCGCCTGGCTTATCCGCACCAGGATGTTAAATGCTAACAAAGTATAGATCCTATTCATACTGTTTCTAACTTACATGTATTTTAATATTGTTGTACTTTAGTATTGTCATCAAATTGTTCTTATTAATGTAAATAATGTTTTATTGCCTTTTATTCTATGAATTGGATATTTTACAAAACATGCTTTTATAGAATGTACGTACTTTTTATGATATGACAATATCGAATAAAGTATTACAACAATAAAATATGGTGGATAGCCTTGGAAACTTACCAAAACGCATGCTGTGTCCTAAAACAAGGGAGATTATCTGCTTTCATTTATGCCCACGTTCCTGCCTAAGGATTATTTAAAGGACCTCAGTTCGAGGACATAAATGCCCCATAAAGAGTGTTTGTCCTCAGAGCAGTGTCTGTGTGTGGCTCTGTGTGTGTGTGGCTCTGTGTGTGTGGGTGGCTCTGTGTGTGTGTGTGGCTCTATGTGTGTGTGTGTGTGTGTGTGTGGGTGCAAATGCAATAGGTCTTGCATTTGCGAGAGATTAAGCTACTGGCATTGTAAATGACAATGCCATTTATTTATCTGTTTTCAAAACCAACACATGAATAAAAAATATTGTCATTTACAATGCCAATAGCTCTAACTTTTGCAAAGGCGAGACCGTTGCATTGTAAATGCTTGTTTAAGTTTTAGATCGGGGGAAGCTCAAGGATCGGGGGTGCTCAAGTCAGCACAGGGGATTAGATTCAGGGCTGTGCTTAAGTCTCCAACTGAGTTGATACCCCTTTTGGACCACTGTTCCCAAAACGTAGATTTATCGTCAAGTTTAATTTTGTGTTTGTGCCATAAAGAAGCTAGGGTGGAATCAGAGATGCGTTTGTTCAGAGTCTTATCTACTCGCAGGAGGGCGGAGACCGTAACTGGGTTTATGGGAAGTGAGTGAGCCAGGGGTAATTTCTGGAGACCTTGGATGGTAAAGATGGAGCTCAGAGGGATGGGAGATAGTAAGTGCAATTCAATTTAGAGCTGTGGTGGGAATTGGACACTCACCTCTCTAAACCACCAGTTACCCTGGGCCGCTAAAAATGCCTGTTGTTATCTGTGAAAATCAGGCATATTCAAGCCACGCCTGCTCTTGTTTAATTTAAGGGTGGGACCAGCGAACCTAGCTCTTTTTCCCTTCCAGAGTAAATCAGAAATATGCCTGTGTACAGTTTTAAAGATGGTGGAGGAGAGGTTTGTGGGAAGCATACGCGAGAAGAAGTTGACTAGCAATGCGATCATCATTTTTGTGGTGTCTGTCCCACCCCACCATGTTATGTGTTTGGGGGACAATGAGTTTAGCAGGTCTTTGATTTTGGAAAGTGTTGTATTTTCGTTAATCGTGAGGGAGGGTTGCAGATCTTTTGCAAACCAGATACCTAGGTTTTTCAGAGCATCCGGTTGCCATTTCATGTTGGAATTGCCCATAATCCCCATAATCGAGGGGGTACAGATAATTTTCTTGGGGAAGATCTTGGTTTTGGAGCAATTGAGTGTATAGCCAGGGACTCTGGAGTATTTCTACATTTTGGACATAATAGATGGATTGCCTTGTCTGTGTCTTCAGTGAAGATTAGGACATCATCCGCATCGGCTGCAATTAGTTGCCTGCCTGATTTGAATTATACACCTTTAATGTTGTTGTTCTGTTTTAAGGTAGAAGAGGAGGTGTTCGATAACTAGAAGGAAAAGGAGCAGAGAGGGTGGACATACCTGTCTGGTGCCCTGTCCCAAAGGGAGTGATTCTGACAGGTGACACTTTATTCTGACGACCTTTGCTACTGGTTCCGTGTAGAGTGCCATGACCGTATTAATGAAATCATCGCCTAGCTGGAATTTCTTTCACAACTTATGCAGAAAAGTCCAGGAAACGTTATCAAAGGCTTTTTCTGCAGTTAAAGCCATCACAGTAGATGGTGAGTGTGATGACTGAGCTTTTTGCGGTGCATGACAGAAGACCAAGCTATTATCCACCAGGAGCCTGACTTTCAGGAATTCAGTCTAGGAAGGAGGGATACGTTTTGATACCACCTTCTCTAATATTCAAGGCAGGTCTTTGGCTTATAGTTTACAGTCGATATTGATTAATTATACCGGTCTGCAATTTTTCACATCTTGGGCGTCTTTGCCTTCTTTGGTGATAACAACTATAGTGGCTTCAGTGCCAGAGACATGACCTGCGGAAATCGTATGATTGAAATAGGGATAGAAGTGGGTCAGATAGTAGATCTGCAAAAGTTTTACAGAACTTTACTGAATACCCATCCGGGCCGGAGCCTTCCCTCGTATGAAGGACTTAATGGCAGTGCAAATCTCTGCATTGATGAGGGCATTTGGAAGGGATTTGTCTTCTCTAGTAGCATGCAAGAGTTCAGGTATGACTGGCATTCCTCCATGTTGGTTCTTGAACTTGAGGTGTAAAGATTGGAGTAGAATTCATGAAATACCTACAAAATTGAAGATACGCCGGCTTTGTTTTTGATGGCTGAGGTGTTAGTCCTGTTTTTGGAAAATTTCAGATAGTTTGCTAATGCTTTTGCTGGCTCTATTTCTATTGGTCAGTATCTCTACGTTGTACAAGTGCACCCATTTCTGCACACTTTTGCTAGTATTTGGTTATATTGGTATTGTAGTTTGAGCAGCTTAGGGACATCCTAAGAGCCAATGGAGTGTCTGATTGATTCATTTAAGATTTTAATTTCTGATTCAATTGAGTCAAGCCATTTATTCAGGGATTTATTTCTGGCAGCTGCTAGGCTCATCAAAATGCCTCTAAGATAGGCTTTCCACCTGGTCATGTCTGAGGTATCCCCCGGTCAGTTTTCTTCCAGAAAGTGGCATATTGCTATACCAGTTTTGGAGTTCTAATCCTCCAGAAGGGCATCATTGAGTCACCATATTTGGGGGGGGGGGGGAGTATCGTCAGGGTGAGATCTCATTATATACAAGGATAGTCACTGATTATTATGGGTTAGAGTTTGGGATTGTTTTATTTTTTTTACAATAAAATGTTATTGTCGACAGACATTACAACTCGGAGTAACCAGGGTTACCAATAATACAATAAGCATAGTAGCAATAGTGATGTCAACATTTACAGTAGGCAGATAAGACCACTTGGAATGTAAGGATATCTGGATGTAAACTAAAACGATAAGCATCAGTACCATAGTTCCAAAATGCAACTTAACATTAAAAAATCTCCCGCCCTCCCAGTTGAATACAAGCATAGTTATAATCTGGTTTGTCACTCATCATCTAGTCATCATGTCCTCGTTATGTGATGTAGGAGGATTGGGCTCCAAGTAAAGACCCCAATAGTCTGCCCACCTCTTCCATATCCTTGGGTGTTTTTGGGGACACCTCTGAGCCTTAAAGATCGGTATTTTCAGCCCCATGCAGAAGTCGAGGCCTGCTTCCAAGCCCCCATAGATGGCGGGGAGGCATCTTTCCATGTCCTGGAATTGTCTACCTTAGCCAACGTAAGCCCAAGGAACAACAAATGGCATCTGTATCTATTGACCCCAATCCCTTCAGTGATATGGAGCAGCAGCAAGCATGGCAATGTGGAATGTCCCAACCCAAAACTTCTGAGAGACATGTTATCACCCCATGCCAGAACCTTGACAGGGCCATGCATTGCCAAACCGTATGTAGGAGAGAGCCCTTTGCTACCTCGCAGGGCTGGCAGAGAGGAGGAACAATCTGCTCCGCCCGCCTGAGCCTATGATGGGTGAAATAAACTCTGCATATTGAAATGCAATGTGTTTAAATGTGCTTATAATGGTATCTCATGTTCTTCACTGCACTTGTTAAAATGGCTACCAAACTCGTATGTTTTCATAAATGGATTTCACTTTTTGTACTTTTTCGCTGACAGTGACCATATTTATGTAATGGACAGATCAGTTTCCCTACTATACCGTGAGCAAGGCTACGACCAAAACGCATTGCTGAGGACTGGCTTGTCCAGAATAAACACTGTGCATTTTGATTTAGGAGTGTCCGAGTGATCTTTTAACTGGGTATTTGCTGTTGTTATAAGTATTGGGCTTCCGGAGCCCGACTCGGACTACCACATCAGGGCCCCAGTCTACGGCTCTTTTACTTTGATATATATATATATATATATATATATATATATATATATATATATATATATATATAGAGAGAGAGAGAGAGAGATAGGTAGATAGATAGATAGATGGATAGATATATATATATATATACATCGCGACATCGAGAAAGGCTGTGTGCCGAAATGCGAGGGCGTCTGTCTTTGTCTGTTGAAAATAAAGCAAACTTTGGAGATTAAAACTCCCTTGAGTGTGGGTAATTCTTTGCGACGTGGAGCATTTGAGCAGAATATATATATATATATATATATATATATATACACTGAAAAAAACAGTGATTGTATGAGTGAATTTATGGATAACTGTATTCTTGTAATAATGATTTTATAACACACTAAGTATGAGTTACTATCTACATGAATACATAAAGTGGTCTTTGTGCAATTTTGTAGCTTTGTAAATATAAGTATGATCAATTGTTTGCATAAGTGAGTAGAATGACTGCATAAGTGGATATGATGTGAGCTGGTGTGTGATGTTGATGTAGGTGTATAAGTATATTTAATAGTGTTGTATTGATCTTTGTTAGCATGTATAAGTGAATCTATGAGTAAGTGTTTACATTTGTGTGTAGAGCTAGGAATCACTAAGTGGCTTTTTAGAAACTTGTATTGGTGTATCAATGATTTCAAGTATGGTACTTCATATTTTATTATGAGTGTTAAAAAGTTATACTAGTGAATGATAAGATGTATCAGATTGTCATGTGGATGATGTCATCAGTGATGTAATTTGAGATGTCATCAGTGATGTCACTGACCATGTCATGAATGATGTAATATGTGACATCATCAGCAGTTGATTGCGGACGTGTGAGTTTTAGTTAGTACAACTAACTATAACGGGGGAATTTCAATGGTTTTGTACGAGTGAAATGTCCAACTAACTATAACACCCCTGAAACCTGTGGTTTTTTTCAGTGAATTTCTGAGGTTTTTTAACTGCTAATTTCTAACTATAACATGTCTGAAACCTGTGTTTTTTTCAGTGCATTTCAAAGGTTTTTTCAATGCAAATTTCTAACTATAACATGTCTGAAACCTATGGTTTTTTCAACGAATTTTAAAGGTTTAGTAAATGACAATTTTAAATATATTTATTCTTATATTTTTGATACTGATTTACAAATTCTTTTTTTAATGATTTATTTTTAGATATTTCATTTTTTAAATTACATTACATTGTGTGCCCCCCCCCCACTTCCTTTTACTTTTTTTGGGCAGTGGGGACCCCATCCCCTAGAGCCTGACCCGCAAATCTAACTTTATTCATTTTTTTTATAGGAAGGGGACTCCTATAAAAGGAAATACAAGTTACTTGTAAGTATGCTTAGAACTACTTTTCAGGGTCAGTGTTGGGCAAAAAGACACAGGTGAGTAAATTGGAATTCGTTGTTCGGATGATTTTAGGTGAATATTTTAAAGTTCCAAAACTCCGCACTTTGAAGAATTTGCAAGTGAAACCACTCAATGTTAGTCTATGAAAGAAAATTCACTTAGCAGGTAAATAGTGTTATTATTACCTTTTCTTACTCAGGGGTGGATCCTGGATCCAGCACTTGTGTATCTCCTTTAAACAGTTGAAAGAATGCAAATTACCAAACACACGCGGATGCCCACGTTTATTTATTTTTTTAATATCGCGAGAATGCGCGGATCATACGCGCACCCCCACAATTTTACAAAAAATTGGGGCTCTGGGGGTCCTTGTGGGACCCCCTGAGCAGACCTAGAGCATCAGGGTATGTTTACCCTCCCCATTTTCATGTTTTAAACACACATTACACACGCTTCTTCAGCCTCCCTTCTACCGAGGATAAAATGGCTGCCAACAGTTTCTAGTTTCGAATGTTGACAACCACTTGTCAGCCAATTAGCATTCAGCGCGTGATCGAAAGAGTACCCTTATGGTACGATGACAATAAGCGGATCATCCGTATTCAATTTTTTTATGGGAAAGGGCCGCGTGGCCCCCCTCAAGTGGCCAATTCCGGGCACCGGGGTCCCCATCCCCCGGGGCATGGCTAATTATATATTTTTATTTTATGGAGGATAGCCCCCGTCCTGAACCCACTTCAAGGTCCCGGGTACCCCATTCCCAGGAAACGGACTTTTAAATTTTTTTATTTTGACCGTCACCGTTGAGGACCCTTGGAGGGTTTCCAATTCCCCCACTGTCCCGCCGGCTTCCCGCCTCCTGCAGTAGCCGGTGTTCAAACGACATCTGAGCTCCATCTGTGTTTTTACCCCCTAGGAGTTGCCTTCACTTTCCGCATGCATGTTTGTGGTAGCTTATGTGTGTTAATGTTACACATGCGCACAATACGTCCCACCGTCTGGCTAGGTACCCTAAGGTATTTCATTTTATTTGCGCATGCTCATATCATAGCTCTCACACCCAGTGACATCATGCTCAACCAATCATCGTTCTGCAAAGCATTTATAACCTGCCAACCTTCTCGAACTTTTACTATCCTGCTGTCACAGCCATTGATACTGTTCAATCCACTTCTTCGTAGGTGAGCACTTTTTTTGAGTAATTAAATTAATTCATCTGAATGATCTTTAAATACCACGTAAATGCACATTTTTGTTCGATTTGACAATGTTGTTTTTAAGCACGCTTTCCTGCTTTTTTATATCGTTAAAGTTGACTTCGTAGCTTTTGTTTCTGTGCAAATCACTTAATCCTGCTGCCTTTCTTTAATTTGCCAAGCGCCACGTGACTGTTCCAGCACCAGTGTGCTACGTGCTGTTCAACTTAATGCAATGTTGTTTTTCTCGTGTAAGTAGTGCGTCACGTGCCCCATGCATTGCAAAAGTAATGTTTTCGGCAATAGTGTATTTTAGCATGGTTTCCAGCTCTTGTATATTGAATAAGTTACCTTGGAAGCCGTCGTTTCCGGCCAAATCACTTAATCATGCCGCCTTTCATTAATTAGGTAGTAGGCCACGTGCTGCTTCCTCCCCATGCACAGCACATGTAATCGATTTAGCAATGTCGTATATTAGCACGCTCTCCATGTTTTTTAATAACGTTAAACTTGATTTCTTATCGTTTATTCTGCGCAAATGACGTAATCCTGCCACGTTTCTTAAATTTGCCAAGCGCCACGTGGCCGTTCTCGCAGCAGTGTGCTACGTGCTGTTCAAGTTAATGCAATGTATTTTTTCTCGTGTAAGTAGTGCGTCACGTTCCCCATGCATTGCAAAAGTATTGTTTTTGGCAATAGGGTACTTTAGCACGGTTTCCAGCTCTTATACCTCAAATATGTTGTCTTGGTAGGAGATGTTTATGGGCAAATGACTTAATCCTGCCGCCTTTAATTTTTTAGGTAGTACACCACAAGCTGCTTCCTCCCCATGCACTGAACATTTAATCAATTGACCAATGTTGTATTTTAGCATGCTATCCATGTTTTTTAATAACGTTAAACTTGATTTCTTATCCTTTCTTCTGTGCAAATCACTTAATCCTACCACGTTTCTTTAATTTGCCAAGCGCCACGTGGCCGTTGCCGCAGCAGTGTCCTACGTGCTGTTCAAGTTAATGCGATGTAGTTTTTCTTGTGTAATGCACATGTAATCGATTGGCCAATATTATATTTTAGCACGCTCTCCATATTTTTTAATGACTAGTCGACGAAGTTAAAAAGTAACGGATATAAGTACTTGAGGGGTTTTGGTGGCAGATAATCTCCAATTCACACTTGTACAGATGGTTCTGATACAGCGTTAATCTCTGTATAACTAATGGATGATTAGGTATTAGGATGGCATACAGAGCTCCCAACCTTCTTATTTTTTCTCTTAAAGGGTTCCAAATTGGTGACAAATATTAGGCTGTGCAGTAGAGGTTGACGGTATTGCTCCACTGGTACTGGGGCCTTCTCATGAAGCAGGAGGAGCCTCTCTCAATCTCCTTAACTCTTCCCTTGCAAAGTTGACCTGATTCTTAGTCTGCAAGTGCTTCCGCATACTTGCAGTTCCACACCAGTACTTTTTATTGGGGTCTCCTCTTGAAAGCAGTCTTGCATATGCAGCAAGTAACTTTTCTTGCATTCACCTTTTTTAAATCTTGTGGAAATTAATTTCAAAACATCCATTTTGGTAGACCAAAGTCTGCATGTACAATGGGCAGTGGAAGCGTTTGGAGAGTGGGTACACCCAAGATCAATTTAAGAGGTTTGATTGATAAGGCATAGCAAAGGAGCTAGCAACAACAGGGAGAAAGGTCCATGGGTGGTGGAGACTGAGTTTGTAAATCTGCTTCATCTATAACTTTCTTTCTCTCACAGTTTTAATGTTGTTTTCTCTATCTTTCTCTCTCTCTCACTCTCTCTCACATCGTTTCTCTTTCTCGTTTAAAGTTATGGACGCTGCTGTCAACTCTGACGCGTAGAACCAAAGCTCAGTTGAAGTTGTGAGCTCTCTTGCTCACAGTGTTTACACAAAGTCAGCAGAACGGCCTAGACATACAATACCTACATTAGAAATAAAAGATATTATTTACAAACCCCTTGTGCCACTTTTGCATCACTTTCAACATGAGAAAAGCAACACAAAAGTGGTGCAAGAGTCTTGTAAATAAGCCCTAAAAATATTGTCCTGCATAATGACTTGATCTGTCACCTAATTCTGTCTCATCTCTGAATCATTTTAAACACCTGTTGACCGCTTGAATGCAAGCCTATAAGATAAGTGAAATGTATCAGGCACACTGCACACATTAAAAAATTGTAAATATAGTCAAGTGTTACTTTGACTTGTAATGTTTGACCTCATTTAGTCACATTGACCTAATTTTAAACACTAATTTTCTTTTTTGTTTGGTAGATTAACTACCGAACTTCTATTGGAGTCCACATCACATGTTATTATATTGTTTTGTTAAAGTTATGGTTCTAGTTATTTATTGTATGATCTTTAGTTATATTTCCAGTAATTTATTGTTTCAATAAAATTTAATTAAAAAAGTATATATGTCTTTTTATTGTGGGGGTAGCATTCCCCAATATAAATTATATTTATATTTTCAAGTATAATTCTGAGGCTAACTCCTTACCACATCTTTACCAGAGTTTATAACTATAGTGTGGTGAACTTTTAACCTCTGTGCTCACGTAAGTGTTCCATGAACTGTTATTATGGCAACAGGCAGGAAGCCGTTTGGGGATAGGGTTAAAAGTTACTGGCTGTACAAAAACCGTTATATTTACCCTGGATCCCCTACAAGACCAAAAAGAAAAGCAAAGTAAAACACTGTGTACCAGATTTACAAACCCCTTGCACCACTTTCGCATCCAACCCTCCCCAACAAAATTACAAGTATGTGGGCCTCAACGAGCCCCCTCAAGACCCGGGAATCACCATCCCCGGGAATTTGTGTATTACGGAAGGCAGACTGCGTGGCCCTCTGCCTGGTGCCCTCGAGGGCCCTGGGAACTACCACGACCGGCTCCTGCAGTGTCCCGGGGTGCCTACCCCCAGTATACTGCTGCTTGCTTTGACAGGGCGGGACTCTCACGACTCCCGCCCTCCCATAGCAAACTTAGTTTGCATTTTGAAAGATCGAGCAGTGAAATCTGTTGTCACTTTCAAAATCCAAAGCACATTGTATTTCCACATACAAATTAGCATCTACCCATGCAAAAAAGTAATGCTGGCTCTCGAAGAACGCAAAAGTACATCACACAATGTTACTAAATAAAACAGCAAGTGTGCTCGACTTCTCAATATACAACCTTATCCTACGTATTGTTATTTTCAATCACGTTCTAATAACCAATAAAACTCATGCTTTTATAAAACAGAAACATGCACCCTAGTTTTCTGTGTAGAATGTTGTCAAACAACCAATCATTTCTTTTCTGTTTTTCAACACTGCATCTTATCCACCATTTTAGAAAGATCTTAGTTTTCAAACTGCCAATTTATTTACAGAGACCATCTGCGTGCATCGAGACCTCCTTTCAAGATGCTTAGAGTGTGAAATATGGGACACAACTATATTTTCTTGAGCCAAAGGAATGCAGAACACAAAGGAATTCACAAAGACCTAGGTTTACCAAAGTAGACATTAAATGGATTGGACAGAGAGGATTAAAGTGACACCAATTGATGCCATTGCTTTAATACCTTTTGCATCTCCAACACCCTGACCTCATAATTGTGCACTGTGGTGGCAATGACCTAGGCCTGGGGTCTCCAACCGGTCGATCGCGAGCTACCGGTAGCTCGTGGAGACCCAGGGAGTAGCTCGTCAAGCCCTTCGCTCTGATTGGGCATAATGTGTGGATGGGGCGGGCGAAGAGGATGACGCTCCTCTCCTGGAGCTTCCGACGTCTCTCTTGAGAGTCTGACGTCATTACCTACTGAAAACGCACTGGCATCGCACTAACTGCCATTGTGCGACGGGTGCCAGCGCAAGCAGTAGGAGACGTGACTCCCGCCGCCAGAATCAGCCACTGCAGGTAAGCTCGTTTTTTTTGTGCCTCTTCCCCCCCCTGATTGTGCCGTTTTTCGTGCCTTTTTTTGTTGAAATATGCAGATGCCTCAAATCTGGTGCCCCTCTGGGCTCCAGCAGCCAGGGCCCCTCCCGCTGACCCCAGCTTGGGCTGCTCTGCTGCCCCGCTCCTTCCCTTCCCAGTAGCCAGGGCCCCCTCCCTCTGCCCCAGCCCGGGCTGCTGTTTTGGCCTCCTCCTTGCTTCCGCTCCTCTTCCCCTCCATGCGACGGAGCTAGTCTAACACGCTGCAGTTTATTACTTGTCGGGGATTGAAGTCCACGTTATTTGAACTAACATTGCTGCAAACGAGCACCTTTAAAAGAAGAATTAAGAACAGGAGTACTGCATCCATGGTGAGATGTAGCCATCTGATAACCTAGGTGTAGAAACGTGTTGTCTGTGCCTGTTATATAGCACCGTATGTTAGCATGTTTCAGCCGAATTTTCAATAAAGACTTCTAAATTAAATTGACAATGACCTTTCATCTGGTTTAAAGGTTGCTGTACGTCAGTTCCTATAGTGTTCTGACTGCATGTGTAGTAAGGTTTGCAAGCTTCATGGTTCTGTTGAAAGAGGTTGGCTGCCCAGACCTGTAAAGAAATGACAGTCGGGTCAGGGGTCCTGGGTCTGGCTCTGCACAGCCACCCCAACATCCAATGAGGCTGGAACAATGTTCTCAGTGGGTTTGGTACCCAGAGGCTTCAGCTCACTAATATGACAGAGGATCCGAAAATCCAAGTATTACTGAAAAGTGGGAGCAGCAAATGAGCAAACCTATTTAAACGGGGCGCGTGTGTTTGTGGGAGGTAGGCTGAGATATTTTTTGCAATAATGTGGCTCAAAGGTATATTACGTTGCAATAGTCTTAAATGTGTGGAGTTTTATTTTTAATAAACGAGTTGTTGAAAATAGGTCATTGGTACATTAAAGTTGTTTTAGCCACACGAGCCCTAAAGTGTAAAATTAATGTGTATTTGTTTGTTTTCTCAACCTATTTTGAATCTTGCCTGCCCTACATTCCACAGTTAAAACAACTGAATGAGCATAATTTTTATATACATGTATGTAAACTTTGAAAAGGATTTTTTTTTTACCTTGGTGCCTGCCACTTGGCTCACCCCACAGGTCTGAATTGGAAGATTGACAAAAGTTTGTAATCTCTTGTAAGCCATAAAGTGTAACCTTAAATATACATAACAAGGCAATGTAAAGTGCTTTGTACAAATTTGTTCAGTGGGCTCTCCTTAACCTCCACTGACCTTGAACTAAATTTGAACAATCAGCTAAAGCCGTGGGAGAAAAAAATGACTGAAGGGCTTCATTGGTCTCCACTTTCACAGTGTCTCCAGGTCTGGAGGTGCAGCAGCACCTGCGGCACCCCTCCTTCCAAAGCCCATGCTAACACCTTATGTTACTTCAGGTTAACTGAGACTCAACATATTGTATGACATTAACACAGGCATATGCCATATTTGCACTTATAAATATTAGGTATGTCCCTTAAATATCGTAGCTACACTATTCCGATATACATATATGGCGTGTTCTGGTGGTTCAGTGGTCTAATGCCTTCATCATTGTAGGGGCCTGTGTTTGACCTCATAGTCGCAGGTTGAAATCGCAGCGGGCCACTCAGCCTCTCATCCTTTTGAGGTTGATAAAGTTGGTACCATTGAGTTGGGTAACAATAAACATCTGCTATTCAGAACCAAGATGTCCTTCTGGGTGAACGTGTGCTTTACAAATACATATATCATGGACAAAATATAAAATCCAAAATATAGAAAGGTAAGTACAGATTTTCTGTACTTAACTTTCGTATATATGTACCTTGAAAATTATATGTATGCCCACTCTAAAGAAGTTGGGACCCTTTCTTAGATGCTAGGAGCTTGGTAGCCCACCCTAGAGGTGTGGCTACGTGTTGGCTACCTGCCCACGGGAAAAACGGGTTGGGCACTGGTCCCTCCTCTCTGTCCCTGCCGTCAGTCTGTCTGTTTGAGCAAAGGGCTGCCCCTCACGAGGGTGATCAGCATTTGCCCACCACTTCGCCTTTGAAGTGGAAAGAGGTACAGCAAGGAGAGTAACATGGATGGAGATAAAGAGCGTGTGATAAGGTTCATAAGGGCCAAATGAGAGTGGAAAGAATGGCAATGAGAGGAGAGTGACAGAGATGGAGGTCAGAGAGAGGAGGGAAGGGCAAAAGGGAGTGGAAAGAGTGACAGCAAGGAGAGAGTGAAAGGATGAACATGAAAAAGGGTGCAATTCAGGCAGAGCTGTATGGGGGGAAACAGGAGGTAGAAAGAGTGATGGGGAGACTCAAATGTGAATTGGGAAGTGCAGAGGGCAGCTGAGGAGAGGGTGGCGGAGATGGTGAAGGGTGTGAGACACAGACACCGAAACACAGAAATGAGTGGGATGCAGAAAAAGGAAGGTGGTCATTTTTTAACACAAAAAGACTTGCTGGGACAAGCACTCACTATTTCAATGATTATTTCAATGACCACTATTACTGGAAGGTCTTAATTTTGGACCTTCATTTTTAATTTTTAATTTTAATTTTAATTTTCTATTAATTGAAATGACTTGAAGCGTCACAAATCCAAAGTCATTCCTTTTGGTGTTCTAGGGAACTCTTAAGTCAGGCCTGTCTTGGGTATTTTGTTCAAACCACAGTATGGGCTCTGATGAAATTAGGCTTAAAGTCAATGAAACTGGGCGTGGGGGGGTCTCTCGATAAAATGCGCGAGTTGATTCGGGTTCAGTAGCTCACGACGATTTTCACTGGCCAGAAGTAGCTCAGACTACACAAAAGGTTGGAGACCCCTGACCTAGGCACTTTGTCTGGGGTAGGTCTGCAAATGCTTATGTTGGACACCTTTGGATTATTGATTTCAATTTTCCCCCAAACTCCCTTTGTCTATTCTATCATATGCCAAAAGCACAAATGGAACTAGTCTAATCAATTTTGTCCACAGATTGAGAAAGCTAGGAAACATGTGAATACATCTGTTTCTGCTTTTCTCCAAGACTATAGAATGGGGTCTATATTCCACAACAATCTGCGTTTCAATATGGATGGCATCTTTAGGAGGAATGGTGTACATTTTACAAATGAAGGGAACAGAGTCTTCCTCATGAACTTTAGACTCTGCAAAAATCTCTCAATAACACAAGGGCTCTTTTTAGAGCCACCCAACATCTAAACCATAAGCTTGAAATATATCTCAAAAATACATACTTCGTTTTTTCCAGCGGCGAAATGCGCGGATCCTACGTGCGTCCTGTGACTTTAAAAAAAATTAAAAAAATACTATCTTACTTTTTTTGCCCTACGGGTCCTTATAGGACCCCCTGAGCAGGCCTAGGGGGTCAGGGTGTGTCTACCCTGCCCCTGTTCACGTTTTGCCAACATATTTCACAGACTTCTTCACCTTCACTTCTACCGAGGCACAAAATGGCTGCCAACAGTTCCTGGTTTCGAATGTTTACTGCTGCTTGACAACCAATTAGAATTGAGCATGTGAACGGGACGGTGTGCTTATGCTACAATGTTAATCCTCGCACAATCCGCAGATCTACCGCGCCCATAGATATATAAATGACTTTAACCTCAATTTTCTCAAAAACTACTGAACAGATTGACATAATATAAGCAAAAGGCACAAGTCGGAACTGAGTACTACCTCTCGGCCAAATTTGGTGTAATTCCGTTCAGCCGTTTGAGCTGTGGCCGTGTGTCTAAAGGTCCTATGGGAAATTGCATGGGAAAACACGTTTTGGGACCCCCTTTTTTCTCCGCCCCTGCTTCACCAATCAAACCCAAACTTTCAAGGAAGGAGTGGAACTGAGCTGGCCAAAAGTTTGGAAAATTCCAAGAAGATTTATCAATCGACGCCAAAGTTATTGCCAGTAAAGTGTTGCAGTTTTCCTATGGATAATAGGTCCTAACTATAACCATCTACTGGCGAGCGCAGTAGAATATATATATATATATATATATATATATATATATATATATATATATATATATATATATATAATATATATATATATATATATATATATATATATATATATATATATATATATATATATATATATATATATATATATATATATATATATATATATATATATATATATATATATATATATATATATATATATATATATATATATATATATATCCAAACACAGTTTTGCCTGCAATTGAGAGGACCACGCACAGGCTAGTTGAAGTCTTGTCACCATTTATTCAACAAAAGGCTGTCTTCAGCAGTCGGACATCGCAGCAGAGAAATAAGTCCTTCCCGACGCGTTTCGTGCTTTATGAAGCACTTCTTCATGGGGTGCTGGATGTTGTGGTGTTCAAACCGGCAGTTTCTCGCACTACATTTATGCAAAATTTGCCCCACCCAGCAGGGCGTGACCATGACTCTGGCCTCCTGGTTAATGTAGTGCTATTTTCTCCCTTCAATGAGGCGCCAGCTGTACACACGCTGATAGTGTTGGTCAATGAATCCCAAGTGGGTAGCTGGGAATGTCAGTCTCTGAGCAGCCTTTTGCCATGTTGAATCACACTTTCCTGACCTTAGCGCCGAAGCACGTTAGCACCTCAGCAGGACTGTGAAAACACAGCGGGATCACTCTCGCGGCTTCAGGCACAGCCGCCACTATCCAAACACAGTTTTGCCTGCAATTGAGAGGACCACGCACAGGCTAGTTGAAGTCTTGTCACCATTTATTCAACAAAAGGCTGTCTTCAGCAGTCGGACATCGCAGCAGAGAAATAAGTCCTTCCCGACGCGTTTCGTGCTTTATGAAGCACTTCTTCATGGGGTGCTGGATGTTGTGGTGTTCAAACCGGCAGTTTCTCGCACTACATTTATGCAAAATTTGCCCCACCCAGCAGGGCGTGACCATGACTCTGGCCTCCTGGTTAATGTAGTGCTATTTTCTCCCTTCAATGAGGCGCCAGCTGTACACACGCTGATAGTGTTGGTCAATGAATCCCAAGTGGGTAGCTGGGAATGTCAGTCTCTGAGCAGCCTTTTGCCATGTTGAATCACACTTTCCTGACCTTAGCGCTGAAGCACGTTAGCACCTCAGCAGGACTGTGAAAACACAGCGGGATCACTCTCGCGGCTTCAGGCACAGCCGCCACTATCCAAACACAGTTTTGCCTGCAATTGAGAGGACCACGCACAGGCTAGTTGAAGTCTTGTCACCATTTATTCAACAAAAGGCTGTCTTCAGCAGTCAGACATCGCAGCAGAGAAATAAGTCCTTCCCGACGCGTTTCGTGCTTTATGAAGCACTTCTTCATGGGGTGCTGGATGTTGTGGTGTTCAAACCGGCAGTTTCTCGCACTACATTTATGCAAAATTTGCCCCACCCAGCAGGGCGTGACCATGACTCTGGCCTCCTGGTTAATGTAGTGCTATTTTCTCCCTTCAATGAGGCGCCAGCTGTACACACGCTGATAGTGTTGGTCAATGAATCCCAAGTGGGTAGCTGGGAATGTCAGTCTCTGAGCAGCCTTTTGCCATGTTGAATCACACTTTCCTGACCTTAGCGCTGAAGCACGTTGGCACCTCAGCAGGACTGTGAAAACACAGCGGGATCACTCTCGCGGCTTCAGGCACAGCCGCCACTATCCTGCCCACCCTTATCTTTCGATTGCTCTATGAGGTGTCCAGTGCATGATGTTTTCGTAAACGCGATAAGATACTGACCTATATAGGTAATGGAATATTGTTATTTAATCCTTTGGACGTCAGACCGACTAGTATGACCATTGCCATAATTAGTGTCCCTCTTTTTTACTAGAAAATATCATTGAAAGCGACAATACCTCATTCCTTGGATCCTTATTAATCATATACCCCTATTGGAAGGTTCCTTTTTCAAGAATCCTAAGGTAACGCTTGAAGTAATATATTATTCTGTAGCTATATACAGGGTTTTAGAAACTTATACTGGAGTCAATTCCACTAACTGTGTTAGAAAATAATTAGGGAGACTTTATTATGGTCTTGTTAAAACACTAGTTGCCCAAACTAAACTCTATTCTACCAAAGCCTAATTTGAACCGAATTTTATTTCTAGAACTACTACCTTCAATATTCAGTACGAAGCTAAGTAGAGAGTGTTACCTACCTTCAATACTCAATATGAAGCTAAGTAGAGAGTGTTATCGTCCCTGCGTAGGACTTTTGGTCAAAAGTATCTGCGCCTTCATTAGTAGGACTTCAATATAGGTCATATGTGCGCTAAGAATGAATGTATATGTTTATGAGGAAAATTCTTCCGAATAATACATCTTGAATATATGAAGTGTTATGTAATGTACTCAATGGTTCGCTTAGTTAAGGTTATCCTTTTGCCTTCAACAGACCTCACCTAACCGGGAGTCTGTCTTAGGGAGTGTCACTAGGTAGTTTGGCATTGCACAGCCACAGGAAGTCAACCGTATAATCATTATACCAATAACTAATGCTAATCTAAAATGTGAAATGTATCAAATAACAGAAAATGTATGTTTGAACAATTTATACCTGTATTATGTATATAGAACAAAAAATCTAAGACATTGTTTTTATTTTCAGATTTTATACCTGTTCCCCGTCCAGTTAACAGCTTCTAGCCCTGACGAAGGTGTGGCCCCATTGGCCTGTCACCGAAACGCGCGTCGGCTTGTGTTTCCAGTGACACGGCATACCGTCCTATATTCATCAGGACCCGTGTATATGTCATTTGCCTCCTGGATTAACATCTTGGTTTATGCAAACAAATTTACCATCTATGTATTGCATACACCAGGACTTTAGGAATGAATGGAAGAACGAAAGTTGAATGGTAGAATATGAGGTTGACTGAATTGGTAGTAGTAAGTATGGAAGTATGATTGAAGTGTGGTCTGTTACTGGGTATGTCATTATATAATATGAATTTTTTCTCTTTTTATCTCTCTTTTCACCAATGTATGTCTTTTGATGCTCTAAAAAATGTTATGTGGATATAAAATGCAATCTATTTTTGTACTTTCTTGCTTGATTAACTCAAAGAATATAAAAAAATAAAAATACATATATATTCTAAAATATTCTCTTTGAGTATACTTGGATTGACTTATTTCCTGTCATGTGCAATGTTGGCTCCTAGATAAATCACCCCACATACATTGTTTGGATCCTACTTTTGGGACCACTATATAATAAGGCAGGGTTGCACTTTCTTTCTATTTACTGATTCCTGGATAATGCCTTGTAAATATGTAAATATTTAGGAAAAAGGTATTTCCCTATACTTGCATGATCCCTGGATAATGCCTTGCTAATATGTAAATATCTGTATCATACACATTTTGGATTCAAGCCCATACAGGGCCTTACAAAGAGACAAAATAATCAATACAAAACTTTGAAATGGTTATATCCCTTTTGAGATTAGGGGATACACCCCTACATAACTAGCCTTGTGAATCCAAATGGATCCTATTTTGGAATGTATATATATGAACAGACAATTTGATACATGATTACAGTGTGCATAAGAATAATGTAATGTTTGTTGTAGTCAACCATTTTAATTTGCACTAGAGCACTGTATCTGAGCCGTTTAAACTAAGGTACAATACTTGTAATACTACACTACAAGATGGCCGCAGTTTCCATGGAATATACCATCTTCTATGTCGATGAAATGAAAAAGAGCGGAGGGTTTAAAATGGCGATTGTATGTTTGCACAACCTGACACTGACAAAGCTTACCTGCGGAGCGCGTCTGTCAGGGGTGAAGGGGGGTTTGGAAAATAAATAGACTTTGAAAAAACATCTTTACATCGGAGTGCTTGCCGTTTTCTTGACCTAATTGGTTGGATCGTGTGGATATATATATATATATATATATATATATATATATATATATATATATACATATATGGATTTAAAGTTGCCAGCACAGCAGTCTAAGCTAAGCAACGGCAGCTCACTGGAGCAATGGTCACACCCACGGAGGTGGGGTAATGCAATTACAAATGATGCCGCCATAAACACCGAAGCATAGACTTTCCACTCAGAGCCCCTGAAGAAGTGTCCTACATGAAACGCATCGGGCTGGGTGTGAGAATTCTGTGGACAATGCTGTGGGTTTCTACAATTGCTTCCTGCAAATACATTATTGGCATATACCTACCTGTGCGGGCTCTTCCTTAGCAGGCAAAATATATATATAGCAGCGTGATCAAGGGCATAACTTGCCAGAAACACGTAGCTGCTCTCTGTGCATCAATAAACTTACCGATGCTGATTCGTTGTGGTCCGTCTCCCTTTGCTTGCTGGTGTGCGAGGCTGTACTGTGCCTGAGACACCGAGAGATTGGAGGAGGAGTCACATGGAATATATATATATATATATATATATATATATATATATATTCTCCAAAAATGCCCCTGCATTGAAGACGCACTCCTCCAGCCAGTAAGTTAACAAACTTTTATTTTTGCTAGGAACAGGATTTCAGCTCCGCTTTTAAGTCCATTTGCCTTACGCGTTTCAGAGCATTCATGCTCTTTCCTCAGATATATATATATATATTTATGGGCAGAACAGGGCAACGGCCAGGGGAACATCTTTTGCACCAACTTAAGCCAACTTGACCATGGGCTTTTGGGAAGCCGAATGCATATGGACGGAAGGAAACAAACCAACGATGAAAAGGTGATAATGTAGGTGCGCTACATTGACAATTTCTTTTTTAATTTGGGAAGGACCCATGGAGAAATTAGAGCCCTTTTTGAAATCTCTTAACAAAAACCCTCTCCAACTGAAATTCACATACGCAATGAGCAAAGTCGAAATTGAGTACGTGGACATTCATGTCTACATTCAAAATGAGAAAATCTGCACCACTCTATTTCGGAAACCGACGGCCTGCAACAGTCTACTTGCGGTGAACAGTGCTCACCCCAAATGTCTCAAATGGAGTGTACCCTAAGGGGAGTTTCTGCGGGCTCGCAGGAACTGTTCGGAAGTAGTGAAATTTGCCAAACAAATAGATTTGATGTTTGCCAGATTCTTAAAACATTGTTACCCAGGAGCCGTATTGAAGAATGCCAAGCAAAGAGCAATGACCAAGATCAGAGAATCCCTACTACATCCAAAGAACTCACACAGTAATAAGGAGTAGGCCGGCGGAACAAGCCTGAGATTAATCACACAATTCAATACATCAAGTGGAATCATACAAGATACATTGCAAAATCACTGGAAAATATTAAGGAAAGACGAGGACTTATCAACAGACACCACAGATCATCTAAACAAAACATAGAGAAAGGCACCATCCCCATCTGAACTACTGACACATAGTTACTTTCAAAGACTTATAGAAGTGGAAGTTGAGAATCAAGGGCTTTTTCAAATGCCAGAAATGTAAGGCATGTCAATGCGCTCAAAACTGCAAAGAAGTAACAACTCTTAATGGGGAAATGAAAATAATCAGAGAGAGGATTTTATGTGAGATATCTCATGTGGCGTATGTCCTACAATTTAAGTGTGGGAAACCCTATATTGGAAGTATCATCAATAAATTAAAATTGCGTATCCTAAAACATATAAGAGCTGTTACTAACAAGGACTACACATAAGCCATGGCCAAACATATTTGGAAAGAACATGGAGCTGATCTCAACCAACTCTCTTTGGTGTCAAACATGTCCCAGCAAAGATCAGAGGTGTGAACCATAAACTTAGCCTAAGGAAAGCAGAATACAGATGGATCATCATAATTGGAACAGAGGTCCCATGGGGCCTTAATGTGGATGCGGAATTGCACACTTTTCTTTAATTCCCCTTTACCTTTACGATCTCCAATCTTTTAAAAATACCTTTTACTAGTAGTGAAAATCAGTAGGGACCCTGACATCAGCTCTCGTGGATACCTTTCTCGTCCTTTTCACAGAATAAGATGACCTCGACTACAAGTTACATTGTCACTTATTATATCCTCTCAGATCTCGTCTTAAATCTAATTTTGAATATGTCTACTTTAGACGAGAAACTTATAGTATTTTTTTTAATGAAAATTGAAATTTTAGAAGCATCTCAACAGTGTTGGACAGCTAATTTTACTGATCTCACTAGGGCTGTTGGTCTAAATTGATTTATGCGGATTATAATATTTTTAAACTACTTTATTTTAAATAGACGACACTTGTACTTTATAGGGCAGAAGGAGCCTTTGATCAAAAGTAAGCCGTAGTTGCACCCTCTCTTAGGGACATTGGCACTATTTTGCACAATGGTATCAAATTGCACCTGCACTTTACATATAATTATGTTAACATCACACTCACATTGACCTTCTTTACAGTGGGTATTTTGAATGGATAAGTCGGCGTGGATGCTCACCCACATATGGGGGTCCTACTTTGACAGTTTGGACTCTAGAGAGTAGGACAATTATATGTAGCCCCTGTCTTTCAAAAGTGAATGAACGATTTCCACAGCATGAAAGAATACTCTATGCTAGTGCAAACTGTCATCTGAAATACCATATAGAGTGCAATAGTTCCATCCACTAAGGACCTCATTAATAAACATATAAGAGATCCCAGAGATGATCTTGGAGCAAACAAAAAGGTTCTTCAACATATGAGTATAAACAACAGAGATTTTTGAAGTGCAATGACTGAAATCTACTCATAATCTTTTCCCCGATTCATGTACACCTCTTTTTGCTGTGTTCTAGGACAGCTTATATGCTGGAAGTTTGGCCCTTCACCATCTTAATAATATGAATAAACAGGGCCATAAAACATTGCCCACAACACAGCTACCACCAAATCCCTAGTTTTGGGCTCAAAACAAGTACTGCACATTATATATGCTCACTGTATAAGAACTGCACCTATACCTATATAATATTTACAAAATTAATGTGACCTGAGACTTTTAAATTTAAATTTATATTTGATTGTGACTTGTGTAACATATTATGTAATATCATGTGAACTTGGTATATGGAAGAAAACTCAATTTCACATATATTTTTCCTTTATTCAAAATCTCTTTTTGATCATGTGATCAGGGTGCTGGGCTAAGTCCTTTAAGAGACACTCTGCACTTTACCTATGTGAGCCAGACAAAGGCCGTAGGCCGAAATGCGCAGGTCATTTGTCCTATATGCACTTTGCTGGTGATATTTAAAAAACAAAATAAACTAACCTTGTGAAAACTTCAAACTGTGTTGGTGCCGTCTTCCTGAGCCTCTGTCCGGTCATGGCAACGAGGGCAGGCATTGGGAACTGCAAGAATATATAGAGGGATAGATAGATAGATAGATAGATAGATGTGTGTATATATATATATATATATATATATATATATATATATATATATATATATATATATATATATACAAATACAATCCTTCTCCACATCGGAACATCGGAAGAAGGCACGCAATCTAGATTGTTGGAATAAGGCTTCTTTTATTTCCTCTGGTCTCCCTCAACCCCGCAACTGAAAACGCGCATTTCGTCGGCTGTCACAGCAGCCGTTCTCAATCTTATATATATATATAGATATACCAAGTTATCTGTTGGTAACGAAATGCGTCGGTATTTCCTTGAAAACTGGATGCTGCTAGATAGTGAAAGGAATTTTTGGGGCAACACAGAATCCTGTGAGTGCGTGCTACTGTTTCTTGTTCGAAGGAAGCTTTTGGTGAATATGTGTGTGTATATATATATATATATATATATATATATATATATATATATATATATATATATATATATATATATATATATATATATATATATATATATATATATATATATATATATATATATATATATATATATATATATATATATATATATATATATATATATATATATATATATATATATATATATATATATATATATGTTAGAAGGGGTTCCCCACACAGTAAAGTCCCAGGAAACACAAAAGACTCGCACTCCAGGGTCCGTGTTCAAAAAATCGTTTATTGGCGACGCGTTTCGACCAGGCGGTCTTCTTCGTTAGCCTGCCACATAAACACACAGTCACCATTATAAAGTGCACTAGGGGAGTAGTGGAAATTGACATAGGACCACAACCCAATTAGAACTACAATAGTCGTGAGGACTGCAAATGAAGTGAAAGAAAGACTCAGTGGTGCAAAGGCTTGCATAACATTGGTGCTTGAAATTAAATGTAAGTGACATTGTACTGTTTAAATAAATAAACAAGCAATTGTAAATTAAATATTTAAACTAAATAAATTAAATTCAATTGCATTACGGCCAAGTGGCCAAATTCTAAGCACTAGATCAGGTGTCTGCATTTTTACACCACATCAAGTCCAAATTTACAACAACATCAAAAAACATCAGGCTTGGAGGCCAAGTGGCCGTTTGTTGTCTCTTAGCATGGAGAATCTATTACTATCTGACATTTGGTCAGTACATTTAATCCTGAGAAAGATGGAAAAAAGAAAATTGAGTTTACACACAGGACAAATTTCTAAGTCACAGCCGGGTGGCCAATCTTTCTATATGACTGCTAACAAACTGCCAAGAGAATATTACAGAATCGTATGTCCTATGGGATGGGGCTAGGTCAGGGGGTGAGGGGGTAACCCGGCTTAAAAAGCCAATCCAGGGAAATGGCTAGATGTAAACAAAAAGGTGCTAAAATCAATCTTTTAGCCCTGTGAATAGTGCAGGAGGAGAACCCTACACTGATTGTTGAGAGCCTAACAGGACCTACAACAGAGGTATAAATTTGGGTGTGATTGTGCAGTTAAAACGTGGGGTGAGGTAGTGTGCAAACGAGGGAATGAGGGTAATTTTAACCAAAGTGACGTAGTGATGGGTTGCTCATCAGGTGTGAGCTACCCCATGTGCTTGACCTTGTGGGTTGTGAAGGGGTCGTCTAGTCAAAGCTCTAATGTGAAGCTCCTAACTCCACATCTATCGATAGAGAGAGCCCTCTCTAAAGGAAAGTGTGAGTTGGACGTTGCAAACACAACAGCTGGGAAGGGGGTAGAGATGAGGGTCAGGTGCAGGGGTTAGGTATACCATAAAGGCCTAACATAGGGTTTTCAGCCAATATGCACGTGTAACTCCTCATCCTCATTCAGCCCAAAGGGGTTTCTTGAATCCAGACGAATGATGTACTGGGATTCCAGGACACGTAGCTGCTTAAGTCTGTTGCCCCTTCTCAATGCCAAAGAAGGAAAAATGATTAACATCGCTGTTATGGAAGCGTAACCAGTGGCGCGTAGTGGCATAGCTCATGTCAACATTCTTAAATGCCCTCATGTGCTCCAATACATGTTTCTTTATTGGGAAGATGGTGCTCCCAATATAGAATTTTGCACATGGGCAGACAATTACATACACACAGTGGTCAGTATTGCAATTCATAAATTTCCCAATCGCCTCACTTTTGCCTATAGGAGGGGATAGGACTTGACATTTTTGCTAGTGGCACAGGCCTTACACTTGCCACATTTGTAAAAGCCTTTCTATTCTTTCAGCCAATTCTTTTTCATTGTGGGTGCCTTGAAGTAGCTTCTTACTAGCATGTCCTTCAAAGAGCGTGCCTTTCTGTATGTCAACTGTGGTTGTCTATTGATCATTTTGCCTATAACCGGATCACTTTTTACAATGTGCCAGTGCTTCTTCAGTATCTCACGTACTCTGCCTGCTTCTGCGCTGTATGTCGTTATCATCCTGACATTGTTAGATCCCAGGTTCTCATTGGCTCTCACTATCTTTTTGGTCAAAAGTGCTTCCCTATTCCTTGCTTTGGCCTTTTCTTTGGCCACCAGCAGTACCTGGTCAGAATATCCCCTGGCCTTGAATCTCTGTGTCATGGTGATCTGCTCTTTCTTGAATACCCCCTCTGAGCTGCAATTACGCTTAGCCATCAGGAATTCTCCATATGGATGCTGTCCTTGAGGTTATTGGGGTGGTGACTTCTAGCATGTAAAATACTGTTGCCTGAGGTAGGTTTCCTATATAAGCTGGTTTGGATGGCTCCCTCCATAACTTTTACTGTAACATCTAGAACGTCCATTTCTGTTTGGTCTGATTTGTTGGTAAATTTTAGATTTACATCATTCCTATTGATGCTGGCAAGGAATTTGTTCTACTCAAGTTTGGGGCCATCCCAGATCAGGAAAATATCGTCAATATACCTGGTGTAAAAGGCAATGTGACGAGTGAGATTGGTATTCTCCTCCGACCATAGGACTTGTTCCTCCCACCAACCCATCAACATGCAGGCAAAACTAGGAGCAACGCAACTTCCCATCGCCGTCCCCACCTCTTGTTTAAACCAAATGTTATCGAACAGAAAGAAATTATTCATTAAACAAAATTCCAACATTTCAAGCAGCATTTCTGTTTGTTGTAAAAAGAAAATAGACCTATCCCTCAAGAAATGTCTACATGCTTTCAAACCATCAGGGTGTCTGATCCACGTGTACAGTGAGACCACGTCTACTGTAACCATCCAGAAACTGTCCTCCCATCTGATCCCCTCTATTTTAGTGATGAAATCCGTACTGTCCCCGCAATACGAGGGGAGGTTAAGGACATATGTATATATATATAGATATATATATATATATATATATATACACAGACACACAAACTCTGCTCTGGTTCTAGATATCGGAGGTTGACACTGGGGCTCGTTTCCAACTTTAAAACTTTCTTCATTTTCTTTGGAAACGTGTTTCATTTACTTCCGCAAGTTTGCTCACATATATATATATATACACATATGTATATTCAAGGCTTCAAGGTGCCCGCTAGTAAGGTTGCAATCAAACAGCAGAACTGTAACTTCAGACGGGAAAAAGACATCACCACATGCTGGTTATTTGGAGCTCTTATGTCTCAGTTTTAAGCCTGACGTGTTTCTGAGCCTTCGCTCATCTTCAGAGGCTCGACTTGAGTTCCTTTGGTGCTATGACACTCTCACTTATTTATCCAATTAACCGTCCTCACAAGGGCCACTATTATGAGTTTAATGCGCTACTTTATGGAACTAGTAGTCCGTGTCAATTTCCTGGATGGGTGCATGTCATTTCTGCTGGTACCATTTCACAGCCCTTGGATGGGCTCCGGGATTCATAGTGTCCATAAATCTCTAGGCTACTGCTTCACTTGAGAGGCTTGGCGAATTTCAGGCCTGTGGCCCCCAGTGTTCTTAGGGTGGTGCAAACCTTCGCGGCCAGGCTGCCGCGTGAAATATTAAAGGCTCCAAGGTGCCCGCTAGTAAGGTTGTACTCGAACAGCAGCACTGTAACTTCAAACGGATAAAAGAGATCACGAAGGCCGGTTATTTATAGCTCTCATATCTCAGTTTCAAGCCTGAAGCATAATTGGAACAGAGGTCCCATGGAGCCTTAATGTGGATGCGGAATTGCACACGTTTCTTTGTTATGTTATGTTATGTTAAAAGTACTTATTCAGCGCACGGACACCAAACGGTTTCATGGCGCTAGAAACAACAGGGGGGACAAGGATGCAGAATTACACAAAGGCCTGCCGGAAGAGATGAGTTTTAAGTGAACATCTAAAAAGAGCGTAACTGGGAGAGTATCTAAGTTCTCTCGGAAGTGAATTCCATAATTTAGGAGCCAAAAACACAAATCGGAGGCCACCATGCTTTTTGCGTTTCACTACTGGAATAGTGAGAAGGTTATGATAGGAAGAACGCAAATCACGGGAAAGAATGTACCGGCAAATTTTAGAAGCAACAAAAGCCGGACCCTGAGCATGTAGCGCCTTAAATATGGTGCAACCGAGTTTGATGATACAACGTTTGGCAACTGGCAGCCAGTGGAGTTTCCTTAGTAGCGGAGTAATGTGTAGATGTTTTGGCTGACAGAAAATTAACCTGGCTGCCTGATTTTGCACAAGTTGCAGACGGCGCAACTGGTAGGCAGAAATGCCAGCGTAAAGAGCGTTGGCGTAGTCAATGCGAGATGTAATCAAGGCTATGATTATTTTTCGTCACTACCTCCCCGAGTCGGGAGTGGGTACTTTGCACGCCTGCTGCCTTCCTTGGATGTGGTAGCCGTTTCTCAGGCTCCCTCTCCGGAATCGAACCCTGATTCCCCGTTACCCGTGGTCACCATGGTAGGCACGGAAAGTACCTTCGAAAGTAAATAGGGCAGACATCCGAATGTATCGTCGCAGTCACGGGGATGTGCGATCGACCCAAGGTTATCTAGAGTCACCAAAGCGGCCGGGCGAGCCCGGATTGGTCTTGGTCTGATAGATGCACGCATCCCGGGAGGTCAGCGCTCGTCGGCATGTATTAGCTCTAGAATTACCACAGTTATCCAAGTAACAGATGGAGCGATCAAAGGAACCATAACTGATTTAATGAGCCATTCGCAGTTTCACTGTACCGGCCGTGTGTACTTACACGTGCATGGCTTAATCTTTGAGACAAGCATATGCTACTGGCAGGATCAACCAGGTAGCCACACATCATGACGGGGTGGGGAGCCGCATGCCCATCTCCCCGACCAGCAACCTTCACACATCCCTCCGTCTCTCAGGAGCCTGCCAAGGGAAGGAGCCCACCCGCCGGGCAGGAGGGCTCTGTGGAGGGGCATGGAGAGGTGCGGTCGCATGGGCACCGGCAGGCCCAGCCGTCTCCCCCAAGAGGGAGAGGCAGGCTAAGGCGCAAGCTGAGTGAGGAGGAAGGGGTGCAGGAGCCTGGCGACAACGGCACCCTCTCAGAACGGTCATTTCGAGCTGCTGTGGAAATGTGCTGGGCAGAGAGGAGTGACGGCATGGCCCACGGGGCCTTCGGACCTGCCGGGCAGCAGCATCCAAGGGACTGGCGCAAGCCGACCCCTTCCACTCGGGTCAGACCACTGTGGGACACAAGCTGCCGGGGGTGCTCAGCATTCGTCCTGCTGGGTAGGGTGAACCCTCGAGTCGGACAGTCCATGCGGGGTGGAAGCTCTTTGCTTGAAACAACAGCCGAGGCTGGATAAGCAGACCCTTCCCTAAATTGACTGAGAGTGTCCAATCGATCAGAGTACAGCCAGGGAATCCCATGACAGGCCGCCCTGCACAGGGGGTATGCTGGCTTAATATCCCCTGCCTGCCTGCCTGCCCCCAGGGCAAGCAGACTCAGAGAAAAAGGGCCATCGGCGAGGGGCTGAGAGGCAGGAGCATCCCCGGGGGGCAGGCTCCGGGACTGCCTTCCCCCTCTCAGCATAGCCGGATCTCACGAAGGCCTGCCTGAGAAAACTCAGAGAAAAAGGACCATTGGCAAGGGGCTGAGAGGCAGGAGCATCCCGGGCCCCTGGGGGGCCCGGCGGGGGGCCCCGAGACAGCTTTCCCCCTCTCAGCATGGCCGGACCTCACGGAGGTCTGCCTGAGAAAACTCGGAGAAAAAGGTCCATCGGCAAGGGGCTGAGAGGTAGGAGCATCCCTGGGCCCCTGGGGGCCTTGGCGGGTGGGCCCTTGGACTGCCTTCCCCCTCTCAGCATGGCCGGACCTCACGGAGGTCTGCCTGAGAAAACTCAGAGAAAAAAGACCATCGGCAAGGGGCTGAGAGGCAGAAGCATCCCCGGGCCCCTGGGGGCCCCAGCGGGCGGGCCCCGTGACTGCCTTCCCCCTCTCAGCATGGCCGGACCTCACGGAGGTCTGCCTGGGAAAACACGAGGAAAAAGGACCATCTGCAAGGGGCTGAGAGGCAGGAGCGTCCCCGGGCCCCAGGACTGCCTGCCCCCTCTCAGCATGGCCGGACCTCACGGAGGTCTGCATGAGGAAACTCGGAGAAAAAGGACCATCTGCAAGGGGCTGAGAGGCAGGAGGGTCCCCGGGCCCCTGGGGGCCCCGGCGGGCAGGCCCCGGGACTGCCTTCTCCCTCTCAGCATGGCCGGACCTCACGGAGGTCTGCCTGAGAAAACTCGGAGAAAAAGGACCATTGGCAAGGGGCTGAGAGGCAGGAGCATTCCTGGGCCCCTGGGGGCCCCGGCGGGCGGGCCCCGGGACTGCCTTCCCCCTCTCAGCATGGCTTGACCTCACGGAGGTCTGCCGAGGAAACTCAGAGAAAAAGGACCTTCGGCAAGGGGCTGAGAGGCAGGAGCGTCCCGGGCTCCTGGGGGCCCCAGCGGGAGGGCCCCGGGACTGAAAGGAAAGCCATCTGGACACCCTGTGCCCCAACGAAGGAGTGAGCGGGCGCTGGGGCATGGCGGACCAGAGGCCCGGGGCCCCAGCTGGGCCACAGCTGGGCCCCCACCATGGAGGCTGCAAGGGGGCCTGACAGGCCCTAGGGCCCGGGGCCCGCGCACACCTTGACAAGCAGGGGAGGCCTGCCCGGGCACAACGGACCCGGCTGGGCCCCTGGACCCAGCCAGGGCTCCAAGGCCCGGAGGCGCAGGGGAAGTCTCCCCGGGCCTGCCGGGGAGGCTTCCCGGTCCCCAGGGGCCCGGGTACGCTCCTGCCTCTCAGCCCCTTGCTGATGGTTCTTTTTCTCCGAGTTTTCTCAGGCAGACCTCCGTAAGGTCCGGCCATGCTGAGAGGGGGAAGGCAGTCCCTGGCACACTGCCACGCGACAGGACCCAGGACGGAGCCCGGGGTGAAAAGGCTGCCCTTCCCGGGGCCCCTGAGGGACCCTCAGGGGCCCCAAATGGAGCTGCTGAACCCAGACAAGCAAGGGGAGGCTCCCCGGGCCCAACGGAACCCTGTCCCAGGCCTTTGGCAGTGCGGCAGGCCGGGGGACAGGGCCCAGGGCCGGAGCACCCAACCCGGGGCCCGGCCGGGCCCCTGGCCGCAGCCGGGGGTCCCGAGCCAGGAGGCGCAGAGGGAGCCTCCCCGGGCCCTCCGGACCCCGTCCCGGGCACCCTGCCATGCGGCAGGACCCAGGACGGAGCCCCGGGTGGGGAGGCCACCCTCACGGGGCCATCGGGGGGGCCCTGGCCGGAGCTCCTGAAACCAGTCAAGCAAGGGGAGGCTCCCCAGGCACAACGGAACCACATCCCCTGGAGCTAGTAGGGGGGCCCGGAGGTGCAGGGGACACCTCCTCGGGCCCTCCCGGACCCCGTCCAGGGCATCATGCCACGCATCAGGACCAGGGACGTACTCGGGGCTGGGGCGGCATCCTGGCCCGTCCAGCTGACGGCTGAGGACCGCTAGGCCGAGAGGGGTCCCAGAGTCACTTGTCCCTAGTAATCCGGAGGAAGGCTACCCCTCTCTGGGAAAGAGTGCGCACTGCACAGCTCAGGGGACCCTAGGCTCGAACGTGCCCGACCTTCTGGAGCCCTGGCAGGGATCTGGCAGGCGAATGGCACCTCATCTGGACTTCCAGGGAAGCCCGGCCATCTGGTCGCCCTATTGGGAAGCATTGGGTGCGACCAGATGGCCGAGTGGAAAGGTGCGACCAGATGGCCGGGACCAACATGACGCCAATCTGCCTGCCCTGAGCCTCCATGGGAGGGCTCCCGCCTGCCCTTCCAGGGCTCCGGAGCTACAGGGCTCAGGGGCTGAAGGGCTCCGAGGCTCCAGGGATCCAGGGCTGCAGGGCTCGGGGGCTGCAGGGCTCAGAGGCTGCAGGGCTGCAGGGCTCCGGTGCTCCTAGGCTGCAGGGCTCCGAGACTCCAGGGCTATGGGGCTGCAGGGCTCCGGGACTCCAGGGCTCGGGGGCTGCAGGACTCCAGGGCTCCCGGGCTCCAGGGCTGTAGGGCTCCCGGCTGCAGGGCTCCAGGGCTCCAGGGCTGCAGGGCTCCGGGGCTGCAGGGCTCCGAGGCTCCAGGGCTCCGGGGCTGCAGGGCTCCGAGGCTGCAGGGCTCCGGGACTCCAGGGCTCGGGGCTGCAGGGCTCCCGGGCACCAGGGCTGCAGGACTCGGGGCTGCCGGGCTCCAGGGCTGCAGGGCTCAGGGGGGGGCTCTGAAACCCCACGCTGGGCCTCAGGCACGGGGAGGACTGCCCGGGACCCATGGAGCCTGTCCCGTGTACTTTGCCATGCCGCGGGCTGGAGGATGGAGCCCCGGACGCCTGGGAGGTGTTGCCCGGTCATCGCCCACCTGGTCCCCGGCAGGGAACCGCCAGCCCCGGAAGGGTGTCCGGGCATACCCTTGCCCCTAGTAATCCGGAGGAAGGCTACCCCTCTTTCTGGGAACCCGTGCGTGCCGAGTGACGGAGGGGACCCATGGCGCCAACGTGCCCGACCTCCTGGAGCCCTGGCTGGGATCCGGGAGGTGAATGGCACCTCATCGGGACTTCCAGGGAATCCCGGCCATCTGGTCGCCCCATTGGGAAGCATTGGGTGCGAGCAAATGGCCGAGTGGAAAGGTGCGACCAAATGGCCGGGACCGACATGATGCCAATCTGCCTGTCCCGTCCAGGGCTCCGGGGCTGCAGGGCTTGGTGGCCGCATGGCTCCAAGGCTCCGGGGCTCCGGGGCTCCGAGGCTCCAGGGATCCGGGGCTGCAGGGTTCCGGGGCTGCAGGGCTCCAGGGATGCAGGGCTCCGGGGCTACAGGGCTCCAAGGCTGCAGGGCTCCGGGGCAGGAGGGCTCCAGGGCTGCAGGGCTCCGGGGCTCCAGGGCTTGGGGGCTGCGGGGCTGCAGGGCTCCGGGGCTGCAGTGGGCTCCGGGACTCCAGGGCTGCAGGGCTCCCGGTTTGCAGGGCTCCGGGGCTGCAGGGCTCCGTGGCTCCCGGGCTCCAGGGCTCCCGGGCTCCAACCAGGCCGGGGAGATCAGGGAGTCTGCCCAGGCATGAGGGACCCCTGTCCCAGGTACATGGACCCTCAGGTCGCGCCCCCGTTTTCCGCGATTTTTTTCCCAAAATTCTGCGTAGTGTGCGTAGTGGCGCTACGCAAACTACGCCCAGCCCCCTTGGAGTACTTTCTGTTTCTGATTCTGTTTCAACGGACGAACTTAGGTCAGAGACTGAAGTTGCTACTGGTAATCAACTACTGGGACCTGCCATTGCTCCTCCTTCCTTTCCATTGTCATTCCTCTTATAACTAGATTTGGCCGCATCATATTTGCGTGCAAATGTGAAAATCTGACATTGGTCACAGTCATTTTGTCTCATCGAAACGTATAAGTTTTACGCTTCTTTATGATATCTTCATCTTTTTTAAGGCGTGCAATCATATCTTCTCTCAATTTGGTATTCGCCTCACTGCCTTCTGTGGAACGTATTGTTACATTCAGTTGGTCAATTTGGGTTTGCAGGTCCGTTCTATAAATTTCTGCATAATCGATTTGAATCTTAATTAATCTCTTTGATGATTCCAAATTGCATTCTCCCTAATCCCAGAGCATGTTGGGATTTAAGTTGGCATAGCCCGGATCAAGGGACCCTACCCACCTCCAAATATTTGGAAAGGGATTGGTGCTCCCACCACTTCGCCCTCTCCGAGCGCATGAGCTTCAATAGTTTTATATACAATTCCCTTAGGTTTGGAGTGCCGCTGCTATCGCTGGGACTTAGGGACACATTAAAGTCCGCCTGTCCATCCCGACGTGAAAAGGGACCGCCTGCCATTAGGGCGGGGGTCCCGTGGGGGCCATTAGGATGAGCCCGCCACAGTGGCGGGCACATCCCACCACAATGCTAAAAATGCACGTCATGCATTTCAATGCACAACGTGACAGGCACCGCACGGTGCCTGCCACCGTGTATAATGAAATGGAGGGGGATACCATAGGTAACCCCATGTGCACCCCCTACCTCCTGAGTCCCTGGGGGCCCGCAATGAGCCCCTGCAAGAGATTCCCGCATGCTGTTGCCGCGACGGAAAGGCATGTGTCCGCCCCATTATAATATGGATAGCGGTATCTAGCAGACACCACCACCATATTAAACTCTTTTCTGCCCGGTCGACTTGTCGACCGGGCAGAAAAGCGGCAAACGGTCTTTCCGTCTGCCGTGGTCCCCCAGCCATAGTAATGTGGCGGGGGAAATGGGTGGTGGACAGGGATGGATGTCGGGCAGATCGCCACCGCCATGCGGGCAGAGGCAATCCGCCTGAGATCCTAATGACTCCCTTAAGGTACCAGTGCGTGCGCTTGCTACTTCCAAAAACATTTCGTCAGCGGCCTCCTCTCTTCCGCGTAGTACGTCGGCGCCCACACTGAGCACTTTAAATAATCGGCACAAACAACAGTTCCGCTGTGTTGTTCCTTGCCCCGCACACCTCTCACCCAACACTGATGGACAACTCGTACCTTGTGCGTCCACCTTGGAATCCCATGTCCTCCGACCCGGGTTCCACTGCTTCTCACCACTCGTAGTTGTTGCTCCCGCCGGTGGGGGGGCTGTGTGGCTTTCTCTTCCCAGAGTCTTCTCACTTACGGAATCTCACCGGCATCAGCTTTCCACCTCGCAGCCCTGCTCAAGAGAGGGTCCGTTACGTCAGAGAAAGCCGCCTCGGCCCAACATCCATACCAAATCTTCACAACTTCATAATACTGAGTCAGAAATGGAACGGACACCAGTTTTTCTTCGTGCAAGCAGGTTTATTCAGTTCAGTGCTATTCCCCCATGATGCGTGTCAGCCCCTAGAGGCCTTGATCACATGACGTACTTGTGTTTCCTCTAACATTTAAAGTGACAGTGCAACAAAAATACTGAAAACAGACTCTCCGCCTGTTTTTATACAGCAATGACAATGTTATATTTGCGTTTTTGTCATGTTTTGCACACATAAATTCATGCTGGTTTTAAATACCATTTTGTAATGTGTGCAACGAGCCTCATACAGTACATAGATAATCCATAAATAGATAATAACAGATTCAAATACTGATAAATTTTGTGCAAATAACGCATTAATCTGTACATTCTTAAAACAGCAGTCCCAGGAAATGCAAGTCTGATAAAAATGTTCATACTCCTATACATAAACATATATAGGTGGTCCAGTTGAAGGCATCAGCCGAAATGCGTCGACCATCCTTTTGTGTTGCACATGGTGTGAGAGAAGGAACATAAAAATAAAATTACCTTGAAGGAAAACTGCCGTGCTGTGGACATTCTCTGTGCTGTGGATACTCCGTGGAGTTCTGCTGAGTTGTTCTGCTAATATATGTGTATATATATATATATATATATATATATATATATATATATACACATATATATATATATATATATATATATATCACATGATGGACTGAGAGGCCCCATTACTGAATGGGCTCGCACAGAGGACTCCAACACCCAGAATGCAGCAGCTTGGAGGGAGGAGCGCCAGGTGCTCAGCAGTCCCCAAAGCGGAGGAGGGGCAAGAAATCACCTGATGGGAAGTGGTCATAACGGACATCTTTAAAACAACTGACCCCCAAGATAATGAAAAGCCACAGAAACAGGCACTGATGAAGCTAAATTGAAAGCAGAAACGCGTCTGCCGAGCTTTTCTTTGGACTTTGCACACAGAGCGTTTTAATTTTAATAAAGCCTTTTTCCAGTCTATCCCGGAGCTGTGTCGCACTCTTTTCTCACCTGAAGGGAGCCTAGTCTGTATGTATGTGTATGTATATATATATATATATATATATATATATATATATATATATATATATATATATATATATATATATATATATATATATATCCATATCCATATCCATATCCAAAACAGGCACTAAGCACTCACAGGACATTCTTTGATTTATTCAGAGCCAATGCATTTCGGCCACACCCTTCCTCAGTGGTCATTACAACTTCATCAAAGGTAACGTGTGTTTAAATTACTGAAATTCACACAGTCCTTTGTAAGGTGAAGGCCACAGTGCCCCCCAAACAGAGGTGCCTCATCATCAGTCTGTCTGTCCCTTGCCACTGCCATGGTTTTCTGACTAGTGTCCAATCCCACAGGTTTTCGTCTGTTTGACTGCATTCCCACCAATGCATAATTGTCAACTGTTCAGGTTGATGAGATGGTATCACTTTTCAAACACAGCGGTTCTGGCAGAAATTAAAGTCCAGCTCAAGGTTTCACCCAACTACAGAACTGTGGACGGGTGCTATCTCCTGATAGCGTGAGGGTGAATCACGTACAAAATATGAGGCTCCAAAACAGGCACTAAGCACTCACAGGACATTCTTTGATTTATTCAGAGCAACTGCATTTGACACACAGCCTTCCTCAGTGCTCATCACAACTTCATCAAAGGTAACTTGTTTAAATTACAGAAAGGTTAATTTAATTGGTGGAAACTTGAAAAATGGTAAGCGACAAAGGACTGTCAAAATTTGTAGTGAAAATACCAGCGTTTCTGTTCGCCAATGTCAGCATGTATTTCCCTTGCTTTAACCAGATGGTAATTATTTCATTTTTCTTGCTTATGAAGACTCTCATGGAAAATGCAGCATTTATTCTTGAACAAAATGTAACAACTAAATATTCATTATGTACCTCACATGTAGACTGAATCCACACAGTCCTTTGTAAGATGAAGCGCTTCACTTGCACCACAAGAACAAGGACTCCAAAGGTATGTGCTTTAACAAATGCTGTTTAATGGGTTGCCATGATGGTATGCCGTGTTTCGGCCATGGCAGGTGCTTGCTCGCAGGTGGAGCGCTTCATCTGGGATTGCTTTCTTCATTAAATTTGTCGGAAGTCGGCTGTTTCCGACATACGGACCCCATCCCCGTAAGCAGGTCAAGCGGCTTTCTGCTGGGTTGATAGAAATATATATGTATATGTTATCAAACAAAGTGCCCAAAGCATCGAGAGGGAACTCAACCGTGCTCAGCCATCCGACAGTAAAATGCAGCCTGCATCTGCTCCAACTGTTTCCTCATGCCGACGTGTTTCAAGGCCCTAAGCCTCTTCTTCATGGGCTCCTCTAGAAATCAGCCTGAAGCTTCGCATTTAAAGCCATTTCCGGCCTTTTTATTTACCATGATCGCCCCCAGTGGGGCGTGTGCATATGAGCAGTCTTCATTGATGCATGATGGGTATCAGAGTTCCCAAATGCGTGCCTTTCTTATTTTCTTTCAGTAAGTTCAGCTTGTAATTTAAAAACATTATTTAATCCTTTAGTAGGTGTCAGAGTCACGCTGCAGGCTCAATTTGCATATATATACTAATAAAATAAAGAGAGAGCCCAAACCTTTGAGGCGGGTAATCTCAGGAACCACAGCACCAATCACAACACCCAATACAGCTTTGGAAAGGGCAGTTGCAGCAGAAGGACATAGGCTATACAGACGCCCACCATATACATTTAAATGGTAAAAGAACCGTGCCAGCAAAGTAGTCCCTTGTGGGAGTGTCTGCGTTGTGCTGTGGGCGTGTGCTGGGGGCGTGACAAACACTGGGAGCGTGTGGTACGTTCCACCCTTCATGCCATGTCTCATATTGTGTGCTAATCCCACCCTGCTCCCTTTAAATACCCCTGCACCCCATGATCATAACCCACCCTTACTCCTTAAAATACCCCAACACCCTTAAACACTAACCCATCTTAACCCTATAAATATACCCTGTACCCCAAAACCCAAACCTATCCCTAAACCCTAAAAATACCCCTATACCCCAAAACCCAAACCTAGCCCTGAACCCTATAAATACCACTGTACCTCAAAACCCAAACCTACCCCTGAACCCTAAAAATACCCCTGTACCCCAAAACCCAAACCTAGCCCTGAACCCTAAAAATACCACTGTACCCCAAAACCAAAACCTACCCCTGAATCCTAAAATACACCTGTACCCCAAAACACAAACCTAGCCCTGATCCCTTAAAATACCCCTGTACCCCAAAACCCAAACCTAGCCCTGAACCCTAAAAATACCCCTGTACCCCAAAACCCAAACTTACCCCTGAACCCTAAAATACCTCTGTACACCAAAACCCAAACTTAGCCCTGAACCCTAAAAATACCCCTGTACCCCAAAACCCAAACCTAGCCCTGAACCCTTAAAATACCCCTGTACCCCAAAACACAAACCTACCCCTGAACCGTAAAAATACCCCTATACACCAAAACTATATCTGAACCCTTAAAATACCCCTGTACCCCAAAACCCAAGCCTAGCCCTGAACCCTTTAAATACCCCTGTACCCCAAAACCCAAACCTAGCCCTGAACCCTTAAAATACCCCTGTACCCCAAAACCCAAACCTACCCCTGAACACTAAAAACACCCCTATACCCCAAAACCCAAACCTAACTGAACCCTAAAATACCCCTGTACCCCAAAACCCATACCTATCCCTAAACCCTACAACTATCCCTGTACCCCATAACCCAAAACTATATCTGAACCCTTAAAATACCCAAACACCCCAAAACATATACCTTAGTACCCCAAAACATATACCCCTATACCCATACTTACCTTATCCAAACATTTAAAAAAAACATGCTTTTACCATTCATGCATTTACAACGAATTTCGTGGTAAATGTATGCATAGTAAAAGAATATAAAATGTAATGCTATGCGTTATAATGGCATTGCTGAGTCATGGTACTTTCGGAATGAAAGTATGCGGAGTGATGGTATGCGGAAAGAAAGTTGCGGAATAATCGGTGTTTACCCTCCCCCGGTAAGTACATTGGTAGCACGGCGGCCCACATCTCCAGCAACATACTCATATTTTTTCACCACCCATTTGAAAAATGCACAGGTCTCTCTCATTGATGGCCAGCACCAACATACACTTTTAGACACACTTCCCGCCACATGTTCTAGAATTGCGAACTTTAGAGCTGGGGAGCTACGTTCGAATCTCGGCATCAGCTCAACATCCTGTGATTCCAGGCAAATCGCTTTGTCTCCCCGTGCCTGCCACAAATGAATGTGTTCTTCTGTAATGTAAATTGTGCTCATGCCATGTTGTCGAGTTTGCGCTAAATAATATTGCAAAGAAATATAAAGTAGGGAAACTCGAGTTCACACACTACTGAACGCGCACTCTTAAGTGCATCAGCAGTGCACTGTGAATCGGAGCGTTTCACAAGCCTGTCACAGATAAGAAATGCTATCAAAACGAAATCCTACAAAACAATATACTACTGGCCGGCAGCAATTCATACCCGGACAACGTCGGCACGGGCTGCTAACAACAATGAAATCATAAATCAAGGACTTATAGAAATTGAAGACTCACTGTATCTATTAAGCGAGAAGTCCTTACAAGATTTCAGCCTGCCGCCAGCGGTCCGAACTAACCTGACTGGATACCACAATATCGCTGCCGCACACAATATTCCAGAGCTAAATAACTACCTTGCTCAACACTTGCCTAACTTAGTCAACAACTCGCCTACAACACCATAGTTGATAGTGTTGAAAAGAAGCAAGGCAAACTATTGTTCATAGACGCCCCCGGTGGCACAGGAAAGACTTACCTAATCAACCTCATACTTGCCAAAGTTCGATCTTCTGGGAATTTGGCTCTAGCTGTTGCTTCATCTGGAATAGCTGCCACTTTGCTAACAGCTGGGAAAACAGCACATTCTACCTTTGAACTGCCTCTAACAGTTTCCCTTGAAAGGGATTCAATAGGCTCTATTTGGAAAAACTGACTTTTGGGGACACTGCTTCAAAATGTGTCTCTTATCATGTGTCTCTTATCATGTGGGACGAATGTACAATGATACTAAAACCATTGCCGCCTAGCCGCTAGTTGAATAGCGTCCATGAGCTGGTGGCAATAAATCCTTACCTGGAGAAACCTTTATGCATGTGTCGGACCCGTTCTTTCTTGTGGAGGCGGGATTGGTGGCAGATGTTATATGCGGTGGTCGATTCCGCATTATCCGACACGCCTCCCGTTCAGGTGCTCCGCTGATAGTCGACACTCGAGGTGGTGTTTCGTGCTGGATGCACACAGCGGCGCCCCCCCTGCCCAGGATTTTCGTCGTGGTTTGGGGAGGGAGCGGCATCTTGCTGGTGAAGGTTCCTCTGGGAGATGATTGCTGCCAAATGCTTTGTCTCCCGTGGCAGAAAGTAGCGGACTCAAAAGCTGGCAATGCCGGGGCATAATCGTGTTTCTGGACCGGTCACTGAACCAGAGTCCGTGTTTTGAGACTGCCTGTGATATGCTGCGGGAACATGAAGGACAATGAGCATGCGTGGGGACTACAACTACCAGCTAGCATAGCGCACTGCAACAGGAGGTGGCAAGAGCAGTGCCTCCAATTGGATTAACCAAGTTCCAATGGGAAGATAACCGGCAGGCTATGGCCCGCGCAGAAAACAACATTTGAAAAGCACGAAGCTGGCAATGAGGAAGGCAAACGCCGAAACGCGTCTGCCAGGTGTTTTATCAACTTTGCGTCCATGAGCTGGTGGCAATAAATCCTTACCTGGAGAAACCTTTATGCATGTGTCGGACCCGTTCTTTCTTGTGGAGGCGGGATTGGTGGCAGATGTTATATGCGGTGGTCGATTCCGCATTATCCGACACGCCTCCCGTTCAGGTGCTCCGCTGATAGTCGACACTCGAGGTGGTGTTTCGTGCTGGATGCACACAGCGGCGCCCCCCCTGCCCAGGATTTTCGTCGTGGTTTGGGGAGGGAGCGGCATCTTGCTGGTGAAGGTTCCTCTGGGAGATGATTGCTGCCAAATGCTTTGTCTCCCGTGGCAGAAAGTAGCGGACTCAAAAGCTGGCAATGCCGGGGCATAATCGTGTTTCTGGACCGGTCACTGAACCAGAGTCCGTGTTTTGAGACTGCCTGTGATATGCTGCGGGAACATGAAGGACAATGAGCATGCGTGGGGACTACAACTACCAGCTAGCATAGCGCACTGCAACAGGAGGTGGCAAGAGCAGTGCCTCCAATTGGATTAACCAAGTTCCAATGGGAAGATAACCGGCAGGCTATGGCCCGCGCAGAAAACAACATTTGAAAAGCACGAAGCTGGCAATGAGGAAGGCAAACGCCGAAACGCGTCTGCCAGGTGTTTTATCAACTTTGCGTCCATGAGCTGGTGGCAATAAATCCTTACCTGGAGAAACCTTTATGCATGTGTCGGACCCGTTCTTTCTTGTGGAGGCGGGATTGGTGGCAGATGTTATATGCGGTGGTCGATTCCGCATTATCCGACACGCCTCCCGTTCAGGTGCTCCGCTGATAGTCGACACTCGAGGTGGTGTTTCGTGCTGGATGCACACAGCGGCGCCCCCCCTGCCCAGGATTTTCGTCGTGGTTTGGGGAGGGAGCGGCATCTTGCTGGTGAAGGTTCCTCTGGGAGATGATTGCTGCCAAATGCTTTGTCTCCCGTGGCAGAAAGTAGCGGACTCAAAAGCTGGCAATGCCGGGGCATAATCGTGTTTCTGGACCGGTCACTGAACCAGAGTCCGTGTTTTGAGACTGCCTGTGATATGCTGCGGGAACATGAAGGACAATGAGCATGCGTGGGGACTACAACTACCAGCTAGCATAGCGCACTGCAACAGGAGGTGGCAAGAGCAGTGCCTCCAATTGGATTAACCAAGTTCCAATGGGAAGATAACCGGCAGGCTATGGCCCGCGCAGAAAACAACATTTGAAAAGCACGAAGCTGGCAATGAGGAAGGCAAACGCCGAAACGCGTCTGCCAGGTGTTTTATCAACTTTGCGTCCATGAGCTGGTGGCAATAAATCCTTACCTGGAGAAACCTTTATGCATGTGTCGGACCCGTTCTTTCTTGTGGAGGCGGGATTGGTGGCAGATGTTATATGCGGTGGTCGATTCCGCATTATCCGACACGCCTCCCGTTCAGGTGCTCCGCTGATAGTCGACACTCGAGGTGGTGTTTCGTGCTGGATGCACACAGCGGCGCCCCCCCTGCCCAGGATTTTCGTCGTGGTTTGGGGAGGGAGCGGCATCTTGCTGGTGAAGGTTCCTCTGGGAGATGATTGCTGCCAAATGCTTTGTCTCCCGTGGCAGAAAGTAGCGGACTCAAAAGCTGGCAATGCCGGGGCATAATCGTGTTTCTGGACCGGTCACTGAACCAGAGTCCGTGTTTTGAGACTGCCTGTGATATGCTGCGGGAACATGAAGGACAATGAGCATGCGTGGGGACTACAACTACCAGCTAGCATAGCGCACTGCAACAGGAGGTGGCAAGAGCAGTGCCTCCAATTGGATTAACCAAGTTCCAATGGGAAGATAACCGGCAGGCTATGGCCCGCGCAGAAAACAACATTTGAAAAGCACGAAGCTGGCAATGAGGAAGGCAAACGCCGAAACGCGTCTGCCAGGTGTTTTATCAACTTTGCGTCCATGAGCTGGTGGCAATAAATCCTTACCTGGAGAAACCTTTATGCATGTGTCGGACCCGTTCTTTCTTGTGGAGGCGGGATTGGTGGCAGATGTTATATGCGGTGGTCGATTCCGCATTATCCGACACGCCTCCCGTTCAGGTGCTCCGCTGATAGTCGACACTCGAGGTGGTGTTTCGTGCTGGATGCACACAGCGGCGCCCCCCCTGCCCAGGATTTTCGTCGTGGTTTGGGGAGGGAGCGGCATCTTGCTGGTGAAGGTTCCTCTGGGAGATGATTGCTGCCAAATGCTTTGTCTCCCGTGGCAGAAAGTAGCGGACTCAAAAGCTGGCAATGCCGGGGCATAATCGTGTTTCTGGACCGGTCACTGAACCAGAGTCCGTGTTTTGAGACTGCCTGTGATATGCTGCGGGAACATGAAGGACAATGAGCATGCGTGGGGACTACAACTACCAGCTAGCATAGCGCACTGCAACAGGAGGTGGCAAGAGCAGTGCCTCCAATTGGATTAACCAAGTTCCAATGGGAAGATAACCGGCAGGCTATGGCCCGCGCAGAAAACAACATTTGAAAAGCACGAAGCTGGCAATGAGGAAGGCAAACGCCGAAACGCGTCTGCCAGGTGTTTTATCAACTTTGCGTCCATGAGCTGGTGGCAATAAATCCTTACCTGGAGAAACCTTTATGCATGTGTCGGACCCGTTCTTTCTTGTGGAGGCGGGATTGGTGGCAGATGTTATATGCGGTGGTCGATTCCGCATTATCCGACACGCCTCCCGTTCAGGTGCTCCGCTGATAGTCGACACTCGAGGTGGTGTTTCGTGCTGGATGCACACAGCGGCGCCCCCCCTGCCCAGGATTTTCGTCGTGGTTTGGGGAGGGAGCGGCATCTTGCTGGTGAAGGTTCCTCTGGGAGATGATTGCTGCCAAATGCTTTGTCTCCCGTGGCAGAAAGTAGCGGACTCAAAAGCTGGCAATGCCGGGGCATAATCGTGTTTCTGGACCGGTCACTGAACCAGAGTCCGTGTTTTGAGACTGCCTGTGATATGCTGCGGGAACATGAAGGACAATGAGCATGCGTGGGGACTACAACTACCAGCTAGCATAGCGCACTGCAACAGGAGGTGGCAAGAGCAGTGCCTCCAATTGGATTAACCAAGTTCCAATGGGAAGATAACCGGCAGGCTATGGCCCGCGCAGAAAACAACATTTGAAAAGCACGAAGCTGGCAATGAGGAAGGCAAACGCCGAAACGCGTCTGCCAGGTGTTTTATCAACTTTGCGTCCATGAGCTGGTGGCAATAAATCCTTACCTGGAGAAACCTTTATGCATGTGTCGGACCCGTTCTTTCTTGTGGAGGCGGGATTGGTGGCAGATGTTATATGCGGTGGTCGATTCCGCATTATCCGACACGCCTCCCGTTCAGGTGCTCCGCTGATAGTCGACACTCGAGGTGGTGTTTCGTGCTGGATGCACACAGCGGCGCCCCCCCTGCCCAGGATTTTCGTCGTGGTTTGGGGAGGGAGCGGCATCTTGCTGGTGAAGGTTCCTCTGGGAGATGATTGCTGCCAAATGCTTTGTCTCCCGTGGCAGAAAGTAGCGGACTCAAAAGCTGGCAATGCCGGGGCATAATCGTGTTTCTGGACCGGTCACTGAACCAGAGTCCGTGTTTTGAGACTGCCTGTGATATGCTGCGGGAACATGAAGGACAATGAGCATGCGTGGGGACTACAACTACCAGCTAGCATAGCGCACTGCAACAGGAGGTGGCAAGAGCAGTGCCTCCAATTGGATTAACCAAGTTCCAATGGGAAGATAACCGGCAGGCTATGGCCCGCGCAGAAAACAACATTTGAAAAGCACGAAGCTGGCAATGAGGAAGGCAAACGCCGAAACGCGTCTGCCAGGTGTTTTATCAACTTTGCGTCCATGAGCTGGTGGCAATAAATCCTTACCTGGAGAAACCTTTATGCATGTGTCGGACCCGTTCTTTCTTGTGGAGGCGGGATTGGTGGCATATATATATATATATATATATATATATATATATATATATATATATATATATATATATATATATATATATATATATATATATATATATATATATATATATATATATGTTGCAAGAGCTCGCCTCCGTCTCCACAAGAGAACTACAGCCACACACCAGCAAAGACGAGGTAGACCCAGTTTTCGTGCTTGTCTTTTTTATTATTTAGCTTCAAAGTGCAACCATGTCAGCCACGACGCGTTTCGGCAGATCCCTGCCTTGATCACATGACAACAGTGTCGTGGAGTACACCTCCTTTTAAAGTGCCAGTGCATGCAAATGGACATAGAAAGAATACTGTTTTGCGTCTTTCTTCATCATTATCAAAGTGTGGTACGTAAAATACAAAATGCAAAAAGTAATTGTAAAATACATTTGTTGAAACGAATGAAAATTCATTCTTTCAAAGTGTTTCTTGTATAATACAGATAGATAATATGTACTGTTTTTTGATTGTCCATTCGTATTAATACTGTAGTGCATCCCCGTGAATCTAACTAAAGAGAATTTATACTAAAACATTTATCAAAAATGTGATAGAAAGAAAAACCTCTTTGTCCCTAGACTAAAATGATAACCCATGTGCATAACGAAAATATTTTTTCAAAAAATAAATTATGAACACATGAAGATACCTTTCCAAAAAGCAGTTCAGAAAAAATTAATAGTTATTTCCAATGTTCTTACAAGACAAATCCAAGGTAAGTATCATATATACATCTATCACTCTCCAAAGGTTCTAACCAAATAAATAATTGCAATTCAATACAAATGTACATACGAGTGCTTCCCACAATTGATCATAATTACTGAAGTTGTAAATAGTGATATTTGATCAATCCACTCATGGTTTCATTAAAATTGCATAAATAGTTAAAAATCCCTTATGGAGTATCAAAAATATATATATATGTACATATGTCTTTATCCTCATATAAAATTCATTATTTACAATACAAAATCAATTCATTGGATATTTACAACCCGAAATGGATGGAAATTCAAACTTATATGTCCTCATATATTTAACTGATGAGCAAAGTGCAAGAATGCGCTTTTTCTTAAAGGCTAATACTATTTGGTACTCATTCCAAAAATGTATATAAATCTTCCGTCCTATTAAGACCTTTTGGCTGCTTAGTATCTAAGGACAGGATATAATGAGTCTCAAGCCTGCGAAGCATGCCTTCCCTATCCCCTCCTCTTCTCTGCGCGGGGACTGTATCTATGATGTAGTATCTTAGGTCTTTCAGATTGCCACCATGGACTTCGTGGAAGTGTCTTGCCACGGGATAATTAGGGTCGTTGTTGGTGATCGCCCTAATATGTTGTAATATCCTCTTATGGCTTGGAAGCTTGGTACTGCCCACGTATTTTAAATTACAGGTGCACTCAAGAATGTATACCACAAAATCACTCTTGCATGTCAAGTGAAACTTGATATATTGTGGTTTGGAGCTGAAAGCTGTTAAGAAGGAAGTTTTATTCACTCCAAAGGAACATGCTTTACAGCTGGAGCACTTGTAAAACCCTTTGCGCGCTAGGGACAAGCCTGTACTGTCCTTATATTCTGGACTACATCTTACAAGAACATCCCCCATAGATGTTGCTTTTCTATAGGTAATGGCGGGGTATTCTGGAAGAGAGTCTCCAATAACCGGATCCTCTTTTACAAGGTGCCAGTTGCGTTGGATAATTTTTCGCAGTTCCCTATGTTGGCGGTTATAGCTCATAATAAGTATATATATATATATATATATATATATATATATATATATATATATATATATCCACACAAGACAATCCACAAATCCAAGTTAGTCTGCAACTAGGTTTATTCCACCACAACGCGTTTCAACTGCATCCGCAGCCTTGATCACGTGTACTATGTGCGTGAAAGTAAAACGTCATACATATATCTGGCTACACTGAAATAAAAGATTTATGCACTGAAAATCTACTACTTGGACCACGTTTTTTGAGGTCTGTACCTGACTGCGGGAACGGAGGTTACGAAGGTTCAGGACTTTTGTTAATATATATATATATATTGTATTCCAAAGTGCCCTGAAGCTTTTCGGAGGTCACTCGACCGAGCCTCCCCATACGGCTTCCAAATGCAACCTGCTTAAATGCCAGAGGGTAGTATGGTGATAAATAAAGCTAAATTCAAACACAATGCGAGGATCAGGTGTTTGGTTTGTGGCAGCCCGAGAAGAAGGGATGTGTAATCCTGAAACGCGTTGGCCTTTTAAAAAATGAAAAGGAGCATGTAAGCAGGTTGCATTTGGAAGCCGTATGGGGAGGCTTGTTCGAGTGACCTCCGAAAAGCTTCAGGGCACTTTGGAATACAAAATAACTGCACGGCAGCCTGGCCGTGAAGAAGGGGCACCATTACTGACTGGAGGAGAAACACAGATTCCAGCAAGTGAGGCTGTCGTAATGCACTGATCAAGACGTTTTTCAGCACAGAGCCTCATATGCTGATTTAACCTGCCTAATGATCCGGAACCTACTAAGGAATGAAAGTAAGCCTAAAATATTGCTAATAAACACTTGAACTTACCAGAAGTGAAGAACAAACGCTCGCATTAGGAACTTTGTTTTCCAGCATGCACTAATCAACTGCACTGAGCATGCGCCCACCAGAGGGTAGTAATGGAGATAAATAAAGCTAAATTCTAACACAATGCGAGGATCAGGTGTTTGGTTTGTGGCAGCCCGAGAAGAAGGGATGTGTAATCCTGAAACGTGTTGGCCTTTTAAAAAATGAAAAGCTTCAGGGCACTTTGGAATACAATATATATATACCATGATTTGGTCATTAAAGAGCTTAAACAACTGTATATAAAAACCAACCAAAAACATGAAGTTGCTAACAAAAAGAACCAATGCTACTACAATCTGATTAAAAAACTGGAATCAGACAAAATGTGATTGTCCGCCAGGCCGATAAAGGCGGAAACATAGTCCTTTTGCCACGGGACATGTTTGTAGCTGAGGCGGAAAAACAATTACTCGATACTTCCTGCTACAAAAAAAGCAACATGCTAGCTCTTAGGTCTTCTTGGCAAGAACAGAGTTCTAAACTAATGGCATGGAGGAGTGCCAAGCTATTATCGGATGATGAATATAAATTCATGAAAAAAGACCATCCGGTAATTCCAACATTCTACCTGATACCAAAAGTGCACAAGGACACCACAATGCCACCTGGACGTCCGATTATATCGGCGATAAATAGCTCAACAGAAAATATATCCCGATATATAGATTTTTATCTCCAGGAATGGGTAAAGGGCCTTAAATCCTACGTACAGGATACTTCTGATTTCATTAGAAAACTGAACAATGCAGTTTGGGACTCTAAATGTTTACTTATAACTAAGCTGTGGGGTTTTAGGTTTAAACCTATAATAACTGATAAAACCCCACTAAAAGAAAAATAGCCCTCACTGGTGAAAACATATAAACACTGAAAAAACACCTGGACAGCCACAAACTAATTGCCATTCAAAGAAAGCAAAAGGAGAGTGAAAGTGTAATTGTTTTGTTCCTGAAGGGGTCAATACAATGTAACTTTGTTATACAAGCTAGCAGTAAGAAAGACTGGCTAACATTATTCTGCTTGAGTTTTGTTCTTTAGGGATGCCACTAAAATATTGTTTCTTTTTACTTTTACTTTTTTCGATTTTGTGGCCTTTGGTCTAAAGATGCAGAGTTTTGTTTTATGTTTTAGGTCTAGTTTAATCCTTTTATAAACTAAAGAGAATCAGGAAATATCAAACTCATATTTGATATTTTGGCTGCATTTGATTCTTTCACTGATAGGTAAAATGGCTGGTTTCAGAAAAATCTTTCCTAGTATGTGTCATCACATTTACCTACAGAGAATGGGTAAAACCCCCTAATACATCAGACCATAGTCTCTAGTGGGTCAGTATTGATAGTAGGTGAATTGCCAACATCCCAGGCTTTAAACATTCAATGCAAGGTATAGTGACAAGTATATATATCACCAAGCATCTGGGATAGTGGTGAAAACATGACACCAGACTTTTGGAAAACATGGAACGCATTGTCACTTGTAATGCTCTGCAAAAAAGGTTCTTTCCAAGTTCAACAAAGATTGGAGTGATATTGTTTGTATTTGCAGTGATTCAGCTACATATATAACAAAGTTGTGTGGTGACCTGTCAAAATTGATACCCGAGCTGAAGTGATTCCCTGTAGGAGATCCTTGCCACTTGTTAGATGGTATGCTGAAAGCATCTTTACAATCTTCCGAGTTAATGAGGGATGCTATTGACTTTTTAGTCTATTCTGGTGCACTGTTTTCTTATGCACAGGAACTAAAACACAAATATTTATCATTTTGTGCTTTATGTGGCATCAAAGAAAGAGTAATTCCAACTGTGTCCCTTAGCTGGTGGTTCTCAGCCCAAGGAGCTATGAATGCTGAGAGGGCCTTTTCACAGAAGTTTACATAGGAAGGAAAGGGCGAGCGCACATGACCCAAAGATTCACTGAAGAAGTATTGTATGGTGTACTACAATAAGATTAATTTGCAAAAATCTATTTGGACCTCCTATACACTATAAGTACACTGTCTATATACCATGTTCTTTAGGTGCAATAAGCCAGCAATAATAAAAGCAAAACGTTCCATAAACACCAGAAACACTTTTTCTGTTGCTTTTAGTGGCGCGAAAATGTGTAACCACTGATGGCAACAGTTTTTTAAGATATAGAAAACACTGAAAAAACCCCACCAGAATTTACCAAAAATAGAAACTGAAAACAGGAAAGCCAACTTATAACACTTGATGTAACATCTTTGTACACCTCGATCAAACACTCTGACGGGTTACGAGCTGTAGAGTTTTATTTAAACAAACGACCCATGAATTTTTCTGCACATAACAGAATGCTTCTATCCATGATACAAATTTGCCTTGAACAAAACTTTTTCCTAATTAATAACCAAATGTACCAGCAGGTCAGAGGGGTCGCGATGGGGGTCATGCTTCTCCCCGAGTCTAGCATGTCTGCACATGGGACTTTGGGAGGAGCATGTCCTGGGCGGCTCTTTGGTGGGAACAATGCAGGAACATGTACCATTGTATCTAAGATACTTAGATGATTTGTTCTTAATATGGCGAGGATCAATGATAGAAGCGCAAGTATTTGTTGGGGAACTAAACAAAAACAGTTTAAATCTGCAGTTCACCTCACACATAATTGACAAGTCAGTGGTGTTTCTCCATACTGAGGTTTACGTTACAGACAATCGGTTAGCCACTAAAATGCATAGGAAACCCACAGCCGGAAATATGGTATTACATGCCTCTAGCCAGCATCCCTATCACCTAATAAGCAGTATCCCCTTTGGGGAAATGCTGCGAATTAGGCGGATATGTAGCTCTGAGTCTGAGTGCCACAAAATACAGGAGGAAAGAAAGGAACGATTCTTGTCCCGAGGCTACTCAGCTAAAACGGTACAACGAGCAATCAACAGGTCTCTAACAATATCTAGAGAAGAGGCATTAACAACTAAGGAGAAATCCAATGAGGGGCTATCCAAAGAAACAACGATTACACCCAGAGTCATTACAACTTTTAGTAAACAGCATAAGGAGATTCGGAAAATCTTCTATAAAAACTAGAACTTAATAACAGGGGATCCTGTTATTGGTGAGTTCGTAGTGAACAAACCGAACATCACGTTCAGAAAATCTGTATCCATGTCTGATAGACTAGTGAGCAATTTTTAAGAAAAACCTATTTCAGATACCTGGGGTGCCCTTGGAGGTGGTTTTAAAAAATGTGCTGTATGTAAAGCCTGCAAAAATGGGTGTAATAAAACTCAATATACAGTGCCTTTTAACAGCAAACCTGTACTAATTAAAAAACGCATGTCATGCAGGACTGATTTTGCAGTCTATGTGCTGCAGTGCCCGTGTGAGTTACGATATGTAGGCAGCACTCGTTTGCCGGTAAATAAACGGGTACTGCAGCACATCAGAGCAATAGTGGGTAAAGACCATGCCTATACTATGGCCCGTCACTTTGAAAGTGCACACAAAAGTGATCCATCTGGCCTCCTATATTTTGTAATTGACTGTGTTATGCCTCTAAAAAGAGGAGGTGACAGGGATGCGAAGCTCCGCCTGCTGGAGACCAGATATATAATCGAACTTGATAGCAAGGCCCCACGAGGCCTAAATGCAAGTGAAGATTTGTATACATGTCTCTAGGTTTTTTTGAATAAAGAACAATATTGTCTAATAGAGAATTGATAATCGGGGATATCGGATTTTAATCAGTAATCCAACCTTGACTTCCACTTATTAATTGATGTATCTGACATAGTTGGACCGACAACCGCTCTACATCTAGGTTGGTGGGTTTAAATGCTGCATCTAGTAGAATTAAAAATTGATAATCATCAATGATGAACCAATTTCCTTCCACTTCATGAAATCATGAAATATTGAGACAAGTTGAATGGTAATGTTTTAAAATTTGCACAATATGCACTTAGTTCTTTCTCTTTTTGGGGTCACGATGAGATTTGGTACTTACAGCCAGGATGAATTAAGATATTTAAAGTTGTTTTATACAGCTTGAATGTACTCGTTTTTGAAGTTTGAAATGGTGTTTACAAATTATATATTGACATTTCCTTTATATAAACCTCTGTTTATAAGATTGGTTTAGGAAATACATAGGAAATGTGTCTTTGCAAGAATTCACACTAAAGTTGCTATAGTTTGCACAATATAAATGCTGCTAGAATAAGATTCAAAGAGGGTCATTTTATTATAGACTAGACACTGTGTCTTTTATTGTAAATAAGATGTATATATCATGAATTTTAGATATTTATGAGGTATTATATATATTTCCCCTCAAAATCTGAGTTTTAGCCTTATGTGCGAGAAATTATTTTTCTATTGTATGTAGGACATCAATATAACATTGTACAGCACTTTTTTTGTATAGTGAGAAATGGAAAAGATAGAATAACGGAATAGGGCACTGTGCCCTTTATTCAAAAGAAATTTAACACCATTTTCCACCATGAACAAAATGAGAGACACTAAGGAGTTAATGTGGGCGGGACATTGACACTATGGTCCGCCTTTGTGAAATTCATGAAAGCAATAAGTACCCTCTTTTATTTCCAGTAACGTATCATGTGATCAAGCCTCTGGCTAGAGGCGAAACGCGTCAAGCAGAACTGCTTGGGTGTTAAATGATTGATGGAATAAAACACTGATTTTGCACAGAGCTGGGTCTGACTTGTTCGTTCTGAGTCCAGTTGGAGTAGCAGAACTGGGATGCGGCAGCGTCGAGCGATATGAGAGATATATATATATATATATATATATATATACACATATATATACCATTAACATTAAGGGACCTATTACGATGTGGGTTGGAGTTTCCTTCAACCAATAACAATGCGGAAATGGGATCGACCGACCTCCGGTCAGCGGTTCTGTCTGCCTGATTACGATGTGACCGAACACTGTTCGGTCTCATACTCCCATTTCTCTATCAAAGCTTGTGCTAGAGCCATAAACAGGCTCCCATAAAGAAATGGGGGGGTAAAACCCTGCACCCTGTGACAGGCACCTCCTGGTGCCTGCCACACAGTGCAGGGATTTACAGGGAGGCACCCTAGGTACCCCCTTGGCCACCAACCTGGGCTGTAGAGACAAGGGGCCTTGCTTTCTGACAGCCTTTCCATGTCACAAAGGCAGGCACGGAAAGGCTGTCGGAAACCGACATCGTAATCCCGACGGCAGAAACGCCGAACATAGGGGTTATGGTGCAGGTCTACTGGACGTAAGACTCCGAGAGCCGGTCGAACCACGTCCTGATGACCTGCTGGTTTACGTTCCGACCTCCTACATCGTAATTCGGTGGTCAGACCGCAAACTGACCATGTTGGTTGGAAAGCTTCTGACCAGCGGTCAGAAGCTTTCCGACCTACATCGTAATCAGGCCCAAGTTCTTTAAAAAACAAACCGTTCTAATTAAATAAAAACATTAAACAACTTAAAATTCTTTATATTTAGTGCAAATTATTTTACACATTGAAAATGTTAATAATTTTCCAAGATCTTTCTTGAGGAATTGCTGACACTATTTAATCAGGTTATAAGACTTATTGGTGAAGAAGGTAGGGCTCCTGATTCATGGAAGGAAACACAAATAAAATAATTCTTAAAAAAGGCAAACAAGTGGATGAGTACGGGTCGTATCGACCAATATAACTCATCAATACAGACACAAAAATCTTTGCGAAAATTCTTGCGAATCGTTTATCTCCTGTGTTACCCAGTTTGGTGTCGCCTTATCAACATGGCTTTATCCAAGGGAGAGACACGACTGCACACGTAAATATGGCTGTTACTGCTTTTGATTTGGCTACGGTACGATCAACCCCACTCAGTATGATTTTATCAGATGCTGAGAAGGCATTTGACCGAGTGGGGTGGGACTTGTTGTGGGCCATATTAGAAGTTTTTGGCATTAAAGGGCAATATGTAACTTCGATAAAAGCCTTGTACGATAAACCTAGTGCTATAATTATGTATGCGTGGTTACAATCTACCATTGTTCCTATTCTTTGGGCCACCCGGCAAGGTTGCCCCTGATCACCACTTTTATTTGCTCTCTATATAGAGCCTTTTGTCCCAATTATCCAGAATCAACAGCTAATTCGCCCTCTTCTGGTAGGGGATAATTTTCTCAAACTCATCGCATATGCTGGTGACATAGCAGTGTTTTCAACGGATCCGGGAGGTGCGTTGTAAACTATAACAAAGGAAGCACGAGAGTTCGGGTTGGTTTCCGGATATAAACTAAATATATATAAAACCCAGGTTCTTCTGAATTTTAAATGAACTCCACCAATACAAGGCTACATACCTTGGAGTCAAGATGGCCGCACAAATTGAAAGAATAATCCCTCTAAACTGAGACACTGCTGAAAGATATGGCTAAACTGTTTTATTAACCCTGAGAGAAGTACCTACTTCCATAAATTTATGTTGGGTGAAGAGAGTAGTCAGTTTTTGTTTAGAACTAATGACCCGAACTATTTTAAAAGGGTTCAATTTAAGACAGCCCGAGATGGTATAGCTATATGGTGTTCTGTTTCACTTAAATATGAGGTGCCACTACTGCATGATAAATTTCCTCTCTGGTATAATCCAAGGCTGCCAGAGATATTCCATGATCCTTTAGTTGAATGCTCATCGGGTAACTTGTTTAGGTGATCTTTACGATCACAATGGTTTTATCACTTTTAGGAAAATGCAGATTTTGTATAATTTAACGGATAATATGCAATTTAAATACATGCAGATTTGTGACTATTTTATCAAGCAACTAAATCTGATGAACATATCTGATTCGGATATATGGGATTGCTTGCACGATATAATGAAAAATCTTTGATTAGTAAACATATAAAAGTCTCTGTGCTCACAGGTTGGATGACTGCAAAAGAAGAGCTGAACCGTGGACTGGAGTTAATGGGGCGCCCGTCTCGGCTAAAAATATATCATATGCACTCAGTACAATAGTTAGAGCAGAACATTCATCTAAGCTACGAATGCAACAATTTTGTACAATTTGTTTATTATATTATACGTCAGATCGAATAACAAAGTGGTCACCTAACAATCAGGCTAATGACCGGACAAGATGCTCAAGGTGTGGTTTGCACGTGGCGGACATAAAACATATGTTCGTCACATGTTCAGAACTTTCTCTATTTTGGCAGCAGGTGACAAAAATCTTATTACAAAAATTGGAAAGCAAAACACCTTTAACGATTATGGAAATAATGATTGGAAAAAGAAATACGAGACCTGGTACTGATGATCTCTTAACTATCTTGCTTGCTTATGCAAGATTGACAATAGCTTGGGTTTGGATTTCACCAAAACCTCCCACAGTAATGGATTGGTGGATATTATTCAGACAAATATATGATATGGAGGCAGCACTATCAAAGTTGAAGGGTGCTCAATCTATGCGTAAATTTAATATGATTTGGGGTTCATTGTTCTAAATACTTATTCTTGATATATGAAATGTATACGGTTTTGTTACTTACTTTACTTCTCTCTATGAGTTGATAATCTAATTATTTAATGGATTGCTTTTCTTTTTTCAGAATGTATAAGTATCGAATATTATGATTTAGTTTTTATATACCTTGCTTGTTTTTCTTATTTGGTTCTTTTGTTGTCCTACATTTGTGTTGACAATAAAAAATGTATTAAAAAAAGAAAATATGAATAATTTAAAAATATAATAATTTTAAATAAACAAAAGCATAATATAAATTATAACAGCATAAAATAATATATAAAATATAAAATGTTATACATTTATTATTCCGACTACAATTTAAACCAAACTACGCAATCTATTAAAATAAATATATAAAAAAATGTACTACACTCATGTCACACAACCCAAAAATAATAACATTTACAAATCTCCCTGAAATAAATGCAAAGGTAGTAAAATTGTTGGATTGCGGATAGGTAATATCTACTGTACCCATTCCAGCCAGTACAATAGTAGGAAAACTGTTGAAGTGCGAAGGGGTAAAATTTACTATTCCCACTCCAATCTCTACAACAATAGGGAAAGTGTTACATTGCGGAGGGGTACAATTTACTATTCCCACCCCAATGAGTGTAACAATAAGGAAAGTGTTAGAGAGTTGAGGAGGAAAAATGTACTATTCCCACTCCAGTCAGTACAAGAGTAGGGAAAGTGTTGGATTGCGGAGGGGTAAAATTTACTATTCCCACTCCAATAAGTGCAACAGTAGGGGATGTGTTGGATAGAGGAGGGGTAACATTTACTATTCCCACTCCAATAAGTGCAACAGTAGGGAAAGTGTTGGAAAGCAGAGCGGTAAAATGTACTATTCCCACTCCAGTAATTTCAACAGTAGGAAAAGTGTTAGAATTGGGAGGGTATAGTTACTATTCCCTCCCCAATAAATGCAACAGTAGGGAAACAGTTGGATAGCGGAGGGGTACCATTTACTATTCCCACTCAAGTAAGTTCAACATTAACAACAAACAAAATATCTTCAACAAAATAAAATTATTTTAAAAACAAAATAAATAACAAAAATATAAATGTGTTGACAAAATAAAAGTACGCGGAAGCGCAACGGACTCGTAGAGCGGGTGCGCTGCCGGCGCGCCAAAGGCAAGCCCGTCTGCGCCTGCTCGCTGCTGGCTGCCAGCAAGTGCTGCCCATATCTCAGGTCAGGATGTCTCTCATCTCTTACACAAGAGAACAACTTTGGGGACTGAGGCAGGGGTGCAGAGGTAGTTTGCGGATCAGTGAGGAGGCTCCGGGTGGGCTGTGCAGGATCTGTGGCTGAGCCAGTGAATCTGGAAGTACCCTTAACTACAGTCTCCCTACCAGGCAGCTCACTAGGGAACTGGGGCTGATTCTGGAGGAGGGTGAATCTCCTCAGGCAGACAACGATGCTCAGAGAGGACTGTTTCAGGGGCTATATGTGAATGCAAGGTCGGTCTCTAAACATTCGGCTGAAGTTTGGGACCTGCTGGAGGAAGGGCAGCCAGACTTATGTCTTTTGACCGAGACATGGCTCCAGAACCATTCCGCCCCTCCCCTAAAGAGTATAAGGTGATCAGACTTGACAGTAAGGGCAAACGGGGAGGAAGGGTGGCCGTTGCAACAAGAGCTCCTCATCATATTAGGGTGCTAAACTCAGTACTCTCAACCTATATAGAGCTACTGGTGTTTCAGATAGACTCACGGAAGGACTCCAGATGGATGGGCGCAGTAGTCTACCATCCCCCGGGGAAAAGTAAGCAATTTTTTTGCTCCTTCCTCACGGAAACCCTTGCCCCATATATCCTTCAATCTGACTGCTTTGTGTTAGCAGGTGATTTTAATAATCGTTTGGAAGATTCCTCAAACTTAGAACCCAGGGCCCTTCTATCAGCAATGGAATCTTTGGGGCTTTTCTCCAGAGTGTCTGACCCCAGCCATTGCGCGGGACACACCCTGGATTCTATCTTTACCAATGTCCCCTTCTGTCTGTAAAATCTCCACAGGAGCTAACATGGATGGATCACTGGGCCTTAAGATTCTCCTTCACCCAGCCAGAGGGCAAAAATAAGCCCCTGGGAAGGAAGAATGTGCGGAGGTCCTGGAGGAAGGACACGCCGGAGGCATTCGGCGGATCCTTCACAGGTCACTGCAAAACCGCCAGGAGAGAACACCTGAATGTAGGGATTAGGGAAGCACAAAATTCCTCACAGGAATTGTTTAAGATATTGAAAGAATTCACCAATCCGATGGTGAGCAGCACAGCGGTCCCTCACTCGCAAGACCTATGCGATAAGGTAAGGATAGATAATATCTACAATTTGCTGGGGGATAGTGAGACCGTAAGGGCTCCCAACCTGACGAGTAGGGACCCTTCCCTACCTAAGCTTGTCTCTTTTTCCAGCTTCACCACAGAGCAAGTAACGGCGGCTCTTGCAACCACTAAATCAGGCTCAGAGGAGGCAGATTGTGCCCCTTCCTTTGTGATGGCAGAACTGTCCTCTGTTCTAGCCCCCTCGCTAACGGAAGTCTATAACTTCTCTCTGGTACGGCCAGCTTCCCTGATAAGTGGAAAAATGCCTTGATTAGACCGCTTTTGAAAAAGACGTCAGCCGATCCATTAGAGATGCCATGCGGCGCGAAGGTTATGGAGAAGTTGGTCAACCAGCAACTGACTGGTTACTTGGAACAGAATCAACTTCAAGATCCTGGTCAATCGGGTTTTCGAGCTGGACATACCACAGAGGCAGCCCTGATGGAAGTCACAGACAGCATTAGAATGTCCCTTGACAAGGGGATTCCCACCATGTTGGTGCTTTTAGATCTGTCGGCAGCCTTAGACACCATCTCACGTTCTATGTTGCTTGGCAGACTGCAGGAGATCGGTGTCGAGGGCCAAGCACTGGTATGGCTGGAAAGCTTTCTGACAAACAAATCCCAACGGGTTAAACTGGAGCCATTTATGTCAGATCCCACCCCTCTGGATAAGGGAGTTCCCCAGGGCTCCATCCTAAGCCCCACTCTGTTCAACATATATGTGGCCCTGTTGTCTGCCATCATAAGATCTTGCGGGTTTGAGACGATCTCATAGGCAGATGACACTCAGGTGATCATTCCATTTGATCCGGATCAATCGGTCACGAGAACCAAGTTTAAGATCTGTATGTTGAACATAGCGGCCTGGATGAGAGATAATTTTCTCCAGCTTAACTCATACGACGGAGATCCTCTTGTTTGAGAAGGCGGAGGAACTCTGGTCTCTGGATTGGTGGACCTTGGAACTGGGGATCTCTTCCTCCCCCTCTAATCAGGCTAGGAATTTGGGAATCCTACTGGACTGTAAGCTATCTTCTGAGGATCACGTAAAAGCATTGTCTGGTTCCTCCTTTGGGATCTTGAAAATGCTGAGGAAAGTCTTTCCTTGGATCCCTGTGGATACAAGAAAAACCCTCTTCCAGGTGTTGATTGTGAGCAGGTTGGACTACAGGAGCGCTCTCTTGGTGGGCGCTAGGGAAGACCTCTTTTCTAGGCTCCAGATATTGCAGAACACCAGTGCAAGATTGGCTCTGAACAAGCCCAGGCGTACCCCATCCCGTCCCCTATTGTTATCCCTGCATTGGCTGCCTGTGAGGAAGACAGCAATCTTTAAACTTCCTTTCTTGGTGTTCAAAGCAAGGCAAGACCTGGGCCCGGCATACCTAAGAAAGAAGGTTAGAGCATATATCGCGGGGCACCAGCTGAGATCGAGTAATCAAAATCTCTTGGCCCCATTGTACATTAAACAGGGCCAGAATGGGAGGCCGCGCCTTCTCATATCTTGCCCCTTCCATTGAAACAGGCTACCGGAAGGATTGCGTGGCTGTTCTTCTTTGGGGCACTTTAAGAGGAGCCTAAAAACTTGGCTGTTCTAGGGGCTCAGGCTGAGCGGGTGGTCGGTTCTCTTGCTGCGAGGCGCCGTGAGATCCCCTTGGGGATGATTCGTCGCGCCATACAAATGTTAAATAAATAAATAAAAATATATTTAATATTAAAAATTAAAATATATAAACATATTACAATGTGAAATACATATCACAAATTCATCAAAATATTAATAAAATACAAAAATATTGGTCAATTATTTATGAACAAAAACATTATTTATTACATAAATTTAATTTAGTTACCCTATAACCCTATAACACCACAAAACTCACAACTTGCACCTAAAAAATATTTGCACTATTGATAGAAATATTCATCAACAAACTAATTTTCATTAATTAATAATTAATGTACTTTCCACAATTTACCCCCACAAAACACACAATACATTCATAACATTTAACAAAAACTTATTTACACAATTAACATAATAAATTAATGATTAACATTAATTAAAAACATAATTATCAGTTGCTTAAAATTACTTCTCACCCCATACCTTCACAAAACCCACAACCCACATCGAAAATATTAAAGAAATAAATGTCATTACACAAGTAGCATAATTTATTATCAATTAACAAATATTATTAATTAAAAAACAAATTATAAATCATTCAAATTAATTAACTTCCCACCATTTACCCCTATAATCCCCACAACCCGCACCTAAAATTAAACTTAAAAATATAATCACACAATTAAATTAATTTTCAATTTAAATAACTAAAAGTATTTAGCAACTAATTATACATTAATTAAAATGTATTTCCTCCCAACCCTTTAACCCTATAAACCCTAAAACCTGCACCTAAAAACAATTTAAAACAATTAAGATAATTATCAATTAATTCATTAATAATAATTATAAACTATTTATTCATTAATTACAAATAAATTACTTCCCGCCCTTTACCTCTATAAACCCCACAACCTGCACCTAACCAAATTACACAGTTAACATAAATTATCATCAATTAATTATTATTAATTAACAACAAAATATTAATTAACTACAAATAAATTACTTCTCACCCTTTACCCCTATAAACCCACACCTACAATTTACCCTAAAAAAATTAAAAGTGCAATTAACACAATTAAATATCAATTAAATAATTAACATTAAATTAAAAAAAAAACATTAATTTATTATAATTAATTACTTCCCACCCTATTTCCCTATAAACCCACAACCCACTATAAAGTAAAAAACACAAAATTCCATTAAATTAAATTTAATGAGGGACTGGGCTCTCTGCTGAGACCTCTCTGTCAAATGACAGATATGCAAAGTAGGGTGTGTGGAGGGACTAACCTCTTTGCTGAGACCTCTCTCTTGAATGACGAGTGTGCATAGCTGGGTGAGGGGACAAATTTGTCTCTCTGATGAGACCTCACTCGTGGATAACGGGTGTGTATGGCAGGATTTCGGGAGGGACTAGCTTCTCCTGAGACCTCTCTCTCGGATGACGGATGTGCATAGTAGGGTCTGTGAAGGAACTGACCTCTCCGCTGAGACCTCTCTCAGATACAGGTGTGCGTAGTAGGGTGAGAGGAAAGACTAGACTCTCCACTGAGAACTCTCTGTGCTGCCAGCTATGCATAGTAGGTGTGTGGAGGGACTGCCATTTCTGCTGACAGCATTCCCCCTGGTGTCGGGTGTGCATAGTAGGAAGAGACTAACTTCTCATCTAACACCACTCAAAAATGTGATCAGCATGCATAGCAGTGTGTGGTAAGGGACTAACCTCTCCACTGACACCCCTCTCCTGGACAACGGGTGTGCATAGTAGGGTGTGTGGAGAGACTGGCCTTTCCACTGAGACCCCTCTCTTGGATGATGAGTGTAGGGAGGCACAGGCCTTCTTCACTGAGACCTCTTTATCGGATGACAGATGTGTATAGTAAGGTGTGTGGATGTACAGGTCTCTCCTCTGAGCCCTCTCTCTCAAATGATAGAGAACATAGTAGGGTGTAGAGAAGGGTGTGCATAGTAGGGTGTAGAGAAGTATTGACCTCTCTGCTAAGACCTTTCTCTAGGATAATGGGTGTGCTTAGTTAGGTATATGGAGGAACTAACCTGTCCAATAACACACGTCCATGGGGTGATAAGCACACGTAGTAGTATGTGTGGAGAGACTGCCTCATTACTAAGACCCCCCTCCTGGATGATGGGTGTGCAAAGTTGGGTATGTGGAGGGGGTGACCTCCCCACTGAGACCTCTTTCTCAGATGACAGGTGGGTGTAGTAGGGTGTCAGCGCCATGTCGTGGCGCTTTCTAGGGCCTGACCCACCCATCCTCCATAGCCTGCTATGGCTTGCCTCCTGCTGCCGCTGCACCAGTCATTCTTACAAATTCTGCTGCTGCAAGATACATTGCAGAGACTATGAGCGTTGGTCGCTGTACTGTTCTGGGGGCTAATGGGGGTACTGTTATGCAGAGATGCTTTATTATTCTCATTCTTGTGCCAGTGATTGCAAAAACACATTTGAAATGAAATACCAGCATTTGTAAAGCGCACAGCTACCTCCGGAGAGGTGTCCAGGCGCTGTGGGCCGTTAGGAAGATTAAGCTAGCTATTGCCCAGAGTCACATGGTGCTGGGCTAACCTGCTGCTGGTGCTGGGGATTGAACCGTGAGCCCAGTGGTCCAGAGTCAGCCACCATGGTCGCTGCGCCACACCTCTTCCACTTTGTTTGTTCCCTTATTTACAGAGAACCTCTCAGAGGAACTACATTTCCCAGCTGCCTTGGAGACAGTCATCTTGAGTGCGGTCTAACTCCAAATAGGCGGCCCACCCTGTCCCCGCTGCTCACTATACCTCTGTCCTTGCTAGGAGCACAAGCTCAGTTCTTTTCTCCATCCTAGTGGGCGGCTCCTTGTGCCGGCCTCCTGAGCGTTTGAACGCCTGTCTCCATCCCAGTGGGTCAGCTCCCGATAAGATCTTCACTTTTGGATGCCTCCCACTGCAGACCTGCCTTCACGTTCTGCCCAAATTAAGGGCCGGCTCCTGTGCTGGTCCCAATTTCCAGGGTGGCCATCACTGAGTTTAACAGCCTTCTTGCAAGAATTTATCAGAGCAGGCCGTGCTCTGAGCGGTAAGCCATAGTTTTGTACTGGTGCTCAGAACTTGATTTTGGTATCGCAATAAGGATCCTTTACATATTGAACCATTGAAGAATATCAGAGTCTCAGACCCGGGATTTAGTTGTGTTTTTTTCTTACGAGTAGAAACGTTTTTGCTCAACAGAGTGTGCTTTGAATTCTGGCATTTCCGAACAGAGTATCTGCAGAGTGTATGCAAATGAGCAGCAAGATAAACCCAGTCATCAATAAGGAGAATGTAGTTTTCAACACTAATTTTAACTGTTGGAGTTAATGAGTACATGAATGACAGCACATTTGGTATTTCGATGAGCAGCATCATAAGAGATTAACAATGCAATCTTATAATCCAGTCACAAAGCCATGATTGGTGCAAACTTGTTTATTAGAATATCAATGTGTAATATTTTGGTGTACTAACCATTTTCTTTTAGGTCTCCTTCTCCGCCGTTCCCTTACCACACCCTTCCCCGCGCCTGGCCACTTTAATCCTCAGCACTATAACAGCACACTCAGTTACAAGTGCTTGGAGGTGGGCCCTAGAGAGCATTGTGCAGATCCTGAGGAAGACGACCACCGTGACATAGGGTGTGTGGAAGGACGAAGCTCTTCACCAACACTCCTCCACAGGAAGATAAACATTTGTAGTAGTGTGGGAGGAAGGACTATCCTCAACATTGAGACCTTTCTGTTGGATAAAAGGTGTGCATAGTAGGGTATAGGGAGGGACTGGCCTCTTTGCTGAGACCTTTCTCTCAGATGGCAGGTGTGTGTAGTAAGGTGTGAGGAAGGACTAACCTCTCCACTAAGACCCCTCTATTGTATGACGGGTGTGGGTAGTAGGGTGTATGGAGTGTCTTAACTCGCTACTCACAACTCTTCCCAAGCCAATGGGCATAAATAGTAGGATCTGATAAACACCATCTCCAGTAAGACTACTTCCTACAGTAACAAGTGTGCATACCAGAGTGTATTCAAAGATCACCTACTCCTTGGCGTGGCTTGAGCGCCGAGGGAAATGGCGGCGTGAGCCCGGAGCTCCGTGCCTATTCCCCACAATCATCCTGCAGAAGGGGCCGAAGAGCCAGTGTGTGCCCCGGCGCCGACCTGAACCCTGCCGGTGACTAGCTGGGCGGAATCTGGGCTGCCAGCAGCAAAGCAGAAGCGAGAACGACCGCCGTTCGCGGCGGCCACCAGGGCGGACGGATCGAGATCGGCACGCAAGATGGCGGCCACAGCGGAGCCCTGAGGGTCCGGGGGACAGACAGAGGTCCGCGCTGCCGGAGCTTGCGCAAAGGGCGCGATCACCGGCTCGGGTGTCCCCGGCGGCGGTACCCCCGCTGAGGAAGACGCTCCTTCGCCCTCGGCAGCGGAGCGCTGAGACCGCGAAAGCAGGAAGAGAGGATCCGCCCGGGGAAGCCGAAGCGGGTGGTGCAGGCAGGCGGCCCCCACCGCCATAGGAATGAGCAGCCGACCAGCGAACCGGCTCTGAGCCCCAGTCATACCAGCGGGTGAGAGGGGGCCACTTAGAGCAGTGCACCTCGAGGAACGGAGCATGGCGCGTCACAACTCGGGGGCCCCTCCCCCCTCCCCCTCGCCTCGCTGCGGAGGCTAATGAGGTGTGCAGGGGCATAGCGGAAGAGCCCAAAATCCAGCGGAGGGTCCTCGGCGGCGCCGGCCCCCTGTGGCGAGTCACACCAGGAACGCTGGCCCAGGGGGGTGAGGACAGGCTGCCACAGGCCCCGGGGGACGAGCTGCGAGGTGGGCGATACCTCTGGTGCACGGCTTCAGCGCTGAGCGACCCCATAGCGCACAGGAGAGGGCCACGTAGCTGAGGCCCTGGGCAACGCAGACAACAGGGAAGGACGTGGGCGGCGAGGCCTACTACGATGGGGAAGCCAAAAGCCAAGGCGGAGGAGGCGGCAACGTCTGGTGCGGCGGAGGGGGGCCCCACTGAGCAGACAGACCTGCAGCGGTTGCAGGATCGAATACTGGATGCCATAACGGCCACTCGAGACGCGCTCCACAACGATATAGCGCAGGTGGCGTCGGGGCTGGGCTTGCTCCGGGCAGACCACGACAAACTAAAGGACAGGGTCAAGGATGCCGAAACGGTGATCAAGGATCTAGCGCCGGCCCACAAGGTGATCGAGGGACGGCTAACGGAGGCCCTAGACCGCATACGCACCCTGGAAAGGCGAGCGGAAGACGCTGAAAATAGGAGCCGGCGCAGTAATGTGCGGATCGTAGGCGTGCCGGAGACGGAGGGGGCAAGGGACATGGTTGCCTATATGGAGGAATGGCTAAAAACAGTGGTAGCACCGGAAGGACTTTCGCCATTCTTCACTTTGGAGCAAGCTCACAGAGTCCCCTCGGGACCTCCCAAGCCCGGGCTCCCGCCCAGACCGATAATAGCCAAGTTGCTTCACCACAGGGACAGAGATCTCCTCCTTCGGAAGGCTCGGGAGGATGGCCCCTTTCAGATTGCGAACAGCAGGGTCACACTTTTTCCGGATTTCACCTACGAGACACAGAAGCAGCGGGCCTCCTTCCTTACAATCAAAAAAGAGCTACGGACTGAAGGGATTGCCTACTCCTTACTTTTCCCTGCCAGGCTACGAGTGGTGGTAGACGACAAGGCGATCTTCTTTAGCACGTCGGCGGAGGCCTGGGACTGGTGGGAGACATACAAGGCTGGAACCGACGGAGCCAGGGCGCAGGAGGAACGGGAGAAGGAGCGAGAACGCTCGCCAGCACGGCTGCGGAATTCAAAGAGGCTGAGAAAGCGAGGAAGGGGGAGGCTGGGGCCGACGGCCTCCCAGACTGAAGCCGAACGGCAGGCCGCAATATTGGAAGTGGGGAAGCTTGGACGGGCGGAGGGCCCCGACTCCAGAGGGGCCACAGACTCGGACACTCATGTCTCGGCCTCGGGCTCAGAGTCGGACCTCTCTGGGATTCATCGGACTGGAGGGCCGCTGGTGACACCGCAAACGGCGGACGAGATCCTGAATGTCTGAACTACTGGCAGTGGACGATAGGTAATGTTTGGGACCTGGGAGGAGAACCCATGCTTACGAGTATAGCGAGGGCCGGGGCACAACGGGGTGCTCAGAGCAGGGAGGGCATGGGTAACTGGAGAGGGGGCAGGGAGCTAGGCGGCGCAGCCCCCCTCTGGCCGAGACCGCGCTCCGTAGGCCCTTAAGGCACCCACAGCTGCGGCTGTGTAGTTGAGACCTGGGTCAATCAGGTATGGGTGTTTGGATGGGGACTGATATCATGATATTGGGGCCTGTTCTGGGGGAGAGGGGGGGGTTCCACAGTTGGGGATTGTTTGTTCTTCTTGCAGGTATTGACCCTGGGTACACCATGGGTAGGACTGTTGAGATGTTTTGTTTTGTTCAGGGGGGGCACCACCACCACCGAGGGGCAGGAACAGGAGGGAAGGTTTCGACCGGATCACTGGGACAATGGCTAATGTGCAAAAGTTGAACTGTATTACCTGGAATGTGCGGGGCCTACATACTATGCAGCGCAGACACAAGGTACATGCCTATTTAGTACGAAGGGGAGTGCACATCGCAATGCTGCAGGAGACACATCTTACACGACAGGAAGGGGCGGCGCTACAGAGGAGATGGCGGGGACAGGTTTTCCACACCTGCTATTCAGCCTACGCTAGGGGGGTACTACTATGGATTAGAGCGGGCACACCTTTCCAGCTTACGCGCCAATGGGTAGACCAGGAAGGGAGATATGTGGTGGTGGAGGGGAAGCTGGAAGGTAGAGAGGTTACCTTAGCTAGTATATATGCCCCGAATGTGGATCAGTTGGCCTTCCTCGCAATGCTTTCAGGACAGCTAGCTCACTCCCTGGCAGGCCCGATCCTTCTGGGGGGCGACTTTAATTCCATTGCGGACCCCTCTTTAGATAGGTCTCACCCCCCCTTACACGATTCCCCGGTCCACAGGCTATCTAGAGGCAGGAGGGAGTGGCAAGAGAGCTGGGAACTGGTGGATGTCTGGCGCGGGCAGCACCCGACTGACCGGAACTACTCATTTTTCTCCGGGCTCCACGACTTGCATGTCCGTCTGGACACGATACTCTGCTCCCGAGGGGGTCTGAGTACCTGACGAGAACGATCTCGGACCATAATCCGCTCCTGATCCGGCTAGCGTGGGTGGCGGAGCCACCCAGGGTCCCTACCTGGAAACTGCGGCCCGAGACCCTGGAGGACCCCCTCTTCGGGGCGGCCCTTGCGGAGGGGGTGGCTCTATACTTCTCGGAGAATGAAGGGACGGCGTCCACTAGGGCGACGGAATGGGACGCCTTTAAAGTAGTGGTCAGGGGTATCTGTATTAGGGATTATGTGGGCGTGAGGAAGGTGCTGCTGGGCGATTTGGCCAAGGCGGATGCCAGGCTGAGGGAGACGGAGAGGGAGCGGCCAGGGCACCCAGAACTACAGGAGACGCTTTGCTCGGCTAGGGAGGCAGTAGCCATTGAAGTGGAGAGGCTCCGAGCCTTCGACTATAAGCGTTATGTGCTGCGCTCCCACGTGGAAGGCGATAAGGCGGGTATCCTCCTGGCGTGGCTCTCGAACCCCACTCGACGATGCGCTCCCATACTCCAACTGAGGAATGCGGCGGGCGCGGTGCAACACACTCAGCTGGGCATAGTCGACGGCTTCCAGACGTATTACGAGGGACTATACAAGAGCTCCCCAGGCGACAGGACGGGGCTGGCGGAACCCTTCTTGACTGGATTGCCCCTGCCTCGGCTAGAGGCAGAACAGGCAAAAGACCTGGGCTCGGACATTGTACTGGGGGAGATCAAGTCGGCGGTGCGGCGCATGGCACGGAATAAATCGCCGGGTATTGACGGGCTCCCCATAGAGTTCTATAGTAAATATCTAGACGCTCTGGCGCCGCGACTACTGAATGTGTATAAAGAGGCCAAGGCAGCGGGCCGGCTGCCTCAGTCAATGCGGGAAGCGCTAGTGGTTCCACTGCTGAAGCCCGGCAGAGAGAGTTGTGACCCCGTGTCCTATCGACCACTCTCCATGCTCACCGCAGATTATAAGATCCTGAGCTCCATACTAGCGGCGAGGCTCCTACCCCACATGACGAGCCTTGTGCACGAAGACCAGAATGGCTTTATACCGACGCGCAACACCACCATAAATATCAGGAGGCTCGTCCGTCTCATGGACGGGCTGGACGGCGGGGCTGGGACGGAGCTGGTCCTCTCGGTCGACATTGAGAAAGCCTTCGACAGCCTGGAGTGGGACTACCTCTATGCTGTGATGGAGCCGTTTGGGCTGGGAACGGGCTATATTCATTGGACGAAGGTCCTATACGCGGAAGCGTTGGCTAGGGTGAGGGTGGGATCGACGGTGTCCCTCCGCTACCCGGTAGAGCGCGGCACTCGGCAGGGCTGCTCCCTCTCGCCGCTTCTATTTGCATTGGCTATAGAACCGCTGGCGGCTGAGGCCCGGACGGGACGGCACTTCCGTGGAGTGCGAGCCCGAGACGGACAGCATTTTATCTCGCTGTATGCCGATGATTTACTGCTATTCCTCCGCGACGGCGTCGAGGACCTACAGGGAGCGGAAGCGTTGCTGGGAAGCTTCGGAGAAATGTCGGGCCTGAGGGTTAACTGGCCCAAGACGAGTCTGTTCCCGCTGCAGGAGGGCACAGCCCAGCCACAGCACCGATCAGAGGCGGCCTGGGAACCTGCCTGCATTAAGTACCTGGGGGTCCATATTTACCATAAGGCGGAGGCCTTGCTTGAGGGCAACTTGGGGAGGTGCGTGCGAGGACTGCGGGGCTGCATGGCCTTTTGGGCCACGTTGCCGCTATCGGTGGCGGGCCGGATCTCCTTGCTAAAGATGATTGCCCTGCCGAGACTGTTGTATTTCTTCCGGACGCTCCCAATCTGGCTACCCAGCTCCTTCTTAAGGCTGCTTAAGTCTCTGATAACGACGTTTATTTGGGGAGCGGGGCGGTGCAGAGTGGCGCTCGCCACGCTTTCTCGCCCGAAAGATGAGGGGGGACTGGCGGTGCCAGATCTTGAGCTTTATTATCTAGCAGCCCAACTGCAGATTTTCACGCAGGAGGTAGCGAGAGTGTATCGGGGCCCGGAGGACGACAGCTTGCGGGGAACACCCAGACATGTCCTAGCGTATATTACCCTCCAGCAGCGGCTGGACAGTCGGGATTTGTTGCTTGAACAGCGCACGTACCGTCAATGCTGGAACAGAGTGCAGAGGAGGGCGGGGGTGCGGCGCCCATACGCACCGGAGATCCCTCTGGGCATGCTCACGGCCTTGCCGCACGGCGGCGATTGGTCGCAACTTCAGGGGTGGGAGGAAGCGGGAGTGCAGGTGGTCGGGGACCTCTACGAAAATGGCGCGCTGCTCCCGTTCCAGGAGTTAATGGACCGCTTTGGTATCCCAAGAGGGGGATTTTTGCTTCATGCGGCAGTGACCAGGGCAATGCAGGCCCACTGGGGCGCGGGACTTGAGGAACCTGAGACGGCGGCGGCGTGCCAGTACGCTATGATGGCGGCGGGCACGGTCAAGGCGGTAACGTGCCTATACAATCGAATGGTTAGAGAGACCGCTCCCCCTCTTACAACCCTAAAAGCCAAGTGGGAGGCGGACCTGGGTAAGGACATACCTGATACAACGTGGGCACAGCTTATCCGTAGGGATCACAACAGCACGAGAAACGCACGTTTCCAACTAATCCACTATTACATATTACACAGGGCGTACATGACCCCGGGAAGGATCAGGCGGTATTTCGGTGCGGTAACAGCGACCTGTCCCCGATGCCCAGAGGAAGGGGCTGAATTAGTGCACATGTTATGGGCGTGCCCGGCCCTACGGGGTTACTGGCAGGAAATAGGGGAGGTGTTGAATGAGGTGACAGATAGGGCCATAGACTATGGACCGGCGGAATGTCTCTTGCACTGGTTTCCCCACACCCCCAAGACCAAACTCACGAGCAAGTTCATTGATATGGGGCTGATGGTGGCTAAGAGGGAGATCACTAGGAACTGGAAGGCGAAGGTGGGGCCAACTCCACGGAGGTGGCGGCAGGAATTCCTAAAACGGGCGGCAGCTGACAGCACACATAGGTACCAGCTTGCGCGCAGGACCCCTAGTCAGACTGCGGCAGACACTGCGACCTCGTGGGAAGTGATGGTTCAAGCACTCAGGGATAGCGAGGCTAACGGGGAGGAGGAGGCCCCCGAGGAAGATAGGGAGGTGGAGGCTAGCTGAGCACCCAGGAGCAGCAGTTATGCAGGGGGGCTATTGCCAGTACTCCAGGAATGTCCGCTATAGGAGCCTTAGATAGGTGGTGGTGGGTGGGATGGGACAAGGGGGGGAGTTCTAGGATTAGCGCAGGGGGTGGGAGTTGGGGGTATTAGCGCATAGTTGGGTAGGACTATAAAAGTAGGCATGCACAAGATCCGAATGACAGCCACTCCCCTATCACGAACGTCAGGCATGGAAGAGCAGAGACATCATCGCCGCCCAACCCCGGGCTGTGGGCATTACGGCTGTGTACTGTCCAACAAACCACATTGTATAACTGCTTATATATGTAAAGGCCTGTACAGGCCTACAATAAAAATTATTTCAAAAAAAAAAAAAAAAAGATCACCTACTCCTTTCTATTCTTCTCAATCCCGCGAGAATTCAACTTAAAAAAAAATGTTTTAATTCAATTCATAACATTACTTATGTCTTACAAACCATAAGGGGCACAATATGCAGTTCTCCTAGGAGCATGTATAGACATTTCACCTATTTCTCTTTACTTGTCACAATCCTGCAAGATCGTACTTAAAAAAAACCTCTATACCTTTACTTTCATCGCAGGATTCATACCATAGAGGCCTCCTGTCAAAATCTAGGGGGACAGGAAACCCTTCTCCTGCCCCCTTATATAGTTTTTTGCCTAATTTCCACAACACCTACAAGTCTTCACTGTAAACAGTAATGGAGGTCATTTCATTTTTAAATTTCCAACTGCCAGCCAATCATAGAGATTGCTGCTGTGGGACTCGCTAGAGTCTTTCTCTACCGCTGGAGTGTGAAGGCTCACGGAAAAACGTGTCTCCCAACAAATCACGAGGCTCCATTTTTTTATTCACAATCACGCTGGACTCGTGAGAATCTCATTGACCCAACGGTTCAGATATAGAATATTTTTTAACCTTTGTGTCTTTTTAAAACTATTGAGCAGATTTACACCAAATCACAAACAGCACAATCTGCAGGCTGGTATCTAGCTTCCTGCCGAATTCAGTGTAATTCTGTTCAGCAGTATTTGCTGTAGCCCATGTAAAAAAAAAATATGGAAAATGCATGGGAATTTTTTACTTTGGGACCCTCCCTTTTTTCTTATCCCCCACTTGACATAAGATCCTCAATCCTCCCATGCACAAACTAGCCTAAACGTTGCACCTTTTTGGAAAGTTTTGCGATGATTCTTCAAACAGTGCCAAAGTTATTAGCAATAGAAAAAAGGCCTTTTTTTCCTATGGAGCTGCTGACCTATCTATAACTACCATGTGGCGACTGCCACTAGATTATATAAATATACGGTGCAGTTCTAGTCAGGATAGAGTTTTGAAGTGAAGAAGTGTTTTTTTGTTAGCATCTTTGGCGCAGATTGATGAATCTACACAAACCTTTCCCCCCAAATAAATTCCTCCTTCATGGAAAGTTTTGCTCCGATCTGCCAAGCAGTGGCCAAGAGAAGGGGGGTCTCAGAATTTTGATTTCTCATGTTAATTCTGTTACAGACAGAATGGCTCAACAGAATGACACCAAATTTGGCAAAATAGTTTACTTACAAATCATGCATTTTTTCATTTGGTAAATCTGTTCAGTCTTTTTCAAGAAATTCATGCTGAAAGAGGTGCTTGGGTTGCACTTGGAGGGAATAAAAAAGTAGGCATATCTGGACAGTAGGTCACAGAATTAAAAAAATAAAACCCTCCGGTTGTCCAAGGGTGCTTTTTTTCCTGTCACCTATTTTGGTGAGGTGGGACCGGCACTAATACCATGGTACCAAGCAACTCTGAAGCAAATGTTGCCTTTACAGGACTCGGGGACTTGATCCTAATGTCATGAAAATGTTTTAAAAATAGGATATAAGGGGGAGGGGTAAGGACACTCTCACACCCAGGCACTTGTGGGGCGGGGGACCTAGAGGGTAACCCCCACACCCTGCCACCCCTGGGGCTAAAACCAAAAGAAAATTCATGCCATGAGTACTGTGGTTCTCCACTGGGAACGGGTGCTGTTCTCCTGTGAGGTACTGCAATACTCCCACAGGATGAAGCTTGATAGGTGGGTACAAATGTAGGTTGGGCAGGGCATAGCTAGAGCCATGGTCCTACGTCCAACCCCCTGCTGTATTGTCATAGCCAATGGCCATATGCTATGACAAACCAGTTACATTTATTTAACACAATGGGGCATGCCATAAAAACAATATTGGGTAGCACAATGAGAGCCCATATAGTTATGGAGAAACAAAATGAGGCCTTGCCCTATTTCATGTAATTTGTACGATTACCACTGAAATGACTATAAAAAGCCTGTTAGGATGGAAAAGTCCTCTGGGTGGTAACAGACTGCATCTCTGCACTGAGTACCCAACTGTACAGCTGTCTTGATCCCAAATGCTGATTTTTATTGTGATGGGCAAACACATATCATGAATGTGTGCCATGACAAAGGCCTCTCTCAAAGATTGCAGTCTTGTTGGACTGGGAGTGTCGCCCAAAGCATTACCCTCATAGCGGTGGAAGGCTACCGCCTTCACCAGGGGTTAAGCAGCACATTTGCGGTGGTGGTAGTATACTGTGTAGTTATCAGTAGGAGTGAATAGGTCCTTTTTAACCTGTGTCGTGGAAGTGAGGCCTACAGGCTCACTCCCTTTTAAAGTTCCACTGCTGCATGCTTCACTCACACTTGGTCTACATCAGAATGATGTGAAGTGCTACGCAGCTCAGAGATGGTGTGCCTGAGAAAGGTACAATTCAGGGATACTGCACTACTGAGCAGTGTGTTCATGGTGAGTGCATGCACTGGAGATATATGTGCCTTTGAGTGGTAAAGTAGCTGAAGGACGTTGCACAGTGCAGTGCGTGCAGGATAAATGCATGTACTGGTTATATGTACAATACATGAAGGGTCCAGTGTGTGCATGATAAGTGCATGTGCTGGCTGTATGAGTACCTGTGAGTAGTACAATACATTAAGGATGCAGTGCATGCGTGTTAAATACAAGTGCTTGATGTAAGTCTGCCTTCGAGTGGTACAGTACCTGAAGGATGTAGTGATGTGCATTATGTGCAGGATAAATACATGTGCTGGGGTGCTGGGTGTATGTGTACCTGTAAGTGGTACAGTACATGAAGGGTACCATTCATGCATGATAAGTGCATATGCTGAGTATATGTGTACCCTTGAGTGGTACAATACATACATGAAATATGCAGGGTGTCATGTTACATGTATTTGCTGGATGTATATACGCCTATGAGTGGTACAGTTCTTGGAGGATACAGTGCTCTGCAGTGCATGAGCGTTAAATGCAAGTCAAGTCAAGTTAAAATTTGTATAGGGCACTACTCACCCAGAAGGTCTCAAGGCGCTTGAGGGAGGGGGGGGGGGTACGCTATATATCAAATATCCAAGTTTTGAGTTGTTTTCTGAAGGAGAGGTGGTTCTGTGTAAGGCAGAGGTGGGTGGGGAGAGAATTCCATGTTTTGGCCGCTAAGTAGGAGATAGATCTTCCTCCCATGGTGGATCTTTGGATGCGTGGAATCGCGGCGAGGGCTTGATTGGACAATCGTAGTTGGCGGTTGGGGGTGTAGAAGGTCAGGCGCGTGTTGAGGTATTTGGGTCCTAGGTCGTAGAGGGCTTTGTGTGCGTGGGTGAGGAGACAGAACGTTATTCTCTTGTTGATGGGGAGCCAGTGGAGGTCTCTTAGGTGACCGAATATGTGTGTATGTGTGCCTGTGAGTGATATAGTACCTGAAGGATGTAGCGCTGTGTATTATGTGCAGGATAAATACACATGTTGGGTGTATGTGTACCTGTAAGTGGTACAGTACATGAAGGTTACCGTTCATGCATGATAAGTGTGTATCCTGAGTGTATGTGTACCTCTGAGTGGTACAATTCGTACATGAAGTATGCAGTGTGTCATGTTACATTCATATACTGGATGTATATGTGCCTAAGAGTGGTACAGTTCTTGGTGGATACAATGCTGGGCAGTGCATGTGTGTTAAATGGAAGTGCTGGATGTATGTGTGCCTATGAGTGGTACACTACATGGAGGATACTGTACTGTGCTGTATGAATACACTGGGAGTATTGTGCCTTTTAATGGTACATTGCATGGAGGGCCCGGGGCTCAATTTTGGGATACCCAGGTCTGCATGGTGAAAGCATGGAGAAGAGGGAGAAAGATCCTCTAGACAGATTTGTCTATTGCTGCATTCCTGTAACCTGGGTGAGGCATGCACTGGGGAGGGGATGATCAGGCCTCCCCTGTACATTTCAGAGGGTACTCTTTCACATATCACTGTGGCTGACATCCATGTGTGAACGCTAGTAACTACTATGGCCTATGTTATGGGACTATCAGCTCCGGAGACACTCTTGCTGTGACAGACTTCTTTTCAAGTGGAAGAGGGAGCAGAAGAGTAGGAAATTCAAAAGAGGCAGAATCCCAACATTAAACTTCAAAGACTCAGAACAAAAATAACATGGGGTGTCAAGAAATGGACTATAAGAAGGGGAGTTTGAGAACTCAAAAATTGTCATCTGCAAAGGAGTTATGGCAGCTGAGTGAGGACAGTGACACAAGAAGGGAACAAAGTTCCCCAGAGTGGGATAGGGAGGAAGTGTGAGACTAGCGTAGAAGCAAGGACAGAAAAAAAGGGGGAAATCCCCTTTTCGGAACTAAAACCCTCACACACCCAGCAAGCTAGGTGTCATGCTTCATCATATGGGTTCTGCTCCTCGTCAGACTGGCACTGCAATGTCTGACGGGCACCCGCGAAGGGGCTCTTTATCGGAGATCTTTTGTTCCTGCCATATTTTGCATGCGGGTAAGAGGGTAAAAGTCGTCGGAAGTGGATGTGTAGTCGTGCGGTGTTGTGAGTTAAAAAAGGTTAGGCAATCCACCCTGGCCTTTATTAACTTGGTTGGCTACCTTGGTTAAAAAGTGGGAGGGGAGATACGTACTAGTGCTACGCTACAGCAAAATATCTGCTGCCCTCTGATCAGGTCAACATGTTTCTTGCATTCTAAGCAATTCGTCAGGACCTCAGTGAAACGGTACTACACACAGTGAATAATAAACAACCTTGAGTCTTGTGGTCTGTATATGTGCAGGCCCAATGGTCCTGCCCTTAATGTTGCGACCCCAAGCTAATCCCTGGGATGCCACAGCAGTCTGCTCCTGTGGAACCAGCACCTTAAATAATGGTACCTGTTTAGTGCGCGGTCTAAGCCGTCAACACCTGCCCCCACAGCGTCGGTTACGGACTGGAAGTGACTGGTGCAGGCTCGGTAGACCTTGTGTTGTCTTTAAGCCTCTGTTACTTCCTAGCTGTGTGAGGACAGCAAGCTCAGAAAAATCTTTGCCTGAGATCATGACAGAGGGTCAAGGCCATCTAGGCTCAAAGCTGGGTGAGGGAACTTCACCCAGGGAATCCAAGATCACCTGCCCTGGAGACTGGAGCACCAGTGCCTGCCTGTTTTCCAAGACCAGTGTGCCCTGTCTGGAAGAGCAGAGCATTGGAGGGAGAGAGGTTCAGTGGGAAGCCCTGTTAAGAGGAGTCCCTGTGCGAGGTGGGAAGAAACAGCTGCTGCACAGATTAAGCTGTTGCCTATGTCCTAGACAAAGTTGGCGCCCCCAATATGCCAGGACAGGGCCACTGTAAAAATAGCAGTGAAAGACCATGAGGTAAAATGCAAAGTCTTGTGTGGTAGACGTGTGGCAACCTCGTATGCCAGGAGAGGTCGTCATGGTAAAGACTGCCTTGTGGTAATGGCTGAAGCCTTTTGTGGTAGCAGTGCAGCAACCCTCAATCAATCAGGGGATTGTAAACGTGCTACTTACCCATGAGGGTCTCAAGGCGCGGGGATGGTAGATCTGCTTAGCCGAAGTGCCAAGTCTTGAGGGTTTTTCTGAAGGTGTTCAGGGAGGGGGCATGCATGATGTCTGCTGGTAGCTCGTTCCATGTTTTGGCTGCAATGTGGGAGAAGGATCTTCTGCCTGCTCTGGCTCTGAGGATGCGCAGGGTTACTGCCAGCGCTGGGTTGGTGGATCAGAGTTTTCTTTTGGGTACATGGAAGTTGATTCTGTTGTTGAGGTATTTTGGGCCATTGTTGTGTAGGCATTTTTAGGCGTGGGTGAGGATCTTGAACGTGACACTTTTCTCCACGGGGAGCCAGTGGAGTCTACGTAGGTCTTGGCTGGTGTGTTCGTGCCGGGGGAGGCCTGGGACCAGTCTGGTGGTGTCGTTCTGTATTGTCTGTAGTCTGTAGAGTAGGGATTTGTTGATGCCGGCCTAGAGGGTGTTTCCATAGTCTGCAGGGGGGGGGGGAGGTTCTGTGGGAAAGACTGCGGTGTGGTAAGTGCCAAAGCCTTGTGCAGTACAAAAGGGGGTGGTGATGTACGGAGCATCTGTCTGAACCAATCAAACACTCACACCCAGTCAAGAGATCTGGGTTTAATCCATCATCATTTTTTAGCCCACTCTGCCACCCCAGTTCAGACATGGCCATATGCAAATCAGTCTGACCCTGTGCCTCATGGGAACAGTCCAGCCCGAACTGCCAAGCCATGCCTTCCCTGGACCGGAAACAAGCTTCCTAGGACGGGTTTCTGGCATTACAGCCGTCTTCAGCCTGGCTTGCTTGAATCCAGTGGCAAAGTGAGCAAGGGACTCACGTCTGAGCATACCCTGCCTACTTATGGCAAACAAAGCGGTACAAAAGGAATGTCTGACATAATATCGACAGACAGAATATCGAAATACAAAAATATCGGAGCAAAAATATCGACATAAAAAATATCGGAATCCTATCTTCACAAAGGTAAGTACAAAAATATCGAAAAAAAATATCGTAGTACAAAAATATCGGAATCAAAAATATCGTTTTTTTAAATGTATTAATAATAATGTAAAAATAATGTTAAAATACATATAATTTTACAAATATTAAATAAAAATATTAAAACAAAATTAAAACTAATACATATACATTTAAAATAAATAAAACACTTAATAATTTAATGTAATATTTTTTTTAATGTTATTTATTTGATTTAATGTAATATTTTTTTGTTTTTACCCTGTACGCCTGTACCCCAAAAACCCCAAACTGACCCTGAACCCTAAAAATATCCCTGTACCCCAAAAACCCAAAACTGACCCTGAACCCTAAAAATACCCCTTTACCCAAAAACTGAAAACTGACCCTGAACCCTAAAAATACCCCTTTACCCAAAAACTGAAAACTGACCCTGAACCCTAAAAATACCCCTTTACCCATGAACTGAAAACTGACCCTTATCCCTAAAAATACCCCTTTACCCAAAAACTGAAAACTGACCCTGAACCCTAAAAATACCCCTTTACCCAAAAACTGAAAACTGACCCTGAACCCTAAAAATACCCCTTTACCCATGAACTGAAAACTGACCCTGAACCCAAAAAATACCCCTTTATCCAAAAACTGAAAACTGACCCAGAACCTTAAAAATACTCCTTTACCCAAAATTAATTAATATTATTTAATTACCAATTAATTATTAATTAACAATAACAATAAAGTAAATGTATTAGCACATTAGCTGTAATTAATTTAATTTAATAATTAATATTATTTTTCCCAATTAATTAAGAATAACAAAAAATTATATATAAAAAAATTACTATAATTAATGTAATTAAATAATTAATATTAATTAATTACCAACTAATTAATAATTAAAAATATGTACAAAATTATATTAATTAATTAACTAATTAATATAAATTATTTACCAATTAATTATTAATTAAAATATGTACAAACATATATTAATTAATTAATTATTATTAAATTACTTCCCACCCTATTCCCCTATAAACCCATAACCCGCTACAGAACATATTTATCAATTAATCAATTAATTAAATTAATTAAAAATTATTTCTCAATTAATTAATTAATAATTCCTACTAATTAATAATGAATTTAACATAATTAAATTACTTCCCATCCTATTCCCCTATAAACCCACAACCCGCTACAGTAGTAAAAGACAATATTTAATTAAATTACATTAAAAATAAATAAAACATAATAAATACAATATAATATACACTAAATTTATTTAAAAATTGATATTAGTAACATCGAAGTTATTTATTTCGATATTATTGACATCGATATTTAAAACTTCGATATTACTGATATCATACTAATATCGATATTAAGACTGTCGATATTTTGTCCCATCGATATTTAAACTTCGATATTATTGTATATCGATATTTAAAACTCGATATTTTGTCTGTGTACCGTACAAAAGGGGGTGGTGATGGACGGAGCATCTGAACCAATCAAACACTCACACCCAATCAAGAGATCTGGGTTTAATCCATCACCGTTCTTTAGCCCACTCTGCCACCCCAGTTCAGACATGGCCATATGCAAATCAGTCTGACCCTGTGCCTCATGGGAACAATCCAGCCCGAACTACCAAGCCATGCCTTCCCTGGACCGGAAACAAGCTTCCTAGGACCGGTTTCTGGCATTACAGCCGTCTTGTGCAGTAGCGTTCGGTGACTCCGGATGCTAGCATGAGATGCCGTGGAGAACCGTACCTTATTGATTGAGCTGGGGCCCATGAACAGTGAGTTGCAGTAACCCCATATGTTGGAGGAGGTCCCCAGGAGCAAGAAGGACTGTGAATTGTTTTTCCCTCGTGCATGAGCCGTGACGACGACCCACATATTGTTCATAAATTGTTAAAACAGTATCTCCTGCCTATATCCATTCTACCGAGTTTTACTCACTCAAGATGAAGAAAACTGTACATTTCTATTTTATATATGCCCTGTGCTGGACTAATACTATCCTATTTACATTCATCATTTACCTCCTAATTTCTGTGCAACTCAAAATTAATAAGAGCCACTTAAAGGAAATATGTGGAAAGAACCATGGTTTTTAATTGTCATATACTTATTTTAGGGCGGATCTGTACACGTTTATATAATAAAATGTGAATCAAGTTGCAGAATAGTAAGGTAACATTCCATGTTGCTACGCGCAAAGTAAGCGGAGCTTATGACAGGACAGTTTTGTGCACGTTGATATAGGACCACCAAATATACATGAATTAAATTGCAGAATAGTGAGGCAAGATTTTTATGGTACTGCGCACTAACAATGGAAGGGCAGAGTCATTAACGATTGGTCAATCAAAATACGGGTGACGCTCAGTACCCGGTAACGAAATAGAGAGGAAGCTTGAAGCATTTCAGAGATAACGGGAAATGAGCGATGTGGATTGGTTTAGGGTATGGGATTGTGATTGGTTATAATACGTAGCGGACCAGAGAGGGAACATATGGTATGAGAGGTTGACTTGAAATTTCAACCTTTTGAATGGTGGAAAGAATATTGGCACATGTGTGCTGATTGGCTAACGACTGTTTCTTAAGGTAGGAATCGAGGGGAGCGGAATATCGGCAGGATTTATTGGACTGTGCCGAAGGAGAACATACTACTCAAGTAGAAATATGGTGAGTGATTGTTGGGCATCCTGAATGTTACAAGGGAGAACTGGATAATAGTATAGTGAGTAATTTGGTGATTTATATATCTTTTTAGCACATCAACGACAGGAAGAACAGGTGGAGAATGTAACTATTAAAAACACGGGCAGAAATAGAGATTCCAATCGAAGGGGTGAGTTATGTAATTAACACGGCAATATATAGCAGTCAACTCAATAGATAATTAAAGGGCAGATGCATCAACATCCAGATTTGCGAATCTCATATAGTGATTTTTTTCTTAAAATTCCTTAATTGCGATTTGCAAATTGTGAATCGCAGTTAAGGAATAATTTCCGATTCATTTCTATGGGCCAGGAGGCCCATAGGAATGAATGTGAAGTTATTCTCAATTTGTGATTCGCAATTTGAGAATCGCAAATTGAGAATAATTTCAAGGGTGCAATGGTGTCATAAGGACACCCTGATGCACCACTGAAATTCACATGTGTGCGCATATAGTGCACATACATGCCCTAAGGACATGTATGTGCGCCACATGGCACCTTCACAAATGCAAAAAAGTGCTTTTGTGAAAGAATACTTATTGAAAATAACATTGGTCCTATGCAAAAGGAAATACGAGAGCAATAAATATAGACACAATGGATTCTATATTAGTTAGACTTGTCCAGCCGGACAGAGGTCTCAATGTTTTACTTCAAGCAAAATAGACAAAGGATTTCCTTCGACAATTCAACTCTGTGGGGCACAAGCCTGTACCCTACTTAAGTACATCCAGATTAGTACATAAGGAAAACAGTGAACACAAACAGGGCTTTTAGGCAAAAGGTTTAAGGTTCTGTAATAGCAATTAGAACAGATAATCAAAAATGCACCTTTACATATACATGTCACATGGTATACTTTATGTATAAGGTACATATAAGGTTGACGGCGTTTCGATCCCACTAGTTCATCAAGGGGATCATCATCAGGACATTAATTAATGCCTAATTGTTTCAAGCCTCTATTGCATGGGAAAAAAGGGGGGAAAAGGCATAACAAGCATTTGCAATGCAATAGGTCTCGTAGTATTTAAGTTAGAGTTTTTTGGTTTTGCTTGGCATAGTTTTTTTATACTGTATTTTGTGATGATTTTCTGCATTTATTTACATTAAACTTTTTTAGTGATATTCAGTATTGACACATAACTTTATAAGATAGCATAACTTACCTTACTAGGTGTGAGTTATGGTTTTAATCTAGCAGTCAAGTTGAGTACCATCATGTAGAGAAGGGAACTTGGGTCAAAGTATTAAGGATATCTTTGAGGCAGCATGTATCCAATCGCAATTCTGCTATTAAAGTGGACATAGAGCAAGTCTGAGGTACAAGAGTAGTTAATGAAAAGAAAATTTCTACTTTTTAAAAGTTCCATTTTTAACACACAATTAACTAGTTAGTATTCATTATATAGTTTAATACAAAGTATATGATAACTTCTATTTTCAGTTTATAAAGCGCAGACACGGTTTAGTGAGATACACAAAAAATTAAGTAATAGAATATCTTTAATACACTGCATTTTATGAACTTGTAAACTTTGTGATGCTGAGTAGAGTTAATGGTATTAAGTAAATAGTTAAGTAACGTAGTTGTTGTGCTTGAAATAGTTTTTGTGCTAGTTACAGATGGTCTAAAATTAAGTTGTACTGCAGTAATAGTTTCAGCATTTGGTAATGATTTTCTTTGTAATGGTGGATGTTTATCCATGGTAGTAACGATGCCGGTCCCACACACTTTATTATGACAATAACCTTAGCAAGAAGAGATTACTTGCTCAAAGCTTACTGCTATTAAAAAGTGTGGGGGGAATTTTTCCAGGGAGTATACCACTCTCCCCCAGCAAGTATGATGTACTTGCATCTCAGACAGTAGGTGCATGGAAATTATTGGACAATAACTACTTTTCAATAATTCACATTAGTGATACATAACTTTATAACATAGCAAACTTACCTTAATAGGTGTAACTTATGGATTTTATTTAGCAGTCAAGTTTAGTAATCATGCAGAGAAGGGAACTTGGGTTAAAGTATTAAGCATATACTTGAGGCAGTATGTATACAATTGCAATTCTGGCAATAAAATGAACATAGAGCAAGTGTGAAGTACAAGCGTACTTAATGACAGGTTAGTATCAATGATGTAGGGAAACATAAAGTGACATGGTAACTTCTATTTTTAGTTCATATAGGTGACAGTATGTAGTGAAATACACATCTAATTAACTATAAGAATACCTTCAATACACTGAGTATGATTAACTTGTAAACTTCGGATGTAGTCTAGCAGGTGTTTATATTATAGTACAATACTATATAGATATGTAGTAGTATTGTAGTTGTAAACCTATGATGTAGGTAGTATATAACTGTATTATATACTTTTTCTATGCAATTTTAGCAATAATATGTTGATACATTAATAGTAAATGGGAGATATGGCTGAGATACCCGCCACCCCCTCTCAACACAATCCCCAAAGGAGGGAAACCGGAAACAGTTCTTGAAGTTTTTGGAAGAGGGAGGGAGTGACCCTCCCCGGCCGTATTTATTAAAACAAAAAATTATAATATTAAACAGTTTCATATTAATGTACAATTTCATTACCACATTGCGATGTTTGGCTAACCTTAACAGATTCTCTAATACAGAGGTTCTCCTAGCCGAACTAACAACCTACAAAACATTTTCTTGAAATATTGAAATTGTACATCCTAACGTTTAAGGGCCAACGGCAAGGTCGTAACCGGTGTCAAGATCCCTAACCAGAAATACCCCCCCCCACTTGGGAGGGGCGACAGCACTGAGGCGTACCTCAAGTGCAACTACCAATTTCCCTTGACTTGACGGGGGCCCCAATAAACTCGACGCCACTTAAAGGTCGTTCGAGGACTCGTGTGAGTATCTAGAAGGTAGCGTAGACCTCCCCCCAAACCCCACACAACTTACCACATCTGCCGTCGCAGACGTCACTGGCCCCGGGAAATTCCCCAGGAGGGGGCTGTAACCCCTCCTACACAGGAAGGGGCCTTGACCGCCTTTCCTTTCCTTCCGGCGGCCTCTCCTTAGACAGGACCGCCTCCCCGTTGAGGGGCCAAAGGCCACCTCTCCCGAGCGCTCCCATCCGTGTTGGGTGACGCCCACTCATAGGGATCTTCCAATTACTGCTCACCGATCATGACCTTACCGCCCGACCAAAATAAATACGACAATGCTAACTAAACCAACAATACATTGGCCACTATGACCAAAATAAGCATGCTTATAAATGGACACTAAAAAACCGAATATCTTTAATCACAAAACATACATAAAATCGACCAACTTTATTACACACTCAATATCAACACGATAATACCACAACCTGTAAACGAAATAGAATTATCGATCCATTTTATTACAAACAACTGGCTGTCTTCAGGGGCTGGTGGGTGGGTCAAAATTGGCTCTTCGTTCCGTCTCGAGCTCACGTGCAGCGAGGAGGTGCAGCTTCAGAGCACAGGAACAAGAGGATGTCTTCTGGTCTTGCGTCCCTTTTTATCCGTCTTCAGGGCGGGCGTAAACCCGCCCCTGCCTGCCCCGAGGGCGTGGCCAGCCGCGTCAGTGTCTAGGCCAGCCCACTCTAGGGCGGGAAAGGGCGCGCCCCGGCTACGCCGCTTCGGGCATACCAGCCGAGACGCGCCTCCCGCCCAAAATGGCTTCCCGGGGGGATCGAGGTACTCTGCCATACGTTCGGGGGGACCGAGTGGTCGCCCCTTTCCATATGGCTGAGATACCCGCCACCCCCTCTCAACACAATCCCCAAAGGAGGGAAACCGGAAACAGTTCTTGAAGTTTTTGGAAGAGGGAGGGAGTGACCCTCCCCGGCCGTATTTATTAAAACAAAAAATTATAATATTAAACAGTTTCATATTAATGTACAATTTCATTACCACATTGCGATGTTTGGCTAACCTTAACAGATTCTCTAATACAGAGGTTCTCCTAGCCGAACTAACAACCTACAAAACATTTTCTTGAAATATTGAAATTGTACATCCTAACGTTTAAGGGCCAACGGCAAGGTCGTAACCGGTGTCAAGATCCCTAACCAGAAATACCCCCCCCCCCACTTGGGAGGGGCGACAGCACTGAGGCGTACCTCAAGTGCAACTACCAATTTCCCTTGACTTGACGGGGGCCCCAATAAACTCGACGCCACTTAAAGGTCGTTCGAGGACTCGTGTGAGTATCTAGAAGGTAGCGTAGACCTCCCCCCAAACCCCACACAACTTACCACATCTGCCGTCGCAGACGTCACTGGCCCCGGGAAATTCCCCAGGAGGGGGCTGTAACCCCTCCTACACAGGAAGGGGCCTTGACCGCCTTTCCTTTCCTTCCGGCAGCCTCTCCTTAGACAGGACCGCCTCCCCGTTGAGGGGCCAAAGGCCACCTCTCCCGAGCGCTCCCATCCGTGTTGGGTGACGCCCACTCATAGGGATCTTCCAATTACTGCTCACCGATCATGACCTTACCGCCACAGGCCGGATAGTTGACCGGCTATCCGGACCCCTCAAAAAGCTCCTACCTAAAGGTCATGCTTTAACGTTTTTAACCATGCTAAGAAGTCTCCTATGAGTAACTCATTCCCCACCCGAGACAAATGCACACCATCCCCCGAATACATACTGTCATCATTAATACAGCCATGCGAAATAGAATGCAATGTCCCGGAACGGAACAACCTACTCACTTTGTTATTAAGCTTTCTAGCAGACTGATTCAAAGCAGGAATAGAAATAGCCCCCCGCCACACCTTTCGTGGGATCATATGGGACCACGCAATTGTGCACCCCGGAACTCTCCTCGCCAACCAACTTACAGTGGAAAGCATTGCCTCCAGGAGAAGTCGTCTACCGGTGGTGACCAAATCATTGCCCCCTAAATGCACTATGACTATAGACGGCGGTGACCTCGTCCGCCCTAACAAATCCTCAAAATATGCTTGAAACTGGTCAATACAGAGACCGCCTCTTCCGTAGAAGGACACCCTGTACCCGTATTCCCCAGCTACGTGAATCATATCACCTGCTTTGAATACGTCCGCGGCACGCCTCACGTATGAGTGGCCCACGACCCACACCTCCTTTTTCACAGCCGGTGATGTCTGACCGCTGGCCCGGTGTTGGGTCGACTGCATAGTCCGCCCCGCCTCGTAGGCTTGCGCAACTGAAAACCAAACAAAAACAAGAGGCGTGAGTACGTCATTACAGCTTTACAACATGTGCAACCGCACATACCTCTTATAACAATTGGAGGACCAACGCCCCACTCGTTTCACTTGTTCAACATTAAGACCCCTGGCTGTAGCTTCCGTAGCAGCCCCTATCCGAAAGGAATGGGTCCCAAACTCGCCCGGGTTCAAGCCCGCAGCGGCAATTGACATCGCAAGCACCCGCTGAAACTGAAATTTCGTCAGTGGGGTGGCGTCCGCGTGTCTCAACAAGGTCCCCCCCCATAATGCCACCCTTCGTGCTAGGTAATCTTCTAAACACTTTACCGGACACATGGAGGACCCGGGAATCCTGCGTATGATTATGCAGTCACCCATCCCGTCTTGATCGGTCTTGGACCTGACAAAGGAGACCGTCATTGCCTCTCCTCTGATCTGAACGTGTTCTTGGCACAAACCCCCTGCCACATCCTGTTTGTTCCTTGCCACCAGTTCGCTTACTCGCATCGCCCCGTGAAATGCTAGCGTAAAAGCGGCTCGGAACAACACCGCCTCAAACTGAGATGAACATGTGGCAGGGAGAGTAGCCAACAACTGGGCCAACCTATCCAAACCTATCGGGCGCCTCTCATCTACTCTGCGACCCTCAAGGCGTTGCCACCCACGCAGCGCTTTCTGTACAACGAAAGACGCAGTCGGGTCCTGGATACTATGAGCCCTGGCAACAAAGGAAATAGCAGCACGATGCCTCTGGGCCGTAGCCACAGATTTCCCAGCCCTACGTAAGGACATCAGAAAATTCACTACCCATTCCTCGTGGCCCCAAAGCCTCTCTCTATCAGTCCCCAAAAAGGCTACATAGGACCTAAACGCCCCTTCATATGCTTTCCTCGTCCGTGGTGCTAGACTCTCTCCCACGAGGTGACGAAGTTCGGGGCACCGAGAGACCAGAGAGCTTCGGGGAAGGGTGCCGGCTCTGGGTCCGCTGAGGGAAGGAAACCCGAGAAAGCCTGCATATGAAAACGAGACAGTGCATCAGCCGCCTGATTCATTACCCCTGGGACATGTTTTGCTCTGAACAGCACATTCAGTTGCATACACAGTAAAACAATTTCTTTGAGCAGTCTTAAAATCAGTTTACATCGTGCTGCCTGACTATTGATGCACTCGACCACGGTCATATTGTCAGACCAAAATATCACAGAGTGATCTTTGAACCCTTCTGGCCAGGTTCTCAGGGCCACCAAAATGGGAAAAAGTTCCAGGAAAGCAATATTACTTGTCAGACCATTGTCATGCCACCATGTCGGCCACCTTTGTGCCGACCATTTTGTGCCGAAGATGGCACCAAAACCTATGCTACCTGCTGAATCTGTCCATAGCCCCAGCTCTTCAGAGGATACGGCTGGTTTGTTCCAGATGACTCGACCATTAAAGTCCGCCAGAAATGCTAACCAAATACGCACGTCCTGGCGGACCTCAGCCGATAGTCTCGTGCGATGATGGCCCTCCTTTAGGCCGACCATAGCTTGGGCAATTGAACGAGAAAAGGGGCGGGCCATCGGTATAACTCTCAGGGCAAAATTCAACTGTCCCACCTACTGCTGTAATTGATGCAGCGTAACTTTAGATCCATTTAGACACACTTGCAGGGCTGCCCTGAACTTCCACACTTTGTCAGTTGGCAAACGAAAACAACCTTCTCTGGAGTCTAACTCGATCCCCAGAAACTCGAGGCAAGTCGCAGGACCCACCGTCTTACCTGGTGCCAATGGCACACCAAACTGCTTCATTAATACACAAAATTCGGCCAAGGCCCGGCCACATTCGAGATCCCCGGCTGCCCCAAGGAACAGAAAATCATCAAGGTAATGCATTACATGTTGGAAACCCGTCTTCTTTGTGAAGACCCATTGTAGAAAACTACTGAATTTCTCGAAATAGGCACAAGATATAGAGCACCCCATCGGCATACACTTATCCATGTAATAATAACCCTGAAACATAAAACCTAGGAGACGCTGATCGTCCGGGTATACCGGGAGCAACCGGAACGCTGACTCGATATCTGACTTCGCCATCAGCGCCCCGGGCCCCAGGCGATTCAAAATGGCTACGGCCTCATCGAAGGATGCGTACCGCACCGAACACACTTCTGGGTCTATTGCATCGTTTACAGAAAGACCACGTGGAGCTGACAAATTATGAATCAGTCGAAACTCACCCGGGTCCTTCTTGGGGACCACCCCTAAAGGAGAACAAACAAAATTCTGTACCGGGGGTACACTAAATGGGCCGGCGACCCGACCTCGAGTAACCTCTTTCCGGATCTTTTCCTGAACCACGGTCGTATGCTGCAGGACGGAAAGTTGATTTTTACACTTCTCCACGCCCTGAAAGTCCCCTACCGGGATGCGGAAACCATACGAAAATCCGTTCCGCAGCACCCCAGCAGAAGTACGATCCGGGTATTCACTGAGCCAGGGAATCATCGCCAAGGTATCAATCGGGGTAGGTAAAGGCGCCCCTCGGACTACGTTAGACCTGTTTGGCGCCTCCTCTCCCCCCGTTATCACCCGTTTTGGCTCTGCACGTGGACTCAGGATGGGACGACCCGCACCCACTACATTCATGTTTAAATTTACACGATCCCTGGGGCCTGGTACATTTACCTTTGTTGAAATTGAAGCAGAACCCCCTTTTTCCTGTATTGCCGGCAGGTCTCGAGTAATCGTCGGTACTCGTACCTGACCGAAAGGGCGTCCCCCCATAATGGCGGGAGGATTCGCCAACATTACTTCCTACCAATGGCATTTTCAACATACCTGTCTCCTTCATTTTATCCCATGTCAAAGAATCATAACAATCCCAGGTTAAGCTTTTATTATGCTCTTTTGCCTTTCTAAAAAGATTATCGTAGCAGAACCAATGGTTACCCTGGTGTGATGTCGAGTACCCCATGATTCTTGACTGGTAGGTCGGCAACTCGGAAAGCAACTCGGGCCTACGTTCCCCCAAGATTGACGTAAAAATTCCCCATGCATTGCCCCAATTGCCGATAGTCTCATTTACTTTAAAGGCGGCCATTTTTGCGCGCCAAACACTCGGATGCATAAGATCTTTCTGACCCTTAACATGCTCCACCTCATAATGATCAACAAGCAACGAGAAGATGTTCACGTATTCCCCCGCCCAAATCTTCTCCTTAATTGCCAAAGGCACATGTTGACCCAACCTTTCTCTACGAGAGGGTGCTGACTCATCCCTCGCAATCGGCAATGGCCGCTTACCTGCACCGGACGCTGCATCCGCGGTCGCAATCGTCCCTTGTGGCTTGTCAACTACTGCAGCCGGCGCGGACGCCTTGGCTGCATCCCGTTTCTCGCGCAATTGCTTCATCAGCGCCTGGGCCTCGGCAGCCGTGGCGCCCTCACTACTGTCGCCCAACCACGCTGCAAGTTGTGCTGCCAGCTCGGGCGGCATATCCTCTTTGGACACCGGGGTGACCACCACAGGAATCGGATTCCCCTCTACTGGTACTGGGGTTGGCGCTTCGAGCGGGGTACAGGGAACCGGGGCGTCTCCCCCAGCTGGTCCCCTCCTTGGCCTCTTGGCTCTTCCTCCCGGAGCTGCTCCAGCCGACGGACGCTCCGGCCCCCCTTCCCCGTCTCTCTCCGCCACCCGCTTCTTCAGCTCAGTCATCTCCTTCATGAGGACCCGAACCATCTGTTCGGTCGTCATTCTCTTCCCGCCTTTCTTGGGCATTTCTCCGACAGAGTATCTGGAAGACAAAAAGAAAGATTACAACGCTCAAAATTGGCTCTTCGTTCCGTCTCGAGCTCACGTGCAGCGAGGAGGTGCAGCTTCAGAGCACAGGAACAAGAGGATGTCTTCTGGTCTTGCGTCCCTTTTTATCCGTCTTCAGGGCGGGCGTAAACCCGCCCCTGCCTGCCCCGAGGGCGTGGCCAGCCGCGTCAGTGTCTAGGCCAGCCCACTCTAGGGCGGGAAAGGGCGCGCCCCGGCTATGCCGCTTCGGGCATACCAGCCGAGACGCGCCTCCCGCCCAAAATGGCTTCCCGGGGGGATCGAGGTACTCTGCCAAACGTTCGGGGGGACCGAGTGGTCGCCCCTTTCCATAAGTATTTCTAGGGCAAGTATGCAAGTGGTAGAGGAGGCAGTATGGAAGTATGTCCCAGGTGTCAGTTATGGCTTTAGTGTATCATTTAAGGTGGGAAACATTAGGCAGAGAAGAAAACTTGGGTGAAAGTATTCAAGACATTGTTTTAGGTAACAGGTAGTAATATTAGGTGTTGTATTAAATTGTTGATACAGTCAGAGTAAGGTAAAAGGGCAGGTAATTACAAGTTAGTATCAGTTATAAAGCTATAGATAGTGATGTTGATACATTTATAGTAAATGGGAGGTAAGTATTACTAGGACCAGTAGGCAAGTGGTAGAGAGAGGCAGTATGTAAGTATGTCCCAGGTGTTAGTTATGGCTTTAGTGTATCATTTAAGGTGGGAAACATTAGGCAGAGAAGGAAAGTTGGGTGAAAGTATTCAAGAAATTGTTTTAGGTAACAGGTTTATAATTTTAGTTGTTGTATTAAATTGTTGATAGAGTCAGACTAAGGTAAAAGGGCAGGTAATTACAAGCTAGTATCAGTTATAAAGCTATAGATAGTGACATGGTGAGTGACATTTTATAGCTGATATAGTAACGACAAGTTGCAGTGAGGAATAAATAACATACAAGTAGAATTATACTTTTAATACACATACTTTGTTTTAATTGCAAAGTGTAAATAGTATTTTATAATGTTATAAACACTGTGCATTAGGATGCTGAGTAGAGTAAATGGTATTAAGTAAATAGTTAAGTTAACTAGGTGTTGTGGGTGAACTCTTTTTTGTGCTAGTTACAGAAGGTCTAAAATTAATGTTGTATAATGCAAGTATACATTGAGTATTTTGTTAATGATTTTTTGGTAGAGGTGGATGTTTGTCTACAGTAGTAAAGATGAAGGTCCCACACACTTTCATACAACAATAACTATAGCAAAGAGAGATAACTTGCTTAAAGTTTATTGTTATTAAAAAGTGTGGGGGGAATTTCCCAGGGAGTATACCACTCTCCCCGAACAAGTATGGTGTAGTTGCATTTTGATGGCAGGAGTTGCATAAGTATTAATGTACAATTAACTTTTTAGTAATTTACAGTATTGACACATAATTCGAACATAGTATAACTTACCTTAGTAGGTGTGAGTTATTGCTTTAATTTAGCAGTCAAGTACATTACCATTATGTAGAGAAGTGAACTTGAGTAAAAGTTTTAAGGGTGTCTTCGAGGCAGCATGTATACAATTGCAGTCCTGCTATTTACTAGACATAGAGCAAGTGTTAGGTAGAAAAGTAGTCAATGACAAGTTAATATCATATATATAGCTAAACACAAAATGACAGGGTAGCTTCTATTTTTTAGTTCATATAGTGAAGACAGAGTATAGTGAGAAACAAATAACAACTCATTAAAAGAATACCTTGTATACACTGACTTTGATTAACTTGTAAATTTTGGATGTAGTATAGTTGGTGTTTATATAATAGTAGTACTAGAGATATGTGTAGTAGTATTATAGTTGTAAACCGATGTTGGAGGTAACATATAAATAATTTATATACAGTATTTGTACTATTTTATAAATAGTATGTTGATATATTAACATTAACTGGTAGATAAGTGTTTTTATGGCATGGAGGCGCGTGGCAATAAAATGCAGTGTGAAAGGAGGTGCTAGGTGTAGTAACATTATGTTAGAGCTTTAAGTAAATTAGTGGATATGACAGGCGTTACTAATAGTAATAGTGGCATTCAATTTGCAATTTGCACATGATTAGAAACGGTGCACCAGCAAAACAGTATAGGTAAACTAGGTTTTTATATAATAAACATTTTCATATAAACTCAAATTTATGTTATGTTTTTTTATTAATTGTAAATGTAGAACTTGTAAATGATTACTAACATGCAATTCTTTTAAAACTTAGTAGTGAACTAACGTTGTATATGTTACACTTAGTAAATGTAAGCAAATGTATTACTATATAGGGTATACAATAATAACTCAAGGTTTGTACAGTAATTTACACACAGTAATTATAATAAAAGCATTTCAAACAGTGATTAGCAATCAAAAGTAATTTTGTAATATAGTTTTGTATCAAACACTACCAAACAATATATATATTTGTTGTCTTTTTTAAAAGTTGTGCAAAGTAACATTGTAAACAACAATTGTATTTTTAGTAGGCAACATTTTCAGTAATATTCACACAGTAATTATTATAAAAGCATTTCTAACAGTGATTTTCAATCAAAAGTAATTTTGTAATCTAGTTTTGTATCAAACAGTATCAAACTATATATATATATGTTGTGTTATTAAAACTTGTGCAAAGTAACATTGTAAACATCAATTCTATTTTAGTAGGCAACATTTGTCAAAGTTTGTATAATTGCATTACATTATATATCGTCAATGATGTTTGTTATATATCCATTACAAAATTTTATCTTTACAGATAATGGTAGATATTTCATTAATGCATCAGCTAAGTCTTCTACATCATAGCTTATATGTAAAAAGTCCATTAATGAAATATTGTGAATTTCCATGGATTGGAAATGTTCTGTTCCATTTACTTGTACTGTTACAATGCTTGTTTCTTGATGTACGTTGTCTAATCCATAAATAGTTATGTCGAGGTTTTCTTGTGGTGGTTTTACTACCTGCAAAGATACTGATTTAGTATTTATTTAATTACTCATATTAGCTAACTATAAATTGTAATGTAAATTTTACTTACTTGTATTTTTGTATGTCGAGTTGTGTTCTAAATCTTTTCTTTGTTAAATTCATGCACTGTCAGGTGAGATAAATGTACATATTTTCCAATTTCTATTGGGAAGTCAGCTGCCTCTCTCCATAGAGTAATTTTCACAGAGTCAGTTGTATCTTTAACAGTGATACTTTTCAATTGTGTTTCTTGTCCTCCAACAAATATATTTTTGGTTTGTTCTTCCTGTAAAGTAACATATGTTTGTTATATAATTTTTATTTAGTCACAAGCATTGTGCTAGTTTTTGCCTGACCTGAAATATGATTAGTGTTGACATGCCAGTTTTTGCAAACAATTTAACTCTTTTTCAGATATTTGTTTGTTATAATTGGTATTTTTTTGATATTGTGTTACTTTCTTCTTGTAACAACAGTTGTTCAAACTTACAATCTTTAGTTATTGCAATTGGTAGCTGCAAGTTGGTATAGAATGCCTTGGCTATGAAGAGGATATGATAAAAATTCAATTATTAGTTTACTTACCTTGTAGAATTGCTTGCTCGTATTGTATACCAGTTATATATTGATTTGTTTGATAAAGGTGGAATATGAGTACGTTGTATTCTTTGTAAAAGTGGCAGTTTGTGTGGTGTGTGCTGCTTGCAAGTTGTTGCCATAGAATGCCATGGCTATGAAGAGGATATGTTAATAATTCAATTATTACTTTACTTACCTTGTAAAGTTGCTTGCTCATACTGTGTATTAGTTATATATCGATTTGTGAGATAAAGGTGGAATATGAGTACTTTTAGCATTGTGGTAGGTATGTAGAGTTTACTGCACGTCACAATGCTAAAAGTAGAGGTAGTGCTTGTTACTATGGTGGGTACAACTTCATGTATTTGTTGGAATGCCTGTTCTATGGTGGGAGGTACTTTTTTTGATAGGGAGGTTGGTATACTAAGTGTGTTCTTCATTGTTATTGGTCTCATACTTTTGTAGATAGTGTAGTATAGTTTATATTACTTACCTGCTATTAGATGATGCACACTTTTGTTGTGATATATATATTATATGCATGTATTATTTTGTTTTCTGTATATATGTTTACTTATTGTGAATACTCTGTCAATAATACATTATAGCATTTACATTACTTACCTGTTATTAAATGGTGCATACATTTGTTGTATGATAATTAAATGCATAATGGTTGCATTTTTTTTTCTTTAGTATACTCTGGCACTAATATAGTATAGTATTTATATTACTTACCTGTTATTAAATGGTGCATACATTTGTTGTATGAGAATGAAATGCATAATAGTTGCATTATTTTTTCTTAAGTACTTTTGGTTAATGCAATATGTTTTTGCATATGTTGTGCAGTTTGTGTATATTTATAAGTTGTAGATTACTTGTTATTTGTTTTTGGAGAGTAGCAATATTAACTTAACATAATTTTACATAGTAACATAGACATTAATAATAAGGAACAGCATAGGTTAAAAGTTTTACTCACCTGTTATTAAATGGTGCATACATTTTTTGTATGATAATGGAATGCATAATAGTTGCACTATTTTTTTTTAGTACTCTTGGTAAATGCAATATGTTTTTGCATATGTTGTGCAGTTTGTGTATATTTATAAGTTGTAGATTACTTACTTGGTATTTGTTTTTGGAGAGTAGCAATATTAATTTAACATAAGTTTACATAGTAATATAGACATTAATTATAAGGAACAGCATAGGTTGAAAGTTTGGTAGGCAATTAGCCAATTTTTGTGCTTTTAAACATTTAGAACTGTAATACATTTTTTAATTTGTACATAGGTGTATTTCAGTAACATGCAATTGTTAACTTTTTAAATGTGTACCTTTTTTGGTACATCATATAATGCAGTAGTAAATACGATAAGTATAAAAAAATAGCTTACCTCAATTATTGTTCCGGAGACGCTTAGGAGTGTTTTTACACTCACTTCTCCCACTGTTTTGATTGGCGACACTGGTGGAGGTGGTGGTTGCAAAATATTAATTGCTTCTAGATTTATTTCTGCAGGTATTTCAATTGTTGGCATTCTTGAAATCTTAGTTTGTTTTGTGATAATCATAGTATCATTTTTCATAAGGTAATTGCGAATTAGCATGCCATATCCTTCTTTGGTTTGAGCATAGTAGTCTTCATTATAGCAAGTAGCTTTTAAAGACGATGTTTGATCTGCTAATGCCATATGGTACATGACTTTATTCTCTTGCTTAGCATTGCGATAGTATGTTTTTCCTGTACAGTGAATGATGTTTACACGAATTGCCTTTTGGTATGGCTTACTTTCGTCTTGTTTGCTGTCCTTTAATTCTTGAATAGAAATCATCTGTAAAAAAATGCAATTAGTTTAATATGGTAACATAATTGTAAATTTGACACATATCATAACTGTACTGTAATGCTTATATATTAAATAGCTGCCCAAATTTATTTATGATCACTGTAATATGACTCTAAAGTTCCAGAATGTTGTATGTTTGCATTTGTAAATATATGATCTAAATCTAATATAGAATTGTAATCTGTTGTAAGTGTGTTTATTATTTGAACACAGTTATAGTTTGTCAACATGTAATCTAATAATACATTTGTATTGTGTGTTGTTTTTTGTAAATCAACATTGAAATCACCCATTATAATATATTTATGATTTGGATAATTGTTTAATATTGTTGTTAGTATTTGTAATAGTATTTGAATGCTTACCTTTGGTGGTTTGTAGATTATCACAAATAGGTAGTCATTGTTTTGTATTTCTTTTGTAAATTGCAAGATGTCAATTTGTTTTACTGTTGTAAATACTGGTTGTATTTTGTGGTTTGTTTTATAATATACTATAATACCATGGTTTGTTTGTTTGTCATGGTATTTATCAAATATTTGCATATTGTAATTTGGAATTATAAATGCATTTGTACTTGGTTTATGTGTTGTATTTATTTCTGTAAAACATAAAATATCAGCATTTAATATGTTACTGTCAGCTAATATGTATTGATTTTTTTTTTGTAGTGAGCGTATATTTTGTACAATAACAGTAAAGTAGTTTTTAAATTGTGATATTTGAGTTATGGATATTTGTAGTGACATATATGTTTTTAATCGGAACATTTCTTCATTGACCTTTGGGTGTATTGCAATTTTTTTTTCGTCAAAGTTTTTTATATATATATTCTGTAATGATTTTGCTCTACTAATAGCTACATATGTAGGTGATGTGTTTTGGTATTATTAAAGTGTATATAAAGTGGTTCAATTGTTTCACCTTGTGTTCTATGAATTGTTCGTGCTGATGATTGCCGTAATGGAAATTGCTTTTGTATTATAGTTAAACATTTTTTAGTGTATTGAAAGTTTCTTGCTATAGGCAATATTGGTGTCCATTCATGTGATATATTAGCATGGTATAAATGTTTGTTTTGTTGTCTAGTACTTTTACCAATATTGTTTTTATCAAAATGTATCCATACTATAATAGGTATGTTATTTGTACTATCAACATATTCTACTGTTCCTGTTGCTCCATTTGTTAATCCATCATTGACAGCAATATTTGCAGTTAAATCATATCGAAGTTTAATTGCAATATGTAGTATGCTTGCTAATCCCATTGTTTTTGTAGAGTCTGCTGGTAATTGCTTTAATATTTTATCTTTAACTTCTTGACTTAGGTCTGAAGCAACTGTGTCTATTGCTAATGTGGTATAAACTGCATGATATTGCATATGTTGTGATAATACTGTGTTATTTATTTCATTTACTTCTCTGTTAGTACCCATTATATATGGTATACATTTTTTAATACTTTGTGGAGGTTCTATTTCTCGTGATTTGATCTTTGTGATATCATTTTTTGTGTGTTTCCCTACTCTTAATCTGTTGAGCATTTCTGCAAATGGCATGTCATTTTGTTGTCTCATTATTTTTGTAAGTTCATATAATTGAAAATGTGTTTTCCACAAGTTAGTGCTTAATGGCCCGTACAAATGTTTTGAATTGTCAAATATGTATGTATCAAATACAGGCTTTAATTGATAGAAATCTCCAATTGCTAATATTGATACCCCTCCAAATGGTTGGTTAGAAGCTTTTATTTCTTGCAATCTATTGTGTAAGAAATTAAACATATTTGCACCAACCATTGATATTTCATCTATTATTAATACTTTTAAATGCATAAGCTTACTTTGAAGTATGCTCCTGTTTTCATGAGTTAGTTGTTTATATGTTAATGTTTGGGATACTGGTATTTTGAAAGTACTGTGTAGTGTTTGTCCTTGTATATTATGTGCTGCTTTACCTGTTGGTGCTGTTAGTAGTATATGAACATTTTCTGGATTTTCTCCGGCTTTGGTATTGTAGTAGCGTAATAATGTTTGATGCAGTGCTGTTATAAGGAAGCTTTTCCCTACTCCTGCACCTCCAGTACAAAAAGTATAAAAAGGCAGCTTTTGTGTTTTAATTGCATTTAGATGGTGATAAATGAAGTTTAGTTGTTCTAATGTTAAATTTAGCATTAGTTCATTGTATTTGTCTTGTGGTAACATATTATTTATTAATGCTTCTTCTTCTGTAGTACTTCTAATTCCCAAATCTAAAGATATGTCATACTGTAATTCTTGATGATATAGGTCATTGTCATCATGTAAATCATCTTGGTTATTTATTACAGGTGATAATGGTGGTGTAAGGTTTGCATTATTTTCTGTTGATATATTACTTGTGCAAAGTATTTCATTTTGTTTATTATATATATAATGGTTTGCATCAATAACTGTTTGTAATTCCAGATATCTTTCATAGTATGTATCTTTTGTACCAATTATATTATTCTCTATTCGCTAGGGATAAAATAGCAATAATAACTCTCTGTAATAATTTTCTGAATCATTTAATTTGCTGAATCTGCAGTATCGTATAATTTTTTGTTTTGTGCGTTCAGTAAATGTAGTATTGCCTTGTTTATTAATTATGTCATTAATTTCTATTTCTTCATCATCTGAGCTATAAAAGTTCAATTCTAAAAGCAAGTTATCATGTGTGTTTGTAATTTTTTTTTTTTGCAGTTTGTTTTTTGCATTGTAATTAGATGCGTAGTCAGCTAGTGTGATTTTTTCTAATGTTATTGGACGTCTGCTGTATTTTACAAGTATATTGTCAAATTGTATATCTGTTGATGTGTCTGGTAGTGAATTTATTGTATTTATGTCTTTCATTAAATATGTGCGTTTATCTGGTCTATATGTATTTATAAATACAAATGATCGTGAAGCTTTTCGTAATGGTATCTGTAGTATTAGATAAGCTGCCTCTTGTGCACTAATTTCAGTACAGTTTAAGAATGTATTTCCTATGTGTTTCAATTGTTCTTTAATATTTGGATTGTGTTGTACTTCTTTTGTAGCTTGTGCAATTATTTTACTTAATCCTCTTTGAGATTTACTAATATAGGAAACAATATATACAGCACATGCATATGCATCTAAAACGTATTGTATATCTATGTTAGCTTGCCATGCTTGTAATATTATGCTGTTGTAGTTATTTATAAAACACTCAGCTGGAGTTCTTTTTAGAGCTATAGTTGTTTTTTGTATTAGATACTGTATGCATGTTATATATTGTTCCTCTGTTAATTTTATTTGTTGCAAAAAATTGTCAAATGTATAAGTTGCAAATTCTTGTGTATGCATTGTTGTATGGATAATTTGTATGTGTTCTTTTATGAGATCATTGGTTGCTTCTAATTGCAATGGTTCTAATATAATAGTATGCCGCATCGGGTATCTAGGATATTGGTACTTGCATGTTTTTTGATGTTTAATGCGACAATTTTTAGTATGTCCATGTTTTTGCAAGGGTATTAAATGTTGTATATTTGAGTTTTCAGTTTTACTACATGTTACATGTTCGTCAATGAATTTTGTTACTTCTTCATTTTTAGCTTCATTATACTTAGGTGCATGTAATGCATGTATATGTGGTGACCCGCGTTGTTGAAATTCCACTCTGTAAAAGTAATCTACTATTTTACCAATAGGATTACTTTTATGTAATAATACGCTATTGAATAATTTTCGTACTTGGTAGTCAAAATGTCGAGCACATATAATTGGGTTTTGTTGTATCAATGTACATTTGCTTTCCCAAGACATATTTTCAAATTCTTCATGAGTGCATTCTTTGTTACCATTTATTCGTAATAATATGTTAATCAAATGAAACCATTTTGTTTCTGCTGCTGATAATGTTAGAAAAAAAGTTGGTACTCCTAATTGTCTTAGCATTGCAAATATTTCTTTTTTACAATTTTCCCAATATGGAGGTGAACTGCGTATTGTTTTTAAAATTTTGTAGCCTTCATTATACTGTAGTATTCCTTCTAAATTTTCTTTTATGTGTTTTACTGTTATAACTTGGCCATTGTTAAAATGCTTTTTTAGTGATATGAAAATTTTGTCTTGTATTTGTTTAACTTGTAATTTTTTAAGTTTAAAAAACATATTTGTTACTGATTGTGCTACTCTTTTGTCATAATTTCTTAGTTCACATTTACAAATTGTACTGTAATGTACTGGTACATGTCTATCTTCATTTGCTGGTCTACGTTGTCCAGCAAATATTGTTGGGAATGCTAAGTATTCTGAATCTTTATCTTCATATAAACCTCGTGGTATGTTATGTTCTGCAGGAGCTAAACTTAAAATGTTAAAGCTATCTGTTGTTATTGTTTCATTAGTTAACATAGTATCTAAGTTACCTGCTGGTATGTTATCTGAACTGCTTGATGTATTGTTTGTTTCTGAAGTTTGTATGTTGTCATTTGTAATTTCTGTTGTATATTCCCAATTTTTGTTTATTGTTATTCCATATTCTTTAAATAATGCACTATTTTGTGCTAGATGTATGGCTGCTTTTTTTACAATGTTGGGTCTGACATTTTCTAAATGTGTGTATGATTTATAACTTAATTTTCGTTTTGATTTAAAGGGTATTGTCATGCTATCATGTATTTGTCTAGGTAATATTGTAACAGTAGTCATGACATCAGCTGGTACATTAACAACAGCACCTGATAAAGACTTTTGAAAACCACGAGGTAATGTTCTTATTTGTACAAAAGGTATTCTTGGTGAAACTAATCTTTCTTCTAAGTTATGTAGGTATAGTTCAGGTGGTATATCTGGAAATTTCATTCCATTAAATACTGAACTTGGAGGTATTTTCTTTTGACTAATATATTTGTGGCATGTGTTACATATATAGTCAGTTTTTTGTGAACTTATATCACATTGTATAAATGTTTTTTGGTGTTTAATGGCATGTGTTAGTCTCACTGTTTCTTTATGCTACGTTTGATTACAAATGGTACAAATATATTCTGGCCCGGATTGTATTTCTTGTTGAAATTTTGCAATGATATTTGATTGTAATGTGATGTTTTCTATCATATCATTATGTTGTGTATTATTTGTTGTTGTGTGTTCATCTATAGTGATGTATTGTTCTGTTAAAGAGTCATTATATAAGTTTGTGTTAATTGTTTGTGGTACTAATGATACTTCTGTTTGTTCAGTAATATTGCTTTGATTATTTTTGGCAGCATTATCATTGTTTGTATTTGTTGGTGAATGTATAACAGTTATATTTGTAATGTGTGATGCTTTTGCAATATGTACTGTCATATGTTTAGGTGTATTTGCTGTAGCTTTATCTTTTTTTCGTTGGATTGTCTTTTTTAAAGATTTTTTTTGGATTGTATGTATATCAATAGCCACTAATTGTATTATAATATCACTATTTTTATTATACATTTCAGTAATAATAAGTTGTAATAGATATTCTATTACTTTATTTGCTGTTTCTATTCTTATGGCTGTACTTTTTAACTTTATAAATATATTGTCTATTAGATCTGTTGTATTGCAATTATATATAAAGAAAGATTTACTTGTTTTACCTACTGTGAATATTTTGTGATGTATGAATAATAATATAGCATTAAATGTTGTCAACATATTATTTAATACTTGTGTAATTTCTTTTTGTAAAGTATTTTGCATTGATATGTTATAATAGCAATATTTATCAAATTTAATTACAGATATTATATTATTGTGATCGATATATTTTGGTATGTCTTCTATTTCTATTTTTTTTTTGTTATAAAATATTTCTATTTCCGTTTGTAAGTTGTAACTTAATTGCATTATATTATTAAGGTCTTCTTCAGTCCACTTTGAAGCATTGTGAGTGCAGTTATATATAATGGCAAATATACTATTTGTAATGTATATGTTATGTTCTGCATTAATTCTGTTTTCGTTATTATCAATTTCATTTGATTGTATTTTAATATTAATATTACATGTAATTGCTTTAGATGTTATATTTTCTTTTGTATGTAAGTTTTGTAATTCTTGAATATTAATTGGTATCTGTGATACTTCTGTTATTGCTGTAGTTGTTAATATGTTGGCTTTTATAGAGTTACATATTTGTTGTTTTGTTGTGTTTGTATTTGTATTGTGATGTATATTTTTGGTTGGTTTGTTTGTTTTTGTGCATGTTTTAGTAATGGGCTTTTTAAAGTGCTTGTATTTTGTTCTTGTATATTTATGTGTTGCTTTATAGATTTTTTATAGATGTTTATAGTATTATGAGGTGCTGGTGTATTACCATTATTGTGTATACTATTGTGTGCTGTTTTTTTTTTATTATTTATTTTAATATTATTGGAGGTTACAGTATTTGTTCGTTGTCTTTTGTTAGGTGAAGATTGGCTGTTGCTAATATGTGTAATTGTTTTATTTGTAGTTGATGAATCTTCTTTTGTTAGTTTAAGTTTTTTTTTGCAATGAACTTTGATGAATGAAATTCTTGGTGAGATGTACTTGCAACAGAGTGGTATTTTGCAGTTTTATTTGTAGTATGCATAAAGTATTGTGATTCTGTACATGCTGTTTTTTTAATATAATTTTATTCTGCCTTTTCTAACGATTGTTTTTTTATGCTTCGTATCTTTAATCCAGTTAATTCGAATGGTACATTATCTTCATTATTTTTTTTAATTTGGTGAGCTAAATTGTAAATGTAGTTCATTACATCAGGTAAAGTGTCTTTTTGCAAAAGTATACTTGTTCCATGTGGATGTGGCATTCCATTGCTGTCTCTACTGTGTGAATCAAAAATATAATAGTGATCTGCTGTTTTTATAATAGATATAACGTATATATCCATGCAGAGTAGTACTCCTGACTCTAATAATGATATTGTTAATGCTGTTTGTATGTCTGGGTATAATGTATCAAATTGTTGTAATATATTTCCATAGTATGGTTGACATGTTGTTATAGAATATATGCTATTCGTATGTGAAATATATTTAGGTAAATCATCAGGATGCATAAGATCTTGTTTATTAAAAAAGTGCATATCTTTATATAAAGCATCACCAAGATCCATAATGTAATGTAAGTCTTCTTTGTTCCATATTTGTGCAGGTTTTTCATAGTTATGAATAATAGCAAATGTACTATTTGGTAAACATTGTTTGCCTTTTGATATAGTTGAGAATTTGTCATGTCCTTGATGGTAATCAGCTTGTATTATTTTGTGCATGTTTTTATTTTTTATATAATATTTGGTGTTATAATTTATTAGTAATAGTTATGTTTTTATATATAAGTATTGTATTTGTTAAATATGTTTCTAATTAGACTTTTTTTATATAACAACGTTAATTGTATCTATGATGGGTATTGTTAGTTAACATAGATATATATATTAGTTAAATCGATGTCTTACCTTTGTTGTTTTCTTTCTTGATAATATACTGAAAAGTAAGCAAATGATATAATTAGTATTATTACAATATTTGTAATTCTATACAATTAATGACATATATTGTTAATTAGGTACATTATTTTACAAGGGTAATATAAGATTACTAGATATCCTATATATTAATAATTTATAAAGAGAGAATTTGCATTTTTGGCTCAAGTTAAATTAGTAAACATAGTATTAATTTACACACCTGATGCATTTATGATTTGTCAGGATGTGTATATTAATATAGGCAACATTATGTTATTTAAACATGTAAATGTAAAACATCATATTTGTATATTAAATAGTTCTTTAACTTGTTTAGTGCTTCAAATGTCTACTGGACGTTGCCTGCAGTATTTTGCAATCGCTTTGCATGATTGTTGGATGTTTGAATTTTGTTAGTGCAAACAGATGTTGTACTGGGGCAGTACTTTTGCATGTGGTCAATAAGGTAAAACAAGCATTGAGAGTGATATAGCTGTCTGCAATTGATATGTAATGTAATGATATATGTAGTGACTTTTGGCAGAGAGTAAATTTGTGTCAATAGGGAACTTGCGTTGAGATGTAGCATTAATTTAAATGCAGGTAGATGTTGATAGGCAGATTGTAGGCAGTTTGTGGCCAGGAGGTAGTATGTACAAGATGTGAGGCAAGTGGTATAAAGTAGGAAGTGGTAGGCAGTATGGCACTGTTTGCAGTTAGGTGGCAGGTGGTGAGCTTGATACTTCAAGCTGTAGGTTGGAGGTGTGAGGTTTTTGGTCTGGGCAATGTTGTTGGGGATGGTGAGGTGTGTCTTGTAGTTTACAATGCTGTTTTTAAGTCCCTTATGCCTCAGGCAAAGCTAGGGCAGTGCTAGTGATAAGTGAAAGTAGCAGTACTATGCAACAAAGTAATAAATATATATATATTATCATTTTGTAGCCTGTATTAATGCATTTTGCTTGTTAACAACATTTTACTAATTCTAGTTGTTGTTATTATTTTAAAAGACTAATATCAATATGCTATGTTATTTGTAATGATTATAAATTTAATAAATTTGTAAATTTACTGTACATCACATTTATAAAATTGTTTTTTTGATAAAATAGGCATTATTTAGTGCAATAGGAGTGATACTTATGATGAATTGCATATTAGTAATGCTATTTTAATTATATGAATATATAATGCACATTGATAATGCTATAGAATAATATTTATACAATATACGAATGCATGTTTTAATAAGAGTGTCAATGATACAGAATGTGTTATATAAAAGCAATAAGTAATGTTGATAAAAAATTATGCACTTTATGCTCTTATAGTGACATTTATAATGATTATGTATTTTATAAATGATTTAGATATGATACTTATACTGTATCAATATAATGCTTATACTTAAACATATTAGGCAATGTATTTGGCAATGCATTAATATTATATAAATACCAGTTATAAAGAGTAGGCATTATTATTACAATGGGAATGAACTATAGAATATATGCAGTAAGTAAAGCTATGTTTGTGTTACCTATCTGCAGGAAGCAATGCTTTAATGCAATGCTAATGACAAATATTAATAATCAGTAATGTGGTAATAGTATGTACATGAAATTTACAAGGAAGATGCAGTGCATTAATTTTGTATGATTGACATTAATTAAGGATAGTCTATGTTAATGTTTTATTATAATAATATGTATTTATGCTTGTTAATAATAAAGGCTATGATACTGTCAGAAATTAGTGCATTTATAATATGATAATTGCACTTATAATGATGCAATTGAATTGTTATTACAATAATGAATATAGTCTGTAGAGATAAATAATATTTTATAAATGATATGTATTTCAGAGTTCCAGTAATGAATGGTATTATATTGCTAATTACATATATTATGTACTTCACTAATGCAATTATACTGGCATTTATAAAGAACAGCTATTTTACAAATGCAATCTTAATGGTATTTACAGAGATGTATAATGCACAAATGCATTAACTGACATGTAAGTATATTTATTATAGTAATAATATAATGCATATTATGGTGGTGCAGAGTTGTATTGCAGTATGCATATTTGTAGTTCAGAGATGTTTAGTATTGCAAAGTGGAGAATTGTAATGTGTAGTACAGATTACAGTGCAGTGTGTAGAGTGGTAGTGCAGGGTGCTAGTTGTAGTAAAGAGTACATAGTTATAGTGTAGAGTGGTAATGCAAAGTGTGGAGTAAAATTGCACAGTAATATTATAGAGTGGTAGTGCAAAGTTGTAGGGCAGAGAGGTGGTGCAGAGTGGTAGTGCAGAGTGGTAGTGCAGAGTGGTAGTACAGGGTGGCAGTGCAGAGTGCAGATTAAGTGTGTTAATGGTAGTTCAGAGTGCTGTTGATATAGCTAGTGGTATTCTAGTGTGCAGGTGGTATTGCATGATGTAGATTAGTTTAAAGAGTGCTCATTTGTAATGCATAGTGCAGTTTGGTAGTCCAGGGTGCACAGTGATAATGCAGAGTGTAAATTGGCAGTGTATACTGTAAATTGGTAGTGCAGAGTGGTAATCTAAGTGGTAGTGCAAACTGCAGAGTTGTACTGCAGAGTACAGTGTGGTTATGCAGTTTGGAGAGTGGTAGTGCAGAGGTGGGAGTGGTGATGCAGAGTGGTATTGTAAAGTAGTAGTGCAAATTAGAGAGTTGTAGTGCACAGTGAATAGTGGTTATGCAGTGTAGTACTGCAGAGTGGTAGTGCCCAGCGGTAATACACAGTGGTTGTGCAGATTAGTAGCAGGGTTGTAGTGTATAGTAATAGTGTATATTGTTAGTGGTTGTACTGCAGAGTACAGTGTGGTTATGCAGTTTATAGAGTTGTAGTGCAGAGGTAGGGGTGGTGATGCAGAGTGGTATTGTAAAGTAGTAGTGTAAAGTAGAGAGTTGTAGTGCACAGTGAATAGTGGTTATGTAGTGTAATACTGTAGAGTGGTAATGCACAGTAGTAATGCACAGTAGTTTTGCAGATTAGTAGCAGGGTTGTAGTGTATAGTACACGTGTATATTGTTAGTGGTTGTACTGCAAAGTACAGTGTGGTTATGCTGCTTATAGAGTTGTACTGCAGAGGTAGGAGTGATGATGCAGAGTGGTATTGTAAAGTAGTATTGCAAAGTAGAGAGTTGTAGTGCACAGTGAATACTGGTAATTCAGTGTAGTACTGGAGAGTGGTAGTGCACAGTGGTAATGCATAGTGGTTGAGCAGATTAGAAGCAGAGTGATTGTGTATAGTAATAGTGTATATTGTTAGTACATTGCAATAGTGGTAGTTTAGAGTGGTTGTGCAGAGCGCATAGTGGTAGTGCAGCCTGCAAAGTGGTTGTGCAGAGAGCAGTGTTATACTGCAGTGCAGCATAAAGGCTATAATAGTAAAGGATGTGTTATGTAAATTATTATAGGTAGTATAAAGCACATTGTTGTGAAGTTAGCTGTTTCATTACTAATCTTGCATTTAACATGCATCTAAATTTATATTAATGTATTACAATAAAGTGTATGTCTAGCATTAGTTGTAGAGTTAATGCAGAGTCCTAAGGGTAGTTTATTAGATAGTGCATACAGTTATGGTGGCAGATCATATTAAATGTGTGGGGCAGTAGGCTGCAGAATGTGTGGTAGCAAGCAATTAATTGCTTATTGTGTAAAAATAGTGCAGTGGCAATGCATAGTGTAGAGTAAAATTGCACATTAATATTATAGAGTGGTAGTGCAAAGTTGTAGGGCAGAGAGGTGGTGCAGAGTGGTAGTGCAGAGTTGTAGTGCAGAGTGGTAGTACAGGGTGGCAGTGCAGAGTGCAGATTAAGTGTGTTAATGGTAGTTCAGAGTGCTGTTGATATAGCTAGTGGTATTCTAGTGTGCAGGTGGTATTGCATGATGTAGATTAGTTTAAAGAGTGCTCATTTGTAATGCATAGTGCAGTTTGGTAGTCCAGGGTGCACAGTGATAATGCAGAGTGTAAATTGGCAGTGTATACTGTAAATTGGTAGTGCAGAGTGGTAATCTAAGTGGTAGTGCAAACTGCAGAGTTGTACTGCAGAGTACAGTGTGGTTATGCAGTTTGGAGAGTGGTAGTGCAGAGGTGGGAATGGTGATGCAGAGTGGTATTGTAAAGTAGTAGTGCAAATTAGAGAGTTGTAGTGCACAGTGAATAGTGGTTATGCAGTGTAGTACTGCAGAGTGGTAGTGCACAGCGGTAATACACAGTGGTCGTGCAGATTAGTAGCAGGGTTGTAGTGTATAGTAATAGTGTATCTTGTTAGTGGTTGTACTGCAGAGTACAGTGTGGTTATGCAGTTTATAGAGTTGTAGTGCAGAGGTAGGGGTGGTGATGTAGAGTGGTAATGTAAAGTAGTAGTGCAAAGTAGAGAGTTGTAGTGCACAGTGAATAGTGGTTATGCAGTGTAGTACTGCAGAGTGGTAGTGCACAGTAGTAATGCACAGTGGTTGTGCAGATTAGTAGCAGGGTCGTAGTGTATAGTACACGTGTATATTGTTAGTGGTTGTACTGCACAGTACAGTGTTGTTATGCAGCTTATAGAGTTGTAGTGCAGAGGTAGGAGTGATGATGCAGAGTGGTATTGTAAAGTAGTAGTGCAAAGTAGAGAGTTGTAGTGCATAGTGAATACTGGTAATGCAGTGTAGTACTGCAGAGTGGTAGTGCACAGTAGTAATATGGCCGAGATACCCGCCACCCCCTCTCAACACAATCCCCAAAGGAGGGAAACCGGAAACAGTTCTTGAGTTTTTGGAAGTGGGATGGAGTGACCATCCCGGCCGTATTTATTAAAACAAAAATTAAAACATTAAACGTTTCATGTTATGTACAATTTCATTACCATATTGCGATGTTTGGCTAACCTTAACAGATTCTCTAATACAGAGGTTCTCCTAGCCGAACTAGCATCCTACAAAACATTTCTTGACATATTGAAATTGTACACCTAACGTTTAAGGGCCAACGGCAAGGTCATAACCGGTGTCAAGATCCCTAACCAGACTTACCCCTCCCACTTGGGCTGGGCGACAGCACGGAGGCGTACCTCAAGTGCAACTATTACCAATTTCCCTTGACTTGACGGGGGCACCTAAAGACTCGACGCCAGTTAAAGGTCGTTCGAATACTCGTGTGAGGTATCTAGAAGGTACCGTAGACCTTATCCCAACCCCACACAACTTACCGCATCTGCCGTCGCAGATGTCACTGGCCCCGGGAAATTCCCCAGGAGGGGGCTGTAACCCCTCCTACAAAGGAAGGGGCCTTGACCGCCTTTCCTTTACTTCCGGCGACCCATCCTTAGAAGGGACCGCCTCCCCATTGAGGGGCCAATGGCCACCTCTCCCGAGCGCTCCCATCCGTGTTGGGTGACGCCCACTCATAGGGATCTACTAATTAGTGCTCACCGATCATGACCTTACCGCCTACCAAATAAATACGACAGTGCTAACTAAAACTCAGAATACATTGGCCACTATGACCGAAAGGGCATACATAAAATTCAACACTAAATCTGAATCTCTTTAATGGTAAAACGTACTCAAACAGACCATTCTTTATTAACTCAATATCAACATGATACTCCAACCTGGAAACGAGAACACCAGCAAAATTAATCAACTTTATTAAAAACAACTGGCTGTCTTCAGGGGCTGGTGGGTGGGTCAAAATTGGCTCTTCGTTCTGTCCCGAGCTCACGTGCAGCGAGGAGGTGCAGCTTCAGAGCACAAGAACAAGAGGATGTCTTCTGGTCTTGCGTCCCTTTTTATCCGTCTTCAGGGCGGGCGTATACCCGCCCCTGCCTGCCCCGAGGGCGTGGCTGGCTGCGTCAGTGTCTAGGCCAGCCCACTCTAGGGCGGGAACAGGCGCGCCCCGGCTACGCCGCTTCGGGCATACCAGCCGAGACGCGCCTCCCGCCCAAAAAATGGCTTCCCGGGGGGATCGAGGCACTCAGCCATAAGTTCGGGGGGACCAAGTTGGTCGCCCCTTTCCATATGGCCGAGATACCCGCCACCCCCTCTCAACACAATCCCCAAAGGAGGGAAACCGGAAACAGTTCTTGAGTTTTTGGAAGTGGGATGGAGTGACCATCCCGGCCGTATTTATTAAAACAAAAATTAAAACATTAAACGTTTCATGTTATGTACAATTTCATTACCATATTGCGATGTTTGGCTAACCTTAACAGATTCTCTAATACAGAGGTTCTCCTAGCCGAACTAGCATCCTACAAAACATTTCTTGACATATTGAAATTGTACACCTAACGTTTAAGGGCCAACGGCAAGGTCATAACCGGTGTCAAGATCCCTAACCAGACTTACCCCTCCCACTTGGGCTGGGCGACAGCACGGAGGCGTACCTCAAGTGCAACTATTACCAATTTCCCTTGACTTGACGGGGGCACCTAAAGACTCGACGCCAGTTAAAGGTCGTTCGAATACTCGTGTGAGGTATCTAGAAGGTACCGTAGACCTTATCCCAACCCCACACAACTTACCGCATCTGCCGTCGCAGATGTCACTGGCCCCGGGAAATTCCCCAGGAGGGGGCTGTAACCCCTCCTACAAAGGAAGGGGCCTTGACCGCCTTTCCTTTACTTCCGGCGACCCATCCTTAGAAGGGACCGCCTCCCCATTGAGGGGCCAATGGCCACCTCTCCCGAGCGCTCCCATCCGTGTTGGGTGACGCCCACTCATAGGGATCTACTAATTAGTGCTCACCGATCATGACCTTACCGCCACAGGCCCGGATAGTTGACCGGCTATCCGGGCCCCCCACAAAAATCCTAGCTAAAGGTCATGTTTCAACGTTTTTAACCATGCTAAGAAGTCTCCTATGAGTAACTCATTCCCCACCCGAGACAAATGCACACCATCCCCTAGATACATACTGTCATCATTAATACAACCGTGCGAGATAGAATGCAATGTCCTGGAACGAAACAACCTACTCACTTTGTTATTAAGTTTTCTAACAGAATGGTTCAAAGCAGGAATCGAAACAGCCCCCCGCCACACTTTTCGTGGGATCATATGAGACCACCCAATTATGCACCCCGGAACTTTCCTCGCCAACCAACTTACAGTGGAAAGCATTGCCTCCAGGAGAAGTCGTCTACCGGTGGTGACCAAATCATTGCCCCCTAAATGTACTATGACTATAGACGGCGGTGACCTCGTCCGCCCTAACAACCCTCAAAGAATGCCTGAAACTGGTCAATACAGAGACCGCCCCTTCCGTAGAAGGACATTCTGTACCCGTATTCCCCAGCTACGTGAATCATGTCACCTGCTTCGAATACGTCTGCGGCACGCCTCACGTATGAGTGGCCCACGACCCACACCTCCTTTCTCACAGCCGGTGATGTCTGACCGCTGGCCTGGTGTTGGGTCGACTGCATAGTCCGCCCTGCCTCGAAGGCTTGCGTAACTGAAAACCAAACAAAAGACAAGAAGCGTGAGTACATTATTACAGCTTCACAACATGTGCAACCGCACATACCTCTTATAACAATTGGAGGACCAACGCCCCACTCGTTTTACTTGTTCCACATTAAGACCCCTGGCTGTAGCTTCAGTGGCAGCCCCTATCCGAAAGGAATGGGTCCCAAACTCACCCGGGTCCAAGCCCGCTGCGGTAATTGACATCGCGAGCACCCGCTGAAACTGAAACTTCGTCAGTGGGGTGGCGTCCGCGTGTCTCAACAATGTCCCCCCCCATGATGCCACCCTTCGTGCTAGGTAATCTTCTAAACACTTCACCGGACACATGGAGGACCCTGGAATCCTGCGAATGACTATGCAGTCTCCCACCCCACCTTGATCGGTTTTTGACTTGACAAAGGATACAGTCATCGTCTCACCCCTGATCTGAACGTGTTCCCGGCACAAACCCCCCACCACATCCCGCTTGCTCCTTGCTACCAGCTCACTTATCCTCATTGCCCCGTGAAATGCAAGCGTAAAAGCAGCTCGGAACAAACAGGCCTCGAACTGAGACGAGCATGTGGCGGGGAGTGTGGCCAGCAACTGGGACAACCTATCCAGACCTATCGGGCGCCTCTCATCTACTTTGCGACCCTCAAGGCGTTGCCACCCACGCAGCGCTTTCTGTACCACAAAAGACGCTGTCGGGTCCTGGATATTATGAGCCCTGGCAACAAAGGAAATGGCAGCACGATGCCTCTGGGCTGTAGCCACCGACTTCCCAGCCTTACGCAAGGACATCAGAAAATGTACTACCCAATCCTCATGCCCCCAAAGCCCCCCTCTCTCAGTCCCCAAAAAGGCTAAATAAGCCCGAAACGCCCCTTCGTATGCCTTCCTCGTCCTTGGTGCTAGACTCTCTCCCACGAGGTAACGAAGTTCGGGGCACCGAGAGACCAGAGAGCTTCGGGAAAGGGTGCTGGCTCTGGGTCCGCTGAGGGAAGGAAACCCGAGAAAGCCTGCATTTGAAAACGAGACAGTGCATCAGCAGCCTGATTCATCACCCCTGGGACATGTTTTGCTCTGAATAGCACGTTCAGTTGCATACACAGTAAGACAATTTCTTTAAGCAGCCTTAAAATCATTTTACAACGTGCTGCCTGACTATTGATGCATTCTACAACGGTCATATTGTCAGACCAAAATATGACAGAGTGATTTTTGAATCCATCGGGCCAGGTTCTGAGGGCCACCAAAATGGGAAACAGTTCAAGGAAAGCAATATTACTCGTCAGCCCCTCTTCATGCCACCATGTTGGCCACCTTTGTGCCGACCATTTTGTGCCGAAGATGGCGCCGAAACCCATGCTTCCCGCTGAATCCGTCCATAGACCCAGCTCTTCAGAGGACAAGGCCGGTTTGTTCCAGACGACTCGACCATTGAAATCCGCCAAAAATGCTAACCAAATACGCATGTCTTGGCGGACCTCGGCCGATAATCTCGTGCGATGATGACCCTCTTTTAGGCCGACCATCGCCTGGGCAATTGAACGGGAGAAGGGGCGGGCCATCGGGATCACCCTTAGGGCAAAATTCAACTTCCCCACCAATTGCTGCAATTGATGCAGCGTAACTTTAGATGCAGTAATACACATTTCCAGGGCTGCCCTGAATTTCGACACTTTGGCAGCTGGTAAACGAAAACAACCCTCACTAGAGTCCAACTCGATCCCGAGAAACTCGAGGCAAGTCGTGGGACCCACAGTTTTACCTGGTGCCAATGGCACGCCAAATTGATTCATTAAAACACAAAAGTCAGTCAAGGCCCGGGCACATTCATCATCCCCAGCGGCCCCAAGGAACAGAAAGTCATCGAGGTAATGCATCACATTTCGAAAACCCGTTTCCTTCGTGTAAACCCATTGTAGAAAACTACTGAATTTCTCGAAATATGCACAAGATATAGAGCACCCCATCGGCATACACCTATCCATGTAATACGAACCTTGAAACATGAATCCCAAAAGACGTTGGTCTTCCGGGTATACCGGGAGCAAACGGAACGCTGACTCGATATCTGATTTCGCCATCAGCGTCCCGGGCCCCAGGCGATTCAAAATGGCTACGGCCTCATCGAATGATGCGTACCGCACCGAACATATCTCTGGATCAATTGCATCGTTTACAGAAAGGCCATGAGGAGCTGATAAATTGTGAATCAATCGAAACTCACCTGGGTCCTTCTTGGGGACCACCCCTAAAGGAGAACAAACAAAATTCTGTACCGGGGGAACACTAAACGGGCCGGCAACCCGACCTCGGGTAACCTCTTTCCGGATCTTATCCTGTACTACAGTCGTATGCTGCAAGACGGAAAGTTGGTTTTTGCACGTCCCGACACCCTGAAAGTTCCCCACCGGGATGCGGAAACCATATGAAAAACCGTTTCGTAGCACCCCAGCAGAAGTACGATCTGGGTATTCGCTGAGCCAGGGAATCATCGCCAGGGTATCAATCGGGGTTGGTAAAGGCGCCCCTCGGACTATATTAGACCTGTTTGGCGCCTCCTCTACCCCCATTTTCACCCGATTTGGCTCTGCACGAGGACTCAGGATGGGGTGCCCCACAACCACTACATTCGTGTTTGAATTTACAAGATCCCGGGGGCCTAGTACATTTACTTCTGTTGAAATTGAAACAGAAACCCCTCTTCCCTGTATTGCCGGCGGGTCTCGGGTAATCGTCTGTACCCGTACCCGACCGAAAGGGCGTCCCCCCATTTTGGCGGGAGGACTCACCAACAGTACTCCCCACCAACGGCACTTTCAACATCCCCGACTCTTTCATTTTATTCCATGTCAAAGAATCGTAACAGTCCCAGGTTAAACTTTTGTTATGCTCCATCGCTTTCCTGAAAAGGTTGTCATAACAGAACCATTGGTTACCTTGGTGCGATGTCGAGTACCCCATAATTCGTGACTGATATACTGGAAATTCAGGGAGCAATTCAGGCCTACGTTCCCCCAAAATTGACGTAAAAATTCCCCAAGCATTACCCCAGTTGCCAATATTCTCATTCACTTTAAAGGCGGCCATTTTGGCACGCCAAACACTCGGATGCATCAGATCCTTTTGACCCTTAACAGTTTCGACCTCATAGTGATCAACGAGCAGGGAGAAAATGTTTACGTATTCCCCCGCCCAAATCTTTTCCTTTATTGCCAAAGGAACATGTTGCCCCAATTTTTCTCTACGAGAGGGTGTTGACTCATCCCTAGCGATCGGCAATGGCCGCTTACCTGCACCGGACGCTACTTCCGCCCCTCGTGGCTTGTCTATCACCGCATCCGGCGCGGGCACCTTGGCTGCATCACGTTTCTCGCGCAACTGTTTCATGAGTGCTTGCGCTTCGGCAGCCGTGGCGCCCTCGGTACTGTCCCCCAACCACGCTGCTAGCTGTGCCGCCAACTCGGGAGGCATACCCTCAGCGGATGTCGGGGTGACTACGACCGGAATCGGGTTCCCTTCCTGCGGTACCGGGGCCGGTACCGGGGCTGGCGGCTCGAGCGGGGAACAGGGAACCGGGACGTCTCCCCCGACCGGCCCCCTTCTCGGCCTCTTAGGCCTCCCTCCGGCCGGTGGACGCCCCGATCCCTCCTCGCCGTCTCGCCCCGCCAACTGCTTCTTTATCTCGGACATTTCCTTCATGAGAACCCGAACCATCTGGTCAGTCGACATTCTCTTCGCGCCTTTCTTGGGCATCTTTCAAACGAAGTATCTAGAAGACAAAAAGAAAGATTAAAACGCTCAAAATTGGCTCTTCGTTCTGTCCCGAGCTCACGTGCAGCGAGGAGGTGCAGCTTCAGAGCACAAGAACAAGAGGATGTCTTCTGGTCTTGCGTCCCTTTTTATCCGTCTTCAGGGCGGGCGTATACCCGCCCCTGCCTGCCCCGAGGGCGTGGCTGGCTGCGTCAGTGTCTAGGCCAGCCCACTCTAGGGCGGGAACAGGCGCGCCCCGGCTACGCCGCTTCGGGCATACCAGCCGAGACGCGCCTCCCGCCCAAAAAATGGCTTCCCGGGGGGATCGAGGCACTCAGCCATAAGTTCGGGGGGACCAAGTTGGTCGCCCCTTTCCATGCACAGTGGTTGTGCAGATTAGTAGTAGAGTGGTAGTGTATAGTAATAGTGTATATTGTTATTGCATTGCAAAAGTGGTAGTTTAGAGTGGTTGTGTAGAGCCCACAGTGGCAGTGCAGACTGCAAAGTGGTTGTGCAGAGAGCAGTGTCATACTACAGTACAGCATAAAGGCTATAATAGTAAAGGATATGTTATGTAAATTATTATAGGTAGTATAAAGCACATTGTTGTGAAGTCATCTGTTTCATTACTAATGTTGCATTTAACATGCATGTAAATTTATATTAATGTATTACAATACAGTGTATGTTCAGAAATAGTTGTAGAGTTAATGCACAGTCCCAAGGGTATTTTATTAGATAGTGCATAAAGTTACGGTAGCAAAACATATTTAATGTGTGGGGCAGTAGGCAGTAAAATGTGTAGTTGCAAACAATTTGATTGATTATTGTGTAAAAACAGACAATTTAAATAAGCAGCATTTTGCAGCAGCGCAGAATTAAATTAAGAAGCACAGCATTTAATAGGTTAGCAAATTAAGGTGCAAGAATTATTTAGCAAAAGTTGGTAGGTATTGAGTGTGAAACATATAGTGAGTAGTGCATTGTTTGATGCTTAATAAAAACTACCTGTTCTTTGAGTAATGTGTATTAATAAAAGCTGCAAACATAACTACAGTGTGTATTTGGAGAAAATAGTTATAGCTGTGTAGGAGATGTTTAATAAAAAATATATGATAGTTAAAATTTTGTATTTTATAATGAAACTGTGCTTGTTGTTATATGGCTGAGATACCCGCCACCCCCTCTCAACACAATCCCAAAAGGAGGGAAACCGGAAACAGTTCTTGAAGTTTTTGGAAGTGGGAGGGAGTGACCCTCCCGGCCGTATTTATTAAAACAAAATTAAAAACATTAAACGTTTCATGTTATGTACAATTTCATTACCACATTGCGATGTTTGGCTAACCTTAACAGATTCTCTAATACAGAGGTTCTCCTAGCCGAACTAGCATCCTACAAAACATTCTCTTGAAATCTTGAAATTGTACATCCTAACGTTTGAGGGCCAACGGCAAGATCATAACCGGTGTCAAGATCCCTAACCAGACTTACCCCTCCCACTTGGGAGGGGCGACAGCACAGAGGCGTACCTCAAGTGCAACTACTACCAATTTCCCTTGACTTGACGGGGGCACCTAAAAACTCGACGCCAGTTAAAGGTCGTTCGAAGACTCGTGTGAGGTATCTAGAAGGTATCGTAGACCTCCCCCCAACCCCACACAACTTACCGCATCTGCCGTCGCAGATGTCACTGGCCCCGGGAAATTCCCCAGGAGGGGGCTGTAACCCCTCCTACAAAGGAAGGGGCCTTGACCGCCTTTCCTTTACTTCCGGCGACCCATCCTTAGACGGGACCGCCTCCCCATTGAGGGGCCAATGGCCACCTCTCCCGAGCGCTCCCATCCGTGTTGGGTGACGCCCACTCATAGGGATCTTCTAATTAGTGCTCACCGATCATGACCTTACCGCCTACCAAAATAAATACGACAATGCTAACAACACATACGAATACATTGGCCACTATGACCGAAAAGTGCATGCTTAAAACTAACACTATATCCGAATCTCTTTAATCGAAAAACGTTCAAAATAGACCAATCTTTATTATATTCAACATCAACATGATACTATCACAACCTGTAAACGAAACAAAACAGAATTATTAATCAACTTTATTACAAACAACTGGCTGTCCTCAGGGGCTGGTGGGTGGGTCAAAATTGGCTCTTCGTTCCGTCTCGAGCTCACGTGCAGCGAGGAGGTGCAGCTTCAGAGCACAAGAACAAGAGGACGTCTTCTGGTCTTGCGTCCCTTTTATCCGTCTTCAGGGCGGGCGTAAACCCGCCCCTGCCTGCCCCGAGGGCGTGGCTGGCTGCGTCAGTGTCTAGGCCAGCCCACTCTAGGGCGGGAAAAGGCGCCCCCCGGCTACGCCGCTTCGGGCATACCAGCCGAGACGCGCCTCCCGCCCAAAAATGGCTTCCCGGGGGGATCGAGGCACTCCGCCATACGTTCGGGGGGACCGAGTGGTCGCCCCTTTCCATATGGCTGAGATACCCGCCACCCCCTCTCAACACAATCCCAAAAGGAGGGAAACCGGAAACAGTTCTTGAAGTTTTTGGAAGTGGGAGGGAGTGACCCTCCCGGCCGTATTTATTAAAACAAAATTAAAAACATTAAACGTTTCATGTTATGTACAATTTCATTACCACATTGCGATGTTTGGCTAACCTTAACAGATTCTCTAATACAGAGGTTCTCCTAGCCGAACTAGCATCCTACAAAACATTCTCTTGAAATCTTGAAATTGTACATCCTAACGTTTAAGGGCCAACGGCAAGATCATAACCGGTGTCAAGATCCCTAACCAGACTTACCCCTCCCACTTGGGAGGGGCGACAGCACAGAGGCGTACCTCAAGTGTAACTACTACCAATTTCCCTTGACTTGACGGGGGCACCTAAAAACTCGACGCCAGTTAAAGGTCGTTCGAAGACTCGTGTGAGGTATCTAGAAGGTATCGTAGACCTCCCCCCAACCCCACACAACTTACCGCATCTGCCGTCGCAGATGTCACTGGCCCCGGGAAATTCCCCAGGAGGGGGCTGTAACCCCTCCTACAAAGGAAGGGGCCTTGACCGCCTTTCCTTTACTTCCGGCGACCCATCCTTAGACGGGACCGCCTCCCCATTGAGGGGCCAATGGCCACCTCTCCCGAGCGCTCCCATCCGTGTTGGGTGACGCCCACTCATAGGGATCTTCTAATTAGTGCTCACCGATCATGACCTTACCGCCACAGGCCCGGATAGGTGACCGGCTATCCGGACCCCCCACAAAACTCCTACCTAAAGGTCATGCTTCAACGTTTTTAACCATGCTAAGAAGTCTCCTATGAGTAACTCATTTCCCACCCGAGACAAATGCACACCATCCCCCAAATACATACTGTCATCATTGATACAACCATGCGAGATAGAATGCAATGTCCTGGAACGGAACAACCTACTCACTTTGTTATTAAGTTTTCTAACAGAATGGTTCAAAGCAGGAATCGAGATAGCCCCCCGCCACACTTTTCGTGGGATCATATGAGACCACGCAATTATGCACCCCGGAACTTTCCTCGCCAACCAACTTACAGTGGAAAGCATTGCCTCTAGGAGAAGTCGTCTACCGGTGGTGACCAAATCATTGCCCCCCAAATGTACTCTGACTATAGACGGCGGTGACCTCGTCCGCCCTAACAAACCCTCAAAGAATGCTTGAAACTGATCAATACAGAGACCGCCCCTTCCGTAGAAGGACACCCTGTACCCGTATTCCCAGGCTACGTGAATCATGTCACCTGCTTCGAATACGTCTGCGGCACGCCTCACGTATGAGTGGCCCACGACCCACACCTCCTTTTTCACAGCCGGTGATGTCTGACCGCTGGCCCGGTGTTGGGTCGACTGCATAGTCCGCCCTGCCTCGTAGGCTTGCGCAACTGAAAACCAAACAAAAACAAGAGGCGTGAGTACATCATTACAGCTTTACAACATGTGCAACCGCACATACCTCTTATAACAATTGGAGGACCAACGCCCCACTCGTTTTACTTGTTCAACATTAAGACCCCTGGCTGTAGCTTCAGTGGCAGCCCCTATCCGAAAGGAATGGGTCCCGAACTCGCCCGGGTCCAAGCCCGCTGCGGTAATTGACATCGCAAGCACCCGCTGAAACTGAAATTTCGTCAGTGGGGTGGCGTCCGCGTGTCTCAACAATGTCCCCCCCCATGATGCCACCCTTCGTGCTAGGTAATCTTCTAAACACTTTACCGGACACATGGAGGACCCAGGAATCCTGCGAATGATTATGCAGTCACCCATCCCATCTTGATCGGTCTTGGACCTGACAAAGGAGACAGTCATCGTCTCGCCCCTGATCTGAACGTGTTCCTGGCACAAACCCCCCACCACATCCTGTTTGTTCCTCGCCACTAATTCACTTATCCTCATCGCCCCGTGAAATGCAAGCGTAAAAGCAGCTCGGAACAAAAACGTCTCAAACTGAGACGAGCATGTGGCAGGGAGTGCGGCCAGCAACTGGGACAACCTATCCAGACCTATCGGGCGCCTCTCATCTACTCTGCGACCCTCAAGGCGTTGCCACCCACGCAGCGCTTTTTGTACCACGAAAGACGCTGTCGGGTCCTGGATATTGTGAGCCCTGGCAACAAAGGAAATGGCAGCACGATGCCTCTGGGCCGTAGCCACTGACTTCCCAGCCCTACGCAAGAACATCAGAAAATGTACTACCCATTCCTCATAGCCCCAAAGCCCCTCTCTCTCAGTCCCCAAAAAGGCTAAATAGGCCCTAAACGCCCCTTCATATGCCTTCCTCGTCCTTGGTGCTAGACTCTCTCCCACGAGGTGACGAAGTTCGGGGCACCGAGAGACCAGAGAGCTTCGGGAAAGGGTGCCGGCTCTGGGTCCGCTGAGGGAAGGAAACCCGAGAAAGCCTGCATTTGAAAACGAGACAGTGCATCAGCCGCCTGATTCAACACCCCTGGGACATGTTTTGCTCTGAATATCACGTTCAGTTGCATACACAGTAAGACAATTTCTTTGAGCAGCCTTAAAAGCATTTTACAACGTGCTGCCTGACTATTGATGCATTCTACCACGGTCATATTGTCAGACCAAAATATGACAGAATGATCTTTGAACCCTTCGGGCCAGGTTCTGAGGGCCACCAAAATGGGAAACAGTTCAAGGAAAGCAATATTACTTGTCAGCCCCTCTTCATGCCACCATGTCGGCCATTTTTGTGCCGACCATTTTGTGCCGAAGATGGCGCCAAAGCCCATGCTTCCCGCTGAATCTGTCCATAGACCAAGCTCATCAGAGGACACGGCTGGTTTGTTCCAGACGACTCGACCATTGAAGTCCGCCAAAAATGCTAACCAAATACGCATGTCCTGGCGGACCTCAGCCGATAGTCTCGTGCGATGATGACCCTCCTTTAGGCCAACCATCGCTTGGGCAATTGAACGGGAAAAGGGGCGGGCCATTGGGATCACCCTCAGGGCAAAATTCAACTTCCCCACCAGTTGCTGCAATTGATGCAGCGTAACTTTAGCTGCATTTATACATACTTGCAGGGCTGCCCTGAATTTCGACACTTTGGCAGCTGGTAAACGAAAACAACCCTCACTAGAGTCCAACTCAATCCCCAGAAACTCGAGGCAAGTCGTGGGACCCACAGTTTTACCTGGTGCCAATGGCACGCCAAATTGACCCATTAACACACAAAAGTCAGCCAAGGCCCGGCCGCATTCGTCATCCCCGGCGGCCCCAAGGAACAGAAAGTCATCAAGGTAATGCATTACATTTCGGAAACCCGTTTTCTTCGTGAAGACCCATTGCAAAAAACTACTGAAATTCTCGAAATATGCACAAGATATAGAGCACCCCATCGGCATACACCTATCCATGTAATACGAACCTTGAAACATGAATCCCAGAAGACCCTGGTCGTCTGGGTGTACCGGGAGCAATCGGAACGCTGACTCGATATCTGATTTCGCCATCAGCGTCCCGGGCCCCAGGCGATTCAAAATGGCTACGGCTTCATCGAATGATGCGTACCGCACCGAACATACCTCTGGATCAATTGCATCGTTTACAGAAAGACCATGAGGAGCTGATAAATTATGAATCAATCGAAACTCACCTGGGTCCTTCTTGGGGACCACCCCTAAAGGAGAACAGACAAAATTCTGTACCGGGGGTACACTAAACGGGCTGGCGACCCGACCTCGGGCAACCTCTTTCCGGATCTTATCCTGCACTACGGTCGTATGCTGCAAGACGGAAAGTTGATTTTTGCACGTCCCGACACCCTGAAAGTCCCCTACCGGGATGCGGAAACCATATGAAAAACCGTTCCGAAGCACCCCAGCAGAAGTACGATCCGGGTATTCACTGAGCCAGGGAATCATCGCCAAGGTATCAATCGGGGTTGGTAAAGGCGCCCCTCGGACTGGATTAGACCTGTTTGGCGCCTCCTCTACCCCCATTCTCACCCGTTCTGGCTCTGCACGAGGACTCAGGATGGGGCGACCCGCAACTACTACATTCATGCTTGAACTTGCACGATCCCTGGGGCCTAGTACATTTACCTTTGTTAAAATTGAAACAGAAACCCCTTTTCCCTGTATTGCCGGCAGGTCTCGAGTAATCGTCGGTACCCGCACCTGACCGAAAGGGCGTCCCTGCATATTGGCGGGAGGACTCGCCAACATTGCCCCCCACCAACGGCATTTTCAACATTCCTGATTCTTTCATCTTATCCCATGTTAAAGAATCATAACAGTCCCAGGTTAAACTTTTGTTATGCTCCATCGCCTTCCTGAAAAGGTTATCATAACAGAACCAATGGTTACCTTGGTGCGATGTCGAGTACCCCATAATTCGTGACTGATAAACTGGAAACTCAGGAAGCAATTCAGGCCTACGTTCCCCCAAAATCGACGTAAAAATTCCCCATGCATTGCCCCAGTTGCCAATATTCTCATTCACTTTAAAGGCGGCCATTTTTGCGCGCCAAACACTCGGATGCATTAGATCCTTTTGACCCTTAACAGTTTCAACCTCATAATGATCGACAAGCAGAGAGAAAATATTCACGTATTCTCCCGCCCAAATCTTTTCCTTTATTGCCAAAGGAACATGTTGCCCCAATTTTTCTCTACGGGAGGGTGCTGACTCATCCCTCGCGATCGGCAATGGCCGCTTACCTGCACCGGACGCTGCTTCCGCCACTCGTGGCTTGTCTATCACTGCAGCCGGCGCGGGCACCTTGGCTGCATCTCGTTTCTCACGTAACTGTTTCATCAGTGCTTGTGCCTCGGCAGCCGTGGCGCCCTCGCTACTGTCGCCCAACCACGCTGCTAGCTGTGCCGCCAACTCGGGAGGCATATCCTCAGTGGATGTCGGGGTGACCACAACGGGAATCGGATTCCCCTCCCCCGGTACCGGGGCTGGCGCCTCGAGCGGGGCACTGGGAACCGGGACGTCTCCCCCGGCTGGTCCCCTTCTTGGCCTCTTGGGCTTCCCTCCAGGAACTGCTCCAGCCGATGGACGCCCCGATCCCCCCTCCCCGTCTCGCTCCGCCATCCGCTTCTTTATTTCGGACATCTCCTTCACGAGGACCCGAACCATCTGGTCAGTCGTCATTCTCTTCGCGCCTTTCTTGGGCATCTCTCCGACAAAGTATCTGGAAGACAAAAAGAAAGATCAAAACGCTCAAAATTGGCTCTTCGTTCCGTCTCGAGCTCACGTGCAGCGAGGAGGTGCAGCTTCAGAGCACAAGAACAAGAGGACGTCTTCTGGTCTTGCGTCCCTTTTATCCGTCTTCAGGGCGGGCGTAAACCCGCCCCTGCCTGCCCCGAGGGCGTGGCTGGCTGCGTCAGTGTCTAGGCCAGCCCACTCTAGGGCGGGAAAAGGCGCGCCCCGGCTACGCCGCTTCGGGCATACCAGCCGAGACGCGCCTCCCGCCCAAAAATGGCTTCCCGGGGGGATCGAGGCACTCAGCCATACGTTCGGGGGGACCGAGTGGTCGCCCCTTTCCATCCGTTAGCTAAACAAGGTGTCATGTGACACTTATAAAACAGTATACAGATATAGTGCTTAGAAAGCGTTGTTATGTATCATTGTGACATGTAACATAACCCTTGGTAAAAAGCAAGAAACACATTAACATATCATACCTGTTAGTCCTGTTATTTACAACCTTGTTTTTTAGTTACATCAACAGAGAAATCTACTAGGATAGCTTTTAAGAATAGCAACTTTTAACCATAAATGAAACTGTGCTTGTTGTTATACATAAACCAAACAAAGCAGTAACATCAACAGAGAAATTTACCATGATAGCCTTTAAGAATAGCAACTTTTAACCAGAAATGAAACTGTGCTTGTTGTTATACATTAGCCAAACAAGGCATCATGTTACAGTTATAAAACAGTATGCAGATATGGTACTAAAAAGCGTTCTTTTATGTACCATTGTAACTTGTAACATAACCTTTGCTAACAAATAGTAACACATTAACATATTATACCTGTTAGTCCCTGCTATTTACAACCTTGTGTTTTATAGTAACATTAACAGAGATATCTACCAGGAAAGCTTTTAAGAATAGCAACTTTTAACTATAAATGAAACTGTGCTTGTTGTTATACATAAGCCAAACTTGTCAGTAACATCAACAGAGTAATCTACCAGAATAGCCTGTGCTGTTGTTATACATAAGCCAAATTTAACAGTAACATTAACAGAGTAATCTACCAGGATAGCCTTTAAAATGGCAACTTGTAACCATAAATGAAACTTTACTTATTGTTATACATAAGCCAAACAAGGCATCATGTGACACTTATAAAACAGTATGCAGATATGATACTTGAAAAGCGTTGTTTTATGTATCATTGTGACATGTAACATAACCCTGGCTAACAAAGAAGAAACACATTTATATATCACCTGTTGGTCCATGCTATTTACAACCTTGTTTTTTAAGTTACATCAACAGAGACATTTATCAGGATAGCCTTTAAGAGTAGCAACTTTTAACCAATCTACATTTGGATTGTGTCTTCTTTTTTTTAAAATCATGCTGTAATAACATATGTTAATACACGTTGTTATAATCATATTAAATAAAGGTGCCCATATTTTTTCAACATAAAGTATTTTGAAAATATGCAATGTAACATTATGTTACTAACTCAAAGTAGTAATTTGAAGCTATAATCAATTGTAAGGTGGCTTTAATATAGTACAATATCTTAAGCACCAACAAGACATATATTAGTAAGTAATTATATTTTTGTATAAATGTCCTTTTTTGCAAACCAGTCCATAAATAGTAAAAACATTAAAAGTAAGCTTTATAAGATGCTTTAAGTTTTCTTAATAAACAGGAGAGCAATCAGGAAGCATGTACTTAGAAAGAAAAAGAACATTAAATTGCTTATCAATATTGGTACTGCAGAATATAAATTATGAGAGTCAGTGCTAGTGCAGAGTGTAGGTTAGTAGTGCAGTGTATAGATTGGTAATATAGAGTGGTAATTTGTATTGGCAAGTGCAAAGTGCATAGTGGTGGTAAATAGTTATAATGTAGTGTCTCAGTGTAGAGTGGCAGTGCAGAGTGGCAGTGCTGAATGGAAGTGTTAAGTGGCAGTGCAGAGTGGCAGTGCAGAGTGGCAGTACAGAGTGGCAGGCGCAGAGTGGCAGTGCAGAGTGGCAGTGCAGAGTGGCAGTGCAAGGTGGCAATGCAGAGTGTTAGTGCAGAGTGGTAATGCAGAGTATTTATAAAGACTGGTAATGCATAGTGTAATGCGGTGTGGCAGTGCAGTATGATAGTGCATACTGGGCAGTTGTAGTGAAGAGTGTAGAGTTGTAGTGCAGAGTAAAGAGTGGTAGTGCAGAGTGGAGAGTGTTAGTGCATGTGGAGAGTGGTAATGTAGAGTTGAGAGTGTTTCTGTTGAGTGTGGAGTTATAATGTGAAGTTGCAGTGGTAGTGCAGAGTGATAGTGCAGAGCGCATAGTTAAAATGCAGAGTGCAGATTAAGAATGCAGAGTGCAAATTAATGATGTGTAATGCAGATTATTACTTCAAAGTGCATGGTGGTAATGCAGGGCACAGTGTAGTAATACAGAGCGCAGATTGAGGATGCAAAGTGCAAATTGATTATGTAGTGTGCAAAGTGGTAATGCAGAGTATAAAGTAATAATGAAGAGTAGTAATGCAAAGTCGTAGTGCAAGGTGGTATTGTAGAGTGAATATGCAGATAGGTAAGTGGTGTTTTAGAGTGTAGAGTGGTAATGCAGATAGAGAATGGTATTGTAGAGTTGTAGTGTAGAGTGAAAGTGGTAATGTAGATTGGAGAGTGGTAATGCAGTATTGTACATTATAATGCTGGTTTGTAGTGCAGAGTAATAGTGCATACTAAAGAGTTATAGTTAAGAGTTTAATGTGGTAGTGCAAAGTGCATTTTAGTAGTGCAGAGTGTTGGTAGTACAGCAGTGTGCTGTTTGGTAGTGCAGAGTAGTGTATAGACTGGTTGTGCAGGGTGGTACTGCAGAGTGGGTGTGCAAAATTGTAGTACAGGGTGGTAATGCATAGTGGTTGCGCAGATATGTAGTGCAGGGTAGTAATTGAGAGTGGTACTGCAGAGTAGTAATGTACAGTAGTATTGCAGAGTGTATTGTGATAATGCAGAGTACCTGAACTTTACTCTATCAAATGCTGTGTTAACATTTTCCTATGTACTGACTATAATGTTATTATGTGTTTGTAATGTGCATACTATGCATAATATCTTCCCTGTCAACATTAGTTGTTGTAGTAATTTTGTGTAATATGCAATAATAATATGCTTTCCTTTATTTATTATTTAATTAGCCAATGATGCTGTTATCTAATGTATCTAAAATTAGCATTTGTTTTGTATACACCTCGTTGTTATTATTTTATAATGTAATTATTTTAAATTAGCACTTTATGTAATGCAGTTGTAACAGTTAATTGCCATACTTTGTTTGGTAATTTCCCACCTGGGGTGTTTTATACGTGGTAACTTTTGTAATGCCCGTATGTTGCTAGTGCTTGTACCCAAGGCTTCCTTTAAACGCATGCCAAGTATTTATCGAAAGGGAACAGTTTGATAGTAGTTATTTTGTATTGTCAATTTAATATATTTTATATAAATGGGTTTCGTAAAATAAATGCAATATTAAAACTAATTTTTTTTAATGTTTTATTTTATTTATTTATTTGAAGCTTATAAAGCGCACGGCTACCTCCGGCGGAAGTGTACCGGCGCTAAGATTACATAAGAGTCCCCAAAAAGAGTAAACCAAGGATGCATCACAATCAGGAAAAAGAAAATACTGAACCTAGGAGAACTGCCGCCCTAATGCATAGTGAACAACCAGGTCTTGAGTTGGCGTCGAAAGGCTGGCTCGGAGTCAGAGAACCTGAGATCAAGAGGAAGGCTATTCCAGAGCTTGGCGGCAGTGACGGTGAAAGATCTGACGCCACTACGAGAAAGCCTAAATCGTGGCACCGTCAGAAGACGCAAGCTATTAGATCTCAGGTGTCTAACTGACGAAGAGAACATAAGACGTTTTCTCAGATAGAGAGGGCCGATTCCATGGATTGCTCGGAATGTCAGAGTCAGAATTTTAAAATCAATGCGACGGGCTATGGGAAGCCAGTGGAGCTCATCCCGGTAGGTCCTGACCGAGGTACGAGCGGGGATATTACCAATGAGCCGAGCTGCCGCGTTCTGGACAATTTGCAGGCGGTCAATTAGGTATAGGGGAGCACCTGCATATAGACTATTCGCATAGTCTAGATGAGTGGTAATAAGTGCCTGGATGACTGTTTTGCGAGATGATTGAGGGAGGTAGGGGAAAATTTTTCTGATCATTCACATTTTGGAGAAACAAGCACCTACTACTTTGTTGACTTGGACCCTTCCAGACAAAGCGTTGTCAAAGGTGAAACCAAGGTTACGAGCCGCTTGTACAGGAGAGGGGGGAGGATTCAAAACAGTGGGCCACCAAAGATTTGCAGGAGGGGGAGATTTCTTGCTGAAAAAGAGAACCTCCGTTTTGTCGGTGTTAAGGGCAAGGTGATTGGATGCCATCCATGTGCAAATATTGCCAAGGCAGTTTCTAAAGTTGGAAAAGAGGGAGTCAGAGTGGTCTCTAAAGGAGAAAACAAGCTGAGTATCGTCAGCATAAGAGACCACTCTGACACCCCAAGACTCAACTACCTTGGCAAGAGAAGCCACATAGGCATTAAACAATAAAGGGCTCAAGGCCGAACCCTGGGGCACTCCGCACAGGAGGGGTTTGTCCTCAGATTCAAAAGGGTGCAACGTAACCCTCTGAGATCGACTGGACAAAAAAGATTTAGTCCAGGCCAGCACTGTGCCTCCTACCCCTAACTGTTGTAGACGGGTGGCAAGTATATTATGGGATACAGTATCGAATGCAGCGGATAGGTCGAGGAGGACCAACATGGCCTCCTCGCCCCTATCCACTGATTCCCTAATGATCTCAGAGACTTCTACCAGCGCCGTCTCAGTGCTGTAACCGGTTCTGAAACCGGACTGGGAGTCATGTAGGAGCTGGTTAGATTCTAGATACTGCTCCAACTGTTTCTGTACCACCTTCTCCAAGATCTTAGCAGGTTTGAGCAGGAGCGATATGGGCCGATAGTTGCTAAATTGGAGGGGGTCAGCACCAGGTTTCTTCAGTATGGGAATTAGCCTGGCCTGCTTCCACACTGAAGGAAACTGTCCGCAGGACAGGGAGGTATTCCAGATGGAGAGAAATGGATTTACTAGAACAGGGGCAAGAATGCCCATGACTTTAGCCGGGACTGGGTCCAGAGGGGAACCAGACTTTACGCTGTGTAGCAGAGACAGCGCAAGGTCCGGAGTCAGCTCATTAAAATAATTGAAAGAACAGGGAGTAGAACATGGATTATCTTCAAGGAAATTAGAAGATACCGTAGCAAAGGAGGAGGAGAGTTTGACTATTTTCTCCTGGAAGTAGTCCGAGAGTCCATTACACAGATCTTGAGTGGGGATACATTGGGATTTTGAAGCCGGGGGATTTACAAAGTCTTTCACAATGGAGAAAAGAGTTTTGGAGGAATTATGCGCCTGATGAATGAGAGTGGAAAAGTACGTTCTCATAGAGGAGCGTTTCAGTTTGTGGAAATGGTTCTGGGCCGATTTATAGGCCAGTTTGGCTAGAGGGTCATAATCCTGTCTCCATTTACGTTCCAACTGCTTACACTTGCTTTTCTCCTCACGAAGCGAAGGAGAAAACCAAGGAGCAGAGGGACGAGAATTGGAAGAAGTGAGTGGAACAAAAGGGGCAACAGAGTCAAGAGCAGCGCAGAGAGTCGAATTAAATCTAGTGGTCTCTGTATCAAGATCTTCTAGCTGATTGAGTTGGAAATGTAGGTGGGTTTCCAAGGAGTCACAGGTTACCTTGGCCCATTTCCGACCTCTGACTCTGTTAAGAGGGGTAGGGGAGGGAGGGGGAGGGGCCGTGAAGGTAAATGGAATCAGAAAATGATCTGTCCAAGTAATGGGAATCGGAGGGGAAGAGGAAATGCCAGGATGGTTGGAAAAGATGAGATCAAGTGTATGGCCTGCAATATGGGTGGGACCAATAACTAATTGGGGCAAGGTAAGTCCAAGTAAAGCTTCTAGCAGGAAGGAGGCTTGTGAGCAAGAGGGGTTATCGATATGGAGGTTAAAATCTCCCAATACAGTAAAATGGGAATGTTTGAGAGAATAATCTGCAATAGAATGCGTCAAAGCATGTAGAGAGGAGGACGTCGCAGAGGGGGGGTTGTAGACCAATATGCCTGCACAGATAGTGCAAGCGGTGTCCACAACCGTAAAATATGCGGCTTCAATGAGGCCGAGATTGGGAATTATCGTAAGATTAAGTTTAAAATGTGATTTGGCAATTACCGCAAGACCTCCTTAGAGTTGTCTCGGTTAATACCAGTAAAACAATAACCGGGGGGAGTAGCAAGGTGGATGTCTGGTTTGGAAGAATCTTTGATCCATGTTTCAGTAAGAAACAAGAAGTCCCATTTATGGGTGTCGAGTGATAACCAGATATCAGAGGCGTGAGCAGGAAGGGATCTGCAATTGATTAATGCCGCTTTTAAAATGGTAGGGGGCTGGCCTTTGACAATCACGGGAGTTAGAGGTGTTTTAGATATCATAGGGAGACTGTTGGCCAGCGCTCGATATTATGCTACGGTTGATTTTAGTACCGTGTTCAGCAGCCAATCATATTTGTTGATTTGCATCACGTGATGCAACGTTATGTGATGCAACGTGCTAATTGACGTAAGGTACGTAAAATCTTTAGTACGAGTGCCCTGGCTTGTGACGGAGTCGGACTGTTCCCGATGTTATTCGTAATCGTAAGTAATATGTGTTTTTTATGTTACTAGTGTTTTAAATGCATGCATTAGATACTATATAATATTTGAACGTTAATGCGTTTTCAAATTTTTACTTTAATTATTTTTGCTTGTCTCAAATTTGAGGGAGATATACCGAAATAAGATGTTTACAGCATCGCATGTGTTAATTTAGTTCAAATAAAATGCGTGCTAAAAAATATTCAGTATGGTGTTTTTGAGTTTTATTAATAAGGTGTATTTTGGTATTGCTAATGTTTTTGTGCTTTTGTGTGATTACTGGCGTATCACAATATTGCTTACTTCTTTAAATTGTATTGTATGGTAACTATATATGCAAAGAGTTTACATGTAAGTTGTTTTATTTAAATACAATATTTTAGGGTTTTAGTACGTTATTGAGATGCATTTATTACAGTATGTCGATGCTTTTGAGAATTTTTACTAATGAGTTATACAGTGGTTAATATTTTATGTAAGGGTTTCTTGTGTATATATAGCATAGTAAGCAACTTTATTTTTAAAATTAAACGCAAATGAATGTTTTCCCCACTACATTGTGATTAGCAAAGTTAGTTGTAAAAATAGAAGCATATGGCAATGCTTGTTTAAATACTAGCAGTTATTTTTTTCAGATGCAGTTTTTTACATGCATTTAAAGATGCATTAGTTATAATTGCTGTCTGTTAGAAAATGCTTTTAAATAATTACGTGTAAATTGGTTTCCTATCAATTAACGCCTGACCTGCGTTGTTTAATACTATTTTATTTGTCTGTAATGCTTTCACATTGTGTTAAGATATCTGACTCAGGTTCAGTCTAGGCTGCATATAATATTTACAGAAGAGAAGAATTTAGTTTAAAGGACATTAGTCAGCATATTATAAAAAATAAATTAGTTATCATTGCTCTACATGTTATTTATGTGCATCTTGTCAACCTGCTAAGTCCAGCATTTTTTTTAGTGTGTATTATATGACGGTGCTAACCAGAATATTTCTGATACAGAAACGTTGTTTTGTCTTTTTAAAATGCGAGTTATTTACATGTTTCCGTATAGTATGGCAGTTTTGGGATTATTGCAAACTGTTTCGACTTGCGGTGTTTAACTATTTTATTTTAAAGTAATTCTTTTACATTGCGTTAGTATATTTAACCAAGTCTTTATCTAATCTGCATTCTAATAATTGCAAAAAAAAACAGAATTTAGTTTAAAGGCTCTAGTAAGTATATTACAAGTATTAAATTAGCCATTATTACTCTACGTGTTATTAATGCACATATAGTTAACATGCTAAGTTTAATATTTGTTTTGTGTGTATTACAAGAGAGTGCAAACCAGAATATTAGTGATACAGAAACGTACTGTGCTATGTGCGAATTGCGAGTATTTTACATGTTTGTAGAGTATGGCAGTTTTAAGATTATTGCAAACTGTTCGGTTTAGCGGTATTTAACTATTTTATTTGTGTGTGATGCTTTTACATTGTGTTACTATATCTAATCTAGGCTCTCTCTAAACTGCATAATAGTAATTACAAAAAAGAACAATTTAGTATAGAGGACTGGAGTCTGTATATTACAAGTATTAAATTAGCTATCATTGCTCTACGTGTTATTAATGTGCATTTGGTTAACATGCTAAATCCAACATTATGTTTGCTGTGTGTTACGAGAGGTTGCAAATTAGATATTACTTATAAGCAACGTTCTTTGCTCTGTGCGTAATGCGAGTGTTTTACATGTTTCCTTATATTATGGCAGTTTTGAGATTATTGCAAATTGTTCCGACCTTCGGTATTTAATACTATTTTATCTGTGTGTAATGCTTTTACATTGTGTTACTATATCTAATCCAGGCTTCCTCTACCCTGCACTATAATAATTACAGAGAAGTAGAATATAGTTTAAAGGACTGAAGTTGATATATTAGAAGTTTTGATTAGCCATCATTGGTCTGTGAACAATGCGTATATGGTTAACATGCTAAGGCTAATATTGGTCCTTGGTGTATTTCAAGAGGATGCAAATTAGAATATTACTGATACAAGAACGTACTCTGTGCGTAATGCGAGTGGTTTACAAGTTTACGTATAGTATGGCAGTTTTGGGATTATTGCAAACTGTTTATATGTGAATAATGGGTATAATTTGTGTACGATGTTCCTTTAAATAAATGCTACGTAAATCTTTTATTGTTAATGTATTTCGTATAAAAAACATATACGCATGTTTAAGCACGTAACATCAAATTATAAATGGCGTCGTTTATTGTTGCGTGGCGCTACGTTTGTAAAAGCCTTGCATGTATTTAGTGACGTCTTTTCTATTAGCCAATTACTTTTGCCGCTTTTTGGACGTAATGCAACGTGCAGTTTGACGTACAGTACGCTAAGTCTATACTGCGATTTCTACTCTTTGCCGAAGATTTCAATTCTTTGCAATGTGAATATTGATAGTAAGTAATATATTTTTTTACTTACGTTGGTATTTAAATGAATGCATGGAGTTGATATGCATGTAAGCGTTGTTCAAATGCTAATAATCGGTATTATTTGTCTACGATGTTCCGTTAAATATATGCTCCGTGAATGTTATATTTAAGGTATATTTTAAAAAACAAATACGCATGTGTCTTTACACGTTAAATTATATTAACAATGGTGATTTTTATCGTACCGTGGCGTTACGTATTTAAAAGCCTCGCTTGTATTGAACTAACGTATTTTCTAACAGCCAATCACTTTTGCCGTATTGTATCACGTGATGCCACATGAGGATCGACGTATTGTACGTTAAGTCTTTACTGCTATTTCCGGACTTTGTTGAAGATTTCAACTGTTCGAAATGTTAATATTAATAGTAAGTAATATATATTTTTGGTTTATATCGCTATATAAATGGATGCATGAGGTAACTGTACATTAAATAGTAATTTGTAAGTGTTGTTCCAAAGTAATGTTTTTTCGCGCATATTTAGATGCATGCGTACGTAACTGCTTTTTAAGTCTTAATAAAATGCTTTTTAGATAATTATATAAGCAATTACTTTTTAAATCTCGAATAAATTTTGGCAGCATGTGAAGTACAATTTAAAAATGGCATTAGGTAAATTGCTTCGTACAACGAAGCATGCCGTAAAGTTTTGAACGATGCAATGCTTGTAAATTGCATTTCTTAAAGTGAATTGCATGTACATTGCCATGCGTTTCAAATATAAATACATAGCGACCTGCATTTTTTTTACTTTATATACCAAAGCTTATCGAAATATTAGTTGTTGCGTTAGCAAGTTTGCTATTCATAATGTAATCTGTATTTAATATACCAACAAATCAATTGGTGCTGCTGTGTCTTTAAAGCGTATGTCACATTACGTAAAGTGACTTTCACACGAACGTGCGAATAAATGTTTTCAAAATAGCAATGCTTGTAATTATATCAGACGTTTAACGAAGCATGCCGTAAAGTTTTGAACGATGCAATGCTTGTAAATTGCATTTCGTTAAGTAAATTGCATGTACATTGCCATACGTTTCAAATATTAATACATAGCGACCTGCATTTGTTTTACTTTATATACCAAAGCCTATTGAAATATTAGCTGTTGCGTTAGCAAGTGTGCTATTCATAATGTAATCTGTATTTAATATACCAACAAATCAATTGGTGCTGCTATGTGTTTAAAGCGTGTGTCATATTACGTAAAGTGACTTTCAGACGAACGCGCGAATAAATGTTTTCGAAATAGCAATGCTTGTAATTATATCAGACGTTTATTTATATTTTCCGTGAAGCATTTTGTACATATTGCTACTTTATGTATGCTTCCACAATATCTTATGTATAAAGTTACATAAAAATAGACATGCATAGCACTGTACTATATATATAAAAGCTTGTTCAAAGATTGCCTGCTGGGCGTTTTCTACATTTTTAAAGTATTATTAATCGCAGATATATTAGCTGTTGTGTCATCAGGTTTGCTATCAAAATTGTAATCTGTATTTAGTTTAACCAACAGATAAACTGGTGCTGCTATGTTTTCAAAGCGTATTTTGCATTACGAAAAGTGCCTTCTACACAAACGCGCGAAGAAATGTTTTTAAAATAGCAATGCTTGTCATTATATCGACATCTTTATTTATATTTACTTGATGATTTTTTTACTGATTGCTACTTTATGTATGCTTGCAAAATATATTATAAACTTACGCAGAAATAAATATGCATAGTACTGTATCATATATAGCCAAGCTTGGTGAAAGATTGAGTACTGGGCGATTTTGACTTTTCTTAAGTATTATTAATCGCAACGTAATTGTAAATAACGGTTTAACAGGTACTTTTATGTTAAGTATCGTACGCAGTTTTGGGAATGCGTATGCGAACATTAATAAAGATTCTATGTCTTGCTAATGTTTAGTGCCAATGTAAATGTTGCATATGCGAATTGGAAGGAATATGCTAAGACGGCCCGTTTCATCTTGTTATTTTGCCCGCGTAAATATATAATATTACATACTGGTTATATCCTACTTAGCAAAATACTGCCAAACATAATACTTGCCCATTGTATATAACTTTTTAATAACTTTAATTTACCTTCAAAAGTAAAAATTATTTTTAAAGTGCGTAACCACTTACGTTTTATGATGTCCAAATTTGTTGTGTTTGTTCAAAAAATACGCTTTTATTTCCTGTAGTAGTAAACGCTTCAGCCAAGTACTCCAAGTAATATTGCTGTAAGAAAAACGTTGCAAATAATTATAAGCACGTACACATAAGAAATTATAGCTTTAAATAACATTTTAAAGTAGGACGGGCATAGTAATTACTAAGCACATTAATTAAAATATGCTTTCGTTGTTTAAGTAATTCTAATGTAATAATCTCATATGTATGCTATTCCTAAATTATGTAAAGACATATTATTATTGCTTTCTTTACCAAAAAGTCATTTAAGTCAAAAGAAGCTTACCTTTTTAATAGCAATCTGGAAATAATTGCAAATGTTTGCAAATGCGTAGGCGAAGTATAGGAATAATCACAGAGCAAAATCCAAATAACGTTCGATTACGCCGAGTAACAAAGTCTGTACCAACTCTTTCGGCTTTCAGTTTAAGTAGGATGTTGTTATCTGATAAGAGTCTCCTAGGGCAATAAAATGCAAAGGGTGGTTGAAAAAAAAATGCATAGGGTTAGTGAGAAAATGGGTAAGTGTGAGAAAGGCTGTTTGCTCATTGTTAATGGGAACGAAAAGGGCAAAGGCGAACGTTAAAGTTGTTGCAGTTTCGTTTCTTCAAATGGAAGTATATTTTAGGAAATCAAAGTTAGTTTCTTTTTATTAAAAGTATACATTTATTCGCTATCAGTATATTATTAAATATGCTCTGTTCGTAAATAATATGCAAACAGCAATAAAATATAACATGTAAATACATCGTGTATATATATAGTCCTATTTGCATTTAATATGTACAGTGAAATTGCTGTTCATTGATTAAAAGTCTACACGTTTTCACATTTCTTTACGTCTAGATAGTCACACACACGTTCTTTTTTATAAAATTAATAATATACTTGCATTGTGTATGTAATACCTGTTATTGCTGATTATTTAATACATTATATGCCCTGTATGTATGATTACATTACTGTTTTGTGATTTTGTATAATTAATGTGACAATATAAACTAATACACATAATGCTACATATTGGGAGGTACTAAAGTTAATTAAGGAAATTTGAAAAGATACAGGATTGATGTCTTTAAAGTGTTAATGCAGAGTGGTACTGCACGATAGTAGTGTAGAGTGGTAGTGTACAAGTAGTGATGTAGTGTAGAGTGGCAGCGCAGAGTGGCAGCGCAGAGTGGTAGCACAGAGTGGTAGCGCAAAGTGGTAGCGCAGGGTGGTAGTGCAGAGTGGTAGCGCAGAGTGGTAGCGCAAATTGAAAGTGCAAATGCAGATTGAAATTGCACAATGCATGTTTGTAATATACATGTAAAATAGTAATGCAGAGTGGTAATGCACAATAGTAGTGTGGTAGTGCAGAGTGGTAGTGCAGAGTAGTAGTGAACAATAGTAGAGTGGTAGCGCAGAGTGGTAGCGCAGAGTGGTAGCGCAGAGTGGTAGCAGAGTGGCAGCGCAGAGTGGCAAAGAGAGTGGTAGCACGGAGTGGTAGCCAAAGTGAGAGTGCAGAATGCAGATTGAAATCGCACAATGCAAATCTGCTGAAAACATGTAAAATAGTAATGCAGCATGGTAATGCACAATAGTATTGTTGTAGTGCAGAGTGGTAGTGCAGAGTAGTAGTGAACAATTGTAGAGTGGTAGCACAGAGTGGTAGTACAGAGTGATAGCGCAGAGATGTAGCGCAGAGTTGTACCAGAGATGTAGTGGACAGTGGTAGCGCAGAGTGGTAGCACAGAGTGGTAGCACAGAGTGTTAGCGCAGAGTGTTAGCGCAGAGTGGTAGCGCAGAGTGGTAGCGCAGAGTGGTAGCGCAGAGTGGTAGCGAAGAGTGGTAGCGCATAGTGGCAGCTCAGAGTGGTGGCGCAGTTTGAGAGTGCAAAATGCAGACTGGAATTGCACAATGCAAATTTGTAGAAAACATGTAAAATAGAAATGCAGTGGTAATGCAGAATAGTATTGTGGTAGTGCAGAGTGATAGTGCAGAGTAGTAGTGAACAATAGTAGAGTGGTAGTGCAGAGTGGTAGTGCAGAGTGGTGGTGCAGAGTAGTGGTACAGAGTGGTGGTGCAGAGTGGTGGTGCAGAGTGGTGGTGCAGAGTGGTGGGGCAGAGTGGTGGTGCAGAGTGGTGAGGCAGAGTGGTGGAGCAGAGTGGTGGGGCAGAGTGGTGGGGCGGAGTGGTGGGGCGGAGTGGTGGGGCGGAGTGGTGGGGCGGAGTGGTGGGGCAGAGTGGTGGGGCAGAGTGGTGGGGCAGAGTGGTGGGGCAGAGTTAAGAGTGGTAGTTGAGTTGTAGTGGAAATTGGAGAGTGGTAGCAGAGAGTTGTAGTGGAAAGTGGAGAGTGGTAGCGGAGAGTTGTAGGGCAAAATAGAGAGTGGTAGCGGAGAGTTGTAGGGGAAAATAGAGAGTGGTAGCGGAGAGTTGTAGTGCAAAATAGAGAGTGGTAGTGGAGAGTTGTAGTGCAAAGTGCAGAGTTGTTGTACAGAGTGTTAGGACAGAGTGCAGAGTTGTAATGCAGAGTGTTAGGGCAGAGTTCAGAGTTGTAATGCAGAGTGTTAGGGCATAGTGCAGAGTTGTACTGCAGAGTGTTAGGGCAGAGTGCAGAGTTGTAGTGCACATTGGTAATGCATAGTGGTACTGCAAAGTAATAGTGCAGAGTGCACATAAAGAATTTAATGGTAGTGCAGAGTACAAATTGTGACAGTGATAGTACAGAGTGTAGATTAGTATTACACAGTGCAGATTGATACTACAGTGTGTACATTGGGAATTCAAATTGTAGACTAATAGTGCATGGTGCAGATATGTAGTGCAGTGTGCATAGTAATCTGCAGAGAATAGAGTGTTGTGTAAAAGTGTAGTGCAAAGTGGTATTCCAAAGTGGTAATGCAGAGTTGTAGTCAAGTGTTAGCTTTGCATATATGCGACACCTTAGTTGTTTTACTAGATGCAATGCATAGTTGCACTTGGTAATGCATATTGCAAATTGCACAGTGGTAGTGCAGAGTTGTAATGCAGATTGTTAGTGCAGGCTGGTAGTGCAGACTGGTAGTGCAGACTGGTAGTGCAGAGTGGTAGTGCAGACTAGTGGTGCAGAATGCATAGTGGTAATGCGGAATGCAGAGTGTATTGCAAAGTAGTAGCACAAAGTAACATCACCCCGTTTTAAGGGCTTAATATAAGCTTCCTGGCCTTGGGGATCGTTAAGCAGCAAAAGTTTCTGTTTAAAGATAAACAGGAAAATGCAAAATCAAGTAGTTGGTAGCAACTTAGACTCAAAAGCATAGAGGTGTGTGTAGTTAAGAAAGATGGGACAATGCATTGTTTGGAGATAGTAATCCGATGTGTAGTAATAGAATAACAGGGTTCATGTTCATATGGCTGAGATACCCGCCACCCCCTCTCAACACAATCCCCAAGAATGGGAAACCGGAAACAGTTCTGAACTTTTGGAAGGCGGGAGGGAGTTACCCTCCCGGCCGTATTTATTAAAAATATGAAACAAAATTAAAACATTAAAATAACAGTTTCATATCATGTACAATTTCATTTCCACATTCCGATGTTTTGGCTAACCTGAACACATTTCTAATACAAAGGTTCTCCTAGCCGATACTAACATCCTTACAAATGCATTTCAAATTGAAATTGTACATCCTAACGTTAAGGGCCAACGGCAAGGTCGTAACCGGTGTCAGATCCCTAAACCAGAACTCCCCCCTCATTTGCGAGGGGCGGCCGCACAGAGGACTGCACCTCATGTGCACATACCAATTTCCCTTGTCTTGACGGGGGCCCCTGTTAACTCGACGCCATCTTAGTGGTCGTCCGAGGACTCGTGTGAGGTGTCTAGAAGGTAGCGTAGACCCCCCTCCCCACCCCACACAACTTACCACATCTGCCGTCGCAGATGTCCTGGCCCCGGGAAATTCCCAGGAGGGGCCCGTAGCCCCTCCTATCCAGGGAGGGGCCTTGACCGCCTTCCCTTTCCTTTAGGCGTCCCGTCCTTAGAAGGGACCGCCTCCCCGTTGAGGGGCCAATGGCCACCTCCCCCCGGGCGCTCCCATCCGTAATGGGTGACGCCCCCCCTAGGGATCTTCCAATGACTGCTCACCGATCATGACCTTACCGCCCGACCAAACAATAAATACGACAAAACTAATTACTAAAGAGGGAAAAGACAATTATACCTTAAGCAGTTCAAGTATAAACTCTCTAAAAACATTACTGATCAACTCTGATGCAAGTATTTAATAAAGCATGCTGCGAAGAATTATCCACTTTATTGCAAACCGAATCACAAACTTTATTCAGAACAACCTGTAAGAAAAACAACTACCACGTCAAATGACTTTATTTCAAAACAACTTGCTGTCCTCAGGGGCTGGTGGGTGGGTCAAAAATGGCTCTTCGTTCCGTCTCGAGCTCACGTGCAGCGGGGAGGTGCAGCTTCAGAGCACAGGAACAAGAGGATGCTTCCTTGGCTTATCGCTCCTTTTATTCTTCATCGGGCGGGCGTAAACCCGCCTCCTCCCGCCTCCGGGGGCGTGGCTGACGGCTTCAGTGTCTAGGACAACCCACTCTTGGGCGGGAAAAAGCGCGCCCCGGCTACGCCGCTTTGGGCATACCAGCCGAGACGCGCCTCCCGCCCAAAATGGCTTCCCGGGGGGATCGGGGCACTCCACCATACGTTCGGGGGGACCGAGTGGTCGCCCCTTTCCATATGGCTGAGATACCCGCCACCCCCTCTCAACACAATCCCCAAGAATGGGAAACCGGAAACAGTTCTGAACTTTTGGAAGGCGGGAGGGAGTTACCCTCCCGGCCGTATTTATAAAAAATATGAAACAAAATTAAAACATTAAAATAACAGTTTCATATCATGTACAATTTCATTTCCACATTCCGATGTTTTGGCTAACCTTAACACATTTCTAATACAAAGGTTCTCCTAGCCGATACTAACATCCTTACAAATGCATTTCAAATTGAAATTGTACATCCTAACGTTAAGGGCCAACGGCAAGGTCGTAACCGGTGTCAGATCCCTAAACCAGAACTCCCCCCTCACTTGCGAGGGGTGGCCGCACAGAGGACTGCACCTCATGTGCACATACCAATTTCCCTTGTCTTGACGGGGGCCCCTGTTAACTCGACGCCATCTTAGTGGTCGTCCGAGGACTCGTGTGAGGTGTCTAGAAGGTAGCGTAGACCCCCCTCCCCACCCCACACAACTTACCACATCTGCCGTCGCAGATGTCCTGGCCCCGGGAAATTCCCAGGAGGGGCCCGTAGCCCCTCCTATCCAGGGAGGGGCCTTGACCGCCTTCCCTTTCCTTTAGGCGTCCCGTCCTTAGAAGGGACCGCCTCCCCGTTGAGGGGCCAATGGCCACCTCCCCTCGGGCGCTCCCATCCGTAATGGGTGACGCCCCCCCCTAGGGATCTTCCAATGACTGCTCACCGATCATGACCTTACCGCCACAGGCCGGATAGTTGACCGGCTATCCGGACCCCCCACAAAACTCCTACCTAAAGGTCATGCTGTAAACTCTTTAACCAGGCTACGAGGTCTCCTATGAGTAACGAATTCCCCACCCGGGACAAATGGACCCCATCCTCTAGATACATATTGTCCCCCCTGATACAACCATGAGGAATCGAATGCAATGTACTTGTACGGAACAGTCTACCAAGCTTGTTATTCACCTTTTTCACAGAATGATTTATAGCAGACACTGAATTAGCCCCCCGCCACACCTTCCGTGGAATCATATGGGACCATGCAATCGTGCACCCTGGAACCCTTCTCGCCAACCAACTTACTGTGGATAGTATCGCCTCGAGAAGTAGTCGTCTACCAGTGGTCACCAAATCATTGCCCCCAAGATGCACTATGATTATAGATGGCGGTGACCTTGTCCGCCCTAACAAACCCTTGAAAAAAGGTTGAAACTGGTCAATACAGAGCCCGCCCCTTCCGTAGAAGGTCACCCTGTACCCGTATTCCCCAGCCATGTGAATCATGTCACCTGCTTTGAATACGTCCGCGGCACGCCTCACGTATGAGTGGCCCACGACCCACACCACTTTTTCCTCAGCCGGTGATCTTTGACCGGTGGTTCCCAGGTGTCGGGTCGACTGCACAGTCCGCCCCGCCTCGTAAGCTTGCGAAACTGTAAACCAAACAAAAACAAGAAGCGTGAGTACCTGATTTCGGCTTCACAACATGTGCAACCGCACATACCTTTTGTAACAATTCGAGGACCAACGCCCCAATTGTTTCACCTTTTCCACACTCAGACCCCTGGCTGTAGCCTCTGTAGCAGCCCCTATCCGGAAGGAATGGGTCCCAAACTCGCCCGGGTTCAAGCCGGCGGCCGAAATTGCCATTGCCAGCACCCGCTGGAACTGAAACCTCGTCAGTGGGGTGGCATCAGCGTGTCTCAACAAGGTCCCCCCCCATGATGCCGCCCTCTGCGCCAAATATTCCTCAACGCATACGACGGGGCACATGGGAGATCCGGGAATCCGATGGACTACAACGCTGTCCCCGATCGCACCCTGATCGGTCTTGGACCTGGCAAACGAGACAATCATCGTCTCCCCCTTAACTTGAATGTGCTCTCGGCACAGTCCCCCCCCCGTATCCTGCTTGTTTTTTGCCACCAGTTCGCTTACCCGCATAGCCCTATGGAATGCTAATGCAAAAGCGGCCCGGAATAACACTGTTTCTGACTGGGATGAACATGTCGCAGGGAGTACGGACAGTAACAGGGCCAACCTTTCCAGACCTATCGGGTGCCTTTCATCTACTCTGCGACCCTCAAGGCGTTGCCACCCACGCAGCGCTTTCTGCACTACGAAAGACGCTGTAGGGTCCTGGATACCATGAGCCCGTGCCATGAAGGAAATGGCGGCCCGATGCCTCTGGGCCGTGGCTACCGATTTGCCTGCCTCATGTAATGACAGCAAAAATGTATGACAAACTCTTCCTGGCCCCAAAGCTCCCCCCTAGCAGAACCCAAAAAGGACCAATAGGAACGGAACGCCCCTTCATAGGCCTTCCTTGTCCTGGGTGCTAAACTCTCTCCCACGAGGTTTTGTAGTTCGGGGCACCGAGAGACCAGAGAGCTTCGGGAAATGGTGCCGCCACCGGGTCCGCTGTGGGCAGAAAACCCCAGAAGGCCTGCATACGGAAACGAGAAAGCGCATCAGCAGCCTGATTCAGCACCCCTGGCACATGTCTCGCCCTAAAGAGCACGTTCAATTGCATACATAGTAAAACAATTTCTTTGAGCAATCTCAGAATCCATTTGCATCGTGCTGCCTGACTATTGATACACTCAACCACGGTCATGTTATCAGACCAGAACACCACAGAGTGATCCCGAAACCCCTCAGGCCATGTTTTCAAGGCCACCAGAATAGGGAACAGTTCGAGAAAAGCAATGTTACTTGTAAGCCCACACTCGTGCCACCATGACGGCCACGTTTGAGCCGACCAGTGATTACCGAATATGGCGCCAAAGCCTATACTCCCCGCCGAATCTGTCCACAGCCCCAACTCCTCGGAGGACACCGCCGGCTTGTTCCAGACAACCCGACCATTGAAATCCGCCAGGAATGCCAACCAAATGCGCATGTCCTGGCGAATCTCTGCCGAGAGCCTCGTGCGGTGGTGCCCCTCTTTAAGACCGACCATGGCTTGTGCAATCGAGCGGGAAAAAGGGCGGGCCATTGGCATTATTCTAAGGGCAAAATTCAACTGACCCACAGTCTGCTGCAATTGATGCAAGTTCACCTTAGTCTCCCTAATGCATGTTTCAAGCGAGGCCCTGAATTTCCGCACCTTTTCTTTGGGCAACCGGAAGCAACCTTCTTCGGAATCAAGCTCTATTCCAAGAAACTCGAGCGAAGTTGATGGCCCCACAGTCTTACCTGGCGCCAATGGCACACCAAACTGACTCATCAGACCACAAAATTCTTTTAAAGCCTGTGCACATTCTGGGTCCCCGGCTGCCCCCAGGAACAGAAAATCGTCAAGATAATGCATAACATGCTGAAACCCCGTCATTCTTGTGAATGCCCATTGCAGGAAACAACTGAATTTCTCAAAATAAGCACAAGATATGGAGCATCCCATTGGCATACATTTATCCATGTAATAGCGCCCCTGAAACATAAAACCAAGGAGACGCTGATCGTCTGGGTGTACCGGGAGCAACCGGAACGCTGACTCGATGTCTGATTTGGCCATCAGCGCTCCGGGCCCCAGGCGATTCAACATGGCGACGGCATCATCGAAAGATGCGTACCGCACCGAACACCCCTCCGGGTCTATCGCATCGTTCACCGAAAGACCTCTCGGAGCTGACAAGTTATGTATCAATCTAAACTCACCCGGGTCCTTCTTGGGGACCACTCCCAAGGGCGAACAAACAAAATTAGGAACTGGTGGCATGTCGAATGGTCCGGCAACCCGACCCCGGGTCACCTCTTTCCCAATCTTCGCTTGTACCACCGCCGTATTCTGCAGGACCGACAGTTGGTTCCTACAATGCGCTTTACCCTGAAAATTCCCCACCGGGATGCGGAAACCATACGAAAAACCGTCTCGCAACACCCCAGCGGAGACGTGATCCGGGTATTCATTGAGCCAAGGAATCATTGCCATGGTATCAACAGGTGTAGGTAAAGGCGCCCCTCGGACTATTTTAGACCTGTTTGGCGCTTCCCCTACTTCCGTTATCACCCGTTTTGGCTCTGCACATGGTCTCGGGATGCGAGGACTGTCCACACCCCCCACAGTCGTGCCTAAACTTGCATGACCCCTGGGGCCTTGTACACTTTCCCCTGTTAAAATTCCAGCAGACCCCTTTTTTACCTGTATTGCCATTCGACCTTGGGTGATGCTCGTTACTTGAACCCGCCCGAAGGGCGCCCCAGATGAATGGCGGGAAAACTCGCCCCCGTTCCCCCCCAACAATGGCGCCTTTAACATGCCTGAGTTCTCCATTTTTTGCCAGGAAATGGAGTCGTAACAATCCCACGTCAGACATGTGTCGAACTCCTTGGCCTTGCGAAAAATATTATCATAACAAAACCACTGATTGCCCTCATATGTCTGAGAAAACTCCATAATACGTGTCTGGTACACGGGTAACTCGGCCAACAGTTCAGGCCTCCGTTCCCCCATAATTGAAGTGAATATGCCGAATGCTCTGCCCCAATTACCTATCGTCTCATCGACTCTAAAAGCGGCCATCTTGGCGCGCCAAACACTCGGGTGCATAAACTCTTTTTGAACTTTCACGTGCTCAATCTCGTAATGATCAGTTAGCAAGGAAAACATGTTTACATATTTCTCAGCCCATATCCTCTCCTTGATTTCCATCGGAATATGCTGAGCCACTTTCTCCCTTCTCGAGGGTACGGACCCCTCCCCCGCAATCGGCAGTAGCTGCTTACCTGAGCTAGAAGCTGTAACCGTAGTCGCTGCCGAACTCGTGCCCGCTGCGGGTTGACCCACTGGAGCCTGCGGGGGAACAAAAGGACAAGGTGGTTTTGCGGCCTCCCGTGACTGCCGCAACTGCCTCATTAATTGCTTGGCCTCCTCGGCCGTGTCCCCTGGAGCAACGGAACCCCCGCTGTTACTACCCAACCATGCCGCCAGCTGGGCGGCCAACTCCGGGGGCATGTCCCCCTCGTTCACCGGGGTAACCACCACAGGGATCCGCTGCCCCTCGACGGGAACCGGCGCGGGAGTCTCCACTGGTCTGGGAGGGCTCGCCGGGGGAGCCTCCGGAACTGGGACCTCGTCCTCATTCGCCCCATTCCTGGCCCTCTTCCTTCTCCTGGCCGGGACCTCCACCGGGATGGTTCTTTTTGGCCTTCCTGTACCGTCCCTGGTCGCCATTTTCCTCTTCATCTCCGCCATGTCTTTCACCAGCATCCGGAGCATTTGGTCGGTGCTAACCTTCTTTGCGACCCTTTTGCCCGGCATTTTCCTCACGTAGATGGAAGGTCCTGGACTAGACTTGTAGTGCTAGAAGAGAAAAAGAGAAATTACAAATTTCAAAAATGGCTCTTCGTTCCGTCTCGAGCTCACGTGCAGCGGGGAGGTGCAGCTTCAGAGCACAGGAACAAGAGGATGCTTCCTTGGCTTATCGCTCCTTTTATTCTTCTTCGGGCGGGCGTAAACCCGCCTCCTCCCGCCTCCGGGGGCGTGGCTGACGGGTTCACTGTCTAGGACAACCCACTCTTGGGCGGGAAAAAGCGCGCCCCGGCTACGCCGCTTTGGGCATACCAGCCGAGACGCACCTCCCGCCCAAAATGGCTTCCCGGGGGGATCGGGGCACTCCACCATACGTTCGGGGGGACCGAGTGGTCGCCCCTTTCCAAAATGCATCCTTAAACAGGGCAAAAAATATAGTTAGTTTTTAGAGCAATGAAAACAGGATATGTACAATGTGTAAGGAAAGCAGCCACGCAACAACAGGTTAAAATTAAGGACTGGTGTTATCAATGTTTACCATAGTAATGACAATGATTATTGGCGTTTGCTATGCTTAATACTATTTGAAGTACAATACATGGCGTTGTTACAGATAGTAAAAGTAAACATTTGCTTCATAATTACAAATTATGTTTAAAGGGAGATTGAGCACATTTACTACAAACCAAGTTCTTTAGTATTGATAATGCATTTACTATGTATGTAAATTTTGCACTAAAGTATTGTTATACAGTAAATGTGCAGCCCTGATTGTGTAAACAGTGCATGTTGTTAAGGGGTAGAGCAGTAGTTAGTGCTACAAATGGAGGATAAAACATTTATAATTTGTAAAGAAGGAGGCAGCAAAATATGTAATACAGTTTAATGTGCTGTATTTCGTTTTGATACAAAGTTTTGACACGACTACAATTAAAATGCACAGCACACATTATTTGCTTATAAGCCTGGGAGTGTAGCAGTGAAAAATAGGTTGTAGGACGTGTAAGGTAAGAAGTATAGAAGACTTTTATGATAAAGGGAATGTATGTGTAAATTATTAACAAAGGTAGTAAATAAGGAAAGTTAAATATGATTAGTGCAGTATTTTAACATCTCATCCTGCTAAACAGCTACAGCCATTCCCCAACTGAGTTCTTGAAGGTGCACATTTAATACAAGGAAGCAACGCGAGTGTTTAATGAAAACTTCCTAGTCCTTAAGAGAATGTGAAGCAACAAAGCTGCAAGCATACCCACAATATGTAATTTCACGAATTATTTTTAAACTCTGTACGAGAAGTTTAATGAGACATATAGAGTAGCTACATAATACGTTTTATTTAAAAATAACAATGCTTTTTTGTAATACGAAAGCCAAAAAAGGCAACATGTGACTTTGTAAAACAGAAAGCAGACCTGGCGCCTGGGAAGCCTCGTTTTAAGCACCATTGTGACATGTAACACGACCTTGCACAACAAACAGGAAAACGAATTACCATGTCACACCTGTTAGTCCCTTTTATTTACAACCTTGGTTGTAAAGTAACATAAACAAAGAAATCCCACCAGGCCAGCCTCTAAGAAAGGCAACCTTTAACCGAACTACATCTTAATTGTGTAGTTTTTCAAAACCATGCTCTAACAACATGTTAGGACACGTTCCTGTAAGCAAATTAATAAAATTGCCTATGTCTTTTTAATGTTACAAACTGCTGGCTAATTAAGTTGAACTTAGCATGCTACAGTGCTACATAGAGCGTGCTTTTTTTGTAATATTTTCCCAAAGTGTATCACGAATAAAGGCCACAGTTAAATTAAATGGAAGCTTTTGTTCAAAAGCCCCCACATCTTAATTTTGTTCCGACACTTGTATGAGATAAAGTCTGTCGAATATAGAGGCCAAACTTTAACTGCATCCAATCCTGGCTTTCACTCTCATGCGACATCCATGCACTGCCTCTGAATACGTTGCTATAAGCATATAAAATGTTGGCTATGTATTTTTAATATCACTGACTACTGGCAAATTAAGTTGAACTTAGCATGTTACAGTGCTAGGTTATGCGTGCTCTTTTAGTTACATTTCCCAAAAGTGTATCATGAATAAAGGCCACAGTTAAATTAAATGGAAGCTTTCCTTCAAAAGCTCCATGTCTTAATTTTGTTCCTCAGCTTTTCTATGAGATAAAGTCTGTTAAATATAGAGGCCAAACCACAACTGCATGTAATGTTTTCTGGCTTTCACTCTCATGCAACATCCATGCTTTTTTTTTCAAATGTTAGAACACATTGCTGTAAGTACATTAAATAAAGTTGCCTATGTCTTATATGTCACTAACTTTTACTAAGTAAGATACACTTAGCATAATACAATGCTATGTTATGCATGCACTTTGAATTATCATTCCTAAAAGTGTATCACAAAAAAATGCCACGCTTAAATTAAATGGAAGCTTCCTTTGAAAAGCCTCCACGTGTTAATTTTGTTCCTCGGCCTTCCATGAGCCAAAATCTGTCAAATATCCAAGCGAAATTTCAAGGTACATGGAGTCTTGGCTACATGTTATGCGACACCCATGTCCTCCCTGTAGTATTGATAGCTGACAAATTGTTGTATGACAAAGAAAACGATTTGCATATCGATACGAATTATCAAAAGATAGCACTACTTCATACGACTTTCATATCACGTGGTTTTAAGCAGACTTGCTAATCATTGTTCATGAAAATAGTTATTATGGCACCAAAAGTAATATTGCAGAGTGGTGGTGGAGAGTTGTGGAGGATACTGGAGAGTATCAGTGTAGAGCAAAAATAAGTAATGCAAAAGTGTACTGCATAGTTGTAGTGCAGAGTCCATAATTGTAGTTTAGAGTTGTACTGCAGAGTGCAGAGTTTTAACGCATAGTTGTAGAGTAGAGTGCATAGTTATAGTGCAGAGTATTAATCCAGAGTGCAGAGTAATATTGCTGAGTGGTAATACACATTGGTAGGGCAGAGTAATAGTAGAATGCAAATGGTAGTGCAGAGTGCAAATTAAGAGAGCCAGTGATAGTGCACAGTGCAGTTTGGTACTATTGAGTGCAGATTAACTACAAAGTGCAGATTATTACCACAAGGTGCAAATTAATACTGCAGAGTGCAGATTGGTAGTGCTGATTGTAGATTGTTAATACATAATGCATATTGATATCCGAATGCATAGTAATATGTAAAGAGTAGAGTGTTATGCAGAGTGTGATAGTGCATAGATGTAATTAAGGTTTATTGTTTGCTATATGCAACACCCATGCCATGCTACTAGAATGCAATGCAATGTGCAACTTGGTAATGTGATTTGCAAAGTGCACAGTCATAGTGCAGAGTTGTAATGCACACTGTTAGTGCAGACTGGTAGTAAAGACTAGTAGTACAGATTGGTAATGCAGAGCAGTAATGCAGACTAATAGTGCAAAATGGTAGTACAGAGTGGTGGTGCAAAGTTGTAGTTCAGAGTGGTAGCAAAGAGCTGTATTTGAGTGTTGGCTTTGCTTTTATGCAACACCTAAGTCCTCCTAATGGAATGCAATGCAGAGTTGCACTTGGTAATACATATTGCAAAGTGCACAGTGATAGTGCAGAGTTGTAAACAGATGGTAGTGCAGACTGCTAGCGCAGACTGATAGCGCAGACTGCTAGCGCACACTGGTAGCGCAGAGTGATAGGGCAGACTGGTAGCGCAGAGTGGTAGTGCAGACTGGTAGTGCAGACTGGTAGCGCAGACTGGTAGTGCAGACTGGTAGCTCAGACTGGTAGCTCAGACTGGTAGCGCAGACTGGTAGCGCAGACTGGTAGTGCAGACTGGTGGCGCAGAATGGTGGCGCCACCACTGGTAGCGCAGACTGGTGGCGCAGACTGGTGGCGCAGAATGGTGGCGCAGACTGGTGGCGCAGACTGGTGGCGCAGACTGGTGGCGCAGACTGGTGGGGCAGACTGGTAGAGCAGACTGGTGGGGTAGACTGGTGGGGCAGACTGGTGGGGCAGACTGGTGGGGCAGACTGGGGCAGACTGGTACCACAGACTGGTAGCGCAGACTGGTACCACAGACTGGTAAAGCAGACTGGTAGCGCAAACTAATAGCGCAAACTAGTAGTGCAGACTGGTAATGCAGAGTGGTAGTGCAGCGTTGTAGTGCAGAGTAGAAAACAGTGCATACTGGTAGTGCCGAATTTAGAGCGATACTGCAAAGTGGGAGTCGTGTAATATCACAATATCATGTTTAAGGGTAGGTTAAGCACATCAATTATAAACTAGCTTCTATGTTAGTGATACTGCATTTGCCATGCATGTAAATTTCGCATTAAAGTATTGTGATGCAGTGAATGTGCAGCGTTCATTATGTAGACAGTGCATGTTGTTAAGGAGTAGAGCAGTAGTTAGTGGTAAAAATTAAGGTGAAAGAACTTGTTTAATATGTAAAGAAGTAGCCAGCAATATGTATAATAGAGTTTAATGAGATGTTTATTGTTTGACACAAGGACATTTAAAATGGGTAGCATACATTCGTTGCCTTGGAGTGTAGCAGTGAAAAGCAAGATGTAGGAGGTCTAAGAATAGCAGCATAAAAGGCATATATAATGAAGAAAATGTATGTGTAAATTACTAGCCCATGTAAAGAAGAAAAGTTAGATATGATTAGTGTAGTATTTTAACATCTCAGCTTGCTAAACAGCTACAGCCATTCCCCAACTGAGTTCTTGAAGGTACACATTTAAGACAAGGAAGCAATGCCAGTGTTTAATGAAAACTTCCTAATCCTTAAGAGTAATGTGAAGCAACAAAGCTGCAAGCATACCCACAATATGTAATTTTACCAAATAATTTTAAACTTTGCACGAGAAATTTAATGAGACATATAGAGTAGCTACATAATACGTATTATTTAAAAATAACAATGCTTTTTTGTAATACGAAAGCTAAAAATGGCAACATGTGACTTTGTAAAACAGAAAGCAGACCTGGCGCCTAGGAAGCGTCGTTTTAAGCACCATTGTGACATGTAACACGACCTTGCACAACAAACAGGAAAACGAATTACCATGTCACACCTGTTAGTCCCCTCTATTTACAACCTTGGTTGTAAAGTAACATAAACAAAGAAATCCCACCAGGCCAGCCTCTAAGAAAGGCAACCTTTAACCGAACTACATCTGAATTGTGTAGTTTTTCAAAACCATGCTCTAACAACACGTTAGGACATGTTCCTGTAAGCAAATTAATAAAATTGCCTATGTCTTTTTAATGTTACTAACTTCTGGCTAATTAAGTTGAACTTAGCATGCTACAGTGTTACATAGAGCGTGCTTTTTTTGTAATATTTTCCCAAAGTGTATCACGAATAAAGGCCACAGTTAAATTAAATGGAAGCTTTTGTTCAAAAGCCCCCACGTCTTAATTTTGTTCCTCCACTTCTATGAGATAAAGTCTGTCGGATATAGAGGCCGAACTTTAACTGCATCCAATCCTGGCTTTCACTCTAATGCGACATCCATGCACTGCCTCTGAATACGTTGCTATAAGCATATAAAATATAGTTGGCTATGTATTTTTAATATCACTGACTACTGGCAAATTAAGTTGAACTTAGCATGTTACAGTGCTAGGTTATGCGTGGTCTTATAGTTACATTTTCAAAAAGTGTATCATGAATAAAGGCGACAGTTAAATTAAATGGAAGCTTCCGTTGAAAACCTCCACGTCTTAATTTTGTTCCTCAGCCTTTCTATGAGATAAAGTCTGTCGAATATAGAGGCCGAACTCTGGCTTTCACTCTCATGCAACATCCATGCACTGCCTCTCAAATGTTAGAACAGGTTGCTGTAAGCACATTAAATAAAGTGGCCTATGTCTTTATAATGTCGCTAACTTCTGGCTAATTAAGTTACACTTAGCATGCTACAATGCTACGTTATGCGTGCACTTTCAATTACATTACCGAAAAGCGGAGCACGAAAAAATGCCACGCCTAAAATAAATGAAAGCTTTTCTTTAAAAGCCCCCACGACTTAATGTTAACCTCGGCCTTTCTATAAAATAAAGTCTGTCAAATATACACGCCGAACTCAAAGCTGCATCAAGTCTTGAAGGCCACAGTTAATTTAAATAGAAGCTTCTGTTGAAAAGCCCCCACGTCTTAATTTTGTTCCTCGGCCTTTCTATGAGCTAAAGTCTGTCAGCTATAGAGGCCGAACTCTGGCTTTCACTCTCATGCGACATCCATGCACTGCCTCTCAAATGTTACAACACGTTGCTGTAAGCACATTAAAGAAAGTGGCCTATGTCTTTATAATGTCACTAACTTCTGGTTCATTAAGTTACACTTAGCATGCTACAATGCTACGTTATGCGTGCACTTTTAATTACATTACCGAAAAGTGTAACACGAGAATATGCCACGCCTAAAATAAATGAAAGCTTCCCTTCCAAAGCCCCCACGACTTAATGTTAACCTCGGCCTTTCTATAAAATAAAGTCTGTCAAATATAGACGCCGAACTCAAAGCTGCATCACGTCTTGGCTTTCCCTCGCATGCGACACCCATGTCTACCCTGTAAAATCGATAGCTGAACAATTGCCTTATAACAAAGAAAACGATGTGCCTACTTTAACACTAATTATCAAAGGATGGCACTACTCTATACGACTTTAACATCACGCTGGTTTTAACCAGACTTGCAAATTACTGTGCAGACAAAAAGTTACAATGGCGCCAACAACATGTAAAGCACCATTAAACGCTTGCTGTGGAAGACTTGCAAATTACTGTACGGGACACTTCTGACATGGCGCCAACGACAATGAAAGCCTTGCAAATTACTCTGCAGGAAACGCACACTATGGGGCCAACGAAAACAAAAGCATTGCAAATTACTCTGCTGGAAACTCCTAATATTGTATAAACGCCAAGCAAAGCACTATTCGTGTCCATTTCGCGCTAGTTCATGTTTAGGAAAAAAAAAACACGAAACGCACTCCAATTGAAGTCCGCCTCAGTACTTATATAAAGTTGTCAGTAAGTTAAAAACACACTAAGCTAGGAAATTAATGCCAAGTAATTGCGAGGCGCTACAAGAACAGTTTAGCTTTGGAAACATCGTGTACCACGACGCACACAGTTAAATGTGCTGGAAACTCCTAATATTGTATAAACGCCAAGCAAAGCACTATTCGTGTCCATTTCGCGCTAGTTCATGTTTAGGAAAAAAAAACACGAAACACACTCCAATTGAAGTCCGCCTCACTACTTATATAAAGTTGTCAGTAAGTTAAAAACACACTAAGCTAGGAAATTAATGCCAAGTAATTGCGAGGCGCTACAAGAACAGTTTAGCTTTGGAAACATCGTGTACCACGACGCACACAGTTAAATGTGCTGGAAACTCCTAATATTGTATAAACGCCAAGCAAAGCACTATTCGTGTCCATTTCGCGCTAGTTCATGTTTAGGAAAAAAAAAACACGAAACGCACTCCAATTGAAGTCCGCCTCAGTACTTATATAAAGTTGTCAGTAAGTTAAAAACACACTAAGCTAGGAAATTAATGCCAAGTAATTGCGAGGCGCTACAAGAACAGTTTAGCTTTGGAAACATCGTGTACCACGACGCACACACTTAAATGTATCGAATCTGCAATAAATGCTGAAGCGCACGGTGTTGTGCGCGTGACCAACTGAAATCGGCTTCTTCAACAGGAAATGCCGCCACGACGCACACACTTCAATGTATCAAAACTGCAATGAATGCTGAAGCGCGCGGTGTTGTGCGCGTGACCAAATGAAATCGGCTTCAGCAACAGGAAATGCGCGCGACCGAAACTGTCTCCTGGGAAGCAGAGTCACTCACAAAAGATCTCTAGCGAGACACAGCGCTGACGCGCTGTTTTCGCTACAAGACCTAAAAAGGATGAATTGGGGTTAAAAAGTACGTAATTATGCTTACAAGGTGGTGATTTGTGAAAAAGGTGGTGATGTGAAAAGACAACATACCTGTGCAAATGTGTCTACATAAAGGTGGACCATGAATATGGAGTAGAGACGCCCTCCATTCAAAATGTCACAACTAATTGCGGTGCTAAGACGGTGCCACGGTGCCTAATTGATTGTGGACCATGGGTTTGGAGAAGAAACTACCTCCATTCATTGTGTACTCGCAAGGGAAGGAAGCATGAGGAATCTCGTGGTTGGACAGGGCATAGATAGATTAGGACCTTCCGTTCTAGAAGGTGGTTCACATAAATGATTGCCTCATGAAGAATACCTATAACAGTGAGGACGGTACATTACAGTGGTTTAAACGATTAAAATAGTCATGGAGGACTGACGTATGGTGAGCGAAAGTGTAACCTGTGGTGAGAATCGGCACAGTGAGGTACTAGGAAAATATACTGTGAGAAACGGCGCAATGGAGTAAAATTGGAGCAGGATGGAAGCGGTAATCGTGAAGTGGGGTGAACAGGATGATAAAGTGGTGTTACGAGGAACCTATATTACGAGTGGCAAGGTGAGCACGAGCGGATCAGATGTGAAAGCGGCGCGGTGAAAGCCAGCGTGTGATGGCTACAGTGCTTACCTAGGATTTGCTAGGATGGATAAGGCGATAAGGAATGAGGGCGGCCTCCCTAAGGGTGAAAGGACCAGAATAATTATCATGGTCGAGGGGTGATAGTTCAGAGAAATAAATGGAACAAGGGGCATGAGACTTACCAGAATCGGGAGCCGGGGGGAGCATCAAAAAGGGTATTTTGATCGGGTTAGGAGAAGCCTGGGAGGAAGAGGGAAGGGATAATTAGAAATAGTTGGCAGCATACTGGTTACGGTGAAGTACCAGGGGAGGGATAAAGCGCTTACCGGTTCAGTCGATTTTTCAGTCTTCCATGGCAATGCGATGGCTTGCTGGTCTTAATTGGGTTCATAGAAAGTGAGAGGAGGCTTCTGATTGGTGATAGGGAGGGCATGGAAATAAAAGAGCTAGCTGTACAGGGACTGCGGCGGCCATATTGGAATGGGGACGTCTATATAGGAATAGTGAGGAGGTGATAGAAAAAGTGATAGAAGTGACTAGGGAGCGAGGAAATAAACTAAAATAAATTCCAGGAACATGGTACAATATAAAAGAGTTCAAATGGTATGTCAATTAAAAGCAGCTGCTGATGACTAGAAGGTCATCTATTATATCAGGTTAGTCCAGTCCTCTTGGAGATTCAGTCCGCAGATCAGAATATCTGTCTTGAGGATCCATTTCAGCTCCTCTTTATTTAGTAACTTGGAGAGGTCTCCGCCTCTTGGTGGTAGGGCCACCTGGTTTATCACAGTCCAGCGTACATCATTTTCACTGTGTCCTTTATCAATGAAGTGTTCGACCAACGGAGCATTAGCCGTTCTGCACCTGATCCTGCTTCGGTACTGCGAGATCCGTAGCTTTATTATCTGTTTAGTTTGTCCCACATAAATCATGTTGCAGGGACACAGGATGGCATAGATAAGATTGCAACTGTTACAGTTTGTGAAAGTCTTCAGCTCGTTTCTTACATCTTTGAAGGCAAACTCTTTACACTCAATACAAAATTCACAAACAACACATGAACCACATTTGCAGTGACCTCAATGGTGGTAGTAACCAGAAATCATTCAGTGTAGTATTGGGGGTTTCAGTTGGAGGAAGGGCTGCCCTTACAAGTTGGTTTTTCAGATTCTTGCTCTTTTTAAAGGCAAACATAGGTGCTTCCAGCTCAAGCTTACTCGAGTTCACAATATGCCAGTTTTTTTTGATAGTCTTGCGGATTTTTGGGGAAATAGTGGAGAATGTTGTAACACATACTAGTTTTTCAGTGGATTTTTTGGGCTTAGGTTCAGGCAATGTTTCGCGTAGGCAATACCAGGCCCTTTTCAGGGCATTTTGGCCAGGCGACGTGGGTGAAAGAAATCGCAAATTACCACCAACTTCAAGTTGGTGGTAATTTGCGATTTCTTAATGAGAAATTGCACAACTTGGGTGTTTCATACATTGCATTTAAGGAATCGGAAAATTTGTGATTCCTTAAATGCAATCAAATTTGCTACATACATACCATTTAGCGAATTTCGGTGTTTGCGAACCCTTTTGAGCTTCATACATATGGCCCAAAGTGCCTTATCTCTAAAATATGTTGGTTCTCTTTTGTAGAACAATCACATGAAGATTAAGGACAGTGAACAGAATCAAGCCCACACAAACAAGTGGGGTATATTAGGCGAGTTGCTTTTGCAAGATACTTTAGAGATGAAACACAGAAATATACTGGGTGTTATTTTAAAATGATGAACTCCCATGAACGGAGAGGACATTCAAAGCGCCAAACGTTTGGCGCATAAATAATTAGACCATAACTCTTTTTAGCTAGACATAGTAATGCTCTTTCTTTATTATACTCTCAGATATTTTCAGCATAAAAGCGAACAACTACGATGAAATAAAGAGGAAATATCAAAGATTGATCAGCGCAGTATGAAAGGTGAGAACCTTTTGGACAATAAGATGGAATTAAATAGGAGTCTGGGCCAATTTAGACAGTCATATTATATTCTTTTAATTGCAGAATATTTACTGGCAATCAATAGACAAGACTAGGAGTAACAAGACTAGAGTGAGCCATAAGAAGTGGAGATCAAGGTTTATCAATATACCACGTGTCTTCTATAAATTAGAAGTATGTGGTTAATGAGATTTCTTATTTTAAAATAATACATTGATCAGGTTGTTTCTTATTAATTTTGGGTTGCACAGAAATTAGGAGGTAGATGATGGATGTAAAAAGGATAGTATTAGTGTAGTACTGGGCATATATAAAATAGAAATGTACAGTTTTCTTCATCTTGAGTGAGTAAAACTCGGTAGGATGGATATAGGCAGGAGATACTGTTTTGACAATTTATGAACAATATATGGGTCTATTGAGGATCATTTATTGTACTTATGAAGACTTAATGAAGATAGCTTTTTGTTGATCTATCTTTTGTGTATTTGTTTTATAATTTCAGCCCTGATGATGTTCCTTGAGGACGAAACGCGTCGGCTGATTTAATATGTGGAGTCTGATTTAAACTATGGAATACAGCACAGCTATTGGAAATATTAGTACAACAAGTATGACATGAACTGTGATTGATACAATAAAAAAAGAAGATCTTTTTTAACTGAATCTACTGTCTAAGGACTGTTAATGGAAGATTTTTAATATTTGGATTGGCACACAAATTTATACTCTATACTCTTTTGATGCTCCTCCTCTTTGTATATAATAATCAACTTGTGCGCTGTGGTGCTAAGCCATCACCGCTGAAGCATAGCATATCCGTTCGATATGCTTTATTCGATTTTTATATAAAATCATGAAAGCGTACAATTACAAAATACAATACAATCATAGTTAAAAAATACATACATGTGAAGCACAGATTATCTACAGATTAAAAAACAGACATTTGCTCACCCTGTGAATGTAACTTTCCTGACAATGGCATACTTTACAGGGTTCATGATGACAGTTCTTCCATTTCATCAAAAGGGAATGTGCAAGGGGTTGCAGTGGTTAAAAAATGTTATACGGTATTTCAAATCTGTTTGGTGCGGGAATACTACAAAAAAGCGGCAAGCTAAATCCTCTACCCAACCTGGTACAATCCCCAGTCATTGGCCTGGAGGCAGGGATATATGATGTGCTTGGATAGAAGTCATGTAGATCCCAGATGGATATGGGGCCATCACCTTCTTTAGGTTGCCAAGTTCGGAGGTATGGGACAATGTTTCTGCTTCTGAATCTTATTAGTATCAAGTCACCAATAATGTTTTTCGGAAGGAGGCCCAGCCAACCCACTCTCCTCACGCTCACAATCCCGCCGTCAAGATCATGGGGCAGGGGTCTATATTTAGATAGCCAAAACTGGACCTTATTTAACAAGTCATCTTGTCTCTCTGGTTTTCCCTTTTTCAGTTGCGGGACTCCCGAGAGGATGCATACAAATGGGGCTGCCTCTGGAGGTAGATGCTTTCTAGAAACCCTGTTGCGCTCTACTCTGGGGACAAAAATTTTCGGTGTAGTGGGTTTAGGAGAAGCTTTAGAAATGTTTAAGGGGAGATTGGTGGGAACTGATGCTCGAGTTTGAGCAACTTTATTTTGAATGGCAGGTTTAGGCTTATTTGAAGTATCCGTGGGTAGAGGTTAACAAATTAGAATTTATTTTTTACCTCAATCCCTGTCAATCTATCCACCAAGATGTTGGTTTTGTCGATTAGGGGGTGTATAATGGATTTGATCAGTTGTTCGATCATTGACAATAGGGCCATCTGGGAAGAAGGGGCTAGGTCGACTAATTTTTCGGCCACCTCTGCAGTTGGGGGAAGATTGGTAGGGAGTGGAGTCAAGATTGGGGATTCATTTTGTATTTTTTGTACTTTGAATTGGCTCTCATTATATTTATCCCCGTCATGCTTCCTTTTGTTAGGTGTGGCCCGGACGGATGCTCTACATTGTGTGTTTGTTTTTGTAAATATAGAAAAGGGTTCCAGCACTCTCTCATTTGTAGTTAACGAATTAATATTATTTGGTGGGGATGGTGGGGATGGTGATCCTGCAGGGGCATAGCTGGTCTTACACAGACTGTTTAATTCCTCCAACAGTGAGAGTCTACACACTGTATTGTTTGTTTGAGGAGGGGAATAATTACAAGGTGGACTGACTACAGGCTGATGGCAGTTATTTTTATCAGCGTCTGTACGTGAAGGTAACAGTGTGTTATTTATGCGCTTATCTTGCATCCTCAGACAAGTAGCCGACCGAAGCGCTAGTTTTGTAACAACCCCTTTCTGGGTCATGATATGACTTGGGTGTGGATAAGGTAATAGAGTTTATTGGGCAAATACTACTGTCCAGTACAGTATGTCAATTAGTGGCTTTACCTCCTCCAGGAAAACCAAGTGGTGGGGCCCGTCCCGTCCTCCTCAGGCCTCTGAGGGCCACAGGGGGCCCGTCCTTTGCCCGGCGTCCCGCGAGGGAGGGTTGACGACAGTTAAATGCGCCTCCTGGTGCTACAAATGGGTCACGTGGTTCCCTGGGCTGCTGGGGGTTGTGGTTCCCTGACCTGCACTCCACAGCGACCAGCGCTTCCCCAGGTGGAAATGGGGGCGGGCAGCAGGAGGCAGGCATTCAGCAACCCCAGCAGGTCGGCAATCCTCCTCCCGGACTCCCCCAACGGCAACAGGCAAGATCCGATTTGTTCCTCTACACTTCGCCTTTAGCCCTTCACCGACTCTGTCTTTGATTCCAGTTGGTCTTAGGCTGCTTGGGGAGGTCACAATAGGTCAGAAAAGCTCTTATTTCCGCTTTAGTGAGCTTCACTGAGCTGCATGTCTCTTTGTTTCTTATAGCGAAAATAAGAGTCTCAATGCCTCTGCTTCGGACCCTCTGTGTCTCCTGGTTGCTTACTACTGCTGACTGGGTGAAGAAAACCCTGATGTTTCAGGGCTACGGAACGTGTGAATTTCCTCCACCAGGAAAACCCCTGTCGCAATATCTCGTTATTATATTAATAAGCCTCCCACAAAAGTCACAGCCCCATCAAAACCTTTTCTCGAGGACCCTCTCTCCTCACACAGCCTCTCCAAAAACGTTATTTTAAAGGTTTTAGTCTCGGGGGAGGGGACTTTATTATCCAAGTAAAACAGACATCGCCGCTGCAGAAAAAGACCCCCTCACTTCTCTTCTCTTCCACCGGACCAACACCGACTAAATCCAGGAGATGTCAGTCTCTTTTCAAATTGCCCTCAATTACTGCAGTTCGAGCAGAACAGAAACAAGCAGCATTCGTGGGGCGTTCGTGGGGCATTCATGCATCAAACTGCGGCCATGACCTCTCTCCCCTCCCTTACCGGCAAAACTCCTGGAAGAGCGTGGTGCTTCGAGACATACGAGCCTGCAGAATCGTGAGCAAGCAAGTCTCAATCAAAAAAAAAGTAATCCTTTGCCGAACAGGGAGGGAGCATTCTGTTTAGTGTAATCGCACAGACCCGGTCAGATCCAGGCTCCGTGATGGAAACCGGAGATCAGGAATCAGAAAGACGCCAGTCTCTCACACAGCCGCCAAACAGCGATCCACCATTGCAGGGGGGCGGGGCACAATACACCTGCTCCCACTCAGCCCTAGTTTGATAGAACATTCATATTAAATTTCAATAATCAACTTGTGCGCTGTGGTGCTAAGCCCTCACCACTGAAGCATAGCATATCACACACCCATGATGTCTGATATCTGATACATAATTCCCTTTAACTCATACCCTAGGTGTCCGTCCTATGATGTACACCTCTCCACAAATCACTGAGACATAGGCCCCCACATGTACCCACAAAACGCTAGCACCGACACGAAACAGGAGCTGGTCCTCCTTAACCACCCTATAGGAAGACCATGACTCTCAACTGCTCTAAGGGCTTAGCAACTCCGCTTCCTCCTTAACTACCAGAATAGACTTAGAAGCTGCCATGAACTCTGTCCCCGTAATGATAACCCGAAACGGAAAATGTATCTCTTCTATATCTCTTCACCTGAAAGCTGGAAAGAAGAGAATTTGCTCTCAAATAATGCCTCCAACCCTGATCTAGAATTTCACTCTACACCTATAGAATTTTGCAATTGCTGGGAGGAATAACCTTCGAGTGAATTGACTATACGGAAATGTTCCCCACTCCAACATGGCGCCCATAAACTGGGAGCCGTCACGGAACCACTTGAACTGCCACCTGGAAGCAATAAGCATCAGCACTATACTTAAGACCACGGCAGAAGTGGTCCGATGCTGATGCCGACTGAAACTTCCAATGCGAGGGCACTATGCCAGAGATTACTTTGAGGTGAGAATCCGACCTTCAAAATGGTCATCAACCCTTCCATACGGGACATGATTGTGTTTAATTTTGTCAGCTAACCTGATGACCCCCACCTGGGTTTCTTTGTGTTTTTCTACAATGCAGGGTTATACCAGAAGCTGATACCACAGGACCACCCAAGTCCTGTTCAGAAACTTTCCACAGTAAGCGTGAATTAACTGCACGCAACAAGGCCATGAAGAGAAATTGAGTGCTTTATAACACTAATAGCCGAATGGAATTCCCTCTCCTTATCCCTGTGCTGCTTTCTGGTCACACATAACTGTATATCTCCTCTCCATTTGTCCTCTAATCATTGTCAATGTAATGTTTTTTGTATACACTGTACATAATGTATGTGCACCTCACACACCGCAATTCTCTGTTTTTTCCATGTATGACTTACATTTTTCTGTTGGTAATTCTTCTCACTGTATTGTTTAAACGTACAGCCCTGAGGAAGCCCCAGGCCGGATGTCCGTGTGAAAGGGGCAAAACACGTGTTGGCTGTCACTCCTTTCTTACAAATTGACCCTGATCCTTGAAAACGAGTCACAAACACTCAAAAATAAAAATATTTACTCTGCAAACCTTGCACTGGAATTTTCTCAGTGAAAAAAGAAAACCTGTCTAGCTTGTCCGGACGCTTACTTGAAAATTCTTTCTAGATGAGGGGGTAATTGAAGCGTGATAGGGCTGGAACGCCATTGACATCTAATCAGATTCGTAGTTGACTCTTGAGACTATTAGGGGGCATACCCTGGACGTTACTAGTATTGAATGGGGAATAACCACATTTGCTAAAATGAGGAGTCGGACAGGGAGCTACCAGAGAACCAATATTCTTCCCTTATTTCATAATAGTGAGTATTTCGATGTACAATGATTTATTACTGTTGATGCATGTCCTTTGAATTATGAGCCTGTGTTCACTATCCTATGTCCACTTCTCCTCGAGGCAGCCTTGAGCTGCTCTGACCACTCTAACCGAGAGTCAAGTGTGGAAGGGGTACTTGTCCACTGGCTCAAAAACCACAGTAGGTTGTGCCTTGGGACATTAGGAGTAAAACGAAAAAACTCCATGGTTGGGCCCAGGAGCCCCAGAGTGCCTGTGGCCCTCTGATAGTGGTTCTGACAAACACATTTTATTTGTGATGGAAGCACCTCACTGCGAATATGGCAATGTCTTTGGATATTCATCCTCTGTCTATATCTGTACTTGTCATTACAGTCCAGCTGTGCGCATATTCTGATAGTATTGCAGTTCTATTCTATTTTTGTGGCCTCAGTCGAAAGGTGGATGTCAAAATGTGGAATTACCTAGCTAGCAATCAATCAATCAAGACTTGTACAGCGCAACTAATCACCTGTGAGGGTATCCAGGCACTGAGGATCTTGTTGGTGCGACTCAGTTGAACAGCCAGGTCTTGGGTCCTTTCCTGAATTCTGGAAGTGAAGAGGGAGGTCATTCTAGAACCTAGCTGCAAGATAGGAGAAGGAATGACCTCCGCTGTGGCTTCAGCGTGATGTGAGTGAGGTGAAGGACAGGGGTCTGTAAGTATGGATCAGTATTTTGAAGTGGCATCATCTGGGAGCATCAAGGACCGTGACTTGATTTTCCCTCATGCCCGAGCCGTGAGGACGTCCTCGGCACATTCGTACACCTTTGCGTATGCTAGAAGGAAAGTTGCAATTTTAGTAAAGACAGCAAGGATTATGTATGTATTTCTTCTAAACAGTAGTTATCACCAAGTATACTCACAAAATGCTAAAATAACTATATTTCCCAAACACCCTGGAAAATAGGAGGCAATAAATTACCTACGTGTTGCAACAATCACGATACCCAGTCCATAATATATTTCTTTATCTATATTATCTCTTTTCTTTCTTCTTGTGGGGAATTCCTAACTTCCTTTCCACTTAATGGTCATTCTTCTGATTTGACCAGGCAATACAAAATCAGTTATCAAATTTCTTCAACGAACATGTATTCCGTAATACCTCATGTAGATGGATCATGAAAATGACACTGTTTACCAAACTAACTTCAGCTAAAGCAACATTATTAAATACAGACATTGAATAATGGGAATACCAATACACTACAATATCTTTATTAAATTGCAATCAAAGTAATTACTCTGTATGAAGTAACTCAAGGGAGGTAAGAATATTCCCCTGATATTCCTGGGTGGGATAATCCTCGCCTCCATGCTCTAAATAGAACTGAAAATGTCGGTCTCGATAGCTAGGAAATGTCACACCGTATGTCAAAACTAGAGGTAAGGATTATGCATGTTCAAAGCCTACTTATTATTAAGGACACTGCCTCAGAAATTCCAATTACGATAACCAATTTAAAACATTCACAGTGTCTTTCAGTTGTGCTCGCATTGACACTGCTTTGGAATCCTCCGCCCCTCTCACTGTGCTTCAAAACAAGACATCTATTTCTGCTTCATGGACGATCTACCTTGCCTACTTGGCTATGGATGGTGATGAAAAAGCCTTAAATGGTTTCTTTAATGCAATCAGGAGTTGTCTCTCCTTCATTGACCTTAGTTTTGGCATCATGTGTTCAGGGGTCTTCACATGTCACACTGTACAATTTTTCGGCATATTTTCAATAGCCAGGTAAAATATGGATCTGGTATCAGTCTTGGTCCTTCTGGAAATCGTGTAGGTGAAACCATCAGGTATGAACATATGCCTTTAGATGTCTAGAGCATTGATATCGGAGGCCCTATCAGAAGACAGTAGGCATAAAAGGATAAGCCAGTTTTGCTCATAATTGTTTTCTGATAAAAAAGATTAATTGATTGCCAATCCAGCAATATGCTTAGAACCTTATCTACATCCCATAAATTGGAAAATCTATATTCTGATGATTTAGATAGCCTTACATACCAACAGGTGTCCTCCCACGGGGGTCTCATTCACTTGAAAGATTCCAGCGGAGATCGCAGGCATGAAGGCATCACCGTTCTTTAGGTCAATCCTGTTGCTGCTTTTTCCAACAGAAACTTTAGGCTCAAGACAACTCCTGCCTCCAGATGATACAGATGTTTCTTCATACACCAACCAGAGTGATATCTTTAGAATTTGCTGCCAGTTTAGGCTTTTTGTATGAAATCTGCAGTGACTTAAGAAATTGCTTGGTCATTCCAATATCTTGTTAAATCCTCCATGCGATCAATCTGAGATGGACATCTATAAACAGAGGGTTTTGGATCTTGGCTTTCTTATTTAATTCCAAGATTTGTGTGAGAGTGACTGCCATGTTCTGAAGCCTATCCTGGCAGGCTCCTCCATGAACAGCCAATTCCTTTTTGGAATCTTTCATGTATTTGGAAAAAATTGTGCACATCTTATTATAAATATCCGGTATCAAGGTCAACTTGCCCTCCACAGAGGCTCTGGGGCATTCACTCTCAGCTTTACTCTGAAGTAGTTGGTTTAGTCCCTGTCCCTCCAGCGTGGAGATCCGGTCAACAGGGCCTGCTACCCCTTGGTTCATCCTCCAATATGGCCTTGTTATCATAAGTGCCACCCTTCCCTTTTATGGAGGAACTGGTGTTGAGGTCTACATTGTCACCATTCTCCCCACTGACTACAGCCGCTCATGGAGGGTAAATGTTCAAGTATAGACATACTTGTATCAAAGCATTCCCTGCTAGCTGCTTTTATGGTCCCTGTAGTAATTCCTCATTCTTAGTCCTCTAGACAGTGCTGCAGCTGCCTCTCTGGTCCTAGTGGAGATTCCTCATTTCGAGCCCTCTAGACAGTGCTACAGCTGCTTCTCTGGTCCCAGTAGTAAGTTCTCATTCTTAATCCTCTAGGCAGTGCTGTTAGCGGCTTCTCTGATCCCGTCAGTAATTCCTCTTTCTAAGTCCTCTAGGCATTGCTACTAGATGCTTCTCTGGTCTAGTCGGTATTTCCTCATTATAAATCCTATAGGCAGTGCTCCTAGCTGCTTCTCTGGTACCAGTGGTAATTCCTAATTCTAAGTCCTCTAGACACTGCTGTTAGCTGATACTCTGGTCCCTTTGGCAATTTCTCATTCTCAGTCCCCTAGGCAGTGCTGCAGCTGTCTCAGGTCACATTAGTAATTCCTCATTCTTAGTCCTCTAGACAGTGCTGCTAGCTGCCACTCGGGTCCCGTTGGTAATTCCTCATTCTAAGTCCTCCAGACAGTGCTGCTACCTGCTTCTTTGGTCCTGTCCGTAATTCATCATTCTATGTCCTCTAGACAGAGCTGCTAGCTGCTTCTCTGGTCCAGTAGGTAATTTCTCATTCTCAGTTCTCCAGACGGCGCTGCAGCTGTGTCCCTGTTCCCAGTGGTAATTCCTCGTTATTAGTCCACTGGGCAGTTTTGCTAGATGCTTCTTTGGTCCAGCCAGTAACTCCTCCATTCTAAGTCCCATAGGCAGGAATGCAGCTGTGTCTCTGATCACAGTGGTAATTTCTCATTCTAAGTCCTCTAGACAGTGCTGAAGCTGCTTCTCTGGTCCAGTCAGTGACTCCCCCAAAGTCCACTAGGCAGTGCTGCAGGGAGGAGGGAGCACCCTCCTCCCTGCTTGCATGGTAGCAGCAGGGAGGAGGGTGGGCTGCCTGGGCACTTTTCAAAGTGCTCATGTCCCTTTGGCCAGGTGTCTTGCAGCGGCCAGACAGACATACGCATTTTAAAACCTCTAACTCAGAGTCTGGCGTGCTCTGCTCTTTCTTGCACATGTGCGAGGGGAAGAGCCTAGGCCATATATTAGGGGCCCCAGACTTCATAAACGCGTTTCACATTCAGTGTATGCCGAGACTTCTTGCCTTACCCCACACTTCCCTGACTTCTGCTCCTCCCTAAGGAAATGGACGCGTTGGCGTAATCCCACGTAGGGTTGTCTTAGTGTTCTGCTTTCGGTCTTCTTTTCCTTAAGCATTCTCCTTCCGGGTTTCCGAGAGGCTCCTCCGCGTTCGCTGCAGTTCCTCGAGTCCTCCTCTGCTGATCCTGTGTAGATCTTCACCTAAAGCCTGTCATATTTTTCCTGTGACTGACGAGAGGAAAATACAAGTAATTCTAAAGGTTCCCATACCATCAGGACGGTAACAATGTATATGCATGTTTGGTATTATAGATATGAAACATTTATCTGATGTATGTGTTCCATGGCGAGTGGAGATTCTAATACTATTAAATCTCACTGGCGGTAAAGGCAAAGAATATATATAGTATTAGTATGCTGATGTTACAAGGTGCTAATTAGTTATATCTCATGGCCCGGCACCTTTTTGTGTATTTTTTATCCAGTATGGGAGAATATGTTTTTTCCCTAGTCTAGTATATATTGTATGTGAGATTTTGGGCTTAACTGGATTATTGCATAACATTTGTTAAGGTTAGTTACACTATTTATTATTACACACCATAGGGAGCATTTACATAGAACACTTGGTCTAAAACTTTACTTTTCCTTATATTTTTCTAGTTATGTCAAGACTGCTTTCTGTTCTCTGCTTTTCAATACCTAATTACGAAAGGAAGACGGACTGCAACCAGGTAGATATATTTTAAGGGTAAAACAATAAATATAGATAACATTCCTTTGTATAGTTATAGAATAGAAATGTAACAGATCTCCTTTTCACTTTCCTTGTTTTGTTTTTCCCCTTCTTCACCCTTCCCACCGTTGTTAGCTTTGACATTGTTGGACTGGCTCTGGTGAGTGTGGGAAGTTGGGTTCTAGCATCTGATCTTACATCTCGCTCCTGCGGAAACACCTGTTGAGACTCACACCCAGCTGTCTTAAGACAGCAGGGTTACAGCAAGTGCCGGGCTCCCAAGTCCTCTGAAATGGAGAGAGGCCACTCCCTTCAATGTCCAGACAGGGCACCAAAACCAAAACACATAAGTAAAAGACATAGTCATTTACTACGCCAATAGCTCTAACTCTCACAAATGCAATACCTACTGCATTGAAAATGCTTGGTGTGAGAAGTTACTGGCCACTCTGTGATCGCAGGTGAGCCTTTTCAGGGATTCCCCCACTGCCCTGTCTGGACACGACACTGTCAAGCCGAAGGACTTGAAAGGCCACCGCAGTGCCCTTCAACAGCCTGCTTGATAATGGGTGAGGAGCCCATTTCCCTTGGTGTTTATGCAGCTGGAAATCTGGTGTGCTATTAAATAAAGAGGTACAGTAAATGCGATCACCCAGTTCAGTATAGTATACATCTAACATAAACAATCAGAAATGCAAACAAGTCAGGAGAAAAGAGTGACTTAACTTTCTCCAAATAGTGAATAAAAAGGGTGCAAAGGCATGGATAGAGGACCATATAATGGACTGGTTATCATGATTGGTGAAACACGTAGTTAGTTTGTTGCTTCCTATTTCCCTGTGTGTTTTGAGAAATGTAGTTGTTTTAGCATTTAAGGAATGTACTTGGCAACAATTCCTGTTTAGAATAAAGTGAAGGAAATTCATGCATAGTCCTGGTCTCTGGTTGTGATGTACAATCTGGACACCATGATCAGCAGATCCCTGTTTTGCCTTGGTCGTCCACGAGACCCCCTGCTTATATATGATTATAGCACGCAAACAAGTTCAACGCATGCCAATACTACGTGAATTTTACAACGCAAGAGGTTTTAACACGCAGAAAATGAAAACGAAGTATTTTACCACGCATATAACGTAATGATGCACCAAACCTTTTTTAAGCAGAAACGACGCAAAAGTAAACACAATGAAAGTAATAGGTTACAAAAAAATATGTTGCGTAGTGACAGCGTTTGTCTTTTGTCACTTTCACTGACCCTTCAAAGACGTGTCCCCAACCAAGATGGATGAAAAATACAACGATGAAGGTCAATTGTTCAAAATAAATGTACATTTTAAAATACACTTTCAGTCACGATTGCAACCCGTTTTTTAAGCTGATTTACACACATATTTTACTTTAAATTACAGTTATTAATCAATTTACCTATATATAGAGCTGTCCACCATTTTCTTATCAGTGGTTCGCCGTTAACTCGAGAGTAAACACTGTTAAGAGCAACTGGAGAAAGAAGGCTCAATTTAAGTCCGTTACTGCCATCTACTGAGCAAAGTAAGTACACGTTTTAACACACATTAAATATTATAATGGAATAGTTAATCCGGTTTAAGATTTTACAAAATGTATTTTAATTTTATTATAGGAAAACTTTTCTGAGGAGAGTGTTAATTGCTTCCAACTATAAAAAATATCGCAAAGGTAATGTAAATATATTTTGCCTTGTTTTTAGTTTGATTTTGTTAAAATGTCACATAAACCATGTTTGGAAAAAAACAGTTTTAACAAACAAAATGTCTATGGAAGTTAATATATGATTAAAATTAACTGAAATTGAAGAATAAATAATAAATTATTATTAATATGAATATTTGAGAGTAAAGTTCATAAATAAAGTACCTAGTTAATATTTTGATATTATAATGCTTGTGTTTGTTAAATTTCTACTGAATATAAAAATGTATAGGTTAAGAAATTTAAAGTATATTATTATTTTAGTTTATACTGAAACGGATAGTGAAGCAGTTTATTTTTAAAGTAAGGTATGAACTACTTTTCTGCTGAAAAGATGTTTGGCCATTGTCTAATTGCAAAATATATCAGTCTTAATATAGAAAATATGATGGTCATTATTTTGTAGACATATTTACTAATCTTACACCGCTGTGTACTTACCACAGGGTATGTGTTATAAAAGTTTTGGGAGCCAGATTTAGAGACCCATTAGGAATGCGACCCATGAGTAGAAGGAAACCATCGCATAGTTTACGGAGTACCCTCTAGTGAAATTAGAATGTGTCCCCCATCCTAACGGACACATTCTCTATTTTTACCATTGCGGCGGATGCAGTTTTATGCTACACCCGCCACAATGGTAAAAATGCATACATTGCATTTGTATGCAGAAAGTGGCAAGCACTGTGCGGTGCCTGCTAATTTCTGCATACAAATACAGGGAGGTACCATAGGTACCCCCCATGTGAACCTCCCACCCTCCCCCTCTTCACCGAGGAGGCCCGCAACGGGTCTTCTCAGTGAAGTTCCACATGCTTTTTCATGGCGGAAAAGCTGCCACAGCAACGCATTTTTAAAAACACATTTTAATGTTATGTTCATGGTATATTATGTCATATTAGAGCTTTTCTGCCGCAGTTGTAAGCCAACAGCGGCAGTAAAGCAGCGGACTGAAACCAGGACCCACCAGCCATCCTAATGTGGCGGTGAGTCTTTGATAGGTCAGAAGAGGATTTTCCGCATGCTCTGGAAAAGGTGGAAACAACCTCGACTTTTACCATTACGGCGGGTGCGGTTTCTAGCTGCACCTGCTGCAATGGTAAAAATGCATACATTGTATTTGTATGCAGAAAGCGGCAAGCACTGTGTGGTGCCTGCCAATTTTTGCATACAAATACAGGGGGATACCATAGGTATTCACCATGTGCTCCTCCTCACTTCACCCAGGAGGCACGTAACAGGTCCTCTCAGTGAAGTTTCACATGCTTTTCAACGAATTGCAACCCCTGAGTAGGAGGAAAACTCTGCATGGCTGGCGGAGTTTCCTCCTGTGAAATTAGGATGTGACCGCCAAGATCACGGACACATCCTCTATTTTTACAATTACAGCGATTGTAAAAATGCATATATTGTATTTATATGCAGAAAGCGGCAAGCACCGTGCAGTGCCTGCCAATTTTTGCATACAAATACAGGTGGGTAACATAGGTAAATTTGCAATCCTAATGACTCCCCTTACTATTCTTACTCCGCCAGGAACTTACCAGAGGGCAGGTTTTAATCAGAGTCTGTATTCATCAATTATAAATCTTCCTTCATGGGGAACTTACTTCAGAATAGGTGTGTTGGTCAGTGTCTTGGTGCCAGATTTTCAATTGTTAGTGCTATTCTTAGTTGGAACTTACAACAAAGAAATGTAATATTTTGAATTTACAATATTAAAATATGCAATGTCTTTATTTTTCTAACAAGAAATCAGATAAAGAATCATTAGCGACAATCAAAAATCTGGTAAAAGGAAGAACATCTTAAGTGATCATTTGCATGAAAGAAAAATACAACCAATCTACAGGTACAAATTAATTAACCTATAATTTTGCCTTATCTAATTTTAAAATTTAAACTGGTGTAATGAAGAAACTCTGTTTTCTATGAGTATTTTTACAAATTCTTACTCTGCTTCAAACATGCGTCAGGGAGGATATTGGGTATTAACTGGGGAGAAGTTTTACTGTTTTTAGACAGCTGGGTGCTTTCATTTGGATAGATGTTGGACAGAGTATGTGGACCAGATTAAGTAGTCTTAAACCACCATGGACTTACCTCAGTAAAGGTGATGGACAATGTATGTGAGCCAGATTATCTATTCGTATTAAGCGGAATAATTACTTTATTGAATGTGTTTGTTAAAACATATTAAATTTACAAAATATGTTACAACAAATAAATATAATATTTCTAAATTGTAAAATATACTATTTCTTTGTTTATTTAAACAGACATCTCCATTACCGTCAATACATAAACTGGAAATAGGAAGATCAACTTATAATATCAGTTGTATTAATATAATCAAATTTCAGGTATAAATGAAAAAACCTTTTAATTTGTCATTTGAATTTTTAAAACCAATACAGGTTTAACAATGTAACTCTGTTTTCTGAATGCACGTTTTAAAATTTTAACTATATTGAAAACATACACCAGTGAAAATGTTAAGCTGAGTCAAGGGGTCAAGTATTAGTAAACTTACTCCGCAAGATACTTAAATTAAAGAAAAAACTGGTTAGTGTTGGAGAGTCAGATTAACAATCCATACACCACTGGTTACATACCGCAGGAGAGGTGTTGATCACTGTTTTTGGGCCTGATTTACTATTCTTTCTCCTCTGGGTACTTACCTCATAGTAGTTGTAATGATGTTTGTTAGCATGTTTGCGCCAGATTTACTATTCTTTCTCCGACGGTTACTTCCCACTGGAAAGAAGTAGGTAGGTAAATGGAAAAGATTTACTATTTATACTCTACCGGGTACTTACCTAAGGTTAGATGTTGAACGGTGTGCTTGAGCAAGATTTAGTATTTTTACTCATCTAGGAACTTACCTCAGAGAAGATCTTTATCAATATCTAATAAATTTAGTAAAAAAGATACAACAGAGAAGTGTAAAATGTATAAATAATAATTGTTTAAAAATACTATAATTATGTTTTTCTAACCAGAAATCGCAAAAAGAACCATTTTCATCAAACCATAAACTAGAAAAAGGAAAATCAGCTTTCCACATCTTTTGCAGAAAGAACAAAACTTTCAATATTCAGGTACAAATAAAACAACCTTTAAATTTTCCTTATCTTTTTAAATAAACCTCTACTAATAGAACCATCTTACTCTTTTTTAAAATTAAGGATTTGAATAGAAATATTAGAAAATAATGAAACAGATAAACAAACTTTTAAAAATTAATTTCAAATTTGCAGATTAACCAATAACGTTTTGTAAACTAATCTAATCCTATTATTGATACATGTAATTGCAGCTACGTCTTCAACATTGACCTGGAAAACCAAACAGACTAGAAAAGAGAATACAAAAGAAAGCAAAACATACAGCTATACTATTGCAAACGAATCTTCACCAGAGAAGAACAAAGAAATGCAAGCCTCAGGTACAGTCAAAAACATTTTTTTTTAAAACAAATCTATAAATTAACCATTTAAATCAGATATTAAAACTGTGAATAATTTAACACATTATAATTTGATGTATGATGTTACTAAGGACCCCATTAGGATGACGGGCGGACATTGTCCGCCCACCACCCTATCGGAGAACGGGACCGCCCGCCATAAGGGCGGGGGTCCCGTGGGGGGAATTAGGATATGCCCGCCACAGTGGCGGGCACATCCTGTAGTTTTAACATTGTGGCGGGCAGTGCACTCTGCACCGCCCGCCACAATGCTAAAAATGCTTTTTTGCATTTGCATATACAAAGCGGCAGGCACCGCGCGGTGCCTGCCGCTTTGCTTATGCACCCCCCATGTGCCACCCGACAGTGGTGGCAAACTGGGGGCCCTGCAGGGGGCCCCCGCAGCAATCTCCACCTGCCTCTACTTTGTGCCATCGTAATATGGCAGACGGTGTCCATTGAACACCGCCACCATATTAATCTATTACTATCCTAATCTGGCGGAGGGGAAAATGAGAATGCTTATCGGGCGGATTGCCTCCACCAGGGTAGGGGGTGGCCACTGCCACTCTGGCGGGGGCAATCTGCCCTCCATCCTAATGGGCCCCTATGCATCTTGTCTCAACTCATGCCTTTTATTTGGGGGGGAAACCCCCCCAATCCCCCCCTTTCTGATTTGCAAGCTTTTTTGGGGGGGGGAACCCCCCCAAACCCCCTATTTAAATTTTTCAACGCATAAGTTACAAAGCATATTCCATTTCCTTGCATTACTGTTACCACAAAAAGAATATATGATGTTACAAAGAATTTTGTTGCAACGCATGCCTTTACCACGCATGCGTTACAACAGAATTCGTTTTCCACACTTAACCTTTACCTCGAATATTCCTTTACTACGCATACATTTATACCGTTTTTTGTTGTAAATGTATGCATGGTGAGGGCATACTCTTGATAAAGGTTAAAACTCTCCACTTACATTCCCCCAGCCTCACTCCTTATATTTACCCTTAACCCTTAATATATATATATGTATTTTTCGAAAATACCCCTTACCTTTTAACTCGCCTTCCCTCCATCTTCTCTGGTTACGTCGGTTGTACGTCGTTAAGAGTAAGCGGAAGATACTTTCCGTTTCCTCCCTAACGACGTTGATTGCTTCAGCTTCGGCTTTTTCTTCGGCTCCTCAGGTTAGTTTTGTTTTTTTTAGGGGGGAGACCCCCCCAGCCCCCCTTTTTAACCAAGACCTTTAATTTTTTTATGGGGGAGACCCCCTAAACCCCCCTTCATTTTTCTTTTTATTTACCACACATGCCTTTACTACGTATTTCGTAGTAAAGGTATGCATGGTAAACCCTTTCGTTGTAACCACGCATGCGTTGTAGTGCATTTGTGGTAAATGATTTCGTGGAAACGGCTTCGTTGTAGAGGCCGTTTTCCCCACAAAAATACCTTTAAAATCAAATCTTTACAATAATTTTCATTGAAAACCCATGCATGATAAAGGCATATTTTAGATAAGGGATAATTCTGATCTCTGCCACTGTAGGGTTGGAGAAAACAGGTAATACATTTTTGTGTAGTTCAACAGTAAACACCCCACATCAGGGGCTGACCTATGTCCTCAAAGATAATGTTCCAAATACCTGTGGCTCCTCCTCACCAGTTCTCTGTTTTTTAATAAATATCCAATTCCCCCATTACACATCATAACGAGGAAGTGGAAGTGTCTTTTCTTTTCCTCTTTCCGTGCTGTTTGCTTTCACATTACAACAAAGAGGCTTTTTTTTTAAGGGGGGGGGAACCCCCCCAACCCCACTTTTTAAATTAAAATTATCACACATGCCTTTACTACATATCTTGTAGTAAATGTATGCGTGATAAAGACTATTAGTGGTAACCACCCATGCGTTATAATACATGTGTGGTTAAGGATATGGGTGGAAACAGTTGTATTAAAGTTTCTGAATCCAGTTTTTATTAATTTGTTTAAACTAAATCTTGCATCTATTCTGAAACAGAAATTTTTTTAATGTTTGTAATTCTATTTAGATTCCATTAATCTTCTGTACAGAAAAACACAAAAAGTTTTTAAAAAATGAATACTTATTTTTCATCCTCTTCTATTTACAGGATCTTCAACAGATAATTCAAGTCGCCGAGCAAATTACATTCAATCTAAGAGGGGTAACAGGTTGTTAAAATTTGGAGGCTACATTTACTGTAAGGATCGTTTAACTGAGCCCAGGAGTCATTGGAGGTGCGTAGAATATTTCTCATCACATTGCAAAGGCAGAGCGGTTACTCTGGGAGACATAGTGGAGAGGTCCACAGAGCATAACCACTCTGCCTCTGCAATGGAGATTGAGGTAAGAGAAAATCTACAGCAGATAAAAATTTTGGCGTCCACCTCCAATGAACCCTGTGGCTCAGTTTTACGGGAAGTAGCACAAAACATCCCCATGCATGTTGCCAGTAATATGCCCACAATCCCCAATTTAAGGCGTATGATTCAAAGAACAAAACAGGCAATCAATCCACATGCTATTAGACCACAAACTTTCTCCGACATTAACATCCCCCAAGAACTAACTGTGACTTTTAGTAATGAATCTTTCCTTTTATATGATAATGTTAATCCTGAAAAGCGTCTTCTAATCTTTTCTACAACACGTAATTTGGCCACTCTTGAAAATACAGAAATTTGGATGATGGATGGCACATTTAAATCTACTCCCCATCCATTTACCCAAATTTATTCTATTCATGGCAATATTAACCACACAACTATACCCTTAGTATTCGGTTTGCTGCCTGACAGACAATCTTCCACTTACTCTGAGTTTTTATCAGTTATAAAAACCAAAACTCTCAACAAAAGTCCTCGGAAAGTAATAATTGATTTTGAGATACAAATGATTAATACCATTTGTAAACTGTATCCAGACACCCAAATTCAAGGTTGTTTTTTCACTTTTCGCAGGCGTATTGAGAAATATACAGAAAACATCCTTAGCCGAAGATTATGTGTCAGACAGCAAATTGCAATATGAGCTTAAAAAACGAACAGCATTGTGTTTTGATCCTCCAGATTTTGTAGATGATTTCTACACTGAATTGTACAATCAGAATATTATATAGCAAATGAAGAGAAATTGGCACCTCTTTTAAATTATTTTGAGGGAACCTGGATTGGCAATCTTAACAGGTCAGGTAGCAGGAGGAAGCCATGGTTCCCCATTGAGTGGTGGAACTGCTACTTAACTTGCTTAGAGGGAGGAGCAAAAACCAATAATTCCATCGAAGGATGGCATAATTCATTTAATAAATCCATAGGTAGAAGTCAACCAAACTTTTATCATTTCTTGGAAATTTTAAAAAAAGAACAAAGTTTTCAAGAAATGAGGATGGCTCAGTCACTATCAGGTATACTAAATCCTCGAGTGACAAGACGTAGCCGAGAGATGACTGAAAGACTTCAATCAAAACTCCAACAATTTCCTTTAATGGGCACGTCTGACTACCTTGAAAGTCTTGCATATATTCTTCATTTCTAACACGTGAAATGATTGCCTGTTTTACACATCACCCAAAAATTTAAATTGACATTTTTCAAAATTGACCCAAATTTTAATTAAAAATTACTTTACCTACCTTACCAACTAGCACATATTTTTTGAAACTCACTGCACAACATTTTTGGATCATTATATTTAATTTGAAATATTTTAATTTATTTTTCAAATTTTTATTATTAACAAAGTTAGGTAAGGTCTGAATAAAAGAATGTTTCAAAGTTCAATAGTCTGATAATATTAGTCCCAAAGTGAGTATATTATGGCAACCGGCATGGGGATCAAAGTGTAGTTCATAAAATTTGAAAATGATACTCACCACAGAATTTGAAATTACCGTACAGAACTTTCCTTACAGTAAATGTACCTTTCAAATATTTTCATTTATTGGTTAAAAAAAGAACAAAACCTAACCAGACCCCGTCTTCAAGCCTTTGCATGCTGAGAGGAACGACTGACTACAGAATCAAATATGATATATTTATTGACTATGAAGTATCTTTCAAATTAAAATGTATGTTTATAACGATTAAACTGAACTCTAAAAAGGAATAAAATATCCTGTTAATAAAATAATTACTAATGTTTTTGATTTAAAATAAAAAATTGTTGTTCATTATTATTAAATTTATGATGCATTTTTATCTTTTTAAAATTGACTCAATAAATACATTTTTTAACTGAAAAATGTTTTTTTTACTAAATTCAATATTTAAACATTGATTCTATTTCAAATTTGATTTGCAAAGATATAAAATGAGCATGATGTAATTAATAATTGCATTGATCCATTGCTTATAATGTAAATTGATTGTATATCATTTTTGAGACATTTGAATTTAATACCTGGGTATTAAAACACTACCCCACCCAATACCCCTATATCCCAAGCATCCCGCTGCTAAAAGTTATCGTAGAAATTTCATGTAAAGTAACTTCTTATTTTTCACAAAATTATAGAGTAGCCACTTACAAAATAATACTCAGGGATTTTTTTCAAAATATGGAAAAAAATACCTGGATATTAAAACACTACCCCGCCCAATACCCCTATACCCCAAACATCCCGCACCTAAAAGTAAACGTAGTAATTTGATGAAAAGTAAACTTCTAATTTTTCAAATAAATATGGAGTAGCCACTTACAAAATAATACTCAGAGATTTTTTTCAAAATATGGAAAAAAATACCTGGGTATTAAAACACTACCCCACCCAATACCCCTATACCCCAAGCATCCCGTACCTAAAAGTAAACGTAGTACTTTGATGAAAAGTAAACTTCTAATTTTTCAAATAAATATGGAGTAGCCACTTAGAAATTAATACTCAGGTATTTTTTCAAAATATGAAAAAACACCTAGGTATTAAAACACTACCCCACCCAATACCCCTATATCCCAAGCATCCCGCTGCTAAAAGTTATCATAGAAATTTCATGTAAAGTAACTTCTTATTTTTCACAAAATTATAGAGTAGCCACTTACAAAATAATACTCAGGTATTTTTTCAAAATATGAAAAAACACCTAGGTATTAAAACACTACCCCACCCAATACCCCTATATCCCAAGCATCCCGCTCCTAAAAGTTATCATAGAAATTTCATGTAAAATAACTTCTTGTTTTTCACATTATTATAGAGTATCATAGAAATTTCATGTAAAATAACTTCTTGTTTTTCACATTATTATAGAGTATCAACTTATAAAATAATACTTGGGTATTTTTATCCAACTTGGAAAAAAATACCTGGGTATTAAAACACTACCCCACCCAATACCCCTATATCCCAAGCATCCCGCTGCTAAAAGTTATCGTAGAAATTTCATGTAAAGTAACTTCTTATTTTTCACAAAATTATAGAGTAGCCACTTACAAAATAATACTCAGGGATTTTTTTCAAAATATGGAAAAAAATACCTGGATATTAAAACACTACCCCGCCCAATACCCCTATACCCCAAACATCCCGCACCTAAAAGTAAACGTAGTAATTTGATGAAAAGTAAACTTCTAATTTTTCAAATAAATATGGAGTAGCCACTTACAAAATAATACTCAGAGATTTTTTTCAAAATATGGAAAAAAATACCTGGGTATTAAAACACTACCCCACCCAATACCCCTATACCCCAAGCATCCCGTACCTAAAAGTAAACGTAGTACTTTGATGAAAAGTAAACTTCTAATTTTTCAAATAAATATGGAGTAGCCACTTAGAAATTAATACTCAGGTATTTTTTCAAAATATGAAAAAACACCTAGGTATTAAAACACTACCCCACCCAATACCCCTATATCCCAAGCATCCCGCTGCTAAAAGTTATCATAGAAATTTCATGTAAAGTAACTTCTTATTTTTCACAAAATTATAGAGTAGCCACTTACAAAATAATACTCAGGTATTTTTTCAAAATATGAAAAAACACCTAGGTATTAAAACACTACCCCACCCAATACCCCTATACCCCAAGCATCCCGCTCCTAAAAGTTATCATAGAAATTTCATGTAAAATAACTTCTTGTTTTTCACATTATTATAGAATATCCACTTATAAAATAATACTCATGTATTTTTATCCAACTTGGAAAAAAATACCTGGGTATTAAAACACTACCCCACCCAATACCCCTATATCCCAAGCATCCCGCTGCTAAAAATTATCGTAGAAATTTCATGTAAAGTAACTTCTTATTTTTCACAAAATTATAGAGTAGCCACTTACAAAATAATACTCAGGGATTTTTTTCAAAATATGGAAAAAAATACCAGGGTATTAAAACACTACCCCACCCAATACCCCTATACCCCAAGCATCCCGCACCTAAAAGTAAAGGTAGTAATTTCATGTTAAAAAAATCGCATTTTTCAAATAAATAAGAAGTACCCACTTATAAAATAATACTCAGTATTTTTATCCAACTTGGAAAAAAATACCTGAGTATTAAAACACTACCCCACCCAATACCCCTATACCCCAAGCATCCCGCTCCTATAAGTAAGAAAAGTAAATTCACCAGAAGGAACACACAGCCAGGAAACAAAAGGCAAGCAGGGACCAGCTCACCTTACTGTAGAAATGAAATAGATTCTCAAAAAAGCAAATTCGGATCTGCTTTTCTAGCCCATGAAGTCTAAACTAAGGATGATGCAAATACAAAGAAACCTGTATGTCCTCCTAAAAACCACAATGGCACCACTAGTAGGAATCCTACACTATACAGCATTTCTCACCCAGAAAACCACATTAGTATATTTACAGATAATACAACCTAAAAAAATGCAGCAGCTCTGACTTTAAGCCGTATATTAAAGGCAGATAAAAGCTGCTATTAATATGCTTAACTAGCACATAGAATTAAAGTTAAGGCATACTCTAGAGAGAAGCAAGGATAACTCAACGTTTCTAGCCTAGCTGTCTACAGCTACCACAAGTGCAGAACAAAGCAATAAAGTCGCATACATCAATTACTTTAAAATTTAATATGAATTTAAATGTAAGAGCACTAAAAAATTACGTATTAACGAAAATAAAAATAAAAAGCAGATTAGTTACCTATCAGCCGCACGCCTTACACCGGCAGCAATTACTTCGAACAACCAAAGAAACAAGCGTGAAAACACCAAACAAAATAAAAGAAGGACTTCACGCATAACGTAGGATGACCGGAATGAAAACACACAGAACGTAAGATGAGCGGAGTATTCGTGGTAAAGGCTGTCGTTGAAGGCACACGCGTGGACAAGACGTTTGCGAGGTAAGTGCCTCGTAGAAAACGTCACGAGTAGAAAAGCCTTCGTTGAAAATGATGTTTCCCTCTTCCCCCACTGCATCACAGAATTCTATTCTGTGGCTATCCAGTTATACACAGAGACTGCAGTGATTACATTAACCAATCAGGGTTTCATAATGTGAAAATGTTCATTTCCCACTGATGAGCTTGCATTTATTTTCCATTTAAGGTGTGTGCTATTGTATGTGTAGTAACCTAAAGATGCAAGACCAGTAATAACGTTGCAGGATATTTTGTTCTTTTTAGCCATGCCTTTAACCCCACAAACCCCATTCCACTCAAGATCACAGTTCCCATATTTTTAATGCACTTTGATTGTTGTTCCTAGACGTCCTACCTGTAATGCTACGAGCCCTAGGGCCCCATGCATAAGTAATGACCACACAGACCTGGGTACTTAGTTATTATAACTGGCCCCAGGGCACGTGCGCCCGGACCCTTTTATTATCAGGGTCACATGCCCTATGACGCCTGTTGGATGGGTGTGGGGTGTAAGCCAGCCGTCGGGGAGTGGCTGGCAAGAACAACAACTAGTCCAGTGACCAGCAGGTCACTACACTACCTAGTCCCAGGGTAATTTTTGTATCTTCACAGCTCTGAGGATGTCGTCATTCCACAAAAAACCTAATGACCGTTGGTGCACGTTTAAAGATTCTGAAAAGACTCGGACATTGTACTCAAACATAACAATATAAAATCACTTGTAACCGTTTTCTTTGCTTACGTTAATTATCAGTCAAGGGTTATTATGGAACATTTTATTCACTGTTTAGGGGTGTGCCATTAGAGCGAAAAATACCGGCTTTAGGTGACTTTCTACATGTTGTACTGGTCATTCCAGAAAAAAAACACGTGGCCAGAGGGCCACGCATGCCCACGTGAGATTGACTGTCAGTCACGATGCCTTCAGCTCTCTATACTTCACATTCATTGTTAGCTGAATCCTTCCCTGAACGCTGCAGAGAAACCGTTACTCCAACTGCCAAGATCGAGCTTCACTCAACGTGCAAAGCCGCTTACTAGATGTTGCATAGGCGGCGATGTGGCTGACATAGCGAAGACACGCAGTTATAGGACGTGACGTGTCACGTAGGCAGTTGCGAACGGTCATTCCTCTAATGGGAATCAGTCACTATCCTATCAGAAGTGCACTTAGCACGGAACCGGAAGCGCTGAGAACGAAGGAGCAGAATAGAGGTAAGCAGAGGGGCTAGCGAAAAACCGGATTAGAATGGAGTGTTCCATGGGCGTTTCATAGGAGGGGGCGAGGGGAAATAACATAAGGAAGACATTAGGTGACTCTAAAGCAATTTGAGTGTAAGAAGAGCGTGGGGCTAGACGGGCTTTGGCTTTTGTGGTGATAGGGGAGATGGAATTGTGGCGAGGACGGATAGAAGGCCAGTGAGGGGAGTCTCAGAGGAAGGGCTTATTGGGGCGGATCCGCGCGAAAAAAGACACCCAAACTTTATTTCTGATCTAGGTTTTAAATGCCACACGAGAGTGTCTGCTCAACTAAAGAAAATGAGTTGGTGGATAATACTCCCACCTTCGGAATGTGAGATTTGACCGTTAATAGATTTCAAAGATGATGTTTCCACGTCAATCGGATTTAGGATCGAAGGTGTGGTTAGCAAAATGATCTATTGTCAGTGATGACATAGAGGGACATAACAAATTAACCCAGGCTCACTTAAGGCAACATTAGGATTGGGCCCACCAGAGCCATGCCCAGGCACTGCGTTCCCCATATCTCCCACTCCACCCCGCTTATGATGTTAGATCATTGGTAGAACTAGCATTTTGTCGTTCGTATGGTCTCGCAGTACTAATGGTCTCATCCTGGCGTTGCAGGCATTTAACTTATGTCTCTCTCCTTAAAATATGTACTGTATACAGCATCGGAGAATAAGACCTACAGGAAGAGTTCTAGTGAGTCCGTAGAATGTACCGCTGAAGTGATGCTTCATTCACTAGCCATGGGATATTCGTTTAGGGTTACAGATGACAAGAGCTTGTCTCTTACCATGGGCCCCTGTGGATGCTTGACATAGAAGCGTTTTTTCCACATTCCCCTCACGTCCCGGTTTTCTTCCTCTCATGCTAAGGATGTGGTGCCTACGTTTCCAGTGTGAAGACTTCGATAAGCGTTCAACTTTCGTGCACCACGTATATGTCCGCTTGGAACAGTATATCCATGGCTTTGTTATTTTTATCATAGGCATTTGACAGCTATAGGCCGCTTCAATGCACTGAGTGGAACTCAAGACAGAAATATGATTGAGCGTGAGAGGAACAGGGTGTTCAAGAATGAGAGAATTGAAAAAGACGTTTTCTTATACAGAGAAGTGAAGAAGATGGCAGGAAGGGAACGAGAAAAGGGGTTGCGGGGGGGGGGGGGATACTTTAGGAAGGATAAAGTGAAATAATGAGGAAAGCTGTGAGATTGCTTATCCAAGAAGATGGATTCAGTTGCGTTCTCCGCTTATTTATTCTCTCCATAGTCTGCCCTCCATTCTGTGGATAAAAATACGTTTTTACGCCTTCCTCAAAAGTATGTACATATGGAAGTTTTTTTCACCATACAGAAAAGTAGTTACTATTTGCTCTCTGCTAGTCATATTAGTTGTCTAAGCAACATTTGCATGGTGTTAGTCGAGGTTTGCTTCAATGGGTCACATACCAATAATGCCATATTAACACCCATGAAAATAATCCTAGCTAAAGATCTGTGTATGTGATTTCTGGTTGTGCTTGTGATGTGCCCATGATTAGGTTTTGAAAACTTCAATAACATCCATAAACTGGGATCTGTCGAAAATGACTTGGATAATAGGAACTCTCCACACCGCCTCGGCCCGTTTCCCAAAAACAAAGGACTTAGGCAAACTGCCCTCTTCTTTCTTTGGGTTAAAAAAAAAAGATAGTTGTTACCCCGTGCACAGCATGCACCTAGGAAAGGCAGGGGGTGAGAATGCCAGCCATGCTCGCCTCATTTACTACATGTCTGCAGGTTGTGGAAGCAGTGACCATAGAATGCTCAAAAGATGCTCCTCATTGTTCAAAAGTGGAGCAATTATGAAGTTCCCTTTTATGTTTCATGCCATGTAAGTTGAAGTTGGGATTTCCACAGGATGGCTAGATAAACATAGTAGGATTATGGTCTTTTGGCCACTGTGAAATATAGGACTACATTACTTTGTTGGTATCAATAACCAAAATAAAGATGTTTTTAAAACCCCATGTGTAGTGAATAGAACGCTATGTCGTTGCTATAGCTTTCTTCTTAATTTTGCTAGTGCTTTCTTTGCTGTGTTTCATTGTTACATGTGCATTGCTCTTCTGCACTTGTAGCTCGGACCTTGCTGTATTGTATTATAAATAACATTATTAGTGCATTTACTTGAAAAAGGATTAGTGGTTTCATTTACATGTAGTGTAGAAAGTGATAATTTACGCAAGATATTATCACACAAGTTAACTGTACTGGAGGGGGAGCCCATAAACACTAGAAGGGAGGTTGACAACGTAGAGTGACAAAAGGTGATCCAATGGTCCTTATCCTCTCTTCATAAATGGTGGAAGTGGAAAGAGGCCTTGCCACCCTCATTTATTTCCTAGCTGAATGATTAACAACTAGTAGATGACCCTCATTATAATCCTCGGGAGAAGGCTTGAGTAGGATATTCATACAGCAGGGTGTGCTTAGCTCAATTAATACGTTTAATAAGAACAGCCTTGACATTGGGAACTGGAGGAGGCCATTAATCCTGTTTCAAAGCAATTCAAAACAAAACATAGAAAGTGAGGGCATTAAACAAAATAAATAATTCACTAGCTACGAGATAGACTAAAACAGAGCTAAATTGACATTACAGGTAGAGGCAGAAACGTACACCATAGCCACGAGTAAGGACACTAAGAATTTTTCTCTTTCATCATGGTTTTTTCGATCTAGTGGTATCCTCCAGTTAATTTATCACAATTTATTTAAATGTCCAGAAAATGCATATTGAAACCCTGAAACAGCAGTGTGTGGCTAACTTATTTTCCCAGACGGTTTAAACTTGCTGCCAAATTTTGATGCCACTTCAACTAAGATACGTTACCTTGACTAGGACTTCCAGAATTTCAATGATGATGTTGATAACTAGCTTCTTCTCTCCCAGAAGCTAGTTATCAAAGGACAATTGAAAAACATGCACCCGTCATTCGCTTCAGGGAAGCAACATCTGCATCCAGAAATCTGTTTTTTTGAAAAACTTGCAATCCTTTGAGGGGTCCAGAATATCCTATTGAGGGTAAAGAAGTGGTTCCTTTATAGATTTGCAGGCTTAACCGTATAATATAGTAACTAAAGATGCTTGCCACAGGCACAGGAGCTCAGGATTCGGCTCAGATTTTGGTCGTCTGAATCCAGAAGCTTCCAATACTAAATAGAGACCTCTTTTTTCATAGGCTGCACGTCCTGCAATCTTAACTCATCTTCCCAAACATCCTCGATTTCCTGTCTCTCACTTGCATACCCTGAGGTTAGTTGCACATTTTAAAATCTAGATAAAAGACCGTCAGTCCTCAGCTTGAGTGCCTCTCAGGGTAGCAAACCATGTATTAATATTTCTCCCCAGGTTGTTATACCAGCATTCCTCAAGGTATAGCTCAAACTATCAAAAATACACCTGGGGTTCCTGGGGAGTCCCAGATAGGTGAAAAATCAGAGTAAATAATTAATGCCAAGGTCTTCCTGACTGTGCCACAGACTAAGTGCAGCTTTCAAGACTTTTATGTGGACTTTCTTAAAATATTTTGGGGCCCCAAACTTATATAAAGAACCAGTGGTTCCCAGCTCCTTAGTCATGACTGCTAGAATCCTACTCCAAGTTGTACTATTTTTACCAGTAAGGGCTATACCGTTGCATAAGATCTGACATCTTAAAACTACCGGCCAGTGGGAGTTGAAGAGGAAAATGGGGGGACTTCACAAACTGGGTGCTAAGGCGCAATTAAAATCCCTGAAAAGCTCCGCATCATGTGGAACAAGTAAATGTAAAGTTAACAGCACTCTAGATGATGATGATGCTTTGATTGAGTCTATTAAAAAGGATACGCACTCTTGTAAAAGGCCTCCTATCAGTTAGAATATTCTAAAGGGGTTGCAATTTAATTAAGGAAAGGAGCAGAGGTGGAATTGCTGTATTCTAAGACCGATAGCTCACGGAGGTAGGTCTTGGCAAGGCTGAGATTTTCTAATTATGACTTCATGTTTGCGGGCCTTTTTTGGCCCTAATGCAGATGATACATCATACTATTCAACTCTTGAGTGGAATCTTCTGGAGTCCCCGCTTCCGGTGGTTGCGAGGGGCGACTTTCATACCCTGATGGATTCTAATCCACTAGAAAAGATTGTATCCACACACCTAAGACAAGGTAGGCCTTAAAAAGTATGTTACAGGACTTTGGGCTGGTGGGTAAGTGGCTGCATCAAATGGGCCAGAAGAGGAGATATACATTACATGGCAAGAAGTATAAATGTAAATGTAAATGTAAATGTATAGGCATTTATATAGCGCACTACTTACCCGTAGGGTCCCAAGGCGCTTCGACCGCTGCGAAACCCTTCCTGGCTTCCCTGAGAGATGGTCCCTTAATGGGTATCTCCAGGGTGAGACCAGGCATCCCCGGCGGTCTGGTGGGGCCGTTAGTGAAGATGAGGCAAGCTAATGCCCAGAGTTGCCGAGTGTGATCGCTGATCAGAGTGGGCACCGAGGCGAGAGAATTATCGAGTCCGCTGACCCTGGTCCAGAAACCTGCCGCGCCGGGAATCGAACCCTGGTCCTGGGCCGTCCTCTGCTCTCGGGTCTGCCGCCTCTAACCAGTGAGCCACACTACTTCACTGTATGTATGTATGTATGTATGTAAGTATGGCCCCTTTTATGGACTCAACTACTTTTTCATCAATAACACTGCTGTGGAGAGGGTCCGGGACATATCTCCAATCTTTCAGCTGTGATTCTACTGCTTGAGTGTCCTATCCAGGCGGGGAACTTTAGGTGGACGATCATTTGAGCCCTTCTCTTAGATCCAGGAGTAGGTCAGGTCAGAATAAGGTTTGTAGGGCTTTGTGTGCGTGGGTGAGGAGTCGGAAGGTGATTCTCTTGTTGACCGGGTGAGGAGTCGGAAGGTGATTCTCTTGTTGACCGATGAAGGTGGTATAACTACTCTTCACATACTGCCGAAACACGCGTCGACCTCATGCTCATCCTTGTGCTTTGAACATAAGATTCAATCTGGTCGCTGAGGTTTTTCTGTCCTACATAACCTCCACCTTATTCAGATGATGTTTGTATGAAATTTGTGTGAGTTTTAATGTGTTTGAATGGTTGTGAGATGGATGTATTTATAGGAGTCAGTCCAGGGGGTATTTTTCTCTTTTCTTTCATGTAAATTTATAGATGTGAATTTGTCGGCCAAGACCTGGAACTCTCTCCCCACTCACCTCCGCCTCACACAGAACCACATTTCCTTCAGAAAGGAACTTAAAACCTGGTTATTCGATAAATAATGCACCCCCTCCCACAAGCGCCTTGAGACCCTATGGGTGAGTAGTGCGCTATACAAATTTCTGAACTTGAACTTGTTGTAATTTTATTTAGTAACTAGCCCGGGAGAGATTAAGTCTCCAATATAAGTGATTGATAGGCTACTAGGGAGTATGCTCAGTGTTCTTTGGTTCTTTCCCCTCTTCTCCCTTTGTTGAAAGTATAACCTGTAGAGGGGGGCCCCTATTATGCAGGCTGTTAAGATAACAAGAGTGATGTAGACAAACTTAAAAACAAGCATTAAAAATGCAATAGGTCTCGCCTTTGATTAAATTAAAGCCTTTTGCTTTGCTAAAAAATACCATTAGCAAAGCAAATGGCTTTAACTTAAGCAAAGGCGAGACATATTGCATTTTTAATGCTTGTTATATTGGCTGTTCAGGTCCATCCTTCCTCCTGCTCTTGAATGCAAGAAGGCCTATTTTCCAGTTTGCTAGCGGACTGATGAGGGGATGTTGACAAAAGCATTGCCAATGCTTGTTTACAGTATGCAGCGTCTTGGTAAGATTGATGTTGTATTTTCTACATCTCTTCTGCAGTTTGTCTAGTGACCGCTAGGAGGCACTAAAATGCAGCAAACTTGTGTTGTTTAAACGTGGTGTTGTTTTTAGGTCTTGGCTAGACAGCACAGATGTCAAAGCAAGACATGATGTTTTCAACCGGTGGGCTTCTTCCTGCCCATAGGCTTACCATTTGCTAGCTCCCTTGTCAGTCCTAATCTTTTGTCTCCATTTATCCATGGCATGCATGCGTCATGCCTCTTCTTGTGTTTAACCCTCCCCAGGGCATAGGCCAAGTACGTGTCCTCCCACTGCTCCTGTTTTTAGGAGCTACCTTTTTTTTGTGTTTGAACACTGCACACGAGAGCTGTATCTTTACAAGCTCTTTGTCCTTCTAATCGCACTCACCCCACCAAAACCCTCATTGTTTTGTGTTATATTGCCTCTGTTCCTATCCTGCGGTCGAAGTGAACAGCAATGGCCTCCTTTCCTCAACATGTCTTGTCCCTGTATGCTTTGTAGTGCTACTCTGTCAGCACTTTTTTAGGTAGAGTCTAGCACAGAGCTGCTCTAGAATCGATCTCTTGAATCCCTTCAGCTTTTGTAAAAGCTTGTGCGTGTGGTACTCACACACGATTTGCCTTTGCTTCTGGCTTTAGTATGCAATTGGCCAAAGGCTTGTAGAGGTCCCAGTTTCTTTGGAAATGTTTACTCCCAGAGCGTTTTGCTCTCGGGAGCCAGCAGGGGCCATCTGTTTTAAATTAGCGTGGCTGCGCTTGTCTCCCACGCAGTGTTTCTCCCCCCTCGTGCATTCTGTGGTTGTAATGAAATGTATCCTTTGGACCCCGAAGTCACGATCTTTACGCAGTGGCACGCACAAAAAAGCACAGCGCTGTCAGAAACGCATTTGTTCGAAATCCTCATCAAAATAACTGTTGTGAACACAGCAGCCACGCTCCGGTGTCAGAGGTGGGGCATATTTGCCCATTTGTAAACGTCACCACTTTCTTTCTTTTTAGTTTTCATTGATGTTTTCATTGATGTTTTCACCTGATGTTGGTGATGCCTGAAGTCGTGGCAGGGAGGGGGGCTTTCACGTCGCTGACACATGCTTGCCAATGAGATGTTTTTCCCGCGCTCTCAGTGCAGATCACAGAAATTACAGACACATTTATGATCTGATAAAATGCCCGTTAGCAGCAGCTGGCGCCCGGCGTTCAAGTGATAAAAAACTTGCGCTTCCTCTCATCTGCCTAGAAGTGCCCGCTCCCACCATTTTGTTTTGAGCTGCTAATTAGCAGCCTGCGCTCTGCCGTGTTTGATCTTTCTTCACATCCACCACACTCTCTTGGTTACTGTGGGCTAGACCTTTGCCATGAGTACTTCTTACCCCTCCACTACTGCCCCTCCCACCCTGCCCCAACTCCGGCTGACTTCCAGAGCACCTTAAGGCTTCTTTTCAAAGAGCCCTCGGCAAGTCCATTGTGCACCCGTGACTGCAGCGAACCTAGCGCTCCCAGCTTCTGAACACCCGCTCCAGGTTGCAAGGACCGGACCTCATCCTGTCCAGGTTGCTCAGGAGGTGGAGCGCCTGCTGCAGGATCTGTGTTTACCATGGAGCCTTGGGGGAGGGGCTGGGAGGGCATTGGGCAGCATACCCAGCAGTCTCCTTTCCGATTGCCACTTTGCTTGAACTTGTATTGTTACATTATTTAATAAAAAACCCTGTTATCTAAGCACTAAGCGCCAATTCGATTTGATGCGTTTCCAGTATGTATGAATATTATTTCAAACACTTGGATTTCATTTCAGAAAAGGAGCTCAGACCATTGAAAATGTCCTCGTTTCCAGGCACCCTTTCCCTCACCGAGGCAATCAATCATACGTTTGTAAATCAGTTTATAGGAAACGTTACATAAGGCAGAGGTATACAAGGTGTAGGAGCATAGCAAAACACTTATAAGGTCTCAAAGGCGAGACCTATTGGCTATGCCAATGCTTGTTGATTTATTGTTAATTATAAGCGTGGACTTCAACAGGGCTTCTTTCAGGAGGTTTGTTGTTTAAAAAGGTAGGCTGCTTTTGAGGTTGGGCACACACCCGGAAAACGGCCAGGCAGAGGAACACTTGCGGGAGCTGGGCTCTGGCAGTTGCAGTTCGAGCCCTTGGTTTACATTTTTAATTGTTAATTCCCCTGACATGGACTGTCTCCCCATCACACCCCTGTCATTTCTTGTTATCATCTCTCTCCTGACACTGAGGGCGTCCCCTTTCCAGTCACGTTCCTTATCAGACCCCTTAAAATCTACTTCTGTATTATTGTCTGCAATACATGTGATCTGTAATTTTTCAAACAGACTGCAAATAAAAGTTATGAAAAAAATGGTCCTACCAAACCAATGCTTAGGTGGCCATATTTCCCCCTATAGAAGCACAATGGATTTTCACTGCTTTCTGTATCGTGCAGTGATTTCAGGACCTCAGGAAAAATACATTTTTTTGTCCTTTAGGCGCTCCCTTTTCCTTTGTAATAAAGTTTTTCTGGTGTTCTCCCTTTTGGCCATTTGTGCTTGCTCCAGAAACAAGTCCCCTTAAATGGCTTTACACTATCTGTGCAAAGATATCCTCATTAGTACCAGATAAACAGCCAAGTACAGTAATAAACAAATGGGAGATGACCAGTCAATCTTTGCTAAGGGCCACACAGGAACACATGACCACAGGTTTTTACTAACTCTAACCGCGCTCACCATCTCGTGGTCTGTCTCCTTCATTCTCTTGACCAGAAAAACATGTCTTTAACCAGACACTCCACTTCCTCTCACAGCCCCTTTCCTTGGAGAAAATTCAAATTGAGCAGTTACATGAAATATAGCTGTTGTTTAGTGGACGCATCTGCTGTTCTATGTATTCATGGGTGTCTAATGGTACCTAAGTGGTCAATTGGAAAGATGACCAGGACTTTGTTAATTATTTTGTTTTTTTAATGTATTCCATGTCTTGCAATGATTTCTGAACCCCAGGAAAAATGTCACTTTGTCTTTCGGGCACACCATTTTCTCCTTGTAATAAAGTATTTTCGGTGTTCTCTTTTGGCCATTTGTAGTTGCTTCAGAAACCCGGCTCCTTTAACCCTTTCCCTGCTGCCGTCGGCCAATGGCAAACGGCAGCACTACCTCCCCAGTGCTGCCGACGGCATTCCACCTGCGCAAGAAAACGCCCGCAATTCCGCCGCGGTTAACGGGTTAATGGCTTTATACTATCTGGGCGAAGATTTCCCCACATTAGTACCAGATTAACAGGCAAGTACAGAAATAAGCAACTGGCAGATGACTAGTCAAGCTTTGCGAAGGGCCACACATGACCCAATGTTTTTAGTAACGTTGGAGCAAGAAACTGTGGCCTATATGAACCTGTGTTTGTACTCATTGCAAAAAAGGCAACATGATACCCCAAGCACAGACTTGACGCATTATTATTCATGTTGCCAATTCTTTAAACTTGTAAGCTTGCGTGTTGAGCAATCCCCTCAGTATTGGGAGTCGATTTTTCGTTGTGACCCAGAACGTTAAAACAAATTCATACCGTTGATTCACTCTTGGGGGGGAGGGGGGAGGATAAAGGCATTGCTCTTTCAATTTGTCTGTCTTTGTTTTGGTCTTTGTTTCTCAAGATTGCTTGCTTACATTAAACAAAAAATTGTCACAGTTAGCCGTAACCTTAATTGACCTCTTCACCACCACCCGTCAAGGAGGGCAATTCCACTGTCATACTATCCTCTAGTGAGTTTATGTATGAGTATTCCGGCTTCACATCAATCCCATATTAGTGGTTTGTAGTTCGCCTTACAATGTTGTAAAGTAGGAGTTGCAGACTGGATGATGCGTATTTTGTAGAACGTAAGGAAATCAAGGCAGGGACGTAATCCTAAACAAACAGCTCTCCCAGGAACGAAAAGGGTAAGGATCTCCAATGGTGAGCATCTCTTTTCCGCCTGTCCAATGGAGTAAAAAAGTTCTTATAAAAAAATTGTTCTGGGTCGTTTGTGAGATAGATTGACTGATTGCTTCGCAGTCATGAGGCAGCGTGGACACGGGTCCCTCAGAGTATAGATCGAAGATCTGTGTCAATTTATCATGTAACCCGAGTATTGGCCAAACGATTAATGCATGTGCATTAGACTGGTCAATGTGAAATATGGGTCCACGAAGTAGAGCAGTATTTCATCTGCATATTGCGATATTCTGCCTTCCCAGTCATCTGTCCAGTGAAGACCCTGAATTAGTGAATCTTGGTGAATCCAGGCTGTGAGGGGCTCTAGGACCAATACAAATATAAATGGCGATAGAGGACAGCCCTGTCTTGTCCATTGTTGTAGTTCAAATACATGTCAATGTCCCCCTATTGACTTGCACCTGGGAAAGTGCACCAGAGTATAAAAGGTGTATTTATTTTATGGAGCTTTGGCCAAAAAAACAACCTGGTCAAAACTTCAAACATGTAATTACACCATATCAAACCCCATTCAGTCGTCCAGGGAAGTACTAGAGCGCTCTCCTGGAGATTATTAGTCTGGCTCAGCACTCCATAAAGGTGTCTTAGATTAAGAGACAACACATTTTCAATTAAAATGACTATTATATTTGCATATACATACAGTTTAACAATAAAACTATACAGCGCACAAACGATAATGTTTGGAAATGCATCACTTAGTGTATTGATTTGTTTTGATCTTATTAAAGTATTTGTTTCCAACACACTTCAGAATTAAGAACACATGTGCTTAATTTGTGTTGTCCTAATACTTGCATAATACTTCATTTAAATGTTGTGTACTGGAAAAAAACCTTTCCTGCCCCAGTATACCCAGCAAGATTGTCAAATAAATCCTCTCACTTTGAAGTCAAAGAAAGAAAAGTAAACACCAAGCTCCCTCGGAAGGCAGAGCCTGATATTTGACCTCTGTCTTTGAATGCATTGCAAATGTGACAAGGTAACAGAAAGGTATACAGGACTGTTTACAGAAAGGAACTCTCCTGTAAGAATACAATGAGAGGTAGTGTGGAAAGAATTTGCTACTTCGGAAGGACAAACTCCCGCTGGACAGTCTACAGCAAATAAAGTCAGCAAAGAGAAAGCCAGAAAATATGAGTTACAAACCACAAAGCCAGTGGTAAGCAACCAGCAGAATACATTCCCAGGCAAACTTTCTGAATGTCCCCAAGATGTCTTTAGCAAACCAGACGGCTTCACTGTCTAGTAGACTTCGACCTTAAAAGCTCCTGTGGTCAGTTCAAACACAGAAGAAGAGCAAGGCCGCATACAAGAGCAAGCCAACTAAGCTTGACATGAAGCCATCCAGTATTTAGCAAGGATTGACTCTGTGGTGTATTGTTCACAGTGCTGTCTCCAGACAGACCGCTCAAGATATCTGTGGCAAGACCACAAAAAGGCTGCTTTATTTTGCATAGCATCCCTTTTCCCGTGTTTTGTAGAATATATAGATATAGGGGTCACAGATAGTGGCAATGTCGAGGTGATGACGTAAATGCCTGGATATGACAGTGGTAAAGGCATAGTTGTAGTAGGAAATCGAGTAAGAGGGGTAGCTAAGAATAGGTAGGGGATAGCAGAGCAGGGGTAGATGGGCGGAGATAGTGTTAGGCAAAGAGGTAGAGCTTAGAAATGTATGGAAAGAGTGGTCAATGGATGTATAGTAAAGGGATTGAAACTGGGGTTTAGGTAGCGGGACACAGCAGGATTAGAGCTACGAGGTGCTGATAAAGGGGTTAGCATATTGGTAGGGATATGTAAAAGAGTTGATGGATAGGTGGGTATGTATTTGAAGGGATATGTACATGAGTAGAGGGTTTGGGTATAGGGGTCTCACATGTCTCACATAGTGGAGGTGTCTAGGTAAAGCTGTTAAAGTAACAAGATACCGGTGGGGGGGGGCGGGGTTTGAGGCGTCAAATTTATGGGACAGCACAGAGTGATAAAAGGATTAAACAGAGCAGTACAGTAGTAGAAATGTAGAATTTGAGGAGTGATAAGGTAAGAAGAAAAGGTAAAGAGGTTGGATTGTTGAGGAAGAAGGAGTGATGGATCAAAGCATAATGGATGTAGGATTCTTGTAATGGGAGACCTGTAGATGTGGGTGAGCACAGTTAGAGATTTACCAGTAGAGGGAGACAAATAATGGTAGGGTAAACACTGGGGGTGTTTCCTAGAAATGTAACACTGGTTGTCACCTCAAAGGCAAGTCTGATTAGGGCTCACAGAGGACATGGTGTTGTACAGTTACTGTTAACTCTTTTTTGACATGTCGTATCTGGAAACTATACCTGCATGACATGCCTCAGTTGTGTTAACCCCTGAATGACATCACGAGGTGCTGGCAAAGAAAAGACTTGTAAGACATTTACATTAGGCTTTGTCACTGGAGAGACATTTGTGATGGGACTTACATAGAAGGGATATACCAGACAGTGACTGTTACTGCATTAAAGGACATGAGACAGGATGTTGGGAGAGGTTTTAGACCAATGCAGGTAGTAGACACACGTGGAGCAAAACAAAAAACAAAACAAAAAAGCTCTACCTATATGTTTTGAAATGTGCCATACGTCTTCTATTGACTGCTCTGGCTTGACCATAACCCGAAATATATTAAACATTACTTTATTTTTTTCATAATATATAAATTGATAGATCACATATAAATTTGATATTAAAAAGTTATAGCAAAACAAGTCCCATTCCACACAAACCAATCATCACATACATACAATATCACACCCTAACATACTCAAGCAAACCATATATAAAGGCGTTCGATACATACCAAAAAAAATGTGAACCAAGCTCCTTCAACACGAAAAGACAATAGTGTGATAAAGATTTAAGCAACATGAGTCACTGTCGTAATGCAATGAACGTATGCAAAATGAATTTACAATTTTTTAAATATTGGAAAGAAATGTCAATCATTCAACTTTGAGAGGAATTTTCCCAGGTATATTCATTAACTTTCCAAGAGGGGTAAGTCAAATAAGTTCATGGAGGGAACACATTCCATCGCTAATGCGTATTTCGGTGGAAAGACCCCTCTCTGGGTCTCACCTTCTTCAGGGCGCATACAATGGTTATGTAAAAAATAGGTAATGGGACCTGTCAAGAAAAAACAAGGGGATTTTGGCTGTGGTTTCTCGAAGTACAATTAAATGCCCCACATCTGGTTCTTACCGGGTTAATAGCCGGGGGGAAAAAACCACATACATCTTCAGTCAGCCAGACTAATAGCAATGGGTACAGTGTAGAAGAATCATCTCTTGAGCTCCCAGAAGTGCTAGTTCAGGTTCACCGTGTTGATCAAAGATACGTTCAAATTTCCATATGGTGTTCAAGATAAATTCAAACAGTTTCTAAATTAAATGTTAAATGCGGTGGCTATCCTGAATGGCGTCACATTCATTATCCGATAGATGCCAGAGATAAGCTGAGTAATAGTCTCTGGATTAGAGTTTGTGTATGTCATGCAGTGGCATTCCAGCGTGGTGTCCCGCTCGCTATTTAAAAGCCCATATTGACACACGTGGGACAGTTAATGCTGATACAGAAAAGTCATATGAAGGCTGACACAAATCAGATTGTGCATATCACATCACGGACATGCCAGCCTCTCTGCAGGAGTAAAGACACGTAATGAAAGGGCTTGTGCAGAGCAGTGGTTAATTTGTAAAAAAAAATAATAGATGCCAGGGTTCTCTGAAAGGATGCAGCTTACACGAGCCCATTTCTCCTGTTAGTGCCGCCTAAAACAGAACCAACTACCAACCATGAAGGGGAGAGGATGTGATGTAATGGCCAGAGTGGCCTGCTTTGGAGCTGGGATACCAGGTTTGAATCTCTTTGTCGGCTAAACATCCTGTGATCTGGGCGAATCACGTAATCTCTTGTGTCCTTAACTGGTGCTCATGAAAAGCGCTGATGTTGATGTATTAGTAAAGAGATGTCAGACAAGAGATGACATAGTGGTATACCAGATGGGTTGGTACAGCTGAGGCATGTCAAACAAGGGATGTCACAGCTGTGACAGCTCCTGCACAATCTAATAGAGCAAGCACTTCCAGTAGGAGAATCTGCAGCCAATATCGTTCAGATAGGTTATAGTCTTGCAAATACAGGCCACGGGTCCAGTCTCAGAAGAAAAAATTCAGACAAAGACTGCTAGATGCATTTGCCCTCCGACAGGGGCATGCAAGAATAGACCCAGCACACTTTTTTTGTGAATTACATTTAAATATGTATGTTTATTGTGTTCTACTGTAAATAATCAGACTTCCTTTCCAATGATTTGGGGTAGTGAATGGTTCTGGGCCCTTCTTGTGCCCGGACTAGAGATAGTCATAACACCGGGGTGGGAGAAAAGGCAACCTGAACTGTTGCTGATCAAAATCTTGGAGGGTCTGGGAATCCTTCCATCAAAAGCCTTTTGAGGCCCTTTTTCTGGGAACTTTTCAAGACTTTCCCTCTGTGGAGGGGAGCCTGAATACTGATTCTGTGTTCACTCCCAGGTACCGTCTTGGACACCGGTGCTGAGCAAAATGTCAGCTTCTTTCCTACGCTCTCTTGAGTACAATGAGCTTAGTATCTATCTGGTGCTGGCGCAAATTGGTAAAGCCAGTTACTCACAATGTGCGTGCAGTGCACTGCCTGTCATAATCCTTTACTCAATCAAAAGTTCTCAAAGGGGCTAATGTTCCTAAGAAAGGAAAGAGGAAAAAACAACCAAAAAATGCTCGTAAGAGTAAGACAAACGCCACGCCAACAAAACAAGCTGCGAAAAGATATCTAAAGTTATAATTTAAACAGTCCATGTACAATTGAGAGCATATCATTCAGTTAGTAATTAAATAAACAATATTGGTTTCATCCGCTTGTCATAATTGCTTAATCATATACATATTAAAAAACCAGAATGACAACTCTTTAAAAGTATTGAGAACTAAACACCATGATGTCGGTGTCCGGACCAAACTGTGTTATTTGAGTTAGCAAAGTGAATCATTTGTTATTCGCACTTGCCAAAACACATACAATACACTTTCTAAACATCACGAGGGGAAGACGCTCCAGATGTCTAACGCCATCTTTCTTGAGGTCAAAGAAACCACATTCTATTGAAGACGTAACAACAACAGCTGTAAGCTGGTAATAAACTGGTGTTCCTGTAGCTGAAAAGGTAACGGGAAGGTAACAGGAAGCTTGAAAAAAGTGTCCATTGCAATACCTTACAATTTAAACATATCCTTGCCAGGTGTAAAAAGTGAGGCCAACTCTTACCGGCGGCATTGTCAGTGTAGACGCGAGCAAGGTATGGTCATATGAGTGACTCCTTAAGAGTTGGAAAAATTCGCTAAAAGTAGAGACGGCTTGAAATTCCATCTTGGAGAATGGGCGCTATGTTTAATGCGCCAAGTACTCACAAAATCTGCAACAATAAGACCAGTTGTAGAGGTTCACCCAGAGCAAAGCAAAGGTGAAAGGGGCGACTGCTCGACCGTCCGGCTTAAAAAATGGGTGCCGTATTTATCGTATCAAATTATCACTAAGTCCCAACAGCAGACCATAATAGAAAAGTTCCACCTGGAACAAACCAATAGGACGGTCTGTCAAAAACTGTTCCGCGTGATAAACAAAAAAGGAATTATTAGTCCCAAGAAGTGCCGTAATGAAAAGAGCATATCTGTTAGCACTTATTCCATTGGGAAAAGAGAAAATAATATGGTCACAGAAGAAATGAACATCTTAACAAATGTAATGCTCATTAGGAAAGGGAGACTTATAATTCAACAATATATAAATAAATGAAAGAATGTTGGTGAAGCTTCTCATTTTACATTTTTTTATTAACAATGAACTGTTGATGAGTCCTAAAGATCTTGGTATGTACAGACAAAACAATATATTATACCATAGAACTATAGAATGGTCATCTATGGGTTGTCTCAACATATTTGGTAGGCTTAAAAAAACGTGTTGATCTAAACGTTTATTCCGATGTTATTGTCCAATTTGAGTAAACAACCCCACAGATTAATGTGAAGGGAATGCAAGAGTTTATATTACAGAACATCAAGACGGGGTCTTTTAATCATTTAAAAATGTGTAAAGTTCCCCATCTACGTTTAAGCCATAGTACACAGCCCTACATTTGTTGATTCAGCCTGTCTCAGCACTTTTAGTCTATCGCCTCCTCTAGGGTGATCCTATGCAATCCCCACACCATGGAATCTTATTAGCGCCAATCTGCAGACCCATGGCAAGTGTTAAAGTGTACAGCTAGAGGATCATTTTCGTCACCATTCCTCATGGCACGAATATGTTCTTGAATCCTTTCTTTTAAGGGGGGAATAGTACTGCCAATATACACACAGGACACAGTATACCACAAATTTGGTGTTACAGTTTATAAAGGTGTCTATTTTATTTTCAAAAGTTATATTATGCTGGAAACATTTTGTCTTATCCAGGGTGTATTGACACATATTTGGATGTCCGCATTTATAGAAACCATTAGTTGAGACGGTGACCAATCTAAGCCTGTGTTTGTCTTTTAGGGATTATAGAAACTAGGGCACAGTATGTCTTGTAAGGTTGTACCTCTTTTCTAAATTAACTCCGGTTTGTCTGAGATACATTTATTCAGTGAAGTCAACCATAATTATGTGGCCATGTTTGCTCATGATATTGTAGAAAATGTGACTTAGAGTATGGTAAGGTGTAATCACAAAAACCCTATTCGTATTGGTTATTTGTCTCCTCTTATCCATGAATATGTTTTTGCGATCAGTTTTTAGAATACACTGTTTGGCAGCAGAGATGATGCCTGTTGGATATCCCCTTGCTTGTAATATCTTTTCAGCATGGTCTGTCTCCAATTGAAAAACCACATCTTCACTGCAATTTCTTATTCTCCTAGTCATCTCTCCGAAAGGAATAGGGAAGACCTGTGATCTAGGATGTGAAGAATGAGTGTGTAGAATTGAATTAAGTGCTGTGGCTTTTCTGTATAAAGAAGATCCATGCTTTTCCTTTCTTGATCTACAGTTTTCAGATCTAAAAACATTATCTCTGTCTGGCTGTGTTGATGTGTGAATACAATGTTGCATAGATTGTTGTTAAGAAAGGAACAACATTCACCGAATAGAACCACACGCCCTGTCCAGATCATCAACACATCATCGATATCGCTCTCCCATTGCACCACATGATTCATCCTATTACTGGGCCACTTTCTCTAGCCAACCCATGAAAAGGTTGGCAAACAAAAAAGAACATTTCGACCCCATGGCCACACCCTGGCACTGGCAATGCCACTTAACATTGTGTAAGAATACATTGTTATCCAGAACCAATGTAATCATTTCTATCAGCATCAGTGTATGCTCCCACAACGTAGCATCTCGAGATGAAGGAAAATATTGGCTAGCCTTGGTGCCTGCTTCTTTGGGGATAGAGGTGTAGAGTGAACAGATGTCGAAGTCACAAAACAACATTAGTCACACAATAACCAAAATCAACTAATAGATTCATTAGATCTTTTGTGCCACGCACATGTGATGGAAGATTACACACTAGAGGTTGTAGGAAGAAATCAATATATCCCGAGACATCACGGCCAGGGATCCAATTCCAGATATAATTGGTCACCCTGGTGGAAAGTTACAAGGTTTATGTATTTTTGATAGAGAGTAAATACAGGGTGCTCTAGGATAAGGTATATACGAGTATCTGAATTCTAAATCACTGATTAGGTTGATTAGGCATTGGTCATGCCAGATCTTGAGTCACCTTTCTATTGTTAATGTAATTTGATGTAAGGGATTATAACTCAATTTTACATATGCTGTGATATCTGACATTTGTCTATTTCATGGATGTAAGCCTGTGTGTTCATGAGCACCAAATTGCCTCCCTTGTCTGCTTCCTGGATAGTTATTTCTGGAAGTGCAGTTAGTTTGGCAAGTGCATGTCTTTCCCCCTGTGATAGATTGTCACTGCTAATCTTTGTGTATTGTTAAATTCTGTTTTTCCATTCAAATAGTTCCTTAGTCACAAGTTGATGAAAAATGTCTATAGCAATGTCATTTTGTGAAGCAAGCAAAAAAGTGGACTTGAGTCTCCTGCCACTGTCAGTACTAACATCAGTCAAAATACCTAAGTCTGAGAAAATGCGTGTAATGGAGGGTGAAGTTGAATCTTCATCATCCAGTGATAACAGCTGTATATCCTCAATATCACAGATTGTTTTTTGACACGGTATAGAAATTCCTGCATCTTGGTAGTAGCCAGAATGATGCACTCTGAGTTTGTCAGATGCCACTTATCACCGAAAGGTCGTCACTAAGAGGGATGGGAGCTGGTAGCCCATTGACTAGTGATTACGTTGTCCACTTGGGGCATTTTAACGGGATAAATATGGCACCCTGGAAGTGAGATTACATTGGAATTGGAACAAGGACCAAAGAAGGTCTGCCCTGCTGCTCCTGGACTGCACAAAGAGAGGCTGCACCATCTGTTGGACTGCACCGGCTTCACTTTTGGGCTAGCAAACTTAGGACTGTTCCAGTGGCTCCTGGGGTGGGGAAACGTTAAGCCCCTTCCCCAGACCCCAGACCTAACCACTGACTGCACTGATCAATTGGCTAATCCCCTGGAACAAGCTCCAGGGACAAAAAAGCTGAACAAACCCAAACCAGCAAGTTGCTAGCCATCGGAGATTCGCTGCTAGCTGCCGCTTGGCGCTAGTAAGATACTGATCCTTGGAGGCCAAAAGTTTTGCCCAAGTCGGGTGGATGCAAGAGTGTCGTCAGAGTCCGAATTGGTCGCCCAAGAGGGAAAATAGCCCCCACTAAAGGATTTCGCTCCAACTGCTGTGCTTGGGGACCAGTAGCTGACAAGCAGCTGGCCTTCTACTGTTTTGAAGAGGACTTCATGGTACCCTAACCTCTGTGGCCGAAGTCGTTCACTCGTGGACTAAGGAATCGTCACAGAGACACCTCCATCGACTGCACATCAACCAGAGCATTTTTAAGCCTCTTTTCTTCCTGCATCCCCAGAATCTGGACCAGTCCGTTATAGTCTATGACAGTCATGCTGTTAAGGCTGGAACTGTACTGGGAAAACGCTATAGAGGCCAGGAAACTGTTCAGATCTACCCCAATGGCCCCCTAGACCTTCTCCCGGTTAGATTTTGTCACCAAAGCTGGGCTGAAGTAGCCTAACTAACTGTTAAAAAAAGTTTACAATGTTTTAGTCAGCCAGTGCTTGTTTGCACTTGGAACCCTCTGGTAGATTTTGCTCATTAAAATGTCCTAAAAATAAACTCTATTTTTATAAATTGGTGTTGTTTCGTTCATGTGCGACTTTCTTGTTCCACTGTTTGGTACTGTTAAATACTTTAATTAAGTTCCTTTGTCTGAGCCTTGCTGTCCGAAGCCACAGCTACCCAGGGTTGAGCTTAATGCTTTACAAACGAACCTGACTAGACCCAGTAAAGGTTTTGTGAGTGTATTCCACAATAAGGCTACCTAGCCATATCCCATAATTCACCCATATCTTCACAAAACTGAATTGGTCACCCCCAAATTTGGTAGGGGTGTAGAGGAAGGGGTTTCTCCATGAGGGAAACGTATTTTCCTCGCAGAGGAAGAAGAAGCCAAACAAATGCATTTGCACAGGGGACATTCTTTCATTTGTGGAGAGTTCTCTGCCACGGAGACTTCCAAATGGTGGGAATGGATTGCATACTTGGAAATCATGGGATTCCAATATGATTCGATGTAGAAATCTGTGCCAAATGCAGGTTTCCATGGAGCTTTAATTTTGGAATTTGTGAATTAAAAAAAAAAAAGTAACCTGTTGCATAGATTTAGAAATCCCTGTGCAGTTTTACTATTTTAGTGAATAAGCCCCCGTGACGTAATGGAGTGTATTACGATTTTTATTCTTCAGTGACATGGCAGCCCTTCTGGCCTACCTAGGGCTATTTTTATCACTTAAGGCCCTGCAGCGATACTTCAAAGAATTCAGGAATTCCTGGAAATTTATCCTGCATTGACAAGTTTGCTCGCACATTCTTAAGATTTGATAATAATTAATACATATATTTCTCCACCTGCTAATAAGATATTTATTATTAAGCAGGCAATGTTGTCTCTTGAAAATATTTCCTCAGAATATTCTTTTTTTTATTTTTTATTTCAAGTCGTTTTTATTGAAGTAGAAAACAAAAGGAAAAACAATACAATAACTCTTCCATCACATAGATTACTTGATTCAGTTATTGATAGACAGTTACAAAAAATGAAATGAAATATAAAGTAAATCAACTCTTGCTTGCATCATTGTAATACAGATACATACATAACACTCAGTGTGTGGAGGCAGCAGGATAGGTCTCAACGGGCAACAACAAATTTACTCTCGGATAGCACAGGCTAATGTATCAGGAACACATACAGCACATCAGGGAGGTTCGTAGTGGAACGAGGATACGTCTAATGATTTCCACAGCTTTCTATTGGACGGGCTCCATGTGGCTGCCTGTAGCGCAGGATTATTGGCACCTCTCAGAAATGTTACCCACTCCTGCCAAATTTTGAAGTTCACCTCCTTAGCACTTTTCCACTTGCACAGAATCACTTTACATGCCAACGTTAGCAGTAAGTCTAAAAGCATGCGGTCCTGGTCATTTGATAACTGTGGATCGAGCGCCCCCAAGAGTACATATACGAAGTCCTGTACAGGCCTTATCTTAAATACATGTAAATGTAAATGTAGAGTATTTATATAGAGCACTTCTACCCGGAGGCCTCGTAGCGCTGTATTCATACCACTGTGGAACCCATCCTGGCCTTCCCGTGAAATGTCCACTCCTGGGCACCCCCAAGGTGAAGCCAGGCATCCACAGCGCTGCTGGGGCCGTTGTGGAGATTAAGCAAGCTATTGCCCAGAGTCACAGAGTGGGACCCATGATTAGACTAGGCACCGAGGCGAGAATTATCAGGTCCGGGGAAATTGGGTCCAAGAGCAGCCGAGGCGGGAATTGAACCCTGGTCCCGGGCCAGACCTCTGCATCAGGGTCTGCCAGTCTAACCATTGAGCCACGCTTCTCCATGCAATCAAATATTTTCCCCCAGTATACACTTAGAGAAGGACAGTTGAATAGCATGTGTGCTAGATCACCGGAACCTGATTGGCAGTTCCAACATGTAGGAGAATCTCGTAATTTACATTTAAAGAGCTTATCTGGAGTCCAAAATGCCCTGTTTATTAGCATGTACTTTGTTTGGAATAGGATGGGCGAGACTTTGTGGGCAAGGGCCGTTTTTTGAATTACCTCCCAGTCGAAATCTATGCCTGTTAAATTAGGCTCAGCCTCCCATTTCAATTCCACATTCCTGTGAGTTTTCTTGGGCAAGGGCAATAAAAGTTTATACACCTTCGAGACGAAGTGACCCGCATGCATAAGACGTGGAAGATGAGTTATTAACCATGGTGTGTAGGGAGAGAAATTACGTGCAGTCAGAATAGCTTTAATTTTCAGGAAATCATAAAAATCCATCGGAGTAAGACCATGTTTCCGCTGCAAAGTAGAGAACGGGAGTGGTTCCTTTTCTTCATATAGATCTCCTGCCAAGTTAATGCCTTTCTTGGACCACGAGTCCCAGAAGAGACTATTACAGTTGTGCTTGAGATAGGGATTTTTCCATAAGGACATAAAAGATGACTTAGCGAAAGCCAATTTGGTTTTGTGTGTTTGGTCAAGCCTAAGCAGTGCCCGCCTAGTATTTAGCATTATATATTTGGAGTGTGGTAAGTGTGACAGGTCCATAGTGAGTAGGGTTTCGAGTGGAGCATGGTTCACTAGTGATTCCTCAATATTAATCCATAATGGTGTGTAGATCGGTGATTTCGGTAACCATTGAGCACCCTGCTTGCAAAGAAAAGCTGTCTGATAGTTCCTGAACGAAGGCAGACCCAGGCCTCCTTTATCTTTGGCTAATTGCAGTTTCTTTAGCGACACCCTGGCTTTCTTACCCCGCCACAGTAAATTACCAAACAGCTGGTCTACCTTTGTGACAAAATTGTTCGAGAATGTCATAGGGAGCATGCTGGCCAGGTAATTGACCAACGGAGTGGACATCATTTTAAGCGTCTCCGCTCTACCCCACCAGGAGATGAATTTTGGAGACCACCCTTCAAGTAATGTGGATATCTTTTTAAGAGTCAATTCTTCGTTTATTCTCAGGGTGGTGATCAAATCTTTATCAAAGTCCAACCCCAAATATTTAAAGCACTTGGGCTGCCATGAAAGACCGGAGTCCCCAATGATTCCCTTATCACCAATGTTATTCAGGAGTTTGACCTCCGTTTTGTCTTTATTGAGTTTATACCCAGAAACCCTAGAAAATTCTTCAATATCAGTCATGAGCGCAGGTATGGCCTCGTCAGCTCTCTCAGATAGGACAAGCACATCGTCTGCATACGCCGTTAATTTAACCGTACAATCTCCAAATGGAATGCCTGCAATGTTAGGGTCCTGTCTAATATGATATAAGAACGGCTCAATTGCCAATAAGAACAATGAAGGAGACAGGGGGCAACCCTGTCTCGTGCCCTGCTTTAGACAAAAGGCGGAAGAGAAAGATCCACCAGCTCTAACTCTCGCCAGAGGACAACAGTACAGTGACATTACTAGCCTTGTGAATGTGTCCTCTAGGTTAAATTTGCGAAGAACTGCTTCAAGGAAGGACCAGTCAACCTTGTCAAAGGCTTTTTCGGCGTCCAGTGTTATTGCTGCTGTGGGTGTACCTAACAATTTCGACTTTTCTAGAACATGCGCCAGAATCCTTGTGTTATCACTGGATAGCCTATTTTTGAGGAAGCCTGCTTGAGATGGATGGACTAATTGGGGAAGGACCTTCTGAAGGCGGGCGGACAGTATCATAGCCAGGATTTTACAGTCTATATTAATCAGTGAAATAGGTCTATAATTTTTCGGGAGCGTGGGATCTTTCCCATCCTTGGGGAGAACTGCAATTATTGCTTCTGCCAGTGTGCCTCTAACCTCACCAGAGTTATTTATTTCTTGAAACAAACGTAAAAGAGGCTCTATTAGTAGGGAGGGGAAGGATTTGTAAAATTTGGCCGTGAAGCCATCCGGGCCTGGTGCCTTCCCTGATTTCAGACTTTTAATCGCATCTCCTATTTCTAGTGCACTAATCGGGGCATTAAGACTAACCTGGTCCTCAGCAGAGAGACGTGGAAGATCACATTCAGCTAGGTAGCTACCAATCCTATCTTCTTCCACTGTTTTATTTTTTGCGTATAGGTCTTCGTAGAATACTCTGAACACCTCAGTTATTTTGTCCGGATCCGAGTGAGAGGATCCTAGAGCGTCCTGAATGACACTAATAGTGTTCTTTTGAATTTTAAACTTCAGGTACGAGGCTAGACTCTTACCAGCTTTATTGGAGTTACAGATCTTAAATCTCCTTCTCTTGTCCAACCAGACTCCCGCTCTCTCGCTAACTATTTTATTGTATTCGTATTTTTTATTCGCCAAGGCATATAGAGACATATCATCCCTGTCCTTCAGATGTTTATTCTCTAGGTGTACAATTTCACACTCCAAGGATTCCAGATTTGCATTATAATTTTTGTTCATCGCAGATCTAATTTTGATGCATACCCCCCTTATGGTACTTTTTAAGGCCTCCCATCTAATGAGATCAGATGTGTCTCCCTCCTTGTTGACCTGCAGATAGGAAGAGATCGCTGCTTGTATCGTGGTCCGGTGGTGATCATTACATAGGATTTCATCATTCAGGCGCCAAGACGTCTGACGAGAGGAGGGTTTGACATGAGCTATGGATAGGGAGATGCAAGAGTGATCAGACATCACTCGGGGTTCTATGTTAGTCGAGTCTATTCTAGGGACACCGTTCTGCGATATGAGGATGTAATCGATTCGGGAGTACGAGTCTTGTGGTGCGGAGTAAAAAGTATAGTCTCTCCCTGTGGGGTTTTGTAGCCTCCACGTATCTACCAAGTGGAAGTGTTGGCATAAATTGAGAAAGGCTTTATGTGACTTATTTGCTTTAAAAGGACAGTGGGAATCCCTATCCAGTGTTGCGTCCATCGGAAGATTGAAGTCCCTGGCCAAAATGTGAACAGCATTATCCGGGATACTCTCAATATGTTTACTCAAAACCTCCCAAAATTTAAGGTCGCTTGTGTTGGGAGCGTACACACTCGTAACGTAAAACTCTGTATTATCCCTACTTAGTTTGGCCGTGACCCACCTACCATCATCACTCGCTTCAGAAGACAAAAGTTCTACCTTAGACTTTTTTGCTATAAGTATCAAGACGCCATTCTTTTTGTTCACAGCATCTGCGCCCACTACCTCATTATAAAACTTATTCCTCAGGTGATAGAATTGCTTACTCTCAAGTTTTGTTTCTTGTAGCAAAACAATGTCACCTTTTAATCTCCTTATGTAGTCTAAAATCTTTTGTCTCTTGACAGGTTGGTTCAGACCTTTAGCATTAAGAGATAATACCTTCAGTTTGTCCACATTACCCACCCCCAAAGGAGTATTGATTGTATTGTGTGACATCAGTAGGGCATACCTTCATCGCGATAACTATACAACTCACATGGTATGAACATTAGCATGACCGGGAGGTAACGACCTTCAAGATCCACAAGCCTCATATGTACGACAGCGCCACAGTAGAGCCCACAGCCTTCCCCACCACCAAGCATTGAGACGATAAAGATTATGCAAGCACTAAGAAGAAAAATAATGGAACATAGAACACACAGCCCAACCCCAAATCCCCACGTCCCCCCACCCTCCCAACCCCACCTGTACGTAGTAGGCATGGTGACTGAAGAGAGATTGCAACGCATCCTCCCCGTGCTTATACACTTCAAAACATGAGCGGAACAATGAACTCACACCGCAGACCTGCGGTCGCTGTTAACTAACTAAGGCAACTTAGGCAAAGTAGCGGTCTAGGGACCTGCATCTAGGGACCCCTTAGGACAGGAGTGTGAATGACTGAATTACCTGCTGAACCTATTGCAAATTCAATAAAACAACAGTATCGACTAACAAGAACTTTCAGAATACCCCATGGGGAGCGTCTCCGTTCGCATACAGGTGCACATTGCTTAACGATCATTAAACTAATATGCAACAACAGAACATTCTCATTACCAATGGATCAATAACCATTGCAAACATTGAAAAAACCATTCGATTGCAAGGAACTGAAGTAGAGTTTAGAACTATTAGCCTCCCTCCATAGTGAGGGAGAGGAACACGCATGAAAGCTTGCATGGAATGCGAGGATGAAGATCATTGCCAGGTCCGCTGAGCCTTCGGGGTTACTCGTTTCCATGTCAAGGTCCTCTGGGCCATCCAGCATGCGTTTCAGTTTCAGTGGATCGGAGAAGATGTGTGGAGAACCCTGGATAATCACACGATATTTTGCTGGGCCCATAAAACCATACTGGAAGCCCCTTTTCTTCAACATCGGTCGGAGTGCCAAAAACGCTTTCCTAATGTCCACCGTCTCTTTGCTATAATCTTGTGAGATGTAGACTTTAGCTGATTTCCACAGGATATGGTTGTTTTTCCGCATGAAGGTGAGAATCTGCTCTACATGCTGGTAGCGTAGTGGCTTGCAAACAATAGCTCTAGGCCCTTTTTGAGAATTACTTATCCTGCCCGGCACTCTATGCGCCCTATCAAATTCCAACGGGTGATGAAAGGACAAGTTGGTAGCTTGAGTAAACCAGGATTCTAAGAAGGCCACACAACTTCCATGTTGATCCTCCGAACCTTCCGGAATCCCAAAAATGCGTAGATTCCCCCTTCTGTTCCTGTCCTCCAACTCCGCGAGTTTTCGTGTCGTTTGATCTGCAGCTATACACAGACGTTTGATGGCAGCACAAGACTTGACTTCCATGTCCTCGAGCTTGCTAATCCTTGATTCCGCTTCCAGCAGTTTCGCATTGGTGTCGCGATAATCCTGCCTGATCGCCGCCACCTCCTCTTTGGTCGCTTTTGCCAGGTCCCACACCTCATCCAGTCTGCTGAGTATTAGGTCGACCGGATCAGGGTTGTTTTTTCCCCCTTTGATGGGCGTATTCGGATTCGACTGATCATATTTTAGTCTCTTCAAGCTTTTCGCTAGCTCTTTACTATCTGCCATGACGTGGCGCAGATTCTTTCTTTTAAGCACTGTGTGCGCTTGTGCGCTTGTGTGTTGTATATGTCTCACCTATTCCTTCCTCTGGCGCAATACAAGTAACTGAATAGTCCCAAGGTGAAGCCTCCTAAAAGCTGGTATGAAGATCGCACTAGCCGTTCTCTTCTCGTGGCTGTTTAGTCGTCATGTGAGAAGTGCGCACACTCATACAGCGCCGTAGCCCTGCGCCGCCATTTTGAGAGCCACCCTTCGCGTGAAGCCTTGCACTATCAGAGACACGTCAGCAGACCACTTATTGAGACCAATCTAGATTGTGCCCCGGGGGGCCTGATATGAGGACTATAAACTCATAGTGCAGCACAGAATTCAGTCACAGGTCTGCGGGTCCCCATTCATGGAATCCGCATTCATTTCCACATCAAAGCAGCCCCAGCATCCATGTGTCACAATAATCACAGCCGATCACTCTGTTGTTGTTTCCGTTCTAATATCCCACTGCTGCATTTCCTTACATTCGTGCCAGTATCGCTACCATTGCGCTGTTTGTACATGCGCCAGCCGCCACTGTCCGGTCAAGTGAGCCGACCTTATCTCATCCCTTCTTAGCGGGTGCCGGTAATCAGCAATGCCTCCATTACACATTGCTCGAGTTGAGCATAATTCACACTCCTTAAGTCGCTAATGTCCCACAGCTATACAATCGCACCCTGGGTAGGATCAGCGCTAAACAGGTTATTCCTCACGTGCCGATGTACAGTTACACAGATCAGGGAGTCCTCGCTCAAGAGGCATTACATGCCGCCATTTTGCGTAAGCTAATGTCGCTAGCGTTTCCTCACGGGTCTGATGTCTCCCGTTAGCGATCACATTTACTCACGGCTCCCACCGAGGTCTGCCATTCCACCGCTGCTCTCAGTGATCGTTCCCCGACACCAGTCAGGACCTCATAGATTGTCCGCCGATATTCCGTGCAGCCACGCGGTCTTCTTGCGGTCTTCTCTTCCGCCTCACTTACTGCAGCCTCCGACGCGGAGCATTCGAGGCAGCTGAAACACTGCTTCCCAGCCACCGATCTCTTCGGGCTAACCTTCTAAGTGCTCCCCTCACATTCCGGGAGCCGATTCACCGACGTGTATCGGTATTAGGGCATAAGGACACGTTCCACCTTCAGTAATCGACCTCCGCACGGGCAGAGAGAACTACGGAGCCGCATTTTATTTGCATAAGTGGAGATTTGAATGAAAAGTAAAAAGCTCAATAGCAGCAAATGGATTTCTATTGACCGTGAATTAAGTTTCGCTGATACCAAATGGTACTTCTAATAACACTGGATGCAAAGGAAAGCCAGTATTGCCAGTGTTGTGGCTATCGGATTCTAAGATGCTCAGTGGTTAAAAAACAAGCATTGGTAAAGTAAGTCGGAATTGCTTTGCCATTGTTCAGCATGCTTCGCAATCTGCTTTACCAGTGCAAGCAACCAGTAACCAAGTGATCATCTTGAAAGTACAGAAAACAGTGTTTTCATAGTTTTCTGTACTTTTGATATTGTGGTAGGCTGCTATAGGCTTTGTCAAAATCAGCAGAGTTGTAAAGTCTCTGGCACTGGCAAAACTAATAGCCACTACACCCTCGGAGAAAGGCAGCACTCGGTAGTGCAAGGGAGCAGCATCCAGGTCATCACCAACACCATCATCAAGTGGCTGGCGTACCATGGGAGCTCTTCGGCAAGGAAGCTGGTAGGAGAGAGTTGGGGTTAGTCAGGAGTGGGAGCAAAGTAAAAAGCGTAAGGACACTCCAAAAACCAAGACATGTACTCCCTTAAACATGTTATCCGTTCAAGGCATGTGAGCTGTAGATCACATGATTTGCATACTCCTGCCATTTAGTGTTGGGTCCGGATGGTTGCTAGTTGTTTTTCTTCGAAGAAGTCTTTCCAGTCACGAGGCAGGTGACTCCTCCTTTGGTGATAGTGCGCAGCTCTATATGCCAAGAACAGATGCGTACTGGCTAAAAACCATTATCCTCATGTGACATCACCAGCGAAAGGCTACACCCAAACCAGTCTAAAGCAAGAGTAAACAAGCTATGCTCCATGGAAGGGACAATCAATAAAAGGCAGGAACTAAGATTGACAAAACAGCCATATAATACTGATGTCTAATGGCAGCTATGGTATTACATATTGCACATACGCAGTACTATTCAATACATTATTGGTGCTTAACAATCCCAAAGCTCAGCCACCCATAGCCCCATCCTTAAAGGTTGGATAGAAGATTCTAGTAGGATGAACCACTCCAAACCTCAACATTTCCCTAATGTGGTTAGGCTAAACATAATCATCATATCGCAGCGTGTTTTTTATGCAGGCAATATTGTGGGCTTGAGCAACGCTGCTTTTAGGTTACAACTACTGATAAATAAATAAGGGCAGCATTGGCAGAAAAACTATTTAAAAAATACAGTGATCCAAAACTAAAGTTATGCTGTTTTTTAGAGAAAATAACTGGAAAATGGTGACTGTACAGAATTGGTTTAGTTGCTGCTAAGGAATTATCTTATCGCAGTATGCTGTTTGACATTACATTATCATGGAGGGTATTAATGGAGACCACGTGACGTGCTGTAAAATTGACAATGACTGGTGTGGCACAATTAAGATAATACATATAGAAGGTTATCTCTCTCTTAAAAATTAGGAGGTGGTACCTGGTGAAATTGATACCCCTGCTTATTAGTGGTGCACCGCTATGGTGGTTAACCAATAAAGTGTATTTGAATAGAATAGATGGTTGAATACAGAGACACGCTTTATTAATTAGAGTCCATATTGTGTCAGCTATTCATACAGAGCTAGAATTAATTTCAGCTGATTCAAGGGCCTCCAGATCTTTAGGCCACTCCCATGCACCTATGAATAGTTTATTGAGATTGTGATATTGTCTGGAGGAATAGCATAATCATGCTGGAGATGTATTCACGGATGAGTGACCTTTTCTTAACTGGAAATGTATTGGAGCAAATATTTGTGTTGATGTAGATTGTTCAAATAACATTTTTTGAAAGAGCATCTGTGATAAAATTGCTCAGTGTACCCAGCGCACAAGCTTTTCATTTCAGTGTGGAAACCTATTTCAAGATTACAATAGGTTGATAATATTCTAAGTGTGTTGAGTATATTTTTGATCAGTTTTATGTTTCACATATACAAATCAAATACATTTAAAAAGTTTGTTTTCCAACATTGCTGCTTCAATATTTTAATTTGTTTTCAGTTTACTCGGGTTGCAGAAGGGACAGTGAAGTGTGTGTGAAGGAGACACTACAATGAGGCTCTACAGCCTCAGCATCCTCTACAAGGGAGATCCCAAAGTTCACCTTCTGAAGGCAGCATATGATGTGTCGTCCTTCAGCTTCTTCCAGAGGTCCAGGTAAGCTCCTATTTGCAGTTGCTGCACTGCAGAGTTTGAACGTCACTACTGTGCTTTTTGTGCTTCTTAGATAACAGTAGATTTTGACTGCTCTGCTATGCAGTGTGTACACCTGGTCAGATTCCTTACCTCCACTGTGGGTCATGTGCAAATAGTATAAAACCAAGTGGAGTTCTGAGAAGTGATTCGACCTCTTGTGTTGCGATTGTGCATTTTGCAAACTTGAGTCTGCTCCCCAAGAGCTCATAGCTCAAAGTTGTGACCCCCTGTGCATATTTTGTGAAGCTGTGACCGGTTCTTACTATGCCGTGATTTGTTACTTGTTCCTCTAAATGTAGCCCCAAATGTCAAGGCATTTATTTCTTCATCAGTTCCTATTGGAGACTGGTACTCTTTAGTTAACTCACACATTTCTTTTCCTGGCTCGCTCATTTCTTGTTTATTCTTCAGTCACTCTTTTCTCTCCATAACTTCTTATTTGTTAATTACTTTTCATGAGTTTTTGTTTTCTTCCCCAACACATTAGTTATTAAACTCTTTGTATGAGTTTTTAATCACTATTTTCTCTTCTAATCACAAACGTTCTCACAAAAATCTCTTGAATCACTCCTCTCTCCTTCATTCCCAATTCCTAATGCATTCTGTATTGGATCTGTGTTCCCAAATCCAAAATTCCTCTCAAAGTTAGTGTTCAGTTGTTTTTTTGCTATATCTGATTTGCCATTCACAAATTTTCAAAAATGTTACTCCTTACTTCTATTTTATTTTCCAAACTCATTGTTTAATCATGTTTCATGGCCTTCTAGTGCCTCGTCTTTGTGCACCAAAACATTCACTCCTCCCTGAGTTTTTGCTCTTCTAGTTGGAACCATGGATTACATTTGCACTCCTCTGGGTGACACTGGCCTCACTTTCACTATGCACCATCTGTTGATCCATTGTGTGCCCTGCAGGTATAGCTTTCTATGTTCTACCGATACCTCTCTTTGAGCTGCCATGATCTCATGAAAAATCCATAGTATTGCCCATGGTGTCATTGTTTGTTTGTCTGCAGTGTGTTTCATTTCATTACATGCTTGGAGTTGCTTGCGAAGAATGTCATGTGCTTTCTCGTAAACAAGAGCTGAATCTACCACTCTGTCTCTGTAGTGTCCAGGAATTCATGACCTTCACCAGCCAGCTGATAGTGGAGCGTTCAGGACCAGGCAGTAGGGCGTCTATCAAAGAACAAGGTAAGGGTGGGTGTCTCCAAACCCTACTCCCTCCACCCCTCTTGCCTCAATATCCCAGTCCACGGTAGTGCTGGCACTACGAGGCCAAAATAATGGTTATGGGCTCTTTGCTGGTAGGGTACCATTCTGCCCATCAAACGGAAGGTAAGATGATAATGATTGAGAGTGGAGAGGGTGGCAGAGCATCAATTACAGAGTAATTTAAACCTAGTCCTTGCCGCATTAGATTGTGGCAGTCTTCCTCTCATGTGTCTATCAGTTGTGCACCATGAGAGTTAGGGTAGTGCGGGCCATCTTTTTTAAACCTGTGCCTAACATGATCTCTGTCAGTGCAAGGATGGGGTATCCTAAATAACTTAAGTTGTTAGAAGCCGAGTCTTTGTCAAAGTGAGGTAAGAGTGGTCCTCTCAGGAAAGGATGGGCTCGGTATTTTGACAGAAAAGCAAGGTATAAGCAAGCAATCCTTGCTGCCAGGGGCAAGGCAAGTCAGTTGTATGGCACAAATTTTGATATTGATTGTTTTCACCACTAAAGATGAGACAGAAGGGCATTAATGAGGACGAGTTACTGATGGTCTGCACTGCTGTGGTTACCAGCTCTTCTATCAAAGATCCATGTAAGAACTATCACTACCAGGATTTGATATTTATTGCCTTATGTTCCCTAATATGAACTTTGTTGCCCGAAACGTTCCTACCCCTGTTTATGCAATCACTCCTATGTTTCCTGAAATACCTTATAGTGCTCATCAGGACAGTAGCATGTTTGTTACAGCGCTATAAATATTGGTGTTTACTGTTGCGAAATTATAGGGAATTACTGCAAGCTGCAAGAATGCATTTCTCTTTCCAGAGTTCCATATTCTTTTTAAGTCTTTTCACCTTCTCTTTTTTTCCTCAAGTGTGTTAAACATGAGAGCCCTGGTTTTCCCTCCTTCTTGACGTCTGGTTAAGCACATACTGCACGGGCTTGCTTTAGATCTTTCTGGGCATCTGATAATATCCTTCAGTCACCTTCAATCAGTCTTAAAGTTGGCAGGCTGAGACAACCCTGCTTATTCCCCTTTGACGACAAAGGCTTTGTTTTTTATAATTAAGTCACCTTCTCTTGCCATCTCAGAAACCAGGGCAACAAGACAACTTTTGTTATTGATGTACATTGTGATCCCTTTTTGTTGTTGTTACTAACATAGTTTCCCTCTCCTTTATGTCAGTTGCTGTGAAGCTGCAAAAGGTCCTCCTTCGCATCCGCCGCTGAAGTTTTAGCCTTAAACTGTCTGTCCACATAGTGCAGGTTACCTCCTTCACCCAATTCATGTAGCTGCAGGATCCAGATTGAAACAAAAGGGTTGGGATTCCACCTTCTGCTTTTACTGAAAGACCAGGACTACAATTTGTTTTTGCCTCCTATTTTCCAAATGTTTAGCTCTGGCGACCAATGCTATTTTCCCTTATCAAGGCATTTGTTTTATTTCCCATTGCTGCTGGAGATTTGTGTGTTTCCCTGTTGACCGCCTTGCCCTTGCTCTCCTAGATATTTGTTTATTGATTAGGCTATGTGATTCTTTTGTTTGTTGTGTCCGATTTGCCCTCCATCTGAAAGGCAATTTATTCCTGCCAACTTACCACAGCCCAAGCAAGTACAGGTCTGATCCATCAAACTCTATTTTGTCTTTGTTCCGTTTGGTATAAAACTATATATTTTATTTCTCTCTCGCGCTCTCTCCTTATTTTCATTTCAAACCAGATCATTAGTTTTTCAGGATTCACGTTAACTCTACCTTTCTCAAACTCCAAGACTGTCACATGGCTTGAAGTCCAAAACGTAACACTGTTCGTGCATCCAGTTTGCGAGGGCTTCCCTTAATCACATTTTCCTTTTGGTGCCTATTTAGAATGCCCAGCAGCCTGTGCAGCCACTCCATTTGCCTTCGTGGCTCATTAAGTTACTGTTCCAACCAGACTGCTTGATGCTTTACAGAATGTGGCAATCAGAGTTACTGATCTATAGACTGTGCTTGTCAGAATTACTGTGCTACGTAATAGGCACATCATTAAAGGTACCATGCCACTTAAAATACTTATCAGAAATATTGTACCTACCACTGCATCTTCATCTAGAACTAATATGGCTGATAATATAGGTGGCACTGGTAATGCATGTAGTAATGTGTAGTACTGGAAAATAAATCATTCATAAAGTGGCCTGCTTTTCATCTGCTGTAATTTGTGCCATTCTCAGTGTTCGTAAGAGATGCAGACTAACTTTAGCTTCTCTAGAAACAAGCACCCTAATCAGATATGCACAGGTTCAGTCTTGTGCCAAGTAGTGTCTTCATATCAGGGCGTTTTCCTTTCAGGAATTTAATATTTGCCTGTTTAGACAACATTGGTTTTTCTGCTGCCACAGTGATGTTCCCTTCAAGTTGAAAGCTTGAGGGCTTCTTTTCTAAGTGATGTGATGCAGAGGTTTTTCCCACAACACAAATGTGGTTGTATCCTACTTCATAAGGCTTAAGTGCTCTTCTATGTCACTTCCACAACAAGATCGCGGACATACACAACAGCTTCAACAACCAACCAACGCACACCATGACCGAACAACCACCCCCCACCACCACCCTCCACGCCTGGACCCCGATCAGCACCGAAGACACCATCCGCACGATGAACTCCATCCACTCCGGATCACCGACCGACCCCTGCCCTCACCACGTCTTCAACAAGGCCGACGCTGTCATCGCACCCCACCTGCGAGACATCATCAACACATCCTTCGACACCACCATCTTCCCTGAGAGCTGGAAACACGCCGAACTCAGCGCTCTACTCAAGAAACCAACAGCGGACCCCACCGACCTCAAGAATTACCGCCCCATCTCGCTCCTCCCGTTTCCAGCCAAAGTCATCGAGAAGACCGTCAACAAGCAGATGGCCGCTTTCCTCGAGACGAACGGATCCCTCGACCCTTCACAGTCCGGCTTCCGAGCCAACCACAGCACCGAGACCGCCCTCATCGCCGCCACCGATGACATCCGAGCCCTGATGGACAACGGAGAAACAGCGGCCCTCATCCTCCTAGACCTCTCCGCGGCATTCGACACGGTCTGCCACCACACCCTAGTACGGCGCCTCAGCAACGTCGGAATCCAGGACAAGGCGCTGGAATGGATCATCTCCTTCCTCGACGGAAGAACACAGAGAGTCCGCCTACCACCGTACAAGTCAGAGGCCACCGAAGTCATCTGCGGCGTCCCCCAAGGATCATCTCTGAGCCCCACCCTCTTCAACGTCTACATGAGCCCCCTCGCGGCCATCGTACGCAAACACAACCTCAGCATAATCTCCTACGCCGACGACACCCAGCTGATCCTCTCCCTGACCAACGACCCCGCCGCCGCCAGAGCCAACCTGCACGAAGGGATGAAAGAGGTAGCCGAGTGGATGACGACCAGTCGCCTGAAACTGAACTCGGACAAGACGGAGGTCCTCATCCTGGGCTCCTCTCCCTCCGCCTGGGACGACTCCTGGTGGCCTCCCGCCCTGGGCACCGCACCCAAACCGACAGACCATGCACGCAACCTGGGCTTCATCCTGGACTCCTCCCTCTCCATGACCAGGCAAGTCAACAACGTCTCCTCGGCATGCTTCAACATCCTACGCATGCTACGGAAGATCTTCTGGTGGATCCCCACCGAGACCAGGAAGACCGTCACCCAGGCCCTCGTCACCAGCCGACTGGACTACGGCAACGCCCTCTACGCCGGTACCACCGCCAAGCTCCAGAAGAGACTCCAGCGGATCCAGAACGCCTCAGCCAGACTCATCCTCGACATCCCACGAACCAGCCACATCTCCGGACATCTGAGAGACCTTCACTGGCTCCCCGTCAACAAAAGAATCACCTTCCGCCTCCTCACCCACGCACACAAACCCCTACAGACCAAGGCCCGAGCTACCTCAACAGCCGAGTCAACTTCTACGCTCCCAAACGCCACCTCCGATCAGCCAACCACGCCCTCGCCGCCGTCCCCCGCATCCGAAGAGCGACTACAGGAGGAAGGTCCTTCTCCTACCTGGCCGCCAAGACCTGGAACTCCCTCCCGACCGACCTGCGCCTGACCCAAGACCACCTCTCCTTCAGGAAGAAGCTGAAGACCTGGCTGTTCGAGCAGTAGCGGCTCCCCCCCCCCCCCCCAGCGCCTTGAGACCCTACGGGTATGTAGCGCGCTTTATAAGTGTCACTGATTGATTATGTAATGACTGTGGGGCTTGAGTGGTTATCTCCTTAGGGTTATAGTATTATTATATGTTAATTGTAATGTGCTTGTGCACTTTTAAGCAAATGCTTACGGGGTGACAAGGGAATGTGCAATGCAGAGGGTAAGCCGCAGTCAGTTTCTGGGCTCTAAAAATCTGTTTGCTGGCAAAATCAGTACTTTCCAAGGTCCTGGGATGTTTTTTACACAATTCGATTATTCTGTTTGGCAAGCACCCTTTTAAGTGCTTTCTGTCATCTTTTTATCGTGCAGCTCATAGAAGCGGGCTCATGGGGATTTTATGCTTCTCTTCTTCCAACTTCTGTGATTCTGGCTCTGTGAGTGCAGAAGATGAAAAACTGCTTCAAGCAGACCCTAAAATAGAGCTATCAAAACGTGGTATTTCAGAAGAGGAGGTTGCTCAACTAACAGAAAAAGGACAATGCATGTTACACATGCCTGAGCAGTAGAAGCTACGCATAGATAACTTTTGAAAGTGTGCTATAAACGACTGTTGTGTCACTGCTGCTTAAACCTTGTTTAGCTCTGCTCCCAAGCAGAGGGTACACTATTTCTATTGGCATTTTTAAAGAGCACAGCTTCCCAAATAGGGCTTCCCGCCACCAGAAGGCAGAGGGATGAATTGAATTACATCGTACCGACTCTCTCCATCACTAATATAGCACCCATTCACAAAGTAAAGGCTATTACCTGCCACACAGCAGCATAGACGTTGCAGCCAGGACAGGCAGAATTAAATTTTAAAGCTGCATTCTATTACATGAAAAGTGTTAAAAAAAAAAAACTGTCTCTTCTGGTTCTGTCATTGGCTGACGCTGTCACAATGAGCCCCGTGAAACTTTATTGCATTTCAGGACTCCACAAACTAATAGCATTAAATAGATAACTTTTATTTCTTAAAGTGGTTAATGCCACACTTCTGACATTTCTAAGTGCCGTAAATACAGAAGTTACTATTTGCTTAATTATTAAAATTATGGTGTAACTAGTTACTGTGCGATCTAGGGGCATAGGGCCGTCGGCGGACAGTTACTCACATCCGTTTGAGGATAATTGTTCATTTTTAGGTCGAAGCCTGCATTGCAGGGCATGGCCCTGCTGCAGGCAAAGAGATATTGTGAGCAGGGGATTTCAGTATGGCATGAAGCCACGCCCCTTTTTTCCATTGGCAGGCCTCTTGAAACGGAGGCCTGCCATTGGGAAAAGCTCCTGTTTAGCAGATTTGTCTGCTCTGGATCCCACCTCTCGAGGACTCCATGACCTGCCTTACGGTAGCAGAGCAATATTTTCAGAAATATTGCCTTGGCAACCATGAGGCAAGTCAGGGAGTCCTGGAGGGGCGGGAATCAGTATCGTGCACTGCAAGTAACAATTATCACAGCATGTCAACAGGCGCCCCAGGCTGCTGGAGCACTCAACTATAATTAATGTGCAGTTGAGCGCTCCAGTGGGGCGCCTCTCTGCATGCTGTGATAATTATCACTTTGGGGCCTCATGCTGTGATAATTAGGGCGGCATGCTGTATTTGCAGCACTGAACGTTTTCAAAGAAGGTGAAGCAGCAACATTCATTGGAGACACTCACCCTCACGCCCTCACCCCCCTCACTCGCCCACACCCCCTGACCCCTCACACACCTCTTCACCCTCACACCCCCTCACTCTCACACACCCTCACACACCCTCTCACCCTCACACCCTCACACACCCTCTCACCCTCACACCCCCTCACCTTCACACGCACCCTCACCCACCCTCTCACCCCCTCACCCTCACGCCCCCTCACCCTCACGCCCCCTCACCCTCACGCCCCCTCACCCTCACACCCCCTCACCCTCACACCCCCTCACCTTCGTACACCTTCTCACCCTCACTCACCCTCACACACTCACCCTCAAACCCCTCACATACCCTCACACACCCTCACTCACCCTCACACCCTCTCACTCACCCTCACACCCCCTCACCCTCTCACCCTCACTCACACCCCCCCACCCCCCTCACCCTCACCCCCCCTCACCCTCACACCCCCTCACCCTCACACCCCCTCACCCTCACTCCCCCTCACTCTCACACCCCCTCACCCTCACACCCCCTCACTCTCACACCCCCTCACCCTCACACCCCCTCTCCCCCTCACACACCCTCACTCACTCTCACCCCCTCACACCCCCTCACCCTCTCACCCTCACACACCATCACCCTCAAAAACCCTCACCCTCACACACCCTCACCCCCCTCACTCACCCTCACACACCCTCATCTGCATAGCATAACAAAACATAGCATACCATAACGAAACACAGCATAGCATAACAAACAAAAGCATAGGATAGCAAAAGCACAGCATAACAAAACAAAGCGTAGGATAGCAAAACAAAGCATAGCATAACAAAATAAAACATAGCACAGCAAAACACAACAAAGCATAGCATAGCATAACAAAACATAGCATAACAAAACATAGCATAGCAAAACAAAACATATCATAATAAAACAAAACATAGCATAACAACACAACAAAACATAGCATAGCATAACCTAAAACAAAGCATAGCATAACAAAACATAGCAAAACACAGCATAGCATAGCATAACAAAACAAACCATAGCATAACATAACAAAGAATAGCAAAACAAAACATAGCATAGTAAAACAACACATAGCATAGCATAACACAACAAAACAGCAGAACAAAACAGCATAACAAAACATAGCATAACATAAAACAAAGCATAGCATAACAAAACATAGCAAAACACAACAAAATATAGCATAGCATAACTAAACACAACAAAACATAGCATACATAACAAAACACAGCATTGCAAAGCATAGCAAACATAGCATAAGAAAACACAACAAAACATAGCATAGCATAAACAAACACAACATAGCATAGCATAACAAAACAAAGCTTAGCATAACAAAACATAGTATCACAAAGCATTGCATAGCATAACAAAACATAGCATAGCAAAACAAAGCATAGCATAATAAAACACAACAAAACACAGCATAGCATAACAAATCATAGCAAAACACAACAAAACATAGCATAGCATAACAAAGCATAGGATAGCAAAACTAAACATAGCATAGCATAACATAACAAAACAAAGCATAGGGAAGCAAAACATAGCATAGCATAGCATAACAAAACATAGCATAACATAACAAAACATAGCATAACAAAACACAACAACACATAGCAGAACAAAACATAGCATAACATAACAAAGCATAGCATAACAAAACAAAGCATAGCATAACAAAACAACAACACCCAACAAAACATAGCATAGCATAACACACAACAAAACATAGCATACATAACAAAACATAGCATTGCAAAGCATAGCAAAACCTAGCATAACAAAACACAACACAACATAGCATAGCCTAACAAAACAACGCTTGCCATAGCATAACAAAACATAGCATAACAAAGCATAGAATAACAAAACATAGCATAGCAAATGAAAGCATAGCATAATAAAAGAAAACAGCATAGCATAACACAAAATAGCATAACAAAGCATAGCATATCAAAACACAACAAAGCATAGCATAGCATAACAAAACACAACAAACCATAGCATAGCATAACAAAACAAAGCATAGGATACCAAAACTAAACTGAGCATAACAAAACAAAGCATAGAATAGCAAAACAAACATAGCATAGCATAACAAAACATTGCATAGCATAACAAAACATTGCATAACATGACAAAACATAGCATAACATGACAAAACATAGCATAACAAAACATAACACATAGCATAACAAAACAGCAAAACACAACAAAACAGCATAGCTTAACAAAACATAGCACAACAAAACAAAACATATAATAGCATAGCAAAACATAGCATATCAAACACAACAAAACATGGCATAGCATAGCATAACAAAGCATAGCATAGCATAACAAAACATAGCATAGCAAAACAAAGCATAGCAAAACACAGCATAGCAAAACACAACAAAACATAGCTTAACACCTTAGCTGCGTGTAAATATCCCTCCCCAGTGCTGCACTGTCCATTGGAACTAGTGCTGAATGGACGTCCAATGGACGTGCGCAGCACTGGGGAGGTAGCGCTCCTGACGACCGTTGGCTGTCAGCAGCACTTAACACCTTAACGGCTATGGAACGTCCAGCTCCAGTGCTGAACGTTCCATTGCGCAGGTGCAGTTGGAACGTCCAATGGCCGACGGCAGCACTCCCGAGGTAGTGGTGCCGTCGGCCACTGGACGGGCGCAGCACTTAAGGTGTTAAGAGGATAGCATAACAAAGCATAGCATAGCAAAACACAACAAAACATAGCATAGCATAACAAAACATAGCATAGCAAAACAAAACACAACAACACACAGCATACCAAAACATAGCAAAACACAACAAAACATAGCATAGCATAACAAATCATAGCAAAACACAACAAAGCATTGCATAGCATAACAAAATAAAGCATAGGATAGCAAAACAACATAGCATAGCATAACAAAACAAAGCATAGAATAGCAAAACAAAGCATAGAATAGCAAAACAAAACATAGCATAGCATAACAAAACATAGCATAACATAACAAAACATAGCATAGCATAACAAAACACAAGAACACATAGCATAACAAAACATAGCAAAACACAACAAAACATAGCATAGCTTAACAAAACACAACAAAACATAGCATAACAAAACAAAACATATCATAGCCTAGCAAAACCTAGCATAGCATACCAAACACAACAAAACATAGCATAGCATAACAAAGCATAACACACACAACCACACACACACAACCGCAACCACACACAACTATCTATCTATTTATCTATCTATCCATCTATCTATCTATCTATCTCCCTCACTCTATCTGTCTATTGATCTATCACCCTCACTCTATCTGTCTATCTATCTCCCTCACTCTATCTGTCTATCTATCGCCCTCACTCTATCTTGCTATTGCCCTCACTCTATCTATCTATTGCCCTCACTATCTATCGCCCTCACTCTATCTATCTATCACCTTCACTCTATCCATCGCCCTCACTCTATCCATCGCCCTCACTCTATCCATCGCCCTCACTCTATCCATCGCCCTCACTCTATCTATCGCCCTCACTCTATCTATCGCCCTCACTCTATCTATCTATCGGCCTCACTCTATCTATCTATCGGCCTCACTCTATCTATCAATCTATCTATCGCCCTCACTCTATCTATCGCCCTCACTCTATCTTGCTATCGCCCTCACTCTATCTTGCTATCGTCCTCACTCTATCTATCTATTGCCCTCACTATCTATCACCCTCACTCTATCTATCGCCCTCACTCTATCTATCTATCGCCCTCACTCTATCTTGCTATCGCCCTCACTCTATCTATCTATTGCCCTCACTATCTATCACCCTCACTCTATCTATCACCCTCACTCTATCTATCTATCGCCCTCACTCTATCTATCTATCTATCTATCTATCTATCTATCTATCTATCTATCTATCTATCTATCTATCTATCCCATTCACTCTATCTATCGCATCACCACAGCATTACTCAGCACCACCACAGCATCACTAAGGGGCACAACAACATCACTATGCGCTACCACAGGATCATTGAATGCCACAGCTTCACTAGTCGCCACCACAACATCACTCAGCGCCACCACAGCATCAATCTGTGCAACCATTCAACAACAACTGGGTCAAATATGTTCTCTCAATGTTTCAAGCTTTATTACAAATGTCACAAAAAGAGGTTAGTATTTCACTTCTGTTCTTGGATTTTCGTCACAATAAAATACACTGAACATATTCTTCACAAAAGTTATTTACAAAAGTTTAAGCTATTGCCATTATAAATTACAATAACTTTTATTTAAGTATTAAGTCACGTGAATACAACACATATTGCATTACAAATGCTATAGGTGTCACAAGTTATAACTATTGGCACTGTAAATGACAAAGCTATTATTATTGCTATTTTCAAAACCAACACAAATAAAAAATGTGTCATTTACAATACCAATAGCTCAAACTTTCCTAATGCGAGACCTTATGCATTGCAAATGCTTGTCTCTTTAAATGGGCGAAAGTGACAGCTTACTGAAGATGAGCCAGTAACTACCCTAAGAAAGTCGACAAATGATTTAAGGCTGAGCCCTAATGAGGTGATAGTTGTTTGAGTCCCCTGGCTTGCTTACATTTCTTCATTGCCAAAATGTATTGTGTCTTGTTCATGGGTTGAGGGCATGTTTTCAATGCCTGGCAGATAATTTGAGTTGCTTAACCTGCAGGTCAGGCAATATTTTTCAGGTTTTTGGTGCCTGTATAAATGATTGTGTGAAAGGCGTATTTATGAGAAGTTTTGAGGTTTTCCCACAATCTAAGAAGATCATGTGCTTTTTTGTTACCTTTTGGTAGGGATTTCCAAGTCCTTCGATTCATGAACAAGACAAATTGAAAACTTTGTGTCTGCTGATGGATGTTTGCCACTAGAAGGAGAGTGACATTTGGTGAACTAACTAACATATCTATAGCCAAAGATGACTGCAAAGAGACTTCGGCATTTGTCATGAAGTGCTTGGTAGATGATACATATGGATGTAAATTGTATACAGGATCCTACAAGCAGCCAGTGTAGCTCTTTCACTGTTGTGCATTTTCTAACCGAGTATTAGCTTTGCTGCAATAGTTTAAACATTTGTGAGCAGACCGAGATAAGGAGAGGTGACATATTTGACACTTAACAGAACAATTGCCCTGCCAAGAAGGCTTTGGCCTCAAAAGTATCAATGGAGTAAAGCTTTTCTGTAAGATAAAGTTTTGTAATATTATCATGTAGTTTTATGAGCATAAGAATGAAGGTTATTGTCAAAACAAAAATATATGTCTGGAGTGTACGGGATGAGAGAGACAGAGACTGGTGATATAGACCAACCAAGACATCAGCCGGATTCTAGGGACGATATAAAGCATTCTGCTAATAGTCTTAAGGTTTAGTATCTTTAACCCTCCATGCTCGTAATGATATTTACATGAATTTAAAGATAGAAAAAAAGAAAACAAGTCTTTTGACATACTCCCCAAACTGTCCCTAAACCTTCCCAGTCAGTGCACTGATTGATAATAAGGATTTTTTTTTTAAAGTTCGATGCATGCGTGCATATACGCTCTGTCGTCTGATTTAAAGGTTGCACTGTCGGAAGGTAGGGTGAGGCCTCCTTTCAGTTCAGCAATTAGTCCTTGAAGGGCGTGTGTCTGGGGCCCGACTGCTTCATTAGTCTAGGGACCCATATACTATGTCCACTTTTATTCCAGTTTGCTTGCATTTCTTATGCCTGTGGTGACCCACATTTCTCAGAGCTGTTAGTGTGTCCACATGGGTTTGACTCGCCACCCGGGGCCCTGCATCACGCTGTTCACCCACCACGCACAGGCCTCTTGTGCCGTTTTCAGGGCTGTTTGTGCGTGTAGCGGTCTGCCGCAACTCGCCCCGGGCCTCGTAGTTCTCTGCCGGCTTGCTAGCTCGAGTCGCCACTGATGCAGCCCCACCGTGGTCCTCGCTCAGCCCCTTAAGCATCCAACTCTTGACGGGAGGTTCCTCCAGGCCAGCGTGCCAGATAGGGGTTTGCCTATGTTCATCAGCAAGTGTGTGTCTCACCCAAGTCGCACCTCACCAGGCCGCTCCTCAGTTCTCCAGCGCCGCCGCCTTCTGTCCAGGATGGGCGCGCAGGCTTTAGCAGTTCCCCGAAGCCTCTGTGTTAAACCTGGGAGCTTTCGGAGTTAGCTGGTGGCTAGTTAGTTCCCCTTCAGCGATGTGCTGTCTCCGGATCACAGAGTGCACTCACCTTTTGCTTGCTGGGCTTCGAGCTCAGCATCTACCATTTTGTCTTTAACAGCCTTTCATCTCGGTTCCCCAACTCGGAGGTGTAACCGTTTCAGCGCCACTTATTATAAATTTTGCCAGTAAAGTCACCCAATGCGCTTCACCAGCATGTATCTCACAGATGGTCTTTCCTGGGTAGTCAGATTGCAGGATTCTGAAGGGATAATTCGCTCTCTGCCAGCTGATCTGCACTATATTGTTGCAATCTTGCAGCTGGCTCTCTAGCACCCCCTTCACAGGACAAAAGATCTAAGGCAGTCCGATCGCTTGATCAGTAAAAGCTGCTACTATGGTCGTTTAAAACATTTCTGTGTTTCAGAAATACATAAGCACATACCTTGATCGCCATACATACATTTACCTGTTACTATTGTTTGGCTTTTGAAAAACAAACCAATCCCATTAAAAGTGGGAGCAATTTTATACCTTTGTTCACTGCTGGCATTGTGGATCCTTTGAGAATTCGAGGAGCTTAGCAATCTAATCAGCTAGCAGAAACTGAAAATTGTTTTTGTGGTGGCCATTAAAGCGTGCCAGACACTGAAGCCTGCACCCCGGAAAAAGCAACCCCACATGGAAGGAGGAGAAGGGTTATTAGCGGACTGAGAGCGCATTTCTTTACACCTTTGCAGATATGGTGGTGTGCCAGAAGGGCTGATAGTTACCCTAGATTTAAAGAAAAAGTTTATATCCTGCAGTTCACAGCTCCTAAATCAGGCCTGGAAATGTGTGTGTAGATTATTTATTTTTGCTTCCAGTTACTGAATAAAAAGTTGTATAAGCCAAAAGAAATCACATTTAATCAAGCAATCGTGGCCAGATGCTGTGAACAGCTGGTTCAGGGGAATGAGGACTGTTATGGGCCTAGCTTTAAGTTCGCACTTGTCCCATATTGCACTACTTAAAGGTGAAGACCACATGCAGCTTGTTCAGTGGCGTACATGGTGGCACAGGTCCAAGCATCAAGCCAGACCCTGTGACCTGCTGATAGCCTTAGCTGGTTTAGTGCTACAAGGGCAGGCACAGTGCATAAACACAGAGCCTGCTGCGAGTGGCCCAACACATGCATATCCATTATGCGGCGCAACAGAGGTTGAGTGCACAGGATTTTAGGACTGCAACATGCTCCTAATGTTGGTGTGCAGGAGCTTGGCCACAGGGTCTGGCCAAAGGCCAATTAAAGACTGAGATGGGTGTGCAGAAAGCTAGGTGTAAGGGCTAGACCCTGTAGCTAATCCCTGCTGTGTATATCCAAAGACCACAGTGATGTTCTAACACTACAAACTTGTATGAAGTATAACATTTAAAAATTAATTGCTGGGAAAAGAACTATTCTGTTGAGTTATGACCTATTGGGCTTAGAACAAAAGTAAAAGGAAATTATGGTTACTAAACAAAAAATTAAACTCCCGCAATTGGCAGTAGTAGTATGGTATAGTAAACTAATATGCTCTTGGCTTGAAAAATCAACGAGTATAACTAGAACCACAGGTCGAGTAACTTCATAAATATACTAGGTCCTCCAGATCTCAACTCAACTTTTTTTTTTCTTTACAGTAAGTGTAAAGAGTAAGAGTGCGATATATATATTTTAGGTTTTCTTCTCTTTATGTTAGAATTATTGGGACTTAATTTTCTATGTGGTGCAGTGATGTTGGGCTGAGATCACTCCGATCTCGGATGGGTGCTTGAGACATGACTGACTCTGTTGCCCTTTCATTTGCAAGACTGACATGTGGCTGATTCTTCCCACATATTTTCTGGCATATGAGAGTTGATACTGACATGATATTATTCACTGTGCCTTTCAGTCATGTGACTGAGCCTTACTCTGCCCTATAGACCTCTCACAGGCAATCCTGTCATGTTACTCACTGTACTTCAGTCGTGTCAGCCTGCCAAATGTAATTCAAGTGATATTGGATATGCTTTTCTCCAAGTCTGTCTGCCGTACAAGTCCTAACGTATGACTGCAGTGCTGCCAAGTGGTCCTATGTCCTGGGCCCGGTCATCCCCAACACAACTTTTAGCCATCACCACTCTGCCTTCTTGTATTACTTCTTTAAATTAGAAGTGCGTGCCTAAAGTCTCTTCAAGTGACATTCTGCTGAATAGTGTATCAGAACTGGTTGTGGCTATTGCTGTTGATGTGGCGCCACTTCGTAGTCATGAGACTGGCTGCTCCGTAGCCATGCCAGCCTTTTCAGAGAGAGGTTAATGAAAAGCAGTCAAATATGCAATAAAATTTAAAATAAAATCCCAGTGGACATAAAAAACAAAGGTTAGGAGGCAGTAAGGGAACAAAAATAAATAAATAAATGGAGGGACCACCCCAAAGGGCTGACAGGTCTAACAATGAACCATTAAAATCAGGTTAGTACTACCTGAATAAATGCACAGAGAATAAAACATATACGCCCTTCACAAATTTAGGCATTTCCTTTTCTATGCTTTACATCAATCAACTGATTCATTTCCTTAACCTTACACAGAAAATAAACATGGCAGAGGTATGAGGCAGGTCTCTGACCGCATTGCTGTCAAAGATTCAAGGCATGCTGAGATTATAGAAGTTCAAAGGGACACCATTTCTGGAAAACTAATGTACTCCACTTTTATCAAGTAAATAGATCAAGCACCTCAACCCTAATTGTTTTCTAGATACCAAGGCGAACGGACAAGGACATTTCTCGAAGTCTGGTACTGCCTGTTGGTGCCTGCCCCTGCGATGCAGCACCCACCCGTGAGAAGATGGGTTTAGCTTACCCGGGTCGTACTTTTATGTTCCATTGGTTATGATAACAGCTCCTGCTCCTGTTGTGTTGGTTACCCAAAACTTTTGCATCCACTGTTTGCTCTCTCTTTCAGAGTATCTGTGCCATGTGTGTGTTCGGAACGACTCCCTAGCTGGTGTGGTCATTGCAGATAACGAATACCCTCCCCGAGTCTGTTTTACCCTGCTGGACAAGGTAAGTAGGATGGGATGATACGCTTTTAGTAGTTCTCTGCAAACTACAGCCCAGGATTAAGCTTCCTATAAACCTCTAGCAAAGTGAAGGCTCAATGGCAACTTACCAACGAGAGACAGTAAACCTGGTGGACTATAATCCATGAACCACCTGCACTTACATCAGGAGCATTCTGGGCAACGATCAGTCCTGTGAGACTTACAGGATTATGTTTTAGTTAGTGAGTTTCGAACACCTTTCACCTTGAATGGACATACGCAAGAATCCACAATATGGATATATTTTTAACTTTTATTAAAATCAATGTCTTAATCTAGTGCTGATAACGTGTATAGTTGTAGTAACTATGAAAAAGAAAAAAATAGTGCAATTAATGTAATTAATTAGCAAAACATGATAGAATAAATCTTTGTGTTACCAACCAGCAAAGGTACCAGAGTTTCATGAAGTAACCTCCAGCCCTCATGAAGGTTAAAGACCAGGTCTTTTGTTCTGCACTTCAAGAATGTTATTCTTTGTTTCTGTGACACAGTATTGACGTTAGCAAACAAGCAAATAAGGCCAGCCAGGCTCAAAGAAGCCTGTGGCCTTTGCTGGGGATGTTTACTACTAAAATGTGCACTAATCAAGTCTCCCAGGATGATAAAGATTTCTCCCTACCTCATACATGTCTGTACCAAACTTAAATTCACCTTTCTGGTACTTGCAAACCATTTTACAATATGGACCCAGATAGTGTAAACATGAAAAGCCGAAACCTCATTGAATCCTAGATTTTTAGACTGTTAATGGGTGGATAAACTGGAACTTGAATTCCTAAAAACTATTGTAAATTATGATGAGATATATCTGCACCGTCCAAGTTTTAGATAGGTGCCAGTAGAGCTGCAAAGTCCGAATCTAAAATATATTTTCTCAATAATCTATCTTTTGCTGTCTTAGTGTTTCTTCATAAGTGGTAGTGAATATCAGCATTTGGGTTTCAGCCTGCTGCCTTTGAGACACAAAGTGCATCTCACCGATGGTGCCTGGAAAAAGCCCAAACCACTTCTGATGTGGCTTGTGCTCCTCTGCCTAGGGCCTTGAAATGCAGACTAGACTATTACTTTGTGCAGCGGCATGCCTGATTTGCTTGTGTTTGCTTCTGCATCAGAAATGGGTCAGATGACCTAAAAACCAATGGAATTACACAACTTAAATGGTTATAAAGTATTGGCGCTTTCATTTATTTCCTTCACTGTTAGGAAATAAGATAAACTACATGCACAGCTAAGTATGTGGTAGTTAGGAGGCTAGAGCTAGTCACTGGTTATTGAGAAAGTAGAGTTGGAAATTGGAGGAACAAATTTGTGTCATCCAGGTCTCAAATGAAGAATTGGGGCCCCAAACAAAGTCTGTGATTGGAGAAAACACATGTGCATTGTTCAAATCTGTGAAATCCTTCAGTAATACGTGCTTTGTTTCCAAATGGTCTGCCAGGTTCTTGATGAGTTCTCCACTCAGGTGGAGAGAATAGACTGGCCTTCTGGGTCTCCAGCTACCATCACCTACGCAGGCCTGGACAGCTACCTCAGTAAATATCAAGTAAGCCATTCAACATCAGTCTGTATTCTATTGTTGTATTACGTTGTCACTTTTCTGCTTTTTGGTTAAGGTTGAAAATGCAGATGTCTGTAGTTCTGTCTTTATATTTGAGTGTTTTTTTCTGGATAGCACATGACGACTTTGTGAAAGGTCTCAATTTTCACATTGTGGCTCATAGTGAAGATTCTAATTGGTATATGATGTACTGCTATCATCCTTCCTTGAAGCTCCGTATGTTCTCTTTCAAGCACCATAGCTTTTTTAATAAATATTCTCATCACTTTTGGTATTTCTGTTTATGGGTTGAAGAGAACGTTAATTCACCAGAACCATTGGATCATATGTGGCTGATGGATCCCCTAAAATCTTATCTCTCACCTGGCATCTGTGCCATTCAGCTAATATGTGGAGCACTGATACCGGAGCATGTTTATTGCAACACTCTTTTGGTTCTTGTGTATATTCCTGCACACTTTCACTTGGTTTAGCTCCGGCACATGCACTCTTGTCATTGCCATCACCTCTCTCCTTTGCTCATCAAGGAAATATTCCTTGCATATTTGCCTCTCTTCCTATTATAGTTCTTCACTTGTATGGGCTGTCTATCTGGTATTTTATCTCTAATTTAGGGATGTTCTTACCAAGATTCCTTGAGTAGCTCCGCCAATTATTTATGCACTTCTTTTTAGAGCATCTCTCATCATTGTTTTCCTCGGCGTGATTTTTATCGACTCGGTAAACATTGGCAGATATTGAGGATTGAGAAACTAATCAAGAATTCACAGAAGATGGATCAAGACTTTACAAAGCAACAGATATCTGTCCACAGAAAATTAAAAACTCTTGTACCTGAAACTACTTAAGTGTAATGAACATCCTTTAAAAGCTTCAAACTATATGACCAGGGCAAGTCAGTAGATGATAATGCCTAGTTAAACGTTTTAAATAAGATTAAGTATTTGCTGATGGTATTCCATTGGAAAAGAAACTTTCTAGCTACTTGCGGAGTATTGATGGTGAGAACATGGGCCAGGTCAAGAAGGACAAGAGAGGGAAGGAAGTGGATGTATGATAGTGTTGTCGTCTTATTTGCATTTGATGGTAGTATTTGTAGGAAAGTGATTTATTATCAATCAATCAATCAAATAATATTCATTGAGGGCTAATTATCACCCCGGGAGGGGTGGGGGTTATTTATAAAGGCGCTATGCTGCAGGTCTCAGTTGAAGAGCCAGGTCTTGAGTCCCTCCCTGAAGTGGTTGATCGAGGGTGAGGTATGCAGGTGGAGAGGGAGGGTGTCCAATGCCTTGGCGGCGAGGTGAGAGAACAAATGTCCTCCCCTGCGGCTATGGCGGATGCGTGTGGTCTGTGAAAGGGCGAGGTGTGCGAACGCAGGTTTCTGGTGACTTGGTGGAAAGTGAGGCTGTGGTTCATGTAGTGTGGTCCGATGTTGTGGAGGGCTTTGCATGCATGGGTCAGGAGCTTGAATTGGCATCTCTGGTGAATGGGGAGTCAGTGGAGGTCTTTGAGGAGTTGGGTGATGTGTATTCTCTTGGGGAAGTTGAGGATAAGTCTGGCTGCTGCATTCTTTAGGATAAGTCTGGAGTCTTTGCATGAGTTCAGAGTTTGTGCCTGTATCAGGTGCATTGCCATAGTCGAGTCTCCTGCTGATGAGGGCCTACGTCACAGTTTTCTTGGTGTGTGTGGGAAGCCTTCTGAAAATCTTTTGGAACATGTGGATGGTGTTGAAGCTGGTGGGTGTGACGGAGTTGACTTTGCGTCTCCTAGAGAGTTCTCTGTCTAGTATGAAGCCGAGGTTGCGGGCATGGTCTTTTTGTGTGGGGGTAGGTCTGAACTCCGGCGGTTACCAGGAGTCATTCCAAAGGGCATTATATCTACCGAAGTTATGTTCGTGTCCAACTTGAGGCAGTTGTCTTTCATCCATGTCACTAGGTTCTTCATGTAGTTGCGGAAGTTGTTTTTTGTCTGGTTGGGTTTGCTGAGAGTGAGAGGACGAGTTGGGTGTCATTGGCTAAGGAGATGATGTTGATGTTATGTGATCTGATGATGTCTGTGAGTGGAGTCATGTAGGTTTTGAAGAGGGTGGAGCTGATAATACCCATTATGTGGTATAGATGTGAGACCTCACCATGTAATAATGTCAGTCTTTATCATGTCCAGTTAGGCTTCTTTTATAAAACCCATAGCTCAGCCTCAGTAGCTGTGACACAGAGCAGTCAGGCTTTATCAAAGAAACATGTGTAAAGCATTTAGGAGTACCAAAACAGTAAATAAGTAAGAAACATAGAACAATAAAAACAAGCATTTACAATGCAATGGTTTTGCCTTTGTTAAAGTTAGAGCTATTGGCATTGCTCTTGCCATTATTTTTATTTATGTTTTTTTTAACATAAATAAATGGCATTGTCATTTACAATGCCACTAGCTTGATCTCTCGCAAATGACACACACAAACACACACACAGAGCCCACCCACACAGAGTCCCCCACACAGAGCCCCCCACACACACAGCCACACAAAGCCCCCCACACACACAGCCACACAAAGCTTCCTACACACACAGCCACACAAAGCTTCCCACACACACCCACACAGCACAAGCAGGCAACAGGGGCACACGGAGGCACAAGCAGGCAACAGGGGCACACGGAGGCACAAGCAGGCAACAGGGGCACACGGAGGCACAAGCAGGCAACAGGGGCACACGGAGGCACAAGCAGGCAACAGGGGCACGAAAACGGAGGCACAAGCAGGCAACAGGGGCACACAGAGGCACAAGCAGGCAACAGGGGCACACGAAATTCCAATGGCAGCAGAATATCGTTTTATGTAAAGAGTGTGTGTGAGGACTTGGCACGGGGAGTTGTTGCGGAAGCTGGTTATTAAAGAGCAGGACTGAAGATGTTCTAATGTAAATGAGGTGGGACAGACGGCCGGAGACACGGACAGCGGGGGGGGGGGGAGAGGGGGATGCGGGAAGGAACGGGAACACGGACATTATGGAGCTGGGGGGCCAGGGTCGAGTCTCGGCGTCGACAACATAATCTGTTAGGATAGTAAAGAGGCCATTGTGCAGGGGAGAGAGAATCATGAATCTTAACACTGCCCTTCTACTACTCAATATTCAGACGCCTGGTATGTGCAGGTGATATCCACTACATGGTCATACAACTGTACTGTAGAAAATTAAATTCCAAGATAATCTGAAACAATGTAACCTATTGTTGATAGATCTTCTGTCAAAAACTTGACCTCAGTTACTTGTGCATGATAACTGCAAAAATCTCCTGGAATCTTTGACAAAAGAACATGAGAGAGTATTTGTGTAGTGCCAAAAGGTGAGTGGTAGCCATGTGAAGATATCATGCTAACCAACTCACACACCAGCGTATCCTCTAGATAATTTGTTACCCCATGTCATCATCACCCAAGATTCGAAATGCAAGTCTTCCAAAGTAAATGCACAGCAAAAAGTGCATGGAAGACACACAAATTCCATACATTTTGGAACTGTCTTGATCACAACCAATGACTTGAACTCACTCATGCAGCTATAACAGGAAAAGGAACTCAGCACATTCTACTAACTTCTCTAATAAGCACAAAGGCAACTGACGCTGCTGTAAATTATTTTATGTACCCAAGTTAACACTGGCAAACCTATTTCTACCACACTGTAAGTGGAGCAGCCTTTTATAATGTAACAATACTGCTGCAGCCTTTATAATGGCTAACAACTTAGACAGCATTGCAAGTCCAAACAACAGCATTTTGTCTACAAAAATGTATCTTTGTACCAAAGGGTGAAAATGTTCTTTCATTTCTGTGTTTCTAACTACAGCCTTTCATTCCAATTTATTCTGCGAGGTTATTTTAAATTATGCAGATTTGTAAAGCGCGCTGTTACCCGGGAGGGTATCTTGTCACTGAGCAGGTGCGATTCTAACCACACCTAGGGCCTAGTGGCACTACTCAAAAAGTCAGATCTTCAGCTTCTTGCGGAATTCAAGAAATGAGGAGGAGGCTCTTAGGTGTATCTGCGGATCGTTCCATGCTTTTGGGGCGATGTAGGAGAAGGCTCAACCGCCGGATCTGGTTTTCTGTATGAGTGAATTTGTGCAAGTAGGGCGAGCAGAGGTTTCTGTAGGGTTTGTGAAGGCAGATGCGATTGGTGAGGTATGCTGGGCCAGTGTTATGTAGTGTCTTGAAAGTGTGGATGAGGAGGCCTAGCCTGTAGTAAGTCAGCTGTTTTACTAAGAGGTCTAAATCATCAAAATCTGGCCTTCCAGCAGACAGGCCCACAAATAAAGATATTTACGGCTCATGCAGGATTGTATCTGCTGAGTGTGCCCGTGGATTAGGACTAGCTGGTATTCTAATACAATTGTTTATTTTTTCGTTGGCAGTAACAGAAGTAAAATTGGAAACAAAAATGCACCCAACTTGCTTGTTCATAAAATTTATATCCTGTAGTGGGATTGAAGCAACCCAGGCAGCTTTTGGTGACCCCTCCTGTGTCTGTACTGCACACACAGCAGCATTGTCTGGAAGATTTTGGAGCAATGCTCCAATTTTGCATTATTCCCATTTATACTGAATGCACCAGTAATGGCCTGAGCTGAATGTTCTTTGGTGTGTAGTAATGGCAGGGGTTTGGACCAAGTCAAATTTGTCTACAAGACACAGTTTCTATAGCTAAAAAAGTTGCACTCTGAAGTGATATATGATCCATACTCCACCACCAAATAGGAAGGGGGATTTGTGAGGAGATCAATCACATTTTAAATTCCTATCTTTTTCTCTTACACCCCGAACGGACTGGGAAAAAACTGTGAAACAAATGTTTCATGTTAGGACGTTTATATGCCAATAACTTGAAATCGGGTATGGCTACCCATAATACAGTTTTTTAAGAAAGATATCTCCTTATTTTAGTAAAGTGTGTCAATTTTAACCAATTTGACAACTGCACATCTATATTGTATATCATGCTTATAGGTTAGCTGCTTTCATAACAAAGTTGAATGTAATGGCCAGTTGGATCTGCCCATGCAGTCCTTTCATTTCTTGTCTGCCCTATATTGGCAGAACCGTTGTATCATCTGGTTTTACAATGGTCTACTCGCTTGCTGTTTGACCAGGGGAAAGCATCTAACATAAGAGCACGTTATTAAAAAAACAAGGTTAAATCGCTGCATGGGTGCCCTACTCATGTTCTGCATTAGGTGTTCACTGCATTCTTTTCTTTAAAAAAAAAAAAAAGAAGAGGTAAGAACTGCCTTATCAAGAAACTGAACTGAATTGATTTGATTTAAAACCAACTGAAGAGCAGAGACCAAGGTAGATAAATGGTGATAAAGTAGGACGGTAGTACTGATTTTTTTAACAGTAAAAATGATTGGGGCTATTACATTTGTTGCATATCACGTTTAGAGAGAGATGCGTGTCCATCTGGTAAGTGATTCACTAATCTAAACATTACAAACCCTCATTTGTAAATTAAAAATGTATTCAGTTGCAGCAAGACACTAATAGTCCTAATTTGAACGAAATGTATTCAGCTAATCTATCTTGTTTAAGAAACATAATTCAAATACAAAACAATTACCAACTTGCGTATCGTGATATGACAAGGGATTTTTGGAGAAGGAACATGCTAACAAATTATTATTGCAGATCAGATATGTTTCGAAAACACACACCTATAGCTATTTATGTCCATTCCTTATTCCGAGCACTTGCACTTTTTCAGGTTAGTACGAACAGTAGTACTCTTAAACTCGTGTGCTTTCCAATATGTAGTATTCTGTAACGTATGTGGCAAAATATAATTTATTTACGTGCACCATGCATAAATCATGCAGCCATGTGGACCAAGTAATTAACGTGCAAAGAAAGATAATGCATTGGCATTTGTATGTTTTATTTTAGTGAATGTCAAGTGTGTACGCTTGAGAGATGAAGCGTTACAACTGAGGCTACCGTTTGTAAACGGTAAAAGATTTCACCTGCATGACGAAATCCAACACTCCCCCTCCTGGACATGAAATTAGAGCCCGCCCTGCGGAAATAAAGGTCTGCTCGTGCCACGCCCCCTCGGGAAGAGATTACTACTGTTTGCCGATCTTATCTAACTTTTTCCCCGTGAAATCACTGCAGGAATATTAAACTCTGCAGTGGAACGTCAACACGGCCCAGATAACGCGCGTCGCGTTAAAACACCTGTTACCACACATCTGAAAACGGCGAGTGCATTTATAGAAAAGCATAGCCAAATTCTGTACTACTAAACGTCCGTCATACACTGCCAGGATTACTAAAATTATTTTTCAAAGAGATGAATGTGTATTCAAGGCTCTGTGTGGAGATATGTTCATATTTTGCTAAGTATCTTCAGCAAATTTTATATAACTTCATATAATGATAAAGTGCGGCGGTTGCTGCAGACGCTAGCAGTTGCCTGTTAGTCCAAGTCGTCGACTTCCAGAATTCCAATGTATGCATGAAAATTGAAAAGTCTTTGCACTCAAGCGCCCGTCCACCATCCAGAAACCAATCACACATACATCTCAACATTTTGGTAGCAGTAGATGGAGAGGTTGGATGCAGAAAAGAACAGATTCGATTTATCGATTGAGTTAATTAAAATGATGGTCATTTTCTATGGGAGAATTAAGACATATCAAGAGCTTTGGCTAAAAAAATTAGAAGTCGCCTACTCAGGGTTGCATGTGGGCACCGCTGCAGGCTTCAGACGCGGGGCATGCTCCCCGGGGCGCACGCACGTCACCGCCCTTCCCTCACCAACGGGCGGCTCCAGTCAGACTTACGTGGTAGTCTTGGTACCAGTCGTCCAGTTTCTCCTGCATGTACTTGCACAGCGCCCCGTTCTTCAGCCGCCGGAGGGAGTCGGCCATGGCTGGTCGGAGTTTCCTACTTCTCTATGGGGGGCATCCCAGCTTTCCTAGGGTGAGGGCCGAGTCGGGCGGCGGTTGCCTCCTCCTTCACCTCTCCCTCCGCTGGGTTCCGCGCCTCAGGCAGAGCAGAGAAGACGCCCTCCCCGGCGCGGCCCTGGCCCTTTTATATACCGCCCAACAACTCGTCTGGTCGGATCCGGCGATTGCCAGGGATGCCGAGGCTGTGCCGAAAGCCTGTGGCTCTTTAGTTGTAGCAACGCTCGCCTCCCTCTGCCCTCACCCCCCTCGAGTATTCTGTCATCCCCGCCCCTTAGCACACCAAGGACTGGGCCGAGGGGCTGCGGGCGCACGCCGGACGCGCCGGTGAGCCAACAATGGGCAGTAGTATCGTTTATAGACAGCAAGTGGGTCGCGCACACCCGGGAGAATTCCTGGAAGCAGGCTCCACGCGATCAGCATCTTTATCCACACACAGGTAGGCCGGGCATCAAACTGCTGCACACAGTCAGTGCAAGGAGCAGTGGAAGGGGGCAGGTCCTGTAGACGGGTGGGGAGGGGCTAGGAAGGGCGCGGGTAACAAAGATGAGCTGAACAATGTGAACATTTTACGCAACATTCACCTTGTAGTGTGCGTTCCGGTAAGCCCGCACAGAAATCGCGGTGCCTTTGCAGTCCACCTGACTCACAAACAAAACATTGCTTCCACTCCGCTCCTGAAGCAGTTCTTCGCACGGCGACGGCGAAAGGGGGAGGCCAGCATCAGGAAACAAGCGGGAGGGGGCGGGAAAGGGGGAGGAGAGACGCAGAAGACGGCCGGAGCAGGAAGGCGGGTGCCGGCAATGCCGGAACAGATTCGGGGGCGTTCCCGGCTTTTGGCTGACGTCGCGTGACGTAGCCAAAAGCCAAAAATTCTCGGGAACTCCCCCGAATCTGGTCCGGCATTGACGGACAGGCCCGTCTTCAAATTATTATTGCAGATCAGATATGTTTCGAAAACACACACCTATAGCTATTTATGTCCATTCCTTATTCCGAGCACTTGCACTTTTTCAGGTTAGTACGAACAGTAGTACTCTTAAACTCGTGTGCTTTCCAATATGTAGTATTCTGTAACGTATGTGGCAAAATATAATTTATTTACGTGCACCATGCATAAATCATGCAGCCATGTGGACCAAGTAATTAACGTGCAAAGAAAGATAATGCATTGGCATTTGTATGTTTTATTTTAGTGAATGTCAAGTGTGTACGCTTGAGAGATGAAGCGTTACAACTGAGGCTACCGTTTGTAAACGGTAAAAGATTTCACCTGCATGACGAAATCCAACACTCCCCCTCCTGGACATGAAATTAGAGCCCGCCCTGCGGAAATAAAGGTCTGCTCGTGCCACGCCCCCTCGGGAAGAGGTTACTACTGTTTGCCGATCTTATCTAACTTTTTCCCCCGTGAAATCACTGCAGGAATATTAAACTCTGCAGTGGAACGTCAACACGGCCCAGATAACGCGCGTCGCGTTAAAACACCTGTTACCACACATCTGAAAACGCAGAAAGAAAACGGCGAGTGCATTTATAGAAAAGCATAGCCAAATTCTGTACTACTAAACGTCCGTCATACACTGCCAGGATTACTAAAATTATTTTTCAAAGAGATGAATGTGTATGCAAGGCTCTGTGTGGAGATATGTTCATATTTTGCTAAGTATCTTCAGCAAATTTTATATAACTTCATATAATGATAAAGTGTGGCGGTTGCTGCAGACACGAGCAGTTGCCTGTTAGTCCAAGTCGTCGACTTCCAGAATTCCAATGTATGCATGAAAATTGAAAAGTCTTTGCACTCAAGCGCCCGTCCACCATCCAGAAACCAATCACACATACATCTCAACATTTTGGTAGCAGTAGATGGAGAAGTTGGATGCAGAAAAGAACAGATTCGATTTATCGATTGACTTAATTAAAATGATGGTCATTTTCTATGGGAGAATTAAGACATATCAAGAGCTTTGGCTAAAAAAATTAGAAGTCGCCTACTCAGGGTTGCATGTGGGCACCGCTGCAGGCTTCAGACGCGGTGCATGCTCCCCGGGGCGCACGCACGTCACCGCCCTTCCCTCACCAACGGGCGGCTCCAGTCAGACTTACGTGGTAGTCTTGGTACCAGTCGTCCAGTTTCTCCTGCATGTACTTGCACAGCGCCCCGTTCTTCAGCCGCCGGAGGGAGTCGGCCATGGCTGGTCGGAGTTTCCTACTTGTCTATGGGGGGCATCACAGCTTTCCTAGGGTGAGGGCCGAGTCGGGCGGCGGTTGCCTCCTCCTTCACCCCGTCCTCCGCTGGGTTCCGCGCCTCAGGCAGAGCAGAGAAGACGCCCTCCCCGGCGCGGCCCTGGCCCTTTTATATACCGCCCAACAACTCGTCTGGCCGGGTCCGGCGATTGCCAGGGACGCCGAGGCTGTGCCGAAAGCCTGTGGCTCTTTAGTTGTAGCAACGCTCGCCTCCCTCTGCCCTCACCCCCCTCGAGTATTCTGTCATCCCCGCCCCATAGCACACCAAGGACTGGGCCGAGGGGCTGCGGGCGCACGCCGGACGCGCCGGTGAGCCAACAATGGGCAGTAGTATCGTTTATAGACAGCAAGTGGGTCGCGCACACCCGGGAGAATTCCTGGAAGCAGGCTCCACGCGATCAGCATCTTTATCCACACACAGGTAAGCCGGGCATCAAACTGCTGCACACAGTCAGTGCAAGGAGCATTGGAAGGGGGCAGGTCCTGTAGACGGGTGGGGAGGGGCTAGGAAGGGCGCGGGTAACTAAGATGAGCTGAACAATGTGAACATTTTACGCAACATTCACCTTGTAGTGTGCGTTCCGGTAAGCCCGCACAGAAATCGCGGTGCCTGTGCAGTCCACCTGACTCACAAACAAAACATTGCTTCCACTCCGCTCCTGAAGCAGCTCTTCGCACGGCGACGGCGAAAGGGGGAGGCCAGCATCAGGAAACAAGCGGGAGGGGGCGGGAAAGGGGGAGGAGAGACGCAGAAGACGGCCGGAGCAGGAAGGCGGGTGCCGGCAATGCCGGAACAGATTCGGGGGCGTTCCCGGCTTTTGGCTGACGTCGCGTGACGTAGCCAAAAGCCAAAAATTCTCGGGAACGCCCCCGAATCTGGTCCGGCATTGACGGACAGGCCCGTCTTCCAATGGCTAGCCTCCATTTATGGAGCTAGCCAATTGGAGGAGGGGGCGTATACCCGACCCACACACACAACTCAATAGGTTTTTTGGTGCATGCGCAAAGCGCATCGCCAGCCAAAACCTAAAAACATCAATTTTTAGAAAAAGGGTGTATTTTAATCTTAAATTAGACACTAAAAAGGCAGAAAATGATTGAGGGAAACCAGAGATATGAATTGCCCCTGAATCTAGTATTTAGTTGGCCCCCTCATATCCTGAAACCAGTCCTGCCGACGGAAGAAGGGAGAGGGCGAAGAAGATGCCATGCAGAGAAGACTGGAGACGCCAACTGCCCCAGTTCTACTAGCTTGTCTGCATCTTCAAAGACCCTGCAAAGAAAACAACCCTGTCCTGCAGCCAGTGACCTCCAATACTCCGGGGAGGCCTGCCTGCTTTAAAAAAAGACCAGAACTCCTGAGGACAGTGGACGTGTCTCAAGACAGTGTAACAGTGGCTAGAACTTCCTGAGGCGGAAGCCGGGAAGCGCGAAGGCTATTTTAATAATATTGAAAACGAAATATTTTAAATTGTTGTCTGCCAATTGTGGAACAGAATTGGTAATTTTATAAGTGTTATCGCCGAGGGGACTTTGCTGTAACTTCACTTACCACAGCACCTCAGGTCTTACAGCCGATTAGGTGCTGTTAGGGCCGATATCTTTCTGTGGCCGCCATCTTGGGGGTAGGACGCCGGTTGCGCTCTAGCAGCCTGGCCCCTCCCGACCTCTTCCGGTACAAACAATTACATCTGTCCATCCGCGCAGCGGGAGGGCGCTGAAGGCGCGCCAAAGGCAAGCCCGCCTGCGCCCATCCGCGCCAGGACAGGGCCCAGGGCCAGATTCCCTGCCCAAAAATGCCCTATCAGCAATCTGTGCTACCGTAGCGCGACGCTGCTATCCCTTCGCCCGCAGGTCAGTTGCCAATGTAATCAATTCTCATTCTATGATGCTCCTGATCCCTGTATTAAGACATGTACTTACTGCTCTTTTACAATAGACACCAACCTTAGTACCAGCGAAATCTATTTTTCTTCGGGACAGAAAGAAAAAAAACACTACATCCAGGCAGCACTTATTAATGTCAGGTCAATGTGTAAACCCAAAGAAGAGATAGCAGAATTAATTAGTATTAACAACTTGGACCTGCTATTCATTACGGAAACCTAGACTAATCCATCATCAGACCCAGATTTAATAATAGCAGTTCCAGAGGGCTATAATATCCTGAGACAGGACAGGGCTCTAAAAATAGATGGAGGAATAGCTACAATACACCGTCAAAATCTGGCAGCCACCATAAATCAAGTCCCCACCTCTACCTGTGAGGCCATGCTCTTCTCAATTGCATTGGGACCTTCTCAGCGCTTTAAAGGTATTCTGTTATTTCGGCTCCCGGGCAGTAAAGCCCCATTTCTAGCCTTCATTACCGATATAATGGAATCCCTAGCGACAGACAATGCCACTACTATATTGGGTGATTTCAATTTTCCTCTAGAGGACTTCTCTGATAGAGATACAACTACCCTTCTTTCAGATGTACAATCCTTGGGTCTTACACAACGGGTTCTTAAAAGTACCCACGATGCAGGTCACACGTTGGATGGACTGTTTACGAATGTTGTAAATGTTAAAATCAAAAATGTACTACCACTGGCTTGGTCAGACCACCATGCTATCATATTTGAAATTCCTATAGATAATCCACCTCCTGTTCAAAGGGTGACACATATTAACAACCCGTTCTAATCATCAAAAAAAGAGATTGATAACCAACAGTTTACCAATCTTTTAACTACATCAAAATATGATAGGCTAGATGACCCCAATTTAGCTGCAGAAACATATACGCACTGGTTAACCAATGCTATCAGTGAGGCAGTTCCTACTAAATCATTCTCAAAAATCGAAGTACTCCATCTGCTCCATGGTTCACTAGTGCCCTTAGAGAGCAAAGACAGATATGTAGGAACTGGGAAAGACAGTGGAGAAAAGCATATTTGCCAGAAAGGAAGGCAATAGACAAAAAAGAACTTGTGATATATAAACAGATGATTATTAAAGAAATGAGTACCTATTACTCAGCTCAAATAGAACAAGTCAAAAATTCTAATAAGTAACTTTTTCAAATTGGTAACAAACTGTCTAAACTACCTTTGCTAACAACCCTGCCGTCTACTCAAGAATTCTGCAATCATTTGGCTGATCATTTCTATGGGAAAGTTAATGATATATACACCAACTTTTCATCCCATACTAACAAACGTCTCTCGGTCCCTCTCACTAATGAACCCAAGTCTACATTTAAGACCTTTCAAAAGGTTGAAACGTCCCAAGTCAAGGATATTATGGCTTCAGTCAAGTCTGGATCAGTTAAGGATCCATGCCCACCAGCAAATCTCGTTCCTGTGGCAAAAATTGTAGCTGCTTCTCTTACTGAAATATTTAACTCTATGTTCCTCACTGGTATTCATCCTACCATTGGAAAAACACGTTGTTGAAGCCCCTCCTAAAAAAAATCTCATTTAGATCCGGAGGATGTTAAAAATTACAGACCTATTGCTAGCTTGCCCTTTGCAGCCAAGGTGGTCGAAAAACTGATGAATACTCAAATCTCCCAGTATATTGAACATCATTCTTTACTGGACGATACCCAATTTGGCTTTCGCCGAGGGCAGAGTACAGAAACAGCCTTGATCAAGGCCACAGACGAAATAAGAACAATTCTGGATCAGGGTGGGTCAGCCGTTCTTATCTTGCTGGACCTATCAGCGGCCTTTGACACGGTCGATCACAACATCTTGATCGACCGTGTCAATTCTATAGGCATCCAGGATAAAGCGGGAGATCTGCTACTTTCTTTTCTCTCCGAACGCTCCCAAATGGTCACGTTGGGCAATTATCATTCTGCCCAAATGACCTTACCATGTGGTGTCCCACAAGGCTCATCCCTGAGTCCATTGCTTTTTAACATTTATGTGATGGACTTAGCAAGAATCATCAAGCTATATGGGATGAGCCTAACATCCTATGCTGATGACACCCAATTGGTGTTAGCAATATAAATCAATGGAGAGAGAGTAGCAGCTAATTTCCAACTGGGTATGCTTGCCGTCAGCAAGTGGATGGCACAAAATTGCCTCAAGCTTAACTCAGTGAAGACGGAGGTTATGATTTTTGGCAAACTCCATCCGATCTGGTCCAGTTCCTGGTGGCCTGTTGACCTAGGCTCTCTTCCCAATCCAGTTGCTAAGGTGAAAAATCTTGAAGTTATTCTGGATGAAAAGCTTTCGTTTGCTGCTCATGCAAATACCATTGCATCTGCTTCCTTATATAAAATTAAAATCATCAAAAAGATCTTACCTTACCAACCTCCTTGTTCTGGCAGAACATTGATCACTGCCTTTGTAATGTCCTCATTGGATTATTGGAATGGGTTGTTTATGAACACCCAACAGAAAATGATCCGTAAGTTGCAATTGGTGCAGAATGCGGCTGCCAGAATGCTCTCAGCAACTCCTAAGTTCATGCCTATCGTACATGTAACAAAAAGTTACCATTGGCTTACTGTGAAAAACAGAATAAAGTTTAAGGCTTTGTGCATTGCTTATATAGCAATCCGCAACCAAGGACCTCGCTTCCTTTTAAATGCCCTATAATTTCATGTCCCCAATAGACAATTACGGTCTGCCAATGCCTTCTTGATGTCCGTGCCTAGAACCAGAACGGCTTCCTGGGGTGACAGACGTTTCGTGGTGTGTACCACAAAACTATGGAACTCATTGGACCTGGAGATGCGATCCTCCGAATCCCTGATGATTTTTCGCAGAAAAATCAAAACATGGTTATTCAATCAATAACTCCCCGCTGCTCGCCTTCTAGAGTCTTAGTATACTGTTATTAGCGCCGAGAAGCCCTTGGGCATTTGTGCGCTTTATAAGTTTCATAAATAAATAAATAAACAAGAAACCAAGACAAAGGACTCTGGTGCCCTCTGGAACTGCAGTCCCTGACCACTCTGCACCCAACGCCTCTGGCCTGAGTCCAGGTGGCGCACCAGTCCAGAAAAGGTTCCCCAGCGATCCTGAGTTCAAGTCCAGCATTAGCCGATCCCTCCTGGAATCCGTGACAATGCCTACAGTGTAAATCCGAAGCCCCCCCCCCCCCCCCCCCCCCCCCCCCAAATCGTGACTGGCTCCAGTAAGAGAAACCTAACGTCAAAGGACATCCCAGCACCCAAAGCCCCTGGGCCCTGGATAGCTCGATCAACGGTGTCCCTGCGACCCACAGCATCCCATCTCTGCTGTCACTGGTGTTCTTCATCCAGCCTCCGATTCCACACATGCGGCCAGTTTCCAAAACAGAGTTCCTCCTTTGACTTGCATTGGGTGCCCCACACAGTGTTTGCACCATGCACCCAGCCGCCCCTGTGCCACTGGTGGTGTATGATTGGTGCTGCATTGTGGCCCCGCTTTGCTTGCCTAAACCTCCGAAGCTTGAACCCAGCAGCCGCTTTACTTACCTGCAAGCAGTATGTTTTCAAGCAAACCCAGTCATCATTGGTTAACCTTGGGCCCTAACTCAAGATTTGACCTCTGCTCTCTGCTGCCGCTGGTGGTGCATTGTTTGTGCTCTCCTGAACCTTGCCCTATGCTAAACTCCAACCCCATAGAATGGAAATGTAAGTTGTGTACTTACCTGCAAAATCACATTATTGTTTCCCTACCATAGGTTAGCATTGCAAAGACTGTCCACTTTTGAAACTGAAAAGTTTTTTTATTTAAAAACGTACTTGTTTCTATGTACGTTTTGTGGTCTTATTAAATAAATACGCCAAAGAATGATTTCTCTAAATTGGTCTAGGATTTATTCATTGAGTGTGTGTCTCATTTATTGCCACAGTGTGTACAACAAATGCATTAACAAATCCATCTGATAAGCCTAACTGCTCGCCCACACTATCACAAAAGGGAGCATTAGTGTTATCTACTTAGCCTCCATACAACCTCTTGAGACCTACTGGATTCCCTACACACTATACACCTTTGTACCCGAATCCTAAATGGCGCAAGTTGTCCTACTCTGTGAGAAGCCCTGGGCACTCCCCTGGAACATTCCCAGAACATCCTCCAGGAATGCCAATTCTGCAATCGTTTTCCTCCTCTGGAGGAGAAGCCAGCCTGTCTGCTTGCTCAAAGGTGCAGGCAGGCGAAGGTGTGATCACCATTTGCTTCTCTGAGGCGGGAGCCTCTTTAAAGCACAGCCATCTATGGTCACCGCCCTGTAGTCATCCTGCTGGAGGAGGTCATGCCTCCTCCTAGCAGCAGTTCTCTTTGTTCTCTGTTCCTGGGAAAGCTTCATTCTTCCTAGCAAGGGTAGAATTTTGTCCCTGATGTCAACTTCTTAAGATAGACAGGAAACCTTGCTATTAAAAGATACATTAAAGCTGTTCTCAGCAATGATTCAGGTTTAATGTAACAATTAACTTGATACCTTGTAGTCATATCTTTGACGGTCCCAAATGAAAGATAGCGCTTAGTGTGATGTTTAGTGAAACTCAATGTTAGCCAATGGGACCGCTGGCCTTGCTACATTGAAAACGGCAATTTCATATTTTTGCCGTCATGGTATGTTGAACACAAAAGAAGCATCCTCTCCCTTTTAATATTAAGCATTCTACCTGGTGAGGTGGGCTGCTAAGGCCTTCCCTAGAGTTGGGTTATTAAAAAGGAAGGATTTAACTCAGCATAACAGTTTGTTTTGCCATGTTGAGTTGTCATTTTTAAGCTGTCCGACTAGGATGCAATACCAGGCCTAGAGCAAGTTTTCACCTTGTCGCCACTGTGGTTGCTCAGTCACTTGCTGCAATCCACTGATGACATTTACAACAACCCCTGGGTACATCTGGTACCATAAACTAGGGACTGATAGGTAAGTTAAATGAGCCAATCGGGTTTTAGCCAATTGTTCATGTACTTTGGGGGTCAGAGCACATACACTTTGGCCTGGAGAGCAGGGCCCAGTGCACTACAGAGTTGAAAACCAGCAGCATCAGTCCAAAAACTTGAGGGGGTGATCATCGAAAATAACATCCCTTCCTACAATAGTCATCTGTGCTGAAAAACCGAATAAAAAATGATTGAAATTGAAAACCCACCTTGTACTTTTAGTAGGCTAAAAAGAGTGGTTGGCAGAGGGAGAGCACTTTTTCTAGAATTCACACTGAGTCATCTTGTGTTGTGTAAGCTACGGCTGAGACATTGTATGCCTGGACTGCCTTTGCTTTTATCTGGAATATGATTTTCAAGTCAAGTTAACATTCCATCACAACACTTACTGAAAAATTGTCAATATCTTTAGCTGCCCTTACCAGGCTTCTTGTATAGTGTGTTGTGACATTGACAGACAGTATTTGTTGAACCAGAACTGTTGGAATTGTGTGACTTATTTGCAGGCTATTCTCTCCTCCCCAACGCAGATCTTTTTTGGCAGCCTATTATGATTGGTCCACAGAGGACAGGGCTTTAGGCTTAATTATTGATCTTAGTTATTTGACTGTTGCCGGATAGGGCCATTCAATTGAGAAGCAATAGCAGTACATTTATGTTTCTCGCTAAGATCCTCATACAGTAGGGCCAGGATTTATTTTTTGGAACATCTCAGGTGAATACTTGCACATCTGCATTAGGTCATTGATATACTCATGAAGTAGTAATAATGAAGCTAGGAGGCACCCTTGTTTACTCCTGGGTAGGTCCTATTCGGTTAGATGGTCTACTATTGTGAACTTTATTTGTATGGCCAAGGCCTCATATAACTCGGTGATCAAATAGACCAAGTGTGCATTCATGCAAGACCTTCTCAGCTCCTCAGAGTGAAAGGTTCTGTTCATGAGGTTGAAGGCCCAGGTAAGTCAAAGAAGGCCGCGTAGACTGATGTTGTTTCCTTATGCCATGTTTGTGGACTAAATGCTAAGAAATATACACCTGGTTTATAGTTGAAATGCTAATTCTTGCACTGAAGAGTATTCATTATTCTAAGTCCATTGTTGGATTAGTACTACAAGTTATTTCATTTACTTATTTTATTTACACGCTGTCACAGTTCCACAGAAATGTGACACATATTTAAAGCCTAGTCTTCTAAAAATACTTTTAGAAGGTGTTACAATATATTAAGAGACATGATTATGCCAACTTTTAATTGCTGCTCCACCAGTATATATATATATATATCCAATCAATCCAGGAGCCCAAAGTAGACTGGCCACACGGAAGTCTGTAAGAACACATTTTTTAATGCAGCATGCCAGTGCAGAAACAAACAGGAAAAACCCTTCAGTTAAATTATTGCCAAATCGCCAGACGCGTTTCGAGAGCCTAGCACGCTCCCTTCTTCTGTGGCTTTGCAAGTAAGAAGGAGTTGCTGCATTTTCAGTTTTAAACGGCCTACACCTGCCCCTCCTTGGGCGTGGCCGCGCACAGCCTCCTGGGTGTTGTAGTGCCATCGCTAAATTCAATCCAAGTGGATGCACACTCCTCCCAAAATTGTACATAATTCATCTCATTGGCAGAGGTAGGTTCCAATGTCCAAAGTGGGACCCTTGCTTCTAGTCGCGGTACGGGGGAAACACTTTTTAGATAACCCCTGCTCACCCCCTTGGTAGCTTGGCACGAGCAGACAGGCTTATCAAAGGCAATCTGTAAAGTATTTGTACCAACACTCACAGTAGCACAGTGAAAACACCACAAATGTACTCCACACCAGTTTAGAAAAATAAAGTTATTTAATCTAAACTACACAAGACCAAAATGACAAAAATCCAGCATGCACAGTTCAAGAATATGATTTTAAAGAGTTCTAGGGTGTGCGTCAAAATACCCACAGTTGCGTCACGTTTAGCCAAATGGAAGCTGCAGCGTTGAAAAACAAGCGATGCATCACTCCTGAGACCCTGGGGAGGAGATGCAACAGTCCCGCTGGACGCAGCAGGCATGTTGCGACAAATCCGGTCTGTATGGGGAGGGAGGCGATACCTTGTATGGATTCCGGTGTGCAGGTTCCGTAGGAAGCGTCTCACAAAGGCACGATGGAATGACCTTCGGGACGCCGACGATCTCGGGTTGGCGGCGATGCGCAGCGTCGATCTTCTCCTCTCGCAGCCCCTCGATGCGACAATACTCGCAGCGACGTGATGTGGTCTGCAAGCAAGCGGTGCAGCGATCTCACCCAGCGACGACAGGCTCTGCGACAATACTCGCAGCGATGGTACTTTTCCCGCACCGGAGCGATGCGTTCCGCAAGTGAAGGATGCGTCGGTTCTTGCAGCGGCAACAGGGGCTGCGACTATCTCAATCTTCGCGGCGGCGGGAATTTCCTCGCACTGATGGGGATGCGCTCCGCAAGCGAGCGATGCGTGAAACTTTGCAGAAAGTCTTTAGTATCTTCTTTTCCAGCTTCCCAAACACAAGTACAACTTCCAGAGGCACCACAACTGGCCCAAGCACTCTAAGAAGGACAGACCTCCCTCAGTAGAGTTCAGGGAAGCTGGGGGTGAAGTCTTTTTGTTCCTGGGACTTCTTAACAGGGAGCCAGCTCAACTCAGGCCCTTGGAGTTCTCTTCAAGCAAGGGGACACAGCACAAAGCAAAGTCCTTCCCCTCTCCTTGGCAGCAAAACAACTGCAGGTCAGCCCACAAACACACAGCAGGACAGTCCTTCCTCTTCAGTATTCCAGCTTTTTCCTTGGCAGAGGTTCCTTCTTGATTCCAGGATGATCTAATTTACTGTAGTCTGGGGTCCTATACTTATACCCCTAAAAGTCTTTGTTACCTTTGTGAAGGAGGGCTGTGAGCCCGGTCTGAACCAGTTCTGGGTGTTCCTTGAGCACTTTGTTTTACTGGCCTCTCCTTTCCTTTCAGAGAGAGGGGCAGGGTTGTCAGCCGCCCCTGCAGGAGGTAGAGCCAGCATTGTGGAAGGCAGGCACAGCCCTATTCAGGTCCAGGTGCTACCCCCTCCCACTACTCTAGATGCAGATGGAGCTATTCAGCCCAGGATGGCCCATTCAGCCTCTGGGAGCCACCCAGCCCCTGCCACTCACAAACAAGACTGTCAATTCACAAACAGGCCAAAACACACAGAAAGGTCAGACAAGAGAACAGCCACTTTCTAAAAGTGCTGTTCTCAAACACTGGATTTAAAAAACACCTTTCCTAAACGATGTATTGTTAAATTCTGAGTTTAGCGATGCCAGACTTTTATGTCCTATCTTGCACCTATGGGAAGATATGTAGTTAACCACTGTAGCCAGAATTCCCCATGATAGCATATGGGCAAGATAGCCTTACAATAGTGAAAAAACGAAAATGGCTATAATTCACTACCTGAGCATGTCACCTGCACTAGTACATGCTCTACCTTTCACATAAACCGCACAATGCCCAAGGGGGTACCTTGGGCCTTCCATGGGGGTGACCAATGTGCATGGAAAGGGAAGGTTTAGGCCTGGTCAGTGGGGACAATGACCAGGAGGACATGGCAGTTCACAGACTGCACACAGGCACTGCGGTGGCAGGCCTGAGACACAATTTTAGGGCTGCTCATGTGGGTGGCACAATCAGTGCTGCAGGCCCACTGGTAGCATTTGTATCACCAGCCCTGGCACACTCAGTGCACTTTACTAGGGACTTCTTGGTGATACAAATATGCCATTCATGGATAACCAATCACAATAACAATTTACACAGAGAGCATATGCACTTTAGTACTGATAGGCAGTGGAGAAGTGCCCAGAGTCCTATTGCCAACAACCACGGGTCAGGAAAAATATAGGAGGAAGAAGCAAACCGTTTGGGAATATCCCTGCAAGAAGTGCCATTTCCAACAGTACATATGTGCTATACCCTTGTGGGTGAGATGTAAAAAATTGAACTGGGTATATTTAAGTCTGGTGTTGATAGATAATATTAGTCACACCTGTGCACTACGTCCATTGCCTATCTGTGTGTGGGTGTGATAGTCAGTGTAGTGTCCTAGTATGCCCGTAAGGATGGGAGTGATGTACCCCTGATCATTGAAGAAGTCTCTCTATTTGATTAGGCCTGCTTCCATCCCCTGGATCACTTCTTGCCTAAGTCGAAGTGTGGAGCACCCCGGCATTGCCTGGAAGGGTAAGCCAGTGCACATGAGTTAAGTATACGGTGTTTAATTGTACAGGTTTCTCCGGCAGGCCCTAGCCACTTGCATGAGGACTTTTACCCACCCTCCCACTTTGAGATCACTTTGTCAGAGCACAGCAACCACTGCAATATCACGGGCATTGCCGTTCCGCCGAACCAGTGTCCTAATTCAGACATATTCGGCCATCCAGTACATCAGCCACTGCAGTTGGACTGCGGTGTAGTAATATGTGTAGTTTGGTACTCCCAAGCCACCCTGAGTCAGTGTGGCATATAATTTGGATATCGTTATCCGTCTCCTTCCCTTACTTCAGATCAGGGCGATCAGCAGAGAGTAAAGCTCTGCTAAGAACCTCTTAGGCAGCAGGACAGGTATGGCAGAGAAGAAATACAGAAGTTCTGGAAGTACCAACATTTTAGAGTTGGCTATGTGTCCCATCGGAGAGAGTGTTAAGGCCATCTAGAATGATAGGGAACCGGACACCCTGGTCAGCACCCATCCTGTATTACTGTGTACCAGGTCTTTGCCTGCATGGTACACTCTGATTCCCAGGGGAGAGGGGCATATAGGATCCTCTGCCTTTGTTTGTTCATGATCGCTGTTGGGGGAACAAGATTTGATCTCATCTGTCTTCGACCCAAATACCCCAGTTGGTTCCCTTGCGCCGAGCACACACGCAGGTGGTTCAATGGCCAAAGCAAAGATGATCGGGACAGGGGACAACCCTTTCATGTGCCACGCTCTATATGGCACAGTTCAGAGATCATATCACCTGTCTTCACCTGTGCAAGTGGCAAATTATATAGTCGGATAATCCTTTTCAGAAACCTCAGGCGCTCTCCAAGCCTATTGAGGACCACCATGAGGTAATCACACCCAGAGTATCAAATGCCTTCTCTATATCTAGAGAGGCAATCCAGGGGTTGTTGCCCGATGTCTTCGCTCAATGCATCAGCATGAAAAGGTGGCGCAACTTCGAAAAGGTCTTCCAGTCAGGTGTAAAACCGTTTTAGCCATGTTCTATGACATGCTGTGCTATGGGAATCAGCCTATTGTCTAGTACCTCCCCAAGGATCTTATAATCTGTAAAAGTGAATCAGGGCTATATGAACCCAACAGCAGTGGATCTCTGTCTGTTTTGTGAAGGCCCACTAACACCACTTCCTGTAAGGGGGGAGAGTATGCCCGCTGAGTAGGCCGAGTTTAAGACTTGAAGGAGGCATGAAGTAATATGAGATGCGATGGTGGAGAACAACTCCACGGGCCAACCATCCGCGCCGGAATTCTGTCCCAAGTCATTTGTTTAAGCGCACAGAATCTCTTGTCCTCTGTTATTGGTACTTCCGGGTCGGCGCGATGGGACGCCTTCAGTTTGAGGAGACACAGCACATCCAGGAATGGCAGTTAATTTCGTCCTGGGTATTGACAATGTTGCCCGTCCTGAATAACAGCGATAGGGACCCTGGGCGAGTTGGAGCAGATGAGCCAGTCGAAAAACCTGCCCAATTTATCTCCCTCCGTGTGCTTCCTGGCAGAGTATCCATTGTAGTGTAGGGAACCCAACTTCTACAAAGCGGCCGTATGCGCAAGCTTTGCTTGCGCCAACGAGTCCGTGGCAACCTGGGCCACATGTAACGTTAATTAATGTATTTTCTGTTTCCAGGCTCTAAAGTTCTTTCGCAGCACCAACGTGATGCCATAGACTGTTTTATGGGTTGAACCCTGAGGACCAACTTCAACTCATCCTATTCTATCCAGGTATCTGAGGCAGTACTCTCGTTCTCCCCAAAGTAGGAGGTGATATGGTCGGGAGAGTGGCGTGGAACACCATATCCTGTAGGGCTTCCACCTGAAAGTACTTAGTATGCACGGGCGACCTTGGCCCCACGCCAATAGGATCTTGAGGGCGCTGTGATCAGAGGAGGTTCACCCCAGGTAATCAGCCCAAGGCACCTTGGAGAGCACAGGAGCACTTCAGTAGAATAGATGGATTCTAGTGTGGAAGTCATGCAAACTGGAATGGTAGGAGTATTCCCTAGCTGTGTGATGTAAACAGCGCCAGGCATCTAACTCCTATGTGTAGGACCCCCATTGTCCTAAATGTTTTGATAAAACAATAGACTGTGTACCAGGCACCGGCCTGTGGGTACAGTCCGACACATCCGACACCTAATTATGGTCCCCTTCCCTCACCCTCTGAGTAGAAAGGAGTTATTGTATCATGCAATAACACTGGAGTTAATGATTTCAGAAAAAGTGCCTGTTAGAGTTGGGAGCATATAAAGAGATGAGGGTCACAGAGAACCCTTCTAACAGCCCCTCCAACACCATTTACCTCCCCTCTGAGTCTATCCTAGTGTGCAACTCCGAAAGTGGCACCCCAGGAGCTACCCATATCAAGTCCCCTGGCAAACCCGGAGTATGTGGTTCCCACCTCTGTACCTCACCATCTTTTGCGCACCCCCTCCAGAGCAGGGGCGATGAGGTGGGTCTCCCGGAGAAAGGCTATGTGAGCCCATACCTCCTTAAATATTGGTGTATGCAATACCTCTTAACATAACTAGTCCTACCCCTAACATTACAGGTCAAAATCAGGTATTACGTCCTAGCTAACAGTTTACGAGCCTGCATTGTTCATGCAATATGACCTGAAATCCCACTCCCCCCACAATCACCCCCAACCTCGCAGCAATGCATACCTGAACTAAAATAGAACAGCACAATAAACAGGGAAAGGTAAAGTCAACTACCAACCAACGGGAGCCAAGCCAGATGCACTATAATGCAAAGAAACAGTCCTATATTGTAGCCACTATCCAAATGTGTGCTAAGGGTAGTGCAGCATCAATGTGTCTACTCAATAAGGAGCCCCTTGTATGCAGTCCACTGCTACAGTTACAAGCCCCCCTCTGACCTCCAGTAAGTGTACTTACAGAGCCTCCAGCAAGCCACACCACATGGCCAGGTTGGGCAACCTACAGTAGGTCATCGGCAGACACAGGAGTGATGACTGGACCTTCCACGGCAGGAAGTCTATCAAAGCCAAGTTTGTCTCAGTTGCATCGGTCTCTGGTCTCTCCACCTCAGTCCTGAGGGACAGGAGTTACATTGTGTCGCTCCCCCACAGCAACCACTTGGGCTTTCTCTCAGGCTTTTGAGGGGCCTGCCTTTTTGTTCCTGGTACAGGGCCTTCACTCTTGTTGCACCTTCTAGTCGACCAGTTTTCCCTCTCCTGTTGGGAGCAAGGCGATGCTCCTACGCTCCAGCCAAGCCCAGGCCTCCCAGGGGTACACAGAAAGTGACATGGTCCTTGTGCATTATTTTGAGTGTCAGGACTGCGACATGATCATGGAGCCATCGCTTCACCTGCAGGAAGGAGGTCCGCCACCTCTGTACCTACACGGTGTAGTTAAGGAATATGTTTACCAGAGAGTTACCGATCATCCAAGATCCCTTGGCGCGTGCTACCTGTAGTATATAGTCTCTGTCCCAGTAGTTGAAAAGGCGGACAACCAATGGTCTCTGGGGAGCGCCGGAAGGGGGTGGCCTGCCCTGCTCCCTGTGGGTCCATTTCCACAGACCAGGTTGAAAGCTTACCGCCCCAGCACTGTCTGCGCAAGCTACTCTTCGAGGTAGAGCTCTATGCTAGGTCCTTCGGTGAGCCCCAGCAACCCCACGAATCTCACATTATGGCAGGATAGACCCTCTTGATTCTCAACACATTTCTTGAGAAAGCTAACTTCCTCTTGTTGGTCTTTGATGTTTAAGTCTGTCTCTACGACATCTGGCTTGAATGCAGCCAGCGTAGACACAGAGTCCTGTACCTGTTTTTTCAGGCACACCCGCAAGCAGGAGAACCACGGAGCACCCAACTCCTCATCACGCTCTGGGCCCCTGGTTTATGTCCATTCATGATGTTCCCCCTCTCCGATGGCAGCCAGACAGGAGGTATGGGGAGCTGGGCACCAGCTCAAATAACTGATACCATTAGAGGCAGCTAGTAAAAGCCTCCTCCTCAAGGCAGTGTGGCACAACACAGCCCAGACTTAATAGGGGAGCACAGTAGGAATCTGTGCCCATGTCGGGCCCTTTATCAACTTGGTGGACCTAGAAGGCCACAATTGCAGGGACACTGTTACACTGGTGCTGGAGAGGAGGAGGGCACAATCTCCAAGACCCTGCAAATCATGTATCACTGTTCCCTTTGGAGCTGGTTTAGGGCCTCCTCCCATATAGTCCATATACCCCAAAAGTCTTCAGGCCTCTCAGAAGACCACAATCATGTCAGTGGTGGTCCGGAGGGTGGTGTGGGTGAGGCGGGGGCCACAGAGCCTCTTTTCCAGTGGCTGTGCAGCCGAGGGCCACAACCGAGAGCATCGCTGGCCAAAATGTCGAGATACTGGCAGGTGCCTTCCCCAGCCACTCCGCCCAGGCCGGGGAGTGAGGCCAACTCAGTTGCGCCATACGGCAACACCCGAGACGCGCAGCCTCCAGTGCGCTGACAGTGCAGGGCAGAAGAAAGGGGTCGGCCATCATAACCCAAACTGAAGTCAAGCGCACCCCTGAAATGAGGGGAGATGCATTGCCGGCTGTGGCAGGCTCTGGGCTTGCATGGGTCCGCGGCCTCACTGTCGGCGATATTCTGCTCCTCGCTGGGCTGCTCTGGCTGGTCACCAGAGGACCACAGAAGAACAGCCCGTTACCCCACAGCTTGCTCTGATGGCGTGTGAGGAGACCGGGTCATGTCAGGGGGGAAGGGTTGGGGAGTACAGGATCCTCGCAGGATGTGTTGCAGCAGACTGGGTGCAGGGAGTTCACCCGGTTGCTATCTTAGCCACCACGCCCCCACTTTTGTATATGATGAGCTTTTGAGCTTAACTGTAGCACTGCATTTAAACCTCTATTAGTCGCCATTCATTTCTACTGCATTGCACACATTTCGAAATTTAAAAAAATTACATTTTGTAACGTATGATTTAATTTAGACATCAAATATTGTTTTATTACATTTTCATTGGTCCATACTACCAATCACATTAACCTGTTTACTATTGAGAAATATTGCATATCAATCTCAAAACGTAATGCCTTAGTCAAAGTCCTTATTCCATTTTGATCAGGTCTTTGAAGACCATGAGCTGATTTCCTCTTTAAAGATATTCAAAGAATTTAGTACACCAACTAATGTTCTAATATGTGTTACTGTGTTAGAGCTATCTATTTTTACTCCTTTAAATACATGTGTTTGCATCTTGGATTCAAAGTCTGAAGGATTTATATAAAGAAAGAAGTCCAAAGAATTGATTGCGATTAATGTAGTTGGTGCCTTCTACTGTCTTGGTTTGCAGACTGATTTCAACACAAGTTAGTATATAGATTGTTAACAAGGAGGGCACCACAAGCACTGGGCCAGTCTCAGATGCCAAAGACTGGAAATATATTCTACTAACATTTTTTTTACTAGTTCAGCACTGCTTGGCCTCAGGGTGATATTGCCCCACAGTTATTGTGCTACAGAAGGAGAGAATTCCTTTTCCCAAAAAATTACCTTCAAAAGCTGAACATCTCTCGATGGTATCTGAGCCAGAATATCTCATGTATTATGTCGCAGATAGCATCCATGAGCTTCATTTGGTGTGTGATATTGGTTAAAACATGAAACAAGCCAAAAAAGAAAAGTACAGTTGGGCAGCATAGTTTTCCAAACCTTGCTAATACTATTGTCCTTACTCAAGTGGGTTTGTTGCATTCCCTCCTAATGCCCCCACCTGCCCTTTTCACTTGAATTACTGAGAAATACTCCATTATTTGTTGATGTCTTGCTGCAAAGGGCCGTCTTTAAATATATGCTTTCTTGTTCCTCCCAGAATCCACGAGAAGCAGATGCTATGAGTAAAGTGCAAGCCGAGCTGGATGAAACCAAAATTATTCTGGTAAGTCCACAAAACCGTAATACCAGGATAAACATGGCTGCAAGGTTTAAACTTTGGAATTAATTCCAATGGGAGGCTTTAGTATAGAATTCTCAATTTTTAAAAAATTATATATAAAGAGTGTTTTTATTAGTGGAATTAATCGCGAAGGGCACATTGAGCTGTGGAAAAATCTTATCATGGGCATGTTTTCATATTGGGAATTTTGCTGCATAAACATCACATTTTTAAATAATTGTCTTATTTAGCCATTTCGTAGTTCAAGCCGGAATAGCTTTTTTATTAAAAAAATAAAATAAAAAAGGATTGGCAAAGTCAGTAGATCTCGCCTTTGGGACTTTTTTGCTTTGTCAACCGCTTTTATTCATGCTGTGCAGTATAGTTTAATCATTTTTAAAAGCCTTTGATGCGGCCAACTGCATTAGTGTACAGGCACGCTTATCACATGTGCGCACCTACAAAATGACACAGACTTGTTTTTTTATTGTTCCTGATGAGGGCCCTTTATGAGTTGGAGCAATAACTAAAAAGAAATAAAATGCAGGAAAGCATTTGTTTGTGTCATTTGTAGCTGTATTATACACCTACTCTGCGTACTACTTCCATCTAGTGTCAGGCTTGGAAGTATGCAACTTGTTTTTAGTCAACTAAGTCTTTGAAGTCACGAGGTATAGTTACTCCTCCTATGACTGATAATCTGCACGGGGCATCAGCTTAAATTGTTAGATTGTTTTCTTCTGCCGTCTGGTTCAGACGTGCATCACTAAAGCTCTGAGTTCACTTTGCGTGCTGCTTGCTGTCTGGGATTCAGTTCTTCCACTCCCGTTTGCAAGAGACAATCTTTTTTTTTTTTTGCAATTGGTATTGCCTCCATCGTGGTTCTGTTGGTTCTGCGTCCGGGAGCTCGTCGACTTACCTCTCAGAGTCTCATCGGCCTTCCTTCTCAAGAATCCACAGACTGTGATGGAAAGAAATCCTTTTCAGCACAGTCCGCAGTGTCACTTGAAGTACCTGTGGGCAGATCATCACCAGGTCTGCAACCTATGCTTGTCGCCGGAGAACAACGAGACCTCCTGCCCCACCAGCCTCTATTTCCGGTCCAAAAAGACCTTCTGGGACTGGCATGATTGTTGACTTGCTTGACGTACCATAGCTCAGTAGTGAGATGTTGATACCCCGGACACCTTTGGTGACAACTTTGAATGGTAAGCAGAGGCTGGCCCTTCTGCTGAGCAGCCGCACAAAACCTGGCCGCCTTTGGCAATGACGACTCCCTCGACACCAGCACCAAAGGGGACTTCATAGCTGATACAACATTCAACATCGAAACCTTCCTTAAAGCTGGAATCTACTTTGGCGCCCAGTAGGCCATCAACAGCTCATTCCTTTGAGGACTCCGAGAAACATGACCAATCCATTCTGCAGCACCTTTAAGAGGAGTTGGACTCTCGGGCAGAAACAACTCTTTAATCACTCACAAACAGGCAAGATGTCTTCTTAACTGCCACTAAAGGTGCAGGAAACTCTTCCTCTGAGAAGGACGCTTACTTTTGTGGAGCAGCTAGCTCTGGAGGTCCCACCACCACCTCCAAAGCTGCAAAAACATCAAAATAGGGGATTTAGTCCTCTACTGTCTTGCCCCCTGTACCTCCACCTTCTCCTCCCCATCCTCCTCCACATAGGCCACATCCACCACCTTCGCCAGAGGGTTCCCCACCTTTTAACACGAGATCATTCAAAGTTGGGGCCACCTTTCACAAGGTAGATCTTCACGCAATCCCTGAAGGGGATTAAATCCTCATTGAAACTCTAACACCCAGTGTTCAATTCAGTATCACCCCGTGCTCAAGGACATATTAAAGACCGCTCAGGACATTTTTAAGGATCCTGTAAAGCTCTGAGTTGCTATTACAAGGGTGGGTAAAAAGTGCAAGCTCTTCACATCTGACTCATCTTACATTTGGTTTCAACTCCCACCAGACTTGTTGGTAGCACATACTGCATGTAAGAGAAATAATGCCCATGGTATGAGATGCGCTTCTGCCAGATAAGGAGACTAAAAAGATCAACGCAGTAGGTAAACAGTTGGCCAGTCGATCTACTTTCCACTAACACGTCAGGGGGAATACTCTCCACATATGAGCCCAGTGAGATGAGATAGGCAACCTGATCCATCACCTACATGACTAGTATATTCCGTAAGCTCAAGAGTTAGTCGAAAGAACGTCCTACTATCACTAATACCACCTCATAGGCACTGCTGACACCGCAGACAGAGGTAATAACTCCAGTTTCGTCATTCGCCATCATGCCTGGCTCCATGTCTCTGGCATTAAGCCTATGACCCAGCACCATCTGTTCAACCTACACTTTGACAGGGAAAAACTCTTTGAGCCACAGGTTGATCAGATGCTCGAGAAAATCAAGAAAGACTCAGACATGGACAAGGCAATGGGTGCTCACCAGTCCCATCACCATGCGAGTCCTTTCGTTTCATGGCAGCGGGCCAAAGCCAACTCTCCAGTAAATTCCACCTCCTACCAGAAGCATCAGCAACCCTCTCAAGGTTACTCCAAAGGGAATAACTCCAAAGGCAGGGGCAGCAAGGATGTGGCAAACAGTGCCACACCTGCCAAACAGTGACACTCTCTTCCCTCCCCATGACCGCGTAACAACTGTTGGGGGACAATTGCAGGGGTTTCTTGAACACTGGCAACTCTAATGAATGGGTCCTTCCCATTGTAGAGCTAGGTTACTTGCTGGAATTCACTGCTTCACAACCAAACTCCCCCTCACCCTGTGCAAACATTCCCTCTCCACAGAACTTCTGCACTTCCTAGTAACTGAAGTCCACACGCTTCTACCAGTGTGCATCCTAGACACCAGATCCAGGCCATTCTATTTGGAGAAATGGTCTGCCTTCTGCAAAACTTTAGCAAGGACAATACATTTTACTCTTAACTTTAACAAATGGAGACAAGGTTTCGCAACAGATGCTATGCTATATGATGGATTGCATCCACAATGTCAAAAAAAGTTTTACAAAACGATCATCTTTGCTAACCTCATGTGATAAGTACAAAAGTAAACATCCTCTGGTACTCCTCTCTCCATATAATAGAAATAGCAATGAGATCTATAACATCATGTGTAAACACTGGCATGTCTTGACTCAAATATGGAAAGCACGATCCCCACCAAGCCTGAAATTGTTTTTAAAAAAGGCACTACTATTACGGCAGAATATGCCACAGCTTTCTACCACCCGATTCCAGAGTGGCCGCTACCCCCTAAACAGAGTTTTTTTTTTTTCAAATGTAGCAAGTGTAATATCTGTCCATTTACCTTGGACAAAAAAAGCAAATTTCAATTTAATAATAGTGCATGCTTCTCTATTCATGATTTTATCAACTGTGAAACAAAATGTGTCATTTTTGTTATTATCTGCTACTGTCCCCTTATATATGTGTGTAGCTCTATTGGATTCTTTAGGGAAAGAATACAGGAGCACATACGTGCCATTCGGAACAGGAACATCAGATACCTTCTAGCAATTCTTTACAACTCAATCCATGCAGATACGGATGACATCAAGATCATGTGTTATGCTCTAGAACTGGTGAAAATCCACCAATGTGGTGCTACAGAGCAGCTCCGCTACGTCAAAAAGAAGCAGCTAATTGGACTACGTGCTGTTGACCGTGGTCTTAATGTCGATGGGGATTTGCATAACTTTGTCTGCTCATTAAGCTCTACCTGTCTGCACGATTGTATCTTTATAGTGGTAGCAAGCTTTGCTATTTAGGGTCTTGTCCTTCCATATGTTTACACCAGGTATAGTGATTATAAATTATATTCATTACATGTTATTTTGCCTCCTATGACATCGTACCTTCCTTAACTTGCATGTACCCACTATTGCTTGGACCATTTTTCTGTCACTCTGGATCCGGCATTACCAAGATAGCTTTGCATCTTCCTTTTCCCTGAACTGTATCCTTTACATCCTATCGTTCAGGTACTAGTCTGATATGCCCCTTATTCAGGCAAACGTGGGTGCACATATTCCTAATTATGAACGATCACCTACCAGGGCCTGAATCCATCTACAAAATACCGATGTTGGAATTTTACACCTTACCTTTTTCTAAATCGTGTCTTTAGATCTTATCGCTGTGGTACTTGTCTGGTAAGCCTCTCAAGCAGGTCTTTGTGGATATACTTGTTCCTACTGTTAACATTTACCCTCCAGTGTCACCTACTATGGGTATTCTCTTTTTACATATGACATTGACGTTTGTCTGTAGGAGGTAACTGTTTATAAAAGCACATCTTTAGGAGACTGCAGCTTTTGCCATCATGTCTCAATTATGAACATTTTGACATTAACAGTCTAGCACTTTTACACTACAGCTACTACCGATATATAGTGAGAAATTTTAACGGCTAATCTGTTTTTTATTTCTAAGATCTTATTATTAGCTAAAACATATTGTTTCTAGATACCTACGTTTATTTGCTAAAAGCAGATTTACCATTAGTTCCGTATAAAGAATGATAGTAATTTTTAAACCCTCACTACTTGAGAGATCTAATATATTTTTTCAATTGAGCAAGACACAACAGTTTACTAATTTTATAAATAACTTCATTTGCAAACAGCAGTTTTTGTTATTGTGTCCTTGCTGTTAATTTTGTTCATGTTGGCATACAACTTTTAGCTCATCCGACATCGCCACCGTATGCATATGTGCTGAGTAACTTCAATGCAGAGTCTGCTGTTTATTACTTCATTATTTAAAGCACATTAGAAACAAGGACTTTTTTTGCGTTTCTGAAATTGCAGCTCAGCCCGGACGTGGATCCTGACTTCGGGGGTTAATGTGTATTCTTTACTTATCATCATTTAAACATTTTTAGGCTCTGTTCCTTGCACCACGTTCAAGTATTTATATGTCCAATCATGAGGTGCTTGAAACTTCATATAGGATTCTTTGTGATATTGTATTGCCTATACTAATTGCAATCTAATATTCTCTTTTTGCTAAACACACTAAAATACCACGAGGGCGCGTGCCTTCGGCAATATTGACATATCCTTCCTGGTCCACCTGTTCATAAGCTGTGGCTTATGTGGCTTTAAACACAAATTTGCTTTAATGACATTAATAAATGCTGCAACCATACAGTTAGAATTCATTTATGTTCTCTGTAGCGCAATATTAACTTACATCAACACATGGGCTTTTATAGTTAATTGTGCCAGTGGCAGTATTGACATGTCCTTCCTGTTCTATTTATTCTTAAACTCCAAAACCACAGCAGACTTCACCATCTTCAAAGAAGCACCTCCGCCCACCACACGCTCATCAGGTACACAAGGATGAAAGCCCTCCAGGACAGAATCTCCGCCCATGCACACAACAGTAAGGAGCTCTTTGACATCATCAGAGAGTTCGGCCAAACCTAAGTGAGACCACCGATTTCTCCCCCCTCCCAGGACCTTTGCAACAGACTCAGCGTCTTCTTCGACCACAAAGAACATCTATGACAACTTTGACGGCAAACTACACACAGAACCTACACCCACCACTCCCGACACCACGCAGCCTACACTCGACAGCTGGGCTGCCCGCACCATTGGTGAGACCATGAAGACTATGAAGTCAACCCACTCCGCGCCCACGCGGACCCCTGCCCCACCACATCTACCACAGAGCTGCCAACAACATTGCCCCCGAGCATCAAGGATTCATCAACTGCTGCTTCGAGACTGCCTCCTTCCCCGACGACTGGAAACACACCAAGATAAACCCTCTCCTGAAAAAACCCTTGGCGGTCCCCTCCGACCTCAAAAACATCAGACCGATCTCACTACTCCCGTACCCGGCGAAAGTCATCGAGAAAGTCGTCAACAGCCAGCTCGCCTCCTTCATAGAAGAAAACAACATCCTCGACACCTCCCCATCTGTTTTCAGGAAAAACCACAGCACCAAAACCGCCTTTTTCGCCACGACAGACGACATCTGCTCCTTCCTTGACAGAGGAGATACTGTGACCCTTATCCTTCTGGACCTCTCTGCAGCATTCAACACAGTGTCTCACCGCTCCCTAGCCCGCAGACTACACAACGCAGGAATCCGGAACAAGGCCCTCGACTGAATCCGTTCATTCCTATCCAGCAGAACACAACCAGTCAGACTCCCAACTTTCCTCTCGGACCTGACAGTACCAACTGCGGAGTTCCCCAAGGATCCTCCATCAGTCCCACCCAGTTCAACATCTACACTGATGCGCTCGCACTCATTGTCAGATCCCACGGACTCAACATTGTATCCTACGCAGACGACACCCAACTCCTCCTCTCACTATCCAACAATCCCAACATCTCCAAACAATTTTCAAGAAGGAATGAAAGCTGTCCCCAGCTGGATGAAAAACAGCTACCTCCCATTCAACTTGGACAAAACCGAAGTACTCATCATGGGTCCACACCCCGATGCCTGGAGCGCCACCTGGTGGCCCCCCGCCCTCGGGAACCCCACCTCTCCCACTGACCACACACGCAACCTTGTAATCATCCTGGACTCCGAACACAAAATGGACTGCCAAATCAATGCCATCTCCTACTCCTGTTTCACCCTCCGGCTCCTACGAAAGACCTTCAACTGAATTATTCTTGAACACAGGAAGACCGTCACCCATGCCCTGATCAGCAGCAGACTAGACTACAACAACGCCCTCTACACTGGGATCAACAAGAACCTCAACCTAAACTCCAGAACTTCCATAGAGCCTCCCCCAGACTAGTCCTCAACCTACCTCGCAACATCACTCAACACCTGTGAACACTACATTGGCTCTCCGCAGAGAAGAGAATCGCCTTCAAGCTTCTTACCCATGCCCACAAAGCCCTCCACAACACAGACCTGCCTACCTGAAGCATCGCTTCTCGTTACACACACTCCAAAGATCCCTGCGCTCAGCCCAGCTCTCCCTTGCTACAGTGCAGCGCATCAAAAAGACCAGAACAGGAGGTCGTTCAATCTCCTTCCTCGCAGCCAAGGCATGGAACACCCTCCGTCAGACACCTACACTCCAAGTTCATGAAGGACCTCAAGGCCTGGCTCTTCGACGAATCACCGTGAACTTCCGGGAACTCCGCCCCCACCCCTCAGCTCCTTCAGACCCTTTTGGGTGAGAAGCTGCATTTTACCAACCCTCGATTGATTGATTGAAACTGCCTGTGTGGATCTGACCCCAAACTTACATTAATGGCATTAATACTTGCTGCAACAAGACCATTAGAATGTATTTATGCTTCTTAGAACCAAATAATTACTCACATCAATATACAGGTTTATATATTCAAATTCTCTGAAGCATATTAGAGGCTCCCACATTATGTCGCCTGTACATATCGGCAACATACACCCATCATGTTGCAAATTAACTCTTATGGTGCTAATTTTGTATATGGGTTGCTGGGTATGCCTTTCTGGATGCATTCGACAACACCCAACTAGGGAGCAGGGCTCCCTGGAATCCTTTGCACGTCTGGATTGTCACCAAGATCTAAATCTCGCCTTTCCTGTTACTTAACGTACAAAATATTTTGCCATGCCTCCGTTGCTACATTCATTTGATTTTTAATTTTTCATCTTAATTCTGTTTCAACCTGTAAGTGTCTGTTCAGCCCACAGACCGCTCCCTTTTTTTTATCAAAGGGGTCACCTGTACATCACTTGCTGACAGGCTACATATGCCCAGTTAGGGCGCTTGGTCCTCTGGGATGCTTAGTGCCTTGGGATGCAAATACGGATTTCATTTTTGCATGTTATATTTTCGACTGAAAATTCGGTTGCCCTCTAGTTACAACACTTATTCTAACTATAATTTTTTTTAATTATTCTTCAACTGTTTTGATGCTTGTTCCATTTATAGACATCACTCTTTATCAAGGGGGTCTCGTGATAAATCACTTGCTGACAGGTTGCATCACACATAATGATGGGGGCAAGACTTTGATCGATTAAACATTTCTTGACTGTGAAGTGTTAGAGGCTTACCTGTCTTCACACAGTAAGTCGGTCCGACTGTTTTGTCTAGTTACGTTGGAGTCTTCCTACATTTCTGACTGTGACCTCTCAGAAATTAATGTAATTATTTTCATAACTTTTTTCTGTAGAACCAACTGCATCATTTTACTGTACAATTATACGTTTTGTCCAGAGAGTATTCTGCTACGCATTTGTTGGGGAAATTAGCTTTTCATTTACATTTCTCATCTTTAGATCCCTAAAGCGACACTACCTTCGGATTTTGCATTTCAGTCTCCTTATTGTGGTTTGTCTGAATTTTTCCTTTTCTACTCTGGGAGACAGTGGATATGCTTTTTTATTTCTCTGCTAGAAACTCGCGAAGTGCGTTCTCGCCAGAGAACTATAGTGATCAGTTCAGCCGATAATGAGTGGAGACAGGAGCTGGCCACGCGCACCATGCGCAGCATTCATACAGCATGGCAGAGTCGGATTACGACACGCGCCTTATGATTTGGTCGCGCGTGATCTTGTTAAGTTTCGTTTTCCTTTTCACCTCGGAAACCCAGGGAGTTTGGGACGAGCGTCGGCGCCCGCTAAAGCACCTGGACGAGCAGCAATGGAGGCAGAGGAAGCGCTGGAGGAAGGGGTAATGCTTGTTCTCCACAGAATCGATCTACCGACGCGGGGCCAGAAGATGGAGGAAGCTGTACCGGTTGAACGGGCATCTCTTTCAAGCCAAACGCTTTAACAGAGTGAGCACATCATTTAAATAACCTCTTCAAGAAAGCTCCGTTGTGGCAGCTTGCATAATGTGTAGTTTGCCTCGAGGAACAATACTGCCCGCATCATATTCACGTGTAGCGCTGTGACGTGTATGTCAAGCATAGAGTGGTGTCTTAGGGAATCCCTATGTTCGTCACAAGCTAGGGTGCGGACCGCTCTGGCTGTTTAAGGAATGCCTTCCACTGTGCAGGGGCGTTGTTATCAGCAGTGCAGCAAGTGCAGTGACACCAGGGGCACGAGGGCGCTTCTGCACCCTGTAATGGCTGTATTTACGTACCCAACCATGGGGCGGAGGTTTGGGGGCGGCATGTCGCTGTCTTGCATTTCCACTCCTGGCATCCTCGATACGCCACTGCCGCTAAGCCCAGGCATCATCTTGAGAGAATTCATGTTGTACCACTTTTGCCAGACCTGATGAGGCTACCTTACATATCCCTTCCCCTGGACAGGGATTCCAAGCAAATTGAGAAATGTCAAAAATACCTTTACCTGAACTTGTGGGCAAGCTGTGGTCTTTGTTACCAAGTACCACTTTGGTCTCCATTGCCAGAGAGTACTTGGGAGGTGTCCCATGCCCTTTGAAAAAGATTTGTTTTTGTCAGAGCACGTGCTATCACAACCCAGGTGTTTGATAGAACTTAAGCTTAAGCCTTTGTTCAGCTGTTGCATCTCCAAGTCCACAGGATGACCTGTGGTTTTGGCTTATATCCAGTGAAGGTGAATACAAAGAAACCTCCCGACCCCATTCAAAGTCATGTGGATCAAACCAGACTCATCAACTTTGACTTTACACTGGCTACACATCAATACAGTTCCAAGAAACACAGGTTGAAAGGTGAAAGTGAAATCCTCGCCTCCTGTCATGTCGCCTCACAGTACCAGACAAAGAGGTCAAGTGCCTACATTCAGGTGGCAAGAACATCTCTCGATCAGCACTTTTGCCATGAGATCCTGTCCTGGTGGGATGGCTAAGTATTATGTGAAAGTCCTTTTATGTTTCAGCTTTCAAGCTATCTTTGGAGCCAGGGTGTGAGTTTTCAGCCCTGGTGATTTGTTCGAAGCCAGCTATCTTTCTGCTGCCAAGTTTGCTCTTTGCCTTACAACCACTGCTAACAGTGGCACAGGGGCTTTGTGAACCCACCGCTTTACCTGCTACAGCAGGGGTGAGGTTCTTTATGGGCTTCTTTATCTGCAACTTGGCAGACAATAGCTCATAATTAACTCCAAAAGGAAGAACTGAAAGATGGGCAGATAGAAAAGCCAAAGAAGGATGGACGAGTGGGTACATTTAACGTGTGGGTGAAAGAATGAATGGGTGAAGGAATGTTTGATAAAAGGATGGATTGATGGATGGATGGATGGGTGAGTGCATGAAAGGAAGGATGGATGGATGGATGGATGGATGGATGGATGGATGGATGGATGGATGGATGAGTGGGTGAAAGGTTGGATGAGGGTTGAAAGGATGGGTGGGTAAAAGGATAGATGGGTGGATAGAAGGCTGGGTGGGCGAAAGGATGGATTGATAGGTGAAAGGATTGATGAATGAGTAAAAAGGTGGGTCAGAGGATGGGTGGGTGAGAGAATGGGTAGATGAGTGAAAGGATGGATGGGTGAGTGGATGAAAGGATGGATGTATAGATGGATGGATGAAGGAGTGGGTGAAAGTGTATGAGTGTTGAAAGGATGGCTGTGTAAAAAGATGGATGGTGAAATAATGGATGAGTGGATAGAAGGATGGGTGGGCGAAAGGATGGATTGATGGGTGAAAGGGTTGATGAATGAATGAGTAAAAGGATGGGTGAATGAGTGGGTCAGAGGATGGGTGGATGAGAGAATGGGTAGCAAGTGAATGAAAAGATGGCAGAGTAAATAGAAATCTTGAAAAACGATGCATGGATGGGTGGATGAAAAGATGGCAAAGTAAATGGAAATCTCAGAGGATGGATGAGTGGGCAGGTTGATTGGTAGGTGTGTGTGGAAGAATGGCAGTGTAAATGAAAATCGGAGAGGATGGATCGATCAGTGGGTGAAAGGATAATAGAGTAAATGGAAATCTGAAAGAATGGATGGGTGAGTGAAGGGATGAAAGAATAAGTGGAAATCCTAGATTATCCAGTATTTGGGTGTCTTTCATAGATTCACATGCCTGAATCATTCCCCGTCGTCGAGACGGGAGCCTCCGGTATATAAAAAAGGAATGTCCTAAGACATACATAAAGAGAATAGGTCTAAGGGTCTCACCTTAGTAACCTATCTAGGTCCTTATGCAGGAAGGACCGAATAGAGTAGGCTCCAGGGTCCCACCTTGGTAGCCTATCTATGTCCTTTTGTAAAAAAGGACCAAAGTAAAAGGAACAACCAATCAGCTACTACCTCCCTCTAGAACCTTCCTGTGAGGAGCCTCAGTCTCTCAGATTTTCTACCGCACGTTGTGCTAGGGAGTCTCCACCTGAGTTCTCCTCAGGAATATCGAATTTTCATCTAACTTTACAGTTTTTTCGACTTTCTTGCTATGGCTGATAGCAAGAAGAGAGCACTTTTTCGACCCTGTGCCTCCTGTGGCAAACTGAGGCTTCACGTGGACGACGAACATGAGACATGCCTTTACTGTCTCTATCCTCACCACCAGTCCGTAGACTGCAGGATTTGCCGTAAATTCTCCCACAAGACCCAGAAAGACCGGGAAGGGAGACTTCTAATTTGGCTAAACAGGCTTAAGGACAAACCGGAAGGCGACCTGATTTCTGAAGGTGAGAGCATGTCTGGCGCCTCACAGTTTTCCCTGAAGAGGCCTAGGGCTTCCTCGCCTGGCCCCTCAGTCACCCCTCCTAAGAAGTCCAAGAGGTCTTCAGAGGGCAAGCCTACCGTGTCTAGCAAGGACCTTCCTGTCCCCAGGAAGCAACCACTGCTTACTATGACGATGGCGCAATCGGCGACCACCTCATCGCTAAAAACCGTCTCTACATCGACGACAGTATCGACGACGATGGCATCGTCGGCGTCCTCCTCGTCGACGACACTAACTCGCTCATCGTCGACAGGAAGACCGCTTTCATCCTCCGCTCCGTCGTTGACTAGGAGCACACCGTCGACGAGGACGTCGACGACGACACCGTCGACGAAGGTCACACCGTCGACGAAGCCGTCGACGAAGGGCACTCCGTCGACGACAGCGCCGACGACAAAGCAGTCGACAGCGGAAAAGCTAACAAAGACACCGTCAACGAGGGCGTAGTCGACGGACCCACCGTCGACGAAGACCAAAATTCAACCACTGACGGAGAGCTCCTTAATGAAGCCATCGTCACAGGTATCGACGGCAACTAGTGCCTGGAAGGAGTCTGAGCTACTATCACATGCGATGGACGCCCAAACATCACATGTTACCATCAAAATCACCAAAATACCGATTACACCGGAGATGACATCGCCTAGTAAGGTCCAGCAGCTGACGCCATCCTGCTTCTTACAGGACCAAGAACCGGAGGAGGAAATGTTTACCCAGGCCACTAGCCCCTCAGACCTGATTGTCAAGTGCCAAAGTACGGACGAAGAGCAGGAGGTTGAAGAACCTGTTCCTCCAGTTGTATCTACCCAAGTTCACACTCAGGTGACCCCAATGGTGTGCTTGCCAGCCTCCTTCGTTTCAGACTTGCGCTTCCTCATTCAGGACTACAAAGAGCGGTTTCCACAAAAAGCCACTCCTGTTGTTCCGCCAACTCCACAGCCAGCTGTGCCCGTTCCTGCGCAGGTGCCAAAACATAAGCCCCCTCCACTGGTTCTTCCTAGGACACAGGACCCAGCACAAGACCCCATCTCGTCCGAGGATGAGGGAAGGGAACATGAAGAAGGGGAGGTCCGAGACGACGATACGGACGTGGATGCAGACCAAGACTACGTCACTCATTCTCCAGCCTCTCCGGAGCCACAATCCTCTGAGTCCCCGCCAGCAGATATTGGAGGTTTCCATAACCTCATGGAAAGGGCAGCCAAAAGGTTCCATATGTCCATGGAAACTCAGGAAACTGACTGTTTCCTTTATGATTTTAAGGAACCAATAAAGAAAACTACAAGATCGATCCCGATCATTGATTATCTACTAAAACAGGGCAAACAGCTCATGCAGTCTCCAGCTTCCCTGCAGGTAGTTGTACCCAGACTGGACAAAAAATATAGAGCTACGTCGTCGGCTCCAGCATGCCTTACGGGTCATCCCAAGGCGGACTCTGTGGTCATCCAGGCGGCGCAGAAGAACTCGCGCAACCCTGCATCACCTTTATCAATTCCACCAGATAAAGAAGGCAGGAAATTGGATGCAGTTGGGAAACGTTTTTCCACTACCTCTGCGACGACGGTGAAGATCGCCAATTCCATTGCCCTTCTCGGACGTTACAACCGTCAACTCCGGGCGGACATCGCGCCCTACCTTGCTGACCTTCCAGAAGATCTAAAAGCGGAAGCACACTCGCTCCTCCTTGAGGGCCAAACTTCGGCATCAGAACTGATCGACTGTGCCATTGACGTGGCCATGACTGGCTTCAGACAGCTGGCAGGCGCCGCTGTCCTAAGACGCCATGGCTGGCTTAAGGCCACCTCTTTCAGGCAGGAGGTCCAAACCAAAATTCTTGATATGCCTTATGATTGCGATCATCTTTTCGGCGAGAAGATTGACGAAGCCCTCACCGCAATCAAGAAGGACACCGACACAGCCAGAGCCTTAGGCACTCTGCAATCTCGCAATCAGTCCTTTCGTACCAACAGGGGAAGAGGACAATCCTCCTATAGAGGCTCTTATCAAAATAAGTCCTCTTACTCCTACTCACAGGGCAAGACGCAGTTTCAACAGCGCCAAAACCAGTCGGGACGTCAGTCCTCCTTCAACAAATCATCCTACAGAGGAAAGGGACAGAAGAGACCCGCAGGCAATCGCCAATGACTCTACCAATTGGCCAGCCCCTCCACCATCAAATTCTTTACGACTTGGAGGAAAACTTTCTTTTTACATTCAAAATTGGCGGCAAATAACGGACCAGTGGGTTCTACAACTTCTCCAATTCGGCCACTCTCTGGAATTCCTTTCAAATCCCCCACAGACACCACCCGTCAAGCGCCCTCACAGACACCTACGGCTGCTTCTCCAAGAACTAGCTTCCATGCTTCAGAAGGGCGCAATAGAAAAAGTCCCACACGCCCAGAAGGGGGAGGGATTCTATTCCCACTTCTTCCTAATCCACAAAAAGAGGAAGAAATGGCGACCGATCCTCGACTTGAGAGCTCTCAATGTGTTCTTAAAGAAACAGTCGTTCCGGATGGTCACGCTACAAGAGATCCTGGGACTTCTGGAAAAAGGCGACTATATGACATCACTAGACTTACAGGACGCCTATTACCACATCCCTATCCTCAAGGGACACAGGAAGTTCCTAAGGTTTGCAGTCGCAGGGGTACACTACCAATTCCGCGTCCTCCCCTTCGGCCTCAAATCTGCTCCACTGATCTTTACGAAATGCCTTTCTCCTGTCGCAGCCTTTCTTCGCCAGCAGGGACACCAGGTTTTCGCTTACCTGGACGACTGGCTGGTAAAGGCTCCGTCGAGAGAAGCCGCAGCCGCATCTTCCAGCGCCTGTCTGCATCTTTTCCGCCGCCTAGGCTTGACCCTCAACAAGGAAAAGTCATCTCTAACACCAACCCAAGTCATCACTTTTCTTGGAGCGACCCTGGACACGGAATGCACAAAAGCCTTTCCATCGCAGGAGAGAAAATCGAAACTCATCTCCTTGGCCAGGTCAGTGGCATCCAAAAAGACTCTGACCGTCCGTATCTTCAAGTCGCTCCTCGGCATGATGTCGTCTTGCATCCTGCTCATCCCGCACTGCCGCCTAAAAATGCGCCCCCTGCAGGAAGAACTGTCAAAACAGTGGACACAAGCTGCGGGATCTTTCGAGGACCGCATACGAGTCACCCAACCTATGATCAACAATCTACAATGGTGGAGATCAGCCAAACACCTGTCGCATGGGCTGCCGTTCCTGCTTCCGGCGCAACCACATATCATCACCACGGACGCATCCTTGGAGGGCTGGGGTGCAGTCCTGCAAGAACTACAGACCAACGGAAAATGGACGCCACAGGAATCCAAACTCCACATCAACATTCTGGAGCTACGGGCAGTCTTCCTGGCGCTCCAATCGTTCCTCCCGCGCATCCGAAACTCCCCAGTGCTAGTCAGGACGGACAACACAACGACGATGCACTACCTGAACAAACAGGGAGGGACGCGCTCTCTCTCTCTCTCTCTCTCTCTCGAGAATCTCAGAGAGTTTGGAACTGGCTTCTACAACATGGCATCACACTCCAAGCCGAATACGTTCCGGGCAAAGACAACGTCCTGGCGGACGCCCTGAGCAGAGAACAATCCCTATCCCACGAATGGGAGCTAGACGCGGGTGCAATGGACTACATCTTCGCGAAGTGGGGAACGCCACAGATAGACCTCTTCGCCACCAGGGAGAACGCCAAATGCCCAAGCTTCGCAAGCAGGCTTCCCCAACCAGGGACACTAGGGAATGCATTTTCCATAGCTTGGCAGAATGTGTTTGCTTACGCCTTTCCGCCATTCCCACTGATACCCAGGGTAATCGGGAAAATGAAATCGGAGCCCTGCACCCTGATCCTCATCGCCCCAATCTGGCCGAGGCAGCACTGGTACACGGAGCTCCATCGTCTATCGGTCCATCCACCTCTTCGCCTACATAGTCACCCGACCCTGCTCACGATGTCTCACGGGCAGGTTCTCCACCCGAACCTGGGCCCTCTGAAATTGTCAGCCTGGCTCCTGAATACCGCGAGTTCAGTCATCTGAACATACCACAAGAGTGCAAAGATGTCCTGGCCAACGCTAGAGCTGACAGCACAAAAAAGACTTATACTCTCAAATGGAAACGCTTCTGCGTCTGGTGTGAGAAGGAAGGTCTACATCCTTTCCATGTCACCCCCCAACAACTCCTGCCATACCTCCTACACCTGGCGCACTCAGGACTTGCCCATGCGTCCATCAAGGTCCACCTGGCAGCAATTTCTAGGTTCACTCGAACGCCTAGGGGCCCTTCCCTGTGGGCGGACAGGCTCATCAAACAATTCCTAAAGGGCCTTTTCAGGTCCTTCCCTAGGCCAAAACCTGTCCCTCCAACATGGCAACTCAACGTAGTTCTTCACCAGTTGATGAAGCATCCCTTTGAGCCTATCCACAAATCGGATATCAAATTCCTGTCGTGGAAGACAGCCCTCCTACTGGCGCTAACCTCGGCCAGAAGGGTAGGCGAATTGCAAGCCCTCTCCATCCAGGACCCTTTCTTACAATTCAAAGAGGACAGAGTCATCCTGCGTATCAACCCACGATTCATACCCAAAGTCCCATCGGACTTCCATTTAAATGAGCCTGTGGTTCTTAAATCGTTCTTTCCGAACCCATCTACTTCGGCTGAGAAATCATTGCACTCTTTAGACCTTCAGAGATGCCTCAAATTCTATCTGGACAGAACCAGACAATTCAGGAAGTCATCCCAACTCTTTGTCGCATTCAGCAGACCTAGGAAGGGCATGCCCCTAACAAAACAAAGTATATCAAGATGGATCTCTTCAGCTATAACTCTCTGCCACGAGAAGGCAGGGCGACCTCTGGACTCACGGGCCAAAGCCCACTCCACCAGAGCCATGTCTACATCTGCGGCACTGTTTGCTGGAGTGCCACTCCTGGACATCTGTAGAGCGGCGACCTGGAAGTCCCCGCATACCTTCACCAGGCACTACTGCTTGGATGCTGAGCTGACGAAAGACGCAGTAGTGGGCAGAGCGGTGCTTCGCCACCTATTCCAGTGAGGTGAGCCCTCCTACTTCCCACCATCCTGGACTGGTATGCACATTTCTTTATTACTAGATTCTGCATAACATTGTATGCTGTTGCCTTTACAGTCACAAATGTTCCTTATTTGCAGGCGTATATTTTCTGTATCATCACAGAATGTGCATATTGTATAGCTTGCTACTCTGATTCAGGCATGTGAATCTATGAAAGACACCCAAATACTGAATAAGAAATGCGTTACTTACCTGTAACTGCAGTTATCCAGTATTAGTGTCTTTCATAGATTCACATGCACCCTCCCGCTTCCCCTGGAAGGACTCACCTCTCTCTAACAGGTTTACACCTAACCAACTTGGTGCGTACGAAAATCTGAGAGACTGAGGCTCCTCACAGGAAGGTTCTAGAGGGAGGTAGTAGCTGATTGGTTGTTCCTTTTACTTTGGTCCTTTTTTACAAAAGGACATAGATAGGCTACCAAGGTGGGACCCTGGAGCCTACTCTATTCGGTCCTTCCTGCATAAGGACCTAGATAGGTTACTAAGGTGAGACCCTTAGACCTATTCTCTTTATGTATGTCTTAGGACATTACTTTTTTATATACCGGAGGCTCCCGTCTCGACGACGGGGAATGATTCAGGCATGTGAATCTATGAAAGACACTAATACTGGATAACTGCAGTTACAGGTAAGTAACGCATTTCTTATGGATGTATGGGTTGGTGAAAGGATGGAAGAGTAGATAGAAATCATCTGAAAGGCTTACTACCCCTGATGAGGCGCCAAAGCGCTTTTTCAGCACGTAGCACGCTACTCCGGCCCCCAAAAAGGATTAGTGGTGAATTAGTATAGAGAAATGTGAAAGTGATTTGAGTGATGGATATGTTAGATCAGTTATTTGGATTGAGAAGAATAGTGAAAGGGTAGAAGAGGTAAAAAGGTTTGCCTTTATATAGCGCTTGCTACCCCTGTTAAGGTGTTGAAGTGCCTTTTCGGCAAGTAGCACGCTACTCCGGAACTCATAAAGTATAGTGATGAATTAGTATAGAGAAATATGAAATTAATTTGAGTGGTGGACATATTAGTCTGTTATTTGGATTGCACCAATACAGACTTTGCAAAAAAATTCATGCAACACATTGTCATATACAATGCCAATAACTCAAACTTTAATGCTGCGAGACCTATTGCATTGTAAATGCTTGTCATTCACAGTATTCACTCCTATAACCACTGTCCCTCTAGCCTCACCCTTATGTTATTTTTATGAATTTAACAAATTGTTTTCTCGCTCACTTTGACTTCTGTGGTGTGGCGGTTCAGAAGGAGGGACACAGAGACCAGAGCGGGGTAACTGCGGTTTTATTTTAATAAAGATCTTTTTCTTTCTTTGTGTTAGTCTTTCTCGGGCTAGGGCGGCTGGGTCCAAGGTGGCAGCTAGGTCGCGGGATCTTCGAGGACTCGTCCGTCTTTCTCCTCTCTCTGGAGAGACCCGTTCTTTTTCTCTGGTTGGGTTCCAGCGCCACATGCGGGAGAGAGAGAAGACTCTTAGTGTACCGCTCAAGTTGCCAGGAGGAGTGAGGACACCGGTGATCGTGTACTACTTACTACAGAGTGGTACTAGACTGTGCAAGACAAGTGAAGGGTATTCGTGGAGGAGAGGAGGTAAGGGGAGGTAAGGAAGAAAAGGGAGGGTAGGCTGGAGACGATATGTACACTTTTTACACCACAGCTTCCCGCCTCCCCAACCAGTCCGACACACGGTCACGCACCTGAGTGAGCCACACTCCTCCTCCTCCGTGAGTGTATAGTTGGCCTCCTGGCACAGCTCCTGTCGTCCTCTTCTCCTCCGCAAACTCCGTACTCCGTCCTCCTCCGTTTTCCACGCTCTCGAATCGCTCTCCTCTCTTCCTCCGAGGTGCCGGGACACACTGCTCCTTCTACTTCCTGCTTTTTGACCAATCCCCTGGTCCGCGCGTCATCGAGGGGCGTGCCTGTTTCCTCAAGGCTGTCCATTCTGCATAGGAGCGCGTCACAGGGGGAGGTGCTTTCTTCTATACAGCTGGCCCTGTAAAAGGAACATCCCTCGGTTGTCTTAGCCTGCTGATTCCACCACTCTTCGGACTCCAGGTGTTCCCAGGTGTCCTGAGGTGGTGACAGAGAGGAGGTGGAAGGTATGTCAGTATACCACCAGTCTTTTAGAGTGGTATCGTCCGTATCCTTTCCCGCCTCCCTGCTACAGGTGGTTTGGCCTTTTGAGCACACTATGGGCCATGACTTGGTGCCCAATACACGTGAATATCTTCCCAGTTTTTTAAATTACATAATAAAGGAAAGTTAAGTATTGTTCACAACTGATTCATTATTACTTTCTGAATATGATTGCACATTTTCTTTGTGCTGGACATTTTCTCACACATGCTACTACTGTTAGGTGTCATCGAGCCTGTGCCGCCACACCAGCACTTAGGGCATCAAATGCAAAAACAAGGTGATTGATGGAATACTTGAATTAATCTCAGCCTCTGGCAATCGCCCAAGGCCGCATCCCAATCCATAATTTTTTACCCACCTCGGTTTGAACCCAGTCATAGGCAAATCAGTCTTGACCCTGCTCCTCATGAGGTCAGTTCAGTTCAGCCTGAACTACCAGGCTAGGTCCTTCCTTAACAGGAGTATCTTGATCCCAGTGGCGCAGTGAGCCCGAGACCTACGTCTGGGCATACCCAGCTCAATTAGGGAGACTGATACAAAAACAACAATAAGATGGAAGAATGCAGTTCGGGCTGGTCTGTTCTGATTGGAGCATGGTCAGGACTGATTTACATATAGCTGGGTCCAAACTGGGGTACAGTGGTTGCAGAATAACGATGGATTAGGAGTTACTAGTGGATGAAATTAGTTTAAGCCCTCCATCCATCATGTTTTTTTGTATACTTTAGGGTGTTGCCCTCAGTGGGACAGGTATGCTCAGATGTGGGTCTCGTGCACAGTTTCAAAGGAACTAAGCAGGAAACGGGCTGAGCCATGCGTGCCGTTTCCCACAAGCAGAGCCATGCTTGCCTTAACCATGCATATGCCTTAACCACGCATATGTGTGGTGAAGACAGTGTGCCAGGAAAAGGAAGGATTGGAAGAGGTCTGGTAAGTGGGGCTGGGTTTTGGGGGGTAGTTTCTAAGGGTTGGGATTGTTTCTAGGGCTCGGCTGGGTCCAGGGTTGTTTTAAGGGTTCCATTTGTGGGGGGGGGGGGGGGGGAGGGGGTAGTTGTTGCGGCTCGGAGGGGTCGAGGTTGTTTTTAGGGCTTAGGTTTGGGTGGTCTGGGTTGTTTTTAGGGCTTAGTTTGGTGTGGTTGGTGTTGTTTTAGGGCTCAGGAGGGGCGGGATTGTGTTTAGGGCCCAGGGAGGAGGGGCTGGGTGTGATCTTTACCACATATATCCCTATACCAGTCATGCCTTTACACTGAATTTTTGTGGTAAAGGCATGCGTGATAAAGGAATGCGTTGTTCAGATGCTTTTGTTGTTTGGGCAGCGTTGTAGAGGCACACGTGGTTTAGCCATGCATGCCTCTGTCATACAACCAAACCAAGCTGTACCTGGCTGATGAGCCCATAACTAGTCAAGACTGGTTTGCATATAGCTGTATCCAAAGTTAGGTGCCATGGTGTGCAAAATAACGATGGATTGAGATGTGGCTCTGAATAATTTTCCAGTGGCCTATATTAATGCAAGCATTCCATCCATCACTTTTTTTGTATCATTTAGTGTGTTGCCACACCAGCAGGGCAAAGCGGTATGCTCCCTATACATTTTTATCCCCAAGAAAGACAGGTTCCTCAAGCCCCTCAAAAAGTACATCCTGTGGGTGCACTTCCACATGGTCATTTTCCAGGAGGTCATTCCTCTACTGCAACAAGGTGACATTATGACTGCCCTTGACTTGAAGGACGCCTATTTCCACATTCCAATCCACCTGGCTCATCGTTGTCACCTTAGGTTTTTGATAAGTGGATGGCACTAACAGTTCAAAGATCTGCCCTTTGGGATAATTACTGCCCCCCGAGTCTTCACAAAACGCCTCCCTCTATGGAGGAGCAGCATCCACATCTTACCGTACCTGTATACCTGGCTGATGAAGAGCGCAAGCAGGCAGCAGTGCTTGGCCCACACCCAGGTACCTTAGATCTTTAACACACCCTAGGTTTCACTATGAAAGTGCTCAAGTCCCACCTCTTCAAATACAGCCCTTCCCAGGGACATTTCTCAATTCTGTCACCAGGAAAGCATATCCCAGCCCTGAACGAGTTAAAGCCTTCCAGCTTCTGCCTCCTCTTTTGCAGTCAAATCGTTCCTCAAAGGTCAGAACAGTGATGTGCTTTCTTTGCATGATGGCTTCCTGCATCTCCATCATTCCCCATGCTTGCTTACATATGCATTCACTTCAAGAGTGACTTGCAGCACAGGGGTCACAAGCAGAGCATATATGGGAAGATAGTGTTGATTTAGACCAGTACCAATTGCTGTCCGCAGTGGGGAAACAGCAATAGCCTTTCTTGAACTGGTTCCCCAAGTGAACATTAGCACGGACACCTCCCTCAGGCACTGCGTGGCACACCTACAGGACAAGACTGTTCAAGACATGTGGAAACCCCTTCAAAAGGACGTCCACATCAATTACCTAGAATTGTGAGCAGTCCAGCTAGCTCTCAAGGCTTTCTTCTACCAGGTGCATCACAATGTAGTCCTGGTTAGAACAGACAACATGACTGCCATGTACTACTTTCGCAAACAAGGATGCACCCACTCTCCCCAGCTCTCTATATTAGCGCAGAGCATTTGGCGTTGGTCTACTCACCACAGAGTACATCTGTTGGCAGAGTACCTTCCGGTAGTTGACAACGATTTTGCAGACCTGCTCAGGAGGATGAGGTAACTAGTCCACGAACAGAAAGTCCAGCCGCAAGTCCTACGCCCGTACTTCCAGCGTTGGGGTTCTCTGACTTAGATCTGTTTGCAACCTCTGAAAGAAGCCAAGTGCCCAAGTTTCGCTTCCACACACAGTCCATCAGCAACGCACTATGGATGAACTGGTCAGGGATATTTTCCTATACTTTTCCATCTTTTCCACTACTTCTGTTTGTGTTTCGGAGTTTACAGCAAACCTCCCTCATCCTGGTTGACCCCATGTGGGCTAAGCATGTATGGTTCGTGACCCTCCTAAAGTTGTCTGTGGTCCAGCACAAGAGGCTTCCCCAACCAGCCTGATCTTCTCACTCAGCACCTGGGCACGCACAGGCACCCAAACCACAAGGAGCTCCACCTTGGAATTTGGTTCTTGAGGTTTTAAAGTTTGGTTACCTCGCTCTAACTTTGGAATGTATGTCCATCCTTAGTGTGTAGCCACTGTGTATGCTGAGTTGACTGTTGTCAGAAGTGTGGGTAATAGGCTATCTTTATATACGGCGCGTTCAACATTTTTGTTCCACAAGTAGCTTTGAGGGTTGGGTCTGCCAGGCGGGCTGCCATGTGTCTTTCCATGGACAAGGAGGGCTACGCTTGGTACATTGGAGGGATAAGCTTGAATCATGGCTACTCAAGGGGTGTACGCCTCCTGGGGCTGTGGTAGTGCATCTTGGTGGCTGCAATTTTGTGCACCTGGGCAGGAGGAATTTATTGGAATTGCTGATCAAACAAATGGGCTGAGTGGCTAAAAATCTACTGCACTTTGTCATCATTTGGTCCCACATTATCCTGAGGTCGGTAAGCTGTTTAGATCCCAAAAACATTGCAGGCTATCCCAGGGGTGGTGCATCCAAAAGGAGCTCCTTTTTTCATCCCGGATGGGGTCAACCTCTCTAAAGTGAGATAACGAGATTTCTTGAAACGTCCAAGCATGGTTGATACGTCGGCCATCTGGACATAGCTATCTTGGCAGAGGGGGCCAGATAGGTGAACTATGCTGGGCTGTGGCGGGTAAGGTCATGATGGGTGGGGCACTTCGGGTCCATAGAAGGCATTCTTTTGCTTGGGATAGAGGATACACTGATCTCACAGGGCCCTTGGGGGGGGGGGGGGGGGGGGTGCTTGAAGCAAGTCGTCTCGAGACTGCGGGGGAGGGGAGGTGCTCGCTGCCAACAGCTCAAGTTCTTTTTGTCCAGCCGCCGACCTGCTACGCAGCAAGGTGGAAGAGTTTTGTTCATTACTGCCTACAGTGACACACTAAATCAAATCATACAAAACATTGTTTGCTACCTTCTTCATTTACAACGGTCAAGCCTGGCTTGCACATCTATTTGTTTACACTTGGCTGCATTTACAGCTCACCTTCAAAACCGGTAACACTCTTCACTATTCAGATTTTCTGTCATTATATCCCTTTTGGAAGGATTTAAAAATGTATTCCTCCCTCCCCAGGGTTCCCCCGGCCTGGAATTGAAATGTAATCCGAACTAGACTCCTGGGACCCCCTTTTGGGCTAATTCACTCTTGCCCTCTTAAATTTCTATCTTGGAAAGTTGCTTTTCTTGTTGGAATTACTTCTTTTAGATGCTTAAGTGCCTTCTAAACTTATACTTTAGGTTGAACTTTTTTCCAGGTTTGCAATGGCAAAGTAGCCCTCAGAACTAACCTAAAGTTTCTGCCTACGGTGGCCCCCCCACCTTTTACCTTAATCAGACAGTTGGGCTCCTGCTGTTCTTCACATACCCAAATTCAGTAGCCGAGACTGGCCTTCAAACACAAGGCATTAAAAGAGCCTTCTTTTACTATAATGACAGGACTAAATCATTTCATAAGACACAACAACTATTTGCTGCATACACCAAACTACACAATTCATTTTCAAAAGTAGGGGTAGCTCGGTGTCTATTCAAGTGCATTCAAACTTTTTATGCCAAAGCCAAAATACCTCTCCCTGCTCCACTTAGGCCACATTCTACTTGCAAGAAGGCAGTCTCCATGTCCTTTCTGGGTAATATCTAAATGGCTGACATCTTTAAGACAGCTTCCTGGTCCACCCCACGCACATTCACCAAACACTACTGTGTGGATGTGCTAGCATGCCAACAAGCTCAAGTTGGCCAGGCTGTACTACGCACACTTTTTCAGTCTTCTGCGGCATCCTCTGGCTAACCACTGCTTTTCGGAGTGGTGCTTTACAGTCTGTGCACAGTATGTGTATTCACCGAGCCACAAATGTAAAATGTTACTTAGCCTGTAAGCATCTGTTTGTGACATGTAGATCCATAGATTCGCATGCACCCACCCTCCTCCGCGGAATCCATCAGTTCTTTCATATACTTTCTTTTATTTTCTTTCTAAGTTTACTTTCTTGGCCATCTTCTTTCACTTTGTGTACCGTCTCTATCCTCACCCGCCATGTGGGAAAACAATCTAACAGTGGAGATGATACCCATGCACATTACCAGTTCTAGTAGGAGTCACTATACCTTGTGCCTTGAAAGACTTTTCAAAGAAAAACAAGTTGAATACAGCTCTAGATGGCAGAAGTATGCACAGCATGTGAATTCATAGCACTACAATCCCACAAACCGGTACATACAGGATAAGTTGCATTTTCCTTTTTTTTCAAGCAGGTTGGGAAGCGGGGGAAGTAACACGAGGGGCAGATCAACACAGAGGGCATGATTTGAGGGAGTAGAAGCAACACGTGAGAGAGCAATGTGGAGCTGGGGTGGGGGGAAGAGGCACACTGGCGAGCAGGGAGCGGGGAGTGTTTGGCTGGGGACAAGAAGCAATGTGTGAAAAGCAGCGTGGAGCGAGTGGTGAAGAATAACATAGATGAGAAAGCAACGGTGAGGAGTCGAGAATGAGGGCAATATGGAGGAGTAAGGGAAAGCAGACTGACTGTAGCAACACAGTGCAGGGGAAGGGATGGCCATGAGGGAGACAGCTGGGAAAACATGCACTTTAATGGAGGTTTTAACTGAAAATAAAAAAATAATGCTTGAAAAGCAAGAAGTGGAAGCATAGAATCCAGCCAATCTAAAAGTGATGATAAAGAGGCAATGCTCCATGGGAGGAACAAACACAAGATTGACAAGCTGGGACACAAATGAAGGAGGTATATAAGAGTGACCTGAAAGCCAATCCGTGGTAAGCAATGGATGGTCTCCAAGCCCCTGAATGTTCTTAGTAAGCCTACAATATATCTTGCAGCAAACAGTACATACACTGTCTAGTAGGTGAAACCTAATCAGGTCCCCAGTGTCAGAGCCCTTTCCCAAAACTGCCCAATTGTTCCCCCAAGTGGCAGAACCCTTTGCACCCTCTGTAAGTCCTTAACCCTTTCGATGCACCCATCGGCCAACGGCGGTCGCGAGCACTACCTCCGTAGTGCTGCTCATGTCCGTTGGCGGACGCGGCCCCGCCCACTCAATAAAACCGCCGCAGCGCAGCTGAATTGCTGCCGCGTTTAAGCGGCTGGTAAATGGTACCCTGGTACCTAGGACCTGAGTTACTAAAGAGGGTCCCTAAGGGCTGCAGCAGGAATTGTGCCACTCTAAGGGACCCCTCACCAAGCACATGCACGACTGCCATTTCAGGCTGCATGTCTTGGTGCAGACAAAAGTGAAAACACGACTTGTCACACATCCCTGTGTGCCATGTCCCCTACCACTTCATATTATACTTCTAAGTCACCCCTACAGCAGGCTTGACCGCCCTAAGGCAAGGTGCTTAATATTACATGTTAGGACTTATCTGCATGAGCAGATATACGCCCCTATTCTGGTCAGTTCGATTGCTGCCAGTGCAAGTGACCAGGGAAGCCATCTTAAACCATGTACTCGACACTGGTGAAAACAAGTTCCCTAAATACATGATGGCTTCACTGAAAATAGGGATGTTTGATGCCAAACATCTCGTCTTAATAAACCCACACTGATGCCAGTGTTGGATTATCAAAATAACCTTAGAGGTGTGTGTTTGCTGACTGGATTATGCCAGCCTGCCACCCGAAACACGTTTCGGAAGTCCTAGGGTGAGCGCATTTTGCTCTCAGGAGATCAGGAACAAAAGCCTCTCTGGGAAGACAATGTAACCCCCCTCCCACAGGATGACCTGTTGATTTGCCTCCTTTGGTTGGCGAGCTTTAAAAGAGCAACCGCCTTTGAAATGCAAATCTGGCTCCCCTCACAGGATGGAAGCCACCCCCCTACCACCCCACCAACCTCCTCCCCACCTCCACCAGTTCATAGCCCACTTGGCACCTGGACAGGTGGGAAAATTTGCTGGTCAGGTAGGCGTGCAACCCCCAAGGTAGTACCACCCCTCAGGTGGGTTACCTGTGAGCTGGGCACGATTTTTCAGTGATCTGCACCTTTGTGATGCCATATCTAGGATTTCTGGGACACGGTTATGTCCTCTTCACACAGGAAGTGATTATATAGGGAGTGTAATGACCCCAAGGGTTAGTAGCCGATTAACTCCTACCCTACACTCCCCTAACACACCTAAATTCAGTAATTAGGGGAGTCTCTGGCACCAGAGAAGGAGATCCTGATGTCCTACGAAGAAGGACACAAAGAGCCACAGAAGAGAGCACCTGACCTGGCCCCAGCCCCACTGACCAGTCTGCCATTCTTCGACTACTCTCTGCCAAAGTCGACTCTTCCTGAAGCGGAGTGCCTCCAGACCCTGGAGGGCTGCCTGCTTCAATAAAGACCAGGAGCTCCTGTAAATAGCTGACCTATTTAAAATAAACTCCAAAGGCAAGACTCTGAGACCTCTGGAATCGCCAAAGGCCCAACACCCGAAGTCACCTTTTCACCCGACGCCTCCAGGCAGAGTTGAAATAGCCCACCGGTGCGAACAAGGTTCCCCAGCACTCCAGAGTCCCGAGTCCAGCGTGGTTTCACCCCTCGTGGGCTCCACGACATTGCCTGCAGCCTCTGCATGTAGGCCGCCTCGACCCAGATTGCTCCCGCTAAGGAAACCTGATGCCTAAAGACAACTCAACATCCGTCACCCCTAGGCTGTGTAGAAGAGGACCCCTGGTGTCCCTACGTCTCCAAGCATCACAAATCTTGAACCGCCCCACCCCCCCTTTGTGGGTTCGCCTCGAAGGGACTCTCAGTCAGAGACTGCAGCCTCTTTCCGCAGTGACTGATCTCCATTAAAACCTATTGGGCACCCTACCCTCATTTGCACCTTGCACCTGGCCGACCTTGTGCTGCTGGTGGTGTACTATTGGTGCTGCCTTGGACTTTACCCAACACTCACCTTAAATCCTGGGGATTGGTCCTGTAAGTCGATGTACTGTACCTGCTTGCAGAACTTGTTCTTCTTTTCATAGGATAACATTGCAGAACTCAAAGTTCACTGTGTCCACTTTTTAAAGTGAAAAGAATTTATATTTAAAAACATACTTACCTGAACGATTTTTCTCTGATGCCTAAACATATATTAAGATGCTTGCTATTTTTATAAATTGGTGTGGATCTCCTTGATCATGTTGTCATTTATTAAGCAGTGTGGGTATTTGCAAATGTCGTACACTACTGTTTGTTAAGCCGAAGGCTGCTCCACCACACCACTACCTAGTAGAGCACTTAGGGATTCTATAGCAAGCCCTGTCCACTAGTAAGGGAACCCTTGGACTCTTTACATGGTATATCAGATTATTGATATATAACATAAAGAGTCAGCTTCCTACATTGGTGGTACAGTGGTTGGATAGAAGACTTGACATTTGTTGTACCACTTGGTTGATAAGGGATTTCACAAAGGAATCCAAAACTGTCTTTACATTAAAAAAAAAATTTCAGGCGAGCAATTTTTCCAAATTGTTTCAAAATAGCCTTAAGGGCCTTTGTTAATTCCCTTTGCAAAACTGTTTAGAAGTTTAAAACGTTTTTGTTGTAAGTTAGTCCTGTAGAAAGTGTTGTAGTATTTTTTGTCACTTTTCTTAAAAGGTCCCAACTCACTTAAACCGTGACTGATACACCATGTATTTTCCTGGAGCTCGACGGTGGGCTGTATAAAAACCTTTAGTTGGACAGACATATGGCCCTTTGCAAAGTATGGAACCTCTCCATGGGATCTAGACCTACAAAATCCCATCTGCAAACATTGCTTGCAGAAAATGCTAGAGCCATGGGTGAGTAGAACAACCTCCCTTGCGAACATGAGGCAGATGAAGAGCAAGTAGTTGATGATGTTGACTTTGATTCTAACACTGCAGAAAGCAATACCTTTGGAAGCACTCCTAGTAGTGTCTCGTAAGAAGTAGATCCTGAAGATGCAGATTTTCAGAAACTGGCCAAGAAGATGGCATTAGAGGCTAAACTCCTGGCCATAGAAACAGAAAGAGCAGAGATGGGCCTATAAATAGGGAGGAAAACTCAGACACTAAAACACCAAAAGGGATTTTCCCTAAATATACAGAAGGTGATACAGCTTTTGAGAGAGCCTGTAGAGCCAGGAAGGTCATCCAGATGTATTGGGGCACTCTCCTTTTGGAACTGTTTTCTGGTAAATGCAAGGATAGACTCTTGACATTGAATGAGGCAGATGCTGAGTCCTAGGACCACATGAAGAGTACCCTGATTGAGGGCTTTGCACTCACCACTGAAGTGTATAGGATCAAGTCCAGTGAGACACGAAAAACTCAGAATCAATCCTGGGTAGGTTTTGTTGACTTTTCAGTAAAAACACTAGGTGGTTGGTTGAAAGGGAACAGTGTGAATGATTGGGATGGGCTTTACAATTTATTGATGAAAGAGCATCTGTTGAGTAACTGTTATCAAGAGAAATTACATCAGTCCCTGGTAGACCTAGATCTAAGTTCTCCTCAAGAGTTGGATAAGAAGGCAGACACTGGGTCGAAACAAGGATGACCAAAACTTCCACTGGTGGAGTGACCATATAAAGGTCAAAAGCCCCCAAACTGAAAGAGGGTGATGAAGCAAAACAGAAAAACAAGCCTTCTCAAGGCCCCCAAAAACGTACTCCGAACAATGGGCCCGAAACTCTACATAGACACGGGTGGGTTCCAGGGTAAGAAATGGGATCCCAAAAAGGTTTGGTGTCCTGGTTGCAGAGCCCTTAGACACCAAACAGGAGACCGTAGCTGTAAATATAAAAAGAATGCCTCTTGTGCACCTGCAGTAAATGCAGTGGTAAGTCTCAAGATGGGATCATAGGTGAGTCCTGACCTTGTCAAAGAGCTCACTGAGGCAACTCTAGTCTCAGAGGGTGTGGTACATTTAGCTGTCCAGGCTGTCTGCCGCAGTAATCTGCAGAAATACAGGTAACGGCCACATATTAATGGGGTTAGAGTTGAAGCACTTAGAGACACTGGTGCCATTGTCTCCATGGTGACTGAGCAACTGGTGTCCTCAGACCCATACTTGACCTTGTTACTGGCCACAAGAGAACAGTGGAGTGGTATCTTCTGCAGCCCCTGTACAGTGTCTGCTGGGCAATGGTTTGGAGTGCTCCGCATGGGCTGGGGTAAAAAGAAAAACGAATGCAGCCATGCTGGTTATACCTGAATGTGTGTGTGTGAGAAACCCAGAGCATAGTTATGAGAAATTGCCTCTTTTAACATGGTTACCCCCCCCTTTTTGACTGGGCTTTGATGAGGTTTTGATTGTAGTGCACAAGGTCCCTGCCAGTCAGCTCCCCAGTGCCAGTGCTTCTTCCCTAAAAACTATTCTCCCAATTGGCCCTTCATTTTGAGATGGGAGTTCCAGCAACCGAAAAGGAGGTACCACTAGCATCTTAATGTACAGGAGCAGCGAGCATGGTGTGTAGTAAGGCTGGACCTTGGAGCAGTGGGTTCCTTCACCTCGAGGGTATACTTCATGAAAACATATTTTGGACATATTGAGGTTCAAGAAAAAAGCCAAACATTTAAATTAACAGAAACTAGGGGCCTCGTGTGCAAAGCTATTTTGTGGTCGTAAGCCCTGCAAGTCTCAAAGTCACAGCAATGCGCCCTCTGCTATGCAAAAGATGTTACCCATAAAAGCAGGTTGGTTTCTATTGTCTTTCACTTGTCCTTGTAGCATAGTGTACTAATAACTCCTGTATCTTCAAGTAGTGCATTCTCCTTAATTATGCCTCTGTCTTTCCAACGGATTTTAGCCATGCATTGATGGTTTGGGACTGCAGTTGCGGTCCATTCGGAAACCCTTACGAAGTTACTGTCTCAAAGTAAGTGGTAAGCCTTTTACAAAGGGGAAGCTTACCCCATTTCACAGCTTCCCATTCCATTTGAGAATGGTGTTGGGTGGCCTCGCAATCTGCCTGCTCTCTCTGATGCCTTCCAACAGGAAACCTTTGTATTGGACAGCTTTTTTTTTTTTTAAACCTTTTTAGAATTGGAAAGTCAGAGGTAGAAATGGGCAGTTTGCATCAGTCTGTTGCTACCTGTTTTTCTCCATGAGAGCCTATGAACCCCTAGCCTGTGATAGATTGGGTATTTAAAAACATCCCTTTCACCTGGGGAGCTTTAGAAAACTTCTTTAAGAGGCAGACAGTTTGTTTTCCATAATTGTACGCTCTAAAGACCTGTTTACTTTCTGTAGGTTCAACTCCTTGTCTTTGACTCTGCCCCACATCAACAAGTATGATGTCCTTGAGGGGGTCAAGTAGGACAAGAAGGTCAACCACTTGATGTCTTCAATTCTTACCAAATGTGCAATGTCACTTCCGGTCCCCTTGGCATTTTGGAAAATCAGCGTCCATCCATCTTGTGCCCATGTTGACTATTTTATATATCTGATGGCGAATTCGACTTCTCATTAACTATTAACTTTATAGCATGCCTTTTGCTTCTTACTTCAGTTTGCACATGAACATTGTGAGAAAGTTCCTCTTTTGCATGTTTTTTCCTCACTTTTTCACCTGGTTTTGATGTGGTTTCAAATGTAGTGCCAGTGCTCCTTCCCTAAAACAAACTCCCAATTAGTACTTCTGCCCCCTGCAAGACCCTAGTAAATGGTACCCTGGGTATCTCGGGCCTGAGAGCTGGAGAGGGTCCCTTGGAACCCCCCTCACTGGCAGCCTGCAAGTCCCTGTGAGGGGAGAAAACAACAAGGTTGACATGGCGCCCTGCCTTGGTGCCATGCCAACTAGCGGTGCCTGGCAGTATAGGTAAGTCACCCCTCTAGCAAGCCTCACAGCCCTAAGGCTGGGTGCACCATACTACAGGTGGGGGCATATCTGCATCAGCAGATATGCGCCTACAATATTGAGCACCATTTCCTGATATTGCAAGTGCCAGTGAAGCCCTAGAGAGTACATGGGCTGGGAACTCGACAACTCTAGTTCCACAGCATCATGATCGCTTCACTGAATACAGGAATGTTTGGTACCAATATACTCCTTTCATTAAACCCACACTTATGCCAGTGTGGGATTTATTGTACCATGTACCCAGAGGGTACCTCAGAGGTGCCCCATGAATCCCAACCAACCCAGGTGTGGTCTCTGATCAGGTGTATGCAGCCACCCACCACCCGACATGTTGTTTCTGGACCCCTGCGTAGAGAGCCCCTGCTCTATGGGACCGGAAACAATGCACATCCTGGGCATGGGTGTCATGCTTCCTCCCCCCAGGATGGCCAGTGCTCGAAGAGGGTAAGATTCAAAGGCTTCCTCCTTTGCAATGCAACCCCCGCCCAGCCTCTGCTGCTAGCAGCAGATGGCAGCCCCTAGTTTTCACCCCCACCTTGGGCGGGAAAGCCAGCGGGAAAATTCAAAAAGATAAGTGTGTCCATCTCTGCCAATCCTACCCCTAAGGTGGGGGGAAGCAAGGTGAATCATACTTTTCAGTCCCTGCCATCTTAAAGATGGGGAGACCCCTCTAATCGGTGCTAGGCCTGTTCTCCCTCCCACAGTTGCATGGCATAAAAAACGGTGTAGGTAAGGTGCCCATTGGCCATAGCTGTCACTCCCCTAAAAAGCCTTCTATAGTTGGTATTTTGGTGGCTTCCCCAGACCTAGCCCTCAGATCTGCAATGACCAAAGAAAAAAGAAGACACCCTGCTGCAGAAGTCAGAAGACAATTGCCTTGGCCCCAGTCCTACCGGCCTGTCTCCAGCCTCGACAACCCTGCAACCTGTCTTGCAACAACGACCTCCAAAACCCCTGGGAGGACTATTTTCTTCAATAAAGACTCCCATCTCCTGAGGACAGCGGCCCTGTCCAGAAGGAACCGAATCCAAGGACTCCGGATCCAGGTGAATCTGCGTCTCCAGCCCGCTCTGCACCCGATGTCCATGGCCCGAGACTTAGTTGCTCACCAGTGCAGTGAAGTCTCCCTAGGTATCTTGACCAAGTGTCCAGCGTTGGCTGACCTCTCCTGCCCTCCACGCAACGCCTGCAGTGTGAATCCACAGGCTTCCCCCAACTGGGACCGGCTCTGGTAAGAAGAGTCCAACTTCCAAAGGCATCCCTGCAGCCGAAGCCCCTGGTCCTTGGTGAACTGAACCGACAGTGCCCTTCCGACATCCCAACTTACCTCTGATGTCATTGGTCTTCCTCCTGCAACCCCAGGTGCCACACCTGCTGCCTCTTTGGCATCAGGGAAACCCAAATTGAAAAGCATTGGGTGCCCAACGTCGAATTTGCATCCTGCACCCAGTTGCCGCTGCTGGTGTATGTTTGGTGCTGCCTTGTGCCCCCCCGTGCTTGTGCTAACCGCCAAAGCTTGACTCCTGCAACCGATTTCCTTACCTGCAAGCAGTGTGGCTCCAGGCACCCCCTGTCTCCATTGGAAAGCATTGGGTCGAGCGCCGATTTTGACCTCTGGGCCCATCCGCCCTTGTGCCGCTAGTGGTGCAGTCTTGGTACTTACCTGATCCCTGGCCCTTGCTGACTTATGGTTCTGACGACTGGAGCTCTAAGTTTGATACTCACCTGGTTAACCGCAATATTGTTTTCCCCAAATGATAACATTGGACAGTGTGAAAAACATTGTGTCGATTTTTGAAAGTGAAAAGTATTTTTTAATTAAAAACGTACTTGCCTTATTACGAAGACCTGGCTCTTAAAATAAAGTTCAAACAAAGTATAATTGTATTAAATTGGTCTGGATCTCCTTCTTGAGTTGTGTGTCCTTTATTCATCATGTGTGTGCAATAAATGTCTTACACTCCTCTGTGTTAGGCCTAAGGCTGCTTGCCCACACTACCACTAATAGAGTACTTTGGGTTTTGCATTGAGCCCTGTACATTTTATGGGGAACCCCTGGAGTCTGTGCACTGTATTACCACCTAGTGGCAATATCATATACAGAGCCAGATTCCTACAAACATACACATTTTTTTAGCTTGGATATTGCCATTCCTTCTAGCAGCGTTTGTCAGTTCCACAGCTTGTACCTTCATGTGTAACAAGTGAATTGAACAAAGTGAGTGCTACAAAATTATATGTTGCTTAAATGTAACCCGCATTCTATTAGTTAATGTATTTTTTTAAGTTCACTTGTATATCAGCCAGTATATCCATGCATGCAAAAAAGTAAGTAAATGGGCAACCCTCGAAATGCTGCTTGTAGTAGTCTCCTGGTAGGTTTTAGAGTTTCTGTGGAAGCTATTATATGATCTGGTTGCACAGTGCCCTCTGTTAAAAATCCGGGTTGTTTTTCATGTATTAAAACTACTTCACATTAAGACACTAGATGGCAGAAGTATGTCGAACATGCGACTTGAACCAGTGTAATAGGTGGATAAGAACTACTTCCTATGAGAGGGACAAGCTCGTGGAGTTGTGAGATACTCTTAATGTTAGAATTGCTCACACGGGGAGAGGCATGTTTGGACTTTGGCAAGGAATTATCTTGAATAACAAGGAAGGGAGTCGCTAGTTTTTGACCTCCTTTTATTAAGTTCGCCAATCGGAGTTTCCTTGTTTTTTCTTTGTTTACATCCTTTTCGTAATTTTGTTTGTCATATTTCAAAGGATGCATCTCTCAGGCAAAGGGCGGATGTGAACTTGTAAAGAGTGGTAGGGTGTGGTTGGATTGTTATTATTCCCTGAATTTCCATAACCTGCTTTGCTTTTTTCTTTTCTGTTTTGATTGATTGTTTCAGTGTTTCTGCATCTCATACCTTGTGGTATTTTGAGCTCTCTCCACCTGTCTCCCAAGGCGTGACCTTCTAGCAGTAACAGAGACCCACAGGAACTCCCTCGGTTTGAGCAGTCTATGGTGTTGAACTAGTTCCACTTAGGGTTGTTTGATACAAAACTAGGGTACCCTGTGTGTGAGGTGTGTGGAGAGACAGGTCTCAGTGCTCTCTTGTATAAGTCCACATGGGCCAGGCCTGCACTAAAGGCCAGGCCTGAGGGTGCTGGAGGAGGGGTTTGAGATGCTCTACTTGTGCTCACATTACTGCCTCAGGAGCTACTAACAGCCAAACTGTTTTCTTCCAGCACAACACCATGGAATCTCTCTTACTACGAGGAGAGAAGTTGGATGATCTAGTGTCGAAGTCGGAAGTCCTAGGAACACAGTCCAAGGCCTTTTATAAAACAGTAAGTATTTTCTACACTGCATGCTAACTTGTCATACTCACACACGCATCACACCACACAGGTAGTCAATGGCCTTTTTCACACCTGCAAAAACCTTCTAGATATTCCTCCCAGCAACCGTGCTCACAGATTTAAGCAAATGTTTTCTACACAGCTGCGAAAACCTGTTGTCCTTGCCTTCTTTCTCAAAGACTGCTTCCCACAAAGAGTGGAGGAAATGAGTGCAACTCTGCACTCCAAACTGAATTTCTTCTTGGGACTTTATGCCGTGGCTGTGATTGTCTGGGTGTCAGACTGTGAGCAGAATTAACTGCTTCTGGTGATGACATCCAAGATTCAAAATGTTTGTAAAGACACAAGACGTCCATTACTTTTCCCCAGCCCAGAACGAAGGTAGAAGCTGGCATTTTCCTGCCTTCGATCAACATTCCTGTGCAGTCTCCTCCGTGTTAGATTCAGTACGAATTTCTGGCACGAGGGGTGCCATGTGTTTCCTCCTTAGAAGGCACGCTTTGGCTGCCAATGCCAAATACAGTGCAAGCTTGGCTTGAAGTTTAAAATCTTCCTCTATTCAGGAGAGCCATCCATTTCCTTTGTCCTGATCTTGGTGGGACTTTTTAGGTAGATACTGTGGGTCAGGCTATTCAGACCTGGTCTTGGGGTGTGGATTATACTCAGACTGGTTACGCCTCAGGGACAAGGTAAAGACGGTGCAGCACAGGAAAGTGAGCAGGGGAAGATTGAGTTGAAAATGGGTAAACCTGATCTTCAAGGGAAGGGAGGGTTATTCTTCCCAGCTCATGAGATGGACAAGTGAGTTTCGGGAATTGGCCCCTGAATAAAGACACAGGCGGGATGGACGAGGCATTCCTGTTGGCTAATCACCATCTTGTGCACACTGTCCCACGTGGATCAGAGTGCCAGAACACAGGTTCTTGACCACATGCAATTGCAAAACACACCTACCACAAACCAATGCTAATCTCCTCTTAGCCTAGTAGGATATTTAGTAGCCACCCTCAATATGGGTGGAGGTATACATTAGGTTTACTCCCTTTCAGCCCAGTACTCTGCAGCAGAGCCTCTCTTATTGAAAGGTGGAGCACCTCCAGTGGCATGCAGATTGTCGACTCAAGTCGGGGGAAAGATGGAGCAGAATAGAAAATTGACGAGATAGTTATTTTTCAAGGCCTCCAGATGGGTTCTGTATCAACAGACCGTGTTGGGGAAAGTAGATGAGAAAGGAAAAGCGTGATTTTTTTTTTCTCGAGCCAGACAGTATTGGGCCACAGAGTATTGGGTGCCAGGCGAAAGCTAGCAATGTCAGACGGGGCTTGGCTTTTCAAAGTTTAAAACCTTTCTCCTCAGGACACCAGTGCGGGAGAAAAGGGGACAGGGCAGGTGCCTGAACATGTGGACTGGAAATATGTTACTTCCACCATAGATGAGACCGACCTGCATGAAAACTGCTAACTTTTTGGGACAATATGCACACGGATTCTGAAATTACCATTTCAGAGCAATATCTGTCCATCACCTTTCCCTTTTCTGCCCCTCTCACTTCTTTTCTGCCCCTCTCACCTCTCCCTTTTCTGCCCCTCACAATCTTTCTCTCAGCACTGAAGGCTCTGCTGTAAAAAGTCTCCTGTTAAAAGTCAAAGCATCTCTAGTAGATTTGCACACTGTTAAGTCCAGTGGGGATAAACATAAATCAAGATGGCACAACGTTTCCAAACGGTGCAGATGACTTGTCTAAACACCCACTCATTTGTGTTCCAATATCCCTTGGTGAGTCGGTTCCTCTGTCACTGTTCCCAGAACTCCACCTGCAAAGGCACCAGTTTCAGGCAGGCCTTTCTACTGCCACTCTTCATCTATTTATTTACTTGCAGAGCAGGTCAGAGTTGGAGGAAGAACTTGGGGACTGTTGGTTGCAAATCCCTTCATTTTCCTACAAATTTAAGGCTGAGGTGGGTGACCTCGAGGTTTGAGGCACAAACTCCAGAACAGGCCCATTTGCAATCTCAAGACAGCATGTCTTTTTGCACTCAAGGTGTTTGCTGAGGGTGCTGGGGTGACTGCTCCCCTTGGGTCCCTGTTATTTAGGAATTTTGACTGCTATAAACACACTAGTAGCACATTGGGGATGCAAGTGCTGAATATTGTCCATATCAATTCACAGTTTCTGGGAGGAAAGAAGGCAGTATCGGTAGCTTCCAATATCTAGGCATGGGACACACATGCAGGCTCATTTTATCTCCTGCTAGTGCCGCTCTCCTGCAGTTGAGGTTCTCAAAGACCTGAGTACAGGGCCCTGCGTCCTGGTCTGGGAAGTATCTGAAACCACCAGAGTATAGTCTACCTAGAGCCAGAGTCGGGCCGCTTGATTCTCAGTGAGTGGGGATGGATTATTTGGTATTTAAGCTGGCCAAGATAGTAGAATGTACTGTTCAATTAATGACATATGGAGGTGTTGCCTTTTACCATTTTCCTTACAGAGAGGAAGGTAATAAAGCCTGAGAGTTGGTGGAGGAAGTGGGGCGGTTTGGTTACCATTGATCAAGTTTCAGGGTTGAGTCATGGATAAACTCTAAGCTTTTTGATTCAGTGCTTAGAAAGGATGTCTCTTCCAGGATATAAAACGCAGTGTGGGTATTGTAGAGATTGTTAAGTTTTGAATTGTAGGCAGAACTGCTTTGTATTTTTTGAGATACTACGTTTAAAGAAGCTTGCCATCCATCACCCTTACTGAAGAAGTCAGTCTTCCAGTGGATTTTTTACAATTGTATTTTTATGTACAAGTAAGTGTGAAATGGGGATGTGATTACTGATGATCTTAAGGAGGGTGTAAATGTAGATGCTGAAAACAGTTAGAGGCACCATGGAGGAATTGTGCACGTGACTAAGAAGAAGACAGACTCAAATGTTCTCAGAGTTGCTTGATTTGTGTAGGTAGAAGGCAGAAAGACCAGTGAAGAGTGAGACACCCATCACTGGTGACTTAAGTGAGGTAGAAGGCAGCAGGGTTATTTAATGCATTTGTATAAAGCGCAGACTTTACCCGAAAGTGTCGGAGCACTGTACAATAGAACCAGTTATGTTACCTGAGAGAACTGTTGCAGGAATAGAACCAACAAAAATAGCATGCCATAGAGTCGAAGCAACGCAGGCAAAAGGCACACAATCTCAAGCACAGCATGAACAGACTGTACAAGCAAAAGTAAGAATAAATATGACACATTTTACAATGAATAAAGAACTTCCTGGCGAACAATTATGGCATATGACGGACCCTACCCACTCTTTTCTGGCTAGTTTCTGCTTGCCTACGGTTCAAGAAAAATGTATGCATTTTCACAGTGTCAGCACAAGCATGGGGTGGGGGGTGAAGTCATTTATGCAGAGAAGCTGCTTAGCAGTACATTAATTACACTGGACACTAATCCACAGGGCATAAACCTGAATTACATTTCTGTGCACATTTTTTGTATTCTGTTCTACTCATGGAAATGTGTACAGTGCATTGCTACGCATAAGGGCCTCCTGTGCTGAGATAGCTAACAGATAGAATTCTGACTGACCAATTCATGAAAAAGGGCGGTTTTTAGCAATGTTCTAAATTGTGATTCTGTTTTTCTTATTTGAGAAGGAAGGGAGTGTCAGAGTTTTTGTGCCAAAAATGCAAAGGAGCGGCCGCCGCTCCTGGCTCTCTTTATTCTGGGTACTTAAAAGAGTTGCTTGCTGGTGGAGTGCAGAGTTCTAGTGGGGTCATAGGTAGTTAAACTTTGGGTTGGCTTAGAACCCTTCTTATACATGACTCTGTGCGCAATGCATAGAACTTTAAAGTGAATTCTCTTGACTATTGGGAGCCAGTGCAGGTTTGTCAAATCTGTTGATACTGACGGACGACTTGTAATTTTCAGTAATGTGCGCGCTGCAGCATTCGGAATGACTTGAAGTCTTTTTATAACGACCTTGGGACTACTTGTACTCTATTGATGATGCAATGTTTGTGTGTGGCTAAAGTGCTTTTGGTGCAAAAGGAGCTGCAAAGAGCTAGTCCATGGTCAGAATCAAGAACAGACTATTCTTTTTCTTTTTCCGCTTAGGCCCGGAAGCAGAACTCCTGTTGTGAGATCATGTGACGGACCGAACCTTACAAGTCTCCCTTCCAGAACGATCAGATCTCGGCTCATGTCCTGGACCTCCATGTATGCCTAACGACAAGGAGAACAAGTGAAGAAAATGAAACCAAACTTTAACTGTAGATGGGAGAGAGCCAGTGTGTGTCCTCTGTTTCAGGCTGGTCCCTTCCTCTCCTTCCTCTGGGCCTCCGAGCGAAATCCAGGGGTGTCGGGAAACAGAACTTTTATGAATATTTATGTCAGTGTTGATTCTCTGTTAAGACAGTCTTAAATCTTGCAGGTCACTCATGGAACCTATTTGTTGTAATCCAATTCATTTTTTGAGAAACCAAACTACAGTCACATTTTTAAGATGTTGAAGTGATTTTTGTGGTGACAAAATAAGTGTCGCTTTGTATTAAGACGGTGGGCTCTTGCAGTTAACAATTTAAAGCCGTTAGGACACACACTGCTTTGTGAGCAATCCTATGCACTCCTTCGATCTGATAGGTGTAGGAGCTGGAAAAGAGACGGTCAGGCTGTTCTTGAGTGCCTTCGCAGTTCACTGATGTGTTTTCTATGGTTTAAGCCACTCTGTATCTTTAAAGTAATAGATATTGAGATAGATAGCTTCATAAATTGGATTTTTTCTTCTGACACTAAGGTATCCATACCGGATTGTCCTTTCTGTCCTAAAATGCTATTCAGAAACCCTTATGCAGCGTATTTAAGTTAACTCCACACATCAAACACCTTCCAATCACAATCACTGATTATAGCTTGATTCGGAGCGCCAAGTCTGTACTCTCACTGCAACAAATTTAGGACACTCAGTTATTACATCTTCAGACATGAGAGCAATGATTGTCTCTTCCTTGGCGTGGTTACCTCTGTGTGAAGGCTTAAGTGATTGTATCCATTGGATGATGTTTATTCGCTGAATCTGGTGTTTATTAGGTGGATGTTGCTGTCTTATTCTCCCCTCTGTACTGTGATGGGCACTAAACGAAATGGTTGTCCTTGGAATGATGAGACCTTTTAGATGAAGGCCAGACCTAATATTGCTTTCGTTTGTGAAGGTTTGGCTGCTGTCTATTCAGTGATCTGATATCTTTAGGTCAGGACTGGAGTAGAGTTGCCAGCTTTGTGATGTCAAATACGTGAAAGCTTGCACTAGTTGTCACCTTTGTGTTTTTTGTCTTGAAAGGCATGATGCAGTGCTCTCCCGAAAGATTTACTTCCATTGGGTGGAAAGTACATTGGTTGTCTCCTCAGTGAGGGTGGCCATGGTTATCATATTTATGTGGTATATTCCTGGAGGAAGCGCTGAAGTGGTTGTCTCCTCTGAACTCTTGTTTGTCCTACAGGCAGGGTTTAACGTCTTGCCCTAAATGTGACGTAGCCAAGTGAAGGTAATAACTACATAAGTTGCGTCCTTTGAGTAAATGTCAGAAAGAGGCCAGTGTGTGTATTGTGTAATATCATAATTGGGTTTGAAATGTTGCACGCAGGCCTCCTCATCCTTATGTGACTGTTGGTGGCTGAGACCTTCCCAACTCCCTCAGTCTTCAGAAATAAACCCCACTTTCTTCTCTGAAAGCGACTCCATCTTACTATCAATTCTTTTCCCTAAAGCACCCAAACATATCCTCCTTTATTGGAACCACAGCGGAATTGTTGTTAGACCTAGTTCTGCTATGGGATATGAGACGGATGTGTAGCTTGTTTTAATGTCTTATCGTTTGCTTTTTTCCCCTTTCATGTTTTAGTGGCTGCTGAGTTTTGCAGTGGTGGCAGCTTGAAAGTATTAAATGTTCCATCATCTCTTGGAATTTTGTGTTTGCAACGGGTTGCATGAATGAGAAAAGCACCTAGCAGGAAACAGTGGCTTGAAATAATCATTTTAATATAAATGTTTATGCTGGTAGCATTCCAACTGTCTCTACTTGAGTTAAAGTCTGATTGGTATGCTCTTGAATGGCAATTGTATGTCAAGACTTCAATATATTATTTTGACGGAAATAGGGAAAAAGGATGCAGAACATTCGGTCACACTTTGCTTGAATAAGATTCCTTGCAGAGGGTGTACTGGGTTTTTGCTAGCCCTTACTTTGAGCGTTTCCAGGGAGATATAAAGTGGACTACAAGAGAATGTTAGTTGTTGCCAGCCGGGCTTTACTGACCTCCCTATTGAGACTTCTAGGCAGAGACTCCTTCTGTATACAAATTAGGTCCAACTCTGGCAAAAGTCTCTGGCACAGAAAACTGCCTGTTTTTAACAACATTTTGGGGTTTCTCCAGGGTGGTGACACAACCTGTGGCTCAGACATTTGGTGACTCGCTGCTCTGACGCCACAGTAAATCTGCATAATAGCTCACAAGATTCAGCTTGTGATGTCTGCAAAGATTGGAGCATCCCATGTTAGTACAAGATTGTACTTGTGATGTCTGCGAAGATTGGAGCATCCTGTGTTGGTAGAAGACTGCGAGGCATCGGTCCTAGTAATGAAACCATCCTGAAAACTGCTTTGAGATTATTGGCAGATTTTTGCAAGAAAATGTATTTAAGCTTTGATTTTCCAAAAATGCACCTTCTGCTCTGTATGACCACGACAGAGTTTCCTTACGGGTTCACAAATCTTTCTTTTAGAGCTTGGGCGTGGACTGCCTTTCTGAAATAAAGAGGAGTTTTTGTTGTGTGTGCAGGGTCCCTTGATATGTTCTTCTCCCAGCATGTATGGTGCTCAGTAACTTGAAAACGTTTAGTACAGAAAATAATTTAGTGCATCCATTCCCATTCCAGAAGGAGGTAACTGAAATCTGTGTTCACGAAGAATCACAAAAAATGAATAGTATTCAAGCAACATGCAACATTTCTTTGCAAACCAATCCTCCAAGATGCATATGACGTGAGTGCAAGTAGAGTTGCTTTGAATCAGTAGGCAGAATTGATTCTCAGTGGATATTTCAGCCCATCCTTCCTAGATCTTCTAAATGAGACAGAAAGGTTTTAGCTGGTCATCTCTCATCATGCTTGAGGTACATTTACAAAGTGCGGCAAACTGGGTGCCTGGATTTGAGGTACTCCTTTATAGGGGTGCAGCACCAAGAGTTCGTAAACTACGTGGACCGCTATTCTATAAATCAGTTTCCTTTATATTGGCAGCTCGCCAGCAGAAGCACAAATGTGAACATTGTTCTTATTTTACTAGTGATAATTTCAGTGAAGCATCCATGGTCCTGTAATTCTGGCCGAGGCTCGGATCTTGGTTAACGTCTAGTTTTTTTTTCTTTCTTACACCGGATGTGCTTGTCAGCAACTTGGCAGATTTCCTAGCAAGCCACTGCAGCTGCAAGTCTTGATAAGTTTGATCCGGTTCAGTCACATACACTAATTTGACAATCACGGGAGTGATTGGTGCTAGCTGTAGAAACCTCGCTATACAACCGCGCCCTTTTGTTTTATGGCTATTTTAAAATTAGCAGACTCTCAGGAGCATGCTCCCTCCTCGAATGAACCATAGGTTAAATTGTGGAATACAAAATGTGCTCTTTATAAGCTCCTCTATTCCTTTTCAAAGCAAGGGAAAATAAAGTGTAGGTTTAAGATTGAAAAACTTCATCCAGGAATGTCTGAAACTTCTGTTTGTGTTCATGTAAGGCGTGAACTTCATTTTAACTAGCAACACTACATACTCCTGTAATTCCCCTCTTCTGGATGCACCAATTGTTCAAACATTCTTTTCGTTTTTTATACTCCTTCGAATTACTCTGATCTAAAGCAGTTTAGCACTGATGCCAATTTGTGATGAGTTTAGCAGAACTCCTTAGCCCCATCGATGGGGCACACCGGTAGATTTCCAAATACAAATATGAATATGTGGGTAGTTGTGGTCTAATACTAGTGTGAGACCTAACTGTACCGGGTTAATGCTAAATGCATTTTGATGGAGCTACACGTGTGCCTATTCCTGTCCGATTCCTATGCCCGGGTCTGTCCAGAGTGCAGCATTTATTCTGCGTGCTGATGACTTGGTTCACGTGTTTGTTGTCCATATGTGGTTATTTGTTCCTTCAGGTGTTTCTCAGTTCACTTAAAGCTTCTATTTGAAAGCAAGAGGGATCAGCAGTGTTTTATGAGTTGCTTTCAAATGATTGAATATGGGAGGTAGTTACTTGGAAATAAATCTCTGCATGATAATTTCTTATCACAGCACCAACCTGAGATCCTTTTCCATCCTGGATTGTGTGTGCGGCTCAAAGCAGATTTCGAGTTTCTGAAGACACAGCTTGTTCCTTCCCTTCTCCATTGCTTGGTCCTCTTAGAATACGAACGATAGGGACAGGAAATTCGTACTTTTTCAATAGTTGTGGTTACTGGTTTTTAAGAGGAAAAACAAGAGACTGTAAAAAGTTGATTAATCACTGAGAAGGAGAGTAGATTTCAGCATTTTAACTATTTTGTATTCATTGAATTTATATATTTAAATATTAGCTGACCATAGTGGTATACTCTTTACAGGGCTGTATTTGGTCCAATAAATATTGTAACCTCTGTACGTCCATTAGTGTTGTTTATTGCCTTCCTATCGCTACTTCTTCCTGGCTGACATGGTGTCCACTTAGTATAAACTTTTTTGAAGGGTATATCTGTCGAAAATGTTTTTGCTACTTTCATACCTGTGGGATATGTTGCTTTTTGGGTGGTGTTTTAGCAGTTTCTTTCAGACAAGCTTGTGTTTTTCTTTATTAAAACATCCATTGTCTGCTAGAAAAACACAACCTCAGTATCAGTACTGCAGGGTCTGAGCATTTGCTTCCTAGCTATCGTTTCCAAATAACGATGTGTCCAAACTTTGGTGCAAGGCTGCAAACCCTAGACTTTTTGCCCTCCAATGTATCGATCATTTCAGCAGTAGTTTTAGTGCTCTCAAAAACTTATATAGTCCCCTTTTCTTTTCAGCTCCTGCGGAGGCCTGTTATTAAAAAAATATATATATATATATTTAAACATATGTTCTTAAAATGTTTTCTGCCAGCTTCTAGGCAGGCATTCGTTAACGTATGTAGAAACCTATTTTACTTTTCTTCATTAGCCAGTATTCAGTTTTTTTAAATATGTATTAAAACCTACTTCTGTTTTCATCTTGGTGATTCTTCTCCAGATGGTGTCTGCTTGCATAGTGACTTTTACCTTCCTTATTAGGTTGAGCCTACCAGATAGCTGTCTGGTTGGGAAAGACATATTTTGCGATTGCCCAAAACATACAGAAGATTGTAGTCCGCCCATTGTTTACCACTGGTTGGCTTTACTCTAACTCTTATTTACTTGCTTTCTGTTGCATTGCTTTCCGCCTGTCAATCTTGTGTTTGTCCCTTGCCTGGAGCATAGCCTTTGAATCCTCTTCTTTGATTGGCTGACTTCTGAGCTTCCTCTACCCTCGTTTATGGAACTACTTTTTTTCTATTTGTTTCAGCACTCATGAGATTATATGTGTTACCTCTCTGTCTCCATGTATGCCTTTCTCCCTCCCATTGCTGTCTTACCTAGGTACTCTTCGCCCCCCACCAGCACCCATTTTGCTCTCTCTCGCAGTGTGTGCTTTTCTCCCTGCACTACTCCTGCCTCTTTTTCACTCATGTTCTCTCCCTTGAGATACCGCACAAGATGTGGCTTCACACCCCGCCTGCCGCATTCCTGGAATCCATCCCCCATTTGTAGGTGCATGTCGGCCTGTTGAACACCACCTACCAAATGACACAGAGACTGCGTTTATTTTAATTTTATTTTTTCTAGCAAGGCACCAAAGCTGTTGCGACTGTCTTGCATGACTAAACAATATTGGCAATGCCATAAGGTCTTTCCTATTGGCGAAACCTATTGGCTTTGCCAATTCTTTTTTAGCTCGTTCTGCCCCCAGAGGTGGTCTTGTCGTTGGGGAACTCTGGAAACTACTCCTCAAATTCTGTACCTCTTATGAGCAGTGTGGCTGAGGTAGTGAATTGAGATTGAATGAAAACATGTCCACTGCTTTTCTCGTCGGACATAGAAATAATCAAACCCCTCGCTCAGCCTGATGCGGCTGAGACTGCCCTGCTCAGCTTGACTTTTGAAGGCACCGGTGCAATGTCCTAATCTGTCCATTTCTCTTGTACAAGCCTGTAGCATCATTTACAGCTCCTGTCCAGTCAGCGGTTTTCCCTTTTGTGCATGGCTTCCCAGTAGCCTTCAGTGCGGCTAGACCACTGTGGGGCTCTGTTGGGAAGTGGAAGGTTAACCAATGGCAAATAAATATGTATTCCTCAGAAATGCCTTTATATTTCACCAAGGGGGACCAACGATTAAAAAAAGAAAATAATGGAAGATGTAATTACTTCTTACAAACGGTGGTAGTGGTCTGTTTTGTCGTCTCTCTTTCTTTGATCGAAGTGTTGCAAGTGCAGTGGGGGGAGGATTCTAAAAAGTATTTTTAAAACCATGTCTGCCTCTTACAAGTCCAGAAAAATGATGGCGTAGCTCGTAAAGAAGGGTGCCATATTCTGGCATTGGGTTTGAGGTCTGCTATTGTTTCACATGCACCCGGTAAATACATGGAAGTGCTGTACTAGCAGGAGGCTGGTAGCGCTGCTGTTCCACATCTGTCTGTGAAGGGCCGAGACCGACCTAGCATGCATATTACAGTGACCCTTGAACCTGGCCTCGCCTGCTGTTGCCAAGTGGCTTGTCGTCATCTTTCAAAGTTGCTGCGGTCTTTTTCTACAGCTTGTTCCTGTCTTTTTGCAGTTTCCGTGGCCTGTTACTCTTCTGGCTGTCAGCTGCGCGCTGCGTAACAAACACCACAATCTCCGTAGGTCTGTGAATGACCTACAAACGTACTGCCCTGTGGGGACCTTTCTGTCTGTTTATTGTTTGGCATTATGAGCCCGCGGGTCCCCTGTGGGCGCTCCTTCTAGCCCAGGCTGCTGAGATCTTTTCGGGGTTTTGTGTCCCGTCTGCGGCCACGTGCAGTTTTCCCTCAAGAGGAGACTCCCTTCCTCCCCTAGTTTCCGGCCTCTGTTTCTTACGATCTCCGTTGTTGTGTCTGGAGTTTTGACATTGCTGTTGCTCCGGCAGCGGGCCCGGAGATTGGGGAGCAACTCATTTATTCTTCTTTTTCTTGCGTAAGGGAACTCTGGGCTTATAGTTTTCCTGGAGTGCTTTCCAAATGAAAGAAGCTTTCTAACATTCCATGTTCGACGAGTCAGCCTGTACTTGCCTGTTCAGGGCCAGGAGAGGGCAGCTGGGGCATTTTAAGGATGTTGGGGGCCCCAGTTCGGAAATGCTTTGATTTTATGATCCAGTGTCACCTCTTTCAAGCCCTCTGTGGCCAGGTCACTGGCAGTGCACAGGCACCCTCGTCCAAATTCTAAATGTGTTTACATCTAATATTCTGGCATAGTGACGCGTGTTTTCAATATTGTAACACAGCAGCAGCTCACTAACATTACTACAACTAATCTCTGTGACTCCCTCCCATTTCTCATATGTGCGGTCCTGTTATGATCTCAAAGAAACTTTTTTATGGATGTTGAATGAAACCAAAACCTATTTCTCTGCAGAATGTCTGTAATATACTCACACATCAGCCTCATTAAAAAATAAATGAAAGGAAAACACTATTTTAAACAATCTATTTAAGAATTATTCAAGGTTATCAGGGAAAGATTATCTGCAGAACAGAGCTGGCTCTATCAGCGGGGCCCCTGAAAGGGTGTGGCCCTGGGTCAGAGCCCACTTTGCCCATACCTTAAAACGTCTCTGGAGGGCAGTCAGTCACAGTCCCTCGAGAGCCCAGTCTCCCCCTCACAGACTGGCTCTACAGTGATACATTTTCAGGCATTCATTGACGAAGCCTGTAGCTCGCCCACAATTCACTTACCCATATTTCGACCTGTTTGGCTTCACTGCAGGGAAAGGATGTTCGGCTCTGACTCGAACCAAACTGTGATACCGCTGGAGGACACTGTTGCCATGTTTATACTCACTGCGGGAATCAGGTGGCCGACTGCGACTCACTCCAAACGGTGGTGTCACTGTAGGAATCATCTTTACTCTGGGACTCGGATTTTATAACACCATTCCAGGTTTCTGATTTCAGTCTGTGATATCACTAGTGGACCAGGGCACCAGTCAAACCACACCTATAAGTCTGTGGGAATAAAGAATGGCCTGTTTAAAGCAAAACCATTTTAGAGAAAATAAAAGAAGTGTTGAAGTGCTGTAGAAAAAGCAGACTTTTTTTTAACCTCAGGTTTGTTGAAAAAACATGTTTGCAAGTCACAGGCTTACCCACATACAGCATCATATAGATTTGTCCATGACTGACAACCTGTGCACTGTTATTACCAACATTTCATTATTTATACACGCTGTTAACTTTTTTAAATCGTACAGCTGTCAAATGGCGATGTCTCACTGTGTAAAGAGAATTTTGCAAAGTATTGTAATACGATCTGGAATTATAAAAGACGTATAGTGGGCATTTATTTATATCCCATCACTGAGAAACCAATTTGGACTTAGTGGGCCAAGGTCAGTTAGGAGGTGATGACCAGGAAAGTTCATTGCTTTTATTTATCTTTGTCTGAACCAGCTTGCCTCCTTGTTTCCTGCAGTGAGCGACACATTTGTGGGATTGCAATCCTCGCTGTGTCTTAAAGTGGTTTAACAAATCTTAGTGCTAGCTGTAAAAATTGAACATTTCGCCTAGAGGCAGCAGGCTATGTCTGATACTTCTAGCCCATACTTTCCTTGAGCATTTTGAGAAGATATCTGTTGGAAGCTTGCGGGTTTATGTTGGACGTAGACCCCCAGACTTGATGTCACTTCCATTTCTACTTTCGATTCCAAAGTGAAGACTGTTCCTGGTCTGAAGCTCATCCTGACACACTCCCTCCAACTTGAACGTGACCCCAGTTCTTCATGCTCTGTTTATTCGTCTGGCCTGAAGTACTCCAGATATTAAATCCGACAAACTGCTCCCACAGCAAGCTGTGTCCACACTGGACTGCCCTCTTGCCCATCCTTTCCATGCCCCTCCAGACCCACAATGGACCCCCTCTTACTCTTGCCCATCCTTTCCATGCCCCTTCAAATAGAGTCCTAAAGAGCGTGTGGCATTGCAGTGTTTGTAATAACAGCCACTAGCATATTGGTGTGAGGTTCAATCACTAGAAACACATTTCTTCAAAAGGAGTCCTTTAGATCTGTGCAGTAATAGAGGGTGCAAAAACACTGCAGCATAACTAACATTTGCACCACATATCGGGTGTGTTTTAGCACTCCATTAATATATGTGGCTAAATAATAAGGAATGATGTTTGCTTTCTGCGCCTTTTGCATTTGTCCCCACCCCTCCCCCTTGCAAACCTTTGTATGCTAAATTTCTACAAGGATGGACCTGATTATAAGTGCTCAAAGGCATTCGGCCTGCATTCACTCATCTCCTAATGGCTGCAAATACCATTGGTGCCAGTTCTGAATAGAAATATGCAAATCCGGTGTGTCCAAAGCCTGTCGAGGAGGGGCCAGATTAGTGCACACTTTCCAGAAAAACCACAGACTGCAAACTAGTGCTGTTATAATTCATTATTTGCAAATCTGTTTCATATGAACATCCTGAAAAACTGCCATGCATCCAGCCCTCCTGTGCCCATATTCGGCACCCCTGAGAAACAATTTGTCAAACATGTCCATCTGCACTGAGAATTGTTTCTTATGGATACTTCTAACTGTAGATTATTCTCCTTGTGAACTCAAAACCACTCTACTCTGCACCACTGCAATCTACACCATTGCACTCTGTCACTGCACGCTACACCCCTATATTCTACTCTGCACGCTACACCCCTATATTCTACTCTGCACCACTGTGCTCCTTGCCACTGCTCTCTACACCAATCTACTCCCCACCTCTGCACTCTACTATATGCCACTGCACTCTGCACCACTCCAATCTACTGCACTCTATGCCACTATACTCTGAATCACTCCACTCTAATCTATTCTGAACTCCACATCATTGCACTCTACGCCACTCTTCTGTACACTACTGGTCTCTACGCTACACCTCTGCACACTACCCTGAAACCGTGTGTTCTACGCCATTGCACTCTACACCACTGAACTCTACTCTATGCCACTTAACTCTACTCTGCACCACTTAACTCTACTCTGCACCACTCTACGCCACTGTATTCTACATCCCTGCACTCTACATTAATGCACTCTACACCACTTTACTCAAAACCAATGCACTCTACACCAGTCTACTCTGCACCACTGTACTTTACGCCACTCCACCCTAGGCCACTTTATGAATCTCCACTCTGATAGTCTACTCCACTCTGATGCTCTATGCAACTCTGTAGCGGGGTCTGAAGGAATACGACGTACACTGCGTCGGGGTAGAGGCGGTTTTATTTTTAAATAGTCTCGTCTTTTGTGAGTAGCCAGTTTTACCCCTCAGTACTTGTGAGTAAATCAAAAAGTGAAGGAAAACAAACAAGCAAAATAAAGCAAGAATGCCACGAGAAGTCCTCCTCTTCTTTTCGGGCTGGTTTTGTCCTGTCCTACACGTCTGGTCAAGGCAGGGAGTGTTCTCCGTATACCCCATAGGAAAAACACTGTGTTCTGTATTCTGGGGCTCCTTATTGGGCGGCAACTCATGACGTCACAGGAGGGGACGGCATCTTCCCAGTTAAACGGACCGTCCTGGCAAGTAGAAAGCTCCGTATTTGAGGCTGGCCACGTTTCTTCCTGGTGAGGAGAAAACAAAGGGGTTGAAAGTACCCGGACTTCCCACCAGTCACCCCATTGGTCTTTCTCTTCCCTGTTGCCCTTGTGACAAACTCCCTCTATTCCGCTTTACTCCACTCTATTGTACGACACACTACTCCACTTCACTCTATGCCACTCCACTCTACTGTATGCCACTTGACTCCACTCTGTCATTCCACTCTCATTCACTACTACACTCTATGCCACTCCACTCTACAACAGTATACTCTGCACCACTCTACTCAAAGCAACACCCTGTACGTGACTCCAATCTGCTCTAAACTACTCCATGGCACTCTGTGCCAGTCCATGACACAATAATCTACTCAACTCCACTTTATGCCCTTACACTCTATGACACTCTACTCACACCACTTTTCGCCAGTCCGTAATACTCAACTCTACTCCGCTTTGACACTCCACTGTCCTTTACCCCATTACCTTTTAGCCTTGCTAGTGTGCAACATGGCTAAAACATATTGGCAAAGCCAATACCTCTTGCATAGGCAAGACCTATTGGCTTTGCTAATGCTTGATAAGCCAGAGGGTTGGCTTATCTACAGCATCTCGGTCCTCCAGAAAACAGGCTTCCAAGCCCTTTTTTGGTCGGACCATGACCCACCAGACAATGACTAGACTAGCAGGGGCAGGCATTCATCCCAATCTTCAGCCCCTTCAGCCATAACCTCTGTTCCCCTTTAGTGCACCTTTACCAGTGCACAGATACTCAGTAGGAGGCAGGATCAGCCACTATTCGCTTCCGACAAATGATTACTGCAGATTTTCCAACTCCTCTATGCCCTGCCATTCCTTTTTGACCCACTGCACCTGCCATCTTCTTCAGACCACTTCTCAGAGGACCACATGCCCATTTTATGCCAGATGTATGCTGTATTGGCCAAAGTATTCATAGAGAGCGACCCCGCCTCAGAAGTAGAGACTGGGAGATATTCTCGCTACTTCCTTGCGGAGGACCGGTCCTGAATATTTCTCAGGCAGCTAAATGGGCATAAGTGCACACAATCATGAAGCACTACTGCCTTGACAGCCAGGTCCATCGAGATGGGCATTTTGCCCGCTCAGTCCTGCACAACTACTTAGTTTGAGCTATTCCCCGGACCCACCACCTTGGAAGGTATTGCAGTGTTATCACAAGGTGAGGGATGTATCCATCAGAAGAACAAGTTAGTAACCTTTGTTAAGGTTCTTTCTGAAGTACACTCTAAGCGCAGATGCCTCACCGCCATTCAACCTACCTGTTCTGCATAGTCCATTACATTTAATTAGGTCCCAAATCTACACACTAGGAGGTCAATTTTCCAATGGGCTCTATGTGTGATAGCTCTGGAGAGGTCCTGAAAGAAACTGGTGCGTGGTGGCGCTTATATGTGGCTCAGTTTGGAGCTTCTGAATGGAATGGCATCAGCAGGCAGGAGTACTGATTTTGAGATTTCCGTATCCAGTCTGGCACCTGGAGTAAATTCACAAAGTGAGGTGAATAACTTGTTTTTTACGTTTTGCATCAACTCATCTTTTTAGTCCTGTCAGTATCAAGAGATTTCAATTTTTGGGTTGGAGGTGATAGAATTGTGAGATTTCTTATGTATTTTCTCTATCTTAGGAATTTTGTGATTTCCTAGGTATAAGATGCATTTCTTGTCGGGATCCCTAGATTGAAGCAGAATGGGGCCTGGCCTACGGGTGAACAAGGACGACCTGCACTAGTGGTTGTGGCTAAACATGTTTCTGGCAGGAAGGACTCGGGCAGGATCATTCATATTTTTTGGTATTCAGTTCACCCGAAACCACCCCACCAGCTGCTCTTAAAATCTCATTCACCTGTAAGCCAAACTTCCGCATTTGTTAATCTGAGGAAACCCTTCTCAAGTTGGTGCTGACCACCAACACCCGAAAATAAACTGTTGCAAACAAAGCTGATGACTGCAGATCAAAAACCTGCATGAATATGCTTTAATTGTAAAATCCAGATAGAAAGAAACATTTAAGCAGCAAACGCAGAATTATTCCTATCAGTCACCCCTCTGTACTGCCACCAGTCTCTAAAGGGCTCGCTGTCCACCCCGCTGACTCCTAAATACAGATTATTCGGTTGTTATAGTTGCCTACTCGCCTTCCTGTATATGTTTACTCCCTTTGGGCCATTGTTTGACCCAGTTGGAGTTTGTCACATCCCCAAAATTCCCCGATGTCCTCCAATGTGACAACATTGTTTCCTACTCAAATCAGTGTGTTTTTGTGTGTGCTTGGAATCAGCCTCAGAAAATGTGCATAATAGCATTGTTCTCTCCCAGCCACCCTCCCTCCACTCATCCACGCTCCTGCAAAAACGGAAAATACAGAACTTGCCAACACAGCGTTGCTTAGAAAAGGATGCAACATGTGTTTAAAAATGTGCACCAGAATCTTGAAAGTTCAGCACTCCACGAGGAATGTTTTATTTAAGCGAACCTTCAATTACCAAGTATGTAACACTAACTTTACTTTGCAAAGAGTTTATTAACTTTTCGTGATTTTTGTCAAATAACTTGTCTGTCAGAGATTGTATTTTAATAAAGGTTGACAAACTTTTATCGCGCTTTTCAACTCGTGTTTTCTGAGTGATGTGTGGAAAAAGTAGTTATAATCTGAGCCGATGCAGCTGTGAAATTTAAAATGACAAACACGTCTGCCTCCGATTTCCTAAAATGATGATTACCCACTGGGGTGCCATGAACCTGTTTAGATTTTGGCCTCACTTTGGCGCTTTTGCAATGTTCCCTTGGCCGGGTACCCTTAGTGGAAGACCCCTTGCACTCCTTTTCATCCTCCCAGCACTGGAAATATGAAATGTTTTAATCAAAAAGTGATTCGAAACTCAAGTGCCTAATTTTTATGCCTAACAAAACAAACTAGTATGTAGATAAATGTATGTCAGGGCTCGCCACAGTACTTAATTTGAACCAGTGTTTGCAGGTGAACTGGCGCACCAAATTTAGCATAAAAGTAGAACTTTACTTGTAGTGTGCCAAGGTTGATTTACTGTCAATCCATTTAGTATTTTTTTTTTAATATAATCATTTAAAAATGTGCTGAGTGGGTTTTAAAAGGTTAACACTTTTGTGTGTCTGTGCCATATGCGGTCACGATTCACTGATTGTGTGACTCTTGTCAATCACATTTGAAATGTAATACAAATTTGCTTGTTCGGCGAAGGGCCCTGTAAGATTAATTTTGTTGCTCCATCTTAAAAATCGTGAATCGAGTCCAGTTCACAACTTTTGCACTGTGGGACAAAAACTTCACAGTAATGGAGGGGCACAATGAGAAGAGTGGACCCCAATGGAGAGCTGGGAAGGGTGGGGTAACCAGCGATGTGAAAGACTATAGTACTACACCAGAAAACTGCAGAAAACAGCGTGTTGAGGAAAATCAAAACGTGATTGAACAAGCAGCCATTTTAATTAGTTGATTAGTTTGACATTTAGTGAAACAAAAATCGCAAACCTCATTCTATTTCCAAATTTCACTAATTGTTAAAAAAAACTGCGAGAAAGCCCCCTGAACACAGCCGAAATCCGTGCAGAGCAGGAATGCTTCTTTCAGTGGGTTGTGTACATGGCCTGGCTACAGGCCCAAATCTGTGACAACGCCCCGCTGCACACGGCTGAATACGATGCACAGTGTGCGTTAGGGACATAGTGTATTATAAAAAATAAAAACTCTTGAAATTCACTGGGAAAAAACCAACTAAAACTGAAATGTGCTACTTATGGTTCATGGTGCACATAATGAAAGACATTACTAACACCTGCCTTGCTGGAAACAACCATTTGGCAATGCACAGGGAAAAAAAGACAGATTAGCAAAAGTGAAACATAGCGGGTGAATTTATTTATGGCATGCGTTGTGTGTGCCAGAGAACTAGAACTGGTGAATTTCACTGGTTTTATGTTTTTGAGCCTGAACCATAGCTTAGTTTTAAACTGTGGTTCCATGTTTATATGTGGAGGGAAAACCCTCCCTTATTCACTTGGTGCAATGTGTGACTGGTATGGAATATTTTTTTGGGGTTATTTTAGCTCCCAAACAAGCCAAGTGCAACAACCCAGTTGTGCATGATACAAAACATAAGCTGTTAAGTCGCAGCTTCTAAGGGAAATAGAAACCTGTTGCAAATTCTGAGCAATTATTTTATAGAGCACACAACCTACCTACAAGGGCTTCCCGGCACTGACAGAACAAGTGAGGACAAATGAGGGCATGCGCTACTTAGATAAAAAAGATACATTTTAAACTGTTTCGTAAAGCTCAGTTATGTTTTGTGTGATCTTAGATGGATAGGAAGGGAGTTCCAGAGTTTATCGACCAGGTAGACGAATGAACAACCCGCCTCTTGCTTTCCTGATTCTGGGCATCTCCAGAAGGAAGAGGTCATTGGATCTCAGTTCTGTGGGGGCACTGTATGGAGTGCTGAGATTTTGAAGGCTATGCGGACCCGAAGAATGCTTTATCCTATAAGCAATACAATTGGCCTTAAATTCTATTCTTTTATTTATAGGCAATCAATGAAGCGGAGCATGCACTGAACAAGCGGACTACATTCTGGGTAGGCCCAGCAACGCTCTTGCTGCTCCAATCTGAGTAACCTGCAGATTTCTGGTGACATATGAGGGGCTACCCAGATAGAGTAAATTGCCATAGTCTAGACATGAGAGTATCCGGCCTTGAACCACTGTCCTACGACACTCCATAGGGAGCCGTATGAGTACCTTCCGAAGAGACCTTAGGAGGCTGCCCAGGTGCCTGCAACCTTCTTTCCCTGGGAAACCATGGCTAGATCTTAATCTAAAATGACTCCAAGGCTCTTTACTTCAGGTTTAATAGTGGGATGCTCCCCCAATATGGGGGCCAGAGGAATTGACCCAGAGTGACAGTTTATTGCCAGTCACCATAACCTCTGTTTTATCCCCATTTAACTTGAGAAAGCTTCTAGCCATCCAGCTGGCTACCTGCTCCAGACAGGTAGTTAGTCTTCCAAAGGTTGAGTGAGTATGGCTGACAGGGAGACACCAATCTGGGGTTCGTCCGCATAAGAGACCATAGTACAGCCTTGAGCACAAATTATATCTGATAGAGGACGGACGTACACTTTAAAGAGCATGGGGCTCAAGAAGTGCTTCTTAGGGATAAGCGTCTCTAGTGTCGAATTAATCCACTCTTGGAAGTTTGAATAAGCGATGACCAACCACATCGCCATCCGACCTGGGGGCAGAATTCTCTTCAGCTGTTTTCCATCATTTGGTGTCCAGTTTGGACCGTTGACTGGAGGGTTTCACTAATGTGCTGTTGAATTTGGGCCCTTCTGTTTTAGAGAGAGAGAATGGAATTAACAGATGGTCTGACCAATAAACTGTCAAAGACATGTGGTGACATCCATCTGAATGTGCAAATCCCCGAGTAGTGTGAAACTAGCTGCCTGAACGCTATGTAGCACAGCCATTTCTGGCATAACCTATACCAATTGTGTGGTTGGTCCAGGTAGATGATATAAGAGTCAACCAGAGAAGGTATGTTAAAGTTTAATTGAGAAAAGCAAGTTTTCGCAGTCTGTGATATTGAGTATGGATGCCTTACATTTAAGGTCCTCTTTAAAAATGATGTCCACTCCTACTCTTTTTTACCCTCTCGGTCATTGCTCACTGTTGTATATTCTGGGAGAAACGCTGCCTCAATATATGGCCAGCTATCCTTATTCAGCCAAGTTTCTGTTAAGAAGGGGACTTTGGGGCATTTCTCTTCCAGCAAAATAAACTGTTCTAGACTGTGCTTGGCAAGCGATCCGCAGTTCAGTAGGAGCATTTGCCAGCCAATGATGGGCTGTTCAGAGACTGCCAGGGCTTGTACCTGCCCTATAGTGTGGGTCTCCGAGTTAGCTTTATCAGTAATCAAAGTAAGTGAGCAATTGCAAATCTGGCACATTCTGGGCATGGTCTCCACGTCCAGGGATTGGTCGCAGTCTTTCTTGGACAACTGGTTTAGGTTCTTTAAGGCCTCTGAGGCTTAGTATAAATGATCTGAGGCAGGAACTAACTCTGAGACCCACACTATAGGGCAGGTACAAGCACCGGCAGTCTCTGAACAGCCCATCATTGGCTGGCAAATGCTCCTACTGTTGTAGTGGTTGCTTTTAATCCAGCACAAAATGGTGTTTTGTCCTTGTACCCAGCACTAAACTATGATACGAGACCAGAAGACAACAAGCATTTACAATGCAATGGTTTTGCCTTTGGAAAAGTTAGAGCTATTGGCATTGTAAATGACAACATTTGTATTTATGTGTTGGTTTTGAAAACAGGTAAATAAATGGCATTGTCATTTACATTGCCATTAGCTTAATCTCTGCAGTCACTTTGCAGTCACTCTGCACTCCCTAGCACTCCCTAGCAGTCACTTTGCACTCCGTAGCAGTCACTTAGCAGTCACTCTGCACTCCCTAGCACTCCGTAGCAGTCACTTTGCAGTCACTCTGCAGTCCCTAGCAGTCACTCTGCAGTCCCTAGCACTCCCTAGTCACTCTGCAGTCCCTAGCACTCCCTAGTCACTGCAGTCCCTAGCACTCCCTAGTCACTCTGCAGTCCCTAGCACTCCCTAGTCACTCTGCAGTCCCTAGCACTCCCTAGTCACTCTGCACTCCCTAGTCACTCTGCACTCCCTAGTCACTCTGCACTCCCTAGCACTCCCTAGTCACTCTGCACTCCCTACTCACTCTCTACTCTGCACGCTCTCTACTCTGCACACTCTACTCTGCACACTCTCTACTCTGCACACTCTCTACTCTGCACACTCTCTACTCTGCACTCTCTACTCTGCACCCTCCTTTGCAGCACGTGGAGCCCAAAGAGGTGAAACGAAGCTGTGGCTCTCAAGCTCCTAGCTCATGAGCTCCGAGCCTGTCCAACCCCCAAGGTGAAGAGGCAGAACGTTCCCCGGACGCTGCAGCCGAGCTGCCTCGGCAGCTCTCCTTTTCAACATGTTCTTTTAGTGATTCGGCCTCCATAACAACCTCTGAAGGCATCTCCGTCTGTCAGCAGACTAAGTGCCTGCCCATCATGGCTGCAGGAATGCCATGATGGGTGCTATAAAGTACAGCATAAAGGCAGGAGGCACACATGGAAGGGATCATCAGAAAGGGCGGACAATAAAACAAACAAACTGCTCTATCTAGGTGCACCAGCAAAACCGTGTGTTCAGAACGAGCACGACTGAAAAAACTGAAGTGAGATGCGGTGGTGAGCCACCTATGTTGGAGCAGGCGATCGATCCAGGCAGTCGTATGTGGCAGCTGTACAGATCGGGGAGAAAATCCTGGAAACAAAGGTCCTCTGAACACTGCTCTCTACAATGCGGAGAAGTGGGGGGACGCTGATGTCATGACAGGAAGTAACGTCACGACAGGTAGCTTGCACTCAGTTGCAGTTTATATTTATCAAGCTCCCGGTAAAATAAGTGGAGGGACGCGCCCACCCGCGTGGTACCCCGACTTGAGCCCTGTGCAGCATTAAATAATATTTCCAGTTGTAAAACAAAAATGATGATGTACGATATCATTATTGAAAGGGACTTACTCCTACAGAAAGGTCTGGCCAGAACATTAAGAGGGTGTATGAATGGATCACAATAAGGTGTATGGTCATGGAAAGTATCTGTAACACCTACACACGAAGAAAAAGGTTTTTAAATATATTTTTTTCACTTTATTATTTTGGAAACATCCAGAAATATACACCTTCAAAAAGGTACGAGTCTATTTTCAGGTACGTAGGTTGGAAATACCACCTTATATAATGGAGGGTTATGTTTCTGATCAGAAACAAAGTGAAAAAAAACATCTGGCGAATACCCTTTATCATAAGCGTCCCTTCACATATTTTGTGTTATTTAGTGTACTCCTGGAAATTTGTAGTAGTCCAGTGCTATTGCCATGACCCTCCATGGTGACAAGTAATCTACTGTAGAAAGTGTAGCCATACTTGCACTACAACATCCTACTGCCTTGTCTAAATCTGCTTCTTATGATACTGGTCAAAGGAAAACAAACGTGCATAATTCATTCCAAGTGTGCTTTCAGTTTGTTTTGCTGGTTTCATGCACATTTCCTTCGGCAACAACCACAATTTATTATTTGGCAATGCAGACAAGCTATTTGCAAATCCCAGGATTCCCCAATTGCTTGCCCCCTTGACTCTTTGTCCAAAGAAGGTGGTAAGCCATTTGGAAACGGGAAGGGATGCCAATGGGCCCTACTCTTCTGAGAATTAAAAAAACAAACCAAAAAAAACTTTTTTTAAAGTGCAGTCAGCAGTCCCACGGACCACTGCCTGCTCTTGAAAATGAAATAGGTTATACACACACTCTTCTTCAGAACAGTGCTAGGTATTACTTTGAAGCATGGATTCACCATGTTTAAATCACTGATCTATTACCAACATGCAGGGCATTAGGTAGATACAAAAAAGTCGGATCAGGGGGTATCTAAAGAAGCGTGTTCTCTTTAATAAGGGTATCGCTTACGGCTTATGGTGTTTCAATTAACTGGCATTTTTGTGCAAGATTAATAAAAACATGTAAATAAACAGGAAATATACTGCAGGTATAGATTACCTTAACTATTTTTACATGAATTGTTCAGAAATCGAACAGTGTAATTTGCCAGTTTAGCGAAGGACACGAACATAGAGCCTGATAGTAATTAAAAAGGGATGTTACAATGTGTCTCTAACAGGCTTGAGAACAGGAACAACCCACTCCAGTCAAAATCTATGTCGATACATAGATCTGAGGTTTAGCAATTAACCCTCTGTCCACCCTGCCCAAACGCACCCAAGCAAGCAATGCTATATTAAACTTGCCAATAAGATTTCATCCCAGGCTAGGCCGAATTGGCCTACAGGGCAATCAGGCAGTGCTTGATGGGCCGGTCCGGCATATCAGTGTGTGGGCTGTTTTTTTTTTTTTTTAGCACTTTGTGGACTTGTTTTATGGCCTTGTGGGCTGGTTTTACTATCGATTTCCCCGATGTTACCACAAGTAAAGCCAGCAGTAAACACAAATGAGTGCAGGCTCCCAGACCTTGGAAGATCCCCATAGTGCGCAGTCTTTACAAGATGAAAACTGACCTGACTTGCAAGCGTGCGCCAGTCTCTTAGCTATCGGATTCGCTAATGGGGGCCACTTTTATTTCAGTGCCCAGGACGATTTTTTGTCCAAGTGCGACCCTGAGAGCAGGCTATTTTTAACCCTACTTCTCCTATATTTCATACCAGAAATAATTCAGAGTAGCGTTTTCAGTCTGTGTAACTGGTTTTTACTTTCAGGTAAAAGGCACGTTGCTAAACATAAAAACATCCAACTTGCAGCAAAACCATTTTAAACTGAGAGGAGTTTTCAGCAAACATGCCAAAGAGACAGTGCGCGCGAAGGCACGGCAGACTTGTCGTGTGTCCCCACACGCTGAAGTGTGCTTGCAGGACTGAGGACTCGTTCGCTATGTGCTGGTTTGACTGTGCGATAGCATCAAACCGTAATGACAGGCATACTAATGGGCTTGCTGTTACTCTGACCACTCAAGAATGCAGCCCCTCCTCTGCCCCCATGGGGGCATATTCTGCGTACGTGTGCTCTTGGCTCAGTATACGAGTATGAATGCGGAGGTTCTCGAAAAATATGGCCTCTTTACGAATTCCTTTCTGTGGAGGCGTAGGCATTCTGCCTTGCCATCAGGCGGAAAGCGAGCTGGAGTCTCGGCGATCTGATAAAGGTAAAGGTCTCGCCCTCGAAGGCAGAGCCCCGCCCCAGGCGGCAGTCCGAGCAAGGATCAGATATCTGCTTCCAAAGACAAAACAAGCACCTACGGGCACACGGACAGGGGACGGACAGCGGGAGGGGGTGCGGACAGGGGGGGGGGGGCGCAGGAACAGCACACGTACGAGTATGAATGCGGAGGTTCTCAAAAAATACGGCCTCTACGAATTCCTTTCTGTGGAGGCATAGGCATTCTGCCTTGCCATCAGGCAGAAAGCGAGCTGGAGTCTCGGCGATCTGATAAAGGTAAAAGTCTCGCCCTCGAAGGCAGAGCCCCGCCCCAGGCGGCAGTCAGAGCAAGGATCAGATATCTGCTTCCAAAGACAAAACAAGCACCTACGGGCACACGGACAGCGGGAGGGGGGACGGACAGCGGGAGGGGGGGGCGGACACGGACAGGGGGGGGGGGAGGACGGGCACTCACCTGGACTTCTTCCGGCGGCCGTGGTCGGCATGGAATGACAAAAACAAACACAAAATGAAAAAAAAAACGAAACTCCACCCACCGCCCGATGACGATGCAAAAAGGGTGGAGAGGGAAAAAATCGCGGGAACGCACCCGAATCTGGTCCAGCCTTGACGGACAGATCCGGCTTCCAATGGCTAGCCTCCATTTATGGAGCTAGCCAATGGAAGCAGAGGCGGGACTAAGCAGTACACTCTAGGGACATAAGATTTCTCCTGGGCGGAGCTAGGAGCTCCGGCCCCAGGCGAAACCTAAAAATGGCTGGAAGAGCAATTTGTTATATGGATTATAAATCTGGGGGGTAGCGATGAGAATGAGGCAATATGGTGGGGAGTGTAAAATATCAGGATAACTATGACGGAGGAACAAAATCAGGTTGCCCATGCCATAGAATTTATTGTGATCGTGCAAGGTAGACCAATGGGTTAAAAAAAGATCAAAATGATGACAACTAATTAAATGTCAATGATAGAGGTGTAACTAACCAGTAGGGCTTGTCTTCTTAAGCTGAACATAAGTTTTAAAATGTAAGCCATTGGAACATGGATACAATTGGAAATGTAATACAGGATCACAACATACACTTACAATGTTGATTCCTCTGAAACAGTGTGTAGTGCTGGGAGGCTTAGTATAGCCATACTGCGTTCTAGGATATATTTTCACCTGTAGGATTTTGAGTAAACTTTTAGTCTGTGAGAGGGTTGCAGTTTAGAGATGTAGAAGGCCTTCACACCATTGCCATCCTCGTTTGAAAGCCTTTATGTCCCTCACCCTTGCAAATGTGGCTGATAGCTGACAGCACTGATATATCATCCCCATTTATATGTTCGTCCTCCTGAACTATTGAGCTAAAAAGTGGGATTGGCTACAAGGTAGCGAAAATAATGTTTTTGCTTTCTCCACAATGTGGAGTAGAGCAAATAAAGGCCACGGTCCATTCATTGTTCTTTCGGTCTGTCAGGAAATTGACAGGCAACACTATAGAAGAATTTGTGTGAGATGGATGCCTGTGATGTTCCCTCATTGTAATAGGACACCGTCTCTGTGAACAGTATGTGTGATGGCATGTGTGGCTGTAGATACACATGCTCTGCATACTCTTGACATCTGGCGTGGGTCTGGAGTTGTGCAAATTGTCTTTCTTTGAAGAAGTCTTTCGAGTCACAAGACCAAGTGACTCCTTCTCTCCTGTGAAATTGCACATGGGCATCGACTCCTTGGTAAGATTGTTTTCTCTCTGCAATCTGGTTCGAACGTGTGTTCCTCTGCTCTGTGTTTCAACTCAGTTTGGTATGATTCTTCAGATTCTTTGTCTTGGACGTATTGTTCTCAGTTGTGCTTTTTCACTTCTGTGCTGCACTCGAATTTCGTCGGTTCGAACTTCGACCGACTGCCCTTCGAGGCACCGCCTATCTTGGGCCTACCTTCCTGCGTGTCACCGCCTCCACTAAAGATGCGTTTCTGAGGGAAAGTACACTGTGTAGATTTTGCCCACGTTGCCACACAAAATGCCCACACACCGGTCAATACCTTGTGTGAATCCTGTACCTTTTGCCCGACCATGAAGAAGTTGACTGCGACAGGCGTAAGTCGTTTCAGTCCACGAAAATCCTTTGTGATTGAAGTTTGGTTGGAAATGTCTTGAAGGAGCAGGGATGAAACTTCAGACCTATTCGGCAAAGAACATGCCCAGGAAAAGCCAACCACTGAAGAATAGGAGGCTTTCGCAATGAGAAAGCTCCAGCTCTGACATGGAGCTGGATATGTAGATGCACAGACTTCCATTCGGCCAGTGCTTGAGTACTGTGACCCCCAGCCCCTGCTTCTCCGTCCATGTCTGCCACACAATAATCCCTTTTCCCACTATCAGAGGTCGCCGGACCACCACTGTCTTCGGATCATATTCGAATCTGAAAAACAGTTTCAGACGCCGCCCTCTGGCTCAGCACCGAAAATTGATCCCTAGGTTTGAGCCTTCAGAATTAATCTCTTCGGACGGAGTACATGCTTTGGGATCGACACAACCTTTGGTATCGACCCGGCAACCTACCCCATCTACCTCGGTGCTGAGCAAGCTACACAGTTTCATGTCTAAACTATCAGTAATGATATCCAGACCTTCATCGGCTTCCATCTCTTCTGTCGAACCCATTTTGGAAAAGAAGAACATTTTGTCAGAGAGCGTTTCAAATTCAAGAAGGAACTGCTCAAATTCTTGCCTCTCTGCCGCCAAAGAGGAAATTAACATTTGAGGAGGCACTATTCATTCTTCCCACAAAGGAGACAACAAATAAAGCCACCAGTCCTACTCACCATCCTCCTCCACCACCATTACCATCGTCTCCATCCCCACTTCTCTTGCCTCCACCACTGTCTCCAACCCATGACCCACTTGATAAATTACCTCAACGGTCACCACATTCAGACAATGGGGCTTTAGGAGGGCCCTAGGGCATCCTGCCCCAAGGATTTGTATGACACTGATCCCACTTCTCCCAACGATCCAGAATGATATCCAACTCTTCCCTCCTCTCCTGAAGATACCACTTCCTTTCTGCAAGTTATCGCTTGGGCAGCAACTTTTCTTAGTGTTGAGATGCATAAAGAACCCCTAGAGCAAGATTTTCTATTTCACACCACCCTCTTTGACTCCTAAGGACACATAGTATTTGCCTAGGCTTCCTGCCTTGATGAGACATGAAGACAACATTTTCCAAGAGCCAGTCAGTGCCAGGTCATCACCCCAAGCGTGGACAAAAAATACAAAGCGGCACCCTCTGACCCCCTCTTTATCCAGAGCCCAGTTGCACCAGACTCTATTGTTGCAACTACTGCTCGTAATTGGGCAGACAGTGAGGCTACTGGGGACACTCCACCTCCTGAGAAGGAAAGCAATTGTATGGATGCAGCTGGCAAGTGGGTTACAGCAGAAGCAGCCAATCATTGGCGTATTGCCAATTCACAAGCACCTGTAGTGCGCTATGATAGAGCCCATTGGGATGAAATGGAAGAACTTGCAGTATCTTCCTGAGGAATACCGCAAAAGAGGCCAACAGATTGTCAGAGAAGGGCACTCGGTTACCAGCAATTCCATCTGCTGCACCCTAGACGAAGTAGATACAGCGACTAGAGGTATTAATACTAGCGTGCTTCTTAGAAGACACTCATGGCTTAGATGTTGTGGATTTAAGTCATAGGTCCAGCAGGCAGTCTTAAATATGCCTTTTGATAAATATCAGGCAGCCTTAAATGTGCCTTTTGATAAAGATCAGGCAGTCTTAAATATGCCTTTTGATAAAGATCACCTTTTTTTGACTGCAGGTAGATACTACCTTTGAAAAAATGATAAAGGACACTGACACAGCTAGGGCCATGGGGGCGTTACAAACTGCCACTCCGATAGGCTGCTTTCGTCACTCGGGCTACAGAGGTGCATATAAATCCACCTCCACAAACAAATCCACTTACCCACAAAAACAAACCCAGTGCACCTACGGTAAGTGTTTTTTTAGAAGTTCCTTTAGAGGAGGGAGCAACAAAAGAAGGGGCGGGTGCCTCTGCACGCAAAGCAGCACCCAGTGCGAAGGAGTGATTACTCAATCGCCCCCCTCAAACACACAACACCTGTCGGGGGCAGGCTACAGTTCTACCCAGACTGGGAGTCCCATCACCACAGACAAGTGGGTACTACCCATCATTCAACATGGCTATTGTCTGGATCTCATTAGCACTCCGCCCAACATTCCTCCTCGTACTCACAGGAAACTTCGCAAACAAGAGGTCCAAGCCTTTCTTCTCAAGAGAGCCATAGAACCTATCTCTCTTCAACAGCAAGGCTCAGGGGTATATTCTCTATACTTTCTGATCCCAAAAAAGAACAAATCGCTAAGACCAATCATAGATCTCAGACCTCTAAACCACTACATCCTATCCGAACACTTCCACATGGTAACTCTACAGAATCTTATTTCACTTTTTAAACAGGGAGACTTTATGGCAACACTAGTCCTAAAGGACGCCTACTTTCACATACCAGTACACCCTGCTCACCGCAAATACCTCAATTTTGTTATAGCAGGCAAGCGCTTCCAATTGAAAGTACTTCCGTTCAGGGTGACTTCCGCTCCTTGGGTTTTTACCAAATGTTTGGCAGTAGTTGCAGCACATCTGCGAAGACTAAATATCCACGTATTTCCAACCTTGATGATTGGCTCATCAAGGCCATCTCTCACAAACAATGCCAAAAGCACATTCACTTGACAGTGGATCTACTTCACAAGCTAGGGTTTACTATGAATATCCCCAAGTCTCACCTTCAACCTCTACAAGTTCAACCTTACTTGGGAGCAGTCTTGAACACCCAGTTTGGATTAGCCTACCTCAGTCCCACTCGAATTTAGAACTTTCATGTAATTCTACTCCAGTTCCAACCAAGCAAGACACTCTCAGCAAGGGCTGACATACCTTTGGTAGGAATGATGGATTCTTGCATTGCCATAGTTCCCCAAGCAAGGTTACACATGCGCACTCTAGAGCAATGTCTTGCTCACCAGTGGTCTCACCCACAGGGTCACCTCGAAGATCTAGTGTTGATAGACTGCCAAACTTATTGTTCATTGCAATGGTGGAACAGCAACAATCTGTTAAAGGGGCAGCCTTTTCTGGACCCTGTTCCTCACTTCACTCTCACCACAGACGCATCAAACATGGGTTGGGGGTGCCCATTTACAAGACTTGACAGAACAAGGTCTTTGGGGTGCCAAACATCAGTCTGCACATCAACTACCTGGAGCTTCAGGCAGTATACCTAGCATTGGAAGCCTTTCTTCCTTGCCTGTTACACAAGATTGTCCTCGTCCGGACGGACAATATGACAGGCATGTATTATCTACAAAAACGGGGATGGGGGGGGGCAGTCTTTACAGCTATCATACCTCTCTCAGACCATATGGAACTGGGCTCTCCACCACAGCATTCACCTGTTGGCAGAATATCTGCCGGTGACAGACTATGATTTTTCAGACTTCGTCAGCAGGATGCAGCAAAAGACCCACGCTAGAAACTCCACCCAGAAGTCCTCCATCCCTAATTTTAAAGGTGGGGGGTTTCTCAGATCAACCTTTTTGCCACAGCAGAAAACAGAAACAGTCCAAACTTTACCTCCAGGCACCCAGTATTCAAGGGCAACGCACTAAGGATGAGTTGGTCAGGGATATTAGCCCATGCTCTTCCATCTGTCCCTCTCCCTCCATTTCTGGTTCAGAAACGCAGGCAAACCTCTTTTACCATGATCCTTGTAGCTCCCACTTGAGCGTGTCAGCCCTGGTTCACAACATTTCTGGATCTCTCAATATTTCCACATGAGAAGCACCCCAACAGGCCGGACCTTCTCACTTAGAATCAAGGACAAATCAGACACCTAGACCCCAAAATGCTCAACCTAGCAATTTGCCTACTGCAGTCATAGTTTGGCTACCCTAACTTAACAAAAAAAATGTATGGACATTCTCAAAGAAGTACTCAGACCAAGAACTATAGTGTTATGCTGCAAAATGGAAATGTTTTGTTTGTTAATGTCAGTCCAAACAAATTGATCCACTAAAAGCCACAGTGCAAGACATTATCTACTACCTACTTGATTTGCAAAAGACCAATTTAGCCTACACTTCCATACTGTTCAATCTCGCTGCAGCGGCTGCCTATCTAAATAATAGACAATCTCTCATTATTAAAAATTCCAGTCATCAAGATGTTCTTGGAAGGACTCAACTGTGTTATTCTGCCTCTGGTTCCTCCAGCATCCTCTTGAAACCTTAACGTTGTGGGGGGTGTGTGTGTGTGTGTGTGTGTTTGTTAGTGTTAGTGTTAGTGTTAGAAGGTTTATTACAAACATGGGTCTTCCTGTCAGACTTTTTCCTTAACCGTATAAGGGACAGTCCAGCACTATCGAAGCTGGGAGTACTGGTGTTGACCCTCGGTAGATGTGGACATGCAGCCATGATCTAGCTGAAAAGAAGTGGCTTAGGGGTTGAGGCTAGGTACAGTAGGGCAAAGTTATCATAGTTACAATAACGATGTGAATGTTCAGTCAGAAATTAGAGTTTTTGTACATAGCACTTTAATCAAGTCTCAAAATGTCTAACTAAATGTACAGTATAAATGGCGATTAAATGCCTTCAAATGACACAAAACATAATACATCATAAGAATGTTACTGCAACACTGTACAGCAATATAAGAAGGCAACACCTATAAATGGTATATGTTGTTTGTATTCAATAATTGATCACAAATACTTTTAAAACAAGAACATGAAAGATGATACTACTGAGTAGTATAGGGCAGTGACTGTGAAGTTCATGTCAATGACATGGCTAAAAAGAAGAAATGAATCTGCAATTTATTGTTTTTTATTCACCTTTGGGTAATAAGATCTACATGTCCATGGGGCAGGTTGCTTCATAAATCTATTTGTCCTGTAACAAAATCCACTTGTCCCGTTTGTGCCATGTATTGCGGCGACACATTATGGCAGCAATCTCATTATATAAGAGCTCTGATATAGCCTCTCCGATTATGCCTGGGCTCATACCATGGTAGGGTTTGAATACCAGCAATTCCCTAATGTTGCCACGTTTCCGCAGATCTACATACTGAGGCTGAAGGTAGTGGTAAGCAATAGTTCGACTTGGAATGCCCTTTTGAGACTGTACAGACCTACTAACTTGCATGTTTTAATGATTTTCACCAACTCTTCTCTAATCTTTTCCCATACTGAGAAAGTTTTGAAATTTACTCCTGACAATGGCAGATGTAAAACATCTTCCAGAGTTGGGGAAAAAGTGGTTGGAGGGAAAGTGAACTTGCATACACTCAGATATTCGCATGAGCAAATCTACACATTCATATTTGCTCATGCTAAAATGCAGTTAACATATATTTTTTATGAGTACTATTTCTTGGCCTATTTATGTGAATTCTTGTGAATTCACGAAAGCCATATATATTTACTTAATGTAAGGACATATACAAGGGGTGCACCTTTGAGACTCTCTTTATTAATTGGGCCCCTAAGTAGGTCTCGCCTTAACCATGACCTTTTGCGTTTAATAAAATTCTGTCTCTCTCTCTATCGGCTAGCTTCACTCTGAGTGACCGTATTCTGCTCTTTCACAAGGAGTATATCGGCATACAAAGTAGTTTTCCTCCGTGCCAGGAACTACTGTGGCAATATGTGCTTGAGACCAAAAACAATTGTAGTTTTTGCAAATGTGTTTTATAATGGTGAGAGCCCGGCAGCTCCCACACCAATAAGGTTTTACAAAGACCATGGCAAAACAATTCACACATTGACAAAACCTAAATGCTGACCACCATTTTCAGAGCTAATGGCTTTGCTAATGCTTGTTTGTTTGTTTCCCGTAATCTTATTGAAACCAGTTACACTGATTTTCCATTATGAATAAGTTTGGGAAATACTAGCATACATCAACACATTTTACTAAATGATGCTTCAAAGAATTGGTACCTACAACTTTACAGTAGTTTAGTGAAATGTTTTTATCCCTTTGTGAACAGTTAATTTTGAAAGCAAATCGTCAACCTTGGTTTCAAGCTACTGCATATATTTGCATCTAATCAGAGAGTATTCTGGGAGCATTATACATAGCCTCATATTGCTAAACCTTGAAAATGTGTGTACACATTTTTATACTGAAATCACTGTCAGTAGCTCAGTCCACGCTTACAATATGAGTGCTCACCCTAATAATAAAGGATTTGCAATAATGAACCATAAACACAAGTTTATTCAGCATTAACACATGGATAGAAATATTACATTAACTGCAGGCATAGCACTTCCTTGATCCATAATGTGGTACTGTACACCGTCAGCCAAAGGGGTTGTGCTGTAAGGGGATGGGCCTATTTGTCCCAAGGACAAAATGCACATGAAAACATGTTGCCCTTGACCCCAAACAATATGTCCTGGGCATCAGGCTATAGGAAATCCACATCCCTGATGCACACACCTTAAATGAAAAATAAATGCAAGTTAAACCAATCAAAGGGAAATATACTCTTTTATCTTATGAAACCTCAGTTGGCTAATGTGATTGCTGCAGATGTCTTTGTGTGTGACCAGAGAGTCACAGAATTAAATCTTGATTGGTGCAGTGAGGAAAAGTGACTTGCTTATAGAGCTACAAGGTCCCAATTTGTGACCGAAAACACTGTGAATGTCATTATTTTTAAAATTGTATCACACTATTTATTTATTTTATATATTTTTTGAGTTTGTAAGGCGCTCAGCTACCCAAAAAGGGTTTCCCGGTGCCAGGACGGACATAGGCAGCATGCGGATCCTTCATTTGACATTACCGATCAAACAACCAGGTTTTGAGGTTTTTACGAAAACAAATGTAATTAGTTTCTTTATGGATGAAAGTGGGAAGAGTATTCCAGATGGAGGGACCCAGATAGGAAAAAGATCTCCCTCCCATTCTGGAGAGTTAACCTTGTGCAAAAAAAAGTTGCCCAAGGTTTCAGACCTTAAATGGGGAGAAGGCACATAAGGGCGTACTAGTGCTTGGAGATATTGGGGAGCTGTGCCTGCTTTTATCCTGAACATGTAGCTCAGGGCTTTGAACTCAATACGGTTCTCCACCCTGAGCCAATGTAGGTCACATAGATATCCTGAAATGCTAGAAGTCTTTGGAATTCTGCAAAGCAGCCTGGCAGCGGAATTCTGGATTAGCTGCAGTCTAAGGACCACAGCTTTGTTTGACCCTAGATAGAGAATATTGCCGTAGTCAAGTCGCGATGTGATGAGAGCGTGAACTACGATCTTTTGGGTGGAGACGGACAACATCCATAGGATTTTCTTGAGCAATTTCAGAATGGTGAAGCATAGTGCAGTTACCTTGACGGTTTGCTGGTGCATGGACTGTGTGTCTTCCACAATGGTGCCCAGGTTCCGAACATGGCTGGTCGGTTTAGGGAGACTACCCTTTTGAGTAGGCCAATGGGAGAGCTTCCAAAGGTCTTTCTGTTTACCCAAGATGAGAACCTCGGTCTTTTCACAATTTAATTTTAGCTGATGTTTGGTCATCCAGTTGGAAATGTTGATGAGACCTTGTTTAAGCTGGGAAGGTGCCAAGGGGTTAGAATTAGGGAGAGAAAAAGATAATTTGGGAATCGTCCGCATAGGTAAATAGTTAGTCCATCTTGATCTGCTATATCTGCTAAAGGTCTGACGTAAAGGTTAGATAGCAGTGGACTGAGGATCGAGCCCTGAGGTACTCTGTGTGGTGAAGTATAGGTTTTGGAGCAGGCCGTGGTTGACATGATTTGAAAAGTACGATTTTCCAGAAAGGAAATGATCCACTCTAGTGCCGAGCCGCATATGCTCGAGTTTTTAAGCGTGTGTATTAGCAGTTTGTGCGAGATGGTATCAAAGGCCACACTAAGGTCTAATAGAATAAGTGCGACTGTCTGACCTTCATCTAGAAGTTGACGGAGCTTTTCTGTGTCTCCTATTAATGCTGTCTGGGTGGAATAACTGGCCCGAAAGCCGGATTGAGAGGGATGGAGAGAGTTAATATTTTCAGTGAATTGTGTTAGTAGTGAGTGGACATGTCTTTCCAAAATTTTTGAAAAAACTGGTAAGAGGGAAATAGGTATTTAGTTGGCAAGAACATCTGGATCAAACATCGTTTTTCCCAGGAGGGGGTTCACCATTGCGTGTTTCCAAGGAGCAGGTACAGTGGATTGTAAGAGTGAGGCATTTAGAGTATTAAGAATCACCTGCAGATGAGGGTCATCAAGTTGTTTCAAGATGGTAATATGGAGGGGATCATTAAGTGAACCTGATTTTAATTTTTTCAAGAATAATTTTGAGTTTGTCCATATTAATGGGAGGCCAACAATCTAAAGTGTCCATAGGAGCAGAGGGATTTACTGTGCCCTCTTGATTAGTGGAAATGGTGTTGTCAGAGCTGGAACTAGTTATTTCCAGAATTATATTTTCAATTTTCCCTCTGAAAAATTGAGCGAGGTTGTCGCACTGTTGCTCGTTTAATGGTCGAGGGGTTGCGACTGTTTGAGATTCCGCCAGTTATTTAACCACACTGAACAGTATTTTTGAGTGGTTGGTGGCTTCTGTGATGGTTTTAGAAACATAAATGGTTTTTGCTTTTATACAGGAGGTGTGATAATTATTTCTGGCCTTGGTGTATTTCATTTTTTGCTCAGATGAATAATTTTTACGCCGTTTCCTCTCAAGTGTTTTGCATTTGGATTTTTCAATTTTGAGGGAGTGATTGAACCATGGGGCTTGGGGGCAATGGTTATTGAGTTTTTTATGAGATGTAGGAAGACATGAGTCTACGGCTTTGGAAAGCCAAGTTTGCGTGATTTCAGCAGCAATCTCCACTTTAAGATCATCTGCGGGATTGTCACCGCAGAGAGCTTTGTTTAAGGCAGAAAGGTCAAGTTTTTTCCAATTCCTTCAGAGTTATCCGAGAGGAGAAAGGAAGAATGGTAGGGGCGGCTAATCTGAGACTAAATTTAGATAGAAAATGGTCTGACCAACAAATAGGAGTGGCCGGATAGCATACTATCTCAGAAAGACTGGAAAAAATAGGATCTAGCAGATGTCCTGCTTTGTGTGTGGGGCCAAAGTTAAGAAGCTTGATGTTAAGGGCTGCAATGTCATCTATAAGGTTATTGCAGATTTTATTGGAAGAATCCTCTAGGTGTAGATTGAGGTCTCCTATGAGAGAAGTTCTTAGAGCTTAAATGAAGCAGGGTGATATAGTTGGCAAAGGTAGTGGGCCCACAGTGTCGGGTTACCCGAGGGACGGTAAACGAGCATACCCGATAGAGTAAAATTGGGGTTCAAAGTTAATTTGAAAGAGGCAGCTTCGCAATCGGGGATGTCCAAAGGGTCAAATCTGCATTGCAGGTAATTTTTTTAAATATTGGCTTTACCACTTCCTGTTTTCATTGCTCTGTCTCTTCGCAGGATGGAATAATTGGTTGGAAGAGCTGTGGCTATGTCAGGACCAGCACTGTCATGCAGCCATGTTTCAGTCAGAAAGAGAGCGTCTGGCTGTTCTTCCCAAATAAGGTTAAAGATGTCAAGTTTATGTTTGGGAAGTGAGCGACAATTTAAACTTAAAAACTGAAAGTTGTCAGAGTCAGAAGGTATATGAGGGGTATACGAAGTGCAATTTTTAGTAATGGAGGGGTATGGCTGAAAATTCAAGAGCGAGAAGTTGCAATTTAGGCATGTTGCGTTACCTGTGTGTTTTACTGCGAGAGTTTGGCATCCTTTTAAGATTGGGGTCGAAGTGCCAGTAATTGTTCAGATGAAAGCACAGGTGTATACGAGGTAGTTAGGGCCGGGGTCCTGGCCACTGGTCTCGACCGGGCTCGGACGGGCGCAGACGGGCTAGTCTTTGGCTCGTCTTCGGCGCGACATTGGTGCGACCGCTGCGTGCGTCCACTGCGCGGGTTGCCTGACATGAGATTTAAGTAGAGGATGGGCTCTAAGTCAGGTGACCGTCGGAATTTTTTAGTTCCCAGGGAGGACAGAAACCACCCTACACCCTCCACATCAATCAAGCCTAGCGCTTGCGGTGGACCAGGGTGTTTGTTTCAAGACAGTAACGCTGCCAGTAACTTTACACACTTTAAAAGTGAAAGCAGGGGAATTAAAAAGCACAACAGAAAACAAGTTGCAGGTCCACTTACAGGTTGCGCTGCAGATTTAATAGTGCACGCGTCCACTGCGTAGGTTGCCTGACATGAGATTTAAGTAGAGGACGGACTCTAGGACAAGTGACCGTCGGAGCTCTGCCTCTACTTGCTGGCCCAATAGCGTAGTTCCCATGGAGGACAGAAACCGCTCACATATATATCACCTATCAAAAAGAATTAATGTTTGCCACCATGACGCTGAGTGATGCCATTAATTAAAAGCTACATTGGCTCCAAAGCAGCCTTTATATTTGGTGGTTAACCATCGACCACATTTGCATTTCTTTCAGGTGGCGGGCACCCTGGAAGAATACTTGTTTCTTCTTTAGTTCTCCGCTGTTTATTTCACAGCACAGGAGCCACCCACTCTCTGTGAGTGGTCACTGGATCCCAGTTATGGCAGTCTTACTATGAAAAGAGCATGGGGTAAATTTTTCTTGCTAGCATTAGGGCCCAGGTCACCATTGTTGCACATGTTACAGGGCCCAAGCAACAGGGATGGGAAGAGGGGGTACATGTGCTTTTATGTATCATTGGTGGTGCAGTTGCATTAAAGGCTCAGGGCATACTTGCTGTGCCAGTCTTTCTTCGAGCCTTGGAGTAACTACCCAAGGATGTAGTAAAAGGAAGCAGAGGCGACACCTTGATTTGAGCATCAAAGAGACATTTTTTACACAACGCAGCAGAAAGCCTCCTGTGGGCATTAGGCCCATAAGTAATGGCATGGCTGAGTGGGCAGAGTAGACAGCCTGCTTTGCAGAGCTGTAGGTATCATTGGTGCTGCACTAAAGGCTCAGGGCACACTTGCTGTGTCAGTGTTTCTTCGAGCCTTGGAGTAACGGCCCAAGGATGTAGTAAAATGAAGCAGAGGAGACACCTTGGTTTGGGTATCAGAGAGACGAGAGGGATGATGTGAGATGGGGGGGGGGGAGGGAGGTGTGAGATCGTGTCCCATGTTAACAAAGGTCTGAGGCGGCAGTAATGCTGCAGACATCATTAGTGAAACCAGTGCAGTGACACTTTTGCCCAGGGGCTCACTGCATCCACAATTATGAATGTTTTATGATAAAAAAAATGAGAATGGGTGCTCATTTTCATTGCTAGCATTAGGGCAGATGGAGCCCTTGGTGCACAAAAGGGGGCAGCATGCAGTAGCTCATTTTTTTTCAGAAAGACCAAGCGTGTTTTGAGATTGAAGTGATGGTCAGACATGGTCAAGAAGGAGTGAAATAAGAGCGCTAGCCTGCTTCTCAGGGCTACAGCCATCATTAGTGTAGCAGGTGGAGTGCATTGGGGCCCAAAGCACCGCAATTATGTTCAGTGGCGTTTTCACAACTTCAAAACATTTTCCTTAGGGGGGCTCAGAGCAACAAAGTTTGAAGACTTCACCCTAGATGTATAAAGAGCACTCATGTTCTACATAGAACTAAAAACTTTCAGGACAACAAAGCAACTCTTTGTAGCCTTTTCCCCACCTCATAAAAGCAATCCATTATTCAAATTGGGCATAGGCAGATGGATAATCAAATGTATTCAAACTTGCTACATTAAGGCCAAAAGACCTTTATCTGTTACTCCCAGGGCACATTCCACTCATACAAATGGAGCCAGTAGGGCCTTTCTCAGAAATATTCCCATAGCTGTCATTTGTAAGAAAGTTATATGGTCTACACCACACACATTTACCAAACACTACTGTGTGGATGTATTAGCTAGCCAACAAGCCAGTTTAGGTCGAGCAGTGCTACATACCCTTTTTCAAACTACTGCAACTCTCACAGGCTAGCCACTGCTTCTTAGGAGGGACTGCTTAACCGTCTGTGCAGAGCATGTGTCTACCGCCACACATGCCATTGAACGGATTAGGTTACCCTGTACGCCTCTGCTCGTGGCATGTAGTGCTGTAGATTCACATGCACCCACCCTCCTCCCCGAACGCCTGTGGCCGCTGTAGTTACTTTATATATTTTTGTGATATACTTACATTTAGAATGGACATAGCTTTTCTTACACATATCTTTCTCACCTGTCTGCTGGAAAGTAATCTAACAAAGGAGTCAATGCCCTTGGGCAATATCAGAGAGAGGGGGAGTAACTCAGTCTTGTAACTTGAAAGACCTCTTTGAAGAAAAACAACTTGCACAACTCTGGACCTTGCTCTAGATGGCAAAAGTATGACAAGTATGTGCATCTACATCACCACATGCCACGAACAGATGCTTACAGGGTAACCTAATCCTTTTGCTACAGAGTGAGGTTCCCTCACTTCATATTTCCTGGAAACGTCCGTACCACACTCTGTTCAAACTTAAATGATTATGTCAGAGGCCAACGCAAATGGGGGAACAAATTATGAGTCTTCTGTCATGACTTACTTTGGCTAGAGAGGATTGTGTTGCAGACTCTTTGTCGCACCTTGGTTCTTGAGACACACAGAATAGGACACAAATCACAAATGTGTATGCAGTGGCAGGAAAGTAAAGGGTTCAAGGGGAGAGGAAGAGAGACAAATGTGAAGGGTGCACTGTCCAATTGGCTCTGTAAGGCTTCACTCATGACATTTGGAAAAGGAGTTGGAGCTTTTGAAGCAGAGAGGGAGGTTGGCACCGCTGATATGCAGACCTCTCTTTCCTCTAGGCAATCCCTGTATCGAAGACGTGCTGAACTGGTCAGGCCAGTTCGTGGAGTTGGCTCAACCCTGCAATCCCAAGAACCCTGCAATCCCAAAGATAGCTGTTGTCTGCTAAGAAGAGAGTTTACCTCTTTAATGAGTTGAAAGGGGTGTGGAAGTAAAAACATTACACAGATAGGAAAGAAACTAACTTTGTGAATCAAATAGAAAGCATATTTTCGGAGATCAATGAGTAATCTGTTACTACAGTCTAATTTGCCCACAGCAAGTGATTCTGTGATGGATTTCGCTGTATTAATATTGAGATGTGAAAAAATCCTTCTCATGATGAGGAGTTGATTGTCTGTGGAAAGAAAGAGACCATATGTGGTGATATCGGTAGACACAGCTTTTGTGGTGTTGGCGCATGTTGTGGGGAGTGGAAATGGGAAAAAGTGGAGTTAGAATAGAGGGATTGGATGTGGCAGACCGAGAAAAGAAATCTGTTTTGAAAGAGTGTAGTGTATGTAAGGCCATATTTTCCTTAGTATGCTGAGAGTCAGTATAAATGCAAAAGCAATTATGGTCATTGTCAATTAAATGAAAGGAGTTGATTTGGGAATCCTTAGTGTAAAGAAACTGTGAAGGATAAAATAGTACCAGGTGAGGTATAAAGCAAGACAAGCATTTGCAATGCAATAGGTCTCGCATTTACAAGAGTTTGAGTTATTGACATTGTAAATGACAATGCCAATAAAAAGCCTAAATAGCCAAAAGTACCATGCTGCGCTTTTCCCGTTAATGGCGGCCTCGCCCCTAGACCTGGCTCATCTAAAGAAAAGAGCGCAGCCGCCATTAAAGTGAAAGCGGGGTATGGGACCCTCATACAAGAAAAAGCATATTTTTGTCAAATTGACACACAAATGCTTTTTTGGGGGTAAAAGTGCCCCATGCCGCTGTTTCACTTTATAGCAGCCACGCACCTTTCTTTAGACGAGCCGGGTCTAAAGAAAGGGGTGTGGCTGACATTAAAGTAAAAGCGCCATATGGGGCGCTTGCAAACAGAAAATATGAACAAATAGTAAAAAAGAAAAACATGCGTCCATGTTCAGCCCGCAAACAGGCTAAAGGCACAGCCGCCACTATATCAGCGTGGCGTGCCATGCTATGAATTAAAAAAAAGTGTTGGGGGAGAGCGTTTCAGGAGGCAGGAGAAAACCATTTAACCAAATTGTGCTGGGAGACTGTAATTAAAGCCTACCAAGTAACAACACATGTAACAGGGGCTGCCCTAATGAAAGGTTACAAAATGAGACCAGGTGATACTAAGAAAGGACTACTTAGCTTAATGACCAATGAAAAGCCACAGTTTACAAAGAATAATGACACAAGCCAATGAAAAATTTAGGCGGAGGGTGGGCGGAGCTTCAAGTCCATAGCTAAAAACAGCATGCCTCACAGAGCAGCACATGACCTGACCAGACACAACCTAAATACCAGATAACCCAGGGCAGACCCGCCCCTTGGGGTTCAAACTTCAAGTGGGTTGTCTGTAAACAAACCGTGGGGCTAAGAGACCAATGTACTAGGTATAATAAAAACTATTCACAGCGGGCTGGTAATTAGACAAAAGTGTTTACCAAATTAAATACTACAAAAACAGATGACCAGTCCAGAAAATAAATATGAAGTATTGGCGATTCTGCTAGGGAGAAGAGATCAGGTAGCGAGGAAGAAGGACCATCTCAGCTGAGTAAAAAGTCCAAAAGCCAGACTAGAAGAGATCCATTAGTTGCCAACCAAGCTAGTAATTAATGAGCATGATTGAATAATAGCTCATTGAGACTATTGGATAACAAACGTAGCAATGGTATAACCACAGCTAACTTGGAGCATTTGGGGAGCTGCCTCACAACAGGTATCTGTTGAATATGTGAGTGAGAGGAAAGAATGCAGGTGGGATGTGCGAGGAGTTTGAGGGTGCATGACCGGAGGGGGTGTACAGGGAGGGCAGGCACCCATTAGTACAGGAAGATATAATGGTGAAGGTAGCAACAGAGGCTGAATGGGTTTTTAGCTGAGGAGATGGTTATTTAACTTCTTGTCTCCTTCCATACAGTCATTCGAGAGCCCTGCGCTCCAATACCAAACAGCTATTAGTCACTCCCAGATTCAAAAAAGCCCGATCTGGAGGTAAAACTTTTCAAGTTGGTGCAACCAATTACTGGAATTGACTTCTGCTTTCCCTTCGTCTAACTCAGTCAGAACTTGAATTCCGCAGATCCCTCAAAACTTTTCTGTTCTGTTAGTATCCTGTCTCCACAGCTATCTGATCATTAGCGCCGGGACACCCCGTTGGGGTAGCTGCGCGCTTTATAAACGACACAAATACAAATAAATACAATGGTTATGACGAGAGACATAGAACTGAGAGAAAAGTAGCAATGTGGACTTGGTATTGAGAATTTGAGAGTTGTCCTTTATGGATCACTGACAAAATATCGACCAAGAAAATATTGACCTACAGGAATATCGATGCAGAAATATCGAAGGCAAGAATATCGACATCCTATCTACAACATGGTAAGTACAAAAATATCGGGAAAAAATATAGATGTTAAAAATATCGATGATAAAAATATCGGGTTTTTTTCTATAAAAATATAATTGTAAAATAAAGTAAATAACACTAATAAATAAAATACATAGTTAAAAATATCTAATAATGTTTAAAATTAATAAATAATACATATATAATAATAATACATTAAACAATATACAGAAAATATATCATATATATATATATACATACTTAACAATAAGTTGTAATACTTTTTTTAAATAATTTATAAATTAATAAATATAAATTACAAATACATTTACAAACATAAAACATAAGTAAATAAAGAATTATGTTTAATAAATTAAACAAATTAAATATACTTTTATTATTTTTAAAATTAATTATATACTACATTATCTAAATTTATACATAAAAATTAATAGCTAAATAAATAAAAATATTTTTCAAAATCCATAATAAAACATTTTTTTTTATAAAAATGTTGGATAGCATAGAACTTAAAATTACCATTACCACTCCACAGAGCGCAACAGTAGAGAAACCCTTCGATAGTGTAGGGGTAAAAATTACTGTTCCCACTCCTGAGAGGGCAACAGTAGGGAAAGCATTGGATCACATAGGGGTGAAAATTACTATTCCCACTCCAGAGTGCAACAGTAGGGAAAGCGTTGGTTAGCGTAGGGGTAAAAATTACTATTCCCACTGCAGAGAGTGCAACAGTAGGGAAAGCATTGGATCACATAGGGGTGAAAATTACTATTCCCACTCTAGAGAGTGTAACAGTAGGGAAAGCGTTGGTTAGCGTAGGGGTAAAAATTACTATTCCCACTCCAGAGAGTGCAACACTAGGGAAAGCGTTGGATCGCGTAGGGGTGAAAATTACTATTCCCACTCCAGAGAGTGCAACAGTAGGGAAAGCGTTGGATAGCGTAGGGGTAAAAATTACTATTCCCACTCCAGAGAGTGCAACAGTAGAGAAAGCGTTGGATAGCGTATGGGTAAAAATTACTATTCCCACTCCAGAGTGCAACAGTAGGGGAAAGCGTTGGATCACATAGGGGTGGAAATTACTATTCCCACTCCAGAGTGCAAATTAATAGCTAAATAAATAAAAATATTATTCAAAATCTATAATAAACCATTTTTTTTAATAAAAATGTTGGATAGCATAGAACTTAAAATTACCATTACCACTCCACAGAGCGCAACAGTAGAGAAACCATTGGATAGTGTAGGGGTAAAAATTACTGTTCCCACTCCAGAGAGGGCAACAGTAGGGAAAGCATTGGATCACATAGGGGTGAAAATTACTATTCCCACTCCAGAGTGCAACAGTAGGGAAAGCGTTGGTTAGCGTAGGGGTAAAAATTACTATTCCCACTGCAGAGAGTGCAACAGTAGGGAAAGCATTGGATCACATAGGGGTGAAAATTACTATTCCCACTCCAGAGAGTGTAACAGTAGGGAAAGCGTTGGTTAGCGTAGGGGTAAAAATTACTATTCCCACTCCAGAGAGTGCAACAGTAGGGAAAGCGTTGGATCGCGTAGGGGTGAAAATTACTATTCCCACTCCAGAGAGTGCAACAGTAGGGAAAGCGTTGGATAGCGTAGGGGTAAAAATTACTATTCCCACTCCAGAGAGTGCAACAGTAGAGAAAGCGTTGGATAGCGTATGGGTAAAAATTACTATTCCCACTCCAGAGTGCAACAGTAGGGAAAAGCGTTGGATAGCGTAGGGGTAAAAATTACTATTCCCACTCCAGAGAGTGCAACAGTAGGGAAAGCATTGGATAGCGTAGGGGTAAAAATTACTATTCCCAGTCCAGTGAGTGCAACAGTAGAGAAAGCGTTGGATAGCGTAGGGGTAAAAATTACTATTCCCACTCCAGAGAGTGCAACAGTAGGGAAAGCATTGGATCACATAGGGGTGAAAATTACTATTCCCACTCCAGAGTGCAACAGTAGGGAAAGCGTTGGTTAGCGTAGGGGTAAAAATTACTATTCCCACTCCAGAGAGTGCAACAGTAGGGAAAGCGTTGGATCGCGTAGGGGTGAAAATTACTATTCCCACTCCAGAGAGTGCAACAGTAGGGAAAGCGTTGGATAGCGTAGGGGTAAAAATTACTATTCCCACTCCAGAGAGTGCAACAGTAGAGAAAGCGTTGGATAGCGTATGGGTAAAAATTACTATTCCCACTCCAGAGTGCAACAGTAGGGAAAAGCGTTGGATAGCGTAGGGGTAAAAATTACTATTCCCACTCCAGAGAGTGCAACAGTAGGGAAAGCATTGGATAGCGTAGGGGTAAAAATTACTATTCCCAGTCCAGTGAGTGCAACAGTAGAGAAAGCGTTGGATAGCGTAGGGGTAAAAATTACTATTCCCACTCCAGAGAGTGCAACAGTAGGGAAAGCATTAGATCACATAGGGGTGAAAATTACTATTCCCACTCCAGAGAGTGCAACAGTAGGGAAAGCGTTGGTTAGCGTAGGGGTAAAAATTACTATTCCCACTCCAGAGTGCAACAGTAGGGAAAGCATTAGATCACATAGGGGTGAAAATTACTATTCCCACTCCAGAGAGTGCAACAGTAGGGAAAGCGTTGGATAGCGTAGGGGTAAAAATTACTATTCCCACTCCAGAGTGTAACAGTAGGGAAAGCTTTGGATAGCGTAGGGGTAAAAATTACTATTCCCACTCCAGAGAGTGCAACAGTAGGGAAAGCGTTGGATAGCGTAGGGGTAAAAATTACTATTCCCAGTCCAGAGAGTGCAACAGTAGAGAAAGCGTTGGATAGCGTAGGGGTAAAAATTACTATTCCCACTCCAGAGAGTGCAACAGTAGGGAAAGCATTGGATCACATAGGGGTGAAAATTACTATTCCCACTCCAGAGAGTGCAACAGTAGGGAAAGCGTTGGTTAGCGTAGGGGTAAAAATTACTATTCCCACTCCAGAGAGTGCAACAGTAGGGAAAGCACTGGATCACATAGGGGTGAAAATTACTATTCCCAGTCCAGAGAGTGCAACAGTAGGGAAAGCGTTGGTTAGCGTAGGGGTGAAAATTACTATTCCCACTCCAGAGAGTGCAACAGTAGGGAAAGCGTTGGATAGCAGAGGGGTAAAAATTACTATTCCCACTCCAGAGTGCAACAGTAGGGAAAAGCGTTGGATAGCGTAGGGATAAAAATTATTATTCCCACTCCAGAGAGTGCAACAGTAGGGAAAGCATTGGATAGCGTAGGGGTAAAAATTACTATTCCCAGTCCAGAGAGTGCAACAGTAGAGAAAGCGTTGGATAGCGTAGGGGTAAAAATTACTATTCCCACTCTAGAGAGTGCAACAGTAGGGAAAGCATTGGATCGCATAGGGGTGAAAATTACTATTCCCACTCCAGAGAGTGCAACAGTAGGGAAAGCGTTGGATAGCGTAGGGGTAAAAATTACTATTCCCACTCCAGAGTGCAACAGTAGGGAAAGCGTTGGATAGCGTAGGGGTAAAAATTACTATTCCCACTCCAGAGAGTGCAACAGTAGGGAAAGCGTTGGATAGCGTAGGGGTAAAAATTACTATTCCCAGTCCAGAGAGTGCAACAGTAGAGAAAGCGTTGGATAGCGTAGGGGTAAAAAATACTATTCCCACTCCAGAGAGTGCAACAGTAGGAAAAGCGTTGGATAGCGTAGGGGTAAAAAATACTATTCCCACTCCAGAGAGTGCAACAGTAAGGAAAGTGTTGGATAGCGTAAGGGTAAAAATTACTATTCCCACTCCAGAGAGTGCAACAGTAGGGAAAGCATTGTATAGTCTAGGGGTAAAACTTACTATTCCCACTCCAGAGAGTGCAACAGTAGGGAAAGTGTTGGATAGCGTAGGGGTAAAAATTACTATTCCCACTCCAGAGAGTGCAACAGTAGGGAAAGCATTGGATAGTGTAGAAGTTAAATATAACATACTTATAAATAATAGTTGTAAATAAAATAATTGAAAATTTAATTTTTAAATAACTCTGCATAATTTGCAAATACCCATTAATAATTACTAAAAACATAATTACAATTGAATAATTAACAATAAAATAACAATAAATACCAAGAAATATTAATTAATAAATATAAATTACCAAATAATTAACAATTAAAAATATCAATTAACAATTTAAAAAAATTACCAATTAAAAAAATTAATTACCAATTAAAAAATGTAATTGCCAATTACAAAACTTAATTACCAATTAAAAAAATTAATTGCCAAATAAAAAAATTAATTACCAATTACAAACCTTAATTACCAATTAAAATAATTAATTACCAATTAAAATAATTAATTACCAATTAATTATTTAGAAAAAAAATATTATCAATACCAATAAAAAATAAAAAATTACTTAATTACAAATAAATTACTTCCCACCCAATTCCCCTATAAACCCACAACCCGCTACAGAACTTAAACGCAAAAATTAATTACAATTAATTTACAATTACTAAAAATTAATAATTAATTTACTATAATTAAATTACTTCCCACCCTATTACCCTATAAACCGACAACCTGCTCCAGTACTAAAACATAAAATGAAATTTAAAATAACATTTTTAATATATAAAAAACCGTACACATAATTCAAAACAAATAAAATACTTAACAAAAAACAAATATCGATATTAGTAACATAGAAATTAGTGACATCGATATATTTGATATCGATATTACTAACTTCGATATTACTTACATCGATATACAAAAATCGATATTACTTACCTTAGGGTCGATATTCTGTCCAACGATATTCTTGACCTCGATATTCTTCACCTTCGATATTTTGAACTCGATATTACTGTAGGTCGATAATAGGGAATCGATATTTTGACTGTGCACCGTCCTTTATGAGTTCTGAGACCACAGTAAACAGGGTCAGTGCCTGTGGCATTAAAGAGGCAGCATCTCCTGCCAGTGGCTATCCCCACCTGACATTTACTAGAGTGGTCTGGTCTCCAGCAAAACTGCTTGAAGGCTGAGTCTTCCTTCCTTCTATGGCTTTAGCACCAATACTCTAAAAATGAGGCCAGCACCACAGTTCTGGAAATGCCAGGGCACAGTATATGAGATATTGCAGGCTGTCCCTGCTCCCCGAATAATCTCCCAACGCAAAGCCTACTACTCAATGACTCCCTGAAAGGCTGGCTTCTCCGCTGGCTATTGAGGTTCTGAAAAATCAAAGTAGACACAGTCAATATGCCCTTCCTTAGTGCAATTAGTAGGCGCCTTGCATCCTTTCCTAAATGGTCATCCTCCCCACAAATGCAAAAACAACAAGTTGATGGATGGAATGCTTGAAATAATCTCTGCCACTGGCACTTCAAAGAGGTTTATTGCATAATTAATTAAAATCATTACAATTTCCACATGTCAATATTATAATACAAAAATATATGCTACTAAAAAAGATTAAACTCTTCCTTTGTTAAAATGGTATAACACAGTTAAAACGGGTTTCTTCCAGGGGAAACTCCCACCATCTTTAAGAGGTCAGTGGCACTTGCTCCAGGCCGCATTCCAATTATTCGATGTTTGGCCACTATGCCACCCCAGTTTGGACCCAGCCATATACAAATCAGCCTTGACCCTGCTCGCCATAGGAACAGTCCAGACCAAACTGCTAGGCCAGGTCCCTCCTGAAGCAGAACGCAAGAAACATGGAACCAGGTTTGCCCTCGTTAGGGCTCTTCAGCCAGCTACTGATTGGTTCCAGTGGCACTGTGAGCCCAGTACCCACATCTGGGCATACCCTGAACACCAAGGGCGGCAAATGCAAATAGAACAAGGTGATGGCTGGAATGCTTTAATTATTCTCAGCCACTGGCAATCGCTCGGACCGCATCCCAATCCATTTTTGTGCCCACCATGCCACTTCAGCTTGGGCCCAGCCATTGCCAGTGGCTAAGATTAATTTAAGCATTCCATCAATCACCATGTGTGCTGTCGTCTGCAGCACACATAGAAAGAGGATAAAACGAGGTGAAATAAAGCTATTTCTCCTCTTTGTACCTCAGTTATTCCCACTATATTCTTTATGCTGAGACATCCCCGTTCATTGAAGGTAGACCTTAACCTTAATATAGCAATCCACTACAGCTAGTGTAATTCTTCGGTTTTCTTTCTCATGCCCATTATCACTTCTTACTGCTTAAGGGCAAATCCAACTTTTTATATGTTTTGCATGCCATCTTTTTCTTTTCACACTGGACACAATTCAATTGCGATGGACTTATTTCTCACTGAACCACTTTCTCTTTGGGCTCTCATAGGGCGAATCCTTCCACTGATCTTCACCTTTAGGTTGGGCTTCTAATATACAGTCTTGTCACCCTTACTTAAATGTACCAAATACTTTAGTCAGTGACTGTTCTGTTGAAATATATGTTATCTCATTGTCACACAGCATTGAAAAAGTCACCTCCGTGACGAAACACGTGTCGGCTGTTGATTCTCATCACCGAACATTGAATTGGAAAATGTGATTCCTCGTAACAATATGAAAACAAATGTACTATGTTGATGACAGTGTGTTTAGCAAAATATAATTCTTTCTCGTTGATCTGTATCTGTGAAAAGAATCAAAAAGATCTCTTTGTATACTAATTAAATGTCGTAAACAGACATCCTATGTATTTTGAATGAGTGTCTGGGGTATATCTCCTACAATGTTTAGACACAAAAGTTTCATGACTTTGTGTATTCACATCTGAGGTGCTAGGATAAGTTTTTACCCTGAGTGGCACCATTATCGAATCTACCTCTATATACTTTGTGTATTTATACTTCATACCCACCAAACAGCTAATTTTTGTGAGGTGCGACACTAAGTTCCACTACAACCCTTTGTTTGATGTATGTTTGAAAAACACAGTTGCTCTTTTCTCTGTGATACACTCTGTGTAGGGCAAGCAATGGGTTTGTACTCACGTTTCACTTTTGCAGAGCCCTAAAGTATATATCATGGCTTTTTCCTGACCTTTACGAACCACAAATGCCCGTGGCCAGGAGTTACAGGAGGAAGGGGCGGGTGGGGGAGTTGGTTCAGCTCTGTTACGTGTATTCCCACACTGTTGTAATTTGATGTGACTCACGTTGTTAACACGCTCTGTTGCTGACACAAATTATACTGGAATCTGGGTTCCAGGATTATTTACTCATACAGAATTCATTATGTAAAATGTGTTGGAGCTAATTGTATAGTAATGTATGGAAAAGCAAGAAAACAGAACTACCTCTTGTCTGAATCCATCAGGAGGTCGAGTCCGCCCTGGTGGCACTGTCCTACCAGGGTGGGGAGAGGTCACCGATGATGAAGCATGACACTAATATGTGTCTGAGCCCTCCTCTTCCATAGGAAGGGGCTTCTCTCCTGTTCTGACCATAGTCACGTCCCTAATTGGACTTTGACCCAAATAGGGATAATAGTCACTCTTCCTAGCGCAACCATACCTATTTGTGATTTAGTAGAAGTGAGAGTAGAGTAGAGTGAGAGTAGATGTCAGCTCAGATTTGTGAGCCAGTGACCTCCTGATGACACCTCTATCATTGCCCAAAACTTCTCTGGCTTCCCTCATTGCTGATTGGCAAGCTATCCAGCCCCTCACACTTATATTCTTGCTCATAGGAGACAATCAGCCAGCTGTTGAGAGCTCTCGTAGTCTACCTTCACAGACTTGTTTTCAGGCACTATGAGTTGGCCCTTGCATCATAGTCAGTGCTTTAAATGGAAAAAAATAAGTGCAGATACTCACCAAACTGATTTGTGGACTAGGGATGAGTTTGGGGGCGGGGCTATGGGCGATGCTAAGGGGCGCGTCCAAGAGCACATATTTAATTGTATCAAGATTTTCTTGGTGTGCAAATGTGCATAATGATACAGACCTACCATCTACACCCCCGATCAACTACGCTGCCTCCGGGGACCATGGTCCTTACCAGCCTCCACCTGCTCTCGCATTTCGTCTCTTGGTCTGTCTCTGGCTGCTCCCCTTGACATCCCCCCTCCCCAAGTCGCCCCCCTCCACTCTCCTAGAGACAATGCTCTCCCTGCTACCTCCAAAACCCTCTCAGCATTTTACCTTAATACCCGGTCTGCAGTAGCCCATGCGCACGAACTCTCGGTACTGCTAGACCTTCATGCCCCAGATCTCCTTTTCTTAACGGAAACCTGGTTCTGTAATGACTCCCTCCCTGCTCTTCTGGCCACTTTACCAGCCCCATATTACGCCCTTTGTGCAGATCGCACTACTGGCAGAGCCGGGGGCGGCGTGGCGGTCATCGCCCGTACCGACCTTCCTTTCCAAACTCTGTCTCTGCCAGACATCGCTACCACCGAGTATCTGGCTATCCGCACCACTTCCATCACGCCCCCTCTTACCTGCATACTTACCTATCGCCCCCCTCAATCCCCTTTATCGTTTCTCCCTGACTTTTTGGAAGTTCTGGCCACGATCACCGTTAACAACTCCTCCATTCTACTTCTGGGTGATTTTAACTTCTGGCCCTCTGACCCAGCTGAATGTCCATCTTCAAAAGAATTTTCAAAGACCCTTCAATCCCTCAACTTTACATCTCATATCCATTCTCCTACCCATACCAAAGGTCACATCTTAGACCAGATCTGGTCCCTGAACTGTCCTGTAGAGTCCCTTTCCATCTCGCTTTGCACGTGGTCTGGCCACCACCTGATCTCATTTGCCCTTCCCATTCACCCTCCGGTCAAGCCCCCTCTCCCCAAAAACATCTGGGTCCGCGTTGATCCAGAAAATCTATCCTCCCTACTCACCACTTCCCTCCCTTCCTTACAAGGTCTATCCACCCTTTCCCAGGTCAAGGCCATTGAACAGTGGCTCTCCTCAGGCTGCGACTCTGTTGCCCCTCTAAAACGAATTACCTCTAAGCAGGAGAAGGACGCCAATCAGTGGTTTAATGAAGATCTCAAGGCCACCAAACTAGCGGTACGTCGTGCGGAGCGGGCTTGGAGGAGAAACTATTGCCCCTCACTGCGATTGGAATTCATTAACATCTTGACCCAATACAAAAAAGACATCTTGGAGGCTAAAACCACCTACTTTTCCTCCAAAATCCTCGCAGCAGAAAACCAGTCGAAGGAAATTTTTTCGATCGTGCACAATTTGGCGTTTTCGGACAGAACAACTTTAAAGCCTGCCCCTTCCAAAGAACTCTGTCACTCCCTCAATAACTATTTCATTCCCCAGTGTCCCCCTCCTAAGGGAGAACTCACCACCCTTCCCCCTCTAACTAAGGCATCCCTGACCTCCATAATACCCCTTGTCAAATACGGCTCCCCATTGGATCCCTGCCCTGCTCATATTCTCCGTCATATCTTTATCACTTGTCCAGACCCCCCCCTTCACCTCCTCAATAGCTCTCTTTCCCAAGGCGTAGTACCTAATCCATTCAAATCAGTGGTAATTGTACCCATTTTGAAAAAGCCGGGCGCGGACCCCTCAATCCCTGCCAATTTTCGCCCCATCTCCCTCCTGCCATTTCTGGCAAAGGTGCTCGAGCACCATGTCACCTGCGCTCTAAGCTCCTTTGTGGAGAAGCATGGAGCTCTTGCCCCCCGCCAGGCCGGGTTCCGCCCGCACACTCTACGGAGTCCGTAGTCCTCTTGGTCCTGGACAACCTCAGGGAGGGTATGGATACCAACCAGCCCCAGGCCTTGGTCCTCCTCGATCTCTCAGCCGCTTTTGACACGGTGGATCATACCATCTTGCTTTCCCATGTCAAGGCAGCGGGGATCGGGGGCACCGCTCTGGTCTGGTTGTCCTCCTTCCTGAGCGACCGCACCCAGGCTGTACGCCTGGGTGATTTCACTGCGGACGTTCGGAAAGTTCAGTGTGGGGTCCCCCAAGGCTCCTCCCTTTCCCCTCTTTTGTTTAATCTTTATATCGCCCCTCTTATCTTCTCTCTGCAACAAATGGAGGTCGCCGTATTTAATTATGCGGATGACCTCCAGCTTGTCTTCAATCTGTCTTCTTCCCCCTCTTCTGTTCTTAATTTCCAATCTATCATGATCCATATCCGGGACTGGATGAACCACAACCATCTGAAACTCAACCCAGACAAGACCGAGCTGGTGTTGACGGGTGGTTCATCCAGCCCCTGGTCTTCTTTATTTTGCCCCCCCCCCTCTCGGCCCTCCACCTATCCCCTCTACCTCAGTCAAAACATTAGGTATTAAACTCAATTCTCAACTCACTCTTCACTCCCAGGTTAGCTCTGTGGTTTCTTCTTCCTTCCTTTCACTGCGCACTATACGCAGGGTGTCTCGCTTTTTTTACTTTGCTGCCCTCAAACTGATCACCCTGGCCATGGTGGTCTCCCGCCTGGATTACGGAAACGCCTTATATGCAGGTATACCTGCATGTAGCCTACGGCGTCTGCAACAGATCCAAAACCAGGCAGCGCGCCTGGTCTTCAAACTCCCGAAATCCCACCACACCACCCCCCTCTTAAAGTCGCTACAATGGCTCCCTGTTCGTGCCTGTGTCCAGTTTAAGCTCGCCTCCATCGCTTTTCAAGCACGACTGGGCACGGCACCAGCTTTCATCTCATCCGAGATCTCCCCTTACGTTCCCACCAGGGAACTACGCTCATCTACCCAGTCCCTTCTTACAATCCCACGGTTCCGGAGAAAGAAATGGGGAGGTTCGAAATTTGCGACCCTTGCGCCGCTCCTCTGGAACTCTCTGCCCCTTGAGCTCAGAGCCTTAACCCTGTATCCGCAATTCAGGAAGCAGCTCAAGGCTCATCTGTTCACCAAGTCCTTCAATTAACCCTCCAGCAGTTTGCTTTTGTTTATCCAGCTCCGGTCTTTTGTTAGTTGTAGCGCCAAGAAACCGCTGGTGTACGTGCGCTTTAAAAATAATTTTAAATTCAAGCCTTCCTATTTTCTTTACTATCACATATGATCGTATATTCAAATACACAACTTCAGGATGTATGCTGTACAGTCAAATCTTGTTAGATTTAATGCACTATAATGTTGCTTTATTCATGAAACAAAATAGGCTAAATATAATGCACACATGAAAAAAAACATTGCTTTTTCCTCAGGAATCATATTGTTTTTGATGAAAAAATATCCCTTGCCTAAGATGGGCAACACTCGCTTAAAGGTCCTGACTGCTGTGTGGTGGGGTGGGTATTGGATGATGGGCTGGGGCAGCGATGGTGAGTTTCTGTGCACAAGAGGCATACCAGACCCCGGCATAATGGTGGTAATTCCTGACACATCGTGGAAGCCAGTTTAGCCACTGTAAAATAGAGTTCATTTGTGGCATACTGTGGGCATAGATTGTATCATTGAACAACAAAAGGGGCAATGAGTGGTTAGCACAAGCCTTGAACCAAAAGAGTCATTTATCACCTTTGAAGGATGCAGAGGGGGTCAAAAAGAATGCACAAAAAAAACACCTCTGAACTTTGAACATAAAGACCTGCATCTGCAGCAAACCAAATGTTCTGAAATTAAGTCATTGCCTAAACTGTCTTACTGCATGTAGCCTTTCTCTGAGGTCTTAAATGCCGTTCCATACGGGCAGATTCTGTCCTTCCTCTCTGTGGTGAGGTCTGTGAGGAGGATGAGTCCCTTTTGGGAGGTGGGGGTTGCATTCGACGGAGCTGTACAATCCCTCAAAGCAAAGTGCTTCATGGTATAAGGCTAACTCCTTCCTCTCCAACAGCTTGGCTAGGCTATTCAGAGCTGGGCCAATGGTGGTTTACCTCCACCATCTGCTGACTCCGGGTCAGTGCAGATGCAGAGAACATGTTTAGAGGACTTAAAGTGCCTCTGTCGTGCCATGTTATTGCAGCTTACTGCTCCACCTGACGTATGTGATCTAGCTGACCTCAGAAGGTGTCCCTGATCGCATGGAGGACAGATAAGGGTCCAGCTTGTCTACCAAGGTTGCTAGAAGAGTTGTCTGCCCTTCCTGCAGGCTATACAAGTGTTGACAAAGATTCTGCATTCAGTTAGAAGGATGTCCTGTGTTGAAAGAGGTGGCAGCTGTACCCACCACTGCCGTGAGTCATGATGGACTCCATTTTTCCAGGCATTTGACAGCTCCATAGCCTCAACACCCTCCTCCACCTTCTCTGTACCCTCAGGTAGAAATGGGATAGCATCAGCATGATGAATCTGAGCCTTAACCTCTCCAGATGTCTGAATGGTGAGTGCATTGGTTGATGTTGTTGTTCAGTTCAGTTCAACAAAGCTTTATTTCGATATAAAATATCTTAAAAAGCACATCACACTTAAAAAAAACATGTCTTTGAGGGGATAATCAGATAAAAAGTTTAAAAATAACAATCATTATTACAATACAATGATAAAAAAATTAAACCAAGAATCAGCTTTGGTGAAAATTTCAATACAATAAGCACCATTAAGATACATTAATAAAAGAAGAATAATTAAAAACCGAGATCCAATTACATCTTTCCTTAGGGCTAGCAATGCCAATTCATCGTAGAGCTTTTGATCTTATCAGCCAAGCCCAGCTTAGGTATTTAGCCACCCCACATGCTAGCGTTGTTGCAGAGAACCTGGTCCGAGCGGCGCAGTGGTCTGAACAGTGGCTGCGGCACATCTGGCACATGTGGTTCCTGTTGGTACAAGAGTCACAGGTGTAGCTGAGGTGGTGAATGACAGACATCATAGAGGTTGTACTGATTGCCTCGGAGGCATGAGTGATGGCAGGAACGGAGGCAACAGTAGTGCTTGCCATGGTTGTGTCTCTGGTGTTTACCACTGACATGGCAGTTGTAATTGCCACAATACTGCTCTGGTAGTTGACACAGTACTGATAACGATGATTGACAAGTTGTATATGCAGTTGAAAGGTCCAGTGGGGCTTGCCATTGTCAGAATCGCGGTACAAAAGGGGGTGGTGATGGACGGAGCATCCCCTTTTGTACCACTTTTGGCCACCATAAGTGTGGCAGGGTATGCTCAGACGTGAGTCCCTTGCTCACTTTGCCACTGGATTCAAGCAAGCCGGGCTGAAGACGGCTGGAAAGCCAGAAACCGGTCCTCGGAAGCTTGTTTCCGGTCCAGGGAAGATATGGCTTGGCAGTTCGGGCTGGACTGTCCCCATGAGGCACATGGTCAGACTGATTTGCATATAGCCATGTCTGAACTGGGGTGGCAGAGTGGGCTAAAGAACGGTGATGGATTAAACCCAGATCTTTTGACTGGGTGTGAGTGTTTGATTGATTCAGATGCTCCGTCCATCACCACCCCCTTTTGTACCGCTTTTAGCCGCCATAAGTGTGGCAGGGTATGCTCAGACGTGAGTCCCTTGCTCACTTTGCCACTGGATTCAAGCAAGCCGGGCTGAAGACGGCTGGAATGCCAGAAACCGGTCCTCGGAAGCTTGTTTCCGGTCCAGGGAAGATATGGCTTGGCAGTTCAGGCTGGACTGTTCCCATGAGGCACAGGGTCAGACTGATTTGCATATAGCCATGTCTGAACTGGGGTGGCAGAGGGGGCTAAAGAACGGTGATGGATGAAACCCAGATCTTTTGACTGGATGTGAGTGTTTGATTGATTCAGATGCTCCGTCCATCACCACCCCCTTTTGTACCATTGTCAGAATCGCAGCACACATGGTGCCTTTCCGGTGGCAAAAGAGGGCAACCTTTGGCTACAGAGAACAGTGTCTTCTTGGTTATAAGAGAGAGGCCATTCTTGGTCGATGCCACATTAGGTTCTTGGTGGCAGTGGAAGGGTTGCTGTTATCATATTCTGAGGGTAGCTTCTTGGTGGCAGTGGATGGGATACTCTTGGCTGCTTTGGAGATGCACTTTGTCTGCCACTGGAGCATCTTTAAGCACTTATCATCAGAGTTGTCATGGTCTAAGTGGTTGGCAAGTGAAAGTGTGTATGAGGGAGTCTCACATATGTGTATACTACCATACACATTTACACACCATATACTGCTCAATCCATGATTTGTGGCCCTCAGGAACAAGATTGCGTACATTCATGAAGTTAATGAAACTTGGTGTATGTGGATGCCAAAGAGCTATGCTGATGCATGAACTTTATAATATGTCTAATGTTCCCTTATACTGTTGTGCTGTAGAGGTCTGTCTTGTCTCTGGAATAGTCCATGTCATCTTGCCACAACACAGCTGACAATGTTGGTTTGTGTGATTGTTCTATGGAACCCATATGTTTGTGTCACTGCCCATTATGATACTGAAACTTGAATGCCAGTTCATTTAGCGTCCAAATAGCTGTTCTCTGGCAGCTTCTAACACATTCTACCTCTGACACATCAGGCAGGCATATCCTTCTGTATGGTATAGCGCACTTTAACTCAGATGTTGTGGGGAGTGGATTGTAGTGTGAAGGGTTGGGTTGCTAGTCCATTTCTTCTTTCTAGAGTCCTTGGCCAGGATAAATATTTATCAAGTGCCTGCATCCCAATCGTTCATTTTGGACTAATGGCATATCGAGGGCAGCATGCCACTTCTCTTCCCACAGTTTCAGATACATCTAGTTTGGGGGAGGGGGTCCTCCACTTTGGCCATGGTCTCCTGCTTATTTCAAGCAACAACAGCAGCATTACATAATGAGGCTATGAAAAGGTCATGAAGCCCCACAACCTCCTTGGTCAACCCCTCCAGCTGTAGATTAGAGAGATTGCTTTTTCTGGCCTGATCCATGGGGAAGGTTTCTGGTTGGCTTAGATAGCAACATGATGGATGGTAGTAGAGAATGGAGCTGGATCCTGCTTACAGCATTGTTATTTGATCCAGGTGTAAACATGACAACCTCCTTGCTGTTTTCAGAACTAGTTGCGGGAGGGCAGCAGCTGTGTTACCTTGAGCAATATAGAGGGTGTTGGGTCCAAAACTTGATACACAACACTGCCAGGAAACCACTACTCTTGTGCTATTCAGTCAGTAGCTCACATTATTAACAAGCAGAGAATATATATGACAGGGTGGCCTTTCCCTTTCATTATTTGACCTGCCACAGAGCTGCAAAGCAATGGCAATCATTCTCCATCCTGAGGCACTCACAGACATTTCAGCATGGTCAGTGCATCCTACGTGGGCAAAAATACCAAGAACAGAAGTGAAATATTAACATGTTTTTGTGACATTTGTAATAAAGCTTGAAACATTGAGAGAACATATTTGAACCAGTTGTTGAATGGTTGCACAGATTGATGTTGTGGTGGTGCTGAGTGATGTTGTGGTGGCGACGAGTGATGCTGTGGCGTTCAGTGATGCTGTGGTAGTGCATAGTGATGTTGTGGTGCCCCTGAGTGATGCTGTGGTGGTGCTGAGTGATGCTATGGTGGTGCGATAGATAGAGTGAGAGCTATAGATAGAGGGAGGGGGCAATAGATAGAGTGAGGGAGATAGATAGATAGATAGATAGATAGATAGATAGATAGATAGACAGACAGATAGCGTGAGGGCGATCGATAGATAGAGTGATGGCGATAGAGTGAGTGCGATAGACAGCTAGAGTGATGGCGATAGATAGATAGATAGATAAAGTGTATTTATATGGCATTGAGTTGAGTGTAATTATGTGGCGTGTAATTATGTGGCACTGAGTGGTATTTGGAGTGTAAGTTGCATTGAGTGCAGTGTAATTATGTGGCGTGTAATTATGTGGCACTGAGTGGTATTTGGAGTGTAGGTTGCATTGGATCCCGGTAGCGATGGGTAGGCACACCGGGCACTAACCAAGGCAGCGAGAACCTTAAACCCCTATGGTTCTCCCCCCTTGATGTCAAACCTACTGGGTACTGTTGACACCTATACACCTTGACCTTTAGGCAAGAGCTGTCCCATACAGGTAGTACAACTGTAAAATATTAACTGACACTTAACTAGGTCATGCTTTGCTAGAGATAGATGTAATTAACTAGGTCCTGAAGTATCGCAGCCAGTGTGCAAAGGCGAGAAACATGTTGACCGTACGATATGTAATGTAGTCCTGGATCGTGACGTGGAATCCTAATTTCCTGCGATCATAGGCTACCAACTGTTTTTACTTGTGGCAGGGGACCACCAGAATAAATTGATCTCCGGTATCTTCTGCCACATTTTAAATCCACTTATCTACACTATCCTTTCCTTCCTGGCCCCTCACTCTCACTTCACCCATAGGCAGTTGGAAAAAAGATCTCCACCAAAGAGCCCCTCTTTGAGGTGAGCCCGTTGGGCATTGCACCGCCTGCCCAACGAGGAGCAAACGCCAATGATGAAGCATGACACTCGCAAGGGTGTGTGAGGCCATTAAAACCAACAAATTGGATACCCAGGGTAGCCCTCCACTGAGCACTACCTCTACCCTCCCTGTGACTGCACTTTTCCCTTCTTCTCTCCTTTAGGAACAGCCGAGTCTGTCTTTGCTTGGCATTGAGTGCAGTGTAATTATGTGGCGTGTAATTATGTGGCACTGAGTGGTATTTGGAATGTATGTGGCATTGAGTGCAGTGTAATTATGTGGCATGTAATTATGTGGCGCTGAGTGGCATTTGGAATGTATGTTGCATTGAGTACAGTGTAATTATGTGCTGTGTAATTATTTGGCACTGAGTGGTAAGCTTTCAAGTACCTTCAGTTATTAAGCCTTCAGAGGACATAAAAGGCAGAAAGGTCCTGTGCACCATGATACATTCTACTATTTGACTGTATGGCTGATCATTAAAGGCGGATTACTAGGGAGCCCCCAGCCCCCCTCTATTTTGGGGCAGAGGGGATTCTGGGAGTCTCAAATCGACATTTGTATGTTCCATTCTAGCGAGTAAAGCCCTCCTGCGACATGGAAGCAGTAAAGATTTCAAAGGCTCTTAGTGAACATAGTAAAGGGAGTCATGTGAGTGGCGTAGCGAAACGTGAGGACTGAGGTCTGCTTCGTTCATTAATGGGCCACTCAAACCTTGACAGACTAGTGCAAAATGGCTCAGAACTCATAACTAGGAGACGGAAGGCCTTCTGCACAACAGTGGATCTGGGGCCCTGTGCTTTGCCCACGGGTAATGATACCTACACCATTTGCAGTCAATGTGAATGTAAATCACAAACATTACAAACATTTAAAATACATTTTCTTTTTTTAAAGTAGACAACACTTTTCAGACGTGTTTCTCTATTCAAACACGTTCATAGCAATCTGAATGACACAGAGAGTAAAAAGAAAACGTGGGGAGAATCCACTGTAATTTACTGAGAGGGCCAAAAGACTGGAACGCACACGTCCACAAGCCACTCCGCTCCATGGGCATTTTATCAAAAACGTTTCACATCAGAAGCTAGGTACATATGACAATTTTCACTGGGAAACTCCACGTTTCCACAAAACATGCCCTGCCTAACTGCATAAGGATGCTCTAATTTACCGGCAGTCTAATTTTAAACTTTGCTAACAATAGGAATGTCACCTCTCAAAAACACTCAACAATCAGATGTCCCTATGCCATTAGCTCAGTGTAATGTAGTTGGCAAACTTTCTATTTGTGAGTGTCTTAAAGGGTTAATTGGCTTTCTGACATAGAGGGTCGTACGTCTATGATGTTTTAATGGAAGGTGTCGAATCGGGGATGATTTGCCGCAGCAGTGCACAAAGGGCAAATACTGTGATTCTGAAATCATAAATGTCATTATAACTTTTGCTTCTACTATTAAACAAGTCAATGCAGTATTTTTTCACGCGGATTTAGTTTCCACATGTCGGTGTCCTGAGAGTTTGCTTGTATGTAAGCAGATTTATCAGTATGTTTCAGTTAATGCCGTTTTTTGTATGCCTAAGAGTGTGGAAGTACTTGAGAAAAAAAAGTGTGCTGCTTTCACCGCTGTCAGGAGAAAGCATAAGAACAGCAGGCAGCCCGATCATTAACCTGTGTTATGGCAAACTGCACACATTTGAAGAGCCAAGCGCTCCAGGCAAAATAATTCCATCCGTACTAAACAACATGTAAATCTTTATTTGTTTGTACAGTAAGTTACACTTTATCGGTACACGTTATACCTAATTCTTAAATGAAATTGGTCTAAAGTACTACCTTGCATCTCTATTAAGTTTAAGACGACTGAAAGCAGACGTCTGCGTCACTTTAGTAATTGCTAAATAAAAAATAAAATAAGAACGGTAGGCAAAATGAAACGCCATCTGCTGAAAGGGTCTTGCTTCTTTCTTATTAAGGTAAAGATAGGTCTGTTCCGTTTCTCAAAACACTAATGGCAGCGGTGAAGCTAAGTAGGAAACGCGAGAAATAACTATGGCGCGCGCACAGGCTCTCATAGAAACGTTCCAGGAACCAGGCATGACTCTTCACTGAGAAGCAGGACACACGCAGCAAACAGATTTTATAGGGAGGGGTGGAGAGAAACGGTTAAAAATTAGGGAAAAGTGTTCAAAAAAGACAGTCCATGCTGTACTTACCAGTGACTGAGATGTCTCATTCTCTTTTATGGTGCGTCTCTTCTATGCACTCTGCACACTGTTTTTTTGCTTGATTTAAATTACTGGAAGTTTGCAAGCATTCATAAAATGGCTGCATTGTTCTGTCAGAAGAAACGTGCTATGAATTTTAGCTGCAATTGTTAAGAACATTAACAAACAAGCTTATGTCGAGCTGGCGCAGGCGTGCCTCGAGTTGCTGCAGCGGGCCAGGACGTCTTTCGTCCACCTCGTGTCCCGCGAGGGGACACATTGCTGACGAGCTTACCAAAGCCATTACAGACAATGGCTGTGACTGCGTGCTTTAGGAGACAGTCGCTGTGAAAGTGAAAGTGTGGGAGAGGGTGAGAAGAGACGCGCGCGTTCACAGCTTGTGTCCCCTAAAGCGCGCGCATTCACAGCGCGTGTCTCCTAAAGCTCGCCGTCGCAGCCATTGTCTGCAATAGCTTTGGTAAGCTCGTGCACATCTACTGTCCCACTTCGCAGCCTACACAGGGACAATAAGACTCGCTTCGCGAGCAGCGCTACGCTCTGCATCGCGAGGAGAGACCTAAAAAACTATTGTGGGGAAGTATAACGATGGGTGCTGAAAGAATAGCCCACACCGCTATTGCCAGTGTAAGGAATCGGGTTATTAGATGAGATGTGTGGAAGCCTCACTCAAATAATAAACACAATCCTTGTCAGGGTGAACCACAAAAGTCACCAAAATGTACCTGTATTTAAGTTTCTGGTAGCTGGGCACAAAAGCATTCAGGCTTAATTTAGAGGCAATGTGTAAAGTATTTATGCAGCACTCTAACAGTAATAAAGTGAAAACACAACACAAGAAAAATCCTAAACAAATTTAGGAAACATTTGTAAAATGTGGGTGGGTCCCTAGATTCGTCGTGGGACAAGATTCAATTCAGACACCACTTCTTCAACCATCTGGGCGCTCTGGACTTCGCTGGCCTTTGTTTGGGCTCGGCTTCATCCCCTTTTCAGTCTGCTGCATCGCCTGTTCCTGTGCACCATACAGGAACCTTCTAAGGCCTGTGGGCATCCAAGACACTTGAAGGAATCTCCCTTGAAATGAAGGAGTCACTTCCCTGCATCTGCAGGCACCGCAATCAAGCTGACTAGTCTGCTGAACCTGAGCTCCTATGGACTCAGAAAGGTTGTGCAACACAGGTCATATTTCTCCACATGCTCTCGAAGCCTGCCTTGCCCTCTCGCCAAGTCTGAGGCCAGTAACCCTCGTGGGAGCAGTAGGAACCAAACCCATGTGCACTGCGTCAACTTGCTATTGCAAACGCTTGTTGGCTTCCTTCCACCAAGGTCTTCGGGCTCCAAGTAGCCCCACCCTCAAGCATCTCCAGTGACCAGAATCTTTGGTCACACCCCATTGCTTGCACTGTGGTCTGCAACTTTTGGTGAGCTACTCAATGTCCTCTTGTAACTCCAGTGCCTGTGAGTCCTGTTGAGGGTCATCTTTGCTTCTTTTGGGCTCCCCTTATTACTTGGGGCCTGCCCTGACTCCACTGCTTGTGGTGAGTCCCTGGACCTTGCTGGTCTCAACAATGCACCTTCTTCGACTTCTGTGTTGGTTGCCTTCGCCAAGGCTTGTTGCTGCTTCCGCCAGACACCGACCCCTCCGCACTCGCCATCCGACTTGGGACAGCTCATGCACGGCTCCTGGTTTTCCCCAGCATTGCCTGATCATCATAGCTGCAGAGTCAAGCTCACCGTCAACTCTCCTGCAACACCCCACATCAGTGGGTATTTGTCTTCCAGATCTCCTGGTCACTCCTGAGTGACATAGACTCTTTCCCCTCTGCTTGCAGGTTACTCTCAACTAGAATCCACCTTCTGATTCCACCGGACACTTTCTCCTTCTCCAGCAGTGGCCCTTTCCTGAAGTCCTCCATTGGGTTCGACAGCGGTTTCTGACACCACTTCCCACCTATGCACCCGGCTTCCCTGGTGCAGGTAACGTGGGTACTATTCACGGGTGGTGTGGCTGTCCAACCTTCTGTCTTCCCCGGGGCTCCTTCAGAGTCCACTGGGAAGGATCCTTAACCCTTAAAATTCCAACAGTGACTTACACGTTGATTTGTACGGAGCCCAAGGTCGTGTTCCCACTCTACACACTCTCAGTGGGGTTCCTCGTCACTCACCTTGGGTGGTTCCTTAGGTCCTCAGCAATTCTACATCCTCTCTACATTGTCTTGACCTGAGTCGTGGTTCTTATACCACTTTCTTCGTTTATGGTTTGGTCTCCCTTGGGGTCCACTGTGTTTTCTGTTCTATTTACTGTAATTCTATGGAAAGTATTGTGTGCATTGTGTTAATCTCCGGTAGGAGGTATGTAAACGTGCTAGAGAGTATTATATAATAAATACATATTTTTATAAATACCTTGTGTGGTTCTTTTTATTTAATCTATATGATAAGATTGCATTCTGGTAAAACAAGCTGCTTTACACTCCTGTGCAAGGCAGCACATCGAGGCGCTGTGATTAACATTCAAGCGAAAACCGACAAACTGGTCTTTTGTTTGGGAAAAACTTTATTGTTACAATTGTATTCACACAACAAATAATGTTGAATATGGTTTTGTATTTATACAACAAATAATGTTGAAGATGATTGTCTTCATTCTATGTCTTTGGATTAACCTCTGATTAACGGTTAGGTGTTTTTTGACAAATACCAATGCACTTTTGTATATGAATAGTCGATTACTATGATTTATGGTTTCTTGTTGATATAATTTATTGTCAATATTTGCACAATTGATCACAGAATTATGTTATGTTGGTTAATGTTGAAAAGACAATGTTTCATCTTTTTCCACGTATGATTATACTTTAAAAAAAATGAAATAATGAATGGATTGAAAATTAAATTTCCATGGTAAACAGAAGAAACGTGTGCATCCATTTTACCTTTAGTAATTGCAGGAACTAAATAACTGAAGGGTTGGCTAGTTTCTTGTTTATAAGTTCATTTGGCCCTGCCCACCCTTCATCCCTTGGGCATAACTCCGTTTTTTTGCTACACTTACATATGTGGACATCATATACCAGGCCAGCTTCTCACAATGACGAAGGGAGTATTTTGTTTATTTCTTTCACATTTTCTGTTCACTTCTGGGTTATCTGTTATGGTTCCGCTACGTGGTCCATATAAAACCACTACGCATGATGGACACTATGTGCGGAGCATGCTCATGGAGTCACCACGCTGGAGGGGCTGACTTTTCAATTTTGCAAGGTAACTAGTGCGTTCATAGGTATTGTACGGCTGCCTAGATTTAAATACAATGCAGTTGTTTAACTGTTGCGTACCTTTACTTTCCAACACCCTGCCAGGATCACCACATTTCAGCATCTCAGCACGATTGATAGAGTGAACCTTGTTTCAATATTTAAAACGCGGCTGGCGTATTTGTCGGCCTTGTGCTTCTTGAAGCATCCATATGTTTGCACTCTTACTGTGTAATACACAGTGTGGAGTCTCATTTATCGTTGTTTTATGCTCCAACTTTGAAACATTTTCGCATGGTCATTGCAGTTAGCGTTTACCGTTTGACATCGTAATGTGAATGCATATGCACCAATTGCTATTTAATTTCACGAGTATGCATACTTGAGCACTATATAACCGTGTGTAAGCATCTGATGCGTTTTTACATTTCTCACATTTTTGGTTTTTAATGGTCGCTTAACAGATGGAACACTTTTGTTCAATATGACACTCGGTTTTATTCACTTTATTTATTATATACACAGCCATGTAGGTTGATTTATACAGTTTACTGCCATATTGTAGCAGTAGGACTATTGTTCACCGTTCTTGTTTTGGAACCTTCACAATTTTGTTTCCTGCATGGAGTGCACATATTGGTTGATTTTAGTTTTGTTATCAATCCGTGACAGTATTCCCATGACATGTTCTGATAGTACCCTCTAAACTTTACATTGCAGTTACCCCTGATTAACGGTTTTCCCGTAATGCTTTGGGTCGACGATGAAACCGTCACTCATATGTATTCTGGATTGTCACATGCTGCAGACATATTTTTAAACAGCACTTTGTATGAACTTTGAATAGTGTCACAATCAAGACTTCAATAAAGAAATAATTGACGTTCTGGACACTACTGTTTGGTTCAGATTAATAGTGTTGACGGTTCCTTTATCTTGGCCTCACCTCGCTCCAGAGGCTCTGGTACTGTTTCCTACCTTGACTCTTATTTTAGATCTGGAACCAGCTTCGGCAAGGGCTTACCGTACGTCACTCTACACTATAGACCAAGTACAGTCTCAGATCAAGAAGGACTCCTCCGCTCTTCCCTATTCCTCTACCTAAACAAAAGTATTACCCGAGAATGCAGGCTGTTTGGTTCAAACTCTGATACCATGGAGAACATTGAGCATGCTCCTCATCATGAGGATGATGAAGAAGAGGCAGATAATTAGCCGCCTGCAGATTATACAGATGCTGTCTTGTATCTTTATCTCCAGAACGCCAGTGACCTGGATCCTCCCCAGAGATGGACTTAAATCCACCCTTCGGAACCCCAACAGAGTAGAGTGCTTCTTTTGCGGTGATGGTTCATAGGGCTGCAGAATCCTAGATTTACAGCGTTCCATGGAAGAGACAAAGGCTAAGCTCTTGACTGATTTTTTACTTGGTCCTACTACTTTGAAACTGCTGTTGCCTTTTAAAGAGTCATTGACTGATTGTATTACAGTGGACTGTCTGTAACCTTGCCACAGCCCACCTGCGTATCTGCCTATCTCCAGGCGATACACAACAGGTGACCCAAAGTTGCTCCAACATTCTGTTCCTGAGTACCTCGTTCAGGACTCCATCAGAAAATGTAACTCAAAACTAATTTCGTTTGGGACCTCTGAAGAGGGAGTCAAAAAGGATTGAGGCCAATGGCAGTAAGGTTTTCTGATGATCCAGTCTAGTTATATGGGCCTCAAAGGCCATTTTCCTCCAGGGTTGTTATACTCATGCCTTCTTGGGTATAGCGCATGAGGTTTATCCTCTGTTGTCCGAGGTCTTCTGTAGTAATTTTGACAAAACAGTACAAGATGGTCAGGAGCAGCGAAGTACATATTGCAATCTGAAATGGACATCACTGGTTTTGACGCAATGTTGACCTCAGATTCCATGCTTGGGTGCAATCTATTGGGTTTTCCTGGCATCGCAGCTTCTCTCATGGACATGCCCTATGACGGAACAGACTGTTTGATGAAAAAGCAGAACAGACCTTTGGGCAGAACAGCAGCTCCTGGCAAGCTGTGCTTTAGACCCATGTGTCCTTTCTTCTGAAAGTGGTGTCACCGTTTCATTTGGAGCAATCATGTTCCCCACATTCTTCTCTATCCAAGATTCATCTAAGGAGGAGAGGCTACATCAGTTGGATCTTAAGCAGGCCCTTAGCTGCTATAAAAAATTTAAATAAGAAACACCAAGCTAATGATGAGATCCTTGTCAAATTCCCTGATTTGAAAGGCTACCTAACTGTGTTATGCTGTGGTCTCAAATAATCCTCCTGCCAGGAATTGGAGCTCATTCCACCAGCTCAAGAGCTGCGAATACAGCCCGGGCTCTCTGTGTTCTTGGTTTAGACATCTACCAAGCAGCCACATGGGCATCCTGCATACCTTAACCAGGCACCAAAGGGGAGAGTATTTCCCTGGTTGGTCCTGCAAACGTCCTCATTCTTCTTCTCAGACCTATCTCCTTTGAAGGGGGATTGCAAGTTGTGTAATCTGGGGTTAGAAGTATCCATCAGAAGAATAAGTTCCTGCCAACCAGTGCTAGCTCTTCCAATAAGAATAGGACTTTTATTTTACAAATAAGTAAAAGGAACAGTTAAAATTAATATACTAGTGGAAATTCAGAAGTTGCTATCTCCTTTTATTGCTGAGATATGACCTCAAACATTGTATAGCATTGATGCGCTAGATTTGATATGATATTGGCTCTGGGGCATAGGTTACCTTATGGGTCTAAGAGAATGTTTTGATTCTTTAGATTTAAGATTCTGTTTACTACAGTCTCAGAGAATGGAATATAGATCCAAGACAGAAGGACTACAGTGCAAAATATTTGCTGTGATACATTTGGTCCTCTTTATGAACAGCCTGTTGCTCTGAGTTCAATATATTAGGTAGAAGCACCAGCTGTGGACTTTTCACTGAAAAATAGAAAAATGCCTTCACGCTAAAAACCACCAAGCACTGAGCAAGGTGGCACCCTGGTAGAGTCACTGATTATGTTTTTGAGTGCCAATAGCCTCGGTTCAGTGGGCTTCAGGGAATGGTATCTAAGATCTGTTGTCTGGTCGGGACATTGGTCTAAGTCAAAGACCAATGCTAGGCCATCTGGTTTCTGAGCCTGTTATTGGAAGAATGTGTCCGCACCCAATACGATGTCTCATGGGTCCCAAATTTATGGACCCATATCTTGAAAATGGTCAACTGTGTTCAAGAATTTCTGAAGGGGAAGCTACACACGGGAGTGGGGACAACCCATGGATGCCAATAGTTATGAGTTCTGACAGGTCACTGGAGAATTGTATTAGGGACCTACCACAACCTCCAGAATCGTAGGGCTATAAAGATAGTTCGAGCATGCTCCAGGTAACCGAGGGTCTCAGCTCTCTCTGGGATTTAGATATAGGCACACCAAGAGTGTGGGTCAGGGTTGGTGTCAACCCACCAGCATTTGTTCTGGAAAATGCCTCTGCAACTCTAGGATCCAGGAGATGATTGTTATTTGTCTTAATCTTGCTTCCATGCCAGCGTCTCTGCAGGGTCGCTTTGCTCCTGGGCATCTTGGGTCCTTGAGTCATTCTCCATTCAAATCTTAATTTGACACTGACTGGTGTGGGCCTTCCACTGGTCAGGGTCAGGTCCTCTCTAACACAAGGCAGTCCAATTCTCCATCTACTACTGGTCAGGATAGCAATGTGTTCTAGGATTCTAGATGTAGTGTGTACTCAGCACCAGTGTGCAGGGTCTTCTTGATAATACAGGTTACTGACTGGAGGAAAACAGTAGAAACCCCACTTTGGAGGACATAAAGTTCTGGGCCAGGCAAATGTTCGTATGCTCATATATCAGCCATTACTACTCTGACCTCGAAGTCCATTGCTTCAAAAGATCTACTTCAACTACTTTATCAAACAAGGGTTTTCAAGTATTTAATCACTACCCCAACCATAACCCTACCATGGACGTTTTTTCAATTGTTTTTATTTTTCAATATGTTTTATTCATTGTAATTGCAACCACTTTGTGTAATCTAAACGTTTATTTTTATTTATTATCCATAATTTAACTCTAACCTTTCAATGTATTCTATTAATTTATTGTTAATTTAATTACCTAATTTATAAATGCATTGAAGTAATTTAATTGGTATTAGTAGTGTAACCCTAACCTTCAAATACATTCTTAATTTATAATTAAATAACCTAACTGTAATCCTAAAAAATATTTTGTTTATAAATAATGCAATTTAATGCACAAATCTTTAACTATCCATAATTAATTGAATGAAATAGTCTAATGTTAACCTTTAAAAGTATTTACTTAAATTACTATTCATTTAACCTTACCATATGTCTTATCTTTTGAGGGGAAACTGAGCATTCTTATTGTCTGTTATTATTTTAAATTCATGATCTAATTATTTTCATTTAATTTCATTTTAAGTCAAAGCCTACCTGGCAGCTCAGCTGTCTGGTATGCCAACAACATTGTGGGGACATTCAGAAAGCTTCCCTGGGAATGCATTCCTCCTATTGGTTATCATTGGCTTTCTGATTTCGTACTAACATTTGCTTGCTTCCTATTTGCTGGCTCTATTTGTTTTAGGCTGCCAGGCTTGAGCTCGTCCTTCCATTGTCCAAACCCTATGTATTGTATTCTTCTTCAGTACTGGATTTCTGTAAACCGGCCATTAAATCTTGTTCTTATCTTGTCACATTTGCTGTGCATTGAAAGGCAGTCAAACACCAGGCTCTGTCTACCAGAGAACTTGATAGTTACTGTTTTTTCTCTGACTTTAAAGTGAGAGGATTAATGTAACAATCATGCTGGTTACTTGGGCTGTGCTTGAGGAAGGCTGCATGATGGGTTTTTTTTTCTTGCATGCAACAACATTTACATGTCTGTACATAAACTGTGCAGATATTTTAGAATATTACAGACTTATGTCTGTGCAAAGGTCATTTTATTTGAAGATGTGTTGTCTATAATGGCAGTGCTCTAACACACCATGCATATTCCACTTTACTTTACTCCACTCCACTCTGCATTACTCCACTCCATGCCACTCCACACTGCGTTACTGCACTCTACTCTGCACCACTCCACTCTATGCCACTTAACTCTTCACCTCTCTACTCTGCACCACTTTAATCTGTGCCAATGCAGTCTACCCCACACTACTCTACTATGCACCACTGCACTCTATACCACTCCACGCCACCCCATTCTATGCCACTATACTCTGCAATATTGCACTCTATGCCAATACGCTCTACTCTATACCACTCCATTCTACGCCAGTGCCACTCTATGCCAATCCACTGTATTCCAGTCTAATGTACATTACACTCTACGCCACTGTACTCTACTGTTCCCCACTCTATTCTACTCTGAAACAATCTACACTACGCCACAGCACTTAGAGCCATTGCACTCAGTGGCACTTGACTCTACTCTGTGCCAGTGCATTCTACGCCAATGCACGGTACACCATTATACTCAAACCCAATGCACTCTACGCCACTGCACTCTTCTACTCTGCTCTACTCTATGAAACTCTACTTCACTCTAAACTACACTGCACTCTATGCCACTTTACTCTACTGTACCCCACTCTACCTTACTCTGAAACAATCTACTCTACGCCACAGCACTTAGAGCCATTGGACTCAGTGCCACTTCACTCTGCTCTGCGCAGCTGCTTTTTATGCCAATGCACTGTACACCATTTTACTCCAAACCAATGCACTTTATGCCACTGCACTCTTCTACTCTGCTCAACTCTACTTCACACTACACCAGTGCACTCTATGCCACTTCACTCTATGCCACTCTAATCTACTCTGTATCACTGCAGTCTATGACCCTGCACTCTGAACCACTGCACTCTATGCCTCTCTACACCGCTATACTCTACGCCAGTGGCCTCTGCCTCACTTTACTATGCACCACTGGAGTCTTCGTTACTCCACTCTATACCACTTAACTCTACACCACTCTACTCTGCATCATTTTACTCTACACCACTGAAATCTACTCCACTACTCTATGCCACTGCAGTCTATTTCAATGCAGTCCACGTCACTCTACACAACTCTACTCAACTCTGTATCATTCCACTCTGTATCACTCTACTCTATGCCACTGACCTCTTTGCTGTGCTACGCTACTCTGCATCACTCTTCTACTCTATGCCACTGTCCCCTATGACACACTAAACCACTGCATTCTACTCTGATGCACTCAACCCCACTTTACTCAAAACCAATGCACTCCACACCACTGCAGTGTACGCCAGCTACTCCGCACCACTACACTCTGCGCCACTATACTCTACAGCACTCTAAGCCACTGCAAGCTACACTATTGTACTCTGTGCCACTCTACTCCCTGCCACTCTACTCTGCAAGACTGCACTCTGTGTCATTACACTCAGCGCCACTCTACTCTGCATCACTGTACGCTGCACAACTCTACACCATGGTGCTCTGTCACTACACTCTACGCAACTCTGCACCACTATCATCTGTGCCATTGCACTCTATGACATGCTACTCTGCACCACTGCACTCTATGCCACTTCATGCTTTACCACTCTACACCATTGCTCTCACAGGCACTGCACTTTACATCACTCTATTGTACTCTTCATCACTGTACTCTACACCACTGCTTTACCACTCTACCACTCTATTCTGTACCACTCACTCTGCACCATCTACACCAAGGCGCTTTATGCCACTGCACTCTAGTCCATTGGACTCTACTCCGCACCACTCAATTCTACGCCATTACACTCTGCATCACTCTGATCTATTCTGCGCCGAGTCTATGGTTAGTTTGAACTGGTCCAGGTGGCTGTCAACCCCTGACTGAACGAGACAGCAAAGGACAGCAGACCACCCTGTAGTGACGCGTGGACACGAACGCCCAAATGGACACACTCAGTTCATTCTTACAGAAGCACTCACACTCATGATGAATATTTAATGCATTTGAGGTTAGGCAAAGGGGCCCAGGTTGCACGGAATAGACGGGAGACCCAGCAGGGAGCTTTCTCACAGGGGTTCAGGTAAAACGCAGTACTCCTGCGCGCGGTTTTGATACCACAGCGAATGTTACCTCAGAGACCGTGAGGCCAAGGCGACAGTCACACAGGTTGCGGGTCCACTCTCGAGGAAATAAATAAACCCCTCTGTGGCATAACTCCTTTGATGGACTCGCAAATTGCCGCACAGGCCAGAAAAATAGACAGCGCAGCGCAGCCGTTCCAAGGCAGTCCTAGCTCGCGCAATTCACGCCCCCTTCTTCAGTCACCCCAGGGGCGGCCTTAGGCATGTGCAAGCTGTGCACCTGCACAGGGCCACCAAACCCCAGGGGCCACCACGCCAATGTATATCCTTAATATAATAATCTTCTGAGGATGGATACATATTTGCGTGGCGGCCTCCGGCTCTGTTCCACTTACAAACACCCTGACCCTCCTGGGGGTGGGGGGGGTCTGCTCCATCCGGACCCCTCTCTTCCGGGGCCCCCTACCTAGGCTCCCTGCCCAGGGCCGCCATGAGCCTAGAGCCGCCCCTCACCCTGAACTGTCCCCGCCCTTCCTCTGTTTTGGTCACTTTTTCCCATCAAACCTGTCCTCACGCAAGAGTCTGAGACTGACTGACTTCAGCCTTAAACAAACAATGACGCTAACAATAATACGTGTTTAAGCAATTTAAATAACACCTGTTAGCACCGAACAACCAATAAAGTGGGGAGAGGGACAGGAGTGAAAAATAACCTTCATGCGGTGAAGCACGAGACATCCGTGAGGTAAAGCAAAGACGTACAGCAATGCAGTTATGTTAGAGAACAACAGCTGTCTGTCTGGTGGTGTCAGCACATTCCTCGGGTGTGTTGCAAGATGAAGAGCAGTGAAATCCGATACAGAGAGTACACCATGAAAACAGGAAACAAACGGACGGCCTTCGAGAGATCTGGGTGCACGCCCGTGCAAGTGCAGAAGGTAACACGAGGCCAAAAACAACTGGGGAAGAAAGACAGACGAATGTAAAAGCAGCCCGCGACGAGCAAGCCCGGCGAGTGCGCACACAGGGCAAGTACCTCTAGCTAAGGATCTGTGGTAGAAGAGAACAAGCACCTACCAAGAGATACAGTTATCCAGCCCCGCAGATAATCCCGTGTGTCAAACAAACAAGGGAACCCATAAGGTATCACATAGGGACCTTGGGCATTAAGTATTATAAAGAACAGTGGTCCCTATAACAAGAATTGTTGTGAGCAATGATCATACACTAAATAGGTTGTATGTCTTCTGTCCATCCGGACAGGTTTTTATTTTGAGTCAGAAAAATAATTTTAATTATTAAAAAATGTCAAGCGGGCACAGCCGTGACCTTCAACATTTACAGGACAACAACAAAAAAGACAGAAATGGAAAAAGCAAAAATTTGTCTGTACATTAGCTTTTCAATGGGACAGACATCAAATTTTAGACCGCACCATTGCAATTATCCATGTTACATACACTTTTTGCATATGGGGTTTATGTGTCGACGTTTCGATGCCTTTTTTAGAATGAGGGCATCATCATCAGGACATTGGATGACATTTTTGTTGTCTTAAATATTATATCAATTGGCCTTTCCATCACATTTACATCATCAACATTATTTACAAATGGGAGGAAAAGAAAGGGGAAAGAAAAAAGTAAAAAGAAATAGCATAAATAACAGGCATATAGTTTAAATCCTCATTGGTTCTTTTGTTCAACTGTTTTGGGTGAAAGGTGGCATGCATAAAAAGGCCATTTGTCTGTGCGTAAATGGGCGAGAACTTGATTAAATCAGCTTTGTTGTGGCTGTGAGCTGGTGGTCCGAGTGCCGCAGTGGGGTTGTTTGCTAGTGATTTTCGTGCAACATCAGCGACGAGCATTAAGATTGAGTGAGGACGGCGAGTGAGCGGGGATCGACAAGTTTTAATTGTGGCTATACGTATAACATGCTTTTAGATGCAACTGGATTCACCTACAGATTAAGGACAGCCGGCGAACCTGTATTTCCGTAGTTAGCCTGGCGTTGTGCGCAGAGTGATCTGTCGAAAGAATGACTGCCGGTTAAAGGGAGGCGGGTGGTGACTGTGAGCAGTGGCCCGTGGTGGATGAGCTATTTACCTGCAGCTTCGCGGTTCGTTATATGAAACACGCGTTGGTTTAGTCACAGCATTATATGCGGGGATCCGCCGGAAAGTACAGTGGTTCCCTGGCGGTATGCGCAGAGTGATCTGTCGAGAAATTAACTACCAATTAGAGAGAAGGAGTCAGGCGGTAGCTGCGAGCAGTGACCTGTGGTGGTTAAACTGTTTACCTGCAGTTTCGCGGTTCGTTATATAAAACGCGAGCCGGTTTTGTCACAGCATATTTTTAAGGGATCCGCCGGAAGGCACAATGGCTCTCTGTAGTTGGACAAAAAATGCCACAGAGATTACATACTAGACGCTGCAGTTTAGGCGTTACCAGGGGTTGTGGACTAGTACTTACTTCGGGATAACTTGGAGACAGCCGCGGGTCTGGCGATCTGGTGCTCGACAGCAGTGCACGTGAAAGTGATTTTTAAGGAAGGGGAGGAGTGATAGTGAACAACGTAGAAGGACTATCGTGAGTTAAACGAGACCTGACACCTGAGCAGTTGTTACCACTGTAAAATGGCCGCCTTGAAATGACTGTGTTCATGTACTGTTTTAACATGCTGATATGCATGACACTCGAGCACTTGTCACCACTGTAAAATGGCCGCCAAAAATCCCCTCTCGTTTAACTCACGATAGTCCTTCTACGTTGTTCACTATCACTCCTCCCCTTCCTTAAAAATCACTTTCACGTGCACTGCTGTCGAGCACCAGATCGCCAGACCCGCGGCTGTCTCCAAGTTATCCCGAAGTAAGTACTAGTCCACAACCCCTGGTAACGCCTAAACTGCAGCGTCTAGTATGTAATCTCTGTGGCATTTTTTGTCCAACTACAGAGAGCCATTGTGCCTTCCGGCGGATCCCTTAAAAATATGCTGTGACAAAACCGGCTCGCGTTTTATATAACGAACCGCGAAACTGCAGGTAAACAGTTTAACCACCACAGGTCACTGCTCGCAGCTACCGCCTGACTCCTTCTCTCTAATTGGTAGTTAATTTCTCGACAGATCACTCTGCGCATACCGCCAGGGAACCACTGTACTTTCCGGCGGATCCCCGCATATAATGCTGTGACTAAACCAACGCGTGTTTCATATAACGAACCGCGAAGCTGCAGGTAAATAGCTCATCCACCACGGGCCACTGCTCACAGTCACCACCCGCCTCCCTTTAACCGGCAGTCATTCTTTCGACAGATCACTCTGCGCACAACGCCAGGCTAACTACGGAAATACAGGTTCGCCGGCTGTCCTTAATCTGTAGGTGAATCCAGTTGCATCTAAAAGCATGTTATACGTATAGCCACAATTAAAACTTGTCGATCCCCGCTCACTCGCCGTCCTCACTCAATCTTAATGCTCGTCGCTGATGTTGCACGAAAATCACTAGCAAACAACCCCACTGCGGCACTCGGACCACCAGCTCACAGCCACAACAAAGCTGATTTAATCAAGTTCTCGCCCATTTACGCACAGACAAATGGCCTTTTTATGCATGCCACCTTTCACCCAAAACAGTTGAACAAAAGAACCAATGAGGATTTAAACTATATGCCTGTTATTTATGCTATTTCTTTTTACTTTTTTCTTTCCCCTTTCTTTTCCTCCCATTTGTAAATAATGTTGATGATGTAAATGTGATGGAAAGGCCAATTGATATAATATTTAAGACAACAAAAATGTCATCCAATGTCCTGATGATGATGCCCTCATTCTAAAAAAGGCATCGAAACGTCGACACATAAACCCCATATGCAAAAAGTGTATGTAACATGGATAATTGCAATGGTGCGGTCTAAAATTTGATGTCTGTCCCATTGAAAAGCTAATGTACAGACAAATTTTTGCTTTTTCCATTTCTGTCTTTTTTGTTGTTGTCCTGTAAATGTTGAAGGTCACGGCTGTGCCCGCTTGACATTTTTTAATAATTAAAATTATTTTTCTGACTCAAAATAAAAACCTGTCCGGATGGACAGAAGACATACAACCTATTTAGTGTATGATCATTGCTCACAACAATTCTTGTTATAGGGACCACTGTTCTTTATAATACCGCAGATAATCCCAGCAGGCTGAGTGGCTGTTTTAGGGTTGACTGTTAGTATGATTTGTGGAAGAATCCCAAATCTAGCTGAATCTGGTGGCCCCATTACCTCTGCTGTAGTATCAAATAGTTTTGAAAAATTCGTTAGCAGGTCTCCATCCCCACCCAACTCAACGTCACGCTCGTTGGCTGCTCTGACGCATTAGATCTGCAAATCAAGATTGCCTTGCGCTGTGGTTGATCCTGCGTAGCACCGCATTTCCTTTTGGACCTCACCCCCCCAAACATCATGTCCACAGTTCGGTTCCTGCACAACAGGGAGCGCCCTAATACCCACCTGTTGAAAGCGGTGCTTAGGGGCAGATGTATCAAGCCTTTTGCGACTCGCAAAAGGCATTTTAGCATTTTTTCATATGGATCAAAAAATCGCAAAATAAGGAATCGCAATAATTTGCGATTCCTTATTTTGCTTAAGCATTTAAGGAATCGCAAATTTTGCGATTCCTTAAATGAGATGTATGTAACTTTTTGAAATTGCGAATTTGTGTTAAAAAATCACAAAATACCACCAACTTGTAGTTGGTGGTAATTTGCGATTTCTTTTAAAAATGCCCTATTTGGCATTTGTGAGGGTGGCATGTGACACACATACATGCCCATAGGGCATGCATGTGCGCCACATGCACACACATGTAAATTTTATGGGTGCAGCAGGGTGTCTTTTAGACACCCCTGCACCCTTGAAATAATTCTCAAATTGCGATTAGCAAATTGCGAATTCGCAATTTGAGAATTATTGCACTATCATTCCTATGGGCCTCCTGGCCCATAGGCATGCATGGGAATTATTCCTTAATTGTGAATTCGCAAAATGCGAATTCGCAAATAAGGAAAAATAAGGAATCGCTAAAAAATAGCAATTTTGTACATACATTCCATTTTGCGAATTCTAAATAGCGATTCGCTAAAAATCGCTATTTAGAATTCGCAAATTGGAATCTTGATACATGTGCCCTATGTGTGCCAGTGGTTGCAGATAGTGGCCACAAATTTACAGGTTTACTAGGTTTCTCTAGGTGCCAGCTGAGCTCGAGTCCAAAATCTACAGCTGGCAACACTGAAAACAAGCATTTGCAATCCAATTGGTCTCGCCTTTGGGGCCTATAAGGATTTAGCCATGCAGCATCTTGTCCGCAACTGAGGGCCAGTAGAGATTGTTCTTCCAGGATGCGGGGAAAGGAAACAGTGCTGTGAAATGGCCATGCTGTTTTTTTAAAAGCCAAATAAAGAAAAAGAGGAGAGACAGGGTGCCAAAGTTGTTTTGATGTAGAAAATAGACTAATGAAGCAAGCAATTTCGAGCCTTGTTAAGTTTCACCAGTTTACATTGCAGGAGTTCCAAGTTGCATTAAAGAAATGTACAGATATACAGCTATTAGTGAATAAACATTTCAAGGCTCGTGCACGGGATCTAAGATCCGAGTCAGATCCTCCCCGTATATTTGTTGTCTTGCCCACCTGTAGATGCACTGCCTTTCTTATGACTTACAGCTTCTAGGAATTGGCTAACAGGCTACATAACATCTAAACTAGATACATTAAAATACATTACCCTCCCCATGATCAAAATACATTACCCAAACGTATGCATATAAAATATAAAATCTACATTAGGGCACACTAACAAACTGTAAGCATCGGTTAGAGCAAGTGAGCACATTTGTAGATTTTCAGCTGCTACACCATTGTATTTATTTATTTATTTTATGCGTTTTTAATATAGCGCAGGCTTCACCCGAAGGTGTCGGAGCGCTTCACAATAGGAACAGTACTGATACATGAGGAGAAAATTACAAGTGAACAAATTACAAAAGCAAACGTTAAGTTACATAAGGCAAAAGTGACAATCGTGAGTAAACAAATACAAGAGGTAGCAAACGGAACATTACAGGAGGAAAAAGTGACATATGTGCAGGTTACACAAGCGTAAAAAGTACAAGTAGAGGTATAGTACTGCAATAAATGGCATACACTCAAACACAAGAGCAAACGTTACGTAGGCAATGGTGGCACTGGTGCAAGTATCTAAAGAAAGCAATGTAAGAGGTAGCAAACAGTGTGTTACAAGAATAAAGTGACGTGTGCATGTTACAAAAGAGTACCAAACACAAGTAGAAGGCTAATTCTGTAATAAATGGCAGACACTCAAACCACAAGAACACACTGGGAAGGCACTTCCATAGTCCTGGAGAATAGAGTTTTCTATAATGGAAGGTCTTCCTTCAGATAATAGAGAGGGTGTGAATTAAATTTGGAAGTGTCTTTGAAGGAGGAGAATTTTGAGGTCAGTTTTGAAGGTCTGGGATGAGATGGTGGTCCGGAGCTGAGGCGGAAATGAGTTCCAGATTCTCACCGCGTTGCCTGAAAAGGATTGGGCCATCGATCTGTCCTTCTTGAAAGTGGGAGGTTCAAGCAAGTACATTTTCCGCATGATGTGCTGGTCTAGAGCCTCCAGAGAGTTTTGGTTTATTCGCCAGGTAGTGAGGAGAGTAGGAGTGCAAGGCTTTGTGGGTGATACAGGCAGTCTTGTAGATAGTTCTTGCCTCAATGGGAAGCCAGCGGAGGGTGGATAACATGGGTGTGATGTGGTCGCTTCTTTTGGCCCCATAAAAGAAACAAGCTGCTGAATGGAGAACACATTTAAGGGGGAATAGGTGGGATTTGGAGAGGCCAGTAAGAAGAGAATTGCAGTAGTCCAGTCTGGAGAGGACCAGCGATTGGACCAGGGTTTTAAGGTCTTGCTCCGGGAAGAAGCAACAAATTCCCAAAAGAAAGGTGCAGTTGGTATCAAGCAGACTTTGCAATGGAATTGATGTGGGAGATTAGATTGAGTTTTTTGTCGAGTATGACACCAAGGGATTTTGCGCTGTCGACAATGACGGGTTTATTGTTAAGTAGATTGATCTGATCCATCCATGATTGAACAGGGGGAGGAGAAAGTGAGGAGGAGGAATTCAGTTTTGGAGGGATTCAGAATCAGTTGATTAGTTGACAACCAGTTTTGAATGGAGTCGAGAGTAGAGCTTAGGATGGAGAGATCGTGAGTGGAGGCAACCTTGAAGTTGGTTTGAGTGTCGTCTGCATAGAGATGATAGTGGATACCGGATTTATTTAGGAGATTTCCCAGTGGTTCTAAATAGAGATTGAACAATGTGGGTGCAAGTATAGAGCCTTGAGAAATACCTTGACCTACCGCCAAGGGAGATGAAAGACTATTCGCTATTTTGATCATTTGGGATCTATCAGAGAGGAAGGAAACAAACCATTTAAGCACAGTGCCCTCCATGCCCATTCTCTGCTGAAGAGTGTTGAGGAGAGTGTTGTGATTGACGGTGTCAAAGGCTGCAGAAAGGTCAAGGAGAATTAGAAGATAAGACCCCCCCTAATCGAGTATCCGCAGCGCGTCATCAATCACTTGCAGCAGGGCTGTTACAGTGCTGCAGTTTTGGATGAAGCCGGACTGAAAACTGTCAAAAAGATCATTGTCCTTGATATGACGAGAGAGTTGTTTCGCTACACATCTTTCTGTGATCTTCGCAAGAAAGGGTAGGTTAGTGATGGGGCGGAAGTTGTTGAGGTCATTCGCATCAGCAGTGGGTTTTTTAAGCAGAGGGGTGACCTGCCCAGTTTTGAAGGAGACAGGAAGGGAGCCTTGACAGAGGGAGAGGTTGACCAGAGTGGTCCAATCGCATAGAGAATGGGTATAGAAGTCAATGGCAATGGCACTAGGGATGGGGTCAACAGAATGGTCGGAGGGCTTTGTTTCAAGGATACAATAGAGGAGGGCATCTTCAGAGATCGGTTCAAAGTTCTGCCAAATGGCTAAGGATTTGCGCTCCTCTGGAGGGGTAGGATGAGCAACCTGATCCACAAGTGTTTTCACTTTTTCGTCAAAGAATACAGCAAAATCCGCTGCTTTCTTTGTAGAATCCTCCAACTTGGAGGTTGGGGGAGAGCATGCTGGGCTGCCGGCAAGTCTCCGAGAGGCGTCGCTTCAAGCCCCTCCTAACATACATGAAAAGTTGGATTCACCTTCTCCTATGCCACATCTGAAGGCTGCTCATGGTATTTCACAATAACATGGAAACTGCTTGGCTGTGGTTCCTGGATTTACCAGTATTCCCTCTTGCTGTTCACGTGCTTTGGCTTGTTGCCTTTGGTCTCAGAGAGCCTCATGATGTTGGCAAAATGGGATTGTGGCTCCGGGGTGTGGGGGTGCGGCTGCTTTAACTGGGGATGCAAAAGATACACAAATGATGGTTAGAATGCGGAACAAATCAAACATTCACCCCCACCCCCCCAGTCAAGACACCTGGGTTAAATCCATTGTTCTTTTGCTCACCATGCTACCCCAGATTAGACCCAGCAATATGCAAATCAGTCTTGACCCACCTGCTCCTGTACTCCATTCCGTCCATCATTTGTGTGTCCTTTGCCTTCACACCCTAAGTGCGCTAGGTATGCTAGACGCGTGTACCGGGCTCATTGTGCCACTGGATTCAAGTTAGCCTGGCTGATGAGGGGTGGTACCCGGAAACTGGTCCCAGGATGCTTGTTTCTGGTTCAGGAAGGATCTGGCTTGGCAGTTCCGGCTGAACTGTTCCCACGAGGAGCAGGGGCAAGACTAATTTACATATGGCTGGGTCTAAACTGGGGTGGCATGATGAGCAAAAGAATAATGGAGTTAACACAGATCTCTTGACTGGGGGTGAATGTTTGATTTTTTTCCGGATTCCGTCCATCATTTGTGTGTCTTGTAGCTGGTGATGCGTCCCCAGGGGGTGCAATTATTATGGCTGCAGCTGCCAACATCTAAGCTACTGCCATGGTGGTGGTGGGCAGTACGGCCAGCCCTGTATGGGCGGGACTATGCAGTTCTGCCCTTTTGGGCTCCTATGGTCTATTGTACTGTGGAGATGAAACACACCACAGCCAATTGCCAGGCAAAACCCGTGATGGGCTGTACGATTCACCCATGAGACATGTGGGCGGGACCGTGGAAGGGGGTGCTGTGGCTGCACTACAGAGGCAGTGGCACCATTTCAACTCCAACTAGTTAGTCCAAACATGAAAGCTTAACAAAAACGAATCACACTCAAACATAAGGAAACCAACATAGAACACAAAGAGAAAAGATTACAGAGAAAGCAGACTAGTAATAGGCCAATACTCCAGGGGCGGGAACTAGCCACAAGAAGGAGAGACATAAAGTAAAACATACCACACAGAAGCTTTTCTGAACGACACATAGTTTAACCAATCAGCAGCGAGGGTGTGGCCAAAGCCCGTAAAAGTGGATACAGCATGCCTCGCCGAGCAGAAGAAGCACACTGCCTAAGCTCGTCCTAATACAGGGTCAATTTTCAAGGGAAAAAGTGATGCGCACATGTGTTTTGAACCGTTTCCTGTTGCACTAGGCCTACTCACACAAGTGAGGTACCATTTTTATCAGAAGTCATGTGAGAGTATAGCATAGTAGAACATCTGTTATTACAAATTGGATTTTGCTGCATTTGTGCCCATTGAATGTAAGCCAGTGTATAAGAAAGAAGACATTTTGAAAAATACACTCTAAATCATATGCTAGTACGGGTGCACACACATTGAGAGATGTAAAATAACCACTGCTCCTAAACTCCATATCTTGTGCTCATTTCAGAAATACCTAGGTTTCCTTGATATCCATTTTTCACTCTACATATTTTACCATATGAATTGGCCTGCACTCAGTACACAATGAAAAATAAATTTGTACGGTGCAGCTCATTTGTTGGCACTGGGTACGGTGGGTTCCTTGAGAACCTACAAACCCCCTATATCCTCGCAACAATCAATGGACGTAATGGTATATTGCTTTTGTAAATCAGCCAACGTGACAAAAATTTACAGATGAAAACATTGTCCCAAATGGCAGCTTTTCCTACTGATTTTCAATATGTCTTTATTTCAACTGTTAGTTTTTTTAGAAAAACTTTGGGGTATCTACATATATTACCCCTTGCTGGATTCAAAATGTTGTCTATGTTTCAGAAATCTATAGATTTCATGGATCACCCTTGAGTTTCACATTAGTTTCTACCACAAATTGGAAGAAGGTTGAGAGCAGAAAAATGGGGAAAATGGGTTAACCTCTTTGATAAATGCCAAAACTGTGGTAAAAAAAAAAATGTTTTTTTATTCGGCGGTGCATGTTTCTGAAAGCTGGGAAGATAAGGACTTTAGCACAGCAAATCGTTTGTTGATGCAATTTTTGGAGAAAAAAAAACAAACACTTTTATCCCGAGCACTTTTTTCTTATTTTTCCCCAAAAACTCAACATTTAGCTATATTTGACTATTTTATCGGTGGCCTCCATGGAATCCACAAACCCTGGGAACTCGTAGAATCCCTAGGATGTTGGGGAAAAAAGGCAGCAAATTGTGCATGGGTACCTTATGTGGAAAAAGTTATGGAGCCCTAATCGCAAACTACCCCAAATAGCCTAACTGGGAAGGGCATTGGTCGAAGGCCCGCAGTTAAGGGGCTAATGTTGGTATTTTGTCAACTTTTGTGTGCTTGCCTGGTAACTTTGTGTTGTTAACTGCAGTTCCATTGAGAAGTTTCCCTGAGGTGATCTCTGAGAGGTATCGTAATTCTTTTTCAATGAGTAATACTTATTTTTTTACATTTTCAGAGGAACTTTCACAACTACTACAAAATTATGATCTAACACACACATTCAATGCATTGGTATTGATTAATGCAACAAAAGAGTATCGCATTGTAGCATTTGCATAACTCCTCATTCAACTGACAGGTTCACCACACACTTTTATTTGCATCAGAATCAATATGCCCTTTTGAAGTGGCAGATTAAACTGGGTGTTGGTTTAAGTTACACCTACATGCAAAGTGCTGGGAGTCGTGCTCTAAATACAGTGTGGTGGTGGCACGGCTCAAAAGCATTAACCAATATTTATGGTTAATTATAAAACAATTGTAGGAAACCCACCTTTTCTGCGTGGTCACCTCGGATTTTTTTTAACCTTTTGCTGGAGCCTATATTGTTGCTGTCTTTAGAACCCTGAGATCTACCCCTGCTAACCAGTAATAAAGTACCTGCACTTTTTCTTTAAAAATTGTTGATCCAGCATACTCCTAATGGGCATATTTAACTTTCTTATAAGTCCCTAGTATATGGTGCAAAGTGTACACGAGACCTGAAATTTAAAGGCCACTATTGGACTGTAACACCTCTTGTGCCCTCCACTACTGCGCTGTGCAAACATGGATTCAGGCGTATCATTGTATCCTGACTGTAGCAGTGTTAGACTGCAATTCAGCACGTCAACATAAACCCTTTTGACAGGTCAAAACCACCCTTTCAAATATTAACAAGTCAACCCTATCTAGAATTTGAAGCCCACAAGGGAGGGGTGCAGGGTATTTAAAGGTAGAACTTAGCGAAATGTAATGTTAACATGTCATTACAGTTACTTTAATACTGTGGGGGGTGTTGCCACGCAAGATGGCCAACAGGATGCGTTCTTAAGGAGCGCCTCCTGTGCCCCGAGCATATCTTGCATTCTACTGCATGCTTCAACTAAATATTGGCGGTCCGGTGCTGCCCTCCAACCCCCTGGAAGCTGGAATCGGGCTCCTGCAGGCCTTGTGACGCCGAGGGCAGGGTCTGGAACTAGTCGGGCGTGCATACTGAGGAGGGGACGGTATGCCTGCTGTGTCGCTGCTGGCATGGACAGGGTCTGCTGCGATTGCAGCAGCCAAGCAGATGCTGTGGTGATCGTTGTGGCCGTAGGCCCTGTGTTAAAGACTCGTGGCTGAGGCAGAGGGATCTCTTGGGTTGCGGGTGCTGCCGAGTTGCGCTGTGGTACAGCTGGCCCCGGCACGGTCCCTGTTATCAGGCGGTGGAATCCGGGGGGACCAAGAAGAGATCGGGGGCCGTAAGTGAGAAGTGGATTTGGAGGAGGAAACGATTGCAGTGGCCCGCTCCAGAGACAAACAGCGATAGGAACAAGGTAATGACGAGGAATCCTTGGCACCGCAGGGTCGGGCCTGCTGCTGCACATATTGAGGAGGAGCAGGAAGTTTGCAGAAATGTTTGGTTGTGGCAAGGGTCTGGCTGCGGTGACCTGCACAGCCCCTGAGGCCCAGAGGAGATGAGCGGACAGGGCGGAGGACTCTCTGGTGACCGTGGAAGGCCGCAGTGGTGCGGTGTGGTGATTGGGGGCTGTCCAGAGGGAGGATCGGAGGCCAGGAAGTGCCTCAGGACAGATGGTGAACATCGTCTGGGGGGTGTCCAGCATCCCCCGACCAGCGAGGTAGAAAAGCGACAAAGTGAGTGGCTGGTAGGGGTTTGGGGTCTAGGTTTTGGTCCGAGCCTGATCTGGATTTGAGGACGAGGGCCAATCTCTGGGACACTGAATATAATCAATCAATCATTTGTAAAGCGCACTACATACCCGCAAGGGTCTCAAGGCGCTGGGAGGCGCTACTGATCGAAGAGCCAGGTCTTGAGTATCCTCCTGAAGGTCAGAAGGTCTTGGGGCCATATGTGGAGAAGTGTGGCTCACTGGTTAGAGGAGGCAGACCTGGAAGCAGAGGTCAGCCCGGGACCAGGGTTCAATTCCCGACTCGACGGGGTCTTGAGTCCTAAAAAAAAATGTCCATGGACTCGACAATTCTCGCTCTGGTGCCTACTCGATTCACGGGTTCACACTCTGCGACTCTGGGCAATAGCTTGCTTAATCTCCACAACGGCCCCTCGCGGCGGGATGCCTGGCTTTCACCTTGCGGATACCCTGCCGGGGTTATCTCACAGGGGAATACCAGGACGGGTTCCCTAAGCAAGTGCTTAGAGACCGGTTGGTGATTTGCGCTATATAAATATCTGTACATTTACATTTACATTTACATATGTATCAAGGCTTTTGCGATCCGTTAAGCCTGAAATTCGCTGAATTTCGGCCTTAGCGAATCGCAAACGGCCTTTTTTCCGAATCTGAAATGTATGAAAAATTAGCCAATTAAGGAATCGCAAAAAATTGCGATTCCTTATTTTGCTTAAGCATTTAAGGAATCGCAATTTTGGTCTGCAGTATTTTTCAAGACACACTCCTAATGAGGAAGGGAAAACCATCCGATTCCGTGCAAGGGTACATGATGGAACAATATACCACCCAAACACTGTGCTCATAAAGGCAGATTCACCAAGGGGGCTCCCACACAGATACTGTACAAGAGTCACCTACAGAGGAACCTTCTCAAGCAGACATACTCACGGCTATTCAAGGATCTTGTGTGGCACTAGAGAAAAATATCGAAACTGTGTCCTTAGAGGTGAATATGCTTCAAGCGGACTTGCTTAGAATGTCGGTTAAGGTAACAGTGATGGAAAAGACCATCAAGTGAGCTCAAGGTGGAGATGGCCTCGCTCAAAAAGCAAGTGGCTAGTATCACATCCAAAACTGGAGCCCTGGGGTGCGAGCCGAGGATGCGGAGGTGAGGTTACCCACAATAACATCCGCCTGCGGGGCTTACTTGAGCGTGCTGAGGGAGATTCAACGGTACAATTAATTGAAAAGTGAATACGGGACACACTGAAGCCATGTAATCTTTCCCCCTTCTTTGTTATTGAAAGGGGCACATCAGGCATTGGTAGCCTGCATGCCAGAGGGTGCCACCTAGGGCAATCATAGCACGTGTGCTGAATTATAAAGATAGAAACAGTATACTCCAAGCGCCACGAGAAACCGACAAGGCCCAATGTGAGAATCACAAAATGTCTATCTACCAGAACTACACTCAGAAAGTGCAGGGTGATAGGAAATCGTTTCTGGATGTAAAGAGAAAGCTGAAGAACATAGGTATTAAATACATGCTTCTACACCCTGCAAAACTGCTTGTGATTTCAGAAGGGAAATCTCATTTGATAGACTCTTCAGACGATGTTTGGAGGTGGTTAGAGGTGTGGAATAAAGTACAAAGAGACAAAGTGAGGACATGAAGAGACAAAGTGGGGACATGGAGGAATCGCTCACAAGGTGGAAAAGAGACGCACACCGATGACTGGAGGACATGAGGAGACAATGAGTAGCTGAATGCGTGGAATGATGGAATGTCTGGATCTATGTATATTGTGATCCTAGGACAGGGTACTATGGTGCTGGACTCCCCTCTTGCTGAATGAGAGAGAATGGAGGTCCCCTCCTCTCTGACGATGAACATGGAGTGATGCACCTGTCTGATTCTTGGGACCAATTGGCTCATGTCGACTCTTGTTGGTTGGCACTGTTTGAGGGTAGTTGGCATATGGGAATTGTTTGTGGTGTTCCTAGAGTGTCATGATCAAATGTCTTTGGTACTAGATTCTAGATGATGCAATGGGGAACTGGGGAGTTACTTCCACATATTATTGTAGGACTTGTTTGATTGGTTGGGATTTAGGCTATTGGTACTGACAGCGTTAAAATAATGGCTGTACCATACTATTATTTGTTAGATTGTTTGCCTAGAGAGGAGGGGGGAGTTGGGAATTTTTTTGCTGTTTTACCTCTGGTTCCTGAGAAGTTTTGGGTAATCGTATGCATGATATGCTTCAGCGTGCTATGGTGTGCAGAACCTTCTGGGTTGTAATGCATACCTACTCATGGCTGACTGTAGCAATACGTTAACCTGGAATGTGCGGGTATTGGGAGGATACACCAAAAGATATAGGGTAAATTCTTTTCTAAATTGGAATAAAATCCAAATTGCATACAGGAAACACATTTGAAGGGTAGCGAGGTCCAGAAGTTGGCAAAAATGTGGCAGGGGCAATTTTATTCAGCATCATACTCCTCCTATGCTAGTGGGTTGGAAATCTAGGTTGCGCCTGGTGTGCTGTTTCATCATATATTGAGTCGGATATAGAGGAACACTACCTTCTACTCCAAGGTACAGTAGATGGCATATATATCACCGTAATAAACACACATGCACCCAATACTGATGATGGGAGGTTCTTGGGAGAGATACAAGAGTTATTGGAGGACAGTGAGGACTCCTCTATAATTTGGGCAGGTGATTTCAACTGCTTCTTGGATGGGAACAGGGACCAGCATCCACTGTTACAGAGATAAAAGCCACCAATGACCAGGTTGCTCTCGGAGGTTGTGCACAATCTGGGATTCCTGGATATTTGGAGATTACTACATCCACAGACACATGAATATACCTGTCACTTGTTTATGCATAACACTCAGTCGCTTGGATCGCCTGCTTGTAGCCGTCTTAGGGTGGAAACGATGTGAGCTGTAGTTCATTTAGGAAGATATCTCTCTGACCATGCTCCGGTGATGCTCTGTCTGCAGTGGAGAGAAGGGGCACACTCTAATAGAAGTTGGCGAATGTTTCCAGAGGTGCTGACCGATATGGCATGTCAAGAGTCACTGACCGATGTCGTTACTGAATACTTGAAAATGATTGGGCCTCTACCCCTATCAGGGCCAGTGAATGGGAGGCCATGAAGGCGGTGATGAGGGGGGCATGCATAGGGGCTACCTGAGGGACATGGAAACAGTTGGAGTCAGACATAACTATCCAAGAAAACAGACTGGCTGAAGCCCAAAGGGGGAGGAGAACTCTGCTGATATGTGTAGAGAGGTGGTGATGAGACAAAGTGGCTTGAAAGAGTTATGGGACACCCTAGATAAATACACCTTAAAGAACTATAGGCAACACTTACATAGTGAGGGAGATAAGTAGGGAAAGCTACTGGCTTTGATTTTAAAGCAAGAACAGGAGACCTGCCTATACTTTATATCAGAACACCAGGGAAAGCTGCCTTGATATATTGAATACTTTCAGAGTGCTTTGTCAGGAAGTCTACTGGGCAGGGGACATAAGCCAAGGAGATGCTGTGGGGGTGTTCCTTGCTGGGGTGGTGTTGCCTCACCTGTCATCAGACAGCGCACATGATTTGAATGCAGAGCTCACTCTGGGGGAACTGAAATTAGCGCTGCAGGATCTCAATACACTAAAAGCTATGGGTGGGGATGGGTTCCCTGTAGATTTTTTTCAAACATACTCTACATAACTTACAGAGAAACTTCTGGAGGGGTTCCATAAGGCTCAGAGGGAAAAAGGCCTGCCCCTTAGTGCACGTGAAGTCATTACATGTGTTCTCTTATAACCAGATGGAAACGTAGTGGACCCCTCCTCCTTTAGACCCCTCACTGTTTTCTGTAAGCTCCTGGCGACTAGGTTGAGAGGCGTAATATAGGAGCTTGTCCATGAAGATCAATACAGCGTATTACCATGCCTTCAGTCTGCGCCAACTGACCCATGCTATTCATGAAACTGCACTAGAGAAACAAGACGAGGCACTGGTATGAATTGACTTAGAGAAAGCCTTTTATACCGTTAATTAGAGCTATCTGATGGAAGTACTGAGGGGTTGGGCATTGTGGATCGCCTTGAGAGATTGGCTGAAACTGCTCTACACGGATCCTAGGATCCGAATAAGGGTGGGGGGCATGGTGTCACATGGCTGGGTGGTAGAGAGGGGCATTCGCGAGGGCTTTCCCCTCTCACAACATCTGTTTGCTTTGGCTCTGGAGCCTTTGGCAATGCTATTGTGCCAGGAATTGGAGCATTGGAGCGTACAGGTAGGGGAGTCCGTACACATAATCTCTTTATACGCAGAGAACGTGTTAGTTAATGTTCGCGCCCCTAGGGAGGCGTTACCACTGCTGATGAGGCACATGGTTGAATTTGGCAATGTATCTGGTCTGCACAGGTTGTCAGGAAGACATTGTTATTTCCCTTGGGGGGGGGGGCCTATGGGAGGAGGGAGCTAGCTACGGTCACCCAGGAGCAACTCCCAGAGCGAGGAATCCAGTGGAAACCACAAGGTTTCCATTATCTAGGACTTATGGTCATCCATACAGCGGTTATTCATGATTGCTTTATTGTGGATGTTGTTCTGAAGGGTCTTTTAAAATCAGTGGAGTTTGGGAATACATTACATTTATCGGTTATCAGTTGTGTGGCAATCTCCAAGATGGTTTCCCTCCTGAGATATCAATATACAGTTCAGAATTCCCTATAACCGCTTGGTCAAGAGATGTTTCAGTAATTGAGCAGCTTGTTGAGCTCTCTGATGTGGGTCTGAAAACATTGCAGAGTCTCCTTGCTAGTGTTTAAAAGAGACATGAAGGGGGGGAGGAATTGCCCTGCCAGACCTACAGCTCTATTATTATGAAGTGGATGCCAGAGTATGATGATTGAGAGAAGCGTCTCTTAAAGGGTACGATAGGGGTAAAGACATTGGCATGCATGTTGATAAGAGAATTCTCTCAAACTTTCCAACCCCGTATTTGGTACGCCAAATGGCTACAATATGGGAGTCAGTTGTAACGAAAATACTATGTAGGTCACTGTTTGATTTGTGTCTGTGGAACCTTGAACTTTTTTGGGATGTAGACTCTTGACATGTAAATGGAACGCTTTCCGGATGCGCAGGAGGCATTTTAAGTAGGGGCTGGTCAATTTTTGCAATAGGCAAACTTGGAAAATACGGCCAAGGAAGTGTGGTGTAGCTTCCCGGCAGCACTATAAACATCTCAATTGTTGGGTGGATTACTCCGATGGGGGGAGGATAGGAACTTGATTACCATCTCAAGGCCATTAATTGGGACACAGACAAGACTCATTTTAGAGGCAGGCCGGCCTTGGAGATGGAGTTGGGGGAACCATTTTTGAATGGAGATTGGAACAGGGCCTGTGAATTTGTCGCCATGGTCTCACATAATAGTAGATTTCAACTTTTTCATTTTAATTATCTTCATCGGACATATGGTACACCATGAACACTGAACAAAATTGACCCCACTAGGGCAGCAAAATGTGCTAAGTGTGGTGAGGAAGGAGCTACAGTTTTACATGTAGCTTGGGTGTGTGAAGAAATCCATAATTATTGGAGAAAGGTGGTGCCTGAGGTTGGGAGGACTTTAAGGGCTACAATCCCTTTCACTCCTAGGGCTCATCTGCTGGGTTTGGTGGCTAGGCTCAAAGGAAGGAAGGTGCCCTATACGCTTTTGCAGCTTGCACTCCTCTTAGCAAAGCAGCGGGTAGCAATTGGGTGAATAGGGACATGTATGCCACAGATAGCACTCTGGGTTAAAGATGTGTTGGAATGGATGCTTGCAGAAGAGCAGCATGTATACAAATGGCAAGGTGTAATGTGAAAGCTCCTGATGATGTGGAAACATGGGAGTTACTTTTGGAACAGTTTAATAACTGTGGCAAACCAGGTATTAGCTCTAATCAGGAAACAGACTCAGAGGATGCTGACAATTCAGGACTCTATATACAGATGTGTATAACTGAGATATGGACTCCAGGAGTAGTTCAAAATATGTATGTATTGACTTAGCTAGATGACCTTTTTTTAAGGTTTAGTGATGACTGATGATGTGATATTGTAGTTGTGTGGAAGGAGCACAAAGCACATGTAGCAAACGACTATTATTGTTCAGCATGTTTATGTTGTTGGAAAACTTGAAAAAAAGGCTTAAAAAATGAGTAATACTGTATCTCAGGAATGGGAATCAGCCAAACAAATATTTTTTATAATTAGTATTAACATTCAAATCAATGGCAAAGTCATATTTGTAATAAATATTAAAGAAAAGTACCTTTTAGAAAGGTAGCTTTTTCCTGTCTGAGGTTCCTGGAGGATTATTTGCATTGGCTCTCCAGCTCCTCCTAGCCAGTGATAAGCTTTCAAAAGGAGTGAAAAAGATTTGAAATGCCCCCCAGAAGCAAATAATAGGCTGAACTGAATGGGCACATTCGGAGTTCAGCAGAAAATGCAGGGTTGGGTCTGTGGACACCTTTTATCTGAATAGTGCCAAATCCTGCTTTACAGGTCTGTTGAAATGTGTGTAACACTTGGGGCACACTTAAAAGGGAGAGAAAAGAATGACAAGATAATTCTTGTGTATCAACTGTCTGGTTGCTGAAGACCCTGCTTCTGTCCTACCAGACTTAGTCTCTGGTGTTGTTGTGGGTACATTTTCTGCCTTAACTTGATTCTAGTGTTAAATGTGCATGAACACTAGGATTAGCATAGTATACTGCCCACTTGCGCCCCCAGTCCTCAGAGTGGAAGTTTAGTGTGGCAGAAGAATTTCACCATCTTTAAAATGCTGTGAAACAGTGCATTTTGCACCTGTTTGCAGTACAGCAAACAGGAATGACTGCAAAAATAGGTGTGTCAGGGCCTTGGAACTTTTACCCCATTGATTTGAGAGGAGGAAGGAGTTATCCCAACCCACTAACTAGTGCCAAGCATAAACGTGACACCTCCAGAAACCTATTGCAGAATTTTTTGGGGACCTGTGGAAAATAATTAGGTGAATGGACCTGCTGTCTGTGACCTGAAAGGAGCTCTGAAGGACTGGACCTGCTCCTTCCGGTACCCAGGAAAAATAATTGGACTCTAATGGTCAGTTGACTGACCTCCTGTGTGGTTAGAGGGAGACAACAATTTGCAAGAGGTTTTTTTAGGAAGTACCCAGTTGATTGAGTGTCATGAGCCTGTACCGGACCCTGCTGTGGGACTCTACCTAACAATCTGTGAGTCTCTAAGTGCCATCCCTGAGATCCTGGAGGCTTCAGAAGTGTTATGTTATCTTAATTTGTATAGCACAGTAATCACCCAAAAACCTATTCAGGCGTTTGGGCAGGTGTGTGGTCCCCAAGGTGCTTATACGAAGAGCCTGGTCTTACGCTTCTTGTGGAACTCAAGAAGTGAGGAGGATTCTCTTATGTGTTGAACAAGGTCTTTCCAAGTTTTGGGTGCAATGTAGGAGCATGAGTGACCTCCTATTTTGCTTTTATGGATGCCAAGAGTGTGTGCGAGTGAGAGTGAGGCAGAACATAGGTATCTAGTGGTTTGGTGAAAGTGTATGCGGCTGTTCAGGTATTCTGGTCCTGTGTTGTGTAGGGTTTTGTATGTGTGCGTGAGAAATCTGAATTAGTTGCGCTTGTGAATGGGGAGCCAGTGAAGCTTCTTGAGGTGCATGTGACCTGGGTGCAGCATGAGAGGTTGAGTACGAGTCTTGCGGAGGTGCTTTGGATGGCCTGGAGTCTGTGTAGGAGTTGTTTGGAGATTCTAGTGTCAACAGTATTGCCATTGTCCCACCTGCTGTTGTTGAGGGCTTGCGTGTCGGTCCTTCAGAACGTCTGAGACAACCATTGAAGATCTTTTGCAGTTTGCATAGGATTTGGAAGCAGGGGGGTGCCCACTGCGTTGACTTAAGCCATCATGTTGAGTGTTGAGCTTGTCATCTTGGATGATCCCTAGGTCTCTTGCATCATCTGTGACTGCTGGTTCTAGCTCCGACAGCCACCAGGTGGTGTCCCATGGGGAGGACTTGTTGCAGAAGACCAGTACTTCCACCTTGTCGGAGTTAAGCTTCAGGCAGTTGGTGTACTCTTTTTTTAATTTTTTTTTAAACCTTTATTGACATTTCAACCAAATACAAGTATGGGCCTACAACCCCCGGGGCTGGCCGCTAAGCAGTTAGATTAACAGAGAGCAATTTTTAATCATATGCAGCACCTCAGGGAGCAGAATCTCCATGCTAGCGTACTCTTGGTCACTGAACAGCACAATTAGAAAAACAGGATATAAAAGGTTTTCATTTTATAATATAGGATGGAAGGATCAGGTGCCGAACAATTTCCCAGCAGCGAAAAATGGCAGGTAGAATAGTAAACGTGTCAACAGTAAACAGTAATTGGTCAAATCAATGGCGCTGAAACAGGCGGTTCAGGATGTGAAGGAATATTATGGTCAGTTCGCGCCTGCTAGTTACCTGCCCTAAGACCCAGAGAACACCACGAAAATTGAGGCACAGATGAAAAAGCAGTGATTGATACCAAAGAAAACCCACTGCACTGACCCAGAAAAAGAAAAAGACAAAGAAAGATAAGAGAAGAGAAAAAAAGGCCATAGAAACAAAATAAAAACGAAAAATCCCCTCCCCCCCACCCTGCACCCCTGCAGATGACTACGGCCCCCCCGGCAGTGTGCCTGTCGCCCGAGAACCGAACCCGAAATATAGAAGAAACAGAGAAAAAAGAGAAAGAAAGGAAACCCCACCCAACGGGGAAGTGGAGGAGGGCGATAGTCTACGCGCTCCCGGTCTCTCCCCCCGCCCTAACAAAGGGGGCCCCCCTAAGCCAACACGAATAAAGTTGTCCACCATACAAAAATACCCCGGGGGGAACCACAAACTCCCCGCCCCGGAATCCGTCTGGTAATGAAGCAGTCCCGTTACCGATAGGTCCATCGTAAACAATTCAACCCACAATCTCAGCCTTGGCCCCGTCTATCAAAGTTGCCGAGTCCCTCGGATAAGTAAAGCCCCATCCCCGGAGAGTCAAAAGTCACACAGAAGCAGCCGGAGCTTGAGTCAGCAAATGGGAGAGGAATAGCAGATCCCAAAGTATACGGCTTGCACCAACGATGTCCCTCCCCGTCTCCGAAGCCAAGCATCGTTACATCCGCCATGTTGGGAGACCGATTGGGGAGGGGGTGCGACTCGTTCCGATACAGATCATAGTGTGGGCCAACAGTGTCCAGGATGGGGGAAGCAGTGAAATGTTCCGATAACTGTAGGACCGATGTTTCCGAGAACGTAAGAGAGTCACCAATCTCAGCACACACAATGAGTTCCATTTCTTCGGGGGCAGGCACAGCTTCCAGCACTGGGTCCAAACGCGCCACTAGGGCATCCAACAGGAGGCAAGTCGGCTGCCGGGTCTCAAAAATCAAGTCAGGGCTTGCTCCCGGTCCTATGATCCCATCTGCTGCCGACAGCAAGTGATTGACCTGGGCCTTCACCGTCGCGTGAAGCGCCGCAAGTTCCGCCATTACCATCCGCAAGGAAGGGCCACATTGAGTCCGTTCCGCCAAGTTCCATACGTCCGCAGGCATAACGATCCCCACGGAGAGGCGCCTTCTCCGGGGCAGGATACGCCGGAGCAGAAACAAGCCGTGAGGGACGGGCCAGCAGCATGCAGTAATGCGCGGTGGGACCCCGACTCCGGGGCACCAGCGGTGCTAGTGCCGGGCCTCCGGGCCGGGGCCCCCCGTGATGCAGCACCGTGCGTCACTCGTCACCTCACCTCAGGTACAGCACCAGGCAGCAGATATTTGCAAAGTAGTCCAGAGAAATTTTCAAAAGTTCCAAGGACCGGACCCAACCGCCCTCAGCAGTCTGTTGTTGTTCACTTTGGACCCGGGTAGACCAGCAATCGAGACACCGGCTTCCAGTCTGGGTTAGGCCTCAAAACATTTTCGATGTTACTTCGCCCCAGAACATCAGAAAAATTCCGGGATCACACCATCAGGGTGCCGACTAGTTCACCGACACGAATCCGGGGCAGGAGATCAGGATATTCGACAGGATAAGCGAGCGTAGGACGGAGGTCAGCGGAGCCGGGAGACTATGCGGCCATCTTGGTTGGTGTCGTAGCTCCTCCCCAGTTGGTGTACTCTTGTGGTGGACTGGGGTTTAAAAGACCAAGTTAAAAGTAAAATCCTAGAACAGGACGAACCTGGTTGGTGTACCTGACCCACGCTCCTCCACGATCAACTTCAAGTTTCGCCTAGGTCCAACAACAACCTTGACTAACATTGGTGCTTTGTGCTTTTTGGCACTATTAAATGCTTTACATGTTGACCTAAGTTAATACTTCCTGCTCTATGCCATGGTACCAGGGGTTGAGCTTAGGTTGATTTGGTGATGTTGAGGGTTCACCCTGATCAGGGTTGTGATTATTCCTTGAGTTGGGTAGTCATCTACCCCTAATAATAATCCAATTTCTTACAATAATACCTTTGAGTATAGGTAGAACCTATTTTTTTGCACACTTCAGAATTTTAGATGTGTTCAATTTACTCATATTCTTGCAGGGAGTGAGTTCCATATCTTAATCCTTTCAACTGAGATATTTCAGACAGAATTAGATGCATTGAAGGAAACAGCAGATAGAAGTGGAGCTATCCCAGATTGAAGAGCTCTGGATGTTTGGGAAAGACAGAGTGTTTGTGAAAGGAAAAGTGGAACTGATCTGTGCGATGATCTATGCACATTGCTTTGAAAGTACGTGTGGCCACAGGAAGCAAGTGTACAGACTGAAGTGCAGGTGAAGGGTGACAAACGTTATAACAGTTAAGGCTTAGTCTCAAAACTGCTTTCAGGATTTGTTTGTTGCTTCGGAATCCCTCTGGGTGGTGCTTTGAGATAAAAATGGTTGGTGTAATTTAGACAGGAGAGTATGAGGTTTATGGTGGCTTAGAATTTGTGGTGCAAACAATGGTAAGGGAAAACATGACTACTTGAGTAATCTGGGAAAGTATTTATCCATGACCACACCTAGACTCCTTACTTTTAGTGATAGGTTAGCTGGTGGTCTAGGCTCCTTGGGTGAGCTATTGGACTTGAGGTTGGTGGTTTATTTCCTATAGGATAGTGTCTCTGTTTATTATGTTTTGATTGAGGTAATATTCCTGAATCCAATGATAATTTTATAGGATGCATTAGTCAGTGACATAGGAGTGTAGCTCAAATGGGCTCTAAGGTTTCTTCATAATTTGTGTTACATTCATGTAATTGTAGTAGCTGAGGTTGAAGTAGGAGATCATCTCCCATAGAAACATAGGGGCTTATTTACAGGCCCCTGGTACTGCTGTTTTCTTTTGACTCAGCAGTGGCGCAATCAGTGCGTCACACTGCTCCATATCTACAAACTGACACATTGGGTTCAATGCATCAGTTTGTAGAGCCCTGGTCAGATTTTACCCGTACCAGATATAATGTATGCAGGGTAACCATTCCCATGAAAAAATACCACATAGAAGTGGCCCAATTAAATTTACATTTCACTACGTCACTCCTATGACTTGACTGCGTTAAAATCCTTACGCCTGCTCAGACCAGGCGTAAGGATTGGTGCAGTGCTTTTACAATGGGACTATGTGTTCTGATGCATTGCTGGAGTTGCATCAGTTTTACGACCAAATTCAGCAATGCGTCACTTTTGGGCCAAAAGATGTGTCTGAATTTCTGCAGCATCAGTTCAATCTTTGTGACATAGAATCCTGTACTATAAATACAGCGCATCCATGCTATCGCAAGGGCATTTGGTGCAAGTGCAAGGAAACATACGCATTGATGCCGATGCGTCAGTTTCTTTTAAATTAGGCACATAGGGTATATGTTAAAGAGAAGGAGAACATTGGTGGATTCTTGTGGGTAAAAGTGAAAGGGTTGCAGAGATTTAATGATCGATATGTTAGTCACGAAGGATGGAATCTAGCAGAGGATAGTGCTTTTTGCCCGTATTTTTTAGTCTCCGAATGAGAGTTGGGTAATGGACCATATAAAAACTTACAGAAAGGTCCAATTACAGGCCCACAGTTGTTTTGATATCATCCCATGTTGTAATAAGTGCAGAATCTATGCTACAACCAGGGTGAAATCCTGATTGGATTGAAGAGAGAATATATTAAAGTGTTCTTTTATGCGAATATTTGTACGCAGGAATTTGTTTCAATCTGTCACTTATTCAAGATGTCTAACCATGACACCGCAAAACAATTAAAGCAGTATATACATCAATTTATCTGATAAAAATAAATTCCCTTAACCAGTGTATCTCTTCTTGCTATGTTTAAATAAAAAAACCACATGAGATTAAAGTTCTCACATGCATTGATAACTGATATTACAGTTATTGCGAGTCACGATTAACTAGTCATCTATGCACAAATACCCATTTCCTCTAATGTCAAAGATGGAGTCTGCTTTTGAGAGTTTTCACAGATTGGAATGTTTTAGAGTGGTCTCGGAAATAGTCTGCTTGGAGATCAGAAAAGCAAGATTTAAAGAAGTCTTTAGACAGGGATAAATGATGTTGTTAAGAATGGTATAGGAGGACAGTACAGGAGCAGCATCTTAAATTTACATTTGGATTTTGTAGGTTGTGAGGTTTTCTGGAGAACAGCTATTCCTCCCAATTTCTTAGCGGGAATGTTTCTCGTGAGGATTTTGTTGCAGGTTGATGGGTAATGCAGAAACTTGGATGGTGGGTGAAATATTAGAAGAGTGTACGAAGGATATTGGAGATGGAAACGGGATAAGGTTGAAGCAATACAAATTCTGGAGTGTGGATATGTGTAAGTAAGAGAAGGAGGAATGAGGGGACTGGAAAACAGAAAAGAGGATATACAAGCAAGAATAGAGTGAATGCCAGTTGCGCTGGGCAGAAGGAGGAAAAGCAATGAGTAAGTGTGGCTAAGGCGTCATAAGGTGAGTGTACTCAGCAGAGAACCGAATGAGGATGTGTGCAAGCAAGCAGTGGTCACAGATAAAGTGAGGTGTTATGGGGGATGTAGAGTGATAGGTATAGGCCCCACCAAGCATGATCAATGTAGTTTACATAGAACCATACTTATGAGGTATTTGTCAGAACTTAATGTTTTCCTCATCACAAGTTTTTTTTTGATTTATCATTCAAGCAAAGAAGAGTGGCAGGAAGAGAAAATGCTGGAGTAATATAAATCCATCCAATAAATTAATTGGATAGCAACGGATTTAATTGTTATGTAAGTGCTAAAAACTAAAATATTAAAATTGTTATGCTTAGTGCACTTAGACAGAGATGTGTTCGTGTGTTCGTGATTTAGGGTACTGCAGTGAGTTGTGAAAGTTTGCATCGTACCTGAGGAAATTAAGTTCTCAAAATGTTTTAATAGAATCAAGCAAAAGTCCTGGGTTCTTAACCCGCCAAGTCTACATAACATTTCCACTCTACAGCTTCTCATTTCTAATTTAAAAAAAATCTAAACTTTAAATAATAGATTATAGTAATTGTAATTCTCTCTCATGGGATGTCCATTGATTGTCATAAGCACTAAATAGTCCCGCCCATGTGTGGGGATCCCGGAGCACTTTTCATAATATGTCTCCTTAAGTGTAGATGCTCACCTTTCTTCAGGCCTGGAGAAACACTTGAGACATGAATATTGTGCTGCCTAAAAGAAAGGTTATAATGGGCAATTTCTTCAGATTGCATTTAAAAAAGGGTAATGAATACATATGTAAATATAAATTTAGGGCCAATTAATTTGAACAAAGTTATTTGACTACCTAAATCTCTTTCACACACCCTTTTTAAAAGGAGAAAGATGAAGGAAAAGAGGACAGTGTAGCCTTATAGGCTGCCGTTATGTAAATGTGAACAACAGCGTCTGCCCCTTTAAGGGCCTAGACACCACCAGTATCCTACCATGCCCAGCAGGTGGCAGTTGCTTCAGTTCTTGCTTCCGGTTCTTGGTGACAGAATCTTTCTTCAAGAATCTCACTAGGAAATCTGTGCCAATTGTTTCACTCAACTGATTTTATCTGTCTCAGTGTTTTTCTGTCTTTTTCTGACAAATTGTTTTTCTATTGGTCAAATAAAATGCCATCTTTACTTGACAAGTGTCCTGCCAGTGAAAGAAAGATGGCCAAGTCAAACCCTCATAATGTCTGCATCATCTGCCTTCCTGAGAGCCATGTTCCTGTTAGATGTCCACACTGCAGGAAGTTTTCCAGGGGCACCCTGAAGGAAAGGAAGAAGATTCACCTCCATGGTATAGCGGGGCAATGCAGGCAGCAGCCGCAATCAGAAGGTCGGACATCCAGAGAGCGAGGAGAGGGTCAGTTCTCTACCAAGACTCTTCCACCTTCCTCTAAGGACTCCAGGCACGGGAGATCCAAAAAGAGAAGCTCACTTCAAAATTGTCATTGTTCCTGGTAGACGTCGAGGGCATCGACGTCCAAACAAGGTACCAATTCTTACATGTTTGCTTTAGAGGGCTGGGTCGATGTCAAAGAGGAGACGACATTTGACATTAGGACATAGAATGTTGAAGGAGACTATAACACAGAGGTGCAGGAGAAGTTTGCCGTCGAGGAGTATGTCATTGTCGAGACATAGGAGAAATCGACGTAGAGAAGTCTGTTGACGTCGATACAATCCAGACCTGCGAAAAGAGTAAAAAAACCTACACATTCACCATTATCTCATGACTCTGACTACTCAGGGTACATTCTCCTTTGTTGCCTATATTGCTGTCAGTCTCTCCTACTCCTTCTCCACCTCCTCTGGTACCTCTTCCACCTCCAGGCTCAGCACCTCTTCTACAACCTGTGGGACCCCACCTCTGAGGCCCCACGTTCACGTTCCAGATCTCGTCATCAATCACAACATTCCAGGCATCTGCAAAGGTAATCACGCCTCCCTAGGAGCCCATCCATGCCCCCCCAAGAGGGCATGCCACACAGTTTGAAGACCTCTGCTCTACACGCACATATCGCCATCATAATACTATTTATTATGTGTACACACAGAACGCGCAGCGGGCGAGCAAAGCGGGCGCGCCGGTTGCGCGCCAAAGGCGCGCCTAAGGCAAGCCCGTCTGCGCCCGTCCGCGATCAGACCGCGGCCGGGGCCAGACATGCTGCCGGTGAGTGTGCGCAAAAGGAGAGGATTGTGTGGTCAGGAGCTAATTTATGGGCTCTCAAATCCACTCCCGCATGCCGCACTCTGGGGGTAGATCTTCAGACCACAGCTCTTCCTCAGACCTGCGGGGATTGCGGAGTCTCTCTGTCACCTATTGGCGACAAGAGGCGCATGATATTCAAGCCGCCGAATAATAAAAGCCTTAGAGCTGGCCTCCTAAACTGCAGATCTTTAGTTAAGCATTCAGATGAGATCTGGATGCTACTAGATGACCTCGAATGGGACGTACTGTTCTTAACAGAAACTTGGCTCAAAGACGATAATATGTCGGCCTTAGCGCTGGCAGTACCCCTTGGTTATAAAATATGTTTTTCAAACCGCTTAGGCACCAAGAGAGGTGGAGGTGTGGCTGTCATATTTAAAGAGCAGCTCACTCTAACATCCTCAACCCCCACCTTGATTCAGGTAATTGAGGGACTACATTTTTGCTTTCAAGTAAGCCCGCAGCTGTCCTTAGCGGGATTAGTGATCTACCGCCCACCTGGTAGTGAGGATCCTAATTTGTCTACGCTGATGGAGACAATTGTTCAGAGCTCCCTCCTCCATCCTCACCTCATCGTGGTCGGAGATTTCAACATTCACATGGACAAATCGGACTGTGCCACGGCTGAGGTGTTGAGATCCACATTAATTACAGCCAACCTGAGACTGATTAATGATGGCCCTACTCATAGAGCAGGCCACATGCTCGACCTAATTTTCTCCAATATTAACGACGTAAAGGCGGAGGAACCATTGCCGTTAATTTGGTCAGACCACTCATTGATCCCTTTCACATTAAAAATAGCGATGGTTAGTCCTGTCTCCAGCAAATGCTCTTTTATGAAGAGACAATGGAAAAAGCTGGTCCCTGAGATCATGGGCCCGGTTTTGGCTCAGACTACCCCCTCTCTTACCTCAAATGCTAATTCAGATGCACAGCTACTTAATGACTGGGTTGGAAATATGGTAGCTTCCATTGCTCCAGCATCACGGGCAATATGTAAACGTGACTCTCCCTCCGCGCCCTGGTTCTCCCAGGATCTCAGAGCAGAGAAAGCAGCCTGTAAGAGACTGAAAAGACATTGGAGAGCTAATTACGGGCTCCCAGAAAAAACTAACTATAAGGAAGCATCCAGAAAACTCAAAAAAGCGACTAGAAAGGCAAAAAAGCAATTTTTTGCGGACTCAATCCAACAAGCAGATAATTAGAGCAAACAGATTTTTAAGATAGTTCAGTCCTTCTTCAAGCCAACGTGTATTGAGAGGGAGGTCCTTCCGTCAAATACTCTATGCGAAAATATCTCAGAGTTCTTTGACCAAAAAATTAAACACGTCTATGAGTCCTTTGGACCTGCGGAAATAACAGTGAAAACGGATCTAGTCATCAAAGAAGGGACACTTGAACCCCTATCTCAATTCCAAACGATACCCCTGACGGTTGTCATACAAGAACTAAACCGCTGCAAATCCGGCTCCCCGGATGATCCCTGCCCGCCTAAACTATGGAGCATGATAGCAGACTTTGTGGCCCCCACACTACAACAGATCTGGAACACGTCCATTAGTTCTGGGACATTCCCAACCGTTTGGAAACATGCCACCCTCCTCCCGTTAAAAAAAAAGCCCAACGGGGATCCTAAAGACCTCAGCAACTTACGCCCGATCTCCCTGCTTGAAGCTCCGGGAAAAATGCTCGAGAAAATAATACAGCGCCAGCTGAGCAAATTCATCGAGGACAACAGGATACTTCACGAGACGCAATCAGGCTTTCGACCTGGCTTTAGCACAGAGACAGCATTAATCGAAGTGGCAGAGTCAATAAGGTGGTCGATGGATTCAGGAAATTCAGCAATGCTAGTACTCCTGGATCTGTCGGCCGCCTTCGACACGGTTGATCACGATAGACTCTTGATGAGACTGGCTGAGATAGGCATCCATGTCCAGGCACTGCATTGGATACAGTTGTATCTATCCCAAAGAACACAGAAGGTGGCGCTGGGTTCTGCATCCTCAACACCTAAAGTTCTTAACTGCGGCGTCCCTCAAGGATCAGCTCTCAGCCCCCTCTTATTCAACATCTACCTTGCCCCACACTTTACGTTGATTGCCAATTGGGGTGTTAAGGCAATTTCCTATGCCGATGACACCCAATTGGTATTTCCGTATTCAGAGTCATCGGAGGAGTCCTTCTTGAGCTTTAAGGGAGGTCTCCAAGATGTAGCTTGCTGGATGAATACGAATAAATTAAAGCTCACCGCCAATAAAACAGAAGTGATCTTGTTTGGAAAGGGCCCTCCCCCACCCCCAGAGCTTTGGTGGCCTGCGGAAATGGGACAAGCCCCCTCGCCCAGCTCACCGGCAAAAAACTTGGGCGTGCGGTGGGACGACAGTATGTCCTTCTCCACGCACATCCAACAAGTTGTCGGCTGCTGTCTGAGCAAATTGAGGAACCTTCGCAAGTTTCTGAGATTGCTACCAGAGAGCTGCCGAAAAATAGTAGTCCATGCCACAGTGACATCTAGGCTGGACTACGCCAATGGCCTCTACTTGGGCTTGCCTAAATACTTAATTCAAAGACTCCAGCTAGTCCAAAATGCGGCTGCGAGACTGTTAAGGAGAATTCCATTCAAGCATTCAGTCTCTCCGCATCTTCGTTCACTTTATTGGCTGCCAGTTGCCAGCAGAATCAAATTCAAGGCACTCACGCTGGCCTTCAGATCTCTGTTTGGCACCTGCCCAAAATATCTGAAACCTCGGCTACCAAGATCCTCCAGGACCGTGCACTACGCTCCAACTGCCGCGTTCTGCTTGCGGCCCCCAGAGTGAAAAGGGCGAGACTGGGGGGTCGAACTTTTTCGGCAAATGTTGCGACATTGTGGAATACTTTGCCCCCAGAAATCCAACACGCCCCGTCTGAAATCTGCTTCAAGCGACTACTAAAAACTTGGCTCTTTACCCAACCTCACTAGGCACTCGCACTTCAGTCCTCTTGGTTAATGGTGTTCTTTCAGCGCCGGGACACCTCCTCGTGAGGTAGCTGTTCGCGCTTTACAAAAAAATATAGTAGTATGCATCCAAGTCCAGGTCTTAAGCAAGGTCAAGAAGCCGTTCGATCTATTATTCTTCATCGTACTCATCCAGCACTGGCAGATATTCACCAACACTGTCTGACTCTCCCCATCCAAGGGTCTTTCCAGTGGATGACATAACCACTTTTCAGGAGGTACTGGTGAGAGGCGCATCAAAATTGAACATCGCAATGCCGGCTCCCACACCATCTACATTATCGGATTTTGAGACACTTCACCACCGATCAACTTCCATACCACTCCTATCATCAGTTCTGGGCCAACTTGAACCGGCCGTGGAGCTGTTCTTCACATGAGCCTCAGCAAAATCTGCTCTATCAAGGCAGCAAAAGAAGTTTAGACCTCCAGAGCAGGACCTACTGTTTCTTTGTTCCGACTCTCCACCTGATTCTGTGGTCATCCCTGCGGCAAAGCAACTGCATTCTAATACTTCTTTGTCTACATTACTTCCAGACATGGAGAGCAAGAAGTCAGATTCAGTGGGGCACAAGGTTTGTGATACAGCAGCCACCACTATAAAACCAGCAAGTGCATCGGCCCTCCTGGTCAGATACGACAGAACCTTGTGGGAGGCTTCGCAAAAGTTTGCAGAAGACCTCCCTAGAGATTGACGAGAGGACTTCCTCGAGGTGGTAAATAGGGCATGATGGTCTCCAACCAAATATTTAGTGCTGCTGCCTACCCATCATTATTGGCAAACCACGTGTACTGTCATGGTGTGGCCCTAGGAAGGCACTCTTGGCTTCACATTACAGCCCTTAAACAAGAAACACAAAAACTGCTTTTTAATCATCCCTTCTCCAAATTCACCTTATTTCGCAGTCATACAGATGACGAAATGGCTCAGATGAATCCTGAGATGGGGACGCTGAAGGCAGTAGGTTTCAAGAAACAAAAAGATCAACAAACACACACATACAAGCCTAATCAACAATGTTTTACACACAGAGTGTTCAAACCCCTAAATGGTACTCAGATTGCCAACAACAACAACAACTATGTCACCAACCCAGAAGAAGAGCTAGCCAACAGCCTGCTCAAAAGGGAAAACCTACAGAAGGCTGTAACAATACATCTCTGCTTCTCCCATTTCTCCTGTTCCGTTCACCCATTTCATGACAGAGTGGCACTCCATCACAAAAGACGCCTGGGTTTTAAATATTGTATAGAATGGGTATTGTCTCATGTTTACCAGTCCTCCACCAAATCTCCCACCAAAACCATCCAATCAACATCTACTGATGTTGCACTAGGAAGTAAACATTCTTCTGCAGAAGCATGCAATGCAGACTGTTCCTCACAAACAATGAAGGCTACGCAAACAAATGATGGACGGAATGCTGAATAAATCAGACATTCAACTCCAGGCAAGAGATCTGGGTTAAATCCATTGTTCTTTTGCTCACCATTCCACCCCAGTTTAGACCCAGTCATATGCAAATCAGCCTTGACCCTGTGCCTCATGGGAACAATCCAGACCGAACTGCCAAGCCAGGTCCTCCCTGGACTCGAAACAAGCATCCTGGGACCAGTTTCTGGGTATTACCCTTCAACAGCCAGGCTAACTTGAATCCAGTGGCACACTGAGCAAGGGACCCACGTCTGGGCATACCCATCCCACTTAGGGTGAAAAGTGCTACGCAAACAAATGATGGATGAAACCGGTCCTAAGATGCTTGTTTCCAGTCCAGGGAGGACCTGGCCTGGCAGTTCGGGCTGGACTGTTCTCATTGGTTGCAGAGTCAAGAGTGATTTGCATATGGCTGGGTTCAAACTGGACTGGCATGGTGAGCTACAAAACGATTAATTTAGCCCCAGATATCTGTACTGGGGTGAATGTATGACATTGTTCTGCATTCTATCCATCAATAGTTCTTTTTGCATTCCTCACAAACAACGAGGCACTGGGATTTATTCCCGTTATTTCCTGGTGAAAAATAAAGGCCCCAAAAACAAATTCAGACCCATTCTCTATCTAAAACTAAGCAATAAATGGATTTAAAGAGAAAAGTTTTGAATGCTTGTGCTGTATCATATCTATCCCTGCACCAGGGAGACTCTGTTCGATGGACCTCCAAAATGCGTACTTTCACGTTCCAATAGCCGAGAAGCACCTCAAATTCCTCAGGTTTATCAAAGGTCATGATCATTACTAGCACAAAGTGCTTCCATTGGACCTAAAATCAGCCCCCAAACTTTTTCAAAGTGTATGGCAGTGGTAGCTGCACACCTCAGAAAACTCTGAATATTCGTCTACTTGTATCTAAACGACTGGTTCATCAAGGTGTCAACACCTCAAAAAGCCCATCTGTATTGCCAGTTGACAAGCAATTTTCTCCATTGATTCAGACTGCATGTCAATCACAGTAAATCAACCTCTACTCCAATCCAATCCCTATATTACTTAGGGTCCATCATCACCACCACACAAACTAGTGTATCCTTGGAGGAGAGACTGAAGTGTCACTCTTTCATGAAAGTCTCTCATCCCACAGTGAGAAAAATTTCATCTCTTCTCAGTTCGATGGCTTAGTGTATTTTTCTGACTCCACATGCGCTCTCTACAAGAATGTCTTGCAGATCAGTGGGACTAGTTATCAGGTAATTGGGAGGACAGGATCACACTCTTTCCCACAGCAAAGCAGTCTCTGAAATGGTGGTGCTCTCCAACAAATCTGCTTGAGGGATGCCATTTCATCAGGAGGTTCCCTTTCAGACAATAGTGACAGATGACTCTTTGTTAGCATGCAGAGTGCACATTGATCACCTACAAATCCAGGGAACATGGTCTCAGAGAGAGATGACTTATCACATCAATCTCCTCATGCTACGAACAGTTCACCTAGCGTTGAAGGATTTCCTCCCATTCTTCAAGACTCTCAGGTACATGCATCAAACTCGGCATTTGCGATTCCTTAATTGCGATTTTTAAGGAATCGCAATTAAGGAATTGCAAATGCCTATGCATCAAGAAATCGCTAAATAAATTGCGATTTCTTAGAATTCCTTAATTGCGATTAGCATTTTGCGAATCGCAATTAAGGAATCCCTTCCCATTCATTCCTATGGGCCTAGAGGCCCATAGGAATGAATGGGAAGACAATCTCAATTTGCGATTCGCAATTAGCTAATCGCAAATTGAGATTGCGATTTCAAGGGTGCAGGGGTGTCCAAAGGATACCCTGTTGCACCCCTGAAATCAAACAATGCACATATGTTGTGTACACACATGCCCTAAGGGCATGTGTGTGCACAACATGAAAGTTAAAAAAATGCAAAAAATTGCATTTTTTTAACATTTCGCAAAATTACCATGAGGTCCAACCTCATGGTAATTTTTTCTCTCTAATTGCGAATTCGCAATTTTTTTTAGTTTCATGCATTGCTTTTGAGGAATCGCAAATTTGCGATTCCTTAAAAGCAATCGCACTTGAAAAAATCGCTAAAATAGCGATTTATTCACTTTTAAGTTGATGCATCCCAAATAGTGATTTGGGAATCGCAAACGGCCGATTTTTGCGATTCGCACCATTTGCGATTCCCAAATCGCTTGATGCATGTGCCTGTCAATTCCTTGCTGTTCAGACAGACAATAAGACAACCTTGTACTACCTCAACAAGCAAAGGGTGAATAAGGTTGAGACCACTGTCTCATGAAGTCTGTAAAAACAGAGAGGGACCCTACAATCCAAAGGGACAGAGTACCACAATTAGAGTATCCAGTCATATAAAAAAACTCCCTTTGGGTATGTCTAACTCGATCTCACAACCAAATCATACTTTATAGTTGCACTCATCATACCATACATTTTCCTAGAGATATCAAGGAAAGACCTGTGACTTTACAATTCTTTTCTTTATTTTTTAAAGACAGTGTACACGCTAAATAAAAACTTTTTGTACACAAAATATCAAACTCTTTTATAAAACAGACTGTGATCGTTGGGAATTTCATTCACATGTAGTTAAAAAAACAATCAATTCTCTAAATGAATAGACAATAAGTTAAACAGTAATTAGTTAGATATTTTAGAAAAATACAGTGGACAATCACATTTCTCCAAATCAAGAAATATGTACATACACAGACAGAACCGTGACAATACAGTAGACAAACACTATTGTCTTAAAATCATTCATCTATTTGGTAATGATATGAGGTACGGGGTATCCATGTTTCAATGATATCAATTGTATCACTCAGTGCCTTTTCGATTTAGTTTAAAATATTGCATTGATGCAGTTCGGTAGGTTCCCAAAGTTTAGAGCCACCTTCTTCTGGATGAAATAGTTCTTTCCTACAGTTTCAAAATATGTAATACCTATACATAAAACAATTATAATCCGGGCGTGGCCGGACAAGCCAACATGGCGGACACTTTCTAGAAGTGCTCCTGCCAACCGTGCTAAATATCCTGGGAAATCCTCACTTAATTACCCGCTTCGACGGACCAGGCAGATCCTACAAACACCAGGGAGAACTGTGCCGGGACCTGGGTCATTACCAGGGTGGCAGCCCCTTACAGGCACTCTCGATGACGGAGGGTGCTCTTGGGCAGATCAGTGCCTACCTGACGAGTGCGGCTACATCCAACGCTCACCAAGGCCCCTATCGTCGGACAGGCGGTGGGGGTCTTCTCTCCTCAGCGGACCCAAGGCACAAGGGGAGCTTGCTGCTGCAGGGCTGGTGGACGATCAGGCTGGACCCTTGCTGCTGGTGGAGGCACGGTCCCGCCACTGCGGCCTGCATATCGGGCGCCCTGCCGGTGGCTTGGACCACCCCCCAGGGGCTGCTCTCTCAACTCCAAGGACGCGCGGCATCTGTGAACCCCTGGGGCATCTGAGCGTTCCGGCCGGAGAGACCTGATACCCCTTTGCTGGTGTCAGCCAGGTGAGGGAGCTGACATCTGGCTACGTGCTCCACCAGAGGCCCACAGCGACATCGGCAATACGCTGAGCTGGAGCGGACCTATGCTGCTAGTCGTGGCATATTGAAAGGCCAGGGACATACAATAAATAGGGAGCAGCTCCGCAGTCCAGGTGCGTGCGGCTCTCTGTTGCCTGCTTGTGACAGGGACTGGATCACCTCCTGGTGGCAGGACGCCTCTGCACGGTGGGCTGGCCGGTGGCGGGGATCCCACGGCGAAGCCTTTGGCAGTGAGGGCATCAGTGGGCCTGGACAGCACTGACGTCAAGCTTCTTGTTGTAAAGAGACCCATGGAGTCCAAGAGCCTTCGTTGAAAGTGATGACAGCAGGGTGGCCTTGACTGCCATTCTTGGTTGCGGACGGATCCTCCCAGGCCAAAAAGGTCCTTCCTGCTGTGGAATACTGAGCTGCAATTATTTGTTTGTGTGGCCTGCACAGAGTGTGGCGCCTCTGGGGTGGTCCGGCCCCTGGGAGCAGGCCTGCTGTGATCGAGCTTGTGGTGATGAGGTAGACATTGCCCTGCTGGGTCTGAATTCAGGCATTCCTCATACATTTTCCGGCTGGAATAGATGACCCAGTCGAGATACACCGGTTAAGGCCCAGGGCCGAAGAGGCTGAAGATATTCGGGTGACGTGGAATCCACAGGCTCGCTACATCATTGGTGTGTGGACGGGGAGCGCTGATTGTCTCGGTCTGCCCCCCGTCGTGGCCGCTTCACTACAGAGCGATCGACCTGGTGCGGCTTGGTGCTCAGGACAGGCTGAGCCCCTGAAGTCCAACTCCCGGTTCCCTCTCCCCCACACATAGGCGGCCCATTTGCAGGCTATTACACTGGTGGACATCGCTGTGATCGCCTTCATCACCAACATGACAAAGGATAAGACATACGCGCCCTCTACGAAACAGAGCACCCTAGACCGATACTACTGCCCGTGCCGGCGCTGCAGGAGGGTCGGTACTGGATAATGCAGCCCTGCTGGCGGCGATCACACAGTCCCACGACATGTTGGGTGCCAAGATCAGTGCAGTGGGGGTGGAGGTCTCCTTTTTCCGCCAAGATCTACACAACATGGTGTACCGGATCACTGAAGCGGAAACCTGAGTTTCAGGCGTAGAGGACACTGTCACAACGCTGCAACAGAAAGTCAATCGCCTCACGGTCATCACCCAGGAACTTGCCACACGCATAGAAGATGCGGAGGGCCGCGTGCGAAGAAGCAACCTACGTTTCGTGGGATTTTCAGAGGGCTGCGAGGGGCCTTCCGCGATGGAATTTATGTCACAATGCTTACGCTCCCTTATGAAGGATGGCTCCCTCTCCACGTGTTTTGTCGTGGAACGAGCCCACAGAGCCCTTCCCCCAGGGCGTAGTTCCGCCCGGTCATCACCAAACTCATAAATTACATGAACAGGGATGCGATACTTTAGTTTGCCAGGAACCACAGAGACAAGCTAATTCATGACTAGCTAACCATCATGGTCTTCCCCGACTATACGCACCTTGTACAACAACAGCATCAATCCTTCATAGCTGCCATGCGCAAATTGAGAGACCTTAACATTCAGTATATGTTGTTGTACCCCACACGGATGCGAGTAATCTACAAGTCCAAAACATTATTCTTCGATATTCCAGAAGAGATATCCAAATGGACTAACAAGACAACATTGGTTAAGCCCAATTCTCTGCCACCACTGGAATCAGACTTCTCCTACAATACTAGACGGAACCGTCCAAAAAAGTATTTATCGCAGCGAAGGCATCGATCGAGATCCAACTGGCCCTCCCACACACAGGGAAAGACTCATAATTCACCTGTATTGTACTACCTTCTCTTCTCCTCTCTTATACCTTTTTCATTCTTTCTTCTCGTGCATGTGGGAGAATGATGTAGGAATGTGGCCTCAATTCCAGGACCTGTTTCATGTAGGGAACTAAATGTCACTGTCGGCCCCATGAATCCCACCTAACATTCTAGAGAAGATTATAGGGGGTGAGATTTTCGGGGATCCATTGGTGTCGGGTCCCGGGTTCCCAGTTGGGTTCCCGGGAGTGCCTCACCGTGACAGGTACTTCAAGTTCTCCGAGGAATTGGGGTGTGGGAGGGGGGATTGGATGTTTATTTTAAAAAAGGTTTGTGCATTGTTGACTAGGCACAGACATACATATCCACCTGATCCCACGCACTTCGCACATGCATACCTTTACCCCTTTAGTAATAGCTAATAGCAGACATGCAAATGGCCTACTCTGGTGAGATCGAAAGTATGACCTGGAATGTGTGTGTGCAGTGTTAAAACAAGCCAAAAGATTGGAAGTAGACGTATTGCTGATGCAAGAGACACATTTGATGGGGAACCGAGCCCCTTGCTGGCACGATATGGATTCAACCAAATAAACCATTCTGGTTTAACCCGGGGATCTTGGAGCACAGCTATCCTGATCCATCGCAGGATCCCTTTTATATGCACCAGATCTGGCTAAACCCCGGGGGTCGGTATACCATAGCAGCATATGTATTCATTACCCTTTTTTAAATGCAATCTGAAGAAATTGGCCATTATATCCATTCTTTTAGGCTGCATAATATTCATGCCTTAAGTGTTTCTCCAGGTCTTCCTGAATAAAGGCGAACATCTACACTTAAGAAGACATATTATGAAAAGTGCTCCGGGATACCCAAACACGTGGGCGGGACTATTCAGGGTCAATGACTTCAGTGGAGAAAGAACTGGGTATACAGGTAAGAAACCGTTCTTTATATATAAGGCTACCTGTATTCAGTTTTTACGGATTTTTACAGATAAATTCAGAGAGAAAACAATTTGTTTTCTGTCTGCATTTATTTTTAAAGATGGCTAAATACAGACAATCTGCTTCTTTTCAGTGACTTTTCGTGCTGTCTTTCCTGAATTTCACCCACCAGCTGAGCAGATGGACAGCGTGTGAAATTGAAAAACAGGATGACATTTTTGTTTAAATAACTGCATTTGTCAACTAACATTTATGGTATAATGCTAATATTTGCCGGTGGATGGGCTGGTGTGTAATATTTGGCAACTTAAATAGCTAAAACACGAGAGACATCAAAGTACGACTGCGTGTCAATCATTTAAATAGATATGGAAATGTACAGTTTTACAACTACATTTATAAGCAAAACACAAAATAAATATGGATAAATACAGATAACAATGCCCAAAAATAAATATGGATAAATACAGATGGAAACGTTAAAAAAATAAATACCATAAAACCGGGAGCCCTACTTATATAGCGCTTACAACGAGGCATTGAAGCACTTTTCGGTAAGTAGCACGCTACTCCGGAACCCAAAGGATTAGTGGTGGATTAATAAATGGAAATCTAAGTTGTTAATTTGAGCGCTGGACATATGAGTCTGTTAGTTTGATTGAATACGATAAATGAGGGATAGAGGAGGATACTAATAACGCAATTATTTTATATGTTTTAGCTAATTCATTAAGGAGAAAACATTTATTACAATGTCAAGTGTCATTATATTTTACTATTGCTTTAATTTATTAGTCCCACCACTTACAAAATCAGACATGAAAATTATTGTCACCGCTTACTGGGTACATAAACCTCTAATATGACAAGAAGCTTTCTCTTGACATATCACACTGTCTGGAGACCTCCTTAATGTATTTTGTGAGGCTCTCATTACACGTTGGCCGTGAAATGGTGGGCTACTTAACAGAGGAGGTAACTGTCATTACCTTTAGGTAATGTATTTACCACATGTGTAAAATACTCTCTCTTCTGAGTTTTAGACATGAGAATGCGACATAGCAGACAGAATTACTTTTGACACATCAAATTCTGCATTGTTTGCATTTTGTCTGGGCCTTGCACACACACGTTCCCCTCCACCCCCACCCCCCTTCCCTGTCAGCAAATTTGACCTGAGAGAAAACTGCCAGGTTATAATCACACAACTGGTCATTCTGATCCCTGTGCAAACAAGAGCTCTCAAGTTGTAATGAGGGCCTTTGTGTTCTATCTGTCCCATATTGTCGCATTTGGTCTCGTAGGATAACATTTGAAAAGATACAACGAGTATATTTTTGCTCTTTGTGATATTCTTGAACATAAAAGCTGCAGAGCTTCAAAGGAAGGCGTTTTCTCTTTCCCTACCGCATTTCATTCCGAGTGGATCAAACAGCAGCAGAAACACAACAATGAAAAAAATACAACTGGAACTTCTCAAGTGGCATTTTCCAACCACAAACCACAGAGGCCCAAGGACAACAGCTGCCTTGCTGCAAGCTGTCAGACGTTTAACTCCTCCTGCCATGTGGCTATTCTTACAAATAACACAGTTAAGTTAAAATGTGAGTTGCATGTGTGACTGGCTGTGACTTTTTTTTTATCTTGTTCTTTGGTGCAAAAGTGAGTAGAAGCCAAACTCTTGATTCTTGTATCTGATTGTATGTAAAAAATAAATGAGACAATAGTACTTACAATTACTTTTTCACAGGAATTGGATGTGGCCAGTACATCCGCAGTCATGGCGACAAGTAACTCCTGCTCAGATATCCACGAACTTTATTTTTAGTTTGTTGATTTGCTCGAAGACATGTTTTCCGGTTTTCTGATGAACTGGGCTCGTGTAGTTGACATCGTGTATGCCTGTGGTTGATAACTACTAATATTCAGCTGGTGTCATTGATCAAGGCCAATGAATATCTTCACTATGAGAAGTGTCCAGTTAAGTCCTTTGATGCTTGCAAGTTAACATTGAATAACATTGGTAGCCTTCCTATTATGTGTAGTGATGTTATACTTTGTTTCTTTTTCCAGCTCTATAGAGGGAGAGATAAAGTCACTGGGCACCTGCTCAAAGACCTTCCCATGTGCCATGGACAGTTTTCAGCTGTTCGAAAAAACGAATAGTAGATCAGAGAGATAAAATAAGTGTGTCCTCCCCCCAGATCCTTGATAATCTTCTCATTCCCTATGCTCCTTCTCGTTCCCTGAGGTCTTTGGGTCAAAACCTGGTTGTGGTCCCGCGGTTCAAGCTCTGCCGCGCCGGAGGACGATCCTTTCGTGTTTTAGCTGCTAAATTATGGAACTCACTTTCAACCCAAATTCGTGCATTGGATGAGTTGCTTGACTTCAGGAGGGCTATTAAAACCCATCTGTTCCCTTCTGTACTTTAGCATTTCGCTTTCCTGCTCCCTGATTCTCTAATGTCTTTTGTGTTATGTCTTTTATGCCTGTCCAAAGCGCCGGGACGCCCCTTTGCTGGGGGAGCTGTGCGCTATAAAAGTGCTGATAACATAACAAAATAGTCCGGGAAGGGGAAATATCCTGCAACCAGTTGAAGAATCATGGGTTTTACCCATGATTCCGTGGGCACAACCCATGGGTTGTGCCCACGGTAGATCGTGAATGGCTCATATAACCCTAAAGCAGAGGTCTTCAAACTTTTTTGTCTGAGCCCCCCTTGAGCAAAATGTTTTGAGGTCGGGCCCCCCTCCAAAACTTTATGTTTAGATTGGGGGAGAGGGAGGGACAAGCTATGTTCAAGGGGCTGGCACCCTCCCCCGCAAACAATCAATCACCAAGCTAAATAAACCATATTTACAATACTTGTGCCTCAGTAGGTACTGGTACTCTAACAAAACAATGGCACTCCTAGGAACCATTCAGAAAAAATTCAAATACGCAAAGACCTAATTAGCCACCACATGCAATTAATGCTGTCCACAATGAGTCACAAATATACCCACCATATGTGTTTATGAGAAAATGTATCAATTTCCGTAGCGCACAATAACAGACACATGAAACACTTGATTCACTGCACATATTAAAAAATGAGCAAAGTGTCCCCACTGAAACAGAACCACAAGGAAAAGAAAACATCTTTTGATGTCTGCAACTTTAATAAGCAAATTAACAACATGGGGACTTTGAAACTAACAACATGGGGCCATTAAAAGGCCAGTAGACTACTAAAGATGATTTCTTATAGTTCCTTATGAGAACCACACATTTACAGGAGAATGCTGCATGGAAATCTATCTGCATTTTCCACACATTCGTCATTTATTCCCCTGTTGCTCTCCTAGTGTACATCTGACATACCTACCAACCGTCTACTATTTTTGATTTCCATAACCTCTTGAAATTTTCTATTTGCCTTTTCCATCCATAGCATGTTCAATTCATCTTACTATTTTAGCTCACGCCTCATCTTTTTCCACCTAAACCTCTGTCCACCTTCCTCCTCTTCCTGTCTTCATAGCCCTCCACCCCCCAACTCCTTAATGCCCCAACTAATTCAAATAATATAGAATCACATGCACTATTTTCCTAAAACAAACACTCAACTACAGACCCAAAAAGTAGATAACAAACATTACAATTTATGACGCCAAAAGCTTTAACTTTTACAAACGCCAGACCTATACTGTGAAAACACAAAACACTCACATTGGTTCTCGGTGTATGAAATACGAACACCTGACAGAAACTCCCAGGCGGTAGGGCCCGCTTGCATGTGGCTCCTATCTGTATACAAATGACACCAGTGATATTCCCCATTTGAGCTGTTTTGCTATTTGAGTGGTGCCTGAACCCTGTAACGAGGGGCTTCTGTATATCACATTTCTGTATTCATAGCTTGACTGACACAGCTCAACATTCTGTCCCAACAGCTTGCAGGACCGGTCACTCCTATATGGTCCTCAACTGGAAATAGAATGCATACAATACTATGCATTACGGTGTTACCAGGGTAGAGGCCTTTGACTGATCCAACGCACATGCCCGCGATAAAATCTGTGCGCCTTAGAGCCATCAGGGATGACTTGATAAGTGGCGCGCAGTGCGTGCGCTGTACCTCGCACTCACCTGATTTCTTTTCAAGCAACCTCCTTGACCCTGCCAGCACATTTACTGACCCCTGCCCTCACTGTACTCCGGGAAGACACACTTCCAGGCCATCTTCATTCACATGCATCTGCAGAGGTAATCGTGCCCCCCCTTGGAACCCATCAATGCCCCCCACAGTTTGAAGACCTCTGCCCTAAATTGTGTGTTGTTTGCGCCCCTGGCACTGAAGCATTGGAATCAGTCCTATTTAGAGGCGAGCTAGTAATAATTAGGAGTTAAGTATCATGTCCATCCCCAGTTGGCACAATACAGGGTTGTGTTCTAAAATTGAAGCTGTAGAAAGGCAACACTATGTCAAGCAGAATGATGGCAGTTGTTTTCATTAAACGGGCGTGGTGGAAACAGTTTTCAGTGGGTTTTCTAGTTACTGTGTTATTGTGTCCCAGCAGCCCTAGCCCCAAGGGTGGGATGGCCATATCTTGTTTCCACAGCACTACATATTAGAGATCAGCAATTCCCAGTAGAGAATTCAACCTTGAATACCTCGCAGATCCGAATAACCGGGCTGAGGACCCCGAGGGTGGGCTGGATATATCTAACATTTATATCACCCCGGGTCCACACAAGGGAGAAAAGGCAGTACTCACGGCACTCAAAGATGTAACCGCTATTGTGCCGGCAGGTGTCATCAAGAACCGATACAGATAACCTCTTTCAGCACAATGCATTAATGCACGGAGAGATTAATGTAGCACCGGTTGGACATGTGATCGATTCTGAAACAGTAGACAAGGATTATGCATGTCAGATTCCAGAGATAGACTTTCCATGCGGCAGAATGGATAGGACACTTTACCCTGCCCACTTTTACTCAACGTACCATTACCCTGCAGTTTTTACAATCTTTTACAACACAGGGCTTTACAACACAAACCATTAAAACGCATTCCCCATTACAACACAATTTACTATTCTAGCTCCACAGGGGCGTTACTTTGGGGAATGTGTTGTAACAGTTTGCGATGTAAAGCTCTGCGTTGTAAAAGATTTTGCGGTGTAAAAAATGCGGGGTAATGATATGCGGGGTAAAGGATGTTTTCCAGCAGAAATACCATATGCAAGAGCTTTTTGCCCAAGACCTCTTTGACTATATATTGGTCAATATCACTTCTTGGACCTTTATGTAGCTATGGTTGTAAATCCATGGTTTGATCATAATCCATTGATATCCATCTGATTTTAGATAATTTAAATTAAGCCACAGTTTGGCTAATGCATTGGTAAATGGTGGGGCGATTTTTACAATCCTAAGTGACTTATAAAAGCACAAAATTGGTAGCAGTAATGAATAAGGTAGATAATCTTTATGAACGACTCATCCCTAAACTTTCACCATGTTTTATAACCTGCAAACATCACAGGAACAATTGTAGTATATACTGCTGTGATTAGTTTTATGTAGAATGTAGGCTTCAGAAGCACAAACTAAACAGAGCGCTGGAAAGTGGCAATAATACCCCAAAAAGTGAACAAATGCTTATAAATGTTTGGAAATATTATAAATCATTAAGCTCACAAAAAAAACTTCAGCCACAGAAAATATTTTGCGGTGCTTTAAAAAAGAGTGCCAGTAAGAAAAGTTCCAAATAATTTCACAGCCTTTGTCCTGGGGATATTGACGGCGCGTTAATGCCCTGAATTGCGTGTAGGGGCTCATGCGTGGGTCTCACATTTCTAACAAAATTTACTATATTGCACCGGGTGGCCCAGGGATTCTAGTGGTTGAGGGCGTTGTACCCAAGCCTATAGAAGAAGAGATAACTGGCCCAGCACAATAAAGCCATAGGAAATTTAAAGCTAAACAACATTTCTACTCCTGATTTTGGGAACTGATCTTTTCCCGTGTTTTCAATGAGGTGTCTGTTAGTGCAATGAATACAACTCATGAATTTCAGTGATAATTGTTCCACTACACAAAAAACTGTAGTTGTGCACAATTATAGACCTGTGTCCTTGTTAGATGAAGGGACACACATGTACAGATGAGTACTGTTAAACTGCATGGAGGGATGGGTTGACTTCAAAGGTATATTGTCCAACGATCTGGCTGAGTTTAGGAAAGGCATCGATACTATTTACCAGGCAAAAAGATTGTATTTGATTGTCGCCGAGTATGTCCATCTAACGAAAGCACCATTAGATATGGCCTTTGTAGATGGAAAAAATCTTCTTTCAATCTGGTAAAACACAACTTATTGTTTTGTGCTTCGTGTAGGAGAGTAGGGTCTGCAATCCTATGATCACCCAGATTTTTTTGCTTTTGTTTCACTGGTTTACGACTTTCTCTGGCTGTGGGCCTGCCAATCAGACCCACAGCCTGGCTGTTCTCTTTCTAAATTACCTCATGTACCCTAGGTGCATCTACCAATTGGTACTGGGCCACCTTATCAGACCCTGTAACTCAGGGCATAGGTGTACCCAGGGCTGCCAGGGGCTGCAGCACGTATTGTGCCACCCCTGGCTGGCCTCCTAAATTTGACACAACTGGCTGCATGACAGCTGGGGCAAAGTCGTGTAATCACCCTTTGCTGTAGGTGTAGTATACCTATACCTAACCCTAAAATGGACACACAGATTCCTATCAGTCACTCCTATGGCAGGCCTTGACAATCCTGAAGGCAGAGTGCTTGGAATCGTGTGAGATGGTGCTCTGGCATGAGCTGAGCCTGTCTGCAGCTTGCGGAATCAAGTCCTAATAGCTGTTCCATGATATCGCATACCATATACTCTTAAGTGCATTATAATCCTCGCGGTTAAATGCTATCTTTGGTATTGCTTTATCAAAACATGTCGAGTAAGGTGTCATACGAATTGGAATACTAACCCCTCGCCAATTCTGGCGACGGGGTTAGCATTCCACCCTTCTAGAGGGACACGACATGTATGTAACTGTGAACCCCGGTTAAAGTTAACTGAAGCCTCAGCTCCACAAAATGGATGCTGCCACCACAGACACGAGTCTGACCCCCTGCAGCTGGGAGTCCTTCCAGCGAGGGGAGCCTGGACAAAGGGTTTCCTGTCAGGGGCGGTGCTAGCACCGTCCCAGACATGGTTTTGTGTATCCTGGGTAGGCAGGGCTTTACAGGAAGGTGACTGCTGAGTGGCACCCCGGTGCTCACTACGCATAGGCCGGTCTGAACCAGTTCCAGGGGCACACCAGCCCCTGGCCTGGGGAAGTCCGGCATGGCTGAGGGGTGTAACCACCCCCCACCTAGTCCCACCCATAGGCAGGACCTAGTCACCGGGTCAGCCCCCTTTTTTAGTATAAAGATGGGAGCGGGCCCCCTGTTAAAATTAGATCATCTTTGGAATCAAGATACCACTTTCTTCGAAAGGACTTCACGATTTCTTCTTCAAGATTCTCCCTTGTGGCTAAGGAGTAGTCACCCTGCATCCGCAGGCACCATCCTAAAGAACACTGCGGTCTGCTGCAAGTCCTTCATCACGAATCCGACGACCCAGCTCGACGAGACCCGGCTTCCCTGGCCCCTCTGACCTCTACTCACCTCTACAGCCCAGCTGAGAACCGTGAGTGCGACGAGACCTCAAGGGACCGACGATCGCCAAGACTGCACGACATCTTTACTGCAAGCCCACCGTGTCCTCCACTGGTGAGTGCTTTGGGGTCCGAGAAGCCCCGACCCTGCGCAGCTCCAGCACCCAAGATCAGCCCCCCTGCATCTCCACGATCTGCGTGGGGCCCTTCTGCTGTTTGCTGTGCACCGCGTTGTCTGGCTACTAGCCGGCTGGCTTGTGGCCCTCTGAACGACGCCCAACGACTTCACGACTGCTGGTCTGGTTGCTCCAGGCTGGCCTTTGCTTCCTTCTTCAAGAGAGGCACCCCGGACCCTCCTGGTCCACTCCAGACGCCATTTTAGGTCCACCGCGTGGGCTTGAATTTGCCAAGGCTTTGTTGCCCAATCCTGGGTCCAGCGACGCCGACAGCTTCTATCTTCGTGGGACAGCTCGATCCTCCATCCTGGTCGCCGACAACGCCTCCTGGTCCGTGAGATCTTCGAGTCAAGCGTCACCCACTCACCTAGTCGAGGTGGCTACCATCCGGTGCCCTCCTGGTGCCCACTGACTACTGGCTAGTAGTCTCGAACTTGGTCCCCTCTGCTTTCAGGTGTCATCTATCTTCAAGATCCAGGCTTGGATCCGACTGAACTTTCTTCACTGGTCACCGGCCAGCATCTTTTCTTCCGGCTCCTGGTCCGTCTACGAGGATTCCCGACGTCTTTTCAGACCTATGCAGCTGCAGCCCCTGGGCTAGGTAACTTCGGCATTTCGGTGCCCCAGCATAGCCTCACTATCCAAGGGTCAGAATCTACTTTCGTTTTCTCCCTACCAGGTCGGGTTCGCCCGAGAACACTAACTTTCTAATTCCTAGCTACCATAGACTTTTGTCCCGCATCTCGCGTGAGAGTGCACACACTGCACCCGAGTCCCCTAGGCCTCCTAGACATAATCTAACGATTCCCTAGTCAAGTCCTAGCGATTCCAAAAGCTATTAGTACTGTACTTACCTGCTAGGAATTTCGCATTCCACTTTCAGAGTATATGGTTTTCCGTGCCCCTCGGGCATTTGTATATACTGTGCTAACTTAAGTATTTTTGTAAGAGTTTTGGTTTGTGCTTAGTACCCTGTCCTCATAAAGAGTACAGGGCTGTTGTGATCTTTAAATAAATAACTGTTTATTTTCATAACACTTGTGTGGTGTCCTTTCACTTGGTATTCAAGGGGTATATGTGTGGTAAACAGCTGGCTTAACGCGCCCTCTCGAGTCTTTAGCCTTAGACTGCTCGTATCCACGCTACTAGGATAGCTGGTCTATAAGGTTGACTTACAACCAATCATCAATAAGGGTTGCTGGACTGATACATAGTGTTCACTAGAATAGTGAGCACTGCATATCAGGCCACCTTCTCACATTGGTGGCAGCGGTGGGATTTGAGCTTGCTGTTGTTTTACCACACGTATCCTAAGAATATCTTGTTGAAAGATCACATAAGTACTGTTAGGTACACATAACTAAAGCTTAGAATACTCTGAGTTCTACTGAACCAGCTGTTGTAGCTCCTCAAGGCTTAGCACACCTTGGCTGCAACTCTTAGCAAGGGATCAGTAGGTAAACACATAGTGTAGGTAGGTGCATCACTTACACCACACTAGAAACAGTATGTCGGACAAAGGAGGAAACACTGAGGTTCCCCTTGTGTCAGTTGACCCTCCACAGGTCATCCCTTCAAGATATACTGCGCTTAGCTTCCATGAGTTACGACAAGTGTGTACCTCTAGGAAGATTAAGCAGGGGTCTAACCCCACAACTGCCTTTCTGATTGGTCTCTTAGAGACTCATGATGCAAGGAGGGCTGGTAACCCAGACCCTTCTAATTCAGATGGCAACATGCCCTCCTTACAGGGTCCCTTTGATGCCCAGGACCATCCTCTTCAGGAAGCAGATGATGCTGATGATGAGGATGATGATTTGGTATCAGGGGATGAGGCAGAAAAGGAACAGGTAGAAGTCAGCAGACTAACCAGGTCCAACTTAAGCAGACATGAGATGGGCACTAGGGGACCCTTGGGGCCACTCTCAGGTCAGCTTAACATTGGGAATGGACGAGATAGATCTCTATCAAGAGGCTCTATCAGATCCCTTCATACCAATGGCTCTCAACGTTCCTCTCAAAGGGGAATGACATCTCCCCAGAGGAGAATGTATGAAGCTAAGGAAAAGGCAGCCAATCTGAGGATTGAAAGGGAAGAACTTGCCCTGGCCAAAGAGAGGCTTGCCTTTGCTAGAGAGCAACAATTGAGTGGGACAGTCCCCACTGGTGGCAGCATTGTACCTAGCAATAGGGAAAGGAGTTTTGATACAAAACACCTTGGTAAGATAGTGCCCCCCTTTAAACAAGGGGATGACATCCACAAATGGATTACTGCTTTGGAGAGGGCCTGCACTGTGCAAGGTGTTCCCCCAAGTCAGTGGGCAGCTATCTTGTGGCTCTCCTTTGAGGGTAAAGGAAGAGACAAGCTCCTCACCACAAGGGTGGAGGATGCTAATGATTACCAAGTCTTGAAAAATGCACTGGTTGATGGGTTTGGCCTAACCACTGAGCAGTACAGGGTGCTGTTCAGGGATACCCAGAAAACTCAGTCTCAAGATTGGGCTGACTTTGTAGATTGTGCCACTAAGGCTTTTGAGGGCTGGTTGCTGGGCAGTAAGGTTACTGATTATAAAGGATTGTACAATTTGATGATGAGAGAGCAAATTTTAAACAATTGTCAGAACCAGTTGTTGCATCAGCATCTTGTTGACTCAGATCTGACCTCTCCCCAAGAATTGGGAAAGAAGGCAGACAGATGGGTTAGAACAAGAGTTAAACAGAACCATGGCCAGAATCAAGGTGGTCAGAAGAAAGCAGACCAGAAGGGTAAGGATTCGAAAGGGGAACAAAATGACCAGAAGTCTTCGACAGGTCCCCAACAACCCAAAGAGGGTGGGGGTCAGGCTCCCCAAAAGAAGAAAGAAGGCCAATCTAAAAGGTGGTGCCAATACTGCAAAAGTAAAACTCACTGGTTTAGTGAGTGCACCAAGAAAGGAGGAGGGCAGACTCCTGCCACTGCAGCCCCTAAGGCACCTGTGCCCCCTAGTACAGCCAGCAGTGGTAGTGCACCTCCCAAGGGTTTAGTAGGGTTAACCCTGGGTTCTGAGGGGAGTGACAACTTAGTTGGCACCCTCACTCAGGCTGTCCTTGTCAGTACAGGGGATATGGATATGTCCCCTGACATAAGTCCCAATACTTTGGGCAAATACAGACAGACACCTTTTATTAATGGAAAAATGGCTCAGGCCTATAGGGACACTTGTGCCAGTGTCACAATGGTGACACCTAGCTTTGTGGACCCTGGACAGATCATGCCAGGTACAGAATTCCTGGTGACCAATGCAAGCAATGTCACTACCAATCATAGTATGGCAATTGTAGCTTTCTCCTGGGGAGGGGTAACTGGCCAAAAGAAGGTTGTAGTTAGTTCAGACCTCCCAGTGGATTGTTTGTTGGGCAATGATTTGGAGTCATCACAATGGTCAGAAGTGGAGCAGAGGACTCATCTGGAAATGTTAGGTTTGCCAGCACATGTGTTTGCTGTGACTAGGTCACAGGCCAGAAGATGCCCCACTGAACAGGTGCTGGATCCTGGAACAATGGACCAGACACCTTCCAAGAAAAAGAGCAGTAGGGTTAAGGCTGTGCCTTCCCCCTTGCCCCAGGTTGTGGATCAAGTCTCAGAGGAGGCTGACCTGCAGGAATTGAGGGAAACTGAGCCTAGAGAGTTTGAACTTGATCAAGTTGAATTCTTGGGTTCAGGGGGACCCTCAAGGGAAGACCTGGGGAAGGACCAGTTAGGCTGCCCTTCTCTTGAACCCCTCAGACAGCAGGCTGCTGCTGAGGCTGCTGGGAACGCCACAGGTACCCACAAGGTATACTGGGAAGATGGACTCCTGTACACTGAGTCAAGAGACCCCAAGCCTGGCATGACCAGGAGGCTGGTTGTACCCTTGTCTCAGAGAGGTTTCCTACTTACCTTGGCCCATGAGATTCCCTTAGCAGGACACTTAGGCCAGACAAAGACTTGGGACAGGCTTGTCTCACACTTTCACTGGCCTCACATGAATGAGGATACCAAGGAGTTTTGTCGCTCCTGTGTCACTTGCCAAGCCAGTGGTAAGTCAGGTGGCACAACAAAGGCCCCCCTTATACCAATGCCTGTGGTGGGGGTGCCCTTTGAAAGAGTGGGGATTGACATTGTTGGTCCAATGGAACCCCAGACAGCATCAGGGCACAAGTTTATACTGGTGGTAGTGGATCATGCCACCAGGTATCCTGAAGCTATTCCACTTAGGACCACCACAGCCCCTGTGGTGGCAAGGGCCCTAGTTGGAGTGTTCTCCAGAGTGGGCTTCCCTAAGGAGGTTGTCTCTGACAGAGGTGCAAACTTCATGTCAAGCTATTTAACTGCTATGTGGAAGGAGTGTGGTGTCAATTACAAATTCACTACACCCTATCACCCACAATGCAATGGGCTTGTTGAAAGGTTCAACAGGACCCTAAAAGGGATGATTCATGGACTACCTGAAACACTCAGGCGTAGATGGGATGTCCTGATGCCCTGCCTTCTGTTTGCTTACAGAGAGGTCCCACAAAAGGGGGTTGGCTACAGCCCTTTTGAACTTTTGTATGGGCATCCTGTGAGAGGCCCCTTGTGTTTGGTGAAGGAAGGATGGGAGAGACCTCTCAAAAAGCCTGCAACCAACATAATGGACTATGTACTTGGTCTCCGCTCCAGGATGGCTGAGTATATGGAGAAGGCATCAGAAAACCTTAAGGCCAGTCAAGAACTTCAAAAAGCTTGGCATGACCAAAAGGCTGTCCTGACTGTTTATCAGCCTGGACAGAAGGTGTGGGTGCTGGAGCCAGTGGCCCCAGCAGCACTCAAAGACAAATGGTCTGGGCCCCACACAATCCTTGAGCAAAAGGGAGAGGTCACCTACCTGGTGGACCTTGGAACTCCCAGGAGTCCCCATAGGGTACTCCATGTCAACAGGCTCAAAGCATATGTCGACAGGAAGGACATGAGCTTGCTCATGGCCATAGATGAGGGACAGGAGGAAGAGAGTGACCCTCTCCCAGACCTGCTCACTCAGAATCCTGATGATGGGTCAGTAGATGGTGTTGTCTTTTGTGGCAGCCTCTCTGAACATCAGCAGAAAGACTGTAAACAGGTTCTTCAGTCTTTCAGACGTATGTTCTCTCTGACACCCAGTCAGACCAATTGGTGCACCCATGAGGTTGACACTGGTGACAGCCTGCCAGTCAAGAGTAAAATCTACAGGCAGCCTGATCATGTTAGAGACTGCATAAAAACTGAAGTGCAGAAAATGTTGGAATTGGGAGTCATTGAACCCTCAGATAGCCCTTGGGCTAGTCCAGTAGTTCTAGTGCCAAAGCCTCACACCCAAGATGGTAAGAGAGAGATGAGGTTTTGCGTAGACTACAGGGGTCTCAATGCAGTCACTAAGACTGATGCCCATCCAATACCAAGGGCAGATGAACTTATAGATAGATTGGCTTCTGCCAACTACTTAAGTACATTTGACTTAACAGCTGGGTATTGGCAAATCAGGTTAGCTGAGGATGCCAAGCCCAAAACAGCATTTTCAACCCCTGGTGGGCATTATCAATTTGTGGTAATGCCCTTTGGTCTGAAAAATGCACCTGCCACCTTCCAAAGGTTGGTGAATCAAGTCCTTACTGGGCTGGATGACTTCTGTGCAGCATATCTAGATGATATTGCTGTCTTTAGCTCCACCTGGGAGGATCACCTGGTCCACCTGAGGAAAGTGTTAGAGGCTCTGCAAGCAGCAGGCCTCACTATCAAGGCCACCAAGTGCCAGATAGGGCAGACACAGGTTGTATACCTGGGCCACCTTGTAGGTGGAGGCCAGGTTCAGCCACTGGAGAGCAAAATACAGTCAATCAGGGACTGGGCTCCTCCAACCACCCAGACTCAGGTTCGAGCTTTCTTGGGCCTGACTGGATACTACAGAAAATTTGTCAGGAACTATGGTTCCATTGTGACACCATTAAATGAACTGACAAGTAAAAAAATGCCAAAAAAGGTTCAGTGGACAGCAGGCTGTCAAAAAGCATTCGATGACCTAAAGCAGGCCATGTGCACAGCACCTATCCTTAAGAGTCCAGACTACTCCAAACCATTCATTGTCCAAACAGATGCTTCTGAGTTGGGTGTGGGAGCTGTTCTTTCTCAACTGAATTTTGATGGTCAGGATCAGCCCATTGCTTTTATAAGCAGAAGGCTGACCCCCAGAGAGAAGAATTGGTCAGCTATTGAGAGGGAGGCCTTTGCTGTGGTTTGGGCCCTGAAGAAGCTGAGGCCATACTTGTTTGGCACTCACTTCAAGATTCAGACCGACCATAAGCCCCTCTTGTGGCTAAATCAGATGAAGGGTGAAAACCCCAAACTGCTTAGGTGGTCCATTTCCCTACAGGGGATGGACTTTACAGTGGAACATAGACCTGGTACTGATCATGGCAATGCCGATGGGCTCTCCAGATATTTCCACTTAGAACAAGAAGACTCACCTGGTCAAGGTTAGCTTATTGTCCCAAAGTTTGGGGGGGGGTCATGTAGGAGAGTAGGGTCTGCAATCCTATGATCACCCAGATTTTTTTGCTTTTGTTTCACTGGTTTACGACTTTCTCTGGCTGTGGGCCTGCCAATCAGACCCACAGCCTGGCTGTTCTCTTTCTAAATTACCTCATGTACCCTAGGTGCATCTACCAATTGGTACTGGGCCACCTTATCAGACCCTGTAACTCAGGGCATAGGTGTACCCAGGGCTGCCAGGGGCTGCAGCACGTATTGTGCCACCCCTGGCTGGCCTCCTAAATTTGACACAACTGGCTGCATGACAGCTGGGGCAAAGTCGTGTAATCACCCTTTGCTGTAGGTGTAGTATACCTATACCTAACCCTAAAATGGACACACAGATTCCTATCAGTCACTCCTATGGCAGGCCTTGACAATCCTGAAGGCAGAGTGCTTGGAATCGTGTGAGATGGTGCTCTGGCATGAGCTGAGCCTGTCTGCAGCTTGCGGAATCAAGTCCTAATAGCTGTTCCATGATATCGCATACCATATACTCTTAAGTGCATTATAATCCTCGCGGTTAAATGCTATCTTTGGTATTGCTTTATCAAAACATGTCGAGTAAGGTGTCATACGAATTGGAATACTAACCCCTCGCCAATTCTGGCGACGGGGTTAGCATTCCACCCTTCTAGAGGGACACGACATGTATGTAACTGTGAACCCCGGTTAAAGTTAACTGAAGCCTCAGCTCCACAAAATGGATGCTGCCACCACAGACACGAGTCTGACCCCCTGCAGCTGGGAGTCCTTCCAGCGAGGGGAGCCTGGACAAAGGGTTTCCTGTCAGGGGCGGTGCTAGCACCGTCCCAGACATGGTTTTGTGTATCCTGGGTAGGCAGGGCTTTACAGGAAGGTGACTGCTGAGTGGCACCCCGGTGCTCACTACGCATAGGCCGGTCTGAACCAGTTCCAGGGGCACACCAGCCCCTGGCCTGGGGAAGTCCGGCATGGCTGAGGGGTGTAACCACCCCCCACCTAGTCCCACCCATAGGCAGGACCTAGTCACCGGGTCAGCCCCCTTTTTTAGTATAAAGATGGGAGCGGGCCCCCTGTTAAAATTAGATCATCTTTGGAATCAAGATACCACTTTCTTCGAAAGGACTTCACGATTTCTTCTTCAAGATTCTCCCTTGTGGCTAAGGAGTAGTCACCCTGCATCCGCAGGCACCATCCTAAAGAACACTGCGGTCTGCTGCAAGTCCTTCATCACGAATCCGACGACCCAGCTCGACGAGACCCGGCTTCCCTGGCCCCTCTGACCTCTACTCACCTCTACAGCCCAGCTGAGAACCGTGAGTGCGACGAGACCTCAAGGGACCGACGATCGCCAAGACTGCACGACATCTTTACTGCAAGCCCACCGTGTCCTCCACTGGTGAGTGCTTTGGGGTCCGAGAAGCCCCGACCCTGCGCAGCTCCAGCACCCAAGATCAGCCCCCCTGCATCTCCACGATCTGCGTGGGGCCCTTCTGCTGTTTGCTGTGCACCGCGTTGTCTGGCTACTAGCCGGCTGGCTTGTGGCCCTCTGAACGACGCCCAACGACTTCACGACTGCTGGTCTGGTTGCTCCAGGCTGGCCTTTGCTTCCTTCTTCAAGAGAGGCACCCCGGACCCTCCTGGTCCACTCCAGACGCCATTTTAGGTCCACCGCGTGGGCTTGAATTTGCCAAGGCTTTGTTGCCCAATCCTGGGTCCAGCGACGCCGACAGCTTCTATCTTCGTGGGACAGCTCGATCCTCCATCCTGGTCGCCGACAACGCCTCCTGGTCCGTGAGATCTTCGAGTCAAGCGTCACCCACTCACCTAGTCGAGGTGGCTACCATCCGGTGCCCTCCTGGTGCCCACTGACTACTGGCTAGTAGTCTCGAACTTGGTCCCCTCTGCTTTCAGGTGTCATCTATCTTCAAGATCCAGGCTTGGATCCGACTGAACTTTCTTCACTGGTCACCGGCCAGCATCTTTTCTTCCGGCTCCTGGTCCGTCTACGAGGATTCCCGACGTCTTTTCAGACCTATGCAGCTGCAGCCCCTGGGCTAGGTAACTTCGGCATTTCGGTGCCCCAGCATAGCCTCACTATCCAAGGGTCAGAATCTACTTTCGTTTTCTCCCTACCAGGTCGGGTTCGCCCGAGAACACTAACTTTCTAATTCCTAGCTACCATAGACTTTTGTCCCGCATCTCGCGTGAGAGTGCACACACTGCACCCGAGTCCCCTAGGCCTCCTAGACATAATCTAACGATTCCCTAGTCAAGTCCTAGCGATTCCAAAAGCTATTAGTACTGTACTTACCTGCTAGGAATTTCGCATTCCACTTTCAGAGTATATGGTTTTCCGTGCCCCTCGGGCATTTGTATATACTGTGCTAACTTAAGTATTTTTGTAAGAGTTTTGGTTTGTGCTTAGTACCCTGTCCTCATAAAGAGTACAGGGCTGTTGTGATCTTTAAATAAATAACTGTTTATTTTCATAACACTTGTGTGGTGTCCTTTCACTTGGTATTCAAGGGGTATATGTGTGGTAAACAGCTGGCTTAACGCGCCCTCTCGAGTCTTTAGCCTTAGACTGCTCGTATCCACGCTACTAGGATAGCTGGTCTATAAGGTTGACTTACAACCAATCATCAATAAGGGTTGCTGGACTGATACATAGTGTTCACTAGAATAGTGAGCACTGCATATCAGGCCACCTTCTCACACTTCGAACTGCAGGCGCTAAATAAATCCCTGATTTTGGCTCTGCATGCGCTTCATCAAAGACCAACGGCAATTGTTCAATATGGGTAAGATTGCGAGAGCACCAAAACCATCTCCGTTTCCTTTGGGGTGCGACAGGGTAGTGTGTGTTCTCCCCTATTCACTTTTGGTTTTGAATGATGTTGAGAGTTTCTGTGCATCTAGAAGTGAGACACCACAAAGATGTGCAGCAAGATGTTGTTTGCAGATGACGTGTTGTGTTGTAACTAACAAATTTGTCAATGTATTTTCCTCTTCAAATGTTTTGGAAAATATTGTGTCCAGAATCAGTTTTCCTTTACCCTTGTTAAGATAACATTCATGGTCTGAAAAATGGAAGCACCCCTAAAGACCACATTCACAATCAATAGACAAAAGTTAGATCGTGTCAACTATTTTGATTATCTAGGCTTTTGTTTTGATACGAGGTTTGCCTAGACAGTGCCTAAAGATAAAGCTATATATACCCCAAAATAAACTACTGGGGCTGTCTTATAATGCAGGCAGAGTTGGATGCCAGCTTCTGAGGGCAATAATGCACGTTTTGGGACAAAAGCAGTGCCCGCTTTTGAGGAGACTAATTATGAGACCATGTAAAACATACGACAATATAAAAAATAAAAACAACTTCTTAAGAACGTCATTACACTAGGCTCCCCGTATGCCTATGATGACCCTGTGATTAGCGTTAGTATTAACTCAACTGTAGATTGAAGTGCCCTCTCCCCAGTTTTGTACTGGCTGTGGTTACACTCATATACCCTGCCAAGCATATATCTTAGAACACTTAGAAATTTTATTTCTATTGTGGATGCAGTCAATAACCTGTTTTTCTCCAATATTAAGGAGGCATCTAAGGAGATATAGCTCCAAAGAACTGTGGTCTAATCCTGCACCTATCAATGCTGACGTAAAGACATGGTTAGAGAGAAATATTGGCCCTTGCCTTCAAGTCAACCCTCTGTGACATGAGGCATGTGTTTATCTAGATGCCTTGTTCACATGGAAAGGGCTCATTTGCAACCATATTTGGATGCATCAAAGTCAGAAATTTAGTGCACAACACAGCAGCCTCCGGCATGGCTCCCGGGGCGGTCAAGGGGGGTCGCAGGGGAGGAGGCGGTGGGGGCATGCGGCAAGTCACGTGGGTGCGCAAAGGGCGAATAAAAAACAAGGATTTACAATGCAATGGTCTCGGCATTATTAAAGGTAGAGCTATTGGCATTGCTCATGACATTTTTTTTTTAATCATAAATAAATGGCATTGTCATTTACTTTGCCAATAGCTTATTTGTTAAATAAATGGCATTGTCATTTACAATGCCAATAGCTCAGTGGCGGTTTTACCGTTGGGGCGTTTGGGCGCCGCCCCCCCTGTTTTCTCGCCGTGCGAGAAGAAGGCAGAAACAAATGGTAGTTATTTATTTATAACTACCATTTGTTTCTGCCTGCCCTTCTCGCACGGCGAGAAATCAGTCAGCAAACTTCCTCGAGCTCGAGCCTCAGGGCAGGGGGGAGTGGCTTGGGGGAGTGGCTTGCCCACTGTTGTGAATACGGACTGTTTGGACAGCCTGAGAGGCTGTCCAAACAGACAGTATTAGCAACAGTGGGCAAGCTGCTCCCCCAAGCCTCCTCCCACTCTCCGTTCTGCAGCATGCAGACCAAGAGGAATGACGTTTTTAGGGCAGCTGGCCGAACCAATCAGCGCTGGCTGCCATGGAGGGGAGGGAGGCTGCCTGCAGCCTTCAGTGACGACGAGGCATTCAAAAAAATCCAGGATGGCGCGCGGGAGTCTGCAGTCTCGGCCCTCGGGACAGGACTCGAGTCGAGAGCCAGAGCGGGAAGCCAAGCCAAGGTAAGTTTTTTTTTATATTTATTTTTATTATTATGAGGCAGTCTGTTATTATTGTCCAGCCACCGCCAATTTTACACCCCGCCTATTTCAAATGTCACCAGCCCCTCTCGAACACAGAACACCTCCACCCAGGGAGATTTCATGGCTTGCGAGGTCTGCACCAGGGAGGGCACCGCACACCCACTCAGAAATTACACCCAAGACGCACTCCTCGCGTGCTAGACCAGGCCTCTGCCCATAAAATATGTTTGCAAGACTCGAGGTGTTGCCATCAGGAGCGTTGAAGTTGGCGGGGTACAGTTCAATTTCATTGTTTTAACTAGGAGCACAGTGACCACCGCCGCATGCCTGTGTGTTTGTGATCGCTGCCTGCAGCTGCCCCAAATTGCGCTTCAGACACCCAGTTTAATGAGAGCGAATCGTAAAATCCACTTCCAACATTCCCGCCGAAAGGTAAAGGTAAGAAACTTATCTAACCCTATAGCATCAAATATGGCCTAAAATGTGCAGCCGTTAAGGATTCAATCTGTGCGGCTACAGGTGCACGGGTGTATGTGAGACTGTTGTGTGTGTGACTATCTGTATGTCTGGTGGTCTGGCTGTTGATCTGTTTTTTCAAGCATGTCTCGAGGTGTGTTGCTTTGAGTGAGTGGTTGTTTCTACGCGTGTTGCTTTGTACGTGTGACATACAATTGTGCGCTGATATTTTGTACCTCAATATGCATGTATTATGCAAAAAACAAATCCATTGGCTTTGTCAATCCCTCTTCCTATGGATTCCCGTCTGTCGTGTTGCCATCAATGACTTTTCATGTACACACCTGTCGGTCTGGCAAAGTAATCTGGTGCCAGCTTTGATGGGGGGGGGGGAATACCCCGTAAAGATGACTAAGAATGGAGGCTCTGAAGGTGGAGCGTGCGTTATACAATATTGTCTGCCAGCCGTGACGTTAATCAGGTACCTTGCTTGGCACAGCTTGCCCTCTCATATATGCATTCTGTCCCAATTAGTGCCGGTTCTTAAAGAACATAATTCATACCTAGCCTGCACCCCGGCACATACACTATTGTTGGGCTTTGTGGGGGCTGTTGCGTCTAATAGCAATCCTATGGGAGTCTGCGGGACGCTGAGTAGTCAGAGCCTGGCTTCAAGGGCCCTTCCCAAAGGGTGTGGGTTACTGTTTTTTTAAAGGATTGTAGACTGCGTCTGAATAACAAGGCGCCCTGGTGCCCAGGCGAGGCGTGATTTGCAAATTGGTCGTACGAGAACATCATGTTTGCCCTTCCCACTTGCATCTCTCCAGTTTCTAGTGTGTGTTCGCCTTGCAGTACTTTCATTCTCCTGAAACGAAATGCTTTATAACATTTCCAAAGAGTGTTTTTAAATTGAAGGCAGGCCTTGATTGGGTTAATTGAATTATGTGCGTAACATCACATGCATGCATGTAAATAATAGGTGATTGGAATGGATTACACACTCTTTTATCGAGGCAGTTTCATTGGTGCATGTGTAATAATGATACAGTGAAAGATGAAAGCACTGTAGTGTACAGTAGGTTTAAAAGTTAATGTGATGGTATCACTAACTTGTGTCTGACCGAGATGCTGGCAGATTATCGGATGCAGGTTGAAAGTGCTTAAATGGCGCCCATTGTTGCAGGTGTTGGGCATTACTTGTGTCCTTGCACTGTTCACTATTAAGACACTACTATTTTTCTTTAGTTTTTAGCTAAGCAACACCCGAGAGTGCATGTGTTTTCGCCCGCCACAGTGAAGTACAATTGTTTAACGCCGCCCCACTTTCAAATGTCACCAGCCGCCACTGCAATAGCTTAATCGCTCGCAAATGCATGACCTATTGCATTTACACCCACACAGAGCCACACCCACACAGAGCCACACCCACATAGAGCCACCCACCCCCACACAGAGCCACCCACCCATACACAGAGCCACCCACCCACACACAGAGCCACCCACCCACACACAGAGCCACCCACCCACACACCGAGCCACCCACCCACACACAGAGCCACCCCACCACAACCATCAACAGCATGAAATGGGGATGCAGGGATCATGTTGGTCTGGGTTCCAAACTTTGTGGATGTCAGTGTGGGGCAGGAGACAGAACCTGGGGCCTCTATTCTTGTTTCTATGTGTGCACTCTTAGGACGTGTTGATTTGTAGCGCATATGGAACATCTTCTGGTTTGAGTTTACTACCAAACGACATTAATTTAAAAAATTGCTAGTTTGAAATACAGTCTTGTATTAAAACATGTTATGCTACTTGTAAAAGGCCAACTATAAAATTGATCTTTTTTCTAGTTTTATTTACTCAAGACAAAGGGATGAAAATGTATCCAGCTGAACAAATAACACAGCTTAGTGATGGAACCATGCAAGTTTAGGATCGATAAATAAAACCTGACACTCAGATGTGGAAAATGTAACTTCAATAACAAAACTTGTACCTACTGCGCTGATGCAGGCGGCCTTAGTATCGATCAAATTAGAGCATAATTTTATCCTGTTCACTTTCAAAATAAAGGCAGCTTGAAAACCACTTTTTTTTTAAGAGAGGTGTTGAATCTAAGTGTTGACAAATGGTAATAACCCTGGTAAATGTTTGCCACCTACTGAATATCTATATGCTATCAGAAGTAAAGAATCTAAACACTAGAAAAATGACGTGTGCGCCGATCTTCCAAGAAATGAATACTGCAAAAGGCAAGGGTCGTTGTGGCAGCTGCTTAGGGTTCTGCAGAGTAAAGAATTAAAGGTATATGTGTTGAATGTTGGACAGCGTTACCATATAAGAGTAACAGAGATTATTAGGCGGAACTAAGATTCTTGTGAAGAGCAAGGGTTGAATAAGAGGGGTATTCACCTGTTACAACGCATTTTTTACAACGCACTACCACTACAACGCAGGCATTACAACGCATACCATTACAACGCATAGCGCTGGGGGGCGCTCTAGGATAAGAGGTAAGTTTAATTTACTATCCAACACCTTCCCTAGGGTCCACGGGGACTGGAGTTAGAATAGTAAATTATACTTACCACTATCCAGCACCCCAAAGCGCTATGCGTAGTAGTGGTATGCGTTGTGAATACCGCGTTGTAATGGTATGCGGAGTAAAAGTATGCGTTGTAACGTCATACATCCATAAGAGGGCACTGCCAAGTAGCCCTGGTCACCCGCCTGTGGGGCACGAGAGGTGCTGTGCCAGAAAGAGAGAATGAAAGGCCTGAACAGAATAGTTCACACAGGGTGGATCAAATGATGCATGCAGACATGTGGAGCAGAGGGAAACAATCGTAAAAAGGTCAGAGACGGAGACCACAAGTTAACAGAGTATAGGAACAGATGAAATGAAAAAGGGAACCACAAGAACAGGAAAACACTAGGACCAAACTTGTCAGCTAAGGAGTGATGTTGTTCACCCCAGGGAGGGAGACAGAGACGTGTGAACTCAATGAAAGATTTCAGTAAGACCCACGTCCACGGAGCACTCTAGGGAGGAAGGATATACCACAGAGTTGATGTATGGACACTAACACTTTAGGCAGTATGGACACACTTTAGGGAAGATAGACAGAGAGGGTTGGTGTTCACTGCATAGAGGTGCGGTTATAGGAAAGACGAGGTACGAAAACAATTTGAGTGAAGGTTGGTAACATACCAGGCAGTAATGCTGCACCTCAGGGAAAATGGATAAAGGATATCACTTCCCTAAGGAGATACACTCACAGGAGGTCAAGTAAGGTGCAATGAAAGGGGGGTCCTGGGCGGTAACAGGGATCCCGGGAGGAAACAGGGATCCCATTAAGTTAGTTAACCACTAAGAGCTAACCCGGGGCATGAAATTCTTGGTACAGCGATGATGGGCAGGTACAGTAACATTTATGAAATCCTCTCCTCACTAATCTCATTCCACCAGTACTCCGTTTTCTCCGCATCCTCAGTCTTCATCGCTGTGTCCTCATTCACTCCTGGGCCACCTAGTCCCTCCGCCAGCCGGGTTCTCACCCTTGGGACCACGGCTGAAGGCTGTGTACCAAGACAGAGAGACGAAGGCGCACAGAGCCAGCAGCAGCGTCAGGATGGTGCCATTGCGAAGCCTCATCTCCTCTGCCCGGCGGTGGGGGCTGCATGTCCGGGGACCAGCATCACCGGAGGGAGAACACGCCACATCTGGGACCACCTCAGCACTTACAACAGACACAGAGAAAGGACCACAAGCCGCGGTTCAAAGATACAAACGAAGGTCTTAGAACGGAGCTACAACAAACCATAGAGACAGAAGAAAGACATCAAAACAGACAGGGGGCAGGGGCAAGAAAAATGCTTTACCTATAAGATTCCTTCCTCATGTCCTCGATGCAAAACAGCAAGCAGATCCTCACGGCCAGACGATACATAAAAAATGGCGGATGGAAGCTTCAAAAGTTTTTCAGCTTCGAGGGCGTGTTCTGCTGTTCAAAAGAGGCGTGGAAAAAAAGTGGAGAGAACAGCAAGGAACACGCCCCCGAATCTGAAAAAGACGAAGCCTATTTGGAGGTACGACTCTCTCCTCCAATGGCTGGCCTCCGTTTACGGAGCCAGCCAATAGAGGAGAGGCAAAAAGAGGAGGCGGGAGAAATAGCCATCTAAGCAACATAAGATCTCGGTACTTCCGGTTCTGCCTTCGGCAGACCGGATATTACCTCGACCTAAAAATATAAAAGGTTACCTTGAGGCCGGGTTCCACGTCTCTGCTGCTGCTCTCCTGCCTCCAACTCCAGGAACAGGAGGCAGGCAGCCAGGCTTCCTCCACTAAGCCAATCACAACTCTGCAATGCAGCGTTCTGATTGGTCTGAGCCCCATGATACGGTGCTCAGCAATGGGCTGGAGAGGTAGGCATGTTCTCCATGCAGGCTGTAATGCAGCCTGCATGGAGAACGGGGACAGCCTGCATGGAGAACGGGGAAAGTGCGCATAGGCAAACCCCTCCTTCCCTGCTCCGAGCGCAAAGCAGCCCCCCCGCAAAGCAGCAGGACATGAAACATAAAATAATAATAACTCTAAGTTATTATCATTTTATGTTTCTGCTTGACCCTGTTTAAAAGCGGTAGGGCGACACTCCTCCGCCATAGCGGAAGAGCCGCCATTGGCACAAAATATCTTAGGTCAGACTAAGTACTCATACAATGCAAGCCTTAGATTTATATTCAGTGTTTTAAGTTAGATTTAAAGTTTGGTGGACAGAGTGCTCTATCGCAAATGTGCCAGAGTACCATGTATGACAAACTTTCAGTCCGCCCACCTCAGTTAGAGACTTGCGGAACTTATGTTTTTCATCACCGGAGCACTTGCTGGGCCCGTCGATAAAACAAAATGCCCACTGACTGCTTGGCGTACATGTTTCCGCCCGTCCGCCTGCCCTACTTAGGGTGGAGGGTGTATGTCTTTTTTTCGAGTCCGTAGCCATCAGGAAAAGGGACAGGAAAAAATATAATGACTCCCACCCCTAAGAGAAATTTCCCAAGGTGTGGGGGACATTAGTTGGTTGTTTTTCAGCCACTAACTCCAACTTTGACATTTTGTTTCTAAAAAGCAAATTTTATTTAAAGGTTTGGTGAACAGCTGTCAAAACCAGCAGCAGCCACCCACCAAGCCTTTTGTAAATTGAAAGGAAACACTATGATGGCAGTTCTTTTCAATGTACAAACATGACCTCTGGGCCACTGTTTATATTGAAATATGAAAGACAATAGTGCTTACGGTTGGTGGATCTAATGTCCTCATCTATCCTGGCGGATGAAGTACCATCCTTAATTCTATAAACTGGACCCTATATGTCTGCATTCAGGGCATCTGATGACACAGCAGTTACTGTGTTTGTAGAATAGAAGGTAGAAAGACTGCTTTGTAACATATGCCTTTTTGTACAAAATCTTATACCACCCACAAGAAGTGGCTGAAACCCTGTTTAAGAGTCGAGGGCTCACTAATTAGAGTGGTGCTGTAGCCTTATGCAGGTCTGATTCTGATTGGGAATTTTCTTTAGTCGCTGCCTTTATTTGGTTTGCCTGGTTGTCTACTCATAAGGGCAAGCCGGAGCAGAAATGGAATGCACTCCATAACCAGTACCAATTGGGAAGTATCTCTGTTATACTGGTTTTATAAAAAATAAAACATGTATTACATTTCACATAATTTTAACTGTTGCTTTTTTAATGTTTGCATGCGATTGTTTTGTAATATCTATTTATATAGCACATTCTACCCCTGACGAGGCGTTGTTTGTGGAATGTGTAGCATGCTACTCCATTGAGACCAGAGTTAGTTTCTAACGCTTGTTGTGTTACAGTTAGTTGCATGTTATGCAACGTTATTACAGTTGGGTTGTGTAAGACCTGGGGTCACCAGCTCTTAAGGGGGTAGCATGGCACGAGCAGGAAGGCAGCCAGGGGCTTGCGTGTAAAGCAGCTACTTGACACACACATCCAATGAAACACACAGTGGCGCAATAATGGAGACCACACCAGTAGTTGTATTTGAAAGAATCAAGATCTTTTATATAGGCTTTCAAATAGAGCGTTGCATTATTAATTCATCAGAATTTCAGGAAAGCATTTCATTAAGACATTTCATGAATCACGTTCAGGTTACATTTCCTATGAATGGGTGAACATTTCATTAAAATAATAACCAGCTCCTTTAGCAATGAAACGCTAACTAACCCCGCCTGTCGCATCAGACTCTTTGACAGACAAAGGGGTACTTGTATTAACCTGAAGGATCCTACAAGAAGCGACTATAGTAATGCGTTGCAGTAACACCTCAAACCTCTCATGGACGCTTTTCCTAGAAGGTAATACAACATATCGGCAAGTACTTATCAGTCTAACAAGGAACTCCAAAGAACACAGCCTTTAGTCATTTGTGACAAGCCTTTCTTCCTGTGAATGCGGGTCGGCTTGCGACCTAGGACAGATCCTCAGAATACTAGCGAAGCCCACCTCTGTAAGAAAATTCAGTACAGTGTAGTGAAACTCTCTCTCATTTCAGGCTTGTAAATATGGTGCACTATGAACATTTCAGCGTGTAAATATGGTGCACTATGAACATTTCAGGCTTGTAAATATGGTACACTATGAACATTTCAGGCTTGTAAATATGGTGCACTATGAACATTTCAGGCTTGTAAATATGGTACAGAGGGGATCAAGTTTAACCCTCCAACCTCCAAACTCTGGAGGCACATTCAGAAAGGGGCCAACGGGGCCCAGTCTCAGTCCACCCCGGGGGAGGGGCGACCTCGGGCCTCACTCGGCCTACCGCCCTCCTCCGGGGGTTACCTGGTACCCTCAGCCCTCCGGGGCCTTCGCGTCGACTGGAGTCGGCGGGAGAAGCTTCCGCCGGTTGGGGGGACTTCTCGCCGCCCGGCGCGGTGCTCAGGGGCAGATGCAGGCACCGGCGCTGGGGCAAGGCGGATCCGTGGTGTGGGGCAAACCGGAGGGGGACTCTCAGGCTCCAAGGCCCCCCTCCGCGACGATCCTGGGCTTCCCCGAGTGTAAGCAGAGGCACGGGGACGGCAGCCAATTGCTGCGCGGCACAGGCGGGGGCGCGGCCGATGACGCGGCTCGCGTCCCCCGTCACGTGATGAGGGGAGGCTGACTTCGGGCCTAGCGCGGCCTGGTGAACTCGGTGCAGCGGTGAGTTGGCCTGGCAATTAGCGCTTCAGGCCACACCGCGATGACGGCGGGCAGCGCTTCACAGGGTCAATTACTTCACAGTGCTTCACAGAGTCAATTACTTCACAGCGCTTCACAGGGGCAATTACTTCACAGCGCTTCGCAGAGTCAATTACTTCACAGCGCTTCACGGAGTCAATTACTTCACAGCGCTTCGCTGGGGCAATTACTTCACAGCGCTTCACGGGGGCAATTACTTCACAGCGCTTCGCAGGGGCAATTACTTCACAGCGCTTCGCAGGGGCAATAACTTCACAGCGCTTCGCAGGGGCAATTACTTCACAGCGCTTCACGGGGGCAATTACTTCACAGCGCTTCACAGGGGCAATGACTTCACAGCGCTTCGCAGAGTCAATTACTTCACAGCGCTTGGCCCACAGTTCAGTCAGGGGAATACAGGTCAGCCCAATTGAAGGCAGGGGATGCGCAGGGCAGCACAGTCCAGTACCTGGTCCCAGAAAGCAGTCTTCTTGGCGCTTGGATGGCTCTGCGCCCTTGGTTGCTTGTTTCTTGAAGTTACTGAGAGGGGGGGGGGGGTGATGAGTTGAAGGCTTGATGAGTTTTTCCTCAGTCACTGCAGATGGACCCTGGGGTTCCCTACCACTGGGCCAGATCAGGGGGCTAGCTTAGGACACCTCACCCAGCTTAAGAGGCAGCACCTAAATCCTGTCACTCCCAGTTGCATAGGTTCCTCACTAGGCCCTTCCGCCTAAAACTCCTGCGTGGGTTCCCCAGGTCAGTGATGCCCCAACTGACTAGAAAGTTTCCCTCCTTTTCCTTATATAGTGTCAGATGGCAGTTGGCAGTGGCAGTTGGTGCCTCCCCTATTCTGGAAGGTTCCAGGAGCTTCCCTCATTCTAGCTATGGGCAGGCTGGCAGGCTGGTATGGCAACATTGTTTAAGGGTTCCAGCCAGCTCCTGGCTACTAGAGTGCGCCTAATCAGACCATGCAGCAGTAGCAGGGGTCAGTGGCAGCCATGTTGGGGGAAGAGAGCACCTGCACCCTGGCATTGATTAGCAATAGGAGGGTGCCCAGAGTCCTAAAGCCAACAAAAGGTAGGTGGGAAAAATGAGGCAAGGGCAAAAAATCACAGGGAAAGACCACCCTAGGGCTGACAGGTCTAACAGGTTGCCTATTAGCTGCATGCAGTTCCTACTCTAGGAGAAAGCACGTTGTTCATTTTTTATATTTTTATAGCTGCTTAAGTTATATTCTGATTTGACTTCTGTATTGTGTCTCTCTGAATAAAGGGAGCGGAATGCATGCAGTATTGAATGTCTATTGCACTATTGTATGGTTGTCTCAGTTTACTATGTTATTGGCAGTAGTTTTGTTGGAGACTACAGTTATACATATTTTGGGTCAGTGAGTTTGGTGGAAGAGCTCAATATGATTTACTTTTTAAGGTCAAGGCATGCAGGATATAGGGACACCTGGACTGCCATGGATACAGTTAATAAGGTATGGAATAGGCCTGTTGTGCAAGTCATACTCATGTTTTGTTGGCTTACGTTTATTGTTGGGCCATGAAATTAAGGAAGAGCTATTTGTTGCTTTTTTGTATTTGTAAATCACAGAATTGTATCTATCAGAGTATATGAATACTGAGAGCTGTCAGAAGGTCACTGGTCCTGTCTTGGTCTCCATAGGGGTGGGTGACCCAAGCAAGGATTCATGCTCATTTCCAGATGTATCCTGCTCTTCCTTTTCTGTTGATGATAGGTAGATGTGCTGTTCTGAGACACTACATTTTAGATTACAGTCGGGAGTATGTGATCCTTCCAGTTTCCAGGTGTTACACCAAGGGCCTGATTGGACGGGCTTTACTCCAGTAAAATACTCTGTCTCCCTGACAGAGTGCGCTCCTCCAAATCTAGATATGTCCGTCCGCCCGCCCAACAGACTTTATGAAATCCTAAACATTATGACTTTTAGCCAGACAACAATAAAGAATGTATTATGGCCTGTTACATTCAGCTTGTAAAGTGCTATGCAAACATATCATTTTTTTACACTTTTCGTGGCATTCAGCAAGGTTAAGGCATTTGCAGAATATTTCGGTATGCATATTGTTGCCACTGGAGAATGATTTTAATACATGTAAGGGCTCTTTTGGTGGGGGGCGGGGGGTGTTTCATTGTTTCCCAAACGTGTGTGATCAATGAGATGTGTCTTACAGTTAAAGTGTGTTTGTCAGTTTCTCCCAGTGTAAGTCTGTGTTTCCCTGTCCCAGTGTGTATATGTTTTCCTTCATGGACCGCACGAGCATGCCCATGTCTCCTTGCCCTAGTGTGCAAGTCTCGTTTTCCCTTTTCTAGTTCCTAGTACCTTTGTCAAAATCACCATGCCCTGCCTGTCTTCCTGGCCCAGTGTCAGTCTGTTTCCTGAACTCCAGTCTAGGATGACCCCATTCCCACAACAGCCATATAAAACTTTATAAATAAATAAATCAGCCACACCGGAAGGCTGCCTGCAGTACTTATGCACCTTTCAGATCCTGATCAGTTAGTCCGGCTTCCGAGCCAAACACAGCACTGAGACCGCCCTCATCGCAGCAACAGACGACATTCGAACTCTACTGGACAATGGAGACACAGTCGCCCTCATCCTCCTCGACCTCTCCGCTGCCTTCGACACAGTCTGCCACAGCACCCTCCTACAACGCCTCAGAAACATCGGAATCCAAGGAAAAGCACTGGAATGGATCACATCGTTCCACTCCGGAAGAACACAGAGAGTCCGCCTTCCACCATTCAGTCAGAGGCCACTGAAGTCATCTGCGGCGTACCCCAAGGGTCCTCACTCAGTCCCACCCTCTTCAACGTTTACATGAGCCCCCTCGCGGCCATCGCACGCCAACATAACCTCAACATCATCTCCTACGCCGACGACACTCAACTGGTCCTATCACTTACCAGAGACCCTAACACGGCCAAAACCAACCTACACGAAGGAATGAAAGAAGTAGCCGAATGGATGAAGCACAGCCGGCTGAAACTGAACTCAGACAAAACAGAAGTCCTCATCTTAGGTACCTCCCCCTCCGCCTGGGATGACTCTTGGTGGCCAGAGGCCCATGGAAAAGCACCCATCCCGACGGATCACGCACGGAACCTGGGCGTCATCCTGGATTCCTCACTCTCGATGAACAGACAAGTCAACGCCGTTTCTTCATCTTGCTTCAACATTCTTCGCATGCTCAAAAAAACATTTAGCTGGATCCCTACCGAAACTAGGAAAACAGTCACCCACGCATTGGTCACGAGCCGACTGGACTACGGAAACACCCTCTACGCCGGCACCACCGCAAAACTCCAGAAAAAACTCCAACGCATCCAGAACGCCTCAGCCAGGCTCATATTAGACATCCCGCTTAAAGAACACATCTCTGATCACCTGAAAAACCTCCACTGGCTCCCCATCAATAAGAGGATTACTTTCCGACTCCTAACCCACGCACACAAAGCACTCTACGAAATCGGACCCGAATGCCTCAACACACGACTTTCCTTCTACACCCCCTCCCGCCAGCTACGATCCTCCAATCAAGCCCTTGCCTCTGTATCTCGCATCAACAAAACCACCATGGGAGGTAGATCCTTCTCCTACCTAGCAGCTAAAACTTGGAACTCACTTCCCACTCACCTTCGCCTTACCCAGAACCACCTAGCATTCAGAAAGCAACTCAAAACGTGGATATTTGACAAGTAACTCCCCACCCTTCTTCAAGCGCCTTGAGACCCTCTGGGTATGTAGCGCGCTATATAAATCTTTTGACTTGACTTGACTTGACTATAATCTTCTCCTAAATTAAATCAGAGGACTATATGGACATCATGTGTATCTAATTATAGAGAAGCATATGTACAGGTGGCATTCAATTTATGAAGATCATTGTGTATCAAATGTCAAAATTAAGAATGCAAAAATAAATGTGTGCCCACCTTCCCTTCGGGTGTGTGTCTGTGCATGCATGGGGCTGTGTGACTGCAGCCAGGCAGGTGCAGGGCACAGCTGAGAAGGGAGCAGTCTAGGTTTTTGAAAGACCTGGGGGGCTTCTTCAGAAAGGGCAGTTGATGCAAGCAGTGGTGATGTTGCAGACTTGAGGATGTGTGACATGTTGTCGGTTTAAGTTCAGCATGTAACCAAGTGTATGAGTGAGTACAGCATTCCAGAAATAGGAGTTTGTTGAGGACTAGTCTGCGAAGAGGCGGGACGGCACTCATGAGCTCCATTCATGGCGCGGCCCTGAGAGACCACGGCTACCTCACATGCCAAGCATGGAATGGGCGACAGGAACCAACAGCATCCTTAATGGAAGAGCCCTGGCTTCTTCAGGATCAAGGGAAGGATTGCTTGACGCTCTTGATGTTGGCTGCCTAGCCCTGAGGCAGAGGGTGGAGAGGAGGTGACGGACCACTCATGTCTTGAGTAGGAAGCAAAGCGGGGATGTGCAGTGAGTTAACTCTAAGAACGGCCAACCCTGCAGTCGGGTTTCATCACTCTAGGTGGACTCATGGTTTACTGTAAAGAAGAACACACCTTCTCAAAGATACTGGACCACAGCCATTACCATATGCCTGCAGGGTGCAGACAAGCACTTCAGGCCTAGCCAAGTACTTGGTGTACCGGAGAGGGGCAGGGTGAATTAAACCTCACACTTCCACCCACAATGTAGTGGCCCCCTCACCGTTGACTACAGTACATTCCACACCACAGTATGTGTAGGGCACTTCCGGGTTTTGTTTTTCAGATGTGCCCCTGGCACAGTAGGGCTGGGGTGAGGTACAGTATCAAATCTATGTGCTCCCTAAATTATGTGTTGTACGTGGTTTTCCAGAGGGCTGTAGTTGTTCATACTTACATTTGCCCTTCTGCGAAGTAAATACACTTCCCAAAATATGGCACTAAACCAGCCAGCCAGCTCTATGCATAATTCATATTGTGCAAAAATCACAATAGAGGGATTTCCTGGATCCATATCCAGGATGGAGGAACTGTGGCCATTATATATGAAGAGTGATCTGTCCCTATAGGACTCGTTACACCTGCAGACCAAGACGTCGCATGCTCCTGTAGGGGTTATTCCAAACAAAACCTAGACAAAGCGGGAAGCCATCCGAGGGGTTTACCATGCATAAATGAAAGGCAGGGCTGAGTAGATGAATATAAAATGTAAGGACACTGATTACATCAGTTACTCAAGGCACTATGTTTCAATCCCACACGGTGCCGCCGCTCAGCTCTGCCCCAAACGATATACCTTTCCCATTACATGTAAAAGTGCATAACGAATGTAGCAGATAAAAATACTTTTGTATGCAACTGTCCAGTTTCAGATCAGTGTTTATTGCATTTTATTTAATTACTAATGTTTACATTTGATTTGAAATGATGTGTTAATACACTGAAAGCTTTTGGGCTAATGCTGGTTTATAATTCTCTGTGCCACTGTGATCGTTGTCCCCATATCAGTGCATTCCTTGAGCCAATGTCAGCCTCTTCTCTGTCCTTGTGTGTTCACTGGCTCAGTTTGTTTGCCTGTCACAAGGTCAGAGAGTGTTCACTATCTCTGTGTGTTCCCTGATGCAGGGTGTGTATCTGTCCATTCTCGGTTTCCCACCAGTGTTAGTGTCTTCCTATGTCGTCTCGCTGCTTTCATGTTAGTGTTGCTTTGGGATGAGCCTTGCAGGTACCAGTGAGTGCAAACGTTGAATAAAGCGGACTCGCACGAGAGTTGAGACCCAAGTAATAGGAAAACGTTTTGAAGAGGACTCTCTCAAGAAGTTTATAACGAAAGGGAAGACGAGAAATAGGGCAACAGTTTGAGACGGAAGATGGGTCAAGAAGGGCTTTGTTTTAAAGAATAGGCAGAGTAATTGTGAGTTGAATGAACCCCGTAATATACAATAAGATAGGGTGAGGTTAAACAAAAGAGAACAGAAAAGATATATGTGTCAGTGAAATGAAGAAATAAGGGATGAGAGGTGTGTGTCATACAGAGCAGCTGAGGGGAATAGTTTGCAAGGTAAGTGATTCAGTCAGTTCCAGATTTGGAGGGAATGAATGAAGAGAGGGGCAAATGGAGGTCTATAGATTTACAGAAAAATGGACCGAAGGAGGAGAAAAGGAAAAGAACAGTTTGTCTTTTTGGAAGTTGAAGAGAGTATCAAAGTCCGAAGCAGTTAAAGATGAGGAAGACACTGGATCAGCTGTAAAGGTTAGCGAAGCTGATTGTGGAGAGGATAAAGGCCCTGCAAGATAACGGACAAGAGATACAAGTAACCATAAATATAGAGAGTATACAAAGATTTAAATGCAGGATAGGACTACATGCTAAATATTCTTGTGACCTGTGAACCTGTTATAGAGGGTTTTGTAGCGCGCTCAAATACTCAAGAGTGTCCTGGCGTGAGCACAAGCAATGAGAAAGTGGGCCGAGAAAGAAGAAAGTTACTCAATCTTTTTAAAAAGGTGAGTTTTGAGTGATTTTTTAAAAAGCTTGAAGTCCTGAATGACCCGAAGCTCCACAGAGAGAGGGAATTCCAGGCAGCGGCAGCTTTCACAGAGATAGATTGTCCGCCTAAGCGCACCCTCCGAAACCGTGGGATGGCCAGCCGGCACTGAGTAGCAGAGCGGAGGGGGCAGTTTGGCGTATACAGGGTGAAAAGTCTCCTCAAGTACAATGGCCCTTGACCATGGATGGCCCTATGAGATAAAATGAGGGTCTTAAACAGCACACGCTGGGCCACTGGGAGCCAGAGCAGATTACGCAGATGCTGCCGGACACTGAACCTCCGCGAGATGTTAAATAGAAGTCTAGCCCCAGCGTTATGTATGATCTGGAGACGCTTGACCATATAAGCCGGGATACCAATGAACAGAGCATTGGCGTAATCGAGGTGAGAGAGGATGAGGGCATGCTCTACCATTTCTTAAGCCTCCCTCAGAAGCAGGGGAAAGAACCTTCAGAGAGCCTTGAGGGTGCCAAAGCATACACCGGTCAATTTCTTGATGTGTTCATCAAACTTTACATTTTCCCCGAACCACACCCCACATTTTTTGCCGGATTTCCCACAGAGTTAGGGCGAGGCACATTGGGAGGTCACAGCGATTCTCTAAAGTTGACAGGGAACTGTCCATAGAGGAGTATTTCCGATTTTTCTTCATTGCACTTAAGTTGGGCAAGTGCGAGCCAGCGGAAGACCGATGAAAGGCAGGTCTGAGCAATAGTAGTATCCAGATCCAAGCCCGGCCAAGTAAATAATAACTGGGTGTCATCCGCGTAGGCTATAATTTTTGCACCCAGTTCCTCAGCTAGAGAGATCAGGGGGGTCAGGTAAATATTAAACAGCAAAGGACTTAAAGTGGACCCCTGAGGCACCCCAGTGGAGAGTATCATGGCCGATGACGAATAGGGGGGTACCCAGACCTGCTGAGTCCGGTTGTCCAGGAACGATGTTAACCACTCCAAAGCAGGGCCGATAATACCGATGAATGACAGCCGGGTGAGAAGAAGTTGATGGGGCACTGTATCGAAGGTGGCAGAGAGGTCTAACAAAATCAGGGCCGCCCTGCCATCTCTGTCTAGGCACTCCCTGATAGCCTCCGACATTTCGACCAGAGCTGTTTCAGTGCTGTATGAAGCAAGAAACCCAGATTGAGCAGAGGTCAAAGCATTTGATGCCTCCACAAAGGCCTCCAGCTGGCGAAATACCACCTTCTCACAAACTTTTGCCAGCACTGGCAAGAGAGAAATGGGTCGGTAGTTAGATGGAACCAATGGATCTAGCCCCGATTTTTTGAGAAGTGGTAAAAGTTTGGCCTGCTTCCAGCACCTAGGGACGGTGGCCGTCTGAAGGGAGAGATCGATGATCTCGGTAACCTCTGGACTGACCACCTCTGCCACCCCTGCTAGAACACGAGCTGGGCAGGTGTCAGTGGGGGACCCGGACTTCAGGGATTTCAGAACAGCTAGGATGTCAGACTCAGCTGGCAGCGAAAATTCCCTAAACAAGTTGGCAGTGGGGCTAAGGGGCAGTGGGGATGCGATGGAAGCGTTCCTTTGATTGGAAAAAGCAGTGCGCAGGCTATCCTGAATCCCCGCTATTTTGTCAGCAAAAAAGGGAGGCAGGTTCTCACACCACTGCTCCGAGGAAGGTAGCGTCAATTGCTCGGCACAGGGGGAGAGAAAGCTCTTAACAATGGGAAAACCGGGGGGAGGAGCCAAGATGGCGACTGGTGAAGACGCGTAGGCTCCCGGCTCCGGCAGCTCCCTGTCCTCCGCACTGATATCCTGCCTCGTATCCTGACTTCTCCGACGGCGGACGGTGCGCCCAGCTGTGCTGACTTCATTCCTTTTTCCCGGACCTCCCAACTCGCCCGGCGGCCGGAGCTACGCGATAATCGTAGTCGAGCCCTGACCCCAGAACCACGCCGCTGGCCGTCCCCGTTCCTGGTGGGCTGTGGGGCGGCAGTCTTGCTCGCGACCCGCTGACTCTGTGGAGGTGGCCATCTCCCCCCGGATCGAGCGCCTGATTGGGAGGCCTGCAGAGGATTGCCGCACACGGAGCTCTGTGGTCAAACTGCTCCTCAAGATGCCTCGTGAGTAATGCGCCTTTGTCTGTGTCCGGCGGTGGAGGACAAAGAAGGCACGGCCATTTTGGGGCAACGGCGGATCCTTGCTACTTTGTCCCGGTGTGACGGCCGGTAGTACTACAGCCCCCAGCCTCGGCAGTCCGACCTTCCTCGGCTCTACTGGCTTGGAGTCCTGTGTTGTGGACCGCTCGCGCTACACTCGCTTTGTAGCTGGCTCTGTGTTCCGCACACCGGAATGGGATCGATTGCCTCAGAGTATGGGGGGGCGCGCATATCCCTGTCTGCGGGTTGTGTCGCCCGACGAGCACTGGAAGCCGGTATGCTCACTCCCCCCCTGGACCACGACTGTGGGCAGCTCCGACCACCGCTCTCCTACAGGGATATTCTGACCGCCCTGACTAGCCTCCGTGTGGAAATGTGCTCGAGCTTTAGAGCGCTGGGTGACTGTTTCGATGAGATGGCATCTGACCTACGTGGCGATCGTAATGTGGAGGGCAAGTCCAATCTGGCCCCATTTTCAACCGAACCGACGAGGGATACAGGGCCTTTCATCTCTGACAGTGCATTCGTGACTGCCTCTGCCTCTAAGGACGCCTGCCATGAGCCGACCGGAGCATTTGCCTGTGCTACGTTGTATCCCTTGTCTCCAGGATTGGTTGATAAGCCGCCTGCAACAGTGTTACGGCCTCGTGCCCGAGTCTTGTCATTGTTGCCTTTGCCCTGTGACCCGGAGGCCCTGTGTTTTCCCGATGGCCCATGGAACTGGATTGCGACGAGGACAGGATTTATTGGTGACGTTCACTGGCCATTTTGTGTTATTGGGTTACTCTCCCTTGATGTGCGGCCATGTTGGTTCTTTGTCCTGGTGGGGGCGGGCCTTCTTCATGTGCTTCTTTCCTGGGAATGTCCGAGGTCGGGTCAGGGCTAGATTCTACTTGTACTGCCGATCGCTGGGCGGGTGAGACCGGGACTGGAAGTTGTATAACCTTACTTAAGTCACACAAGTTACACTGTTTTTCCCTAGTTGCTTTTCTATTAATAATTGGGTTTCAATGACTGCAAATTGCATGGGGACTTTGTTGCTGGCTGGGGTAATGGGAATGACTCGTTTGGCTCCTCCTCCCGCTTCACTAGGGGGGGGTTCTTTGGAGGGCTGCAGATTAGGGTGGCCTTTTCTCGCTCTCTGTATTTCATGGTACCGTTTTATTAATTTTTCTTTTTCTCTCTTCTTCCTTTTGCTTGAACTATATTTCGGGTTCTTTATGGGGCGACAGGCACATTGTCGGGGGGGGTAGGCCGTAGCCTCCGCGTTGGTGCAGGGTGGGGGGGTAGATTTTAGTTTCCATGTTTTAGTTACTATGGGCCTTTTTTCTTCTTTTCCTGCGCTTTCTATTCCTGTTTTCTTTTCTGGGTCTGCAACGGAGGATGGCTGGGAGTGGGTGGCACGGGGCGCGGCACGAGATTCACTGTTGCTGTCCGCTTTGTCTTTCCTATTGTTTTGTCGCCTTGATGGAAGTTTTACGTAAATTGATATTATTCTATTGTTGCCTACTCATGTGGACTTACAGTGTGGACTCGGATATTCTTTGTATCAATCCTTTATTGTTTTTATTTCATCAAAAATTTTTTAAATTTGACCTCACTGATCCTTCTCCCAGGCGGCATGTCCTTTCCAGTGTAACTGCTCTTAATTGTTGTTGTATAACATGATGCCGTCGGGAGGCCGTAAAGTTGACATCTGTGCTCCTTTATGTCGTGGCCGGCCGGATGGTTGTAGGCCAGTATTTGTAATTCTGTAATATGCACAATAAAGGTCTCCAAAAATTAAAAAAAAAAAAAAAACAATGGGAAAACCTAATCAGATGGTGATCGGACCAGGTAACATATTCTGGATCCGCTAGGGATAAGTCAAAATTAGAGCAGACTAAGTCTAGTAGGTGGCCCCCTGAATGTGTAGGCATCTTAACCCACTGAGTTAGCTGAGCTAAGTTAAAAGTCCAGTAGATTTCTTGAATCAGGAGCTTCATAAGCGTCCAGGTGAACATTAAAGTCCCCCAGTAGTTAAAACTTAGGAACGCGCAGGGCACGCGGCATAATAACATCCTCCAAAACATTGAGGTAGGCCCCAGGTGGACCAGGGGGACGATACACCAGCGTGCCTCCCAGTATGAAGTGGGGGAGAGAATGAGAGAAAAATGTAAAACCTCACCCTCACCCAGTTCTTCAGACACCTCACTAGAGAAGGACCAGGATCTATCCTGAAACTACACACATGAACCACAGTGATTGTCAATATTAGTTCCTTTCAGAAAAAGAAGGTTTCACATTACTTGTTCGTGGATCGCAGATTACCTTTAAAGCCACCGCACACCCACCAGGAGTTACCACCTCCTCCCTCGTTCCTTCGCCATTGCATGTGCGCCCCAACCTGTTTTCTGATACATGACACCACCCAAAGATCATTATCACCAACTCCCTGGCCACAGTGACTCACCTCCTATAGACAGCACGACCACTCATTTAGCCTTCAGAAAGCTCTAGATTAGTGTGCCGAATAAGGGAAAAAATGTGTTAGCTGGCCGTTTTGTTGTGTATAGCACACATATTGAGCTAAATTGTCAATTAAATAAATTACCATTAACGAACTGTAGAACTTGATGATCCATGACCAATTAATTATTAGAGATTGATGCCTGAAGAACAAGTTATTTACTTTCCGTAATGCCATATCTGGTTGTGATTCTATCTAGCAACAGATTCCTTACCTTAGAATTATCCCAAGGAGTCAGACTGGATCCGGAACGTTTTCCGTGAGCAGTACCCCTGCACTCCGGTAGATGGGGTCGTTTGGCTCCACATGGTGTCAGCTGCGCTGGAAGTGACATGAGTGTTGCCTAGATAGGCGTCACCCCAACGCACTGATATCAGTTATTTTTCCCAACTTTCCTCACCACGAGCTCAGAACCATGAAGAACACTGAGCACTGGTGTGTGGAGCTAGGGCCTTGAGAAAGGAGCCGCCCTGTACCTATAAATCCTTTCACGTGTGGGGGGGGGATGGGTGGGTCAGTAAGGAATCTGCTGCTACATAGAGGTTCTACCAGATAAGGCATTATCAAAAGTAAGTTACATGCTCTTCTAACAGAGTCTTCTAGCCACGGATTCCTTGCCTTAGACTAGATACCCAAGCAATACCTCTCCGGAGGTGGGTCTGGGAACTTGATTTAGACTAGAAAGTCCTACAGAACTGTACGGGCAAAGTGCCTGCCCCGACGGACTTGTCGAGGCAGTAGTGTTGGGTGTACGTATACAGAGAGGACCATGGTACTGCTTAGCAGATGTCCAGGATTGGAGCTCCATGTGCTAATGCAGTGGTTGCAGCCTTGGCTTTGGTGAAATGAGCAAGCAAACTCACAAGGGCTAGCAGATCTTAATGCAGAGCACGATCCATTGGGAGATGGTTCATTTCTGCACGGCCTTCTCTTTTTTAGTTCCGACATAACTTATGAACAGTTGATCGTCCAACCAGAACAGTTTTGTGTGGCCAAGATAGAACAACAATGCAGCCGGTGGAGTCTCTCTTCTTCCTTAAAGGGATGAGGCGGAGCATAAAAATTAGGCAAGGTTATGGATTGGCCTATGTGGCCTATGTGGACTACCTTCGGCAAGACTGATTCTTGAGTTCAAAGAACCAGTTTATCTGGAAAGAATGAGATGTATGGAGGCTGTGATGACAGCGTATGCAGTTCAATGACCCTCCGTGAGTTGTAATTGCTACCAGAAAGGCTGTCTTTATGGTAAGAAGCTTAAGAGGGAAGATATGAAGTGGCTCAAAGGGAGCGCATATGAGAAAAGTAAGAAGCAGTGTTAGTCCCGCTTCAAAAGAAAGTCAGAGAAGATCCCAATCAATTGAGCAACTATAGACCCATATTGCTCCTCCCATATCCTGCAAAAGTACTTGAAGCACACGTAGCAAAACACCAATGCACCTCCATTGAAGAAACTAAATTCCTGGACTCTCAGCAGGCAGGCTTTTGGCCAGCACACTCAACCGAATCAGTCTTCTTAAGTGTAGTAGATGACCTGAAGGAGGAAGCAGACAAGGGGTGCATGCACGCACTGGTCCTGCTCGACATGTCGGCTGCATTCGATACCGTGGATCACACAATATTAGTGGATAGAATGGCAGCGGCAGGCCTGAGAGGAACGGCCCTGGACTGGATGATCTAATTTTTGAGGGATCGCACCCAAGTCAGTAAGGCTGACATCCTTTAATTCGGCCAGGGTCAATACTACCTGCGGTGTACCTTAGAGCTCGTCCCTATCCCCCCACCTGTTCAACCTTTATATCTGCCCCCTGATCCACTCCCTCCAATGCAGGAGCCTCTAGGTCTATAACTATGCAGACGATATGCAGTTGATTTTCCCAATAGACGAGACAGAGGACTCCAATGCATTTTTTCGTAGCACTATGGTATTTATTAAAGAGTGGATGAGTCATAACCACCTCAAATTGAACTCTGATAAAAGAGATGGTCATTTCAAACAACAGACTCCACCATTGGACGCCAGGCCACTGGCTGGCTACTCAAGGCACTCCACCTATTCCTAAGATCTCTGTAAAGAGCCAGGGAATCCAAATTGACGCCAGCCTATCTATGCATGCACAGATTAGAATGGTCACATCATCATGCATCTACCAGCTAAGAAAAATTTAAGAAAATCAGGAGATTCTTTACTAGAGAGGCAAGTATGGTGATCATGGTGGCCATGATCATGCTCTGGCTGGATTATGCCAATCCTATCTATTTGGGTCTCCCAGCCAATCAAACCCACAGACTGCAGCTGATACCGAACCAAGCTGCCAGATTAATCTTCCAGCAGCCAAGACACTGTCACACTAACCCATTGATGAAGCTGCTTCACTGGCTTCCTGTGGTCCAGCGGTCTTTGTTCAAGACAGGCTGCATAATTTTCAATGTACTCCTCGATAAGGGCCCTAAATTCATCTCCACAAAGATTTCACTGTACCTTCCCAAACGGAACCTATGATCAGCCCCAATGAATCTGCTGATAACTCCTAGATTCAAGCATAAGAGAATGGGTAGCTCACGCTTTTCTATGCTAGGCCCCACATTTTGGAACTCTCTACCGATTGATATTAGACTAATGCCGGACTACATTGGTGTCAGGAAAAAAATGAAAACTTGGCTGTTCACCCAAGCTTATCCCAAGCTTATTGTTAGGTCCTACCTCTGGACGGCTTCCAACCTCCAATTAGCACCAAGAGACCTTTCGGTGTATGTGCGCTCAACAAATTCCCTAAACATAAACATAAACATAACCAAGTTAAGATCCCATTGAGGCATAATGAAGGGAGCTGGAGGAAATAAGTGTTGCAAATCTTTCAGGAACTTGAAGAGGGAAGGCTGACCTGGCAGCCGCAGGAGAGCGGATATGGAGGATAAACATCCCTTTAATATTCCCAACGCAGAGCCTTGCTGGGCTAGGGTAGAATTAAATAAAACAACTTGGGAAAGGGGTGCAGATAAAAAGTCAACCTGTTTGGCAGTACACCATGCCACAAACTTGCACCATTGGCTGTGGTGTATACTGTCTTCCTGGAGGGACACCGAGCTGCCAAGATACATAAAGGACTTGGGGCAGAAGGCCGAAAGCTGTCAACTGTCGCCGCACAATTTCCACACATGAAGGCGGAGCATTGATAGGTTCGGGTGGAGAACCCTCTCCTGCTGTTGAGAAGATCCTCCCTGATAGCCATGCTTGCAACCATGACCTACTTCTCATGCTGGCACCCTTTCTAGGGCTCCCTTGGCTAAGAGAGCTGCCACTTCCTTGAAGAGTATGGAGATATGTGCCTCCATCAACCTGCCGCATGTGGGTGGCATGGGTGGAGGGGTTGTCATAAAGGGGAGGGAGTAGCCCCTTCGGACAATCTGGAGAGCCCAGCTGTCCGATGTTATCGACCTCCAGTGGTGCAAGTGATGGCTCCCACTGGGGGCCCATAATGGTTGGAGGGCAAACTAAAGAGGCTTGAAGGCTGGGGAGGCGGCGGACTGGTCCGACCTGTGGCTACCTGGCCCACAAGGTCTATGGAACAAGGTTTTTGGATACTGTTTCCTCAGCCACTCAGGGACTGGCAAGCTTACATGCCATAATAGCCGGGTGGGTAGAGAGACCTCTGAAAGCCCCTTCCATGGCCACGAAAAGAGCAAAAGGTGACTGCGATTGGCAAGGGGCCATGGAAAGGCCCAAGGACCTGGTGTTAGCTTTGCTGTCCTTGAAGAGCTTTACTGCTGAGTGCACCTTGTCTCCGAAGAGACAGGAGCCATCAAAATGCATGCACATGAGCGAGGCCTGGACATTCCCTGAAAATCCAATGGTTTTCAACCAAACGTGGCGCCTAAGAGCAACCGATGATGAAACTGCTCTGCCTAGCAAGCTTTCTATTACAGTATGTCCTCTCAAAAGACAGATGGCTTTTACATATGGCATTCTTTGTGTTCTTTGTTATACCATCATAGGTTTTAGGTGAATCTCACATAAAGTTGATATTTGGAACCCTAATAGCCCTGAAGAAGTTGCATGACGGTTCAGCAACGAAACATGTTGGCTTTAGAGAATTGATTATGGTTTGAATGAAACCATTTTTAATTGGGGAAGCTTACATCACCTAATAAAGCTAAGTTGACCCAGTAAGCTTCACCGGTTTTTAACGGTGAAAATTATACTTCTACATTCTCACAGGGGTCCAATGGGCACTTATAAAGACATGAGGCACTGATAGTTAATTCACACTTAAGTTTTACTGTCCTTTTTTACTTCACTGGGTTTGAGATTTCTTTAAAAGAATACACACACTTTTGTTTTCTGTATGGAGGGAGAGTAGCCTATGATGATAAGTGGGTATGCTGGCGAGTACCAGCCAGCAATCCACTTGGTGTTACTACTACCGTGAGGTGCTCTCTCTCATTTCCCACTCTTTTTCTGGTCATCTCTGGGTGGGATTTGCTATGATGGTTCTATGACATTCTTAAGTATTGGAAACCCTTTAAAGGTCTCTGTATATACTATACCAAAGTAAGGTATAGTATGCACAGAGTGCAATGGATCCCCACAGGCTTACAGAGGCTAAATGACATAATACTAAAAGCTCTATTTGTGGTAGTGTGGTCGAGCAGTTAATCTTATCACAGGGCTGTATCAAGCATTTGTTGTACACATTCAGGCAAAAAATTATTACACACACTCAAAGACTGAATCCAAGACCAATTGTTTTGTATAACAAGTTATTATTTTGTTATTTTATTTTAGAACCAAGAGGAACTCAGTTGTAGATAAGTAAACGTTTCAAGAATAGCAATAGTACTTTTCTAGATGCAGTAGGAATTGTTTTGCAAGGCAGTAAAAATGCTTTACAGTGCTAGAAATATTTTGGTGTTGTCAATCAGCAATTTAAAACTTTATCAATTGTAGAAAGTAAACATTTGAATGCAATAGGAGAAATGCAATTCAATACTATGGGAGGAAAATAGTTATATGCATTAACAGGAGAGTACATGACTTACTCTTCCAGTCTCCGGGGGTTTAGACAAGCACTGGGCAAGGATCAGATTGACAAGAAAACTTACCTTGTGTTTGCTGCCTCCCCCTAGCTACGCCACTACCCACCGGCCTTGCGGACAAAATGGGGAATGATCAGGGGAAGTATCTCCACTAGCTGGAGAGGCCCTGGACAGCATAAGAAAGGGCAGGAAGCCTTTGAGACTGACCTTTGAATACTGTTCCTGCTTCAGGGTAGGTAAGAAACACCTCCACCCCAAACAGGCTTTGTTTCTGCCCCACGACAGCACAAGGGCTCCTACCTCAGGGGAGCAGAAGCATGTAAGTGTGTGGCAGGCTGGTGCAGACCGGTTAGCTGCACACTAGAGAGCTGGTCATTTTTCCAGGGGTATCTCTAAGATGCCCTCTGAGTGCATTTTGTAATATATCCAACACTGGCATCAGTGTGGGTTCATTATGCTAAGATGTTTGATACCAAACTTCTTAGCATTCAGCAAAACCATCATAGAGCTGTAGAGTTCGTAATGACGAACTCCCAGCCCATGTACTCAATATGACCCTACTGCACTTACAATGTCTGTGAAAGGGAAACAGGCTCTGTAGAAGCATATTCCTCATGCAGCTATGCCCTCACCTGTAAGGCCTGCTAGAGGGGTGACTTACCTATGCCATAGGTAGTGGTGTGTGGGCATGGCACAAGGGATGTGTGCCATGTCGACTCTTAAGTTTGGTCTGCACCAAAACACACAGTCAGCAATGGCAGTGTGCATGTGTGCATGTGTTTAGTGAGGAGTCTTTAAGGATGGCACAATACATGCTGCAGCCCCTAGATACACTCTCCAGTCACAAGGCCCTTGGTACCAGTGGTACCTCTTACAAGGGACTTACATGTGGGCCAGAGGTGTGCCAATTGTAAAAACAAAGGTACCGTTTTGGGAAAGAACACTGGCGCTGAGGACCTGATTGGCAGAGACCCAGTGCACACCCAGTCAAAGTGCATCAGGTATCAGGCAAAAAGTGGGGGGTAATCATGCAAAATGGAGCACATTCCTACAAAGGGTCAAATGCTTTTTGGACAATTCAATTAGAGGAATTAGGCAAAAATGAACAGCAAAATGTTTTTATGGCTGTACAGTTACTGCTGTTGTTAGTGTTTCACTCACTGTATGCCATCCTAAGCAGTTTGTTAATGTTTCCCTTCAGCAGTTCTGTGTCCTTTGCAGCCCTACTGAAACGTACTGATCTCTGGTGCTCTGTTGCTTCCCGCCTTGCTGTTTGCAGTCATTGTTTGGAGAGACACACTGTGGCTTCTGGAAACTCTTTTTTTGTAAACAGACTTTTATTGGATTTTATAAACATTGGCACAGTACAAAGAGTTTTGCAGATAAGCACAGTAGTGGAGTCATCGTATTTAGTCAACTGGCCATCCCAGAAATCCACCCACAACTATCCCTGCCGCCCTCCCATCCACCCCAAGCCCGCTATGGACCACACAATACAGGATTCATTCAGCAGCTCAGTTTCGTCCTGCGTCTATGCATCCACACTTGATCTCATCTTGCGACCAGAATCCAGCACCTTGAGGTCTCCTAGGAGGTCTCTCAAGCCATATCTCTCAATCCATCTGGTCCTGTGTTGGTGCTGGGGAATTACCAGGAGAGTTCACTGTGGACCAATGGTCTGGGTCCCTCATACCTTACACTAATGCCTACCAGGGTCTGGCCACTTCCAGAGATCCGGCACAATACCTCACTCTCATACTTGACCCAACACCCCAATTCTCTGCGCCAAACAGCAAACAGGGGTCCTCTAACTGCTTTCCAATCCCTAGTGATTTCCCTATCTGCTAACAGTAGGGCTTAGTCTTTGAATCTGCTGGTGACTTTGGTTTTTGCAGTGTTTGGAAACCAGATCAGTAAGCAGTGCCCTGGCGAACAGGGAACTGTGGATGTGACCTCCTCCCAGAATTCAGTTAGGGCATGTCGATAGCATATCGAACACTTCAGCTCCTACCTCTCTGCACCTCGGATAGGTGACTTCCACCATGTGGAAGAATCTATATACTTTTCCTCGGGTAAGGTAAGCCCTATAAAGAATATAGAAGTTAATCAATTTAAAATGGGCATTTTTAGATACTTTGGGGACTGGTCCGAGTTCTTTACCCAGTCGGCCTCTGGGATTGGGACTCCCAGCTCCTCCTCCCATATTGCCCAGATCCCATTGAATGGCATTACCATATCAGTCCTCATAGCTCTGTATAAGCAGGTTACTGCCTTAAAAGTAACAGAGCTCGTCACTATGTACTGACAGCAGCTGTTGTTCGTTGGGTCTGTCATGCCCACTCCCAAGTGTTTCATGATTGCCATCATCACTGCCCTAAGGAGAAAGAAGTGTCCCTGTTGAAGCTTGAATTCCTGGTGAAGTTCCTCAAACAAGAGTAGCTCCTCTGCCCGAAATAGATCTCACACCCTGACTATACTGGTGGTGCCCCAGTCTGACAAGCCTCACCAGTCCCATCCATGTGGCAGTAAATGCAAAATACCCATCGGAAAAGCCAGTGAGTATGGGAACTGTGTTCTCGCTTTCTGTAGGCATCTAGCCCAGCAGTGTGCCATTCCCTAAATTTCAAAAATTTCACTGTACCTCTCTGGTGAGGCTGTCTGTTGTCCAAGAGTATCCGATACAATTGCTGGAGTTCTGGCACAGATGGCCAACTTCCCACTTTGGGTTCATTCTGCCAGCCACCCACTGATTGAGCCATTGTAACAGTTCCGTAGTATAGTAGGACTGAAAGTCAAGCACTGCTAAGCCACCTTCAACTACAGGCCGCTGTAAGGTTGCCATTGCCACTCACCTTTTGCTCGTGCCCCGTATGAAAGCAATAGTCAGCGAATACAGGTCTCTGAGCATATCATGGGTGATCCACACCGGCAGGCCTACAAAAAATACTGTAGTCTTGGGAGCACTATGGGTCCTGTTGGAGCGACTCCGGACGGCTGGGGTAGACGGCACTGCCCTACTTTGGTTCCACTCCTTCCTACGGGACAGGAGACAGGCGGTGTCTCTCCCCCCTTATCAATCTAGCTTCTCTTCTGTCCCCCACGGGGTGCCCCAGGGCTCCTCCATCAGCCCCATTCTTTTTAACGTGTACCTTAGACCTCTGATCACGTTGATAAAGGCACACAGGTTAAAAACAATCAACTATGCGGACGACACCCAGCTTATCCTCTCTTGGGAGGGAGAAGACTCTACCCCCCTTGCAGCCTTTCACGACTGCTTAAGGGAGACGTCTGGGTGGCTACACAATTACTCGCTGCAATTTAATTCCTCCAAAACGGAGGTTCTGTATTGTGCAGGAAGTCGCATTCCTCGGCAATTCCCCTGCGACTTCTGGCCCCCGGAAACAGCAGATAAACCTCGGCCAGTTACATCGGTTCGCAACCTTGGGGCCACACTGAATGATAAAATGAACACTGAAACCCAAGTTGCTAAAACGGTGGGAACGTGCACAGCATTGCTACCCGCACAAGCTCGGGAGCAGATAGTCAGGTGAACCATCCTCAGTCGCCTGGACTATTGCAACGCGCTGTTACTTGAGTCCCCAGTGGCCCTGCTTGACCGACTTCAAAGAGTTCAGTCGGCCGCAGCCAAATTAGTTCTGGGTTGGACTAGGAGATCTTCAGCCTCAGCGGCCCTAGCTGAACTACACTGGCTTCCGCTTAAACAACGTGTGGCCTTTAAGTCCCTCTGCCTTGTTTTTAAAGCACTCCATGGAGCTGGACCTAAGCCTCTGCAGGCCATGTTCACATGGTATACCCCTTCCAGAGCTCTACGCTCAGCCTCAGCCCGTCTGGTGATTGTTCCTAAGTATAACAAAGTCAGGACGGGGGGCAGATCTTTCAGAGTCGCAGCGGCTAAGCTGTGGAACAGTCTGCCTCCTGATATCCGTCAAATCTCACAGCTCCTCCCTTTCAGGAAACGCATCAAGACGTGGTTATTCCCTTAGAAACAACCCCTTCTTACCTGCTCCTCGCTATCTGTTCCCCTGAGTTAAGAGTATTCACCAGCGCCAGGAAACCTGCAAGGTGTCAGCCGCGCTTTATAAATGTTTAAAATAAAATAAAAATAATAACTATCATCGTAAGCGGGGCTATGTGCCCCGCACAGATATCGGGTGTGTCTTTCAATACTCAGTGCATTCAAAATTTACTGCATGTCCCAAGGGATCTGATAGCCGTACCCGTGTTCCCCTCTAGTTGATCATTTATGTCATGAAATAGCTTCATCTTCAGGTATTGCAGCACTGGTATTTCAATTCTCACAGTAGCATCGGGAGCTGTCGATCTATAGTCATCAGGAATAAATGCGATTTATGCCAGTTCACTCCTAAACCGGATAACAATCCAAAGTGGTTCAAGAGCCTCATCCCTCCTCCAAGTTTTTCCCCAGCATCCTGGAGGAAAAGACGTAAGTTGTCAGCATACAGCGCTATATGGTGGGGTTGACCCCCTGCCTCCAGTTTCCCGTAATGGGCATCAGATCGTGCACTACAAGCCAACGACTCCATCGCAAATGTGAAGAGCAATGGCGACAAGGGATAGCCTTATCTGGTGCCCCGATCCACACCATATCTTTCAGAGCTCAACCTGCCATTTTTAACACAGGAGGTGGGGTTTGTGTACAGTAGTTTAGTCCAACCCATGAATCCCCTTCCCAGACCCATTTTCTTCATCACTCCGTAGAAGAAGTCCCATTCCAGGCTGCTAAATACTTTCTCTGTGTCCACAGCAACAAATCACTGCTGCACTCCGGTCAAAGAAGTATGCTGACATCATGGATAGCATCCGCCGTATGTTAAGTGAAGTGTTTCAGCCTGGAATAAAGCCCGCTCAATCTGGGTGTAGCTCCTGGAAACTTGCTGACACTAGAGCAGGATTCCAGATATAACCTGGGACATGTAAACCATCCCTTCTGTGAAGTATTGACTGGTCATACTGATAAATACAAAGTTCTCAGCTTGGTTCACTTATCATACTTTACATTTGGTTATCCCTATAAAACACTACAGAATGGAATCAACTAGTCATTGCTATCCTGTTCCCGGTGACCATTATCCAAACACTATAACACGTGCCCTTATGATGTTGGTGATGGAAGCCTCTGTAATCTTATCGCCCACAAGCAGTATATCCACTGACTTGATCCAATTCCCAGACAATCCCATTTTTTGCAGTCTTCCATTGCACACAGCAGTCCCACAGCGGGGGTCTCCATCATCAATTTACCCTGCCATCACAGGGTCCAAGTCACCGTATGCCAATTCTTGACCACCACTGCTTGGCAGCTGGGAGGACAGTTCTCCCACGCTTTTTGTACAGTCAGCGCGTGAACCCCTCTGGGTCCATTGTTTGCCTGTCAGCCTGTACAGAGGGCTCCTGCTGTTAGGAGAAAGCACAGTCATTGGTCACCTGCAGTTGCATCGCCAAATAAAGTCTCAAGTTAGGGAGGTCAGTGCTGCCATCCAGGGGATTTCTTGTGAAAATGGATATGGCTATCCTTTGTGCCCCGCCGGGACACAATAACTTGCGTGCCACACTGGCCACTGCCCGAATGAAACATACAGGAACTTGGGCAAGTAAATCAATTTATAGGGGGCCGCCTTGCCCATCAGTGAGATTTGGAGCCTGCTCCAAAGTGCCTCATTGGCTCTATAGAAGTCCCAGATCATGTCATGGTTTTACCTGAAGAATGGATCCTGGTACTTCTTCATAAAGACTCCCAGATAATATAACCCTCTGGGTTCCCACTTGGGGGTATATCCAACCCTGGAACCCTTAACTAAAAGAAAACAGCTGACCCTAAAGTCCCAGCTAACTATAGTCCTATTTCTCTTCTTCCTGCTTTCTCAAAAGCTTTGGGAAAATTTGTAAATTTCCATGTCTTGAAAAAGCAATGATACTCTGCATCCTAATCAGTCAAGTTTTAGAACCAACTGTAGTACGAAACAGCCCTGCTAGAAGTGGTCGACTACATTAGGGGCGCCTCAGGTAGAGGGGGTAAGGTTGTCCTGTTTATGTTAGATTTATTGGCAGCCTTTGGTACGTTCCCCATGAGAGACTGCTGACTCATCTACAACGGTCATTTACCATTTTATCTCGCAACTGGTCCCCTCTTAAGGAGATGTTTGATACCTTTAATTAATAGTATTCTGTACAAAGAAGAAGCATTGCTCATGGGAGGAGTCGCCCTTTCAAGAACGGGATACAAGAGACCTTCTCAGCTCCCTAACACGTATCTACTTCTTCTTATGGAAGTGCTATTGGGATAGCCTGAATAAATATAGCAATTGTAGTAGAATGTTAATTTGCAATACAGTGACCCCATGATATAAAATAATAAGTGCCATTGTTATCAATCTTTCCTAATTTCCTCAAATAGGAGAGGATAATGTGCCTTATAGAGGCCTTGAAGTATGAATACCCCTAAGTACCTAATTGTATATTTATCCCATTTAAATGGCAAAATAGCAACTAGACTTTAGTTTCTGACACCATCATTTCCTACAAGTTTCAGATGGAACCCAGAGAGCCCTTTGAATTGTTTCAAAATTTCTGGAACATTTATTATGGATCTTTCAGAGTTCCTCCGAGAATATAAGATATCATCAGCAAATAAGTGAATTTTATGTTGTAATGCTCCAAGGGGTATTTTCTCTACAGTCTCAACTTCCCTAGTCTTTATGGCCAGGGGTATAACAATCAAGGCAAACAGAAGTGGGGAAAAGGAAACTCCAATCTGTCCTCTTTGCCAAGAGAGAGGGGCACCAATCTTTCACCATTGACCACCACCTAAGATTTGGTAGTCTAAATGGATTTTGTCTTCACCTGGCCCAATCTTGCTCTACGTAACATATTAAAGGGAAGACCAATTCACATGGTCAAATGCTTTTTCAGCATCAAATGATACGTTGGTCATGGGGAGATTTCTTCTATCAGATTATTTCACCAAATTCAGGATTGTGTGGATGTTATTTTGTATGATTTCATTTGATAACTTTATTTCGGTCGTAGACCATAAAAGTGCAGATAAAATACATACAAAGCACGGTAATAAAAGCATTAAATATGAGCAGTTAATATTAAGATAAAAGTTATTAAACAGTAAGTTATCAAAGACAAATCTGATAAAAGTTTTTTTTTTAAAAAGACCAACAATTGATCCAGATTGATTCCATTAACCTTAAACAAAACCTTTCCTTCTACGCCACATACCATGTAGGAAACGGGAAACAGCGAAGACAATAGGGGGTGAGGTGTCGTACGTTAAAACTCTACACGCCTGCACACATTGCCTGAGTCCCAAATTTCTACATAATGGGATCAGCCAACATTTTCGTGTTTTACTATACGCAGGGCAAAAAAACATAACATGAACAACATCTTCTCGAGGGCAATTACAAGCTGGACAGGTTCCATTTTCTGTTTTGGCCCATTTCGAGGTAAATGCCCTGATTGGCAGGCAACCATGCCCCAGTTGAGTATATAGTTTCCTCGCGAGAGGGGGTTGCACTAGATCTAGGAATTCCTACCTCCGAGGATCAATTTTTACTAGCAGAAACTCTGCGGACAGCCTGCTCAGGGTTGTTGAGCGTTGTAGAGCAAGAAGGTTTTGGTGCCTCACCAAGGTTAGCAACTGTGACCTATATGTCCTCGGGCAGGTCAGCTCAGGAGTCTCCCATAACTGGGGCAAACCTACATAGGTGGTAAGAGCCTTGATGTGGGATAACCAAGGAAAATTTTTATTTTTTATTTGTCCCCAGACCTCCAAAAATTCTGCTCTGTAGGTTGACAGTTCTGGTACAGACCAGAACCTTCTCTAGTAGAGCAAGGGCCGGACAGCTACCAGTTCCTTAATGGACTCCAGACCCAGATCTAATCGCAAGGGTGTGAGCGGTGTGCTTTGTGGTAGGCTCACCAAATTCCTCATAAAGGACTGCTCAACCCTTAGGAGACTCGATGTATTCTTATGTCCCCAGAGTTCAGCGCCATACATAGCTGCTGTCCTGGCCTGGAGTCGATAAATCTCAAGGACAGGAGCAACAGGTTTAAAATCCGATGTTTTATGAAGTTTACCAATACCCCCTACTATCTGTGAAAGTCTAAGGGCAGATTTAGAAATTTGGTGACCCCAATCAAAATCTTCTGTCAGAGTGACGCCAAGGTAGACAAAAGTTTTGACCCGTTCCAGGGGAATACTGTTCAGAACAGGGTTAGGACGGGTGTGCCTCGGGGGATTGAAGATCCTAAACTTGTGTTTTTCCAGGTTAACATTACAAACCCGTCCAGAACCTGCTGGATGTCCGTTGATGTTCTGGATAACAGCAGAGTGTCATCCGCAAACATCAGAGCGGGCATCAGACCAGTAGCCAACCAGGGAGCATCATTATCCTTTACACCATTTAGGGCATCCACAAGGCCATTGATGAAAAGGCTAAAAAGTGTGGGGGCCAGGACGCACCACTGTCGGACACCCCTAGGTACAGGGAAACAGGCCGAGAGATCCCCATGTCTCCCACACCTAACCTGAGCATAGTTTCCAGCATGAAATCTAGTCAAGATGTTAAGTAAGTAGGGCGGGAGGCCCAAATCCCCCAGCACTTTCCACAATTTTTCCCTGGGGACAAGGTCGAAAGCGGCCCGGAGGTCCACAAAAACAAGGTAGAGGCTGCCACCCTCTACTCTTGCAGTTTTCCAAAATAGGACCTGGAGCCTGAAGATTTGATCCAGGGTCGAGATGCCAGATCTAAATCCGGCCTGGAGAGTAGTCAGTATTTCACGTTCCTCCATCCACCCTTGTATCCTGTCCAATATGATCCTACCCATTCGTTTTTGAGTTGTGTCTATAAGGCTAATGGGCCTATAATTTGATGGGGTTAGCGGACAAACCTTCTTATAAATGGGGACGATCTCGGCTCTCAACCAGGTGTCCGGTAGATCAGACCCCCTAAGAACCACATTGAACAGGGTAGCAAGGTAAGGTGCCCAGATTTTTGGCTGGGAGCGAAACAAGTCTCCAGGCAATCTATCAAGGCCCGGAGCTTTGTTTGGGAGCAGTGTTTCTATGGCAGATTCCACCTCCTTCAGAGTAATACCCTCTGGGATTTTGGGGAGAGTCTCCTCCGGAGTATCCAGGTGGTCCAACCGCGACCCCACGCCGAGGCCCCCACCCGTCGATACTCGTGGAGGGGGTCTGGGACGGGGGATGGCGGGAGGGCCATAGCTACTTCCAGGATCTGATCATTCGTCCCTGTCATACTAAATTCTCGGGCATGTTTGGGATCTAGGAACGAAGAATCGTCACACTCCAAATTTGTATAAAGTGCTCCGAAATGTGCCTCCCATACTGAGGGTGCAATATTCGGGGAAATGGCCTGTCCTCCCCCTTTTACACCTGAGCTAACGATGGCCCAGAACGACCTGGCGTCCTTTGAGAGGAGCGCAGATCTCAAGTCCACCCACCTCGTTTCCACCCAGTCCCGCTTGCCCCTAATAATTGCCTTTTTATAAAGCAGGCTAGATAGCCTAATTCCTACACTATCTTTGGATTTAATTGCCGTGAGGAGATCCCTTTTTGCTTTTCTACAGGTGTCATCAAACCAGGGGTGCGCCCAAGTCCCACGCCGTTTGTTTCCACTTACTGGGTAAAACACATTCCCCAGTGCGAGAGCCAACTGCCTGTGAATTTCAACAGCTTGCCCGTTAGAGGCCAAATCACCCATCTCAATAATCCGAGGAACGGCGATCTGATATATTTTGGCAAGCCAGCTAGGGGAGTCCTGAAAGTGGGGCCATTTAACCCTGCGCCTGTTATTCGCTACCATAAGGGGTAAGATCTCGGTATTGGGTTTGGGGTCTGGGTTTGTCAGCCCAAAGGTCCCTGGCTTAAGAGTAAGGACAAGGGCATTATGGTCCCTATCTTGCCTCGGTAAGACCCTAAATTCCTTCAAACTATCCCAATGTTTTGCTTCCATCATAATATAGTCAATGATGGAAGTTTGATCTGTCCTGTTGAACGTAACTGACCCTGGACAATCAGGGTCCAACCTCCCATTGCACGCCCGCAGAGACGTTGTAAGGGAGAAAGATTTGATTTGCAGGACCAACTGGGTCCATGCCCTAACAGGGGGGAACTTGGGGTCGGGGATACGCCAAAACGAGGCTTCATCATCCTGGTCGTCCGTCTCGGGACTGACCAAAGGCTCGAATTGGCAATTGAAGTCACCACTGAGAACTATAGTGATTGAGGGGTCTAATGCCTAGATAAAGAGATCCAATGCATTGATTGTATTTGATTCCTGCCCATTCCTAACTGGCCTTGAGTAGATATTTATTATAGCTACTTTAGGCTTGTTTTGGGGTGATAATAGCACACATTCGACATCTGGGGAATTAGTTTGTACTTGGGTAGCCTGGATGCCCAGATGAGTGCCTATCCAAATCGATAGACCACCCGAAGGGCGGCCTCTACCCCTAGTTATAGCCAGGATATCAAAGGTTGCATAGCCTGGGTTAGCACTCTCCTCTAGTGCCCAAGTTTCCTGCATCAGGCAGATGTCATGTGTTGCCATGAAGGAGCCCCACTCAGGTATGAGCAATTTATTTTTTAACCCAGCTATGTTCCACAAGAGGCTTTTATACATCCATCAGCTACCTCTAGATTAGCTTGTGGTTTCCCTGTTCCTTTTACAGGGGGGCTATCACTACTAGCGGTCCTTAACTGAATTTTCTCATCCCTTATTTCCATACTAAATACATTCTCCAAGGGAGTCCAGGCTCCCAACTGATACTCCAATTCCCCCCTTTCTCTACTTCCCTCCCTGACCAAGGGATGGGATATTGTGTCTTCTCCGGGGCTAGTAATTGTATCATTTTCCTCCAGTGCAGTTGCAGTGATAAATTTTCCACTAACAATCTTTGGTGGAGAATTCTCGTTCAATCCACCTCCTCCAACACACTGTACCTATTCCTGTGAGTTAGCAATGAGAGTGAGGAATTATATGGATATGTGTCCTACCAAGTTGTTGGCCCCTGCTTCATTCTGTTTGGGGGACCCCTAAGGCCCTCACCGTAGTGGACACTTTTAGAATAGGTTGGCCTCAGGTGAGGAACTGGGTAGAAATATGACAAGTGAAGTGGGAGGATTTGGGTATTTGGTCTACTTGGAGATATACTACAGTCGCATAACAAAAAGGAGGATTGTGTCCTAAATGAACTGGAAAATAATTCTGACGTTTTGCTGAATTTAATTTTCTGTCTATACCTCCTTTTTAGGTCTCGCAGACGTAAAAAGCAGGCGTAAGCCTGCTGTCTGCGAGACATCTGTTGCTGGCGTGTTAGGAGGAATGTGAAGACAGAGCTCACGCACGAGCGTCGCTGTCTGATTCCTCCGCGAGGGCGCGCACGGCACCACACACGCATGCGCATACACAGAGACACACAAGCGCCCATGCACGCACCCATACATACAGAGAATCCACCCCCGCCGTCGCATACACACACGCGCGCACACACACACTGCATACACACACGCTCCCCCCCTTACCTCACCAGAGACACACACACGTGCGCACACACACGCGCGCGCACACATCCCCCTCACACCCCACTCACCATGTTCTTCTTGCGTGTCCCTCGGCAGCCAGCGGGTCATTCAGGTTAGCAGGCGGAGGCCGCGGGGCTCTCCACGAGCACGGGAGCCCCACTAGCTAACACGGAAATCCTCCGGCGGGCACAGGAGCGCCTGCTTCCTGTTTTTGTCCGGCCCCGCCCCCGTCCCAACAAAGGTTGCCTGGCTTCCTTTTGAAGCCGGGCTGCGGCGGTGAGTTTGTTTGCTGTGCTATGTGTGTTCGGTTGATCCCTTTATTCTCTTCCGCACCACGCACACATACACTAAAACATGGACACCTCAGGTATATATTTTGTTTTAAAGTAACGCGAGTGCCTTACTGTGGGCTGGTGGGGGTAGTAGACCGGAATAACAGGCGTGGAGGCCGTATGTAGTGGGCTATTTCGTAGCCGGTGTTTATTACAGTACAAAGGTGCAATGGTATGATACAGGGAAGTAGAGAGTTCCAAAAGGATTGCGGGTTCCGGTTCCGAGGTAGGGAGTCGTCCGGGTATGGTCTTCCAGGGACAGCCGTTGGTCTTGACGGTAGTCGGGCCGATCCTCGAGGTGTCAATAGGCTCAGCTCCCGGACGGTGGTTCCTCGGAGGGGGGGGAAAGGAGAGAGAAAATATGGCCGTTAGCTCTGTCGGTGGATCTAAGGACAAGATCCTGTTCCTTCACCGGAGGTGTTGGGGCTAGAACGACTGTGAGGAAAGGGACGGGAAGGTAAGAGGGGTGGAGATATAGCGCGGACAGGGAATAGGGTGACGTTGGTGTCGGGACGTGCAAGGGTATTTATCTACAGTCGTGATAGTGCCACTCTCACACGTATATACAATCTATACACAGTGCACGGTGAATCGTGAGGAGGGAACTATTTTATACACGGGGGTATGTACAGACTACTTATTTACACACTCTCGTAACGCCTAATATTTACACACACACGGAACTGGTACTCACTTGGCCCGCCGCAACTCCGTCCTTGAGTTGCGGCCGCTCTCCAGCGTCCTCCTCTGGACTCCACCAGTCCTCCGTCCAGACCTCGTCTCCTGGTTCCGGATCGTCTCTCTTCTCCGGGGGTTCTTCGCACGCCGTCTCCTGCCACGAGTCTTCCTGCTTGAACGCTGTGTTGTTGGTTCTTCCGGATTTTCTGTGATCCGCCTCCGGAAAGGGGGAGGGACTTCCGGGGTCGCGGGGATGTACTTCCGCTGTGTCCCGCGTTGGTACTGGTTCCTGCAGGGAAAGAGAAAGGGGTGGAGTCCGGGTTGTTTTGGTAGTCCGGGCAACAGGGGATTGTGGTGGTGATCGAGAGGGGTAACGTGATATCCGTGCTGAAGAGGCCGTGCTCCCATCACATCCCCTTCCCCTAGCTGTCTTTCTTGATCGGGTAATTTGGCAAGGATATCGAGAAAGATAGTCAGCATTGGCTTGATCCGCGCCCTTCCTGTGGAGAGTCTTGAACCTGAAGGGTTGCAGGGAAAGGAACCAACGAAGGACTCTTTCGTTGTGTCCCTTGTTACGGGCCATCCATTCCAGAGGGGCATGGTCAGTGTACAGTACGAATTCTCTACCTTCAAGATAGTAGCGGAGACTGTCTACCGCCCATTTGATGGCGAGGGCCTCCTTCTCAACTACAGCATAGTTTCTCTCCCGGGGAAACAGTTTTCTACTTAAGAAAAGGATGGGCCGTTCGTCTCCATTGTGATCTTTCTGAGAGAGAACTGCTCCCAGCCCCTGCTCGGAGGCGTCAGTCTGGAGTATAAAGGGTTTTGAATAGTCTGGACTGATGAGAACGGGACTGGATAGTAGGATGTCTTTCAATCGGTGGAAGGCATCCAACAAGGAGGGGTGTGGTTGTCTCAGCGCTTCTTCGGTTTTTACGGTTTTCTTTAACAGGTCTGTGAGGGGAGCTGCTATCTGAGAAAACCGGGGGATAAAGCGCCTGTAATACCCTAAAAGGCCTAGGAAGGCTCGTAGCTCTTTTTGGGTCTGGGGAAAAGGAATGGCGTGGATAGCGGCAATTTTGTTGTTTTGAGGGCGGATCAGCCCTTCCCCCAACAGGAAACCCAAATATTTCACCGTCTGAGCAGCCAAGGTGGTTTTCAAGGGATTGATCGTGAACCCATAAGACCCCAGAGAGTGTATTACTTTACTTAGGTGACATAAGTGCTGGTCCCAGTCATCACTATAGATGATAATGTCATCCAGATAGGCCCCGGCGTAAGAAACATGGGGCCGCAATACCAAATTCATGGCCCGCTGAAAGGTGGCTGGAGCCCCGTGGAGCCCAAAGGGCATCACCGTAAATTGGTATAGGCCTTCGGGGGTGGAGAAGGCCGTCTTCTTCTTGTCGGCAGGACGTAAGGGAATCTGCCAATAACCTTTACAAAGGTCTAGCGTGCTGATGAATTTGGCTCTACCGATACGCTCGATCATTTCATCAACCCGGGGTAGAGGGTATGTATCGAAGGAGGAGATCTTGTTGATTTCTCGGAAATCGATACAAAAACGGACCGACCCGTCTGGTTTGGGGACTAATACTATCGGTGAGTTCCAATCGCTACTGGAAGGCTCGATGATCCCCATGTGGAGCATCTGGGCTACCTCGTCTCGGATAATGGGTCTACGAGCCTCAGGTAGCCGGTAAGGCCGCTGACGGACCGTTTTCCCTGGTTCCGTGATGATGGCATGTTCGACTACTGAGGTGAGGCCAGGAGAGGAGGAGAATACCTGCTGTAAGGGTTGAAGGGTGGACCTAAGTTCCTGTTTCCGTTGATCCCCGAGTTCTGAGTCTATACAGACCTCGTAGGGGAGTTCCGGTTCTGGACAGTTGTTCAGGAGGACCGGACGGGGTCCGACCCACTCCTTTAATAGATTCACATGGAAGATTTGTGTGGTTCGACGGACAGGGTCGAGCTCGATTTCATAGGTCACGGGAGTGACCTGTCTCAGAATTGGAAAGGGACCTTGCCATTGCCCTAACAGTTTGTGGTCTGAAGAGGGCATTAAGAGGAGGACCAATTGGCCAGGAAGAAAGGAACGAGGTTTGGTACCCTTGTCATATTGTTGCTTTTGTTTAGCTTGGGCTGCTACCAGATTCTGGCGTACAATGTCCCTTATTTGCCCCAGGTGGGTTCTGAGGTTTTGTACGTACTCCGGCAGAGGTCGGGTTCGGTTGGGTTCCGCCTCCCATGCCTCTTTGGCCATATCTAGTAGGGTCCGAGGGGGTCTACCATATAGAAGTTCATAAGGGGAAAACCCCGTGCTGCTTTGGACCTTGCAGCGGATGGCAAAGAGGGCCAACGGTAGCATTTCCTCCCACCTCTTACTCTCCAAGGCCAAGAGTTTCTTCAGGGTAGTTTTCAGGGTGGCATTATACCGCTCCACCAGACCATCCGTTTGGGGGTGGTATGCGGATGTTCTGATTTGTTTCACACCTAGTTGGGAGCATACCTGTTTCATGAGGGAGGATACAAAGGGAGTTCCCTGGTCAGTCAGGATTTCTCTGGGAAAGCCTACCCGAGAAAAGATGGATATTAGGGCTTTAGCAATGTTCTGACTGGTAGGATGGCGGAGAGGTATGGCTTCAGGGAAGCGGGTGGCGTAATCCACTAGGACTAACGCATACCGACAACCGCTTCGGGATGGGAGCATAGGACCTATAATATCCATCCCTACCCTACTGAAGGGGATGTCTATCAAAGGAAGGGGTTGTAGAGGGACTCTAGGAGGGCGATACCGGCTGTTCTTCTGGCAAATGGGGCAGGCCCTACAGTACTGTTTGACTTGCTGGTGGATGCCTGGCCAGTAGAACTTTTCTAGGATAGCCTGACTTGTCTTTTCGTCACTGAAATGACCCCCAAGTAGGTGGCTATGAGCCAGAAACAATACTTTGTCGCGGAAGGGTCCTGGGACTATTAACTGGGACGGTTGTTGGGGTCCTCCTTTTCTGTATAAGAGACCGTCCTTTTTATAGAAGTGGGGACCTACATGCAGTGGATCTTCGTGGTCCAGGGCCCTTCCCCAGGCTTCTTGTAGAATAGGGTCTTCCTGCTGAGCAGCCCGAAATTCTTGGTCGACTTCCCAGGGATGTTCTTCTACTCTTACTGGGAAAGCTGTAGAGTAGTTCCTTTTTTCCTTTTTCTTTTGGGTTTTAGTCTTGGTCATCCGAATGGGGTCTGTTCCGACTAAGGGAGAGCTGTCGGGAAAGGGAGCTTCAGACCACCACTTCTCTAAGCTGGTGGTGGTGTCCTGGAGAAGGCGAGGAAGACCAGGGTAATCGCTGCCCAAGATAACCTGTTCCGGCAGGGAAGGAACAAGTCCGACATTCAGGATACTTCCAGGATCCAGGGAGTGTTGTACTTTAACCTCGGCCGTAGGGTAAACCTTTGTGTCCCCGTGCACACACTGAATGGCCACTGTACCGGTTATGGGTCCGATCGGGTGGGGTATCTCTTGAGGTCTGAGCACACTCTGTCTACATCCAGTGTCTGCAAGGGCAGACACCTGATGTCCATCAATTCGTACAGGGCGATGGAAAGCGGGAGGAGACGGACCAGAGGACAGACACACATAGTTTCGGGCCATTCCCACCTCCATCGGCTCTTCTTTTTGAGGACAAACCCGAGCAATGTGCCCGTAACCTCCACAGTGGTAGCACTGGGGACCAGGCGGTGGGGGTCTGGACATCACTGGATAAGGGAACAACGGGGGAGGCTCAGGTTTCTTGGCTAGAAATGGACGGGGACCTCGAGGTTGGCCATGGGGCTGAGTTCGGTGACCATGATCTTCCTTAGGTTTCTGCAAGTCCTGGGCGCGACTGTACGCGCTGGCAATTTCAATAGCAACAAGAAGGGGATGCCAGTACTGATACAAATAACCATTTAGCAATTTAAGGCACTTAACCTGAAGTAAAATTCAAGGCTTGGAGCTGGTCAGTAGCTTTTATTATTTTGCTTAATGTTATCAAAGGAAAATTGGTTCAAAATTCAACAGTATTACATGCTAGGTACAAAAATGTGGGAAGGAAAGGTCTATCATTATATCAGGCATATCACAGGCTTACAACAACCAGTCATACAGGGACAGTGGGGGGCATGAAAACTCATATATTACAGTGGACAGTATTTACAGTGAACAAACAAACACAAAAATGGTGGAACAAGCCACAGTCTGCACAATTTCGGAAAAGTTTGGTTATAAAATTATTTACATAAACTGTACATTCCTAACGCAAGTTTAAATAATCACAATTTTTGATGCAGTCAACCAGAAGGATGAGCAAGGTAATGTACAACTGAGGGTGAAAAGCAGCAAAACAATTCAGGTCAACTTGTCACCCAGGCAGACTTAAAGGTGGTGAAGGGCCTACGCGTTTCGAATCCTACGGGTGTACGAGGATTCTCATCAGGGCCTTTGATTCTGGAGGAAGAACAGAAAGAGAGAGATTGTAAGATCAAAGATTTGACCTCAAGTGTATTTAAACGGATCAACATTAGAGTCTAAACTCAGTCCACACCCTCTCCTATACAGCTTACCAAGACACGGTGTTGGAACATCCGAATATAGTTTTTCACAGCATATATACTGAGGAGGATTATTTGTACCTAAAATGTCCGAAGCAGACTAGAATTACATAACGGACTTGGATGCAAGTGGTTGAGAGGTGGCATAAAATGGGTTAAGAGCTTTTAATATTACCTGCTACCGTGTTTACAGAAGATGCTTTATCAGGAGCGAGATCACTTGGAAAGGCTGAAGGGGTCCCTGAAAGGAGGTCAACGTACAAGATTTTAGGGAGGGTTTGCTACAATTGTTACACAAGCAGGTTGTCAAAAGATAGCAATTCACCTTACCTAATAACCTAATTGCAATTTCAATGGCATTCTCTAGGGTCAGACGGGCGTGCTGACGGACCCACTTTTGAGTGGCCGGATGGAGTGAAGCCAGGAACTGCTCCAAATAAATCTTTGAAAGTATTTCCTCTTTAGTAGCGGTCGCGGACTTCAACCACCGGTCAGCCAGATCTTTAATCCGGAAGGAGAGGGCTCTTGGTGTTTCCTGTGGTCCCTCTTTTGCTTGGCGGAGCCGTACCCGATAGGTCTCATCATCGATACCCAACCTTTCAAGGATACAGGTCTTGATGTCGGCATAGGGGGTCAGTCCCTGTACATTAGCCTGTTGGAAGGCTGCCTGTAGTTCACCGGTCAGTAACGGACCCAGGTAATGACCCCAGCGGTCGGCTGGCCAGGCAGCGGCTAAGGCCAGCCGTTCAAAATTAGTAAAAAAGAAATCCGGGTCTTCGCCCGGTACATATTTCTGGAGAACCACTGAAGGAAGTGACGCGGTGGGTCGTTGTTGGCCTAAGACATCTGTGAGCTTCCCCAGAGCCTGGTCCTGAGCGGTTCCCTGCCCCTTCAAGACATCGTGCAATTGCCCACGGTCTTCTTCGGCCGTCTTCAAGAAGAGCTCCATCATCTTCCCGAGTTTTTCTTGGGAATCAGCTAGCTTTTGCACCGCGGCCTCCATGCTTCCGGTATATCCCACTTCTGACACCACTTGTGGGCTGGTGGGGGTAGCAGACCGGAATAACAGGCGTGGAGGCCGTATGTAGTGGGCTATTTCGTAGCCGGTGTTTATTACAGTACGAAGGTGCAATGGTATGATACAGGGAAGTAGAGAGTTCCAAAAGGATTGCGGGTTCCGGTTCCGAGGTAGGGAGTCGTCCGGGTATGGTCTTCCAGGGACAGCCGTTGGTCTTGACGGTAGTCGGGCCGATCCTCGAGGTGTCAATAGGCTCAGCTCCCGGACGGTGGTTCCTCGGAGGGGGGGGAAAGGAGAGAGAAAATATGGCCGTTAGCTCTGTCGGTGGATCTAAGGACAAGATCCTGTTCCTTCACCGGAGGTGTTGGGGCTAGAACGACTGTGAGGAAAGGGACGGGAAGGTAAGAGGGGTGGAGATATAGCGCGGACAGGGAATAGGGTGACGTTGGTGTCGGGACGTGCAAGGGTATTTATCTACAGTCGTGATAGTGCCACTCTCACACGTATATACAATCTATACACAGTGCACGGTGAATCGTGAGGAGGGAACTATTTTATACACGGGGGTATGTACAGACTACTTATTTACACACTCTCGTAACGCCTAATATTTACACACACACGGAACTGGTACTCACTTGGCCCGCCGCAACTCCGTCCTTGAGTTGCGGCCGCTCTCCAGCGTCCTCCTCTGGACTCCACCAGTCCTCCGTCCAGACCTCGTCTCCTGGTTCCGGATCGTCTCTCTTCTCCGGGGGTTCTTCGCACGCCGTCTCCTGCCACGAGTCTTCCTGCTTGAACGCTGTGTTGTTGGTTCTTCCGGCTTTTCTGTGATCCGCCTCCGGAAAGGGGGAGGGACTTCCGGGGTCGCGGGGATGTACTTCCGCTGTGTCCCGCGTTGGTACTGGTTCCTGCAGGGAAAGAGAAAGGGGTGGAGTCCGGGTTGTTTTGGTAGTCCGGGCAACAGGGGATTGTGGTGGTGATCGAGAGGGGTAACGTGATATCCGTGCTGAAGAGGCCGTGCTCCCATCACACTTACACATAAAACTTTGAACATATTTGTGGGTGGTTGATTGTTTTTGATAAGTTGAAGGCAAATTGATACGTTTACATGTGCTATATCTCTTTATCTGTGTGTATAGTGCTGCCCCTTCTATTGTTATACTTTTATCCGCAATGTGCTCTGAATCGTTCCCTGGGGACTTTTATGTGCCGTACAAATAAAACACGAAAATAATGCAATGTAATAGCCCGATCTCCTGAGACGCTCCGTTGCACGCTGTAGCGCTGTGGGCCCAAGGAGCTATGCACGCGTGTTTATAGTGGACAATGCAGCTTAATGAGTCACACACATATGACTAAGAACAGGGACTGAGCTGCACGGCGACTCAGCTGCAGGTCGCAGGAGACAGCCCAAGGGGACTGAAACGCTCCGTTCCACGCTGTAGTTTTATAAATAAGCAGGGCAGGTAACAAAGTAGCCAGATCTCCTGAGACGCTTCGTTCCACGCTGTTGCCCCAAGGAGCTATGCACGCGTGTTTATAGTGGAGGCCCAAGGAGCTTTGTACGCATGTTTACAGTGGACAATGGAGCCCAGTATGTTACTCACATATGACTGAGAACGGCAACTTAGTTAGTTGCATGTCGCAGGTGTGACCGCTAGTGCCTCACTTCATTTTCATACGGTTGGATGTATTTGGCACACAAGTTGAGCGACTGCAGCTTTATGTGCACAATGCAGCTCAGTAGGTCACGCACATGTGACTAAAACGGCGGCCCAACTTTGGTGAGTTTTTCTTGAGCCTTTTGTGCTGTTTTCAAGAAAAAGGCTCACTGTGGGATTCCCATAACAAACTGTTTTTGGAACCAACCCACATTATTCTGGATATTTTGTTGCACATTCATTGAGAATCTACTCAACTTTTTTTATTGGGGGGGGGGCGGGAGGGAAGGAGGGGGTCGTGAAGGTTGTAAACGAAAAAGTAAATTTGTTAGCAAAGCAAAAATAAAATAGCGTTGTCTCACACTACCTCGCGCCCGTGCACACACACAGTCAGTGACGTCGTTGTTGATCGGCGAGTTTGTGCAACTTTGGAAAAGTCGGGAGGGTGAATGATACATCACGTTTTCACCCTCCTGACTTTTTCTAAAGTTGTGTGTGTTTGTATATAAGCTTCCGTGTGTTTTGTTTGTGTCTGAGTGTTTGTGTGTCTGCATGTTTTTGCAAATCTGTGTGTCTGCATTTACGTGTTTGTAACAAGTTTGCACACTTTGTTAACATGAATCTGTACACCTGTTTTTAAATGTTTATGCATTTGAATATGTCTGTGTGCAGGTTTGTTTCAGTGTCTTTGTGACATATGTGTTCGTCTGATTGGGTCCTTGACCCTTGTATATGTGATATGTTTCTCTGAGTGACTCAGTTAGTGTGTGTGAAGGGGTTTGTGTCCGTGACTGTAAATGTCAAGTGTTTTTCTGTGTCAGAAGTCGTCAGTGCGTTTTGGTAAGGACTGTGTGTAGCTTTGTGCTTATGGCGGCATGCCTTTGGGCCTCCCAATGCGCTTATGTGAGTATGTGTGCCTGTTTGGGTGAGTGTGTTCCATCCTGCCCAGTTGTGTGTCAGTATAAGCATCTGTGTGTGCCACAATGTTTATGTTAGTGTGTCTTTCTCCCTGTGTGTGGCAGCCGTTTTCATCTTCCTGAAAACATTGTTTTCGGTGCCTTTTGGTGATACATCACTTTCCCGGGCTGGCGTGCGTAGTTAAAAAGTACTAAATTCCAGGGGCGGCTGGTGACATTTGAAAGTGGTCAGGCGTAAACTAATTTGCATATTGCACCGCAGCGATCGAGCGCAGCGAGCAAGCCCGAACCACCTTGCATCCATCCATACATCATTCATGCATCCACCCATCTATCCACCCACCCACCCTGCATCCATACATCATTCATTCATGCATCCACCCATCCATCCATCATGCATCCACCCATCATGCATGCATGCATCCATACATCATTCATACATCCACCCATACATCCACCCACCCTGCATCCATACATCATTCATTCATTCATGCACCCACCCATCATGCATCCACCCATCATGCATGCATCCATGCATCCACCCATCCACCCTGCATACATCATTCATTCATGCATCCACCCATCCATCATGCATCCGCCCAACATGCATGCATGCATCCATACATCATTCATGCATCCACCCATCCATCCACCCAACCATCCTGCATCCATACATCATTCATTCATGCACCCACCCATCCATCCATCCACCCATCCATCCATCATGCATCTACCCATCATGCATGCATCCATCCATACATCATTCATGCATCCACCCATCCACTCACCCATCCTGCATCCATACATCATTCATTCATTTATTTATTTTATTTATTTATTTATTTGTTGAGATTTATAGAGCGCAGCGAATACCCTTGGGCGTCTTGGCGCTAGTAAATTCCACCAGTCCACACTCATTGCATGAGGCTCATTGGTTGAATAACCATGTTTTTAAGAGTTTCCGGAATTGATAAAGGGACGAGCTCGTCCTGATGTTGTGCGGGAGGGTGTTCCAAAGTTTGGGGGCAGCCACTGTGAAGCGACGGTCACCCCAGGAAACTTTCTTTGATCGTGGGATAACTAGGTGGTGCAAAGAGGAAGAGCGGAGCTGCCTTGAAGGTACATAAAGTTTCAGTTGGTTTTTAAGCGAATGTGGTCCTTGATTGTTTAAAGCCTTGTAAACTATACACAAAGACTTGAACTTAATTCTATTTTCGATTGTAAGCCAATGATACTGCCTGATTATTGCTGATATGGATTCAAACTTTGAAGTTCCTGAGAGCAGACGTGCCGCCGCATTTTGAATTGATTGTAATTTGTTTTTGACCCTAACCTGAGCGTTGAGGAAAAGACCGTTACAATAATTCAACGCTGTTAGAACTAAGGAACTCACCAAGGTTTTGATTAAGGTCTCCGGAAGAAAGGGTCGAATCTTTCTGATCATTTTCAATCTAAAGTGTGCCGTTGAAGCCACTTTGTTTGCGTGGTCCATGAAACTGAGTCCATCATCGAAAATGACGCCTAAGTTCCTGACTTTTGATGTGGGGGTGGGAGGGGAACCAAAGGCAGCTGGCCACCAGTAGGAGGACCATGCTGGAAGAAGTGGACCAAAAATAACTACCTCGGTCTTCTCCGAATTAAGTTTGAGGCAGTTAATTGCCATCCATTCTCCGATTGCGAGCAGACCGTTTTTAAAGTTTTGCGCTACTTCTCCTCCATCACCCTTGATAGCCAACACCAACTGCGTGTCATCCGCGTACGATGTTAGGCTCATCCCATAAGCCCTGATGACATTGGCAAGGTCCGACACGTAGATATTGAATAGTGTCGGACTAAGGGATGAGCCTTGGGGGACACCGCATGGCAGCGAGAGTTGGGCAGATCGAAAAGGTCCAAGGGTGACCGCTTGCGTTCTATCTGCAAGGAAGGAGGCAAGGAGATTTCTGGCTGAGTGACAAATGCCCAGTTTTTCGACACGGTCGATCAGGATGTTATGGTCGACCGTGTCGAAAGCTGCTGATAGATCTAGCAGTACTAAAATTGCAGTCCCGCCTTGGTCACGAATGGCCCTGACATCATCGGCGGCCTTTATAAGGGCGGTTTCAGTCCCATGATGTCTGCGAAAGCCAAATTGAGAGTCGTCTAGCAGTCGGTGTTTCTCGATAAAGTCTGAAAGTTGGAAATTCATGGCTTTCTCGACTACTTTAGCTAAAAACGGTAGGCTCGCAATTGGCCTATAGTTTTTAAGCTCGCTTTTATCCAAGCCGGATTTTTTTAATAAAGGTTTCAGCAATGTATTTTTTAAGGCATTTGGGTAGGTCCCTGAGGACAGGATGGCATTACAAACTTCAGTCAGCACCGGTATAATGGAATCCATGACTGAAGACCCTGAATCGCACTCTGGACCTACTGCCTCTGGAGGCCAGACGTATTATGATCCAAGCCTTGGTCACCTCTCGCATGGACTATGCGAACGTGCTGCTATTAGGGACTACGGAGAAGAACCTGAGGAGACTTCAAGTGCTGCAAAATACGGCGGCCCGGCTAGCCCTCAGACTCCCTAAGAGGACAGCTTCCAAGCCTACTTTGGCTGCCCTCCATTGGCTCCCTGTAAGGAAAAGAATCCTGTTTAAAGCTCTCCTCATCTGTTACAGAATAACCTCTGCAGAAGCGCCTGGGTATCTGAAGGATCTGGCCATCCCCTACTGTCCCCAAAGAGCACTTCGCTCGGCGGGCAAAGGTCTCCTGAAAGTTCCTCGTATTAGAAAAGCTAGGATGGGAGGTCGCTCTTTTCGGGTGCTGGCCACTACCCAGTGGAACAGCCTTCCACTTGGGATCAGAATAGCCAGCAATGAAACCATGTTCCGAAAACTGCTGAAAACACATCTGTTTGCTATGAAGGGATAGATGCTCTCACCTCCTCTCTGACTCTCTCTCCAGAGCGCGGGGACACGCCGTGATGGCGTCACCAGGCGCTTTAGAAATGCCTTTATTATTATTATTATTATTATGACTGAGGTTAGTGCTGAAACTGGACAGGGATCAAAGGCGGAGCCTGATTTAATGGTTGAGACAATGGTCTTCGTTTGGTCGTCTGTAAGTTTGTGGAAACTTGACATTCATGCACCCACCCATCCATCCATTCACCCATCCATCCATCCTGCATCCACCCATCATGCAAGCATCATCCATACATCATTCATGCATCCATCCATCCATCCACCCATCCATCCATCCATCCATCCACCCACCCACCCATCCATCCATCCATCCACCCACCCACCCATCCATCCATCATTCATGCACCCACCCATCCATCCATCATGCATCCACCCATCATGCATGCATCCATGCATCCATCCATCCATACATCATTCATGCATCCACCCATCCATCCACCCACCCACCCTGCATCCATACATCATTCATGCACCCACCCATCCATCCACTCATCCATCCATCATGCATCCACCCATCATGCATGCATCCACCCATCATGCATGCATCCACCCATCATGCATGCATCCATGCATCCACCCATCATGCATGCATCCAATGCAATAGGTCTCACATTTATGCGTTTGAGCTATTGACATTGCAAATAGCAATGCCTTTTATTTTTGTTTTTGTTTTAAAACATAAAGAAAAGGCATTGACATTTACAATACCAATAGCTTAAACTTGGGTAACTGCGAGACCTATTGTATTGCAAATGCTTGTTATGAATAGGAATCCATTGTTTCCTTACTTTTAATGTCTATTCCCTCCTTTTTAAATTGTTGAATTATTATATTTTTTTAACATTGTATTGTGTAATAAATAAATTGTCCAGTATTTTTCATAATTTCGTTTGTGTTTACATTTTGCTTCACTAGCACAGTATTTTGTTAGTGTATATTTTTGTCTATTTGTCTTTTGAACGTTTGTCATAACAATAAGGTGTCCCAAAGGGAATATTTGCTTGACTAAAGTCTACTGTGGTACTCCATCCCTTTGGTTGTGGGGTCCCTCTCTCTTTTATTAGAGTAATATAACCAACACTCACAGCTTATCTTGCTGAACAAGAGAAGTCAAGAGAGCAGCAGAACATGTAAAGAATCAATTAGTGGGAGAAATATGTTTCCCCTTACAGCACAATGCCACCATCTTCCAAGTTTAAGCTTTTGGGCAGGTTCATGTTGTCTCTTCTTTGGTTATTATGGAATATTTTCAATCTTCCCTCAACTGACCACGAAGTGGCCATGTTGTCAGTACTTATCTTCACTTGATTCTTTTCTGAAAGACCCAAGAGCACGTGTGCCACCTCCAGAACACATGCTATGTGATTCTTCAAATTTAGTTGGACCCATTGTGAAAATGGAAAGGTCCACCAATACTTGATTTGTCTTTTCCTGATCTTGGTTGTTATTGGTATCTACCCTCTTCTCTTGTTGGGGGTACTCAGAGGGAGATCTTGGAATATTTCAATATCAGAGTCTCTAAATTTGATTGATTCCGGTTTAGGTTTTGCAAAGTATTCTGTCCTTGAGCGAAGAGGATGCTAGCTTAGCAAGAATGTCTCCAGATTGGGTCCTCTATGAGTCTCTTGGACTACCCGCTCTATGTGCCCTCACTATGCCAACTTTTAACTCATCAGGTTCCTGGAGCCTAGTCAAGTCAAGTCATGAAATTTGTATAGCGCACTACATACCCAGAGGGTTTCAAGGTGCTTAGGAAAGGGGGGAGGATTATTTGTCAAATATCCACGTTTTAAGCTGCTTTCTGAACGCTAGGTGATTCTGGGTGAGGCGAAGGTAAGCGGGGAGTGAGTTCCATGTTTTGGCAGCCAGGTATGAAAAGGATCTGCCTCCCATGGTGGTCTTGTTGATGCGAGGTACAGTGGCGAAGGCTTGGCTGGAAGAGCGAAGTTGGCGGGCGGGGGTGTAGAAGGACAACCGAGAGTTGAGGCAATCTGGTCCGATGTCGTAGAGTGATTTGTGTGCGTGGGTGAGCAGTCGGAAAGTGATCCTCTTATTGACGGGTAGCCAGTGGAGGTCTCTAAGGTGACCAGAGATGTGTTCGTTGCGTGGGATGTCTAATATGAGCCTGGCTGATGCGTTTTGGATTCGTTGGAGTTTCTTCTGGAGTTTAGCGGTGGTGCCTGCGTAGAGGGTGTTTCCGTAGTCCAGTCGGCTCGTGACCAGAGCATGGGTGACTGTTTTCCTTGTTTCGGAGGGGATCCAGCGAAATGTTTTTCTGAGCATGCGAAGAATGTTAAAGCAGGAGGAGGATACAGCGCTGACTTGTTTGTTCATTGAGAGTGAAGAATCTAGGATGACGCCTAGATTCCGTGCGTGGTCTGTCGGGATGGGTGCTTTTCCGAGGGCTTCCGGCCACCAAGAGTCGTCCCAAGCCGAGGGGGATGTACCTAAGATGAGGACTTCTGTTTTGTCTGAGTTCAGTTTCAGACGGCTTTGTTTCATCCATTCTGCGACTTCTTTCATTCCTTCGTGTAGGTTAGTTTTGGCGGTGCTGGGGTCCCTGGTGAGAGAAAGGATCAGTTGAGTGTCATCCGCGTAGGAGATGATGTTGAGATTGTGTTGGCGAGCGATGGCCGCAAGGGGGCTCATGTAAACGTTGAAGAGGGGGGGGCTGAGTGAGGATCCTTGTGGTACGCCGCAGATGATTTCAGAGGCCTCGGACTTGAATGGTGGGAGGCGGACTCTCTGGGTTCTTCCAGTGAGGAATGAGGTGATCCAATCAAGTGCTTTTCCTTGGATTCCGATGTTGTTGAGGCGTTGTAGAAGGGTGCTGTGACAGACTGTATCGAATGCTGCAGAGAGGTCGAGGAGGATGAGGGCGACTGTGTCTCCATTGTCCAGTAGAGTTCGAATGTCGTCTGTTGCTGCGATGAGGGCGGTCTCAGTGCTGTGTTTTGCTCGGAAGCCAGATTGTGAGGGGTCGAGGGATTTGTTGGCTTCGAGGAAGGCGGCGAGCTGGTTGTTGACTGCTTTCTCGATGACTTTGGCCGGGAATGGAAGAAGCGAGATGGGGCGGTAGTTTTTGAGTTCGGTGGGGTCTGCTGTTGGTTTTTTCAGAAGGGCGGTGAGTTCAGCGTGTTTCCAGTCATCCGGGAAGGTGGCGGAGTTGAAGGAGCAGTTGATGACGTCTCGGAGGTGCGGAGCTATGACCTATTATGGGAATTCAATATTGCAAGAGCCTGCAATATCATTTCCTTCAACCTGCTGCCTCACATTTTTCAGTCATGAGTTGTCTCATCACCATCTGTCCTCCAAATCATTGCCCCCGTCTTTTAACTCTCTCATATAAGCTCTCATACCAGACAGAGATACTCAGATTGGTGTCAAGTTAAGACATTTTCTTTGTTGATGTTATCTTGATCACATATGCCTGTATGTCCATCTCTAGGTCAAGTATGGCCACTGTCATTTCCAATTTTAGTGTTTGAAATTGTCGAGAAGCAGCTCATTAGTTCCTCCTTCGTTAGAGAAGCTGGGTCATCCTTCCAAATTGTCATCTCCCCAGTTTCTTCCAAGGCGAGTCCTCAATAAGGCTGATCCTAAAGCCCTGTCTTTCCCCATCAGAGCAAAATCGCAGATCTCTCAGAGGACTTTTGTGTTCTGAGCACTCAAGGCGACCTCTTCTCTCTCAATGGTCTGTTACCCACTGGGGGTTCCAAGAAGCATGTGAAGAGATCGCCACCTAATTCCCCAGACCCCTGAAAAACCTCTGCCTTCACACCAGTCCACCTCCAGAGGATTACGCATCACCCTTCATCCAGCTGCAGGTCCATTCCACATGTAAGGCCTCTGGCTTTGCCTCACCTCCTTGCATGATCGCTGGTGCTTTGTCTGTTCCGCGCATCCACCACTCAGCTCGCATCTCTGTTAGAGTTGCGTGTCACCAGGTTCCACCAGCTATCTTAACCTAATGCTTCATATTTTTATGTCGAAGAAATGATGCAGTGTAAACAAGAAGAGAGGGGCTCTTAGTTACCCAGAGGGAAATGGAGCGCCAATATACTGTTAAGTAAAACAAAAGATTTTCCCACTGGGAGATATTATAACCTGTTACTAGATCAGGATCCAAACTCACAACCAAAAATCACACCATTCATTTTGTGGAACTAAAACACTTACCAAGAAGGAACATGTACAAACAAGTTATAAGAAAGATACAATTTATAAAAAATATAGCAGCTACAAAATTTATCGACAAATGTATCAATTAAAAACATATATAGTACAAAAATACCCCAAAAATATACACAATATAAAAACACAGTCAGAGCCACCTAACGTGGACGTGGAGAAATTTTTGAAAGACACTGCTATCTGTCTTTATCATTTCATTTCGGACATCTGGTTTGTCAACAATGGAAGGAATGTTGTTCCTTTGAATCAGAATGGTTGTTGGCAACGCCGAATATGAATTTAGGTTATAGCGTCGACGCGTTTCGGAAGCTTCAACTTGATAACAGCTTCCTTCCTCAGGACCAATTTATATTTTTATTCTCCACAACGTGAAAGAGTAATCCTAATGCACAAAGATATACAATACAATACAACTGTTATACTAACATGTGTTACATATAGATCTTTTTACTGTACATGATTAGCTGCTGGTTTACCCCTTGCATTTTAGAAGAAATGATGCAGGCCACCTTTACAGGTGTTAAATCACTGTAGCTCATCTCCAGAGCACATGCTCGCACTGGCCACGCCCCTCCTTCTCTCTCCACAGGGTGTGCTTTATAGAATGGTCTATGTGCATAGTATTATTATTATTATTATTATTTTTAATTTGTATACAGAAGCGCAACTAAACCCAAAGGCATCAAGGCGCTGAAGATGGTAATCAGAGAGCTCAGGTATCAACCAGGGGGGGAACTTAGGGATAAGCTGCTAGGAATAGCCAAGTCTTAAGTGCCTTGCGGAATTGGAGGTGAGAGGAGATCAACTTGAGATCACTAGGGAGCGTATTCCAAAGTCTAGGCGCAAGGAAGCGAAAAGACCTTCCTCCCCACCGAACCTTGGATATGCGAGGAACCACAAGCAGGTTTTTGTTGGAAGAGCGGAGTGCTCTCCCAGGGACATAGTGGGCCACCAGGGCACGAATAGCCTCTGGTCCAGATTCATTAAGGGCACGATGAATAAGGCATAGAGCCTTAAAGTTGATCCTTGCCTGCATGGGGAGCCAATGCAGGTCTTTTCTGATGGTGGTGCCCGAGGAACGTTTGGGAGCACCTACAACAAACCGGGCAGCCGCATTCTGTACGGTCTGGAGGCGCTGAATGAGACCACTGCTGATGCCAAGGTATAGGGCGTTGCAATAGTCCAGTCTCGAAGCAATGACCGCTATTGCTACCTGTTTGCGCGCCTCAGGGGAAAGGTAGTGAGAGATCTTCCTTAAAACCCTCAGGGCATTACAGCAGGTGGACACTGTCCTACTGACCTGTTTGTCCAGGGAAAGAGAGGTGTCCAATATGATCCCAAGGTTACGGGCAGAAAAAGTGGGCGTAGGACAGGCCCCGAGGACAGACGGCCACCAATCCATAGACCAGATCTCACTTTTGCCTCCGAAAACAAGAACCTCTGTTTTCTCGCCGTTTAACTTAAGGAAGTTCTTAAGCATCCATCCGGCGACCGCCTCCATGCAGTTTTTAAAATTGTACGCGGTTTGGCTCACAGATTGGGAGATGGAAGCCATAATCTGCGTGTCGTCGGCATAGGAGAGAACTTCCAGGCCAAAGGATCTTATAAGCCTGGCGAGAGGGGCGACGTAAATGTTAAAAAGCGTCGGGCTCAGTGAAGAGCCCTGGGGGACCCCACACTTCACGGCCTTGACAGGTGACAAATACTCGCCAAGCTTGACCCTTTGCTTCCGTTGGTCAAGAAAGGAGGCAAGAAGATTGAGTGCAGAATCCTTGACTCCCAGCTCACTGAGTCGGTTAACAAGAATATTTGGAGACAGGGTGTCGAAAGCCGCCGTAAGGTCTAATAACACCAGTAAGGTGGTGTGGCCGGTGTCGACCCTAGAGCGAATGCTATCGACTACCACTGTAAGTGCCGACTCAGTGCTATGGGTCCTCCGGAATCCATGCTGTGAGGGATCAAGAGAGTTGGTACTGTCAAGGAAAGAGCTCAAGTGGAGGTTGAGATGAGTCTCCAAAAGTTTAGCAGGGGCAGGGAGAAGGGAGATGGGACGAAAGTTCTTTAATGTCCCAGGGTCCAGGGTAGATTTCTTAAGTAGGGGCTTGACAGTGGCCAATTTCCAAGAGAGGGGATAAATCCCTTCTGAGATGGCCAAGTTCATCACTTCCATCAAGGGGGGAAGGATAGTATGTCTGCAGTCTTTGAGGACCTTAAGGGGGCATGGATCCAAAGGAGATCCAGACTTAAGTTTGTCGAGCAGAGAGTTAAGATGAGCAGAGGTGATGGCAGGGAACTGGGAAAGAGCGTGGACGGGGACGTAGTTTGTAGTTGTCCTTGAGGTTTGTGAAGCGTACTTCAAATATGCTGCAGCAAACTGGGGACTGCGTGTAGGCAGTCCCCAGTTTGAAAAGAGTAAAGGTGTGCTAGCATAAACTGATTGCATTCGCCTTAACCATATATAGCGTCACTATCTATAATGTCAACAACATTCTTCATGGATACATTACAATTTTTGTAACTCATTTTTGGAGATCTCCATGAAAAACAATGAGCCATCAAACATTCCTTCACACAAACAGTGTTCAATGGGAGTACTTTCTTATTCTATCCGCATTTAGTGGATAACATGATCCCTCTTAAAAGCCCTTCGAGTCTGGCACAAAGGGTTGCGTTGAATAATCGGGATTGCAGGGCACAAGTGACAGTAACTACTCATCAAATCTGGCACTTTTTTGTTGGTAAAGTTTACCGATAAACTGGTGGGATTTTGTTGATGGGTTTAATTGTGACAAATATCTTGGGATCGCATTTAAGTTCTGGAAATGTAGAACACGTTTAGGGGCGATATGTGTACATCACCAACAGACGATATGGCAATGCACAGAAGAACAGAACAGTAAAACCCCAAGGGCTAGATGGATCAACATACCCTTTTGCGATTTCCAAATAGCGATTTTTAAGGAATTGCTATTTGGGAATTGCAAAATGGAATGTATGTAGAAATTAGCTTTTTTTAGCGATTTCTTAAAATTCCTTATTTGCGATTAGCAATTTGCTAATCGCAAATAAGGAATAATTTCCCATTCATTTCTATGGGCCAGGAGGCCCATAGGAATAAATGTGAAATTATTCTCAATTTGCGATTCGCAATTTGCTAATCGCAAATTGAGAATAATTTCAAGGGTGCAGGGGTGTCTCAAGGACACCCTGCTGCACCCCTGAAAATGACATGTGTGCGCATATGGCGCACATACATGCCCTAAGGGCATGTATGAGCGTCACATGGCACCTTTACAAATTGCATAAAGTGCATTTGTAAAGGAATTCGCAAATTACCACCAACTACAAGTTGGTGGTAATTTGCGATTTCTTAGCCAATATTCGCTAAAATGAAATGTTTCATACATAGCATTTAAGAAATCACAATTTGCGATTTCTTAAATGCTTGCGCAATGTTAAGGATTTGCAAACTTTTCGATTCCTTAATATTGCTAACTTTTTTGCATGATACATCTCATTTCCCGTTTTTCTTTTCGCAAACGCTGCTATTTTGCGAATCGCAGCGTTTGCGACAAGAAAAAAGCTTGATACATCTACCCCCTAGGTTGCCTATAATGCGGAGCATGTGATTGTAAATACACTGTACCTCCTTATTGATATGTATACTATGATTTTACAATGATGAGACTGTGATTTGATTTAATATAATGTTAAATTAAAAAAATTAAAAAAGTACTAGAAATGAGTACGATGGGGCCAGGGTTAGTGAGTGTGGGGCTGGGTCAGACACATAGCTAAAAAGAACAAACCGCCCTGTTGTATTTTGTTGGTCTTTCGTCTAAAGGTAACTACATATGAAGTATTAAAAACACACAGCTTAAGGAAAAAAATAAATGCTAGTTAAACAAATCTGTGAGAAATGCATTGTTACGCACAGTATAACAAAGGCTGTCACACTTTAAAGGAAAATTAGAAAAGCTAAAAGTTCTTGCATTTTAAACCTACTGGCCTTGTAAATGTTGTTTGGGGGAGCGGTGAGGGTTTTGCCTGGAGGATGTACATGAGGGAGGGAACAACATGTATGATGGGTGGTGTTTTCCAGTGGGGCAAATGATGGCGGGAGCAACACATGGACGTCTTTCAGGGGTCAACAGTAGTCTCAGATGTAACCCTGGGTTTGCACCTTGCGAGCGCTGGCACTGCTTTTGAGACCCTTGGCCTCAAAAGTGGCAAAGTCAGTGCCAAGAACTCAGGAGCAGCTCACGAACATGGACATCTGGGACTCCCATCTCCTTGTTTTTAGCCCAATTTTATTACACTGATAGTGAATAATGTATTATTCACTATTTGCACGAACAGTGGAATATCAGGAACTCAAACTAGATATTACATGGTAGCTACAATAAGTAAAAAGGTGTTTAAATGTATGTTATGTCCATACGTGCAGGTGAGCCTGTTTGTGCGAGGCAATGTGCGCATATGTGAGCTTCTGTGTCTTAATGTGTGAGCATGTGTGTGTGAGGGAGAGTTGGTGAGAGTCCATGCCAGTCCATGCCAGGTAGTGAGTGAGAATAAGTGAGATTGGTTGTCAGTAAGTGTGCATGAGTAAGTCAGTGAGAATGAGTAGAAGAGTGAAAATGACTAACTAAGTGAGAGTGGGTGACTGATAGCGAATGAGTAAGTATGAATGTGAGGGAGTGTAAGAGTATGAATCAGTGACAGTGGTGAGTATAACTGTGAGTGAGAATGAGTGAGAGTAAGAAGAGTGAGTGCAAGTGAGTGTGACTGAGTGAGAATGTACGACTAAGAGTTAGAGTGAGTGAGTAAATGAATGATTTTACATTTCTGTGCGCATCATGAATTGTATTAGTGCCCGTCTTTACAACTGCTTTCTAGACATTCCATCCTGGCCGCCGCAATGGGCCTGCATTATGTTGCATTGTCCGTTGTTAATGTTCATGAATGCTTGTCTAAACTGCAGCACTTCCTGTTGCATCTCATGTGATCGAGACCGCATGACAGTCAAAACACGCCATGAGATGATAAGTTAAAGAAGTTTAGTTTGCACTGATGATCATGTCCTGAGTGTGCATCAACTGACTTGGATTTGTGTAGGGTTTTGTGTCGGAGCAGGCACCCTCTGCTGGCATCACGCACCACTCCTTTTGGGTCCTTGTTCCCATAAGGAGCTTCTTCTGTTCTGGATATATATTTATAGTCTTAAACATTAGTGGAGTATATTTAATTTACATTATATTGAAATTATATATTAAATTCCTTAACATTTACTACTTTAAATTCTATTGATATTTTTGTCTATTATTCGATGAGAGTGTCAACTATGTTTTTTTCAGATATTTTTGTAATTACCATTATAAGTTTAGGATCACGATACTACGGTAAACAATGTATTTTTTCTACGATACTTTTGACAAGGATATTCCTTACAACAATACTGCACCAGTGATCCATTTTGGAGATATGGTGCACATTTTGGAAAAAATGGTGGTCAGCTCCTGGAAGCTAGGTGTCATTGGTGTGGCACACCATGAAAGGAGGACTTGAATATTGAATGAGTGCCCTTTAAGATCAATGGCTTTTCAGCAAATATATGTGAAACTTCCACCACTAAAGATCATGTCAGTCGCATACCATATAAAGGTCATGTGACATCACTTTCTAAGAAGATTTGGAGTCATGGGTCATATGATGTCACTTTTCTTAACACCAAAGCGTGTGTAATGTCACTTACACTACCCATGTCACTTTGGTGAATCGACACCCAAGGAACACGGAAGCAATGGAGTATGGGGCATTGCAGGGTGAAATGCATGAGGGAGAGAACAAGATGGAGTGCTGAAGGTGTGTTCTGGGGGAGTAAGCATACAAGGGAGAGATCAATGGGGAAGGGAAGGACACGAGGGAGATGGCAACACAAAGCTTGGAGGTTTGCAGGAGGAAAGAACATGAGGAAGAGAGCAACATGGAGGACAACGGTCTGAATATTTTGTGGGTTGGGGAACATATGAGGGACAGAGCAACACAAAACGGGAAAGCAGGGAGAGAGCAACAAGAAGCTCGGGTGGGTGGTTTATGGGAGGTAAGCACACAAGGAAGAGAGCATCATGGAACACAGGTGGGGAGGTGTACAGGTGGATAGCACAGGAGGGAGAGAGCACAACAGAGTGCAGGAGCAGGTGTGTTTCACAAAGTGAAGCACATAACGGAGGGAGTAACACATAGCAGTAGCATGGGATATGGTGGGAGAAAAGCTGAGAGATTCTGAGCTCACAGATTTTGTCTGAGATAAAGCTGAAAAACACATGCACACTCATGAAGTGCTTTACCAAAAACAAACAAGGAGTTTTCTTAAAGTGAGCCATGGAAAGGTTCATGTCAGCCAAGCAAAAGGATGCTAAAAAGGCTATACTCTAGGGGAGGGACAAACACAATATGGACAAGATGTGACAAGGAAAACCACTGAATAAGAAGCAAGCAAATAAGAGTGACAAAAAAGCCAAACAAACAATGGTCAGCAATAGGCAGGCTGTAAGCCAATTTTAAGCTCACAATATGTCTTTATGTCAAATAGATAGTTTTAGCAGTCTGGTAGGAAAAAGCTAAAAATGTATTACACACAGTTTAAGATTGCAGTCTAATGAAGCATTGGCAAAGCCAATAGTCTTGACTTTGGGACTTATTGATTTTGTCAATGCACACCGTCCTCAATGCTCCTAAGGTGGGGACCGAAATAATACAGTAGTGTGAAGGCAGAAGTAATACACTAGGATGGGAGCAGAAACAACATGTGTGGATGGGGTGGCGGAAGCCACTTGGGGAACAGGGGAGGATAAACAGAGAAAGCAAAGTAGAGCATCAGGCAGGAGGAGGAGAAAACTGGCAAAAAAAGAGAAATATGGAGCTGGTGGGGCGAAGCGCAAATGTGAGAAAGCAATGTGGGGAAGTAGAGTCGGCATACAAAGGTGAGGTAAGGGAACACTGGTGCATGGCGGATGGGTGAGAGAAATATATGAAGGTGAGAGCTGAAAGGCACATGCATTCCTGTGGGTTGCTTAAACAAAAAGAAAAGTGTGTGCCTGAAAACTAAGCTGTCGATGGACACAAGTAATATGTCCATCCTCCTGGGGAGTGGCAAACACAAGAAGATTGTAATTTTATTTATAGTGCACTTACTACCTCTGATGAGGCGTTGGAGTGATTTATGGTGGGTAGCATGCTACTCTAGAACCCAAAGTGGATTAGTAGAGGAAAATAAAAGTTCTTAATTTGAGCAGTGGACATGTTAGTCTGTTAGTTTGATTGAATGGAATAAAGGAGAGATAGAGGATGGAAGTGCCTAGAAAGTTATTTGGAAGATCATAGTAGTAAAATTAGGTTTGGGAGAAGTCAAAGTAGGGATAGAGGAGGGAAGAGCCTATAAAGTGATATTTGTGAGATTGCATTAGTACTTTGCAGTTTGGGGTGAGTTAGAGGAGGTAAGAGTGTAGAAAGGGTTATCAGAGAGGTCATAGTAGTACAACGAGGTTTAGGATGAGTCAGAGAGTGGAGTTAGAGGATATATTGAAAGAGGTATAGGATGAGACAGAGTACTAAATTGGAGAGAGTTTAAGTTTTTTTTCTCAAGAGTAGGAGTAAAGTATTAAAGATACAGATAAATAGCTACATACAAAGGAATACATGTATATCGAAAATAATAAAGAGATATTACGTTGTATTATATAAAATCTTATATGTACATATACGCATAAATAGTTATTATTATTATTATTATTATTTATTTTTCTAAAGCGCGTAGTCACCCGGAGGTATCCCAGCGCTAAAACAAAACCTATCTCCTAAGTACAGTGGGACGGGGAAAGGGAAAAGAGGAAGGAGGAGGGGGGAACAGCAGAGCAGGGTAAGGGCCAAGAGTGATTCACTGTGGGAAGAGGTGAGTTTTGAGCTGTTTCCTAAAGCGGAGGTATTGAGGTTCGAGGCGCAGTGCTCGGGGGAGTGTGTTCCAGAGTCGTGCAGTCTGGACTGAGAAACGCCTTCCTCCGGATCGGGCTCTCTTGAAATTGGGGGCAACAATTAGGTTTTCTGTGTCAGAGCGAAGGGGTCTTGAGGGTTTGTAGGGTGTGATAAATTTCCTGAGAGCAGGGGGGCCTTGATTTTGTCGAAGTTTGTGGGTCAGGCACAAGGCCTTGAATTTGACCCGCTCTCTAATAGGGAGCCAGTGAAGGAGTTTTAGGGCCGGTTTGGCCGATACTCTGGCGGGGGTATTAGTGAGAATCCGGGCCGCCGTATTCTGAATTCTCTGGAGTTTATTCAGAGTCACCTCTGGGGCGCCCAAGTATATCACGTTGCTATAGTCAAGCCTCGAGATTATTAGGCCCTGAATTAGCAACTTTTGGGAATCAGTGGGCAAGAGGGGCAGAACTTTCCTCAGTGATTTTAACAGTCCAAAGCAGTTCCCGGCCACTTTCTTTGCCTGCACAGTGAACGAGAGGTCGGTGTCAAGCCACACTCCCAGACTCTTTACTTCCTCTCTGGGTTCAGGAAGGGGGCCCAGACAGGCTGGCCAGATATTCGGGGGCAGTGTGAGTCCTTTTGGGCCTGGGAGCAGAACCTCCGTTTTTGACCCATTTAGTTTTAGGGCGGAAGAGTTCATCCAGTGATGGACCTGTACAAGGCAATTAAACAGGTCTGCTGGTTGTTGTTTGGGGTGGGACAGTGACACGACCAATTGTGTGTCGTCGGCGTAGCTGACGACACTCACTCCGAAAGGGATGATGACCTCCTCCAATGTGGACATATAGATATTAAATAGTGTGGGGCTCAGGGAGGAGCCCTGAGGCACACCACATTGGAGGGGAATTTCGGAGGAGCGTGCGTTATTCTCCCAAATTTGATAGGTCCGTTGAGCCAGGAAAGATGTCAGCCAGGCTAAGGCGGAGCCTTCTACACCGACTCCCTTGAGTCTTTTGATAAGAAGTTGGTGGTTCACGGTATCGAAGGCCGCGCTTAGGTCGAGGAGGATCACTGCCACTGATCCTCCTCCGTCCAATAGCGTTCTGGCCTCCTCAACCGCGGCTAGGAGAGCGATGTCTGTGCCCTGCCCTGGGCGAAAGCCCGTCTGGGAGCTTTTTAGTATGTTATTAGCTTCCAGGAACTGGGAAAGTTTTCTATTAACCAGTTTTTCAGCAATTTTGCTGATTCCTGGGAGTAGGGAGATGGGCCTATAATTCGACAGGTTTTCGGGGTCAAGGGAGGGTTTTTTTAACAGAGCTTTCACGACCGCTGCCTTCCAGCTTAGGGGTACATCTCCCTGTTGGAGTGAGGTGTTAATTAGGTTGGTCACAGTGGGGATGATCGTGGGGGCTACCTTTTTAAGAATTCGGAGTGGAGCTGGATCCTTAGGGGAGCCGCTTTTTATGGATGTTAGCGTATTTTCCACTTCTTCAGTCGTCACTTGACCCCAAGAAAAGAGGCGGCACAGAGTTGAGGATTGCGGGGGATCGGGTTCCTTGCTCAGAGTTGCGGCGGGGATCGACTCGAGAATTTTTTGGATTTTCCCGTGAAAGAAATCCGCCAATTGTTGACATTTGGTTTGGTCAACTGTAGGGTCAATGGGGTGTTTAGGTCCGGGTGCAGGGGTTTTCAGAAGGTCTTTTAGGATAGCATAAGATTCCTTGCTGGAACATACTGCTTTCTCTATTCTCTCCTGGAAGAACGTGATTTTGGTTTTACGGATGGTCGTTTTGTAATTCAGGAGAGAAGCAGAATAGATCTCTTTATTTGTTTCCGATCTGACTTTCCTCCAGGAGCGTTCCGACCTCTTGCACTGTTGGCGCAGGGCTTTGAGCTCTGGTGTGTACCATGGAGCCGAGGCTACTCTTTTGGGGTGTTTAAGGGAAAAGGTTTTAGGGATGAGTGCATCCAGAGAGGAGGTTATCCAATCATTAATGGAGAAAACTACCTAGGCAGTAATTCTGAATTTAAACACACAATACGAAAAGGACCAACACTGAGAGTGAACAGCTTCCAATTAAAAACATAAGTTTATTACAATCACATAAACAATAGCTAAAAAATACATTTCATAAAAAGTTGAATTTACATCAATCATAACATAAAAATTCTTGAACATAGAAGAGTGAGTTGTGTGTCGACGCGTTTCGGCGGCCAGCGCCTTTCTCAAGACAATTTTACAACTATCACAGGTAAGAAAGAACTTCAAAAATAAGTGATGATTTTGACGTTAGAACGGTTTCATCTACTATTCTGAACCGGAACACATGTGTTTCAAAACTAATTCTGTAATGTTGATGACTATTTTGTAGACTTGTCAGTTCTGTGATCTGCTACTTAATAGATAGATATTTCAGTCTGTTTCTCTTGGATAAAAAGCTGCCCAAATGAGAGCTTAAAAAGGTGTCGCCTCCACACTATAAATATATGCTAATTAGGTCTCGAAGTCTGAGATGTCAACGGTATCTGATGACGGGCTTATTGACAATTAGTGACCGTCACTGATAGGGGGTCAGAAGCTGATTAGTACTTGCTGTGTATGTAATGGCCATACATACAAATACGTCTGATTCCGTTGTTGATGGCTTGTAACTTCTCTGCAAGATGGCGAGATGAAGTTCGAGCGTGTGGATGCAATTAATACAGCTTTCCAGATTCCTTTTGATTCTGGAGTCGAAGTAGCGTGGAGGCGAACGTCTGCTTCGGGCGTTGTCTTGAGAAAGGCGCTGGCCGCCGAAACGCGTCGACACACAACTCACTCTTCTATGTTCAAGAATTTTTATGTTATGATTGATGTAAATTCAACTTTTTATGAAATGTATTTTTTAGCTATTGTTTATGTGATTGTAATAAACTTATGTTTTTAATTGGAAGCTGTTCACTCTCAGTGTTGGTCCTTTTCGTATTGTGTGTTTAAATTCAGAATTACTGCCTAGGTAGTTTTCTCCATTGATTTACTCCCTGACCTAGGGGTTGATTGTTAATTTTCATACAGGGAACCCTTGTTGTCTTCAAAGGGTTATCCAATCATTGACCTGCTTGTCAGCGGTAGCGAGGTCACTGGAGAGCTCAGGGGTGGACTCTGCCAAAGCGGCGGCCCATTCCCCAGGTGCAAGTTTGTGCCATCGTCTGTCAATGGTCTGAATTTTAGAGGATTGGGGTTTGGTGGGGGGGGTTTCCCAGGAGATCGGGACAAGGAAGTGGTCCGTCCAGGGGAGGATCAGGGGATGCTCCGTAGTGATGGTTATCGCATTGGAAACGACGGGGTCCAATAAGTGTCCCTTCTCGTGGGTGGGTTCATTGTTTATCAGTCGGATGTTAAGTGACGATAGGTCTTGAAGAAGGTCAGCGGCTAACCTGTCTGTAGGGTCTTTAAAATGTAGGTTTAGATCGCCTAAAATGAGGAAATTGCCGGTAGAAGATTCTAGCTGAGCGACTGATTCCATGAAGGCGTCAAGGAATTTTCCCGGGGAGCCTGGGGGACGGTAGATCAGTAACCCCGACAGAGAGTGAGCAGGGGAGGGTTGAATGGAGAATTGGCAGCTTTCGCAGTCCTTGATTTGGGCGTCAGAAATTCTACAGGTAAGATGCTCCTTGAAGATTATGCTACCCCCCCTCCCCTCCCTTTGGGTCTGTGTAGTGCTTGACAGAGGTACCCTGAGGGCAGGGCCGTGATTATGTCTGAGTCGGTGCTGTCTGATTGCCACGTTTCCGTAAGAAAAAGCAAATCAAAGTCATGGTCTAAAATGAGCAGGTTTGTTTCAATTGCATGTTTGGGGAGGGAGCGACAGTTCAGAAGTCCAATCTTGAGTCCGGGTTTAGTGGATACAGTGGGGGATGGAGTGCAGCGCGTGCAGTAATAGAAGGGCTTACCTTCAATATGCGTATGGTGACAGGCCAAGGTAGTTCTTGGTTGCAATGCGCGGAGCATGTCTCCGGTATATATCACACGCTCACATGGGGTGAAACTCAGACTTTCAAGTGTTGCTATACATAAAGTTGATTTCTTTTTTATTGTTATTAAAAATAATGATTGCTTTCATTTTTATTATTTACAAGTATTCATTTTCATTTCATATTTTCTCCAGTATTTCAATGGTCAGAAAAGTATAGATACAATTGTTATGATCATATTTACACATTGTGGTAGATAAAATAAAATAGAGACCCGTAATCATATAACCAACTCCATCACTCTGATGCAAGACCTCTGCAACAACCTCTCCGATTTCTTTTATAACCAAATTCTCAATATCTACAGCAACTTAGACCCCCAACGCAAGGCACAAGAACTCAGCTGCCCACCACCACCAAATTGTACCACCAGATCACAAACTGGAAACCCCTCACCCCAGAAGACACAGCTGAAATTGTGAAAACAATTACTCTCGGCCCCTCACCGACCCTTGTACCCACCATATCTACAACCTAGGAGGAACCCTGATCAGCTCCAACCTCACTACCACCATCAACACCTCCATCGAAAGTGGAACCTTCCAGGACAACTGGAAACATGCAGAAATCACAGTCCACCTGAAAAAACCCACGGCAGCACCAAAACAGCTCCGCAACTACAGACCCATCTCACTCCTGCCCTTCCCACCCAAAGTAGTGGAAAAAGCTGTGAACAAACAGCTCTGCAGCCATTTTGAACACCACCACCTAAAGCCATCTCACAGCCTGGATTCTGCAACAACTACAGCCCGGAAACCGCTCTTGTTACACTAAATGACGACATCCGGACCATAATGGACGAAGGGGAAACCACAGCACTCATACTACTCGACTTCTCTGCATCCTTCGACACCATCTCCCACAGCATCCTTCCCTGCAACACAACCAAAAAGTATGTAAAACCTTCCTGAGATGGCGGGCCTCTTTTTTTCTCCAACAGGACCCAGTGAGTCAGGCTCCCGTCCTACACTCTCAAGAACCTCATTTGCAAAGTCTCTCAAGGATAATCGGTGAGCCCTACCCTCTTCAAGTCTACATGGATTTTATATATTATGAATTTATCTTGTAAAATCATGTCCCAGATAAACAACCACACCACATTGAGCAAATACCCTGCATCTGCAGAGAAAATCAGGACGCTACTTTTCCTAATCGCCGCAAACTCATGGTACGATTTTCCACATCACATCAGGACCACCTCGTTCCTACTTGAGTTCCACAAGAAACTGAAGACCTTGCTATTTACCTAGGAGTCTGATCAGCCTACTCATCTACTTCAGAGCCTGGACACCCCTTGGGTGGTAATTGCACTGTGCAAATCCTCATGACATAACATATAGTGCAAGGAGATATCAGTGGACAGTTTGTGGTGTGCTAGACGAAAGGAAGTAAAGATGTGTAAGGAGAACAGGTACTGCAGAATGTGTGAGCTGTCAAGAGAAGGCGTGGTATCCACTGTTGTATTGGGGGACACGATGATGTGACATCCATGGAGTTTATTAAATTACAAGATTACAAGACGTGGTGGGTATTATAGGGATTACGCTAACTTCTAGGAGGCAGCGATTGTTTGTGCTGTAATGGGAGTAAGAGGGGAAAATAGTGAAGAGGTGACAGGAGGTGCTATGTGAATGGGTGTTGAATGCGGTACAGTAAGGTGGCGAAGGAGTTGTTTATGGGGTACCGAGGCCACAAGTGCATAGTTTTAGGTCTGGGTGGGGGGCCTGCTCCAAGGGCAGATGGTGCTGTGTGATGTGCCAGGATGAGGTGGTAGATACTATAGTGATTGTGTGAACTGCCAGGAGGAGTACTGTCTATTGTTGTACTTTCAAAAAGTGGGGGGCCAGGAGATGGTGGGGTTGTGTGAGGTGCCAAAAGAAGGCAGGAGGTCAGGAGGATGGAGATACGGGGTCTGCGAGCTACGAGATGGTGTACTTGTAAGGTGAAAGGGAAGCAGTGTGAGGTAACGGGGAAGGGTGCATGGGCGGCGGTGGGGTGCCAGGGGGAAAGTGGGCGGTGGGTACGGAATGCTTGTGGGGAGTGCTACCCAAACAAATGATGGACGGAATGCTGAATAAATCATACATTCACCCCCAGTCAAGAGATCTGAATTAAATCTATTGTTCTTCTGCTCACCATGCCTCCCCAGTTTAGACCCAGCCATATGCAAATGAGACCGAAATGCCAAGCTAGGTCCTACCTGGACAGGAAACAAGCATCCTGGGCCGGTTTCTGGGTATTACCCTTCATCAGCCAGGCTAGCTTGAATCCAGTGGCACAGTGAGCAAGGGACCCGCCCATCCCACTTAGGGCGAAAAGTGCTACGCAAACAAATGATGGACAGAATGCTGAATAAATCATAAAGTCACCCCCAGTCAAGAGATCTGGGTTAAATCCATCATTCTTTTGCTCACCATGCCCCCCCCCCCGTTTAGACCCTGCCATATGCAAATCAGTCCTGACCCTGTGCCTCATACAGTCCACCCGAACTGCCAAGCCAGGTCCTCCCTGGACCGGAAACAAGCATCCTGGGACCAGTTATGGGGTATTACCCTTCATCAGCCAGGCTAGCTTGAATCCAGTGGCACAGTGAGCAAGGGACCCGCGTCTGGGCATACCCATCCCACTTAGGGTGAAAAGTGCTACGCAAACAAATGATGGACGGAATGCTGAATACATTTTACATTCACCCCCAGTCAAGAGATCTAGGTTAGATCTTTTGCTCACCATGCCAGGAGTCAGGAGGCGGTGGGTAGTTTTACTATGAGTGTGCAGTTTGTGTATACACACGCTGGTCACACTCTTCCTTGGCTACAGCACTCAGAGGCTCTCTACTCTGTCACCACAAACCTGGCGGGGAAGGTGGGGGAGATAACTCACCATCCCTCGGGACTGAAGGAAAATAAGCAAGTATTTCACAGTGCATTCTACGTGGGTGTTTTGCTTCCGCACAAAGAGAAGCACACGATGCTCTTGGCAGACAGCGGCGAGAGCAACGGACGAGAGACGGAGCCGAGAGGAAAGTGTTTTTGGGCAGGGGACACATCCCTATCGTCCCGGCAAAGACTAACCCCGGGCCAACACAGGCACCAAAACAATGCAGCTGGTCCACTGCAGGGACTCCGTGCAAAGGTGGGCGCCGCTATCAGGCAGACTACCGCGGTCCGTCGCTGCGGATACTAGTATCCCCACCAGATTTTTTGTACGACGTTACATGTCTTTCAGGCAGCCGGCACCATGCAGGGAACTTCGTTTCTATTTCAGCTGAGTAGATGAACCCCTCTTTTCCTTTTCAGCCACAGGCACCTCAATGTCGGCGTTCAACATTCCGTAATGTTTGTTTTTTCAACAAAAAGTATGGGAACTTTCTTTTAAAATTGTAAAAGATTAAATTCTAAAAAAATATCTCCCACTTCGATCTCTGAAAATATTGGCCATTTGATGACATTTTCGTTTTTACCGAAAAAACACGTGGTTAAGGGAGATATTTTGAGTCGCCCAGATAGATGCACTGAAGGACGGTGTGTGCAGATGTGTTTTCATGCACTGCCCCCGCAGCTGCTTGCGACCATGCCCCGCATCTGCCCGGGACCCCTGGGGCCATGCTTCTAGGCTTCCTCGCACCCAGTTAGTCCCGCCCGAAAAACAGGTTTGTTTCGGTTCCCGAGCCCCTCCCATGTCTGGTTTGGTTCCTCCCAGGAGCCGGTCCCATGCGCTCCTGCCGTGGTTAGCCCCGTCCCGTGGGAGGGCCCAGGCAAGTTTCGGACACCCGCCCTTTCCTAGGGCCGCCTTTGGGGAGGGCTTTCGCCTTCCTAGCTGTGAAGAGGGCCGTCCCGCCGAATTATACTCGGGAAGTAACAGAGGGAGCTACCCCAAGAGAGAAAGAAGCCAGCAGTCATGGCGGGGGCCGGAGGTCTCCTGGAAAACAGCACCCAGGTAAGATGCATGCGTGCGCGGGCGCTGTGCAGCCCTGGGAGGGCGGCAGGGTGCATCCTTGGGTCGTCCCGTTTGTGGCTGTGGTGGGGGAGGGGCAGCCTTCCGTGCTCGTGGTGGCGGTTGTTAGTGGTGGAGGTTGTTAGTGGTGGACCGAGCAGTTTCCACTCTGTCAAGGGTTCGAGGGCTGTGCGGTTTGACTGGACTGTTTACAGCCTTTGTGCAGCTTTGGGAGCAGGGAGGAGTTTTAACTCCGTGTCGGACAAGGTGGCTGTCTGCACTCTGTCGGAACAGAGGCAGCTTGTTCCCTGGCGAGAGGAGGGGGCAGTTTGCAGCCTGCTTGCGGAGTGGCTTCCGAGTGCTGCGAGCGGGCAATGCACAGCTTGCTTGGGACTTTGTGCATCTCTATGGAAGGACCGCAGGGCAGAGGTGCTGTGCGGCCGGTGCAGTAGATGTGAGACTGGCTCTGTGCAGGTGGATAATCCGCACCATGTGTGGGACGGGGGCGATTTGCACTGGATAATGTGCAAGGTTGTATTATAGGGAGGCAAGCTGGAGTCGGAGGACAAGACGAGTTTGCAGTCTGTCTATGAAGTCTTTTCAACCTGTGTTACTATAATTTGCTTTGTTACTAAGGGGCGCTTTGCAGCTTTGTTATGCAACACATTTCAGATTGCCAGGTGAAAAGGAGGCTGGTTTGTGCCTACGATTTGGGACATGAAGGCAGCCTGTTACAGAGGCATTGTTTAAAGTTTAATCTTCGGTGCGGGGCAGTTTTGAAGTCTGGTGTTGGGAGGGGGCAGTTTGCACCAAGGTCTTGGGAGCAATCGGAAGCATTGATGTTGTGCGGTGGATAGTTTATCTGGGTATTTGATGTGATGGAGTTGGCAGCCTTCGTATAGTAAGGACGCATTTTGCAATCTATACCGTATTTGCATCATTATTGGGGACGGGGGCAGTTCTAGTACCTGTGTGACAATCCCACACAAGATCAGCAGTAACCAGTCGCATACAGGAAAGAGAGAAACTTCTGCAAAGGTCCAAGGGCGACCAAGCATTAACCATGAATATGTTATGTTTGTAACACAGATTTGTATAGTGCTCTACAGCCATTAGTATGCCTTTGCAGCACTGCCGGGGGCATGGCGCCCTTTTCTTGACAATTCCAACACAGACCACAGCCTCGTCGTTGAGTGGGATTATCCATTATGTGGTGGTGAATACTTTGTGCATTTGGTTGTAGTGTGGTTTCGGGTGTGTGTGTGTCTGGATCCGGAGATCTTTCTCAGTAGGGTGTATGTCCACTGAAGAGTTGGTGTGTCTATGTCCGGCTTGGGGTATGTGTATTAATTAACTCAGACAATGGTGTCGTGCTAGGGCCCGAAGCATACCTTTAAATATACCTATGGGGTGTTGGTGGGTTTCGGTTTGTGTTGTTCCGGAGGGAGGTGTGTTGTATGAAAGGAGTAGTGCTGTTCTGGCTGTTAGTGAGGCTCTTTCACGACTCCCACAGAGGCAATCCCGGACACCCTTGGAATGTGCCTAGGATGCTTCAGTGAGACCCACAAATACTCAAACAAAATATTTGTTCTGCAGGCAGATTCCTTCACCGCCCTCTCCGCAAACAGGTTTTGGAAGTCCCATATAAACCCGAGTGATTAATAGCAAACGATTTCATTCTGTGTATGTTGTGTGTGTGCATTACCCCATTTTGAATGCCTTTTCTTGTAGTTACAACCAGAAAAATATAGACACAATTTGGCTTCGGCTCCTAAACATCAATATCAATTTTTCTTCGCTATTGCCAGAGTTTGAACAACCCATTTGATGTCTAAATCTCTTAATTTAACATAATTGCACATTTCTTTTTCCTTGTTGTACGTGGTTTCAATATTGCAGCAATAATGTCTTAACTAACGTCTTCTAAAATAACTTTAGAGAAAGAGAGTGAAGAAGTGTAACTCTAAACAGGGCAGGCGTGTTTTGTTGAACAAAAATAGTCTATTGATGGAAGATTCTTTCACACCCTGGGTTACTTCCCAGGAATTCTCTTCCTGCAGACCCCAGTCAGACTTGAAAAATAATTTCTTAAATCAAGAATGTCCTGAAAAACGTAATTCTTCGACCTGGAGTAAGGAGTGTTCTGTCCATCCGGCTACTCCACTGCCCCCCTTCACCCAAGTCAAGCTGTCCTACCTGTCAGACAAGTAAGACCGGCTGTTGCCTTTATATTCCAGGTCTGAGGACATTGATTTAATTACCTGTAGGCTTTTACACACCTTGATGTTTTGAATGAAGAAAAGTAGCAGCAGACACAATCCCTTCGCTGGCTGTTGAGGTTCTTTACAGCAAGCCTACCCGAAGCATGCAGAGGCTACAGCAGATTGACAAGCTTCGCTTAACAACACTCAAAAAATAAAATCAACCCACTCGTCCTCCCAAGGCTTTGAAACATCTTTAAAACCACATTAGACCTACAGGTCTAGTGTCTAATTGTCTACTTGACAAAGGAACTGATCGCAACAAGACGTTTTAACATTTGATATTCCTATTTATTGAGCTGTATGTCCAAAAATTAGGTCAATAAATAAATAGTTGAACACAAAGCATTTTTCATTTCATGCTAAAGTACCAGAGAAGGAGATATTAATCTAGTGGAGAAATAGCACTATTCATACCAGAAAAACTAGCTCCAAAGCAAAACTCCCCTACTTGACCAAATTGTTCGATCCAATGCAAAGGCTTGATCTCACGGTCTCATTTCAATCGAGTCAACTCTCTGAAAACAACTTGAAGAAATCCATTTTAGGATGCTTGGCCTATAATCTCACTTATATATGGTGTAATACATTTTAATGTTACTACAAGTACTGTATTGGCAAGGTGTACATTGCGCATGATAAACTAACATCTCTTGTTTCACTCCTGACAGAACAGTGTTGTCAGGACATCAAAGGCGGGGACAGGTCGTTTAGAAAGTATTATTTTTAGGAGATGTAAATCTAGTGATATGATGCAATGTATTAAAGCTCTCCTTATGAGTTTCTAGGCTTCCCAACTTTATTAAACAGCTTTAAATAGTCCTTGCGTTCAGTCACTATGCGTCCCTTTGGACACACAGAAGCAGGAGAATTCTTGACATGGGTGCATGGGATCCACAGTGGCAGAATACAATGCCTGCACATAAATTTGGTTAAACATGCTACAAACCACATAATTTTGCCACATTATGTAGATTTGGTCTCCCACTAGCTCAAAGGGATATTTTTCCAGCAGTGCTCATTCTTGCATGGTTCTGGCCATCACTCAACTGGAGAAAGAGCGTAGAGAAACAAGCCATCTTCACACACATAGAAAAGTAACGAGACAGAACATTTCTCACTGTGCTCAAGGATTTGCTTCAGGGAGTGTGTTTGGGGTGTTAACCTCCCCACCCCATACATGTATTCTTTAGTAAATAGTTGGGTACAAGTTCTCTCTCTGCCCCCTCCCCTTACAACTGTTGTTTATTTTGCAACATACTGTCTTTCAAGTAATCCTAACAATCCACACTGCTATTCGTTCCCGCTGCCCCTTCATGATCTACTTCTCAAATAATGAATTTTTCCATAATATGCCACTGTGATTGTTGGAACATTTGAATCTATCTCCCCCCCCCCCCGCCCAATCTTGCTGACCAGGCAATGCCCCTGACCATGCTGCACATGACAGCGGCTCCCAGCTTGAGATCTTTCCGAGCACTTTGAGTCCCGCGGGTCATACCTCTGTGAGTCAACACCGGAGTCTCCCAAGTCTGCACCAAAAAGCGTCCCTGTCTTGCTGGCGAGCGAACCTAATCCCCATCATCAATTTTTCCGCTGTTTGTCAGCGAGCTCTGCACTTCTCCACCTGGCAGGAGTCTAAGTGCTCATGATGACGTGAAAGACCACATCTTTTGTCCTCAAAATAGTAATGCTGGCAAGAGTTACAAAACAGCCGCAAGACTAAAGTACTGTATGCACAACCACTATCTAATGGGTCAAAGTCGATTTTAAATGTTACTATATGGGGAAAAAACCTTTTAAAGGACTGTAGCCCCCACCCACCAACATGGCGGCATGCTTCATCATAGGCTCCTCCTCACTCTGAAGGCGCGGGCTACAACCCTATAAAAACAGGGTAGCTTTTAGATGTTTTTTTTTTCAGAGACCTATGGTGGGTGTTCTTGAAGAGAGCAACGGACATGTATGTCCCAGGGTTACAGCCCAAGCCTGCAGGCTTTGTTTTTTTGTATAGCTTGAACTTGACCCCAAGGCATTTGAGCGCTTTACATGAGCACCATTTACTTGGCGTGAGGAGTAGCCCTATGATGGAGAATGCCACCATTTTGGTGGGTGAGGGCAACCATGCCTTAAAATGTTTCCATATATCAACATATATTGACTATGACATATTAGATAGGGGCTGTTCATAGGGTACTTCAATCTTGCTATGTTTCTTCGATTATTTGTACACTAGCCTTTCCTTCGTTTCCTCTTGTAGTATTTTCAATGAGTTGCAACAACCGTTGCCCAGCCTCTCTGCTGTATGGCGAAGCTCCAATACTTGGGCAAAAAAAAGTCGAGTCAATGTTTTCATTGGGCACCCTTACATAAGAAACCATCACATGCAACTTTATATTCAACAAACTTTTATTAGTCATCACCCTAGAATCCAAAAATAGTAATTCATCTCTAAACATCTTAAAAATATTTACAGTTCCACAGGCATGCCACTTTTAATTTACTTAAGAGCTGAAGCTGTAGACAGAAAAGGGTTTCTGCCACTGGGTGCTGTGAAAGTGCCAAAACAAAAAGTGAAAGTTTTTAGGCGTTTCTTCCATTCAATCCCCTCTCCAAGGTGTTTACCTGTCAATACAGAGTCGTAATTTGACACAATTTACTGATTTGACTATTTTGTTCCAGAGGTTTGGCTATTAGTTTCCACATGGGTGCAAGAATTAAGTGATTACGAATACTAAAGAGATCGCTGCTATTTTTGCAGTTTCCGTGACAACTTGCATTTAGAGCAACGTGGGGGAGGGGGCACCGAGGAAGAAGTACCAGCTACGGGCACAAGGAGCAATCTGATGACAAGAAACCCAGCTATACACACATGAACTCTGAAGGTTTTTGATTTATTTTTACTTTGCTTCTGGTTTCGTTCGGATTTATATTTTGTGGCGTCAATGATGACCAGCAGCAACATGCAGAGGTGTTGCAGCTGTAGTCTGAGAAGGGGTCCTGAGAGGCTCAGCCTGCTAGTACGAGGCAGCGAATGTGTCACGCTTCCCGGCCACCGCTGCAAAAGCGCGGGAAAAGCACTATCGGACTGACCAAATGCAGCGCGACGTGGGCCGGCAGTGTGAGTGATGGTGACCAGAGACTTCCAGGTTGCACCGCACACCCCTCCAACTCAGTCGATTCCGTGACACAACTCGTTTGTTCGCAATTCACACAAACAATGCGCTCAAACTTTGAACAGAAATTTTGAGTATCATAAGGATTGTTAACCAGCATACAAGAAAATGTACAAATGATACCAGATAGTTATAAGAAAAATTGAGCAAACAGCAATGATTGATCCATCTATTTACAAATGAGCCATTTCCTGAGGCGTCACTGCACTCCATGCTGAATATCCTAACCTGCACGTTTACCTGGACCACGCAGTTGACACCATCTATAACCCTGGGCTGTGTTCCCAACATCTTGCGCTATGCACCACCGCAGGTGGTCCAGTTCCCACCACACACCAAGCCATCAAAATGGGCAGGCTATGAGCAGAGGGGCTAAAACCCATTGCTCTGCATTGGTGGTGTCGAGACAATGCCTGTAATCCGGTGTGGATGTCCCTTGCAGAGCTAAGTGTTGCTGTTTATCCCCTCGAGATATTTGTTGTAGAAAGACTTTCTATCTCTGTGAGGAGTGTGTGTTGCTTGGTACTAATTTGCCAATATGGTGACCAGGGCAGTGAGGACATTCTCCCGCCCACGAAAAACATGGACTCTGTAAATGACCAAATATCCTCGATAAATAGATCACCCCCCACCCCACCCCAGGCAGAAAGGCATACCCCCATCACAATGGAACATCTGCCACCCCTAATGAGTTTGAAGAATATTCCTCAGACTGCCAAGTTCCCGACACAGTTTGGTCAATTCTGTATAAGTCGCTACACAAATTGATGACACTTGGTTTAGTGCCCTTGCCCCACCTGCAATTGCGTATCATATGGTCCCATGCAATGAAAGCATCAGGGAATGACCAACCCAACAAAACAAACTCCTTCATAATGGATGACCTCACTTCCTTCCATCCCACCTTTACCAGGTCATTACCACCCAAGCGCAGGACAATCTGGTTCAGTAACTTAAGGTCCTTACAACCTTTTGTGTCCGCCACCATCTTTCGTAGCTACGGGATCCAGAAATCTCCCACTCTACACCATCTGAAAAAGACAATCATCAAAACTGGCGGTTTTGGCTTATGTAGTTGTTGCAACCAGTATTCAGTGTGCCATGCGAAGGACTGACGAGGGCTCATACGATCTTAAAAGGCTTCGCTATAAAAACAGTTCACAGTGATCTAGCCTTTGAAACAAGTGAACGACCATCGCCCAATTTGCTTGCACTTGTGTTCCCACCGCAAAGATCACTGCCTATTCTAAATGAATAGGAGGAGTAACTGTATGGCTCAACTCAAATCTCTAAGGGCAAAAGCAACGACTGCTGAGAATTGATATCGTGACGGGCAGCCACTCTTCGCATTATTAAATAAAGTGGGGTTCCTCAGCTCCGGGAGCGAAGTCAGGTAGGTTTTAATCCAGGCAAATGTTGGAATTGTCAGCTGTCTGAAGTTCATTGTAGTGACCTCTTGCTAACTGGCCAGTTTGGGACCTCCTAAGCGTGATGAACAGTCAATCATGGGAAAAATATGGGCATCAACTGGAGGCAGCTAACTTCATCCTGCTTGGAATTGTCCACTAGTTCATTGACCCTGAAGGTGACAGAGAAAACTGCAGAAAAGAGGTCGACCTCATGAGGCGAAGTACATACCCTGACCAGAGTGTCGACGATGGCTGTGAGTTTGTGAACCTAGAGTAGCTTCCTACTGTCCTTAGGCATTGAACTCCGCCTGGCCCAGCCATCCAATGCTTTCCTGACCAAGAAATGATTGCCCATGTCCTTAACCCCTCTGAACTTTGCGAATACATTTTGCGGCTGATACGTTGGCCCGAGTGTATATCTGCCTGCCCCGTCTACACAACTCCGCCAAGAAGACGCAGAAGGAGGTAACCGAGAACACAGGACCAATGTGATTATTGTGTCCAATGTGATGTGCAAGACCGATAAGCTCGCTCATTGGCCGGTGTTGTTGACCAGGTACGGTGGGACCTCAGAGTATGTAGGCCAGAATGTAGCGCAACTTAAGGAAAACTGTACAAAGAACCCTCTCATTAACAAAACTCCCGCCCCCTCCCCAGTTGAACACCCCCACCCAAAGTGTGCCAGACTCCTCAGCGTGTGTCAACTGACACCATCTTTGGCTTGACCCGTGGGACAACTTTTTTCCCATGGCTCCAGCTTAAAAAACTTCAACTCTTTACCCTGTAAAGGCTCTTTACCGGGCACTTCAGGTTCCGTATTCATCCCACTCTCCACTTTAGTACCAGGTGCCACCACATCACCAGTCCCCACCCCTTTATCTTTAACATATTTACCCCTGTGGAGCTTACCACCCAGCTCCTCCCGAACATCACCCCCTGTCCTCACCGACGCCATCTTTGGTTTGGCCCGTGGGACAACTTTCTCACCTGGGTCCAACAAGGCTGCCCGACCAGGCGCCGATCTCCACGCCGCTTGCTCAACAGGGTCCACCATCCGAGTAGCCCTCACCGCGGGGCCGTGCTCTCTCCTGGGTCCCAACGATACTGCCCTCCAGGGCTGCACCACCTCTGGTGCCTGTAAAACACTAGAAGACAAATGAGAAGGCACAACCCCTTCCTCATTGTCCTTCAACCTGAATTCACTCGTGGTGTGGGAGCCGACTGTACCCGCCGGTACTCCCCCCCCCCCCCCCCCCCCCCCCCCCCCCTACGTTGACTGTCTTGAAGATTCCTGTCCAGTGGCCCTGGTGACCAACTTGCTCTTCCTAAAGTTGGGGCCAGCGAGGTCGCGCTGGACCTTCGTACGCTGGCCGCGCTGGGATCCCTCGCCGGTATGGTATGTGCCACGCAAGGCTCCACCCTCCCTTCACCTCGGCGCAAATGGCCCGCAACACGCCATACCGAGTCAGCCGTCCCTCGACGCTCCCTACTCTGAAAAGAAAAAGCTTGGACTGGTGTGCTGAGACCTCACAAAAGACTAACTGGCCTATTCTGCCTGCCTGTCCCAAAAACCCCTGCCTCTGCGCCTCCCCGACCTATGTACCGCGATCGCAGTGTATTTACCCGTGGGCAAATGGGAGGGGTTCTCCTCCATATCATACCCCACTCCAATCTAACAGTACCTGCGCGTTTTGCGCAGAAACTGCCGTCAACTGGCCACGCCCCCCCCAACAGGCCCTATGGCTGCCAACCTTTCCCCCTCGAAACCCCTCATATAACCCTCACCCCCCTAACCTAACTGCTCCGAAGGGGGCTGGCAAATTCCCTGTGCCCTCCCTCCACCTGCCCCGCACTCCCTCTGCCCATGACTGGAAAAATTACTCGGAGCCGGAGAAACTGATATGGAGACAAACTATCGTACGGTATAAAAAAGGCATCATCGCAGCTAAAGCAAACTACTTCGCCGACCTAATACTCAACAGCTCTAATAAGTCCCGCGACACTTTCAGGATAATCAGAGAGTTATCCAATCCGGATTGTGCTAATAGTCAAATTAAGCCCTCACAAGAACTATGCGATGATCTAGCATCTTTCTTTCAGGAAAAAATTACTAAAATTGTTGAGGGAATGAAGGGTGCTTCCATCCCCTCAGAGCAGGATAACAGTAACCCCGAGAATAGGGAGAAGAGCGAAGGCAATGTAGGACGACCCAACCCAAAGGCTACTCTAGAAAATTTTAAGGTCCTTACAGAACAACACTTAACAAAAACTTCTCTTAATACAACTTCAGGATCCCCTCTGGACCCTTTGCCTCACAAAATAGTAAAGGAGTTCGGGGATGACCTTTTCCCAGTATTGCAACCGCTTTGCAATCAATCTCTCAATTCTGGCACCGTACCAAAAGATTGGAAACTGGTGGTTGTTACTCCCCTACTAAAGAAACCTAATCTAGACACGAACTGCAAAAAAAAACTACCGACCTATATCGCTCCTGCCATACCCTATAAAGATCGTAGAGCGGTGGGTCAGCAGATCCCTTGCCCTCTTCCTGGAAACCAACAACATCCTGGAAGAGGAGCAATTCGGTTTCAGGCCAGCTCACGGAACCGAGTCAGCTCTGCTGACAGTTCTGGATGACCTACGAATGAGGGCGGACAGGGGGGAATCAGCAATCTTAATTCTGCTAGACCTGTCCGCCGCATTCGATACGGTGAGCCATGACCTCCTGCTGACAAGACTAACGAACATTGGAATTGGTGGAGTGGCGCTCGATTGGTTTCACTCCTACCTAAAGGACAGATGGCAGGCAGTAGCCATCCCCCCATATCAGTCCGAATTTGTTAAAGTCCCACATGGGTCCGCAATCAGTCCGATACTTTTTAATATATATATGCAACCCCTGTTGGGCATTATCAAGGCTCACAGCATTAGCGTGATCAACTATGCGGATGACACGCAGCTGATGATTTCTCTAGATGGTGCCCAGGCCAACTCACTCGAGACTTTCCATACCTGTATGGCAGAAATGACACTCTGGCTAAACCAGAATTCACTACAATTCAATAGTGATAAGACGGAAATAATGCACTGCGCAGTCGGCAGAATCACCAGAAGTCTACCCATCGATTTCTGGCCCTTGGACTCAGGGGAGTCATTAACCCCAGTGAAATCAGTGAAGAATCTCGGAGTCAGCTTTAACGACAGTCTGAGTCTAGAGACCAATGTTAATAAGCAGGTGAGTAGCTGCTTTGCTTTAATGAGAGGACTGTGAAAGCTGCTACCCCTTTTACCAGCACAGGTCAGAGCCACCATAGTTAGGAGCACCATTCTCAGCCGCCTGGATTACTGTAATGCTCTGCTTCTGGAATCCCCTGCCTATTTGATCTCCAGACTGCAAAGCATCCAGGCGGCAGCAGCAAAACAGGCACTCTCCCGAGAGCGAAGATCCTCCACCACCCTCGCTCTGGCAGACCTTCACTGGTTACCTGTACATCAAAGGATCTGCTTTAAATCCCTCTGCATTGTCTTTAGGGCAGTACACAGGATGGGCCCCCGACCACTTCAAAACCAATTTAAATGGTATAAACCCACACGATCCCTCCGATCTTCATCCTCCAATTTTATAAGCATACCCAGGATTAGGAAAGCCACTTATGGTGGCAGAGCCTTCAGCATAGCCGCAGCCCATCTGTGGAATAAAATGGCCATCGACATCAGGAAAACAGACGAATTGATGGCCTTCCGAAAAAAGGTGAAAACATGGCTCTTCCCCAAAACTTAATCTCACCAGAACTTTAATACTATCCTCCCCTCCTCTGATGCACAGTGTTTATTCAGCAATATGTACACAGCGCCAGGATGCCCGTAGGGTTGCAGAAGCGCTTTACAAATGCTATAAATAAATAAATAAATAAACATCAAGGCCCTCCCACGCTTGAACCCCAACCGCAGGATCCAGCACCGCATCAGAAAGCCTGTGGCCCCTTACATTACGCTCCTCCAACCCGTGCCCTGACCCTGGTCCACCCCCAGGGGTTCACCCTCCCCCCCCCCCCCCCCCCCCCCCACCAACCTGCGCCCATTCCTCCTTTTCTGAATAGATACCACCAGCTGAAAATGACTGGGGAAGGAGAAAAAGGAAAGGACTATCTGCATCCCTGCCCTCCCAAACCGACCCCACCTCCCAAACACCTCCCTCGTGCCCTCCAAACAACCAGCCAGACATTGCTCTCGCCTCCATGGTCCACCCACCCCTCCTGCCTTCAGCCCTTTCTGAGTGCTCCTCAATAAGCTGAGGGGATAACTGAAAAAGCCCCCCCCCCACACCCGGCTCGGACCTGCCACCTCCTGTGTCATGTGAGGGGGCTCTAAAGCACCACGCTGTCTTCGAACTGCCACCCGCCAGCCTGAAGTAGGGGATGCGAGCAACACTTCCAAATCCCCCTCCCCCCGCATATATGCCTTTACCCGCTGAGAGAGACGCAGAGTCTCTTGTTGCCCCGCTTCGCACCTCGCACAGGGGCAGACAAAGCACGCTGCTCTGACAACAAAGCAGCCGAGGACGCCACAGCTGCCAGCCCAGACACACCCCCTCCGGCCCCACACCTCCCGCCTTTCCGCTACCCCTGGCTCACCTCAGAATGGTTGGCCTACCCCTTCGGCTGTGCCTGCCGAATCGGGGCCTACTTCCGCAAACGCGGGCGGCCCTGTTCCACCGATGACATCTTTGGCCTTTTGGGGAGGTGCACGCAGCTACTGCTGCCGCTACTCCCGCGGACGCCTGGCGTGCCGGGCGCTGCGGTCCGGCTGCATCCCCGAGCCCATGTTCCCTCGCCCGGCCTTGCTCAAGAGGCGAAGTACTTCGTCTACCTAGACGTCCTCAGCGGCCAAGGTCCCTCACAAAATTTTCTAATCAGCAAACCAATAGAATCCTACAAATAACGCTAACCAAAACACAGCTATGCTGGCAGAAAATCGAACAAAAAATTCCCTAACTAACGCTCCCAGCCACCAGGTCACCAAGGACAAAATGGTGGCTGAGAGCACTATTGGGCTATATGAAAAGAAGCCCAAAACAAAATGCCCGCATGTACTCTAAACCCCCTACCAAACTGCCGGGGGGGGGGGGGACCTCCCTACGGTCGTCCGCCCAAGCCCCCCTTCACAAATGACTGGATCAATTAGTTAGTCCTGGAGCTGCAGGCCAAAGAATGGTTTATTCCAGTAATGTTCCATGCTTTGACTATGTTGCCAACACTCTTCACTGTCTTGTACAGGGGGCGTTTCCCCTCTTCTGGGGAAGTTTCATCAGGAGCATCCGCCTTTTTATGGGTAAAATGCTCTCGGCTGCGGTGTGTGTAAGTACAGCACGCCATTTTACGAAATTAGAAACACTAAAATTGGACAAAACCACAATGACTGCCGCAGCCCTACCAGTCTTTTCCCTTTAAGTCAGCAGACACTGCTCTGTTGAGAGGCATAGCTGCCTGACTAACGCCCATCCCCACCCTCCACCTGGTGACTTTACAGAGCTTTCATTTTAGGTATCTCGGTTTCCAAGGAGACACAAATATTTGAGGCTCCGTGAAATCCCGGTGAGACACTAGTGATGTGTTCCCGGGCTCCGATCAGAGTGGTATATTGCGCAACGCACCTTAAACCGGCCTAGGTGAGTTTCTGTGGCGGCGATGGAAGCTCTATGGGGCCCCGCATGACCCTAATGTTCCCTAATCTATTTTACCGCAAGGGACATGACTCGTCTGTGCAGTTTGACATCCGGGAGCCAAAAAGCGTGACATTGCGAAGTATTTGTTTTTGACATGAAAATAGGACGCAGGCGCCATTCTGTGGGAACGGATAGGGTCATGAAGTGGGCAGATTGTAGGTTTGTAAACTATTTCGCAGTCGCGCCGGTTCGCCTAGCTCTTGGCATGCCCTCGCTGTGTGGTTTTGTTTTTTTGTGTGCCACTGCTGGAGCCCCTATCTTGTTTTGTCTGGGTCAGAGGTGGTCGGCTTCCTTTGTTTTTCACCTCTGAGTTGCTAGGCTGGTTTTGGCTGGGAGCACAGGCTACAGAACTATGATAACCAACAAACGGACCGCTTTTTCACTGACAAGCTTTTGTAAACACTGCTATTTTCCAAGAAATTGCAGGACAGAATAATTCTCTCCTAAAACGTAAACTTGCATGCAAACTTGACTTTTTTTAAGGTCTATTTTTCAGGGTTGTGTGTAGTCTTTGTCAGGATGGTTTTGGAATTGTATTTGTTTTGGAAACCTCTGTCTATTTGTTGCTGCCATTTGTGTGTTCTGCAAATTTTTCTCTTGGTTTATGTGGGATAGCTGGGTTGGTTGATCTCGGTGCAGAGAGATGTTTGTAATGTTAATATTGGAGCCTATTCCACTGACTTGACTCACCAGTAACACGCGGTTTGTGTCAAAAGGAACTGCACACTTCTATATTACTAATGCAATGTTAAAGCCACACATTAATTTTCCATTTTTAGTACCTTGAGTCCTCCAATCACGATAAAAGGAATAACGTGGGATAGTGTATCATTGATGCTTGTGATGAGAGAGTTTAGTTTGTGGTGTTGGTTACGTAAGTAAGCAGTGTTCCCTGCTGAAATCTTACTTTTACTCCGTTGTCATTAATTACACAGAGGCTGGGGACTCAGTCTTGTCTTCCGCCAAGCGCCCAAGGAGCATGGGTGAGGGCTGAGCCTCTTGGGGTCTGCTAGACTTCAGTCATCAGTTAATTAACTCAGTCAAGCTGAAGTCCCAGTTTGTGGTGGCATCTCGGGATGTGGTGCCAGTCGCTGGGTAGTGTCAAGCCGGGAGCTTGGGGGTGCAGGCATTTATTGGACATTTTAATTTTGTGGCCCACATTTTGGCCAGTTTCCATGAGTTAATATATAGAGATTCATGCCATTGGTCCATTCTTGGGGCTCAGAGGAGGGAGGGGGTGGGGCTCCCTTTCGTCTTTCATCTGCTTCCAGGTGCTCTGGTGAATCAATTTTTGGTGTTTTTCTTTTCCCTCCCGTATCGCAGGCATGATTCAAAGCAAACAAACCACTGCATACAGAAATTTTCATCGAGGGGGTTGTAAGCGATGTCAAATAGGCAATGAGACCAAAGCTAGAGTGGTCTAAGATGTAGCTGAAAATTAGGAAGTGGAAAACATTTCCTTTAGTCAGTTATCCACGCAGTTTTATGTTGTATGGCGTCAACCGGGCTAGCTTCTGGCATGAGCAAGCTGGGCGCCGGATCCAGGTGCCAATTGTCAGAGGAATGCTCGGAGCTGTCAAGGTCATGCTAGCAACCGTGCCCCTCTCACCTGGATCCATTGATTCAGTTCAAGTGGTTTTAATAATGTATTTACATGCAAAGACATTGTTTTTTTTATAAGCACACTTTTATTGATTTCACAATTTTTAAAAACATGTAAACAATTCAGCCAATACACGGAAATCGCCAGTATAAGTTCATTCACACAAGCACTGTACCCTACCAATCATGATCCCCATAAAATTACATGGGTGAAATTTTGGAATCGAGTTAATCGGAACGCTCAACATTCCCCAACCACTTCTCCCACACTTTACGGTATTTCTTGACACCCCTTGGCCACAGGCATTGTTTTTAACATTCAGTCTGCCCCATCCATGCCTTCGTATCTCCCTACCACCCATTGCTGCCTTGCACCATCGTGATGGAGCGAAGCTGTGGGTGAATAGAGTGAGTTTGGGACGATGCAGAGATGTTGGGTTCACTGTTCCATCACTGCTCTGGTGTACTCCGCCTGCGATAGACCTGTGAACACATAAGTGGCTTCCTGCTGCCTCATTTTGTTGATTAGCAGCAGCGAGGGCCCCACATAAGTTTGCTATCCTAGCAGAGGCAGACTCTGCATTCTATCAAATAGAAATAAAATAGTACAAATGGCAGTGAATGCAAAGGGACAATTGGTATGTGGAAGCAGTGGGAAAAAACTTTTTTCACTGTCGTAATTCCTGTGAATATTTATTAAATTCTTGTACACGTTTAACCAGTACATTCTGCCGCAGACTGCATTTAGTAGAGGGACTACTATATTCCACAATTCTGAAGACGTCCCAGCGCAATTTCCAACGTGGCCCACCCAGAGACCAGAGAAGGCAAGCTGGAGACCCTTACAGCTGGACCGGCCTAGGCGCCTCATGCTGGCATACTGGACATGAGATGGGGTGCCCTTGTCATCTTGGGCTAAAACAGAAAGTGCACCAAAATATGAAAATGGGCCGCATCTTGTGCGGCGGAGTAGCTCTGGCCGCCTCCGATGGGGTAAAACAAAAAGAAACCAACTTTTTTTTAGGGGTATCCCTTCTGTCTCTCGTGGTGAGGCTGTTTTCCAATTCTCTCCTTTACCAGCCTCAGAAAGCTTGGATATTTTCTTTTTTCAAAAAACAGGTGAGCAAGCCAGTGGCCGGGGTAAGGGAGCGTGCCCCTTGTGTTCCAGCTGCCACGTGTCAGGCCTATACTGTCCCAGGTGCCCCCTGAGTGTAGATCGCCCCGACACAACACCCCTGACAGGTTCTGCGTCACCGCGCAGCTATCTTCGGCTCAGGTGCCGCTTTTCCTCCCTCTCGGCGCCAGACTACGGTCGTCTTTAAGGCCACTACGCCCAGGGTTTTCCAGCTCAGCTACTTTTACTCAATAGTGTGCGCCGTGGTGCCAGAAATTGATGGGCGTTGACCCCGGGCAGGTCAGGTTGCCCGTGTGCAGGTCACGTTGACGGTTCATCTCCGCTCCCTAGAACCCGCCCGCGCCAGCCTTGACATTGAGGTGGGCTCTGCTCTGCTCGCAGCGTAGTTACCCTAAGCTTAAATGCACGCGCCCCGGCTCTGTCTCCCGCACGTGCGGCTCTGATGATACCCATGTGACTGCGCGCCAGGTGGCACATTTTTCCGGGGGGGGGGGGGGGAGGGGGAGTGACGTGCAACCATTATTTATGACGAAAACGGTAAGGCACAAGACCCTCTTGTAAAGTCAGCCTGCCGCGTAAGAATGGATTTCATGGAAATACTGAGCGTTACAGACTCTGGGGTTTGAGAGCGGTGCGTCCTTGCTGGCGCCCGGGCTTTGGGGCGGTGCTGCCTGCCTACAGTAGGTCCCTGTGCTGCGCGCCTTGGGACTCGACGGTAATGTTCGTGGCTGTGAGGTTTGAACCTAGTGCTGTGTGTTAGTAGCCTAGGGGTTTCGTGGTGGGGCTGTGTACTTGTAGACTCGCTGACAGTGCTGTTTGGCGGTGACATAGGAATTTGTGGGTCGTGCTTTGTGCTGTTGATCCCATGGTTGGGTGCTAGTGTTGTGCTGCTGAGTTTTATGGGCGCAGTGGACACGCTAGGGATTTTTGCGCAACTCTGTCACGTGGCAGTGAAATGGATGTGTGTAGGGTCTTCCCTATCATGCAGAGGTGCAGCTGGTCTATGTACAGCTGTGCAGTACTTCTGTAGTAATAGGGGGCACCTTTATCTCATCCCCGTGGGTGTTGGGTTGCACCTTCTATCTCATCCCCGTGGGTGTTGGGTTGCACGTTCTATCTCATCCCCGTGGGTGTTAGCTGTCTAGGGTTGGGTGGTAATGCACTGCATGCTGTGCTGCAGGCAGCTCGAATTGATGGAAGTGTAGAACGCTGCAGACCCCGCCGTACATTTGATGCAAGTGCAGTATGCTGCAGCTGTCTCCCACGATTGAGGGTAGTGTGGTATGCATCAGGCATCTACAATTGATGGTAGTGCATTGTGCTGCAGGACTTTATCAATTGAGGGTATGTAATCCGGTGTGCTGCCGACTACCAGAATTGGTGGCGCCAACCATACCCCCACCACAATTTAGATGTCCACCTTCAAATCCCACACCACCAGACTGCACAGGTTCTCAGTCCCTGATGCAAGAAGCTGCCAACATACATTCAAGCACTGCTTTTTCATACTGATGGATCAATGCAGTAATCGCAGTAATGATGCATACCTGGGAGAGATCACCATCTCGGGCAGATTTCAACACCGCTTGTTTCCGACTAGCAAAACAGAACCAAGAGAGGATATCCTTGGTGTTCACTTCCAGACTGCTTGCTCACCTGACTCAACATCAGGTTCATTCCTGCCCTCTTGCAATTCTGAAAAGAGCAACTGAACGGCCTTACTCCTCACATTTTACTTTTAGCCAATAGAATGGCTCAGTGATTTGAGCCGGCGCCACTGCAGGTCATTATTTCCATTCCCACAGAGGTCAACTTAACCTTCCATCCTTCTGGTTGGTAAATTGAGTGCTATAAATTAGGAAATGGTAACATCCTTTTCGTACATCTCCTGGAACCCTCGGTAAAGCTGTACGATGCCCTACATAGATGCTATTTATTTTCGCGCATGCAGGGCTCAATCCCCGCTCTCTCATCCTTTTCCCTTCTCCTACAACTTTTTGCTTCCACATCCAAGCAGAATCGAGCATCAACCAAGTAATTTGTAATTCTTTGTATTACAATTGAGCCACTATTTACAGCCCTTCCCCAACCATAGTGCACCCTCTAGCTTATGGCACAGTATCAGGTGTCTGGAGTATCTTCTTATAGGCTATGCTGCATCAGCTGTGTGTGCTTGTTCAGGACATCTCCTACCTGGACCAGCCATGGTCGTGGGTACTTGGTATTTTCAGCCACTTCGTGCTTCCAGTGCCGCAGGCCGTGGAGAGTTTCAGATGCACATCATGACTTCTGCTGCTCGAATAGTTTTGTTTTATGACTTTGCAGTCTTCTCCTGCCATCTTTGCAGGCCTGTTAGGTATTTTTTTTGGGGGGTATCACATTTATCTTTGTTTAGGGGCACCGCCTTATTTGCCCTCGCACCACAGCTGGTAGGCAGACTCTTTTTTTCTCTTCTCTCTTCCTCTCTTTGCAGGGCAGCGAATGTATCCAGTGCCAGGGAGCACCCAATTGCCATATTTCGTCACAGCAAGTAATGTGAGGGCAACCCCATATCATCACGGTGGTACAGGGCGAAGCGGCTAAGGCAAATCCGCGGAACTCCTAGATTACCTGTTAAGAGGGCAGCATTAGGAAGGCAGGTGGAGACATGTTTAGGCACGACAAGAATGTTTATCAGGTGCCCGCTCCCTGGCTGTAGAGCCTGAGAGGGAGTTAACCACAGAGAGATCTGTGAGTCTGACTGCCTTGTACAGGGCTGTTATAAGTAGGGTGAGGTGCAGGGCAGTAGCAGGAAGTTGGGTGTAGGGTGGCTAGGAAGAACTTTCATGGCCTGGCAGTGGCCAAGACCTTTTGATTTTATCAAAATTCTATATATATGTACTTGTTAAACGTGTTCAGCCAGCCCTCTTCATCCAGTTATCTGTTGTTGTGCCTTTCGCATTTTTCTTCCAGCCTCTGCAGCATACAGCATGTGGTAATGGATCATCCCACTCCAGTCATTGCATAACGTCACTGTGAGTGACCGCATTCTGTTCTTTCACAAGGAGCACTTCTGCACACAGTTATCTATATTGCCAAGCACTACTATAGCAACGTGTGCTTTTTAAGATCAAAAATATTTTGCGTTTTGCAAATGTTTTATTTTGTTGGATATGTGAGTTCCTGGTCCTCTGCAACACAGTTTAAAAAAGAAAATAACATAAAACAAAATAAGTATTTATAAAGGCAAAAGGCTGGCATGGCAGCTAGTATCAGACATACTAGCTTTGTCAAGCCATGTATTTTTATTTGAAGAATGTAAACAGTGTTGGAATGCTTGAAAGGCAGTGACACAAAGTGCCCAGCTTCTGCGTGGGTCTGTGGTGTTTGCTGAGGCCCTGAGGGTGCATCTGTGGCCTCATTTGGCCAGTCATATTGTAACGGGTCTCTACACTGTCTCGTGTGCCTATCGCTGCCCACTGCTCTTCTACGCGCTCAGCATAAAACAGCAGTGTGGCACAGATCAACACGGAGAGGGAAGGGGGTTTCTATTTTCTCGCCAGAGTGAGCCTCAGTAACCTGAGGTCCTTTGCGAACATTGCAACTCTTAATGCTAGTGTAGCTGAATTTCACAAAGATTACGCTCTCAAGGGTGTGTGCTATCGGGTGGGTAGAATGATCCCCCCCTAAAGGCCAAATAGTCAGCTTCTTCTAGTGTCTCCATTCTACCCTAATAGTCACATAAGGGAGTGGGCCAAGTCGCCAACTAAGCATCGTTTTCATTCACTAAAGTTCAGTCATGGAAAATGTCCAGTGTTTGTTTTAGGTGTAGGCTTTTCTGCTTTATTTATTTGACTGAGTGTAGACTATTTACCGACAAATGAGCAGTGACTCTTCTGGAATTGTTAAAAAAATTACAACAGATATGCTGCTGTATATCAAGCAATTTAACTCGACATTTCTCACTGTAAGCCTTTATGTTGGATTAATGAGCTAAAACGGGATACCCGTTTGCATTAGCACAAAATATGTATGGTATGAAATGAACAATGTATCTTCTGTGTTAATGCAGGATGTAAGCGTTTCTTTATTGCTTTTCAGGCAACAGGAGTGATTTCACAGTAGCCAAACAAGCATCGGTATCTTTCTTCAGTCTGCAAAAACTTTTCCTTCACATTTTCTTCGTAGTGTTTCTGTCGGATGGGCGTGCTTTGATTGCCCTGGTGAGAATCTCCACGTCATAACCATTTCATTACCTACCTTTGTCCCATGGAAAGTTTCATGGCCTTTCTTCCCTCTATTTACTGTGTGACACAGCTTGCCTCTAAACAAAACATTGTTTTTCATTTTCTCGCCTGGGAAAGAGCTTCACTGTGGAGGTAATGGGACACTTTGTAATCCCTGTGGTTTCTTGTTATGGCTTTTTCCACGCGTGGCATCTTCGCCAGTGCAGGTACTAAATATGGTTGTTTTTGGCATAGCTATCCCAGTCACTGCATGTGCTATTAAAGTTTCCGCCCTCGTGACTGAGCTAGGGGACACCTTTGCTTTGTTCATCCACCCATCCTACCTGGTATTTCACCTAAAAATCTAAGAAAATAGAGTTACCTCTCACTTTAGCGATTCACTGTTGAGAAGGCGTAGTTCCGTCGGGCCATGCATGGTGCCAAGATGCTGGGCCCCCTCCCATGCCCTCCATGAGTGAGTTCCCAGGTAAACCTTAAGGCAAGAACATTCCTTGAACAATACTTCTGAAGAAACGCATCTTTCAGGAGAACTTGCACAATATGGTGAACGCTTCTGTTGTCTCATTTCTGTGGTTTTTTTTTTCTCCCATCATATTCCCCCCACCTCCCCACCCCAATCACTCGATACTATTATTATGGCACAAAGTCATTATCCACTCAACCGGAAAAAGTGTTTCGAGGCACAGACCAGCTATTACGTATATACACCATAACTGTGAACTGAACATAATCCGGGGGTTATGATACTGTGGCTTTAGCAGGGACTTGGAAGCAGAGCTTTGAGTGGTATGGCTCTTTCCACAGAGATGATCCCATGGATGATGTTTCCTGGAATTCAAAGCTCTGCTAAATGTATATATTTTCACATCTGGGGCAGATCTAGTCCAAGTCTAAATGAATGTCACAATTTCTGATGTTCATGCCACCAGCCCTCTTCCTGGTTGGTAAAATAACCCCATTATGACTGAGCTAGAACTGACAACTTTTTTTTTTCTTCACTTTGAAAGAACTGTGCTGTTGAGTATAATTACACACAAAATAAAAAAAAGTAATGCGGTAATGCAAGGCTGAAAGACAAAAAAACCTGACTCCCCGTTAAATGGTCAGGGAAATACCAGGAAATGTGGATAACGAAGGTGTGGACAGGAATATTGTGCAAGGAAGACAAGACTGCTCTAAATAGTTTGCGTTAAAACCATAATGTCTACGTCTAAATTTTAAAATTGGACATTATCTGTGGCCGAACCACCGAAAAGGGAAAACACACTCCCAGCAGTCCTGGCGGTGGCTGAGAATCCCAGCGTTGAGGGTTTCCCCAGAGTACCCCCCATATACCCATCACAGTGTTTTTTCACTACCCACGTGTTGCCGCCTCATGTTTGGTTGCAGTAGGTGTCCTCTGGCCCGGGCCGCCTCCTCCTCACGAGATAATTACATATTATTTGGAGATCCCAGACCTGCTCGAGCTCAGCGTTTGGCATGCGCTCGGAGGATGCCTCGGGCGGGAACCGCCGCGGATCCTTTTCTAGGATGGAATTACGCGTGTGCTTCCTGGAACAGATAGGCGCGTGGGTGGAGCAGCCGGTTTCGGTGTGTAGCACAGGCTGTAGCAGTGCAAGCATCCCTCGCACACAACAGGTTCAGCGCCGGGCCAGGGCAGGATTACAAGACTCTCCCTTCCCCCTCGCCTCTCAATTGGTTTCTTCCAGTCTTTCGTTTTCACCCACCCACTGGACAGGACAGGTGTAAAGCAGCAGGGCAGGCACCTTTTAGCGTCCGAACAACTGATGGGGCAATGTAGCCATTGGATAAGGGTGGGCGAGCTGCTGAAGGCTCGAGCCCAGTGCCTAGCGCGTCTCAGCTCGAGGCCCCCCTTTGGACCCCCCCAGCCAAGAAAAGTGCGTTAACTACCGAAAGCTGCTGCTTATACTCGTATCTATATTTAGTGTGTTTTTTTTCTTCTCCTCGCTCACCTAACTCTTGTCTTGCCCCCCCCCCCCCGCCACCCCCCCCCCCCCCCCACTCCTGCATTTTTCCAACCCCCCCCCCCCCCCCCCCCCCCAACAATTAAAGACTCTGTTTGTGGGAGAGGCGCCATCATTGCTTTTGCCCTGGGCGCATCTGTGCAGAGACCAACTCTGCTTTAATCCCAGAGGCTACACAACTCTCTGGCGCCTAGAAATATTGGATTGCAGGCTTTTCCAGTTTTGTGTTCTGGCTGAATAATGTTTGTTGCCTGGACGGCTGCAGGTGAAACCTCGCCATAGAAGATAGCGTTTGAGTACATCACTTCATGAGATGGGTTTATTGACACTCTGCCTAAAGCAAAAACATTTAAAACACAGGAAAGTAGTTAAAGTGGAGTGCAAACACAAAAGGTTATAGGAGGAATGCTAGCAATTTTTCTAACTACTGCCAGTTGCTCAAGGTAGCATTCCAGCCCAGCATTCTTTTGACCATAGTGCCACCTCTCTTTGGACCCAGCCATATGTAAATCAGTCTTGACCCTACTTCATTGGGATCAGTTCAGCCTGAAATGACAAAGCCCTCCCTATCTTCAACCCAAGAACCGGTTCCACCCCCACCGAGCCCCCCCCCCCCCCGAGGCTCTTCAGTCTAGTGTGGGTTTGTTCCAGTGGCACATTGAGCCCCAGACCCACGTATGGGCATACCCATTGCCATTTAGGGCGTGACCTCAAACACACAAAATGTGATGAGAATGTTCCTATTGGTGAAGGACCAAGACTGATTTGCACACAGCTGTGCCATACCCGAGGTGTCCTGGTGGGCAAAATGATTGGTTGAAATGCTACCCAGAGCTATTGCCAATGGTAAGACTTAATGCAAACATCCCTCCTGTCACCTTTCGGTGCTTTTGGTAAAATAACTGCATCACTGATATTTTTCACCTGTGGAAAATGTTCGAATCAACTTAAACTTAACCATAACTATGCCTTATTTCACTAAGCATTTTAAAATGGTATTTTACTTATGAGTGAGCAAACATTCACTCTTTTGAAAATTAGCTCACTGGGTGCACTGAATGTGCATTGATATTCCAATCACTTTACATAGACAATAATTCATTGTATTTAAATGCAGCACATGCCTCCTGGGGGGGGGGGGGAGGGGTTCTCCCAGCCTCGTGGTTAGGGAGTCCCAAAGGTATATACCTGATATCCATTTTTTTTTGTTTGAATATCTTTTATTGCATTTCTTTCTTTGCTCACAGTACATACCATAGGAATAGATTTAACATAACATCCCGTAGCCATACAGAAATATTCAGTATAAATATTCAGTATAAACCACAATTTGCCGCAGTATATTACACATGTTTCATATTATACAAGTCAAATATACACACAAAGGCATGCCGTTTGAGGAATTACATGTCTAATAAGTGGTAGGCCCATCCAGGAGAGGAGGGTGCATCTGTAAACAGCGAACCACCACAAGGCCCAAGGTATAAGATGATCATAAGGGTTCATGAATCAGGAGGAACTTCAGAGAATATATAGCATCATCGGCATAATAACTATCCGCCATGTGATCTTTTCTGTGCGTCTCCATTGACCTGCATCAGGAAGCAGTTGCAGGACGTTTCATCCGAAACAATATCGCTGACGGATGCGAATAGGTATAAGGCAGTGTATGCACGTTTCGATATTCGTAACATTATAACAACCATCAAATACTAAAATAATAATAAGACACAAGATAACAAAAGCAAAGGAAAAGAATAATAAGCAAATAAAGGGATCATTGGTGTGCTACCGCTAGTGCGAGTCATTGGTTGTGGGGGATGTCTTGCATGGGGGCCAGGAAGCATGCCGCTACTGTGATCTTGAGGGGAGAGTCAGTACCCTGTGCAATGCCAGCGTTAGACCCGCTGCGTAGGTCGAGCTGGGCTGCTAGTATTCGGAACAGTAACACGTCAGTGAGGTGTGACTAAAGTGTTCTGTATACAGGTACCAGGCACAAAGTGATCACACGGGCTCACAGCCCCCGGTATCGCCACTCCTCTAGGCAGGACCAGAAGGGGTATGTCTAGCCAACTCTGGTATATATCTGAGATCCATAACAAATAAACAGCCACAATAATGATAATTGTCTGAGTCCATTTGTTGTGTTAGAGAATATACAACCCTCAGGCTATATTTATTTACACATGTCCTAAAGAAATTATTATTTACATAACATCTTTTCAAGTTGCTGACAATCTAGACATTGAGTCACCTAGCTGAATCTTTTAAATTATTGTTGACCACCCCACTAGCCCTTACAGCACCAATTAATTGACTTGGGGTCCTAGTAAACCTCTGGCACCCCCAGATGATATCTCACACAAGTCGTATTAACCTACTCCCTCACTGCAGGGAAGGCTGGGCCAACATGTAAGATGAGCACTCAACCAACCATGCTAAACCCAACCAACACAAAGAGCGGGTCCTACCTGTCCTCTTTGGGAGGTGGGTCTGGGCAACCGGGCCATACCATGGTCCCCTGGCGCAAGCAACCACTCCCCACACCCCCAGGGGAGTGAACTAGAGTACCCTAGAGTGCTAGGGAAAATAGCTGTAGGGCCTGCCACAGACTACATCCGATATGTTGTTTTATTTGTTTTCGTATAGCACATTATCACCGGTGAGGGTGGCACTGTGCAGGGGTGTGAGGCTAGCCCTGAGTATAGGAAAGGGGAGGAATTACTGGAAGAGCCAGGTCTTCAACTTCTTGCTGAATTCAAGAAGAGAGGAGGAGAGGCTAATATGTAAACTGAGGTTGGAAACGGGGAGGGAGCACACTCCTGACCTCTTAACCGGGTCGCCCCTTCGCATTGTGGTCAATGCAGTTCATACACCTCAGGATAAAATTCGTGGGTATAACACCAAGTTGGTGCAAGCAGGTGCTAGTATCTGTTGTCTCTAGACGCGAGACATGGCTCGCGTTTCTGGATAATATCCGTCATCAGTAGAGATAAATCCGGGGTGGTTAAGAGGCTGCAAACAATCCAGGCTTCATTGCCTCTCGGGCGCGGAGGTGCATCGCCTACGGCTCGTCAGCCAAGGAGGCTCGAGGGAGCCCCAGAAACAGGAAACAGGGAGGGAGCACACTCCTGACCTCTTAACCGGGTCGCCCCTTCGCATTGTGGTCAATGCAGTTCATACACCTGAGGTTGTTCCATGCTTTAAGCGGCAAATAAGAGAAGGCTTTCCCTCCACTCTTGCTTTTGTGGGATAGGTGCCTGGAAGGTTGGTGGAAATGGATGGGGTTGTTCAGGTGGGCTGGGCCTATGTTGTGTAGTGCTTGGTATGTATGGGTAAGGAGTTTGAACCGTGCACCCTTGTGTATCAAGACATAGTGGAGCTCCCCAAGGTTTGGTGTGATGTGCAACCAGGGTGAGTGTTTGAGGACGAGTCTGGCTGCTGCATTCTGCATAGTCTGCAGTCTCCTCATGAAGTGATTGGTGATGACTGCATTGAGAGCATTTCCATAGTCAAGCCTGCTTGTGATGAGGGCTTGGGTGATTGTCTTTCTGGTGCTATACGGTATTCCCTTGTAGCTCTTTCTCAGCATTGTATGAGTATGGAAGCAGGACGCAGTGATGGCATTAAACTAGGTGGGCATGTTCAGCTTGTTGTTGCTGATTATCCAAGGTTTCTTGCATGTGGGCTGCTGGTGGGTCGAGGTCTGTGGGCCACGTGGGTTGGGGTCTGTGGCCACATACATGGTGAAGTCCCATGGGGAGGCATCCTTTCTGAAAACCCCCACTTCTCTCTTGTCTGTGTTCAGCTTGAGACAGTTGGACTTAATCCAGGTGGCATCCTCGGCCATACAGGTGGTAAATTTGTTCCCTGTAAAGGGGATCTTTTTTTCAACGAGGGACTGTATAAGTTGCACTTTAGTGGCATAGGCGAGTATGTTGATGTTGCAGGTGCTGAGGGTGTCGGCCAGTCGGGACATGTAGATGCTGAAGGAGTGGCTGAGTGAGGACCCTTGAGGTACTCTTCAAATGAGTTCTCGTGTTGTAAACAGCTTGACTGAGTTCTTCCAGTTAAAAATGGGCAAAGTGTGGAGTTGGCGTTGATTTGCAGTTCAAAGTTGTGGTGGTCCATGTAATTAGTTTCGGTATCTGCAGAGGCAGTGCAGCTGATGGTGTCTTTGTGGATGATGGCAATTTCTCCCCTGGGCCTGGAACGCTGCAGTACCCCTGCTTCGGGTAAGATTTAGAGTGCAATCAATCCATAATTCGTCTGACTTTTACTGCCTGATGCCAAAGTCTATACCTGCTTTGTATCGCACCACAAATCTAACCCTACCAGAGTACCAGGTAGTTAACTGACTGACTGGGATTTAAAACCCCACTGCATCAATCCGGGCCTCCCCTTTTTCGTGGTTTTTCTCAATGCCCAAAAATAATACACTGCAAAAGGAATAAGTGTCAAAACAGAACTTGAACACTATCAATGTGGCATGGACATCGCGTCTGAGGCAACCATCAGTGAGCGACTTGAAAATTGCGGTTTAACAACCTCAGATGACAATTAAGACACCAGGCTGATTTGTTTTAAGCCTCTGAAATGAGAACAAACTTAAAGACCATGCAATTACTGCCTCTGGAAACCTTCTAACAAAGAAATCAAAGCCTCGTAGATGCTTTTTTTTGTCCAGTGCATGCAAAGTCATTATCACCAACATGAAGAATGTATGCTAGGGGCAGTGTCCTCTTGCCTACCACTTCTTGGGGAGTCAGTCCAGTTCTTCGAAACTCAGACCATCTACACCTCCTCAATGAGCATCCAAGTTTGCATCTGCCTCTTGCTCGTGGAACTAGCCCTGGTAGAATGCTGCTCCTGCTTTCCTCACAAATAAATGCATGAGGGTCAACATTCTGGCATCTGACCTAATGAAAATATTTATAGGGAAAATATATTGCATTAGAACCCGGGCAAGTCTACCCTAGCCATGCCTTGCATCATGTTGAGGCAAATGCAGTATTTATAGCAGTAAGGCTTCCCTCTCCCTATCCTCCTATCTGTGGTGCTGAGGCCTACTCCAGCTACTGACATGGCAACGCCTATCATGAATGAATGAGTGCTGAGGATTACCCCAGCAGTTAAAGTTGCAGCACCTATCCGGAACAAATGAATAGGAGCATTAGTCGGGTTTATTTTATTTTGTATCCCTACGACCTGAAGGTTCAAGGCTATCACTTTTCTAAATTGACACCTTGTGAGCGGGATGCCTATGCTGTGACTAGTGAGGTGGATGTTGCGTTGAACTGCAACTTACAAGAAATCACTCAGTGTGGGGACACAACAACCTTGGTCTCACCTGCTTGCCTATCGATCACCTGTTCTTCTTTTCCTGACCGGTTTGCTTTCGAGTGGGGTAAAGTTATTACTAGATCCCCTCTCAAGCCAAAATATGTGCACTGGCAGCAATCCCTCCTGGATATCCTATTTAGGTCTTGCCTTAGCGACGCAGCGCATGCGCTGCTCGCCCTGGCGAGACGTATAGTCGCCGCTTTCTCTGCCGAAGGTAGACAGGAGGTGGCGCATGTGGACAGGAGATGTGCACTCCGTACGCATGCACATCTCCTGTCCGCGCGTGCCAACTCCTGTCTCCCTTCAGCAGAGAAACCGGCGGCACAGCGTGCGCATCGCGTGCTTTCACTTTTCCTCCCCTGTCGGCTCAGCGATCACTTTTACACAGCTTCGACCTTCCAGCCGCCTTCCTTGCGCTGCACCTCCACGTTATGCTCCAGAGAGCTAGCCTTTTTTTTTTTTTTTTTTTTAACAAGTGTTTCAAGCCTGTCTGTGAGTAGCCTTGCCTATTTGAAACTTTGGCTTTTGAGGGTTGATCTGAACACAAATCAAATGCATACTTTAAAAAATAAATTAAGTACCACCTTATAACTGAAGTGTTTAATGCAACAAAAACAGTTTCCTTTCATCTTGAAAACATTAGCAAAAAGAGAATTGTTTAGTAAAAATGCTCACTTTTAAATAAGTATGAACTGAATGTGGAGACCGAGTTGCTTGAGGTTCACATCAAAATGCACTACAAACCGATGTGCTGTATCATGCCTTAGCAAGCATGTCGATTGCCACTAACCGTTATACTAGCTACGTGCCATACAGTGAATAGGAAGCTCTTACTAGCAGAGAACTAAAGCATATACAAAACTGCCAACATAGGTGTGAGACAGATTCCATACTGTTAATATCAGTTGACACAGGTGTGGATTTCGGTTACAAAGGGCTTAATTGACATTTATTTTCAGGCTGTCACTGCGAGTAAAACCCAGGCTAGAAACGTGCAACATTCACAAGTCTGTACCAGGGTGAGAGGTGGCTTATGTTGGTGGTAGATGTGACATTTATGGCGTGTTTCTCAGTATTCAGGTGTGGTAACGTCCTCGCCTAGTTTCAGCATGTCCCTCTGGGTTTGTATTCAAAAGTCAGAAATCGTGACCTCTTTTGTGAATTGGGGACTAATAAACTGGCCTTGATCTTATGGGTACTGTTGAACTGCTTAAACGGTATGCGTTTGACTTCCATGGCCTGCCACTTCTTATTAGGAGTTACCCAGACTTATAGTAGGGCTCTAGTGTGTCCACGAGAATGGGAACACATATTTAAAATTTAGCTTTTTGAAATAATAAAGTAATAGTATTGGGCAAGGTCTGATGTCGTAGACATACTGTGCTGAGTGACCGAATCATTGCCCAAGGATGCTGTGATGCTGTGGCTGTTCCCAGGAAAAAAATAGAACCACATTTAAATGTTCAGCTCTGGAAACTGTTATCTAAAAGTCTTATTGTAGCTATGTGCGCTGGACCAAGAGCCCCAAAACTTGACAATGGTCCGAGAAACGTGCTGAAAAGGGCAATGGCAGAGGAAAAGAACATAAACCTTTCTTGGAGTGATGAATGCCTAACAGAAGACCTAACGGGTTGCTGTGAAATGTTACAGCGGCTGACAGATCCTCCAGGATGAAAGGCCACGATGAATAAACAAACAAAATTACTCTGAGTCAAGACCACCAGAAAGAAGGAAATTAAAGGAAACTGGCGGCAACAAGCACTCATTACAACCAGGGCATAGTATTGTTCTAATGATGTTCGAGGAGTGTTCCATAGATGTGGGATAAGGTAGTTTCCTCAACCACAACAAAAAAGCATTTGCAAGACAGTAGGGCTCACATTTAGGTGAGTTTGCGCTATTGGCATTATAAGCTTTTATTTGTTTTAAAAACCAAAACATAAATAAGAGTCATTGTAATTTACAATGCTAATAGCTTACACTCGCATAAATGCGAGACCTATTGCATTGCAAATGCTTGTTTTTTTCCGTTGTTGCCACCAGCTCTAAGGCCCCAAATACCCTATAAAAAGCAAGAGCAAAGGATGCTGCAGAAAGTAGAGTAACCTATTTAGGCATGCACACCACAGGAAGGACCTCTAGAACCTTCCCCAGCTTGCCTAGGAACTTTGGGGTTTCGTTTATCCAGTGTTACCTCTTCCAGCCTTTTAAAGCTTTCTGTTTGCAGGTTTAGAGAAAATGGCCAATCCTGAGTTGTGGTTATAGCTCATGCTGCAGATTTTCTTTCCACATGCATGTGCTGCAGGAAGCCCAGCCAGCTGTCCAAGGAGATATGCGTTACTTGTATGAGATGTGCATTGCCAGTAAGATGACGCTGACAAACCATTTTGTATGCCCTCTATGGTTTTGGTGGAAGGCTGGCAGTAACTAGGTCTGAGCATCTATATTCCATAGAAGCTCCAGAAAGCGTGTGAGCTTCTCTCCCGTCACTCGATTTAAACAGCAGAAGTCCTGCAACTTGAAATGGTAGAAGGCAGGTCGTTATCCAAAATACCGGGCACATATTTAGCTTTGAACAAGAAGTTATTCTTCAAACACACCAGCACCTTAAGAAGCTTCAATACCATCTAGCGCTTTGCATGTTTGAAGTTAATGGATTCAACCACTGACCTGCTGTCTGACCAGCAGGTAAAGGATTTGTTCCTGAACTGCTCTGTCCAGATGTGCAACGCCACCAGAATGGGGAGCTATTCAAGAAAAGTAACATTCCTAACCAAGCCAGAATTCAGCCATTTTTGCAGGCCAAGGCTGGAATATCCATTTGGAACCCAACATGGCCTCAAAGGTACACTACTCGCTGCATACGTGAACAGACCAAATTCTTGAATCTACTGTGCTGGACCTGGCCAGACACTAGAACTAATAAAACCGAAAAGGAATGACAACCTCGTGTCCTGCTTTAATTCTGATTACAGTTTTCTGTGATGCTTCGCTTGAAACCTGGACCTATCGTGTGCAATGGATCTTAAAAAGTTTCGGCCCATCGAGATGATCCACAAGACAAGTAAGCTATCCCACCAAAACTTGAAGCTGGTGCTACATAGTTTTGCATGCCTCTGAACTGTTTCTCAGTGATTCCCTGAAGGCCTTCACTTTTTCTTGTTGCAACCTTTATTCTCCATTTACAGAGTCAATTTCAATCCTCAGTAAACCCAATGGTATGGCAGGACCCTCAGTTTTCTCCCCACTCCCCCTTTAGCCAGTGGATCAATGAAACTCTCCCATGAGCCTGATAAAGGATGATGGCGAACAATCACAACTCCCAGAGCCGTCCAGATCTAAAAACAAGAAATTGTCAAGGTACTGAATAATATTTTGGCCCCAGAAGCAGGAGAGAAGACCCATTTGACTAAAGTGCCGACATTTTCAAATTAGGCTCAGGACACTGAACAATCTGGGCATACATTTATTATAAAAGCAAACCCCTTCAAATTGAAAACCCAATAAGGAAAATCCTCCCGGTGAACCGGAGTAAGCGCGAAAAGATGACTCCGCGTGTACCTTGGCCTTGAAGACCTTCTTACCCTGGTCTCTCAACTTGGCAAGCGTTCCATCCAGAAAATTGCACTTTACTGAGGAAAGTGCTGGGTCGAAAGTTTCATTGACTCCCAAAACCCCAGGTGGGGCCAGATAGTTTGCTTTTAAGCCTGAAATCCCACCTGTCTTTTTTGGGAACCAATCCTGATGGTGAACAGAATAAATTGTTGAAAGGAGGGCTATCGAACGGTGCGGCAACTCTCCACAGTCCCACCTTCTTTTTCGGTGTTTTGCTGAAGTAAAACCACAACACAGCTAACAAGCTGCATCAGATCTGAATTAGGAGTCTATCCAAGGGGTCAAAGCCAGTAGAGATACTAGATCGGGGTCTTTCACCAATGGAAATACAGCCGGACTATTTCGGACTTCCGTTTTGTGTTTTCTTTATTTTAATATGAATTCTGGATGGCCTCCCGTCCCATAGATGGAATAATTATGCTTGAATTTGAATGGACCTGAGGGTCTAGTGCATGACCTTTTGTTAAAAGCCCAGCAGGCTCTTCCTTTTTGAATTAAAAAAAAAAAAAATATATATATATACACTGACGAAGGCAAGTGCTGAAACGCGTCTGACTTTAACTTTCTGCGCCAAATAAACCTATTTGGTTTTCACCTGCTGTGAGTGCCGTCTTGTTGCTTTCTGCTGCCGGTCCTCGGTAGCAGAGTTGCGGAGCTCTAAATATATATATATATATATATATAATCTCTGTCTAGCATTCCATAGAACAACAGTTCTCACTGTTCATGATGAATTCGAATAATGAATTGGGAATGATTAATACATGAAGGGTAACAACGCTCTTTCAACGTGCCTAATGACTTTTGTTGAGATTTGCACTGTTTGTTTGTAAATTAACTTGTAAATATGGCATTGTACATAAAATCATAGGATACTAGCCGATCCACGGCTTTATTTTCAAACGTGAGAACAGTCACGCATGAATTAGATAAGACCCCTACTTGGATAGAACACCTTTCCAATATGGTGCCCACAGTGGCCACAATGGGGTACAGTCCTATGTTTATGTCAATGTCAATGCTCAAGACTTTGTTTATTTTAATGGGATGCATGATACTGACCAGTGACACACTGACGAAGGCTCACGCCGAAACGCGGCTGTGCTTACCCGTTCCCCTTGATTAAAAACTTTTGCTTGACTCTTGGACTACGAGTGCTGCATTCTTCCTGTGTAACATAGAGGAGTTTTGAGCGTCAATATATATATATTCAGCAAGTTGGCTGGGGCTTTTACTGGCTCCTGCTGTTCTCAGCTTCTCTTCGCCCAAGGTATTGGGACAGCTCCAGTCCGCCATCCAGCGCAAGCAAAGCATTGGACTGCTGCCAGGGGCAGCGCGTGACTTCACGTGAGGCGAAAATCACTGTATTTTGAACCTACGGCCCAGCGGACACTTATTCTGGGGGTGTGAACGGTAGCGGGGACCAGAGGAGACACTGAGACATCACTCACCGGCACTTGTATTCACCGGGCCTACTTTGCACTGCTTAAGCCAACATGGGCACAATCTTGAGTAAAATGTCTCCACGCAACACTTACCCGGCACAATGAACTCTGGGAGATGCAGTCTGTTACCATGCTGCATCCAGTGGGCGGATATAATACTGATGGAGGCGAGCATCTCCACCAATGGGATGTGCAGAGAATAAATTTTAAGGCGGTGTTTATGCAAGGCACAGAAAGCATCGGCATCTGAAGAAGGCGAGAGTTCGCCGAAATGCATCATGCCACACCGGCTTGTTAATAAAGTGTCTCCCTGAAGAAATCCTCGTGTGGCCTCTTCTGCTTCTTCGCACTGAAAGGGAGTTTTGGTGAGATATATATATTTTTAATTTTTTTTCTCAATATAAATTCTTAAAGTCGCACTCTGACAGGACTGGTTCTCTCGACACTTCCTTTTCTGGAACATATAATGGAGGCAATAATTGTTTCTTTAATTCAAATCTATTCTGATTACACATTCTTCCAACAGAAGGCGTTATCATAATCCTTCCAAAACATACCCCCAAACTTATCATTTGCAATCACCCCTCCCAGCAGCAAAACTGCCTTTGGGGGAGGGAGGGGGTGAATAGCCCTTAAGCCAATTGATCAACGTCCCTTCTACCCTTGGCTTTTTCTGTCCATGAGAGCATTCTTAGAGCTCTTTCAGATCTTATGTTACCAACTTCACCGTGGCGAGTTCGAAAAGGTCTGCATTTACCCCCTTCTTGATCGTAATCTTAAGTTCATCAGTTAAGTGTAACCACCAACTGTACCTTAGCAGCCAGCAGCTGATCATGCAGTTTGAGAGAGGTGGAATCCTTACCTTTGCTTTCCTTTTGAAATCTCTGCTGCAGGTAAGGCTAATGACAAGGGGGCATTTGTAGGAGCAGCGGTGTTGTCTGCGATAGGGGGGGGGGGGCTGCTGTTGTGTAGCAAGCTGACTATCTGGTGCTCCTGCTTTAGTGAGTATGGGGAGGGTTGATTGCTTGTCAGAGGCCTCTCTGCCAAGCACCTTCGACATGGCTCAGATTTCTTCAGTACCTGCCTGCTTCGCAACCATTAAGTTTGACAACCATGGCAAAACATGTGCTAAGCAAGTTACTAGCTCATCATCCGAATCGAATCGGTGCAGATTTTTTTTTCCTGACTGTTCAGGGTGTGCCCTGTCACCTTCTATTGTTGTGATCACCTCTGCCAAGAAGGGTTGGCCAAGCCGCGGCTGCTCTTTCTCAGGGGAGATACCTTTTGGTGCCCTTACTGACCTCCAACCCACAACCACGCAGGTGTGCCCTTCCATGCGCGTTTAGGAACCTGAGGCAAGCCCACCTTAGTTGGGAGCCCACCCTTCTTATGCGTTCCTTTGGCACTATCTGCGAAGGGGGTTACTCTGGGACTGCAGGCTGGGACCTGGTAGGAGGATGTGGGATGCCAGTCAACAATTGTTTGATGGATTCCAATCTCTCCATAACAAATGCCATGTCTGCATCCTGCCGGCTTGCCCTCCATATTACCGATCTTGGTGGCATCTTGAAGCTGCAACTCCGTTCAACATACCCTCCAAAGTAATGTGCACTGAGCAAAATTTGACAATGGAATCAAATAGCAACCATGCTTACATTGCACAATCAAACACAACACCAGTATACGTATGTGCTTTTAATTGTGATCACTGAATTTCGCTTTATAGCAGCCCCCACAAACTGCCATGCATTAAATGATCACTTTAAAATGTATTCCTTGAGCATAGCAACTCTTTCCAATGGACCAGACATTAGAACAGACAAAAGACCAACCCGCAGGAGACACCTGTCCTCGGAGGCTGCCATGGTGGCGCCACCCTTTATAACCATCGAAAATACCCTATGGCACACACCACATAAGAGGACACCCTGAAGCAGCAGGAGAGATGTCAATGCACATTCATTGAGGCAGAACTAAAGATTTATACCTCAAAGAACCTGTTCGAGGGGAGTTAAAATAACCTGCAGCCTTCCTGAGAGGTCATCCCATCTTTTTTGTTTGTTTTATGACTTGATGATCCACAGGGGCTGCTATAACATACTGTCCCAGTTTCATAAACAATCTCTGCTTATGTATGTGTGTAAAGGTAGCCAACTTTCCATTATGACCTTGCAGGACACTTTGTCTCTGTGGAGATACTTGTGCGCACTGAGACACTGCAAGATGTTTATTTCGGGATTTGGAGAAGTAGATGTGTCGTGGGTGGGTTTGGGGAATTTTATTTCATAGTGGTCTCTTCTCAACAGGACTCGAAGACTGTGAAATACGTGGATCTGACCAGGCATAAGAATCCATCAAATGGCATTACTGTGCTGTGTTCTGAGTTTAACAAAGGACACTCTTATTGAAATCGGGCAGTTTGATAGCTGTGTCCAACTAGATCATCAAACTTTTCACAGATTGAAATGTTGCTATATGCCTAGATAGCTACAACGCACCAAAGTTCTAGTATTTTTGGTCCATTTGACACTATTTCAACTTTCTGTGATTCGTGCTGACCATTTCAAGATAACTTTCTTAGTGGAAGCTAATTTTAAAGGTCACAGGTAGTAGCCAGTGCTGGTCGGGCCATTAACTCAGTCTAGCTTTAGTCCCTGCTGCTGCAAGGGCAGTGTCACTGTAGGTGCCACCACTTCCTGTTGGCCCCATTAAGGGTAAATGCACAGCTAAAGGACACTCTACGGCAGTGCTTCCCTGTCAGTTGCCATGTCCACTAATGCAGTGGCGTCGCTAGACCTTTGGCGGCCCTGGTGTGGCATTTTTAGACCCATTTCAGCAGCAGGGAGCCTGGAGCAGCTTTGAATGACTCCAGACATACCTAGAAGCTTGGGCCTGGCTGCTTTCACCCTTCCCCCAACTTGTTGGCTGGCTCCTGGGGTGCAACAGTCTTTGAAGATGGCCTTGGAGGAACCCCCCTGTACAGCTGATTTCCCCCCCCCCCCCCCCCCCCCCCCCGGGGATGAGGTGAGCGTGAGGGACCCTGCATGGCTCTGAGCGATGCACTGGCTGTCAATTTGGAGGCCTGCTCCGAAACGAGCAGGGCCTGTGACCGAACGCTGGGCCTACTGAGCTGCCGCCTCTCTAGATCACCGGCACCAGGCAGTGGCATACACCATGAGCCAGGGAGGTAAATGAAGCTCCTTCTCCTCCGGCATACTCCAGTGTAATATATCCATTGTCTGCGGGGGGAGCAGTGAACGAGGAGGGACCTTCCCCAGTGCTGCAGAGGCCCTTGGCGGCGCAACCTGCTGCAGCCCATGCCCTCCTATCCGGCAGACACTGCGATTACCTATAGCAGTAGCACATAGTGTTGCGGCTGACCGTGACAGACCAGATGATAGCAGCTGCGTGGAGGAGATAATGGCAGGGCCGAGAGCAGAATGGAGAGCCTGCTCTGGTGGCGCAGCAACAGACGGCACTGGGGTGAAGTGGAGGCAAGCCCAGTCGACCTTGGAAGCTCAGTGCACATGCGCCAGGATTCCAGGCTTTGGGGATCCCCCCTGGGACTCAAGGGAAGGTGGCTTCTGCGGTCTCCCAACCGGACGGGTGATGCAAACCCAGGTATCTCCATGTCTACTGCCCGGGCTAAGAACGCTCCCTAAAATAGATGCTGACCAAACCATCTGGGAGCCAGATAGGAGTTAAACGTCCTCATCCCTGCACGTAGCACCAAAACGACGCAACGACAATGAGGGCCCAGTTAACCACGCCCTCGTGGAGGCCCTGTTCTCTTCCCTATGGGAGGGTCTTCAAACTGTTAAAAAGGACCTATCCCAAGACCTGAAAGAGACCAGTCGGGAGGAGGGAGATAGGGTCTCTACGCTGTAAGAACACAAATCTATCAATGATGAGGAGATAGAGCACCTGCAGCAAGAGGTCATCTGACTCTGGAACAGCACATTGATTTTCAAGTGCATACTGAAGACCTTGAAAACCAGCCAATGCACAATAATCTATGTATTCGGCGGCCAACCAACGCTGAGGAAGCCAACCTAGGGAAATAAGTGCAAGCCCTCTTCACTCGGATCCTGGAAACCCCACCAACAAAGATATACAGCTGGACAAAGTACGTAGCGTAGGTCCTCCATGACAAATGGGAACGCCCCTGCCGACATCTTGGTTTGTGCCCATTATTTTCAGCTTAAGGAACTGATCCTACATATAGCTCATCCCGTGCAGTTCCGAGGACACACACTGGTGCTATATCAAGACCTGTCCGCTCTCACCTTACACTTCGTCTGGCCCGTCACTGCTTACTTCTAGGCGAAAGGAGTGACCTACACCTGGGGACTTCCCTTCTGATGGGAGGATATACTCTACCAGATCTTTTCCTGACCGAGGCGTGCAAACTCCCACCGATGGATGAGTCACAGTGAGCAAACTTCCACTCCCTGACCGCGGAAGCACCTATGTTGGCAGGGGGGGAGGGGGAGGCAGCCTCCGCCAAGGATAGTCTTTATCTAGATCCAGAGACGATGGCCATGGAAGAAAAGCCATGTTGATACAATCTGGAAATCCTGACTGACAGAGAGTACTTGGAGATAGCTGGGACTTTTGTCTTGTGGACGTTGCAAGGGAGGTTGTAGTGGGACACTAAAGAGAGGAGTACGAGTTGCGCCCAACCCTTGCACCGAGATACTCCATGGAACAATGGCAGACATGCTGACCGCCTCTATATACTATACTCTTGTTATGTTGAGTGGGGAGTAATACTTGCTCCTTAGGCCTGCACACTACACTGCAGATGCTTGCAAACGCATAGTTAGCCACGTACAGTGTTGTATCTGAGATTGCACAGTTGGACTTGGATGTGGTGGGCACATGGCTGTTTTTCACTACCCTTACCACACATTCGCTTTAAAGTCCTCACCCTTAATGTGAAGGGGTTAAATAACCTTTTCAAGCGCCGAGCTGTTCTCTCATTCCTCGAACAGTCGGAAGCATCTCTGTCGTTTACAAGAAACCCACCTGGTTGCCACACGAACCATTCCTGGGCCTTTTCACACCAGTTTTTCTCCCCAGTGATAAAACAGCACAGGTTTCTCTTCTGGTCTCTCACTCCTTTCGCGGGAAGGTGGGTGACCAGCTGGTGGAAATTAAGGGAAGGTAACTGGTGTACAGTTTAAGTGTGGAAGACCGCTCCTTTGTGGTGGACTCCCTCTATGCTTCTAATGATTGCCACAACTGCTTCCTTAGGAGGGCAATAGCAGGAGTTATGTCCTCAAGATTTGACCGTGCTGATGTGGAGGTTGTGGTAACCTGAATCTGGTGTTTGACGGCAACCTCAATAGGTCCGCGCCCCAACATGGCGGCTCGGGGCCTCTTTCGCAAGAGGGAATACAATGGCTATTGGAAATGGGGCTGAGGGACCTTTGGAGGCAACATCAACCCCAGACTATAAACTATACCGTTTATTCTCATGCACACAAGACTTCTGCCCACCTTCACAAAATCCTGAGTACCAAAGAGTTTCAGAACCCCCTTCTGGCAGCTGAATTAGTCAGATCCCGATCAGACCACATTAACACTCCCTCTTACCCCACACCGCCACCACGAACACCTCGACCATGGGGACTAAGTGAAACTCTACTGCAGAGACCAGAAGTGGTGGAACAGATCCTTACTAGGTACCTTTATGTCAACGACACAGCTGACATCCCAATCTCTCTCTCCTCTGGGAGACTTCAAGCAGTCATCCAGGTGAAATTCATATCCATATCTACGGCGGACAATAAAATACGATGCAAAAAGATTAACTCATGACTCAACAGGTGCAATAGCTTGAGTGTATACATAAGTGCACTGGCGCTACCAGAGTATAGCACCAGCTGGAAGCCAAGAGGGCCAAACTGGCGTGACTCGACCTAGACAAAGCAGAGTACATGTTGCTTCTACTCTGGCATTCTTTTTACATTGGAGGGAACCAATGCGGGCGTTTGTTTGCCAACCGCCTGAGGACGCAGCAGCAGGCTACAAAAAAGACGCTTCGCTCGCATGATAACACTGAGATCGAGGGAGATGCTGCCATTGCATCTGCCTTCTGCGATTTTTATGCAGAACTCAATTCGTGGCATACCCTCCCTGCCGAGGGCCTTTGCCTGAGCAAAGCACACTCTTGGCGGCTGGCGGAGTTCTAAACTGATTCGTAGGGACTCGAGATTTGTATAGAGGAAGTGATCTGCCATCGCAAGACAGAAGTTCTTTAAATCGCCGGGGCCAGACAGATTTCCGGCACTGTTCAGCCCTCCATGATGGATGCCACCATAGTTCTTCCCAAACCAGGTAAGTACCCCAAACAGTGAGGGTCGTACCTCCCTATAGCCCTCCTCAATGTGGATTTCAAATTATTTACAATATTTTAGGAGTACGCCTTAACCAGCATATGGTGGGCTTATAGATCCCGTTCAGGCAGGATTCGTCCCACATAGGCAATGTAGTGATAATATGAAGTGGATCCTACATGTGCTCGACAGGGGCGCATGCTCCAAACAGGAGATCATGCTTTTGGCCTAAAATGCCGAAACGGTATTTGACCAGGTGCACTGGCGGTGACGCTTTGGTTTTGGGCCCCGGTTCCGCACATGGGTACTATGCAGCTATGGCCAACCCTGGACGACGTTAAAAGTGAACCGTCCGAGCTCGGTGCCATTTTGTATTCATAGGGGGGGCAAGAAAAGGGTGTACGGTTTCTCTACTGCTCTTTACCTGTAGATGGAGCCCTTAGCTCAAAGGGTGCGTGACAATTACTGCATTACTGGGTTTGCCTTTGGTGGGGCCAAACACACAATCCACCTCTATGCTTATGAGGACATAGCGGCATTGAATCACCTCGGGCAGGCCCTCCTGGCTTTCGTTCTTGAGATGGAGGGCTACAGTGGGGTGGTGGGATTTTGGGTAAACATCCAGAAATCGCAGGCTCTGAACCGCTCGGTCCCAAAAGAGATGGAGGCTCTCCTGGCCCGATACTGCTCGATTTTAATGACAATCTACCTCTATCCCCTACTTGGGTATCCAATTAGCTCTACTGTTCTGGAGACCGCAAATATGAACTACCAACTCCTCTGTAGACAAATTAAGAGACCTAGCAAAATGAAAGTTATACCGGCTCTCCTGGCTTGGCCGAGTAGCAGCACAAAAGATGACTAATCTCCTGAGAATCTTCTTCCAGGTGCTCCCACTCAAGCCCCCCCTGCCAGCATGATACTAGCCCTGCAGGGAGAAATGCATCATTTTGTTTGGGCAGAGGGACTGCCTTGTAGGAGCAGAGATCAGCGCTTTCGCCACCCAGTAGAGGGGGTCTGGGAATCCTCAACCTCATGCAGTGATACCGCGAGCAGCGCAGCTGCAATATTGTCGAATGGTCCAGAGAGGAATCTGAGAAACTTTGGCTATTCATGGATAGGACAGTATTGGGAAAGTTCCCTTCTTGCATTGCCCACAGAGAGCATAGGGCTTTATTCCTCCAGCGTCACTAAATCATTCCTGCGTGTGTGGGACTGAGTCTCCACCTGTAAGGGTCTGACGTCCTTTCCCTCCCCGCTCACACCGGTGATGGGGACTTCACGCCTGGCCTTGACAAGGCTGCTTTTCAGGTCTGGCAGAACTCTGGTTGTTGCTCTGTTGACCACTTATTCGATGCCCATCCCCTTTGAGCAATTCCAGGCAGATTACTCTCTCTCCCGGAGACAGAGTAGCTTTGATGCCTGCTGGTCAGACATTGAGTGATGCATCCCCTCAATGTGCCCGGGAGCACAGCGGCCTCTTACCACATTTGTAAGGTGGTTGATCACCAAAACCACAGAATAGCGTCTCATTACTGACCTATACAACCTTATGCAGCAGGCGACACCGGTGACTAAGTCCCCTGGGCAGAAACGCTGGGAGCGGGAACTGGGATGGCTGCTAATGACCAAGGAATGAGATGAGCTATTCTACAGGGCACGCTACACATCACGTAACATGGCCAGCACGGAGACTGCTACAAAAATAGCTATGTATTGGCATCTCATGCCGGCGCAACTGCATCAGGGCAACCAGTCACGCAGCACTGACTGCTGGAGACACTGTGGGTCCCCGAGAACACTCGTACACCTGCTGTGGGAATGCCCCAAACTCCAACTGTATTGGGATGGATCCTGAACGATATTGATATCTACCTTGACACTCCATTACCTCGCTTCCCTGCATACATTGCCTTAGCCTCTCTAATGCGCATACATTTCCACTCAAATTACGTAAGGGACAACAGATGGATAGGTTTAGCAATGAGCGTGGGTCTCCAGAATGTCCTCAATTATTGGGGTACAGATAAAATTCTGACTCCTAGGGTGGCTCCATAGGTTATGGCAAGTGTGGGGATTGAGAACTTTACCCTAGTCCTCACTGCAACTCACACAGAGACCTTTGGCGCCCATACATAGTATTCCTCTCAGCGAAGTTCCGGAAATTGACCTGCCAAAATATTTGGGCCTTCTGCATCTGACAGATGTTTGCGACTCTATCATAAAATGTTCGTATCCTCCTGACTAATTCACGATTCAGTAGTGACTTCCGCCATCGATGCCTATGATGTGAACATCTGGTTTTTGGGGATGGGGAGTAGAATAGGCTTTTTCGTTGCAGCGGTTTTGGTCCAGTAAAGATTTTTGTCCACAAAGAGGACAAGCTCTTGCTGTTGTGCAAACCTTGGTGCATGACATGTTAACTGGTGCAACCAGTGCTTCTGCCCGGTTTCTTTAGGGTCTATGGTCCATGGACCCAGGGGGTCCACGAAGGCTAGCTAGGAGGTTGGAGACAGATTAGCAAATTTAAATGGTATTAGCGTATTAATGAAGTATACTTGAATAAAAAAACAATGTAAAAATGAACATTTTAAAATGCTCTGTAAGTGTGAAGGAATATCAGCCTGAAGGCTTAAAACTAAGTTGTTTTTCTTAGCTGGGTTCATAGGAGCAGTAAAAGTACAGCAAACAGACCCTAATATGGATAACCAGTCGCGTCGAAGTATTGGTGTGTGCCAACCAAGAGAGAGTATACACCAGAAGCAAAAAATTCAGTGATGTGCTTAAGCCTACATATTGTTTTACCTTTTAGAAATCACACCAAATTTTGACAAGCTCAAAGCTCCCCACTAAAATTTCTATTTTTGCATATTTTCTTTTTGAATTAACTTCAATATTTTCTCTTATAGATTGTGTTTTTGTTTCACATACTTCTTTGTATTTTTGTGTCTTGCTTTGAGGTCCAAATTCTAAAAATTGCTCTAGTATGGGTTTACGGCTTTCAGCAGTGATTCACTGTGTGGGTGGGGCTTGAATAGGCACCGGAGTCGAAGGTAAAGAATATCTGTACCAGATGATGAATGTTTATTTACTAGATGTCTTCTAATGTAAGACAGACCTGCAGAAGTCGGGACAGTTGGACACCTGAGTGTCCGTTTTTTGGAGTATTATTCCCATACACTTCGTGAATAGCTGTTCAGCAAGGCTTGTGACATTTAGTAGTAGGTTGCCATGCTTAAAAGACATTTTTACGTGTCGAAATATATACATTAATTAAAGTACACTGCAACAATTTTGTCAGATTTTTTTTCTTTTTTTGATTTACATTTTTATTGAGTCTTTGATTAGTTATCAATTTGCATATCACATCTTCCATAATTTCTGTGATTTACAAAGAAAGGATTTTAGGAAATTACATGATCATTTTTTTTGTGTCATTGGCGCTTGCTTTGTCTCTTGGAGCTTAACCTCTGGCCCGACTCTTCCAATGAATTGTCTAGCTTGAAAACTTCTAGTAGGCACTTCTCGCGCACCAACAATAGCAAGATTACAAGCTACCTTCTTTAAAATAAATACACTTCCCTCTGCAAGCGTCTCCTTCCCAAACACCAGACTGAGATTTGCAAGTATTCTTCACTCATATCCAACTGAAAGAGCACTGGTAGGAAGGAGTAGTCCATGGTGGTTGGTGACCCACAAAAATGGCCGGTCGACCATATCTATATCTATACTACTATTATAAAGAGAAAACTGTGTCCTTTGAGCCAGGTAAACTCAAAGTACACCACCAATCAAAACACCCAAGACATATTTGAAAACCTCAGGGCAAGCAGAAGGACATAGGCTATTAAAAATAAAAAATATACGATGTTTAAAAAATTTTGAAATAAAAATAAAGTAGTCCCTTGCAAGTAGTGCCGGCCGCGATGTCTGCGTGATGACATCATTTGCGCTCCCAACACTTCCTGAACACTTCCTGAAATGGCGGCGAAGATCGCGACCTGCTGGGAGGACTGCCGCGGCCCTGCTTGCTGCTGGGCGAAGTGGCGGCCTGTGCGGGCGGGGCGCCTGGATCAAGTCCGGTGGCTCAGGTAAAGATCAGGCTCTCTGGGACACGGGTGGGAGGAGGCCGGGGCGGGAGGGGGCCGGGCTGGGCCGGAAAGGGGAAGTGGGCGGAAGGCTGGCCCTGAACAACGGCGGCTAAAAAAAAAAATGCTGCCCCCAGCCCCTTTCTGCCCCAGGCAACGCTGGGGCGGGCTGCTAGTATACAATAAAAAAAATACAAGTAAACATTTTACATTTAAAATGAAGAAAAAGTTTTTCAGTTTGCAGCATGTCCTCTGTGTTCTCCGGCTCGAGACTCGTCAAGCACGAGGTCCCACAGCTCCTTATCCAATCCAGACACTACTCTCATGCTGCACGAGACAAGCGTTTGGATTGGCTGGAGCAGGCTGCCTCAGTGCTCGGAAGTTTATATCAAAAAAGGGGTCTTGTCCTTACGGGACCAAGTAGGACATCATAATCCATCAAAAAACAATTACCTGGAGGAGGAGCTACGCCCGCAACCAAGATGGCCGCGTAAGCTCCCGGCTCCGCCGCCAGTAGCTCATGAATCCTGTCATCGATCCTGAAATCGTACCAGACTCCCGTGTGGCTGAAGTGTTGCGGAGCACAAAGGTGTAATCCAGAGATTTCCATCTTCTCGAAAGACTGAGCTACGCCGTGTTTTCATGTTGTAATACTTATTCGATGGAAATTCATCATAAAAGTACAGACATACAAATATATAAAAAGACAATCAATCCAAAGTACTACAATTACATCCCATAAAAACAACAGATAAGAACAGTGTTTAAACAATGTTATAATTATGAAAAAGTTTTTAGGGTTTATACATTGCCCAACAGTCTAGAACGTATTATCCAGGCGCCCCCCAGGTATTTTGCCAACCCACAAATAATGTACATTGAAACAGTATTAGTTGTAATAATACGTAGGGCTGACCTATGGTCTTTTACACCCAACTCCCTGCATACAGGTTTCAGCCATTTAGCTCTAACAGATTTATATGCTGAGCAGGCAAATAAAAAGTGGCCAAGGGTCTCCTCAGGACATTGGCAACCTGGACATTTTAATTCAATTCCCCCCTTAGACTTCCATCTTTCCAAAAAAGTTTTAAGGGGCAGGGTGCCATATCTTAATTTCAGGAACAGAGATCTGTCACTAGCTACTTGGATAAAGTCCAAAAAGGGTTCCAACTTCATAGACTGTTTGCGAGTAAGGAAGTTCATCGTTAAAATCCCCAAATTTGAGCTGTTCTTAATCTTGGCCTCAACCCAGTCCCAATATAATTTCTTTACAATTTGCTTTGGAGGAGGGACTTGCGACGCCCGAAACTCCCCCAGGCCTATTGATACTACTAGTTTCTTAAGGTTGTTAAGCCATTTTATTTGATTAGAAACATTTAGGGTTATTAGCTCATCCAACACTTGGGCATACCCAGCTAGTTCCTCGGTTCTTCTAAGGCGCACCCAAAATAGCAGCGGCCTTAGTTGAATTTTATCCGAAATAGATTTTTTGCCCATATCAAAAAATAGAGGTAACAGGGGGGTAGAAGCTGGAAGTGAGACTAAATCTCTGATAAACTTGTTTTCCCCAGTTACCAGTGACTTAGTATTTTCTGCACCCCATAATTCGGCGCCCTAGACTGCCGAGGACAATGCCTTCCCTTCATAAACTATCAAGGCGGGGGCTATCGGTCTGCTAGAAGAGAGACACTGGTTCTTTAATATTGCACTAGACACCCTTTTTAAATTTAATACCATTTTGGAGATGTGGGAATCCCAGGTCATACGGTTGGACAATCTCAAGCCGTGTTTTCATTCTCGGCCTAACCCAGCGTAGAAGCCGGGGCCTCGATTCCTAACCCACCTGGGCCAGAATTGAACAACATCGGTCCCGGGACTTGGCAGAGTCTGGTCACCCGAAGTGAAGAATATCCTGACCGGTCTGGATGGTGATACGGTGGCTAAGTGGATTTCAAGGACACGGCGGTGGGACGCACCGGTTGCTGTGTGTGGGAGTCTGTTGCCCGAAGACCCTGCTGACCTCCCGGGGTCGACGGGCTTGGGTCCTCGCTTGCGGCGACTGTGTCTAGACCGCGAGAATGACTGAGGCCCTCCGTTAATGTCGAACCCGTCTGTACCCGTTGCCCTGGAGTAGTCTACCTCCGTGGCCAGAGGTCCGATCTATTGCTTTGCGAAAAGATATGGAGCGAGTGGAATGTGCACCATCGCTGCAGACCATAATGGCCGCCATTGGGACGCTTCACTTGCAGGTCGCCGCCATCATCCACAAAATGGACGTAAGTCGAGAGTATGTATCTGAGACCGGACCACGACTCTTCAATGGCTTTGGAACCCGTCGTGTTTCATGGCATACCAGTGATGGAGGACCCCGAGCGGAAACCTGACCTGGCGTGTTTGGTCGGCTCCCAAATAACAGCTAGCGAGCCTGAAATTTTCAATAAGGCTGCATATCTGATGCCGATGCTGCCCAAGATGGACACAGCCGACTTTTTATATTCTCGGACAATTTTATCAGTGACTATCGGAATGGTACTTCATTCTTTTTCTCCCAGTTGATTCAATCACGTTCTAGTGCCTCATTGTTGGTGGACAGGTATCTCCTTTTGATTTATGGACTTCAAGTACTAACACGTTAGATTCGATCGTACCGCACTGACTTTGACTTTCTTGAACGTTTTAATTCTCCTGTTGGTATGGTGGTTCGAGTGGAGAGAGCTCGCACAAAAAATCTGAGTGGCCAGGGTTGAGTTTGATTGTACGGGTTCGATAACACAGCTTTTAATTGATACGGGACTTGTAGCCTACAATGATGCGGGAGTCTGGTGGTTTTTACAAACTCCCCCGGTTGTATTGTAATTTCTGCTTCACAGTGTCTTGACCATAATACGGGGTGGTTTGCTTCTAGCGGTGAGGGAGGGGGGCCGGGAGCATGTTTTTATCTCCTCCTCCATTCTTTCCCTTCTTCTAGGATTAGTTGTGGGGCGACAGGCACGCTGCTAGTGGGGTTAGGCCGTAGCCATTGCAGGGGTGCAGGGTGGGTGGCGGGGGGAACGGGGGAGGGTTTTTTATTTTGTCCTTGTTTAGTTCTATGGCCTTTTTCTTTCTTTCCTTTCCTCCCTTCTACAAGAGGCGGGTTGCTTATCCTGAATCGATCTCTTCACTTAATCTGGGTGTATGTTTTGGTTTTAATTATCCTGCAAAGTGAGTTGGACGAACTTCAATGGCGTTAGCTCAACAGGGTTTTGGATCGCGTTGTTACTCTTTTGTCGTATAACTGCTCATGTTGACGCCTTACTCTCCTGTATATTGATTTTGTTATATTGGCTTCTTCGCCCACTCATCGTTGCAATGTATTTTACCGTATGATACCTGAAATGTGTAATATTTCCTCTTGTTTTTCTTCTTCAATAAAAATATATATATAAAAAAAACATTTACCTGAACCTCGCTAAATTACTGGCGTTGCGATTGACCCCCCATCTTGCCGCCTTAGTACATCCAGATCAGTCTGGCTTTATGCTGCATCGCAGTACGGCACTCAACCTACGCCGCCTGCAAGGGGTTATGGCCCGCCAAGAGTATATACAGGAACCTGCTGTTCTCCTCTCCCTGGACGCCACTATGGCGTTCGATAGTAGAATGGCCATACTTGTTTGCAGTGCTCCAACACATGGGCTTCGGCCCGAAGTTCTGCGCCTGCGTTCGTCTGCTTTATGCCAAACCCCTGGCCCACGTGGCAGCCAATGGCCATATGTCAGGGGATTTCCCGCTCGGACGCGGAACAAGGCAGGGATGTCCGTTATCCCCCTTACTATTTGCACTGGTTCTAGAGCCGTTGGCGATTTGGATCCGATGGGAACCCTCTATCAAAGGACTTCGGTGGTCTGACTTGTGGGAAGATCGCATATCTCTATATGCAGATGATATACTTCTCTACCTCACTTCCCCCAAAAAATCCATTCAAGAACTGCTGAATGTTTGTGAAAAGTTTGGGAGAGTGTCGGGTTACAGGATTAGTTGGTCCAAATCTATTCTTTTTGTTCTTGCCGGCCTCCCGCCTATGCTTCCCGCGAGCTGCTTTTTTAAGACCTACTGTGTCAGCGTTCAAATACTTTGGTATATATGTTACGTCGAACCCAGATGAATTCTACACATTGAATCTGCGGCCCCCATTGGACCGATTCAAACGAGATGTGAAGGTGTGGCGGGCCCTCCCTATCACACTTCTGGGTAAAGCGGCCCTATACAAAATTATGTCACTCCCACGATTCCTGTATCTTTTGGGAAATACGCCGTTTACGGTCCAGGCCTCTTATTTCTCAGCAATCGCGGCGACGGTCTCTAGCTTATTATGGGATGTCAAACCAGCTCGCATTGCGCAAAATAAGTTGGTAAAGGACTGGTATGACTGAGGCATTGCACTCCCAAATATCGAATTGTACTTCTGGGAAGCCCACCCTAAACAAATTAATTACTGGTTACATGCCCCGCAGACTGAGCCTGCGTACTTAGCAGATAGACAGTGCTTGGAGGCTAGGGGACTAGCCTCCAAGCACTATTTTTTTTTTTTTTAAGGGGACTCATGGGTAAACTTTACAGACGTCGTATGCCGTCGGACTTACTAGGCCCTACACGCCACTCGGTGCAACTCTGGTACAAAGCACACAGACGCCTTCGATGTTCTGATCTCATCACGCAAATGACACCATTATGGGACTCCTGCAGGTTGGGTTCCCTTCGCAACACTAAAGGGTTCCAGGCGTGGGACAACAAAGGTATTTCAGTGGTGGGAGACCTTTGGAAGAAGGGCAGGGTGGTGGACTTCTCCTTCCTACAAACAAATTATGATATGGCGCAGGTGAAACGGTTTAGATACACCCAAATTCGGCATACGCTGCAGGCAGCCATTCCGGTGGGTACGGACTTGCAGGAATCCACCCCTCTTGAAGATAGGTTATTGACGGAACATATGACAGATAAAGCAACATCCTTCACATATCGGAAGTTGATTAACAACATGCCTGACTTGACGTCCAAGCTGCGGTTGAACTGGTCGCGAGACATTGGCGAATTTGATGATTCCGAATGGCAGGAGGCCCTGTCCTCCCCTCGGGAAACAGCTATCTCCTTCAGGCTCAAATTAGTCCAACTTAAAGTACAACACCAGATCGATTTTATACAACATAGGGAAGGCGTCACATATGTACTGGATGTGGAGAAGAGGGGACATTCCTTCATACTATATGGGAATGTGGTCGGGTGGCAATGTACTTGACTGCTGTGATGCGTACCATTTCTCAGGCTCTGGATATTTCCCTTCTGCCTGATCCCCGGCGCGGTTTGTTGAATGTATGGGAAGCTAACCACCTCACACATCGCCAACAGGATTGGGCCATGCTGGGTATGATTATGGCGAAACGTAATATTGCCAGGCTGTGGGCCTCTGATGCGCTACCTACGCTAAGGGACTGGTGCAGGAACATGGATGACGCAATGGTGGCGGAGAAAGTGTTTTTTGTCCATCGTGGATGCCCGGGGAAATGAGGGCAAATATGGGGTGCATGGAATGAGTTCAGGGGTAATATATGCGAGCCCCCGCGAATAGACGAGAATGAGGTCACCTCGGACTGAGGGTTGTTACTACGTGCATGTATGATGGCGTATTGTTGTGCCCACTCTAACTGATTTTCAAATGCCCTATAACTGATATACTAGTTGAGCTTGCCTGTATATGCACTGTATATGTTTTATGATGCTGAAACTGTATGCTTTCTCGCCTTCCATGTTTAGTTCAATAAAAAACTTTAAAAAAAAAAAAATATATATATATATATATATATATATATTTGCCTAGCATGACCATGTAATAAGCTTGACCACAACTTGTTTTAATAGTTTTCTTGTATATAGCTTTCGAGATGATTTGGACTTCTTTTAGTGTTTTTAGATCCTGTTTTTATTGTAAATCTTTATGTACATATAAATAGCAAATTGTCATTACACACTTGTATAGAATGCAGAACTTTTATTTTTACGCTTTTATGAGTAGATCTCAAAGCTAATTTTCACTTGGAAAAAAAAAACAATTACCTGGTCTCTGTTTTTTATAAAGCTGCTCTTTATTTAAAGCAGACTCTGTGCTTTGATACATGTATTCATAAGCACCGACGTTTTACTCACCAAACTGTTCTATCACATTGATTTAAACAATTTGAAATTTTCAACATGTCCGAGTTTGACCCACCACAAAACACTTTTCAATCATTCATGAACCATAAATAACAAACCATATGTGCATCAAAAATATGCATTAAATTACAAGAAATCATACATTATAATCAAAATATACATTGCACCAGTACACTAGTATTTTTTTTTTATCACAATAGTCCTATCTTTAACTTTCTCTATCTCCATATATTTTTTAGGACTATTCTCACAAGGGACAAACTTTCACTAGTGTAGCTTAATTGTACGTATCCACCACTAGGATGAGCACTGTTAGTCCAATAACCCTTTGTGAGTGGCTAGTTTCCAAACCCGTTGTTTATTCCCGGGTTTTTCATCAGGGCAAGACTGGGTACCTCTGTCCTTCAAGGACACTTTGTTTCTTATGACGGCACTCTTTTAGTGTGCCGACTTCCCCTGAGGCGGAAAGCCGGGGACTTTTAGGCTTGTTGTAATTACTTTTTTAAATTGTGTCACTCTATAGCTGATGTATTATTTTTTAGAAATTGTGTTATTCATTTGCTCATTCACTTATTAAAAACCGCACCTCAGCCACCGCACTACCCTCTCCCACGCCGCATCTCTAACCCCACTCCCCGCGCAGCCGATTAGGGGCTGACGCGGAAGGAGAGAGGGGTGGACGCCATCTTGGTTGGACGGCAAGGGTAGCGGACTAGCTGTTGGCTGCCTCCCGCTCTCCCAGATATTTAAATCGTGCATCAGCGCGGGCGCTCAGATTTAGTGTACTGACTTCCCCTGAGGCGGAAAGGCGGGGGCTTTTAGGCTAGTTGTAATTACTTTTTTAAATTGTGTCACTCTATAGTTGATTTATTATTTTTTAGAAATTGTTATTCATTTGCTGATTCACTTTTTTAAAACCTCAGCCAACGCACTACCCTCTCCCACGCCGCATCTCGAACCCCGCTCCCCACGCAGCAGATTAGGCGCGGACGCGGAAGGAGAGAGGGGTGAACGCCATCTTGGTTGGACGGCAAGGGTAGCGGACTAGTTGAAAATTACAAATTGTTTAAATCAATGTGATAGAAAAGTTTGAGTAAAACGTCGGTGCTTGTGAATACATTTATCAAAGCACAGTTCCTCAGTAGCGCCTATGTCTCGTGTCACGCCCATGTGTTGCATAGTGTCTGTGTTGTGATGCACCTTTGCACTGCATTCTACTCTGATCACTTTTTGTTCTCCTTCTCTGCAGAGGGTGTCCATGAATCTAACAGACATGCCGCTATTCGATAGCACAACAAAATCGACCTTGGATGGTAAGTGCTAACCTAAGATGGTAACCTACAGACCGACGTGCTCCTGTAAAATGCGCCTGAGGAGCGTGTAAGTGCCCCGTGATGAAACAGATTTTTAAAAAAAATAAATGCACTTATGGATTACTGTATCTGAAGAACATTTCATTGCGAAAGCTGTATACATGATTATATGCACCTTTATAACACAGTTGTGAATGCACCCTTCTTGATGGAAAGCAGGTTTTCACCTTCCTTCTCACAAACTAACAGTATTTCTGACATGAACTCTCTTATTCTGTTGTCCTAACCCTAAATCTAATATCATATATAACCTTTACCTCAAACCTAATTATAGCTCCCACCTTAACCCTTTGACAACCCATGACTCTATTACCTAACCACACCTTAACATTTTTTTAAACTTTTACCCCTTTAATGAAATTTTTATGAAAAAATATATGGTTGTATTGACTTTTAAGTTGCTTTGGTTGTATCGCCAGTGTGTTATTATAAAAAAATATATATATTATATACATTATAGGTTTTTTGATCAGCAGGCTTCATCCATTTGTTTGCTAAATTGTCATTTTGTAATATGCTTCCGCCCACCATCGCATACAGCATGGGCAGTGGGTCAGCTCACTTTACCTATTGTCTCCCTTTACTTTGAGTGGCTGCACAAAGCTGGTGCATGCTGTTCACAAATAGTGCCCTTATTTTCTGTTACACATCTGCTTGTAAATGTGCTATATTTTATTTTTATTAAAATGCCTGCAATTGATTTGCCTGCACTTCAGGTGCTGCGTTAAATAGTGATTTATTTTCCGGCACTTTATAAAGTGTAACTAACATTGTGGCTACCTGCTATATGAGTGCTTGGTTAGGTGGGGCTTTATTCTTCTCTTCTTCCCAGATAATAATAATAAAATGAATGGTACAATTTAAAAGTTGGTTATAAAAAATTACTAGAAAAATTACCACCTCAGTGAATGTTTACTTTTTATTTACATTTCTTATTTCAAGCATTTGTCACTCACATTTCGTTGGATTCCTGTTTTCTTTCTATTTTGTGTCATACTCTTGCAATAAAATGCATTAAAGCAATACACATTGCTCAGGCTTGCAGGTTAGGCAAAGGCCTAACCTATTGGCTTGGCTAGTGCTGGTTTTATTGTTGCCAGCTAAAAACTATATCCATTATCCACACTCCCGCTACAGCCTATGGCATCTGGGACATGCTTGGGGGCTCTCTGGGACACAACGTTAAATGGAAAGCCAGAGTGGCGGTTTTGCCGATACATTTGATTTTATTCCCCCTTCTGATTAATGACCATAGGCACATTGTCTAACCGAAATGCAAAACACACATTCCGCTTTGACTGCTTAATTGGGTTCTGTGGGTGTCCCCGCCTTCTGAACTAAAGTAGTGCTCTTAAGGATACAGACCCTTAAATTGGGTGTCCCTGGTACATGCCTGTGTAGGTATTACCCACGAAGACTTTTAGACATGACCTCACTTTTGTACTGTGGCTCACTGCACCCAAGCTAGTTATGTGTATCAGAGTGTAGACTCTTATAGAACTGATGCCTGACGTTACACCTTGGACATGAATGTGGCCCTTGGTCCTGTTTTCGTGCCGTGGGACAAACTATTTTGCTCACAACTCTCCTGCAATTTTCAAATGCACTGTTATCCAGTTTGGCACAATAATCCTAGAGACTTCGGGGTAGGGGGCAGACATGCCTCCCTGTCTGACCTCTGTCTCAACGACTGAAAATTTGTTTAGTTAGGAATTTTAATCCGTGTTTACAAAGAACTGTAGACTCTACCAAAGCAACCAGTTCACCCTTTGGTTCACATTGGACATATGGCCCGTGTTATTTGTTTTTGTGGTTCCTAGATCAATAACATTACAAAATGGTGTGGTTACCTCTTTGCATTGGAAGATGCCTGCACCTTATATTTCTTTTGTGGATCATTGTTATATGTCCTGTTTTGCCTACCTGTAAGCTTTATTCTGATACCGGAATATTCATTGTGTAACTACTAACTGCTACTGGATCCCAAGAAAAGGCCTCCGACTAAGGTATACATTAATTTGTCTCCAGGAAAAAGTAATCTTTCCAGTTTAACTTCTTATGCCTGGAAGATGTCAGTGGTATTTTTTTCTCTCCTGTGCATGAATATTTGTTTAAACCTGTGTGTGTACATGTACACTTTAAATAGGCAAGTGTCTTTCTTTCCATTTGAGCTCTTTTCGAATTCAAAGCCAGAGTTTATTCGCCCAGGTTTTTTAGGTCTCGCCTTTTCCATTCCGAAGGAATGGAAAATGGAGAGAATTCAAGTACTCAAAATACTCTTGAAACCAAGGGTTTTTTGGTGCGGTTTTCTTCGAGTTCACGTGACCAAACAAGCACGTGCATCAGCCTCCCTCCCTCCTAAATTGCATTTTTTCGCGGCCGCTACCACATCAAAGGGCTTCGCCCAGCGTGCGCTCTGCGGCTTCTCCTCCCCGAATTATTCATGGCTGGCCGGTCACATGTAGCTGAAATTCAAGCGTCTCCTTGAAAGTTATTTTGAATTCCTTTGCAAACACTTCGTTTTAAACAGGAAGATTTGTGGCAGATGCTGGAATTCCAAGTTTCATTTCCAACCTCCGCCTACCGTTCCCTCCTTTCTTTACAGCGAATCTTGCGCTAAGTGCTGTACACGGGATCCTGTACTTGTTTTTAGAGAACTCTTATAAACTGTTACGTCTATCAAATGCTACGTAGTATGTGCGATTCAGAGAACGTGTCTTTAGAAGACATTGAAGCTGGGAAGTTTCACTCAGAGCAACTAGAGCCCCATGGGACTAATTAAAAGTATATCTGCACGATTCCTCTAAATGAACGCACTATTACCAGCTGCACAAAATACTTGTTTAAATTCAACTTCTGGCTTCCCACACAAGCCCGAGCGAACGGTCACAGCAGAGAGTGCTTCGAAACTGACTACCACCTGTAAGCACTAGATACAAACCGGGCATGGGGGCGAAGGGTATGGGGGTGTACACCGTATACGGCAATGGAACTCGCCCTTCCCGCCAACCTCTTACACTGGTGCAATTCACAACATCGAATACTTAGAGCAGTAATAAAGAGACTATTGAAAGTGCCCAAAATTTACAAAAAAATACTTTGGAAGAGACACAATGTCTTACAGCCTGGGCCTTGAACGGCGCAGCCCGCTCAGCCCAGTGGCAGCGTCACTGGAGCAGCAGATAACTCCTTTGTAACGGGGAGAGTTGGACACCTGTGTCTGAAAGAACCATTGTGCATAAGCACAGCTCTGCCTGGCTGCAGCCGAAATATTAACCCAGTACCCAGAGGTGCCTAGCTGCAGGGATACTGAGATCTGCAGGACAAACTAAGGCTAGGCAACGGTTACAAGTAGCCCTAGCCCACTGTCGGGTAGAGCACGCCAAGTGCGTCTTCCTCGGGCTAGGACTACAATCCTTTTAAATCCACCAGCCTCGTGTGTAACAGACTAACACCAGAGCAGTCAGTGTCTTTGACAGACTGCATTTAAAGGGCAAGCCAATAAGAATTCACATTTCGAAGGCTTGCCGCCTTTCCAGCGCCTGTTACTTTCCAAGGAGCTAGGCTGCGAAAGTGTATTCTGCTACAAACCACAAAGCAGATTTACCGACGCGTTTCCAAACTTTAATAGAGTAGTCATAACTTTTTTTTTTTTGCCTCCACAGTCCTGCGGATTTCAGGCCAACCAAGTGAATAATATTCCTTTTATTGCTCGCAAAAGACGAATGGCTTAGTGTGGTAAGATTCGAAACTGTAATCTTCAAACCTATTTTTGCTGCGTACTGATTAACCTGCTGCGTTTTCCAAACAGCCTCTTCACATCGAAAACACTAGGTGTGATCAACACAAAGCGTCCACAAGAACAGTGCCTCACAAAACGTGAGGAAACACATAACAAATAACAGACATTTTGTTTAGGTCTAAAAATGACAATGCCTTTCTATTTATTTTTTTAAAACCAAATCCTAAATAAATGGCATTCTCATTTACAATGCCAATAGCTCATTTTTTAGTGGAACCCATTTCCAGCTTGCAAGCCTGCCTGAAAGCACCATCTAATTTTAGTTCAGCATCTCAATATGCAACTATATGGTAATGACGCTTCGTCACATTTCTTTGTCTATAACCAGTGATTTTATTCTAAGGAACTTTTTACCCCCGTTTCATTGGTTGCCTCTGCCATCATAGACATTAACTCCTATAGCACTATCAAGGGTCAAGTGATGTGCTCCCCGACACTACAGGAAAGGCTTGTTATACCCTAGATTTTACAAAGGTATTTTGTAGTGGTATGGCATGCTGAAATGTATTGTGATAACAATAATATTCATTATCTTTTAAGTACTCACTAATGCTATGGTGCACAGGACAAACAAAGCAGGCATTAAAACAAAAAACAAACAAGCATTTGCAATGCAATAGGTCTCGCATTAACAAGAGTTTGAGCTATTACTATTGCAAAAAACAATGCCTTTTATTTTTGTTTTCATTTTAAAAACATAGGGCTTTGTCATTTACAAAACCAATAGCTCCAACTTTCCTACTGCGAGACCTATTGGCAACGCCAGTGCTTGTTTTCTCCTTGCAGGGGTAGTGTGGAGTTAGTTCATTGACTATATTTTATACTAAGGCCAATGTGTATAGATTAGACCGATTGGAATCATTCTATTGAATGTGTCCCAACCTCCTAAACTCAGCATAATGCTATGTCCGTTGCCTTACCTTCTATATATGGCAATATTTTGCACCTCTTTTGCTGCACTCCGATCACCACTGCTTCCTGCCATGTTTTCTGCTCATGGAACCTGTAGAAATACAAATGAAATGTTTCCTTGGAATGCTGATGTCTTCCACTGAATCTGACATATAGAAGTATGTGTTTTTGCTTTTTGGACCAATGATTGGCCCCTATTTTAAATGTGAAAGCACCACAACATTGAACTGCTGTTGCTGTCAATGTTTTATTCTCCCTGGTTCCCTGAAGGTGTGCTGGGTAGCAGTTATTTTGAGTTTTAGGCATGTTACTAGGGCCTCCGAGTATATATATTTTTTCCTATGGTTTCCTTGGTGCAGATTTGACCCCTGTTAAATTGATTAAAGTTTATCGAAAGTCATTTATTGGAGCATCCATAGTAGGTTTTATACTATTATCCGTGTCCTGAAGTGCTTTTTGGGTGATCCAGTAACGTCATCAGTTCTGCACAGTCGTGAGTGTAGGTTTATGCCGTAACCTGTGTGGCAGCATTTGGTATGATGTGCCAGGCTTGGAGGGAGTTTGCAGTCATGTTGCTGCTTTCTTACAGTTGGACGTAGGCAAGAAGTGATGCAGAAAGCAGTCATGCTTGCATTGAAGTACCATCTTATTGCCTGACCAGTGCCAGAGGGGCATGAGTATGGTAACGGCTAAGACTTTACCACTCTCTCGTATTGCCGCAGTTGTCGAGCACCCGTATCACGCTGCCCTAAGGCCTCCTGAAGTGCTGAAAGAAGAAAAACAAGGGCTTGAGGGGGAGAAAAGGAAGCAAGACAGAGTAAAATATACTATTTGATATCTTTTAAAGGTTTTTATGGATTTAGATATGGGTTTGACCTTTTTGATTTATGGACACCAAGTAATATTGTTGCAGTAATTAAATGCCTATCTCTAGTTACGTGGATAATGTCTGCCAAATTTGCTATTTTACTGTATTTCGCTGTACCCTGGGTCCTCCTGCAGAGCCTAGGCCTTTGAACCAGAGTCCTGGAAGACCTAGTATTTTGACCACTTTTGTTCCAAGGAAGCTCTGTCAGTGGAACCTTCTGGTGGCCCAGCTCACCCGTGACTCTACAAACCAGCGACTGCTTAATGTGCTTCCAGGGATACTCTGAGTGGCCCCTTAGCTTCTGTGATAGGTTTACTTTGTTCTACTGCGGATAACTGTTTGAAGAATCTTGAAGAGCTTCTGCAAGTCCCGTAAAACACAGTTGACACCACCTGAGACATGACCAGTTCCAATTTCGCTCCTTTACTGAATTGGGAGTGAGTGTGTGTCAAAAACTGTCCTACAGTGTCAATGGGCACTACCTGGTAATGCATGAAGGAGCGTTATTGTGGAAGTGTATTTCATGTCAGATCTTGGGAGGGACAAACGTGAAGGCATATGTTTTGACATGTGATGTATATTTGCTTATTTTTGGTCATAGGAGCCTTTGGCTTGCCTGTCTCTCATACAGATCTCTGACAATGTCCCTTCTTTCTTTCCGGCTGCAGGGCACAAGGTCTCTTTTGTCACCACTGCAGTCAGCACCAATATGAATACGTCATATCCGACCCCACCGAGTGGAATTGTACCCGGTAAGGAGAGCTCGGACATGATGCGAGGTGGAGGGTAAAGAGGGAGGTGGACTGGCCGAGCTCTAAGATGATAACTGTTCCAGGTTTCACTAGGTTGTTTTAGCCCGTGATGAGGGCAATCAGGCTGCTTATAGGCAGAGCCCTTGATAATGAAATGAGGGTACAGCGAGGGTAGGTGAGCCTGTGGTAAGGAAAAGAGGGGGCCGACTGAACCAGAGACCGGTTGCAGGTCGAGAAGCATAGTTGAGCCTGTATTTTTGGGAAAGAGGTCAAACTCAAAGGGTTGGCAGAGGTAATTATGTATATACATAATAGCTGTTCACATGGGTCTCATTCACACACAGCAAATATTTTAGTCTTAAGACAGTTAATGTTACTCGAGAGACCAACCTACATGGACAAATGTTTCATAGGCAAAAAAGAAGAGCAGTGCATAGAAAGTTGTTCTTCATGGTGTGATCACTTGGAACAAAGTTAGTATGTGTGTGTGTGTGTGTGTGTGTGTGTATATACAACAACCAACGACTAAAGTCCTGGAATTCAAGCCGAATGTGCCAAAGTGAGTCAGTCATACAGCTAAATTTCATACCAGTTGAGTCCAGACCGAGCATGTCTGTTACTGTGTCGACCATCATAATGATTTTCATTGTCATTATCAGGAGAAAAGTGAATGAATGACTGTGAGATGTACTTGGGAGAGTTTTGTGGGATTCATTCGCTCATAGTAAGCCACAAAGAACAGAATGATACACAATTATCTTTATAATGTATCTTGGTGTGGCTTGCCGACCCAAGCATAAGGGTGTAGTTGGTGCTCTGTCCCCCACGTTTACACCCCTTTTGTGTCCACATGCGGGTTATTTTTTTAGAGGACTAAAAACGAGTTTGAGGTCCTTTGGAATTCGGGGTACAGAAACATGAAAACATGTGCAGTGGCACTGTGATGAACGCAGAGGACGAGGAAGCCGGTGGTGGAAAAACAAACTTGTGTAGAAGCTTGGGAGAGGAATCAAAGTGAGTGTGACCCTCTGATTTAAGGCTGTTAAAGAGTTTTAAAGTTCAACTTTATTACAGTACTTTTAGCCATAGTGTTTTGTGCTAGAGATGGAACACATACACAGGGATTGAGGGGGAAAGGGTAGGACACGGTCAATCATTGCAACACTTCCAGTTCTCATTTACAGTTTTGGCTCCTGCAGTCGACTGACGGATCCAAAGTTCAGGACTTTGATCCTGTCTGTATGGCCGAATATTCCAGGCTTCAAGCATCTTTGCCTGTAGAAATATCTGCAGGTTTTCTCCCAGGCCATTGTCTCTAAAATGCCTACGTAGCTGGGTCAAAGTCAGCCAAATAGTGGGAGTTTCCTCACATCTGTGAAGGCCTTTTCTGTTCGGTGTAACATGCGGTTTCAGAAGTCAGCCCGAAATACATTAAAGTACTTAGTCCCTGATAACAGGTTGTACGGAGTGGAATTTCACTCCACGGAATATTCAATGTGCCTGTGTCCTCTTACCTGGATTTTTCGAGTGTCTGAGATTAGACTCGATTTTTTCCAGCTGGAAATTCCAGCCAGTAATGTAGTTTTGGAAATAGGCCACAGTTCTGCCCAGACCTGCCCCTGTCCCTCACGTGACCCTCATGCAAGGCAAGAGGGGGCATGCAATGATTTCCTTGCCAGGTAACATCTTCCCCTTAACTCGCCCACTCACCACACATTCTTCCCCCTCCATGCAGGAGTTCGAACATATACATTTACTACTCTCACTGAGCAGGTTGGAAATGTGAGCGTAAGAAACTCCCAGGAAAGGGTAATTTGTTGCGAAATTCTGTGCACTAAATCCAACTTCACACAGTTATTCCCCATTCCGAGAGGTGTAACTTTTAATATCAGGCGTTCTGTGCAGAGATTCCGATTAGTAACCGAAATTGGAGCCATGCAGAATCTCCTCTTGGAACATTTCCTCCAATACTGATCATATCGTAGTCTAGGACAGTACTTCACTGCTCCAGGTTCTTCTTTTGTCCAGGTAGAAGGCTATATTCCTAGGCTTATGTAGCATACATTTTTCTCTCCTTGTAAGCCATGCCTGGTCACCGCTCCACCCAACTGGGGTCTGCAATTCTTCTGAGGCTGTGGGTGATGAGAAGAGGCAGACTATTTTTAGGCACTGGTAGTGGGTGTTCCTGGACTCAAAGGGGACTTCAGTTGGTATTGGTTGTTCACAAAACCAGTGCAAAGCCTCAATCGCAGGCTGGATCTCAGCAGAGGTTGCGACTGGTCTCGTGCATTTATGCTGGGGCTGCCAGGACTTTAATCCTGGAAATCTGATCATATGCGGTTTTAGGCTACGACCTTTTGCTTTTGATAAAAAGTTTCATAAACAGACTTACCCAGGGGAGTTTTCAGACAGCCCTCTTCTGCCACTGGTCAGGTCACTTGTCATTCATATTTTGTTTCCGCCAACTACAGTTTACACAGGGCCAGAAAACTTGAGCAATTGGTTCTTTTCTCCTTGAGTGATGGTATTCTTCCCCAGCACAGTGTCGTCACCTACAGAGAAAGCAGTAACTTTCAGTTCCAGGAACTTGTAGGCAGGTTAATGCTTTAAATAAATGTATATAATTTTATTTTAAGCTTTCCAAAAGCCCGTCAGCTTCCAGGTCCGCGCCGCTGCTTGCAGTGCGTCAAATCTACGAGCACTACTTGTTGTGACAATGTTTTAAAATGGGCTTTTCTATTCTTCCAAAATGACTTCTTTAATGTGCACGCAAGGTTAATCATCTTTGACGGGTTTTGTTCAACTTTATTTACAAAAATCTTAAATGCAACAGCCTGTACGTGCACAAGTGTATGCTCGTACAGTCTCCTATTTTCAAATATTTTCCTCAAAATGTTTTACAGAAACCTTAAAAAAAAAAGAAACTTTCATTGACAAACGCCAGACCTGTTGACTTTGCCTCTGCTTGTTTTCGGTATGTTGGCGTGCCACAGTGCGGTTGCTTCAGGCTCATACAAGGAACTTAAACCAACATGCAGGTATCGTGATTCTGAATCGAGATTCTGAGTTTTGCAGTCACATCTGCACTGGCCTGAGTGGAATTTGATCAGGGAAAATACAGGATCATCCAAAAATTACACCTTGGAACGGTACAAAGATGCAGTATAAAGACACGAGCACCCTCTCTGAGGTGCGAATCTCGGAATAATGCGGCAGATCCGCACAAATGCCACACCCCACATGATTTGAATTTCTTGGTGAGAGGATTTTGTAATGTGGCCCTAGTGTTCTGCAAAATAATGAGGTGTTCGTGTTTGGGACTCCTACACATCTAGATGTTGGTACAGCTTCATTTTCGGTGAACTCTTACTGCAGCATTTTGCCCTAAGCAAATTATCCTGCCAGGGTATTTATTATAATGGTAAAAGTCAATTGGAATTACGTTTCCAGTTGGGAGGAATGAACACGCCACTTCGTTTTGCTTAGATTGCAAAAGGCCGCTTTATTGGGAGCAAGCTGGGACCCCATAGCGTCTTTGCCTGAGCCGCAGATTCTGTTAGCCCTGGTAATTTGCTAACACTTTAGCGCTGTGTAATCCTCCTTCCCTTAAAACATTCCACCATAGCCTCACGCCACCCCCTGGTTACAAACGTTGACCACAAACCCCAAATATCTGTTCAAAATAGCATATGCCCTTGCGATCCTAGTTTAGTAATCCAAATATTTACTTGTGCTACCCGCCTGCCTCCTTGAAAACTCACTTTCTTCCAGTCTCCACCCATCTTCTCTTCCCTAATTTTCTGTTTCCTCATCTCCCTGGCTTTCCCCATTCCTCGCTTGCCTCCCCAGCGACAACGCCTAACCCGTATAAACAACCAACGCGTGTACGTCAAACACACACACACATCAAACCACGCCCTTAATCTAATGTACCTGGGTAGGTACAGAAAAAAACGGATTTCGTAGGACCGCTGCGTTACTCTGCACCTGTTTCCACTCGCCTCAATGTGTAGCGTGATCACGCTCACTGGGGCCCTGACTGTGCTACAACACTGTCCCATGGCCAGAATGCCAGAATTGGTCTTCTATGTTTTTCCCCAGAATCCCCTGACCTTTCTCTTTCCCAGATATCAAACAGGTGGTCTAGTTGCACCAGTGGCTGAGCAGTGCAGCCTCCTGGGTACTACACACAGAATTGGTGCGCCATCGCTACCCTCTAAGCCGGGGTCTTCAAACTAGGGGACACGCCCTCTTAGGGGGGCCTCAAGGGATCCCAGCAGGGTGACGCCAGACTCTGACCAAAAGAATCATTACGCTTTGGTTTTAGCAGGAAAAAAATTAGCTGCAGTAAACCGGTCTGTAATTGGCCATCACTAACATCTTTTGTCATTTATATCCTAGCTGAGAAATATTATTCAAACCCCGATTTCAAATCACACTGGATACTTTTACACGTTAGTAAGGCGTACCCGAACAGAATAGTATGTTTGACAATTGTCATGTATTTGATTACATTTTTAAAACCGTAAGCGAATTTCACTGCAATGTATAAACATGTCTCGTGTTTAAATAAGTCGAGACCAATTTAAATGCTGCCAATTTAATAGAATAATTGTGAAGAATTCTGAGGGGGGCCTCAAATTAAATTTTATCACTGGGGGGAGGGGGGAGCAGCATAAAAAAGTTTAGCTGACTACTGCTCTGAAGACTGGCCTGAGCCAAACGGATCTGTTGCAGCATCCTTGCGTCTGGAACTGTGTACCTGAAACGGTCTCCGATTCCCTGCAGATCTGCTTCTAAGGGCCTGAAGCACCCATGGATTCCAAAAGTACCTTTGTAGCTGGGCAGATCTTTAGCAACCCCTGGGCCTGTTACTGTTTCAAATTCAGCCGAAGGGTCATTCCAAAGATGTCCACTCCAAATTTGGGTCACAGATCTCTGGTGTGCTTTGCGCCAGCCGGATACCATCACAAAATGCTAGCTCCCTGGCATATTTAGAGTATGACATTTCCTCAACGGTGCGCCCGCCTTGACCCCTCTTTATTGTTTTTTTCCATTTCCAGGAATCATCGCAGCCTCACTTTTCATCTCCTTCCTGCTCTGCCTCTACGCCATACTGTGGAAGTGTATGGTTTCTATGCCCAAGAGGTGAGTCAAGTGGGGCTAGTCATGGCGGAGTGCATTCTGGGGAATGGTGGGAGTATGAGAAGGGCTTTGGGTAACCTATTTGAGTCCCAAGCAAAACTTGTATCTCCCATAAGTTTTTTCATAGGTTCTTGATTATTTTAGTGCATGCAGCCTTATACTCGGGACTTCAGCTTGTTAAACCATGTATATTGGGGATCACATCAATGCAAATTAAACAACTTGACAAAAACAATTTTATATTAAAACCACAATGTTAAAGTATACTTCTTTAACATTTAATATACAGTACTCTTGACCCTTACAGGGCTAGTGCCAAAATTAGACCATTTCATAAAAGTAGCTCTGGATGAAAAAAATAGTTGCTATAATTTACACTTTTGTCCTTGGACAACATAATAGAGCAGTGCTGGAAAGTAGGAAGATTGTGCCAGATCCCTGTTCCAGCAGCTATTTCTGGACTAGATCCAGGATCAAGCTGATCCAGGGAAATGCGCCTAGTTTGTCTTGATCAAAAGAATGGAGGGAGGAAGAACAGAGGTTCATTCAGTTTCTAAGAGGTACTGGCTATCAGAAAGGGGGGAATGAACCACCAGTCTCCAACCAGAGAACAGAAAGTTCTGAGACTCTATTATTGAGGCTTACTTTCAGTTTAGTGCAGCAACCTTCAGGCAGCAAACAATCTTAGTTATTTTCATTTCCACCCGGGCACAAACAAAGGCCTGATTTAAAGGGCCATCAGCCCATCTTTTGTTCAAGTATCATTCTGGGTGAGAGCCTAACACCTTGATGCCAATGCAATGGAAGGAAACAAAGGCACATAGTGTATCACTTCACAAGTACTTTAGCAAAACTATGACTTGGAGGCAGAGTTTTTACTTTGTTCAACCCCCTTATGTAAGAGATGTGCATGCACTGTTAAGAGTGAAAGAATAATCTGTGTGCGAGTAATTACGCTGATAATGATCTAAATGGCACCTACTAATTTATTTTTAGTTCTTTTCCAGTGCTGCACATCCCAGTATAGAGTGTCAGAGCACTTTACATCATACATAGTCAAAATATATCATACAAGTGTGTAAATCAATGTACAGGAAACAATACTTATTAAAAATGAGGGTTATAAGGAGTAGGAATTGCATATAGTCTACACTTGTAGACATTATATGTTAAGAGTGAATGGTCAGGAGAAACAGAGTCCGGATTTAAAACGTAAGACAGCGATTTGGGTTGCCTGTACTAACAAGAATATTACTTCCCAATGGAGCCCTTCAAATAACAACGAATTGAGGAAAGAAACAATAATGATCTAGCCCCGTGATTTACAGTTTTCGTGCAACTCCTTGATGCTGGTAAATAGATCATTGTGTTAAAGTGAAATAATTGCATTTATGAACTGGAAGTAACAAAATGATCTCCATGTCAAAAGCAGTAGCCCACTTGTCTATCTACATAAAGTACAAACTCGGTGTTCTGAATCTGTCACGGTGTGCTTTGCAGCAGGCACATTTAACTGTCTATGCTACACTGAGTCACAATTGTGATTGGACAAAACCCAGAACTCTCCCAGAACTGCATTAACCAATAGATATCTTACCGCTATTACAGTCCTCTCAAAGTTCCTGGGCACACAAAGATCTCTGCAGCAAGTGTCTGAACCCTGTAAGATATTTTAAAATATAGCCTCTTTTACTATGCTAGCACAGATTTGCTGTCGCATTTGCCCTTGTTGCTATTTCTTTTCAGCAGATTTTGTAAAAAAAAATAAACATATTAGTGGACTGTCAGACTCTGCTTTTCCAAGCTTCGCCCTTCATGACTTCAGCGCCCTTTCCTGTGCCTCGTCTGAACTCACAATTAATGGGTTACCTGAGCAAGTTTTTTCCCAGTTCCAGTACTGATATAGAGGACACTTCATGGTTCAGGGTTATTCAAGATGCAGAAATATTTAAAATGGCCATCAACCAGGTGATGCCATTGATAGCTCGCATCTGTAGCACACTTTAAATGAATATTTGTTTTTTGATTCTTTGCTGTACATGTTATCACGGGTAACATGCAAGACACCATCTCCTGATGCATTATTATAGATGAACCGGCATATTGTAGCATCCCATGAAAAGAGCAATAGTAGTAAAGATTTCTTTTCGGTCTGTCAGCCAGTTGTTTTTAGCAACTGGCCAAAGTTGGAGGTCTCGTGATCAATACAGGGTCAGAACATTTTGCAGAAGGTTACACTGTGCTATTGACTGTACATTTTGACTTTGCTGATGTGGAAAGATGGTTTCTTGCTGCGCACACAGCCAGAGCAGATCTGCCAGTGCTTCACATCGAAGACTTGTAAACCCCCCCCCCCCCCCCACCCCCCCACCCCCAAGGCCCCCTGCTATACTTGCCCAGCTCACATTGAAGGTGGCTTTCCCCAGGTAACTCTCTGCAGAGCTTTTCATACACTGTATTCCAGGTATTTTTACTTTCACATTGCTTGTTTTAAAGGACTCTTACCTTAGTTCCTAGTTACATTAAAAAAAGGCATCACTTATTATGAAATTCCAATTTGTCTAAATACAAAAAGACCTCCCACTGCCAGACTCGAATAGTCTCCTGTTCATAATATCAGTAGGGAGTTTCCTGAACAATGTTACATAACTCATTTAATATAGAAGAGCATGTTTATGGTTTAATAGAAAAGGTGAGCACTTCAGTCCCCATCTGAAGAGGGGCGACACCCCTGGTGTGTTAAAACAGAGGAATTTGGGGTTTGGTCTAATAAATGGGAGGAGGGGCGTGGCTCTTTGATTAACGGAGGAGAAAAGCTTTAATCCTGGACGGGTTCTGGATGACACCTCAACTCTAGAACCAATCTTTCCATTTGGCAGCATCCATTTCTTCCCAACCATTACCCATTTATTTATTTATTTATTTTTAAGGTTTTATATAGCGCGAACAAGATCTTTGCAGATATCAGAGCGCTTTACAGAAACAGTAGGTAGGGTAAACAAAACTCTTGAAACAATATAAAATTCAGTAGTCAGTGAGTTGCAAAATAGGGTAGCAATCACACAAGAGTATGCAGACTAATAACAATCAAGAAACAATAATATGGAAGCAGTACAATGTCTAATCGGGTAAGATTATAGCACCCCAGAGGGTGAGTAAACACAATGTGAAAGCAGAGTAGTAGTCAGTAATGGGTGCGTTGCAAGTTAGTGAGGCACTCAAGTCATAGTGTACAACCCAATAGCCAAGTTGGAAACCAATAATATAGCATCCGTGCGATGATTTAGATCCGAAAGCAGTCAAAAAGAGACTCGCATAGGTAAGCAATCAGAAGGCCGATAATGTAGGAGCCAAGTACTGTCATTGTTCCAGTATCAATAGTATTCAGGTGAATTTAGCCTGAAGGATGGCCTTCAACTCTTTCTTGAAGAGCACAGTGGAAGGGATAAGCCTAGTTTCTGGCGGGAGTGCATTCCAGATCCTAGGCGCCATTCCTGAGAAGGAGCGTTTGTATGTTTTTTCCTTCCGGAATCTCCGTGGTTTCAGGAGGAGGGTTTTTGTGCTTCTGTTGTATCTTGAGCCTCCTGAAATGGTCAGTTTTTGAGTGAGGTAGTTGGGTGACTTGTGGTGTATGGCCGAGTGCGTCATACATGCAATTTTCAGCTGAATTCTGGCTTCAATAGGCAGCCAGTTTAGGGCTTTTAAATCGGTGGATATATGAGAGTGTTTTCTTGAGCCAGTGATGAGTCTCGCGGCCGCGTTCAGGGAGGCTCTTAGGGGAGCCGTTGTTGTAAGGGGGAGCCCGCTGAGAGCCGCAATACCGTAGTCTATCCGAGGAATGACTAAGGCTTGAACAACAGTTTGGAAGTCCTTGGGTGGAAGAAAGGGTTTGAGTTTTCTCAGCTTGTTGATTTGGAAGTTGGCTCCTTTAGTTGCTTTGCTAATATGCTGCTGCATGTCGAGATTGCAGTCCAGTGTGATGCCAAGGGATTTCGCGGAGTCCAGGATGGTGGGCTGGACATTGAGTGCGGTTAGATGATTGAGCCATGTTTGGGTGATGGCCTTTTTCGTAGGAGGAGAGATCAGAAGGAACTCCGTTTTCAGAGCATTTAGTTTGAGGTGATTGTCGGCCAGCCAAGCTTGGGTCTTTCTTAGTGTGGCATTTAACAGTTTGATGTCTTCAGGGGATTGAAGCTTGAAGTAGAGCTGAGTGTCATCGGCGTACATATGGAAGTGTACCTTTGAAGATTGAAGCAAGGTGGTGAGTGGTTCCATGACGAGGTTGAACAGTGTGGGGGATAGGGAGGAACCTTGTGGGACGCCTAGTGTTACTGGCACAGGCGAGGACAGAGCGTTGTTGATCTTGAACTTCTGAGACCGGTTGTGCAGAAAGGATGTGTACCATTTGAGAACAGTCCCGGATATGCCCATTCTGGTGTTTAGGAGCTCCAGTAGTTTCTCGTGTTTGACCGTATCAAATGCTGAGGAGAGGTCAAGAAGGATGAGGAGGCAAGACTCGTTGTGATCAAGGATTTGGAGGGCGTCATCAATTATGTGTGTCATGGCCGTTTCCGTGCTGTGCTTTGCTCTGAATCCTGATTGGTGAGAGTTGAGGAGCTCAAACTGCTCCATGTGTTTTGTCAGTTGGAGTTGTACGCATTTTTCTAACCGTTTTGCCAGAGTGGGGATATTGGTGATAGGACGATAGTTGTTTAGGTCGGTCGGTTCAGCTGTGGGTTTCTTGAGTATAGGCGTGACTTGCCCAATCTTGAGGGAGTCTGGGATGAGCCCTTGTTGCAAGGAACAGTTGATGATTTTAGTCCAGAGTGGGAGGAGCAGGGGGGGTGAGGACTTTAACAGCATTGGCAGGTAGGGGGTCTGTGTGGTGATTGGCAGGTTTCAAGGTGACAAGCAGCTTGTGAATTGATTCTTCAGAATAGGTGTCGAAGGACGACTATGAAGCGTTGTTTTTAGGTTGAGTGTTAGTTATGCCTATGGAGCCGGAGTATCGACTTACATCCTTGAGGAGATCACTTCTTATAGTGTCGTTCTTTTGCTTGAAGAAAGCAGAAAAGTCTTCACAACTTGGAATAGCCTTTGTTGAGTTGTTAGGTTGTGGAGGTTGCGTTTTGGTTTGGGTTTTGACTAACTCGAACAGTTTTTTTTTAGGTCGGTTTTTAGCTTGATCCAGCTGTTAGCTAAAGAAGACTGATTTCGAGCGTTTGATTTTTCTGAAGTAAGCGTTTCTCTTACTCTTAAGCGCTCTAAGGTGCAGTGCTGAGGGGTCAGATCTCCACGAGCGCTCAGCCATGCGCATAGCACGTCTGTCTTCATTGAGGCTGCCATCGTACCATGGGTTCGAGTTCTTGGTGGCTACTCTCTTCAGTTGCAGGGGTGCGGCTTCATTGATTATGGCAGACATGGTGTCTAGGTAGTGATCCGTCAATGAGTGCACATCAGAGACGCCCATCGGGGGAAGGAGGAGACTGCCTGTGTGGGCAGGCAAGGAGTTTGGGTTGAGATTCTTCATGTCCCTCTTCCAAATCTTGGTTTTGGCAGGTTGAGCTGGGTTAAGTTTGACCTTTTCGTTGATGAAGGTGATGATGTGGTGGTCTGGCCAAGGCTCTTCACCACTGCGTCTTTCTGGTCGTTCCAGTGGAGGTTGAAATCTCCCAGGTAAATTTGATTGAGCTGTCGACCGGCGTTGGTGGATATCGTGTCCATTAGTTGTTGGGAGAAGGGGAAGTTGTCCCCGGGTGGGTGGTAAATAACATGAAGGGAGCACACAGGTTTGCCCTCACTAGTAATATCAAGGCAGATGAGTTCTCAGGAGGAGAGGGAGGGGGAGGGGCCTTCAGTGATAGCGAGGTTGCTCCTGTAGATGCATGCGATTCCCCCACCCGTCTTGCCATTCCTGTCGAGTCTAATAATGAGATATTCGGGGGGACTAATATGTCCATTATAGGTGTGGATGCTTCAGTTAGCCACGTTTCAGTCAGAATGGCTAGGTCAAGGTCCCTTGATAAGATGAGATCCGCAATGCCAGGGGAGTGTCTCCCGGCCGATCTGCAGTTGAGCAGGATACACTTTAGTCTAGGGGTGAGGAGAGTGGGTGAATGTTTTAAGGCGAGGGGGATTTTTTTGAGATTACAGGGGACAGAGCTTCTGTTGTTCAGTGTGGGGGGCCTGAGGGGATTTGTGGGAATCGTGGGTATGGGGAGGTGTGTGGTGGGTGGGCGTTTTGTGGGACCTGGGCCATATGAGCAGAGTAGATTGTGTAAGTCTCGGCCCGAAAGGGGGTTTGGGGTGCGACGGGGACGGCCGGTGGCCTTGCGATCAGGGATAGAGGGCCAGCGCGGGGAGAGATGCGTGGAATGGTTTGATGGGCGAATGGAGTCCTTGTTGGGCGGGGAAGTGTAGGGTAAGGGGTGCCTGGGGTGTGTGAGAAGAGGTTCTTTGATGGTATGGAGCTCTTCTTTGACTTGTAGGAGGGTGGAGATGATCATGTCCAGAGTTGGGTTGGGGATGGAATTGGAAGTGAGAGCAGTGGGTGCGTGTTTGAGTAAGGTAATGGGGTTGGCACTGGATCGAATGGGGCAGGAAGTGCGCGCGATGGAGCAAGGCTCTGAGGTCCTAGTAGGTGGGGTAGCATTCGATGGAAGAGAGAGTTTGTGAGCCGGGGGCGAGGATGAGGACAGGGGGAGGTTGATAGTGTGGGTGATGGCGCGTGTGGAATGCGGCGCAAGTGCGTTGAGGGATGAGTGTAGGCTGGAGAAGGAAGTAGTGACAATAGGATGGTGGGGGCTAAGAATGGGAGGGGATAGAGGATAAGGGGTTAGGTTGAGAGAGGTGGTGTTTTCCGTGAGTCTGGCCGATGGAGTGGGGTAGTGGAGAGTGAGAGTGAGAGTGGGGGGGGGAGAAAGGGTGAGGGTTGGTCATGTCGTGGGACGTGGGAGATATGCTCAAGGCGGTGGGGGTGGGTTCTGCGGATGGGTGATTGATTACAGAAGGATCTGCGACGTTCGCAGGGGTCGTGTGGGTGGGGGTAAAGGGAATGAACGCGGGGGGTGATCTTCGCCAGTGCATGGGGGAATTTGGGAAATATGAACGGGTGGTATGAATTGGGCAGTATGATAGGGTGGGTGACTGGTTACCGCGCAGGGGGGAGGGGAGAGGTGTGAGATGTTCCTCTGCTGTGATGGTGTGCGGCTGGTGTATATGGGGGAGAGGTCTATGTCTGTGATTGAGGTGTGGGGTACCTACAGTAGGTGGGTGAGTGACTAAGGTGCTGGGAGTAACGGGGGAGAGATCTATGTCTGTGATTGAGAAGTGTGGGGTAGGTATAGTAGGTGAGTGAGTGACTAAGGTGCTGGGGGTAGAGGAGAGGTGCGAGTCGTTTTGGGGCTGACCTATGCTAGACGGGTTGTGATTGAAGGCTGTGTGGTCAGGGCTGAGGGCTGGGGTGCTATGAGTGGGGGTCCGTGGATTGGAGAGGTGCTGTTTGAAGGTGGGGAACAGGTTGTCTAGTAGTTCCAGGTTCCTGTCTGAGGATTGAATTGGGACAATCCCGTTATTGTAGATAGTGATGGTGGTTCTGCCTGGGAAGAGTTGAGATGGTGTGATGGAGAGTGTTTAGCCATGAGCGGATTTCCTGGTAGAGGAGACGGTGAGTAAGGTGCGGAACGCTTTTCTCCATTGGGCTCTTCGTGTGGTGTGGAAGATGATGTCAATATTCATGGATCCATTCACCGATGAGAAGTAGGTGTCTACAAAGGGGGTTTCAGGGTGGGTCCTAAGGAAGTTATGTTTAAAGCGCTTAGCGGCTTTTTTGTTGAGTAATGATGGGTAGTTGATTTTATATGTGTGTTTGCCGATGGGATCCATGTTTTGATGGCGGTAAAGGTAGGCGCAGGAGGGTGTACAATAATGATATACAGGAGCCAAATACAAGTGCAAACAACAAATTACAAGTAACGAACGTGACACTGGTGAGCAGACTGAATATATGAGGTAGCAATCAGAATCAAGATGATATTAGTGATCTTAGTGAGCAATCAAAATATGAGGTAGCAATCGGTGCGACCCAAGAGAAAGTGAACTGGGTGCAGGTTACAAAAGTGAACAAAACACAGGTAAAAATATAATATTGATATAGGAGGTAGCATTGACATTAGTGTGCAATCAAAGTATATGCGGTAGCAATCAAAGTATATGAGGTAGCAGTCGGTGCGTCCCAAAGAGAAAGTGAACTGGGTGCAGGTTACAAGGTTTACAAGATACAAATACAAATATAATATAGCAAAATACAAATATAATATAGCAAAACATAGTCTATCTCTATCACAAGTAGTAGTGGAAACCTATAGGTATGACCCCAAATATAAGAGGTAGCAGTCTCTGTGTTACATGGGAAAGTGAACAGAGTGCCGGTTACAAAAAGGTATAATACTGCAGAAATGTTTATAATACAGATAGAGGTATAATCCTGCAAAAGAGACCGACATTCTGTCAAAAGTGAACAAAATACAAGTAAAAATATAGTGTTGCCACAAAAAAGGTAGCCACTCTATCAAGGCAGTAAGAATATATTGTTGCCACACAAAAAAAAGGTAGACACTCTATCAGGGAAGTGGTAGATACACCTAGGTGTAAACCCACGAATAAGTGGTGCCCCGCGGTATTTTACCTGCCCTGTCATAGGTTGGTAGTCTGCATTCTGATTGCAGGGTTTGTTTTGGTTCTATTGTGATGTCTCTGAGGTAACAAAGGTTTGTTGGTGGCCACTCTTGTGATTCATTTCAGAGAAACTCTTCTCACCCTGTAATCTCCCCTGGTGTATATTTTCTGTTAGGTTTATTCAAGTTAATATGGAATTTTACTGCTTTGTGGGATATCTTGCACATCGCCTGCGATTATTTCTGTGGCTTTGCAGTGCTCTTTTAAGCTGTTCTGACTTTTCCGTTCCCATTTGCAGACTGGTGTCTGATTCTCTTTGCCAGGATGTGCGATCAGTTGCATGGGTCCAATAGTATGTATAGCTGTAGCATTGATGAAATGTGCAAGTTGCGGGGGGGGGGGGGGAGGGGGGAGGTGGCAGAGAACCGCACCAAAACTATGTGCAAGATTTCTCTGGGTGTCCATTGAAATTGACAGGCAACTCTAAATGTGCGATAGGCTGTTTTTGGAGGTAGGTGCTTTTTGATCCCATAATAGCTTAACATTGTGTTTTTTTCTCATTGACCTCCCAGGCAGATGAAACGTCAGAGCCGCCGGCGACCTCCTTCAGGGCTCTTGCCTGAAAAGACGCTTTGTTAAACTTTATGTTGGGATATCCCTAAAACAGAACCTGCTAGGAAGGCAGGCACTTCAATGCTACTGTAGATGCCCAGCGCCAGAAAATATGTAAGCATAGGGCAGAGGTGGCAGAGTGAAGACCCCCAGAGTCTCTGTCTGGGGTCCAGTGCTCTGAAACAGACTGGGTCTGTTTTTCGTTTGACCAAGCTTTGGGTGCTTCCGGATTGATGATCAGTGTGCCGGAAGAGATTGATCTCTGGAGAACAATTTCTGAAGACTTAAGGGAACATGGACTGGCCGAAGCTGGGATCTGCTGTACGTGTCCATCAGGCCACCCCCTTTTCCGCAGATGCATGGAATCCGGCATCCTGCACGTGGAATACACTGGCACGGTGGTGTGAAGAGAAACACCACTGAGTGGTTGACTGAGAATGTGCCTGGGATTACACTGGATGTATGTTCGCCATGATGGCTTCTGAATGATACTAGCTCTTGGACTGCTAATGAATTCAGGGGCAGCAATGCTACTTTTTAAGAAAGTGGCCACCCTCTTAACTGCTTACGAGAACACTGGCACCATGGTTCTTTGTGAATAAGACTAACGGCTTGTAAATAACACATCGGCTATCATGACTACTTCTGAATACACTGACGATACATGGAATTGTGGGGGTAGGGATGGGAATTGTCTGAATAAGTTGCTGCTGATATTGTGTGGGGGTGTATGGGCATTTTCAAAGCTGCTGATGAATGCTGAGATTTAAGGCCAAGGGCCTTACTATGGAGGCTCCAAGTGTTCATACCAAGCACCATACACTGTCTTACTTTGGTCTGGACTAGCTCAGTTGGCAATACTCGTGGTGCCAAACAGTTATGAACCGCTTCCGGGAAAGATTACAATAAAACTCTTGTCGGACCAAAATGTGATTGGCTTGTGGTGTTCCGTTCAAAATACTTTAGAATTTACAATATCTGAATCTAATACATCCAAACGGTAGACCCGGGAAGGCCATCCAGTAGACGTGAAGTTCCATGAAGTTGCTGGAATGGCACAGCAAAATTGAAAGGGACACACATTTGAAGTTTGAAGGAATAGATGCAAATCCAGCGGACTGGCAGTGGGGTATTTCTGAAACAGCCTGGTGGCACAGGAAAGACTATCAGGAACAAGGAAAGTGTGTAGAAGGAAAATTAGCCCAGTCCTTCAAGGAGTGGGAGTTGCTTTTCTTTACATCTTTCAAGAAACGGCAGTGGGGTAGGGAAAGGATTGTGTGACCTCAGAGGTGTGGGCACTGTCACCAGGAAAATTATCAACAGTTGAGAAAATAATTTTGTTTCATGCTCCACACGGAGAGCAACAAATATTGTGGGAATAGAGGGTCTTAGCAGGCAAAAGATTAGGCATCTAGGGGTTATTTTAAAAAAAATTGAAGGTGGTGGTGAAAGGAGCAGAAATTCTGTCCCATAGCCAGCAGATATAGGAAAGATTGTACAGCGCTGAAGGAAGGACACAATACCCTCACTCTAGAAAAGCAGGAACCTGGAGAAGCTGGCACTAGCAAGCCAGACCATCTGACACTAGTGGAGGGTGCATTTTAATGAAAGCATTTACTACTGAAATAATTTTGGAAGATCTTCAAAGCAAGACCAGTTGATGGATTGGATCCATCAGGACTTCAGGTAAGCTTGTGAGACAGTTTATCACCAACGGTATGTAACGAGGTTGAGCAACTGTGGGTCAGAAGCAAAATTGTTACCTGGGTTATAAAGCGCTAACAGTCAAGAAGCGCTAGAAATTGAAGTTCAAAATATTGAGGGCTGCCAGTCTGAGTTAAATCTTATGCCTCGCCCGGCTCCAGAAATGTCGGTTACCTTCCCTGTGTGTGGGTATGCAAGTCTATCCAGTTTTTGATACCATAATATGTTGTATTTATTGTGCTATCAAGGACAAACTCCACCACACTGGGGTTCACAGCTCTGCACAGAGCAAAGGTGTGAGGACACCAGGCAGATCTAACCATGCATTGACTGGTTACTTCAAATGGATTGTTTAAGTACAACACTGCTCTGAATTACAATAAATGTATGTGTCTTGTAAAGCGCACTGCTGCCCTGAGGCGTCGTGGCGCTGTTGACCGCTGGGGAACCCGTCCTGGCTATCCCTGTGAGATGGTCCCTACTGTGTATCTCCAAGGTGAAACCAGGCATCACCGGCGAATGTGGGGGGCCGTTGTAGAGATGAGGCAAGCTAATGCCCAGAGTTGCCGAGTGTGATCCCTGGTTAGAGTAGGCACCGAGGCGAGAATTATCGAGTCCGCTGACCCTGCCGCGTCGGGAATTGAACCCTGGTCCTGGGCCGTTCTCTGCTTCCGGGTCTGCCGCCTCTAACCAGTGAGCCACACCACTCCACGCATAGGTGGATAGTGAGGAATAGGTAAGTAAGTAGTGGGAGATAACAATTTTCCAGCAGACCTAAGACTAGTTTGGCATCGTCAAGCATAAACACATAGACCGTACGTAGCATATTGGGCATGTGAACAGTACTCTGTGAGCAACAGAAACATCTGAAGGCTCTGTGTCATTGGTTTTGGTGTGAGAAACTGGACCGGAATTGCTGACGCTGTGAGTTAAGGCGGTTTTCAGCTGACGAAGCATGGAAGAAGTGATAAAACCGCAGAATCAGTTAAGGTGCAGCAGTGGTCATGAGTTGCCAACTAGGAGGTTGTTGTGATGCACAGGAAGTATGCAAATAACGACTTTTTTTATTTATAAGGAGAGCATACAATTCGGTTGGGTAATATTGTGGTTAGCCTTTTTTTGCAGGAACTGATCTACGTAGCGAAAAAAGACCACTGGGCCACGTGGAGAGGCTTTAATTTCCCCTTCATTACACAGTTTGTACAAGTTGGGAAGCTAAGACTCGAACCCGGAGCTTCTGTTTATCCAATATGAAATTCAGCAAGTAGACTGTATTGCGCTGAAGCCGCATGCATAGATTGATTTGGTTTTATATAGTGACTAAACAATTACTTTTGATACACGTGTGTGTGTGTGCGCGTGTGTTAATTATAGATGGTAACAGTGAATTACGGGGATGTTTTCCCCCAAGGGGTTCTGACTGACATCAAATGCACATCGAGAGCGAAGCTTGAGTTGGCTATAATGTCAATCAGAAACTTGAGGTGAAAAACTTCTCCTTAATTCACTTTTGACTCGTATATAATTTTATTTATGGCCCCAAAATCATCCTCCCTTTCTTTCAGCTACTACGCAGGAGCGGTTGTATGATGAACAACGCATTCCATTGCAACGCAAATGCCTTTACCATGCGTTCTTTTACACCTAATTTTATTGTAAAGCATGTATGCTAAAGGCCTATGCGTAATAAACATTTTCACTGACCCCTGCCCTCAGTCCTAAAGCCGGTACCCCCCCACCCCGACCCTTTTAAGACATTCCCAACCCCTGCTCTAAGATTACAGCACAACCCCCGCCTGGCCACCAGTTCTTTAAAAAAAATACTCTGCCCCTGCCCTAAAGCCTAAATCCGTGCCCCGGCGTGACTTTCCCATGACCCCTATCTCCTTAAAAAAAAAAAACACTCCCAGTCTAAAGCCCAAAATCCATACCCACCTGCCCCAGGCCCAGTCCGCCTTACCTTAACAAGAGGACGACAAGGTAACTCTTGTGAGGTGCGACACAGGTCATCAAGAGGAAGCGGAAGAATCTCTTCACTCCTCTAACGACACAGATAGTCTTGACCGTTACCAGCATATTCACTTACCACATGCGTTGTAAAAAAGAAGTGTGGTGAAGGCTATGCATGGCAACAGTGCACATGTTGTAACACATGCATGGTAAAGGCTCTGCATGGTAACAGCTGCGTTGTAATGGCTGTTTCCCGCAGGGGTAGAGGATTAGTGAGGAACCATATATAATGCAGCCTCATCTCCCTGTTCCAAAAAAACAACTTACCTGCCTCCCCGCTCCCCCTCCTGCAACTGGTTGTTCTGCTTTCAGTCAAAGCAGACAAGCAGCGCTGCGATGAGAGGCTCTCCGAAAGCCCTATCAGCCCTGTTACCACAACAATAGGTATCTGGTTTTGTTATCGACTGTTGCTATGTCATAGCATTGAATTATTCCATTTAGATACTGAAGTAAAGAGACTCTCTAGAAGAGCCATGCATAACAATGAGGTTAATGGCTTCTTTCTGCCCTCAGTTATACAGTGCCTTTTCTTGAGCGTGCACTGCAGACTGAATCTCTCGCCTCTTGGCGCCATGGCAGTGTGCGTGAGCGCCCTCGCCCTTCCCCAACAGCCTGGTTGAGTCAGCCACATTTACAAAACTCACAGATCATCGGAACTTTCCAAAACATTGTTGCTGGTTCCACGTGATTAATGCTGACTGTCCACGGGCCAGTGCAGTCTGTGCAAAGTTCAGTGTCAAACCAAGAGGCTGCAAAGAGTACAACTTCCATTACTCGCTCTAGCAACATCTGTGCTGTGATAGTAAAATAGTTAATATTACATATGATTATTTATGTGGCCCGAAACATTTTCTAAAGTAACTCCAGGCGTTTTAAAAACGAACGTTTTCACCCAATTCACAATCGAATTTTTTTTTATTATTAACCTCGGAAGAATGAAACGGAGTTGGCACTTTTGGGTCAAACCTAGAACTGTGCAGTAGACAGTTTCACTTTCTGAGGTATTCCACCGCCAGCTTCTTTTAATCAAATGTTCTTACCTACAAAGTTGTTGAGACTCTTATGCTTTTGAACAGAAACCCGGGGATAATATTTGATAGCTACTGTTTAACACTAAAGCGGATGCCTTATGTTTCCATATTAAACTTAAAAAATAAAATGTAATTCTTATGATGTGTAGATTTAGCGAAATGCCTTGAAGGCAGTAGGTCTGTTTAAGGTATTGACTTTGTCCCAGTTGCTTTTTAGTTAAATACCCATGTTTTCCAGGATATGCCAGGGAGACAAGCCTGAAATGCATAGGTAGGTGTTGGTAGGGCTGTAGGTCACTGGATCTGTATCACCAGCAAATATGTTTCGTTTCATAATCTTTTATTCGGTTACCACTTGTTTGCAACCATAAAAAGTACAGATTTAAAAACAGTAAAAAGTAAAAGTTATTTTACATGCTGATAATAAGAAAAAATAATTGCACAAAAGGAACAAGTTATCTGTCAAGAACTTGTCGTATCTTGATAACAGCTTTTAAAAATGTAACTGCATTTTGCTGAATGAATTGAGTCCAGATGTTGTAAAGAGAGAGATGCTGGGTAACATGTCCTATGACCAAGTGAACGGAGAAGCGGTAGAATCCAAGTTTTTCGTGGTAGTTTTGTAGTATATACAAAAGAAAGTAATATGTATTGTTGATTGGGTCGATAGTCCATCACATGGGCAATTCATAATGTCGCTCGACCAGTTCTGTATCCGTGGAAAATAAACCAGACGAAAGAAGGTGTTAAAATGAAATCTTATCACAAGATATTTTTCGTGGTTGGATAAATAATACATTGGGTAAGGTTGGATACTTTTGACAGGTTGAATTACTTTGATTTGAGAATTCAGAGGCTTTACGATCTCAATTGAACTACGAAGTTCTCTCAGGTGGTCCATACTTATTTTCTTTAGCTCTTTTCTCGAAACATCCTCTACGCTTGGTGGGTCGTCAAAGTATGAGCTACGACCAAGGTCTCTGAAAAAGTTCCCCACATATGCTAACCAGGGTATCCTTCGCCAGTTCGCTAGAGCCATACAGTCCATGATCAGCGAACGTGTCAGATGACACTCTGGTTTTGACCATATGCGTTGCCATAAAAGAATTGGTTGGGAACGTATGTTGTCAGTAATATAATCCATACCAAGCTCATTGTGGGGAAGCATAAATCGGAGCACTTTGTGGGAGGGCCAGTAAGTATTAGACAAACCCGTTCTCTACTGTTTGAATTGGCTCTATTGGGCCGTAGCCCCAAACCCCCGCGCCATAAGTGGCCACGCTGTGGCATTTTGCGTAATAGATTTTTAGAAGTTATGGGGGAGCTGGTTTGCCAAGTTTCCTAGAAAAAGAGACCAAGGCCGTTGTTGCTCG